>NC_042618.1:283277116-284714904 GCF_901001135.1 Rhinatrema bivittatum | reverse complement strand
TTGGAGGGAAATTTTAAATAAAATGTTGCCCCAATAGCTAATACTCTAGGCTTCAGTGACAAAAATTGTTTACGTCTAGCTTGTGTTGCTTTAGCAACATCAGGGAATATTTGAATGCGTTGACCACAAAAAATATGGTCCTTATTTTCAAAATACTTTTGCAAGACTAAATTTTTGTCCCTCTCTCTAGTGAAAGTTACCAAAAGTGTAGACCTTAATTGGATATCGTCCTGAGAGGCCTCTAAAAATGATGTTAAGTTGGGGGATTGTTGAACTATATCCATTTCCACTTGTCCCCCCTGCAACCTTAATCTGGATTTAGGAATATAATATAATTTGGATATAGCTGTCTCATCAATTGTCACTATAGATAGTACTTCTACCAAATATTTTTTTAATAACTCCATAGCAGAAAGTAATCTGGTCTCTGGAAAATTTAAAAACCTAAGACTTTTAACACGGTTTTGATTTTCCAGGTTTTCTAACTGTCTATGTGTTATCAAACCATCTTTAATAGAAGAATTATTTACTTCTTTTAACATCTCAATCTGAGTGGAGAAATTTGTACTTTGATCTTCTAACTGTGTCATACGATTATTATATTTCTCCATTTCATTTTTAAATTCCAATGTAGTCATTCTATTTTGTTCAATTGATTTAGACAGAGTTTTTTGTAAATTATCCAGAACCCTCCATACATCTCTTAAGGTAATGTTTTGGGGGTCTAATGGTTCCAGAGCCAACTCCTGTGGCTCAGTTCCCAATTTCACCCCTACAATTTCATTATTCGTTATCACATTTGACCCTTCACCAGTAAGGTTCAAAAGTTCTCTTTGACCATTTAAACTTGACAGAGATGTAGGATTAGAGTTTTCCATGTTGGATTGAGATAACTGCGTTAGCCCTTGTGGCTCTGGGGATCCTGATGAAAATGAAATTTCTGGAATTGTTCTTTGAGATGGTCGACTTACCCCTCTTGCTACATGTGAGTCCATCGGCCCTCTCACCGGAAGCCCTGGGGAGGAGGTCCAAATTTTAACCTTCCTCTTCCTGCCCATATGTAACGAAAATAAATCCAGGAAAAAGTTTTCAGAAGGGGCGCGCCCCTTTGGCGCGCGGCTTCAGCTGCACGCCGACGGCTGTGCGCTGTAGCTTCCTCCAATTTAAGGTAATTCGGTCCGTCCCCTTCCGATGACCTCAGGGTGTGGGCGGAGCTTCCAGCGGAACCGGGATGATCTTGTGACTCCAACCCCGGCAAGGGGATAGGAGCCCTGAGCACAGTTCCAGGCTGCTCCTCTCTCGAAGAGAGGTTTCTTCCACAGATACCTCCACAGAACGCTGTAGCTTCCTCCAATTTAAGGTAATTCGGTCCGTCCCCTTCCGATGACCTCAGGGTGTGGGCGGAGCTTCCAGCGGGACCGGGATGATCTTGTGACTCCAACCCCAGCAAGGGGATAGGAGCCCTGAGCACAGTTCCAGGCTGCTCCTCTCTCGAAGAGAGGTTTCTCCCACAGATACCTCCACAGAATGCTGTAGCTTCCTCCAATTTAAGGTAATTCGGTCCGTCCCCTTCCGATGACCTCAGGGTGTGGGCGGAGCTTCCAGCGGGACCGGGATGATCTTGTGACTCCAACCCCGGCAAGGGGATAGGAGCCCTGAGCACAGTTCCAGGCTGCTCCTCTCTCGAAGAGAGGTTTCTCCCACAGATACCTCCGAGGATTGTATTTTTAAACAATGTCCATGCCTGTTGAATACTTTTAACCTTTGCAGCTGCACCTTTCAGATTTTTCTAACTATTTTCCTCATTATATCAAAGTTTCCCTTTTGAAAGTGTTAGAGCTGCAGATTTACTTATTGTCCCCCTTCCAGTTATTAGTTTAAATTTGATCATGTTATGATAACTGTTGCCAAGCGGCCCCACCACCATTACCTCTTTCACCAAATCCTGCCTTCCACTAAGAATTAAATCTAAAATAGCTCCCTCTCTTGTTAGTTCCTGAACCAATTGCTCCATGAAGCAGTCATTTATTACATCCAGGAACTTTATGTCTCTAGCAAGTCCTGGTGTTACATTTACCCAGTCAATATTGGGGTAATTGAAATCTTAAAAATTGTATTAAGGAGAGTCAATACAGTAACCCAATAGGAAAACTGTCAAAAACGAGGGAAACTGATTTTTAATTCAAATTATTGCCTATAGTGACGGTGTCATCAAGCCAGACATTGTGATTCAAACCCAAATCCAACCGGACTTCTAATCATTCACCATCACTGTAAAAAATATTTATTTATTTTTATGTGAAAACTATTTTTGTGTATTTTTTTTGTTTTTCAATATCAAAAAATAGTCCAAAGGACTTCTGTACTTCACTCCATTGATAATGTGAAGATAAAAGATAGCAAGCATTCTCTCAATGCATAATATAAATAGCGCCCAACACGGCCGATGTTTCGCTTAACAAAGCTTCCTCAGGGGCATCTAGATAACATTAGCATAGGAGTATTTGCCTAGAAATTAAAAGAGACAGTCTTAGCGACTTTCTATAAAGAGGATAGAAAACAGTACTTATCTGACCGCCATAGGCTACCGATTCAAAATGGACACGAAGTCTCCATCATTCTTCTGCATCGCAGGGAGGAAACGAGGCTGACGTGTACGTCTTAATAAATATTCATCAGATGTGACGTCATTCGATGACGTGTTGATTGTCAAAAAAATCATCGTTAATTAATTGGTATTATAACAATGAATAAGGCACTATATCATAGGAAAAATATTTTTTGTGTATAGATGAACAAAAAATGAAAAGCTGAAGTATGAACTTTATCCTAAAAAAGTGTGTAATTCGAGATCGGCATTTAAACCTGCCGGGCTCACTGTCCCCAAACGGTAAATCCAGCGTTGTTCTAATTTTAAAAGCTGTGCTTCACGATTGCCGCCACGCCAGTGTGTTGGAACATGATCAATGGCACAGAATTTGAGATCACTGAATAGATGTTTATGTGCTGAACAATGTGCAACCAACGGCTCATCTATACGGGAATTCTTTAAGTTGGATCTATGTTCTATCATCCGCGTTTTTAGGAGACGTTTAGTTTTTCCAACATATTGTAAGCCACTTGGACAGACAATCAAGTAAATCACCATCATTGATGTACATGATGTTGTATGTTTCAAGAAAATTGTATAGCCTGATTGCAAAGTGATACTTTCTATTACTGACATTGACATCGGGCAAACTGAGCAATTATTGCATGGTTGGTGAGAACCCACAATCGTGTTATCATTGTCCTTAATAGTGAAGTCCAAACGTACCAGCATATTTTTTAAATTGGATGCCCTTGAAAAAGTGATTCGAGGGGGGGATTGAAAAACTCCATGTAACTGTAATACATGCCAGTTGTCATAAATAGCTCTTCGAATTTTATATGCCTGAGGAGAAAATGGTAAAACACAGGTATATTGAGTGGAATTGTCATTAGAGGTGCTTGAAAGAAATAACCACTCACGATGTGCAAACTTTGCACGCAAATAGGCTTTTCGGATGCATGTGCGCGGATAACCCCATTGTAAAAAGCGTTCAAAAAGATTTTTTGCATGAACCTAAAATCCTGGATCGGCGCACGCAAGGCTATCAATTCTGTATAGCCGGCGCGCGCCGAGCCGCGCAGCCTACCCCCGTTCCCTCCGAGGCCGCTCCGAAATCGGAGCGGCCTCGGAGGGAACTTTCTTTTGCCCTCCCCTCACCTTCCCCTCCCTTCCCCTACCTAACCCACCCGCCCGGCCCTGTCTAAACCCCCCCCTTACCTTTGTCGGGGGATTTACGCCTCCCGGAGGGAGACGTAAATCCCTGCGCGTCAGCGGGCCGCTAGCGCGCCGAGATGCGACCTGGGGGCAGGTCCAAAGGGCACGGCCACGCCCCCGGACCGCCCCGTGTCGTAGCCACGCCCCCGGGCCCGCCCCCGGAACGCTCCCGACACGCCCCGAAAACGCCACGCGGTTCGGGCCCGCCCCCCTACACGCCCCCGACACGCCCCCCTCAGAAAAATCCGGGACTTACGCGAGTCCCAGGGCTCTGCGCGCGCCGGTAGGCCTATGTAAAATAGGCTCACCGGCGCGCAGGGCCCTGCTCACCTAAATCCGCCCGGATTTTGGCGGATTTAGGCGAGCAGGGCTCTTAAAATCCGCCCCAAAGTGTCACACCCCCACCAAGTTGATCCTCCCTATGATTGTGATATAATTTGTACCCTGATATAGCACTGTCCCATTGGTTATCCTCCTTCCACTAAGTCTCTGTGATGCCAATTATGTCAATCTCATCATTTGCTGCTATACACTCTAACTCTCCTATCTTACTTCTTAGACTTCTGGTATTGGCATACAGACATTTCAAAATGTGTTTTTTGTTTGTATTAGCCTGCTTTTCTGTTGTTAGGGATCACACGTCTTTATTAAGCTGAGTGGGATGTGTGTACGGTAGGAGATATACAAGCATCTGGGTGGCTTTTAAAATTTGGTGGGCGCATGTGAGCTCGACTTGTGCACACATCTTCCGATTTTGCTGTGCACCAGGCTTTTAAAATCTTCCTTCTAACATGGCTTTTGTCATCACCTCCTCTTGTGATTGCTCCAGAAGTGCTTTTAGATTAACCCTCTTTCCCTGCTCTGGAGCACTCTTCACTCCACTAACTCTAGAAATATCTTGCAGAGGTATTGGCATGTACAGAAGTTTTAACATAGTGGGCAGATCCTCCACAGAAAATGTCAACCCCTCAATCAAATATTTACTTAAATATCTTTAGGTGAAATCAGAGGTGATTTAGGGAAAAATAACAAAACAAAGATAACACTTTATTGGTATTTTCCAACATTTTATCTTTATAATGTAAACTTAGAGTCACATTAACAGAATGAAAGAATGTCCGCTTTTCTTTACATCCCTGCAGACGATTATCATAAGACAAAAATGTTTTATCTTGAGATTGAAATGTCAAAACTGTGTCATTCAAAAAAGCACAAAGTTTATTAATACAACCATTCAGCAAAGCTTCCATCCAAGTCACTATAGACCAAATCTCTTTAAGGAAACCTGAACTAGGGGCCACTAAAGTAAGGGCAGCCACAAACTCGACAGGCTTTGGCATGCTGTGGAAAAATTCAACTCCTGTGTCATTGCATCCTCTCCAAGGAATCACTCATATTCAATCTTATACCTTCCTGTTGAAATCCAACAATCCCAGACCCTCCACCTGCTCTCTAGAATAAGAATGTTCAGGTACAGTCACTACTCACTCCAGGGATCCAGCCACTACAGCTGCAGCTCACAATTCCTGAACCGTGGAACCTTAGGGGTAGATTTTCAAATAGCGCAAATTGGCCTACTTTTGCTGGCGCATCAGGCGCCAGCAAAAGTAAGCTGGATTTTAGTAGATACGCGCGGAGCCGCGCGTATCTGCTAAAAACCTGGATCGCGCGCAAGGCTATTGATTTTGTATAGCCGGCGCGCGCCGAGCCGCGCAGCCTACCCCCGTTCCCTCCGAGGCCGCTCTGAAATCGGAGTGGCCTCGGAGGGAACTTCCTTTTACCCTCCCCTCACCTTCCCCTCCCTTCCCCTACCTAACCCACCCACCCGGCCCTGTCTAAGCCCCCCCCCCTTACCTTTGTCGGGGGATTTACGCCTCCCAGAGGGAGGCGTAAATCCCCGCGCGCCAGCGGGCCTCTTGTGCGCCGGGACGCGACCTGGGGGCAGGTACAGAGGGCGCGGCCACGCCCCTGGACCGCCCCGGGCCGTAGCCATGCCCCCGTACCCGCCCCCAAAACGCTGCCGACACGCCCCCTAAACGCCGCGACGACCGGGCCCGCCCCCGACACGCCCCCCTCGGAGAACCCCGGGACTTACACGAGTCCTGGGGCTCTGCGCGCGCCGGTAGGCCTATGTAAAATAGACTCACCGGCGAGCAGGGCTCTGAAAATCCGCCCCTTAGCATCTGGTGTCAAGATGATTGGTGTATCAAGCAGGTCAAGGCTATTTGGCAGGAGGTAGGGGATCTGCTCTCCAGGCTTAAGGAGACTTCTCACTCCATTGGCCTCTCCTGCCACAGACAACCACTTTCAGCTGACTGACTGTGCCATCCACAGCAAAAGAGAATCAATCAGGCTAGCTTCCCAGGGCATCAAGGGCTCTGTGGGGTAGATCTTCTATTTCCCATTATGCTTCACTATGATGTTTCAGAGGTGGGGGCTCAGACATTAAATCTTCAAGTAGAGCCCCAACATGGCTGTGCATCTGCCATCTTGCTCTTGCCCATAGTTTTTCTTTTTGAAAATTATTAGGATGTGCAGGAGGACAATTTTCATTTTCACTAGATTTTTTTTTTTTTTTCATTTCATGGGGTTTCGGGATTCATTTCATTTAATATTTGTTTCCATGTTGCCTTTGTGCCCGTTTTGCTCCTTCTATGCTTTCTATCGGTTCTATGTACCCCCTTCCCCCTCCCTGTTCAATGTACTTTCCATTCTTTTTTTCCACTGTAAACCGATATGATGTTTCGACTAATATCGGTATAAAAAAAATTCTTAAATAAATAATATTTATTTTCGTTTCATTGGGTATATCAAAATAAACATTAAATAAAAAAGAAGCCCAAACCAAAAAAACAAAAAGAAATGCATCCCTTCTTACTGTTCCTTAGCCCTTCCAACCCTTCCCTGACCTTACTTAGCTCATCAGAGTTTCCGAATTAAAACAAGACAGATTTATGACTAGTCACTTGTGCTGTGCCCCCCCCCCCCCCCCCCACTGCATTTAAAATAATACCAGTCTCAGGTCCATCCAGCACTAAGTTGTTTTATGATTATAAAGTAATCTATCCACAATGCATTGAATATTAATATTTTCAATAATATATTTCTAAAGGTTTCCTTGACCATCTGTGTTGAAAATTTGATCATACGTACAGGAGTGAATTTTCAAAAGTATATGTACATAAAATGAGGTTTAAATGAGTATATAGGCCTTTAGAAAATTTTACTGGGGTTGTATGCATAAAAGTACACGCAGAAGCAATTTCACATTTACATACACACATTCTTGAAAGAGGTGTTCTTGGGCCAGAATTAGAGTGGAATAACAATTTCTACACATTTTTTAAAATGTTAAATGTGCACATTAATGTACACATGAACATTAACACCTTCTCTCATACAGGTGAAAATGTGTGTATGCATGCCGCACAAGAGTTTGCGTGTACCCAAGCACTTCAGCGCTAAATACCATGCTATAAAATTGAGATCATACTTTCTAAACAATTGTGTATGGGAAGCCAAATGAAAAGAAATTACAGAGAGGTGATGGCATAGTATTGAATTTTCTGGAACTTCGTGTTGTTCTAATCAGTAATAACTGAACATGTCACCAAATAATAGCATTTCCTGTACCTAAACCATTTCATAGCTTTCAGTCTTGTGGGGGCATTTTTAATAACTTGATGAGTTGCAAAATATATCATTATTTTAATATGTGTATTTCACAGCTAATTTTCAAAGGGAAAATAAATAACCAGGTAATATATCTTTGATGATGAGCCAGTAAAAAAAAAGGCATGTGCAAAGGACAAACATACTTTGCACCTGCTGTTTGTGCAGACAGACGATCGGAGGTAAAATAGACTTTGGAAATCTAATGTATGCAATCTGTTATCTTCCATGGACTTAAGTACAACCCCTGAACCACTTCTTTTTAATACAGCTAAAAATATACAAACTGTGGATGCCACCCCTATTTTCAGCCAGGCAGCGAAGGACAATTTTCAATCAGGTCGATTGACTCGTAAATGACTGAAAATTGTCTCTTAAATTTGATAATGTTGTCGATGGTTTAATAGTTACTACTGACACAAACTATGACTTAAAGAAAAAGATTTCATAAACAAGTTATACTGTAGTTTCTTTCAGATATGCCTTGTAACAATGTTTTTCTATAGCTGTTTTCATATAAATTATCTCTTTTCCCCATTCCGCAGCATCTGGCCGTTACCCTGAGTTCTCCCAGAGGCCCGTCTCTGCTTTTTATGACCATGAGAAAAACAGATTACGACCAGGTCAAACTCACGTCTATATGAACACCTTATTTAAAGAATCTAAGAAAGACACCAGGGAAAAAAGGTTTAAGAGAAGAGAATTCTCACCTAAAAGGGATAGCTATAATACAGCGATTTCCAGGTAACTTACAGTGACTCAAACGGTTTTTCTAAGCGCTGACTTAGTTCATCACATAAAATCTGTGCCATTGTTCTTTTGAGGGGAGGACAATTTTCAAAGCTCTTTACCCTGGTAAACTGACTGCCTGAAAATTACCCTTGCAGACTCCAGATAAAAGTGGGAGAGATGTTCCATAGCACACGTACTTGTTAGCCAGATTGAGAGGAAGCATTCCTGGGTGCGTGTTTTGGGCAGAATTGTAAAATTATGCATTTAGGCCGATGCAATACAGCGCGCTCAGCCAAGTGCACCAGTTTATCTTTTGTTGGACACACTTTTTGGCTGCACATCCACAGCCCCTTATGCTATAAGGGTATTAGCGCATCCACAGCATGTCCAATGTGCAGTGAAACTAATAGTGCTCATCACATGCAAATGTATGTTGATGAGGCTATTAGCTATGCTCCCAGATGCAAAAAAAAAGTGTGCAAGACCCACACATTTTTACGCTCAGAAATTAACGCCTGCCCACAGCAGACATTAATTTCTGAGCAGCCCAAAAAGTTGTACAGAAAAGCAGAAAATACTGATTTTCTGTACATCCTCTGACTTAATATCATGGCAATATTAAGTCAGAGGAACGAAAAGTTTAAAAGATTAAAAAAAAAAAAAAAAAAAAAAGATTGCCGGCAGTCAAGTTAGGGAAACGGATGCTCAGTTAACGAGTGTCCATTTTCTGAAACCGTGGTTGTGCACCGGTTAGGAAAACAGATTCCGATAAATTCAGCATCCAGTCGACGCTAGCGCAATCAACCCAGTATAATCAACCCTAGCGCCTCCTTGGCAGCATGACTCCTAATTTAAATATTGCATGGCACTCCCAGGAGAGGTGCCTGGGCGTGTGTTAGGAAAGCGGGCACTGAATACTGCACACACACTTTTGGCGCACTTTTATTACATCGGCCCCTATTTGTATTTTTAAATCTACTCATGAAAATTTTACCTAGCGTGTAAAGGAGTTGCAAAGGTCCTCAGGTACTCTGGATCCATGATCACTTTCAAAAGGAGAGCACATGTTCACTTTCCCTTTGAAAATGAAGTGCAATGTCCACAAGTACAAAGTATGCTCAGGTGGACACTTTGAAAACTGTTCCCTATATTAACATTTGCAATTTTTCTGCCTAAAGAATACTAATATTACTTCTCTGAATTCCTCATCTCTCTTCTGAATTCAATAAAAAAGCTTTACCTCTCCCTCTAAATCAGTATATCCCAACTTTTCTCAGCCCAAGACTCACCTACATTAATAAAAATGTTGTGTGGCACACTGGCTTCCATGGAGCAAGCAGTGTGAACATGGAGAGAAACTCATGTAGCCAAAAGAAGAGCTCTTCCAAATTTTTTAAACAAAAGGAGAGAGGGGGCAGAGACACACATAAACCTATCACTATGGCCCAGCTCCCTCTATATATAAATCTAGAATAAGGGAGAAGGCAGTGTTGTGCAGGCAGCCACCTAACAGGAAGATTTATCAAGCTGTGATAGGGCTATAACATGCATTATACAGTGTATATTGTGCAAAAAATGCTATATATTGTGTGATATAGCCCTATAGCACAATATTTGGGCCTGAAACCTGCCCCTATTACGATGAACTACTTTGCATGGCATTTGCATGCATACATTTTGCAAATCCATGCAAAGCAGCTCAAGCATACCTAATCCTATATAAATAGTAGCATGGCAGACTTAGAAATTTCACAGTTCCAACAGCAAGTCACCCAGTAAGATTTAAACCCATGATTGTGTGCACCAAGCTTATTCTTTTTATATTTATTTTTATTTTTTGTTATTATTTATAGGACCTCCAAGTTTACAGTGTATACGAATCACACACTGCTTTCACTCATAAATCCAACTTTATTTTATTATATTATGTTAATTCCTCTTAAAATCTGTACCCAAACTTCAGGGATTTCAAATTTTCTTATTCAGGTTTTTGGCTCATCCCCCCCCCCCCCCACCCCCACAAGACAGAGCTCACCATCCACAACCCCTCCTTTTCATATAAATTATAGGCTGAAAGTGGCTCCCCCCACCCTCCAACTCATCAAAAATAGCATTAGTAGCCTAGTGATCCCCACCCCACATCCATTACCTTAAAATCCTCATTGATGTTCAGGTTGAGGGCTCGGGGCACCCCTATCCCCAGGCTTGATTGGCACCATTTTCCAAAATGGCACAGACCATGTGATAGGAGCAAGACCTGGTTGGTGCCATTTTGAGGGCACCCTGAGCTCTCACCTAAATGCCAATGAGGACTTTAATGTAATGGGGTGTGAGGAAGTCCAGGGGGCCACTAAGTCACCAATGTTATTTTTGAAAAGAAGGGGGACTGGGCTCCCAACACTCAGAGTCAGTCACATTCAGTGCTCAGTGCACACTCTACTCATCTCCCTCAGCCTGGGGATAGGACAGAGAATGGAGAGACTCAAAGGGGGAGCTGAGTATAGGGCAGATGAGATGCTGTGTGCAATGTGTGTTCCAGAAAGTGGGGCCCAGCTATTCATGTCCTGCATGCTGCCCATTAATTACCACACTACATGGTGCATGCTATAGCTAGGAAAAAGAGGAATGCATGATTACTTATGTTCTCAGAAAGGAGCTGCTACATGTTTGAGAGCCACCATTAATATCTCTTGTTGCTATAAGGTGCTAAGAGAAGAGCTCACATTCTGACTTGGATATGAGTATAGCCCCTGTTTTAGTTGTTGAGTCTGATAAGCAGGGATCACAAAAGATCCTGGGGCCCACTCTTTGCTTCTCTCTCCCTCTCGCCACAGTCCAGGGGCTCTGGGGGGTCAGATTATTTCCAATTTATTTATTTATTTATTTAATAACTTTTCTATACCGGCATTAGTAGGAGACATCATGCCGGTTCACATGACAACAAAAGAATGGAAAATACATTATAACAGGGCGGTGGGTGGGGAATATAACAACAACAGAGAAGGCAAGAAGATATAGGTCTGAGCAACTGGTTAACAGAAGCTAGGTATGGGGGGAGGGGGGGGAATATTCCTCTGGACCCAAAGTGTTAGGGTGGCTCTTAAATTCTCTATCTTGTGGAGGAAGGGCAGGAAGGGTGGCAGCAAAACTTCCCCCAAAACATGAGGCTAAATCTTCACAAAAAGGGCAAATACTGGAACCTTTCTGCAGCTAGTCACCCCTGATCCATCCACTGGGTATGAGATGGAAAGCAGTGAAATCTCTTCTACTTCTGGTCTTCCTAAGAAAGAAGGACTCCCTGAAATCCTCTGACCTAGGCAATCAGACCAGGCCCATCACAGAAAAACTTCCAAAAATAAGTCCAAAAATCTCATTAGCAATGTCTGGGATATCGTTACTGGACAGGTTGTCTACCAGCAACAAAATTGCCCCCTTTCTATTAGTTGCAAGTTCCTGTCTGTGAGATGTAGTGCATCACAGAGGAATAAAATCAACTCAGGAAAAACGGTTCCTTCTCCTCTGACTCTTAACCAAATATGCCACACTTAGCTGGCAGGCTGGGCCACCCTGGACCATGCTGCCGCCGCTGATTCCACCTTCATGGCAGAGAGGAAGCCGCCAGGGTTCCCTTCATGGCAGGAAGCTGCTGCTGCCTCCATCTCAGCGGCATGTGTGCCGCCGCCGGGATCTCCTTTGCAGCATAGGGCCGCCATCCTCATTATCATCACGGACCTGCTGTGGCCGCTGACTTCCTCCATCTTCCGGACTCTCCCTAGGCGCAGGCATATGCCTCTTCAGTGTATTTAAAGGGCCAGTGGTGGGAAAAGCCCCACGGCCCCAACGGATGATGTCATCCACCCTCGCCTGGATTAGCCCTATAAAAGGGCTCTACTTCTTTCTCTCAGGGCCTTCGGATCCTGTCTTCACAGTGGTCTGTGGTCTTCCTTGCAGTCCAGGTCCTCTGTGGTCTTCCTGTGTCTTGATGGCTCTTCATTCCATGTTCTTCATGTTCCTGGTCTCCTTCATCTTGATGTTCCTGGTCTCATCCCTCATCGAAGTTCCTTCATCGTTTGCTCTTTGTTCCTGATGTTCCAGTTGCCCTGATGTTCCGATTTTCTGATGTTCCAGATGCCCAAATGTCTAGTGGTCCTAATGTTCCAATGTCCTGATGTTCCAGATGCCCTGATATCTAGTGGTCCTGATGTTCAGATGCCCTGATGTCCAGTGGTCCTGATGTCCCAATATCCTGATGTTTCAGATGCCATGATGTCCAGTGGTCCTGATGTTCTGTGTCCAGAGGTCCCTGATGTTTGATGTTCTAGCCCTAATTCTGTCTTCCTCATCTCCAGCTCTTCGTCCAGTTCCCGGATTCCTCGTTTGTTCACCTTTCCTGGCATGCCACCGTCGTGGTCCGTGACCATCCCATGGGGGGCTGTGTTGGGCACCTCATGGCACAAGGCCTACCTTCTTTCCTGCAGCGCAAACCTCCGGAAGGCTCCTGTTTTTAATGCCAAGCTTCTGAATCCTGAGTCTAGAATCCTGTCCCAGTCTTCGGAGTTCCTTGTGCCTGCTTCCATCCATGCCCAAGACTCTCTGCCAGAACCTTCTCTGCTTCAGCGTGGTCCGCGACCAGTCACAGGTGGCTGTGTAGGGCGCACCTCTGTGCAGGCTTCTCCTGAATCTTTGTCATGTCCTGGCTACAAGTTCCACTACTTCGTCTGGAGTATGCTTTGTGTTCGACGTGGTCCGCGACCAGCCATGGACGGCCTTGTAGGGTGTGCTGCGATGCAGTACTCACCCAGTACTTTCTCCTAAATCCTTGCCTGAGACCTCCAAGTATCTTGAATCCTTGCCTGAGACCTCCAAGTATCATGAAACCTTGTCCAAGCAGGATACTCAGAGGCTTGGACAAGGTTTCATGATACTCCGAGTATCCTGAGTCTATGTCTGAGACTTCTGAATATCCTGAGTCTACGTCTGAGTCTTCTAGTTCCTGTCTCATCTTGTTCCTGCCCTCATCCTCCGTCTGGCCTCACGCACTTGTCTTTCCCAAGCAGCGGGTCCGGAAGGGCTATCGAGTGGCCGGAGGGCTACTTCCGAGATGAGAATTGCATTGCTGGGTCTCATTGGTGCGTGTAGGTCCAGTGGAGGGCTGAGCCTGCCTTGTTCCTGTTCCAGATGTTCCTTGCATTGTCTTCTGTCCAGCCTTGTTCCTGTTCTGCCCATGCCAGTACTCTCTCACCTCCCTCGGTGTGTGTCTTGGGGCTCCTCCCTGAGCCATCCCGTGGTCCAAGGGCTCACAATCTCCCTTGAGAAAGTGACCGCACCTCTGTGCTCATAACAGGATCTGAAGGCCATGAGCTCAGTGAGCTGTGTCTGTGATGAGCTCAAGTTCCTGGACATTTTTTTTGATAGCCTTGATTTTGATCAGAATTTTTTGCTTCAAGTTCCTGGACACTTTGATTACCTGTTCCTTGCCGAGAGAAATTTGCTCCCAGTTTTGTGGACATTTGATACCTTGCTTCTAGTCAAATTCTTTTTTTTTCTCCTTTTGCTGCTTGCTTTATCTCTTCGGTATGTCTGGATCCCACAACCCACAGGAGGTACCTGCATCCAGATCCTCTCCAAGTCCAGTCCAGTCCTGGAATCTTCTCAACTTCCAGGAGGTGCCTGTCACTGTTCCAGGGACCATCTCCAATTAGTTCACTGAGATGTTTGCTCTTCTTCCTGGTTCCATACGCCCAGGTTTTCACATCCAGTATCAAGTCCGACTTTATCACCAAGTATTATCGAGCTTCAAGTGGTATATTATCCATTAAAGCATATTCCACAGCAACTCCATGTCCTTGGGTTTGAACAACCTGCAGGAGGTGCCTCCACCCTAGGTCTGGCTGTGTCCCTTCATTTCCAACTCTGTCCCTGCTTGCTCTGGTGCTTATCTACAGATAAGACCCTGCCTCTGCTTGTGCAAGTGATAATTCCAGCCTGGATGTCTCTCCAGCTCTTCTGAGATGTCACCTTGTTGTTTTTCTCCTCCTTGATCTTGACGTGGCCAGTCACCTTGAATCTATAGCTATGACCTTGCCCTTGCTCTGTGCAAGTGGGAATTCCAGCCTTCGTCACTATTCCAACTTCCTAAGATGTTGTCTTGTTGATCTCTCATCACTTTCATCACTGAATTCAGAGCTTGCCATCATCATCCTCCAGTGTCCTTCACACAGCGTTCCGAGCTGCTAGGATCTGGATTGGGAGATCCTGATTCCCTGTTCATCTGCTTCTCTTGTGCTATTCTTGCTGGCAGGCTAAGGACTGTAATTGCCATCTCCCAGCTTGCCTGGTCAGCCTGCATAGCTCTGCTGTTAATCCTCCCGGAAGGACCCTGCCTTCCTTGGAACCACACATGAGACTCAACTTTGCTGTCCTTGGATTCATGAGAGCGCTTGCGGCCATCTTCTCCAGAGTTTTCTATCTTCTGAACTTCTGGGAGCTATCTTTATCCAACACCCCAGAGAGCCTTTTCTGGATGGCTCTTCAAGAATAACTAAGAGAACTTGCCAGCTTCTCAAGTGTCTTCCACCAGTAAGTTGCCTCTGCTAGGATATTTGCTACTGGCTGCATTTCAACCATCCATCACAGTGGAGAAGTGTTCTTGATTATCCTCTAGAATTCTCTGCTGTCCTCGAGCCTTGTCTCTCTGAGCTTTAACTTCTACCTTGAAGTGGCCCATCTGATTCATTCCTGAGAAATATTACAACCATCTGGGAAATTCATTATGATGAACTAGTATCCTGCATGAAGTATTGCAGTGCTGTCTATTGACCATCAAGTAGAGATGTGTATCGTGTGATTGATCGTCTTAACGATCAATTTCGGCTGGGGGGGGGGAGGGAATCGGATCGTCACGGTTTTGTTTTTTAAAATATCGTGTAAATCATAAATCGGGGGAGGGCGGGAAAACTGGCACAGTAAAACATCCCTAAAACCCACCCCGACCCTTTAAAATAAATCCCCCACCCTCCCGAACCCCCCCAAATGTCTTAAATTACCTGGGGTCCAGTGGGAGGGGGTCCCATTGTGATCTTCCACTCTCGGGCCACGAGTGCGTTGATAGAAGGTAGCGCCGGCGCCATTTTGGTTCCTGTCCCCGACGTCACGAGCGTAGAAGATCGCTCCTGGACCCCTGCTGGACCCCCAGGGACTTTTGGCCAGCTTGGGGGGGGCCTCCTGACCCCCACAAGACTTGCCAAAAGTCCAGCGGGGGTCCGGGAATGACCTCCTGCACTCGAATCGTGTTGCCGTAATGAAAAATGGCGCCGGCCATTGTGTAGGGCGCCTCATGGCGAAAGGTCTACCTTCTTGCCTGCAGTGCAAGCCTCTGGAAGGCTCCTGTTTTTAATGCCAAGCTTCTGAATCCTGAGTTTAGAATCCTGTCTCGGTCTTCAGAGTTCCTTGTGCCTGCTTCTGTCCATGTCCAATATTCTTCTAGAACCTGATCCACTTCAGCGTGGTCCGCAACCAGCCACAGGAGGCCCTGTAGGGTGCTCTTCTGTGCAGGCCTCTCCTGAATCTTCTTCATGTCCTGGCTACAAGTTCCACTGCTTTGTTTGGAGACTGCTTCATGTTCGGCGTGGTCCACGACCAGCCATGGGCGACTGTGTAGGGCATACTGCGATGCAGCACTCACTCCGTACTTTCTCCTTGAATCCTTGCTTGAGACCTCCAAGTATCATGAATCCTTGCCTGAGACCTCCAAGAATCCAGAATATTTGACTGAGACCTCCAAGTATCCTGAAACCTTTCTGAGTCCTCCGAGTATCCTGAGTCTACGTCTGAGTCTTCTGAATATCCTGAGTCTATGTCTTTGTCTTCTAGTTCCTGTCTCATCTTGTTCTTGATCTTAGCCTCCGTCTGGCATCATGCACTCATCGTTCCCAAGTGGAGGGTCCGGAAGGGCTATCGAGTGGCTGAGGGCTACTTCTGAGACCAGCATTACGTTGCTATATCTCATTGGTGCGTGTAGGTCCAGTAGAGGGCAGAGCCTGCCTTGTTACTGTTCCAGACATTCCTTGCCTTGTCTTCTGTCCAGCCTTTTTCCTGCTCCGCCCATGCCAGTACTCTCTCACCTCCCACAGTGTGCATCTTGGGGCTCCTCCCCGAGCCGTCCCATGGTCCAAGGGCTCATAATCTCCCTTAAGAAAGTGTCCGCTCCTCCGCGCTCGTAATAGAAGGGGGCACAGAGACAGCTGATAAATTTTATTATCTGGCAGAGTGAGGTGGAGCCTATGGGAGGCTCATGGCTGCTTTGGTAGTGAAATCAGTGTTATTTTGGAGGATTGGGGGAACAGGCTCTAGGCGTTGCCATTTTAGTGAATTATTTGGGAGGTGGGTTTGAGGGATTATGCTTGCATGAATTGTTTTTATGACTTAACCAGCTACTGCTTACAAATCCCCACTTCAGCTGACATCTGAAATGGGGGATCTCCTCCCCCCCTCCTCTGATCCCAAAGTCTCCAAATTGTCCCACATCTGTAAAAATGCCTTCTCCCTTGTCCCCATTAAGTTCTGGAATTCTCTTGCAATAGAGACCAGGCTCATCACTGATACACTGTCATTCTGCTATATAGTCAAAATCTGGCAGTTTCACCAAGCCTACCCCTTTCAAATCATCCCCAGCTGGGCTCACACAGGCCATTCTTTGGACCCTTTCTTCCACCAGGACTGCATATTTATGAGACCTAACTATCCTTTTCCATGTAGATATGGTCTTGTTGGACTTAGCATTTTTTATGATATGTACTGTATTCTATGATGTGTACTAAACTTTCTCTTTGTATATGTAGTGCATTATATGTTATATATCACTGACACAGAGTGTGAGCCCTTCAGCTTTGGCAGGATTGGCACTACCCGGCGAGCAAACCAGCTGGGCCCTCACACAGTAAGCAGATTTGCTCAAACTGGGACAGGAGCTAGCCTTTACCTTTCCCGGCCTCTTCCCCCACAGGTTGAGTCCTTGGGTTCTGAGGCTGGCAGGACTTAGGCAGGGGTCTCATGGAGAGCAGTCAGGCAGAGTCAACAGCCAGACCAAGGTCAGGGCAGGGAGGATATGGCACTGTCAGCATCCAGGCAAAGGTCAAGGTAGGTGGAGATCAGGCAACATTGGTATCTAATGCAAGGGTCAAGTTCTAAGAAAAAGTCAGAGAAGAAGGAAGGCAGGGAACTAGGCCAGTGGAAGAACAGGGAAAGATAAGAACATAAGAACTTAACAAAATGCCATACTGGGTCAGACCAAGGGTCCATCAAGCCCAGCATCCTGTTTCCAACAGTGGCCAATCCAGGCCATAAGAACCTGGCAAGTACCCAAAAACTAAGTCTATTCCATGTAACCATTGCTAATGGCAGTGGCTATTCTCTAAGTGAACTTAATAGCAGGTAATGGACTTCTCCTCCAAGAACTTATCCAATCCTTTTTTAAACACAGCTATACTAACTGCACTAACCACATTCTCTGGCAACAAATTCCAGAGTTTAATTGTGCGTTGAGTAAAAAAGAACTTTCTCCGATTAGTTTTAAATGTGCCCCATGCTAACTTCATGGAGTGCCCCCTAGTCTTTCTACTATCCGAAAGAGTAAATAACCGATTCACATCTACCCGTTCTAGACCTCTCATGATTTTAAACACCTCTATCATATCCCCCCTCAGTCGTCTCTTCTCCAAGCTGAAAAGTCCTAACCTCTTTAGTCTTTCCTCATAGGGGAGTTGTTCCATTCCCCTTATCATTTTGGTAGCCCTTCTCTGTTCCTTATCTATTGCAATTATATCTTTTTTGAGATGCGGCGACCAGAATTGTACACAGTATTCAAGGTGCGGTCTCACCATGGAGCGATACAGAGGCATTATGATATTTTCCGTTTTATTCATCATTCCTTTTCTAATAATTCCCAACATTCTGTTTGCTTTTTTGACTGCCGCAGCACACTGCACCGACGATTTCAATGTGTTATCCACTATGACACCTAGATCTCTTTCTTGGGTTGTAGCACCTAATATGGAACCCAACATTGTGTAATTATAGCATGGGTTATTTTTCCCTATATGCATCACCTTGCACTTATCCACATTAAATTTCATCTGCCATTTGGATGCCCAATTTTCCAGTCTCACAAGGTCTTCCTGCAATTTATCACAATCTGCTTGTGATTTAACTACTCTGAACAATTTTGTGTCATCTGCAAATTTGATTATCTCACTCGTCGTATTTCTTTCCAGATCATTTATAAATATATTGAACAGTAAGGGTCCCAATACAGATCCCCTGAGGCACTCCACTGTCCACTCCCTTCCACTGAGAAAATTGCCCATTTAATTCTACTCTCTGTTTCCTGTCTTTTAGCCAGTTTGTAATCCACGAAAGGACATCGCCACCTATCTCATGACTTTTTACTTTTCCTAGAAGCCTCTCATGAGGAACTTTGTCAAACGCCTTCTGAAAATCCAAGTATACTATATCTACCGGTTCACCTTTATCCACATGTTTATTAACTCCTTCAAAAAAGTGAAGCAGATTTGTGAGGCAAGACTTGCCCTGGGTAAAGCCATGCTGAGAACAGGAGCAAGGAAAAGTGGGACTGGAACATGGTAGGCAGGAGCAAGACTGGAGCAAGGCAGGCAGGAGCAAGACTGGAGCAAGGCAGGCAGGAACAGGAACAAGGAAGGAAGGACTAGAATGGGGCAGGACAGGAGTGAGGAAGCAAGAAATATTGCAGTTAGCTAGGCACACAGGAGGACCTGTTGCTGAGGCAGGGGTTTAAATATCCAACCGAGCTGACATCATCAGGAGGCATTGTGAGTAAGGTTCTTGTCGCAGAGCCTATTTAGTGGGTCGATGTGCATGGATGCGTTCCTAGAGGGAGGTGTGTGGCATCCACCACAGACAATGGTGGCATTTCTGTCGTGACCGAGGATTGCAGCATCCTGGAGTGAGTGAGGCTGGTCGCAGGGCTATCCTGCAACCGGCCAAACATTACAACATTGTCTCCACAATTTGTAACTTAAACCTCCTTCTTCCTTTTCTACCTCCAATTATAAATAATTTGTTAATTTGTTCTGTAATCGCAGATGTAATCTACCTTGTAATCAAGTTACATGCTCTGAGTACTCCAATAGGGAGTGAGTAATAAATACTTCAAATAGATAAATAAATAGAGATGTGAATCGTGTGATCGATCGTCTTAACTATCAATTTTGGCTGGGGGGGGAGGGAATCTGATCGTCGCATTTTTTTTTTTTTTTTTTTAAATCGTTTAAATCGTAAATCGGGGGAGGGCGGGAAAACCGGCACACTAAAACAACCCTAAAACCCACCCCGACCCTTTAAAATAAATCCCCCACCCTCCCGAACCCCCCCAAAATGTTTTAAATTACCTGGGGTCCAGTGGGGGGGGGGGGGTTCCCGGTGTGATCTTCCACTCTCGGGCCACGGCTGCGTTAATAGAAATGGCGTCGGCACCATTTTGGTTCCTGTCCCCTGACGTCACGAGCACAGGAGATTGCTCCCGGACCCCCGCTGGACCCCCAGGGACTTTTGGCCAGCTTGGGGGGGCCTCCTGACCCCCACAAGACTTGCCAAAAGTCCAGCGGGGGTCCGGGAGTGACCTCTTGCACTCGTTGCCGTATTGCAAAATGGCGCCGGCCATACGGCCGTACGGCCGGCGCCATTTTGCAATACGGCAATACGGCCATACGGCCGGCGCCATTTTGCAATACGGCAACGAGTGCAAGAGGTCGCTCCCGGACCCCCACTGGACTTTTGGCAAGTCTTGTAGGGGTCAGGAGGCCCCCCCAAGCTGGCCAAAAGTCCCTGGGGGTCCAGCGGGGATCCTGGAGCGATCTCCTGCGCTCGTGACGTCGGGGGACAGGAACCAAAATGGCGCCGGCGCCATTTCTATTAACGCAGCCGTGGCCCGAGAGTGGAAGATCACACCGGGACCCCCCCACTGGACCCCAGGTAATTTAAAACATTTGGGGGGGGGGGGGGTTCGGGAGGGTGGGGATTTATTTTAAAGGGTCGGGGTGGGTTTTAGGGTTGTTTTAGTGTGCCGGTTTTCCCGCCCTCCCCCTTCCCCTCCCCCCTCCCCTGATTTACGATTTTTGACGATAAATCGGGGGAATTCCTATTGTATCGCGCCTCTAACGATTTTTTATGATTTAAAATATATCAGACGATATTTTAAATCGTCAAAAAACGATTCACATCCCTATAAATAAATATATTTTATTATAATCAGGTAAGTCTAAAGTTTTCTAGTTACATTTACCAGAATAATTGTATTCATGCCAATGAATATACACAAACAAAATGATCTGGATAACTTGTCCCACTGAATAGACAAATATTCAGATAAATTTGCTGCTGGTCAGCCTGCTGGATATAGACCTGTTAGTTGACTTGGTTGAAAGAAGGCCAGCAGTCCAAGGAGTCCAACTTTATTCTGTTAGGTAACATTTCTGACTACCTCAGAGGTGCTCATCCCTGGTCCTCGAGGACTGCAAGCAGTTCTGCTTTTCCAAATAGCCAAGGTATGCAAATTAATATGGTTCTCAGATCAAATATAGGTGAATTTCCTGATGAATATTCATTATGGATATTCTGAAAGCTTTATTACATTGAACCTCAAAATAAGCTATTTCCTTCGAGCCTGCTAGTAACATTTTAAAGATCAAATATCACAAAATTCCTACAGAACATTAGGATATGAGTAAGACATACTTTGTACCTGCAGAGCTGCAAGCTCATTTTTATAGGGAAAATCCTCATGGAGTTGCCTTTTAAGAATTCAGGCCAGTAGGGACTACAGATACAAAAGTATCTTTGGAATTTGCTCCTGCTTTGTAGTAGGTGAAAAGAATGCACAGTAAAGTATACAAAGGGTTTCAAAATTAAATCCCCACATATTCTTTTGCCTTTCCTGCCCTTTTCCCCTATGGCTAACGATATATGCACTGTGAATCCATACTTTTACTAGCTAAGAAGTTAGCCATTTTCAGCCTAGATGTTTACTGTTTTTTTACGTGGGCACATTCTTTTGAAAAATGTTTTTCAAATGCATTAATGGTCTTGTGCCTCTTTATGTCACCTATCATCTCTCATTATGCCTCTTCCCATAATCTTCATTTCTCTAATTTACTTTTAGAGATAAATGTTCTTTTTTTTTTTTTTGTCAAGAGAATCAGTATGGAAATCAGTATTGAAGAGAATAGGCAGTACATCCTTTAAAACACATAAAAGGTGCACTACACAATGCAACGAAGCAGTAACAAACATATCAAAAACGTGCCCCCTACTGAACTTCCATGTTTTATCAGACACACTGCCCCACTCCTTTTCTAAATCCAGTGGACATAGTCCACCAGACAAAGCCTATGAAGTCAAACACACATCCCACTCACACCAAACAATCCATATCTCTCGCTCTCCCAACCTCCCCCCCTATTTCTGTCCCCCCATCCCCTAGGAGAGTATCGCAGGAACATCATAAGACTTATGCTTTCATGAAAGATATCTTTATAACACACTGAGGCGCAGCC
Organism: Rhinatrema bivittatum; assembly: GCF_901001135.1. Taxonomy (NCBI): domain Eukaryota; kingdom Metazoa; phylum Chordata; class Amphibia; order Gymnophiona; family Rhinatrematidae; genus Rhinatrema; species Rhinatrema bivittatum. The sequence continues at coordinate 284,693,106 of NC_042618.1, read as the reverse complement.
CAAAGATCTCCTCGCCACCCCCCTTACCCAACCGACCTGTTCGGTTGCCTTAGGGTTCATAACAATGGGCTAATTAGGTCTTATCACTTCCATAAAGGATGGTAACCCACATTGAGCAAATGAGTTTGAATATCCAGTGGTAATAAGGTAAAACAGGTTGCCCAATAACTTCTATATTCAGGATCAGATGTCCTCAAACCCTGTAGTGAGGCAATTCTCTCCATTTGCATAGATGTTGCAAGCCTATAGTACCATGCTCTTGTTGTGGGAAGCATTTTCGGTTTTATCCAGTCTGCCAGGATCATACGGCAAGCTAGTAGTATTGCAGTATGACCAAACCGGTGCAGAGAAATCTGATAAACTGGCATAGCACCCTGTAAGCCTGACAGGAGGAGTCTGCCAGTCTTGCCAACAGTGGTATGCGTGCTTTGAGCAATCACAGTCAATACTTCATTCCAAAACCCCTCCAACTGCTGGCTTGTGAACAACCGATGGACCAAAGTTCCTCTCTCTTGATTGCATTTGATGCATGTGGGCGTTGTCACCTCCCCATTTGGTACCGACGTATGTCATCAGAAATAATATGATGTAAAATTTTAAATTGTAATTCCCGGAGAGATAGATCCGGCAAGCTCTTTGGCATAGTTTTGAAACAAGAGAGCAAGTAAGCAGTGGAAATAGCCATCGTCCCCATCTCTGTCCAATAATGTGCCAGATATGTGATATGCCGAGGGGTGCGGTATGTCTTGCCCATCCTGCACCATCCCCTAATTGAATTTTGCTGTAAGGCAACATAAAAAAACATTGGGCGAAGAGACGTTCCTGTCTATATGTGTCCTCAGTCCATTTGAAACTTGACAAATAGTGACGTGTTTGTAAATATGCAAAAAAATGCTTAGCAGGTAAGTGATAGTCGGTGACCATCGATGCAAAGTCTCTCACCACCGGTAAGTCCTCTGAGTAAAATTGGAAGATAAACGGAAGTCCTTTTTGTAGCCAGTCATACTGTTCACGCCCTGGAAGGAAATCCCAGTTACCCAGCAAAGGCATAAAGAGATAAACAAGGCCTATCATACCTCCCTGTGTCCGGATCCATCGCCAAGCCTGTCGACATGGGTGGACCAAGCTACGTGGGATTTGTAGAATACTATAGACATTAGTTCTGGCTTGCAAAAGATATAATGGAGACCATGGGGAAACCATACTAATAACTAGCCCATCTTCACAGTAAGTGTATCGATCCAGGAGCCACTCTCCTACAAAGCGTAATTGGCATGCCGCATTAAAAAGTCTAATATCTGGCAGCCGTAGGCCTCCCTCCCCCTTAGAATATGTCAAAACTTTATAGTTCAGCCGGGCCCTCTTCCCAGCCCACACACATTTTTGGAAGTTAGTTTGTAACCAAGTGACATCTCTGCCAGTTAGCCAGCAAGGTAACATGTGCATCTTATATAATATCTTAGGCAAGAGAACCATTTTAAGCAGGGCACATCTACCAAAGAGAGAAAGAGGCAGATTTCGCTACGACTGGAGTTGGGCAACTACAGCTGCTATAGTAGTAGTAATATTTAACTCATACAGGTCTGCAAGATTTTGTGGAATCCAAACCCCTAAATATTTTATTTTGTTCTGAGCCCAAGTGAAAGGAAAAACTCCTGGCCAGTGACATTGTACATTAGGGTTTAACGCTAGAGCCTCTGACTTAGCGAAGTTGATTGTCAAGCCCACTATGTTATGGAAAGAGGTAAAGTGGCGAATAATGACTGGGATACTATCTTCCGGATGACCAACAAACAATAAAATGTCATCTGCGAACATTGCCAATTTTATCTTATATCTCCCCAGACGTAGGCCCTTGAACTCTCCATCCAGCCGTAATTTAATAGCCAAGGGCTCTAATGCCATAACAAATGAGAGGTGAAAGTGGGCAACCCTGTCGCACCCCACAGTAAATCGGGAAGGGCGTAGATAAGGCCCCATTTAGTAGACGTGCACTAGGATTATTGTATAATGCCTGCAACCAGGTGAGGAAAGGACCTGAAATACCATAAGACTGTAGAGCCCAAAATAAATAGTTCCACGACAGGGAATCAAAAGCCTTCTCTGCGTCCAGGCTCAATACCACCGCTTCTGTTGTATGGTGAAAATTTAAAAGGCCAATCAGACGCTTCACATTCTTTACACCCTGCCTCTCCTTAATAAAACCCGTTTGGTCCTCATGAATTACAGAGGGCAACAAGGAGTTTAATCTAGCAGCAAGTATAGCGGAAAGAATTTTCAGGTCACCGTTAATAAGAGAAATAGGCCAATAGGAACCAACCTCTTGCAAAATTTTGCCAGGTTTCGGCAATAGAACTATAGTAGATTGATTTTCCATGGGATTAATAATCGCACCCTGGATCAAACCATTATAGTATTTCCTCAACACCGGCAACACAGGAAATTTTAAGATCTTGTAGAATTCAGGTCCTAATCCATCAGGCCCCGCCGCCTTGCCTGTTTTCAGACCATGAATAACCGCATGGATTTCTGCATCTACTATTGGCTTATTTAACATGGCCTGTTGGTCCTCAGTAAACCGCGGCAAGGGTAAGTTACGAAAGAAGTCCTCTCTCAGTTCAGTATTACTAGGTTTATCCCCATATAGCCTGCTATAATATTAATGAAATCGGACTGCTATTGCCTACGCAGTGACATGACAAACCCCAGCTTGATCCTTAATACTAGTTATGAAAGATTTTTGGCCATGTACTCGCACTAGACCCGCTAACAATCTACTCGGTCTGTTGCCATAACGATACAACTGAAACCGATAATATCTCAGAGACTTGGATGCACGTTGATGCAGGAGTGTCTGTAACGCTTCACGGATACCCGCCGCCTCCCTTTTACTAGCCTCAGACATCGCCTGTATATGACGGAGTTGAACAGTTTTCCACTCTACAGTAAGCCGAAGTATTTCAGCATTTTTAGCCTTATTTAGGGTAGCAACATATGCTTTAATGTGCCCATGCATCACCGCTTTTCCCACTTCTCAGAGAGTCCCGGGCGTTACCTCAGGGCTCGAATTTAAAAGGATATACTCCTCCCAGCATTCCTGAAGAAACCGTGAGAACCCCTTGTCCAAAAGTAGTCCAGGGGGCATACGCCATGAAAGGGGGTTTCGGGGTGTGACCCAAGGTGACAATAACTGAAACCGGAGCATGATCAAACAGGGCTATCGTACTTATGGTGGCTGATGATATTTTGGGGAACAAGAATTCTGAAATCAAAAAATAGTCCAATCAAGAATATGATCCATGTGGATGCGAGAAAAATGTGTAATCTGGTTCACCAGGATGCAAAGTCCGCCAAATATCTAAGAGGCGTAACTCGACTCAAAAAATTGGGTCCTTTTTGAGTATCTCCGGGCTCCACAGACTTAGGCGGTCTACAATCCTCTTGCTTATTGGCCACATAATTGAAATCTCCCCCCACCAACATTGCACAATCTGAGAATTCCCTCAACCTTCCCAACAATTGCATGAAAAAATCATGATTGTAAACATTTAGCGCATAAACATTACAGAGCAACACTCTTTGCAGGTTACACAATCCCTGGACAACGATGTAGTGGCCTTCCAGGTCTTGCCATACCTTCTATGATTGAAAAGACAATTGTTTATGAATTAGTATGGCAACACCATGTCTCCTCGATGTGTAAGAAGAGAAAAAACATTGTCCCACCCATTCTTTTTTCAGCTTCGCATGTTCGCCTGCTGATAAGTGGGTTTCCTGGAGGAACACCACCTGTGCATTCATTCACTTAAACGCCATCAAAAGCTTCTTCCTTTTGATGGGGGAATGAATGCCAGCTGCATTAAGAGATGCAAATTTTACTGCTGCCATGACGCCAGAGTCCTATAGTCATGGCCCAGGCGGGCTTTACAGGAAGAGATTAGTTTTAAAGAAAATCCCTTGGCTCCCCAGCCTGAGCCTCCGGGATCATGTGGAAACAACCTGAAACTTACTTCATCAGCATCCAGTGTGAATTTTTCCCCATCCAAAGATGCATACACCTCTCCTAGGGATTCCTTCCCCCCCCCCCCCCCCCAATTACCAACAACCACCCCCATACACTCCATACACACCAGATATACTTCCATTCACACTCACAGTTAGAAACCTGCAACCTTCGGAGGCCCAGAACTCCAGTATGTCCCCTGATCCGAGGCATGTCACAGTTCCCCTCCCCCCCCCTCCCCCCCCAATAAACAGTGAAAATGTAAGCATAAAATCACAGTTACAGACCATTATAGTACAAACATATAACTTTTGGAAACTAGGTCTGAAAGCTAAAACTTCAGCGCTCATGCATCATGGGCCCTCTCTTGGAGCCAATCTTCCAAGAAGACATTTGTGAATCCGTATTACACAAACATTGTATAAAAATGACGGAGCGAAAACCTTGGCTCCAGGCCAACTTCAGGCAAAAAACTGTCTCTGGGTGCATCTTTCCAGATGTTTATCAAGAACAAATAGACTAGGACAATACTTTCTTGCAAGTAGTGTCTGCTAAACTACCCCCCCTCCAAGAGGTGCCGCCGGAGCCAAGGTTGCCAGAAAAGCGGATGCGTCATCAGGCTTAAGGAAGAAAAAAGTCTTGTTATCATGATGTATCCATAGTTTGGCCGGATAAAGCAGTGCAAATGAGATACCCCGCTTATGCAATTCAGTACACATGGGAGCCATTGCTTTCCGCTGCGAAGCGGCCGCCGTGGAAAAATCATTAAAGAGCAAGATACGACTCCCTTCGTATTCTATCATCTGATGTTTTCGACATTCACGCATCAGCCGCACCTTATGGAGCCAGTTCAGGATACGCGTCATAATGGGCTGTGGCCTGCTATCCCCCTCACGAAGAGGTCCCATCCAATGAGCTCGCTCGCAGCATATTTGGCCCACTAGAGAAGTCAGGCCGAGATGTCTAGGAAGCCAGTCCTCTATAAGATGATACAACTCGGATTCTTTTACAGTTTCTGGAATTCCAACCAACTTGATATTGTTCCTTTGATTTCTGTTCTCCTGAGTTAAAAGTACAGCCTGCTGCTCCGTGAGATTTTGTACCTGTCGTTCCGCAGTGGCCAGCTGGTCATCCTGATCACTGATCCGTTGCTCCACGCCATCCATCCGCTTGGCCTGTCCTTCTAAAGTCCCTTTTATGTCATCCATCATAGTCTGCAATCTGATGAGCCGTTCATCCAGCGCCCCCGAGACCAGGGATGAGATTTGCAATAAAACATCTTCTGACACAGAGGTGAGCTGCTTCAAGCCCTCTGCATTGGCCGCCATTTTGCTTGTAGGAGTTCTTCGCTCGGTGCTAGCCCGGGAACTCCGCTGACGCATTCCGTGACTTCCCCCACTCTAGACCTTGCCAAAGCTTGACAGGTTATCTTTGCAAGTGCAGCTGAGCTGCTGACAGTGTAACACAGTGAATGCAGCAGACAATCCATCTGAGAAGATGAAATGTAGAGACAAAATAAGGAGGACAGAGCCTGCTGCACAGCTTTCAGGCGAAGAACACCAGTAAGTTTTGTCCACTCGCAGGGACACGCAGCGGAATTAACAGGTGTGCCGACGTGGGAGAGAATAAGCTGAGACCAACCATGGAGTAATATTCACTATACAGTCTTCTAACAAGAAAGTTTTACCCCCACAAGTGCACTCAGACTCAATTAATCTTTCCCATACTGATTCTCTTTAGTCATTAAACCGAAGCCCATGCTGCGATAGGGGGATTACATTCAAACATCCGCCATCTTGACCATGTGGCTGAAATTGGAATTTTGCTCTCCTGTCTGTGCCCCCTTCACCTCGTCCCCGAGCTCCCAGTACCTCAGCGTTCCCAATTCTGTCCGCCGGCAGCTCTGACCGGCTCCAAGCTACGTGATCAATCTGCCTCGATAGCACTGCCTCAGTCCGATGATTATTTAGAGTAGTGTAAACGGGTAGCCGCCATTTGGACTGCATGGGAGGGTAATCAAAATCACGCCACTTCCATTACAGGCACTCGGGGAGCCCAGCACACCAAAGAGCAATATCAGGAACAACGAGGCATGAGTCCGCCCCGAAAACGCTGCAGTCCGGCAAACCTTTAATTCAGTGTATGCGAGCGGCCGCCATTTTGACTGCACGAGGGGGCGAACAGAATCACACCATTTCACTCCCAGCGCTCAGGAACTCCGATGCTCCAAAAGACAGTTTCAGGGGCACTGAGACATGAGACGCCCCTTCTAAGGAAAATCGCTCCTATTCGCCGCAATTTTAGCGGATTATGGGGGGTAAGTTCGGAAGGGAGCTGCAGAGCTCACACTTCCAACTCCCTTTCAAGTGACGTCATCACCGGAAGTCAGAGATAAATTTTCAATCATGTGCATAAAACGCAGCACATACAAGCAGAAGTAGGTACACCTAAAGTTATACCTGTATTTTATAAACTGGGTAGCAGGAGCAGCAGTTTATAAAATTCAGTGTATTATTGCTCCAAAAGTACCAAAGTATGTTTCAGTGTACATTCTTTTTAATGCATGTAGCTGCTTAGTTTACATCTATTTTATAAAAGAATGTACATATATTTAATGCATTAAGTAGTTGTAACCTGTGTAACCCCTCCTTAGTGTACAAGTCGGGTACACAGAGGGACACAAAGTTATTTATAAGTTCTTGGGGCAGGGACCCTGGTTAGCTTTCTCTTCTCTTCCCATCCCGAGGAGAAGGTCTTTTGGACTAGGGGTGGAAAGGATTCCTCTCTGGCCCCAGTACAGAGTGTTTAGCTGATTTTCCCTTATTGTACTGTGAGCCAAACAAACCACACTCGGACCACTTGAGCAATGTCCAAAATAATACTTTACTGGTACAGTTTCGTTGAATAGCACTGTTAAATATGGCAAATCACTCACCACAGTCTCTGCAGTTACTCTCTGAATTACAGATCTTTTCTCCTCTATCTTTATTAAGCCAGGAATCCATCCAAATTTCTGAATTAGATTGTGCAGTGGTCCCTCTGGGCTAGACTCCCTTGGATGGTCAGGAACCCCTCCTAATTGCACAAAAATCTATCTTGGCACAGAATTTAATGTCTCTATCCCTCAGGGCTTTGGTAGACGCCGGATAGGTGTTCTCTCTTTAATGTGAATCTTTTACTCATAGTTAGTAGATTAATCTTTTGGGGTGATCCCAGGTAGGAATCCTTGGCAGACTGCAGGGTTTGTCAGTCCACTTGATGGGCAGTAAGAGGGTGTTGTGTCCGTCTGCCACAAACGGCTGCGACCGCTCTGCCTTACCTCTTTTCTTCCCTTTTCCTCCTCCTTGGGCATGATGGCTGCCTCCAGTGCTGAGGGCCTCGGCATCTCCAGCTTAGCATGGGTGTTACAGTCCACCATGCTCACTCCCGTGGCCTCCTAGGGCGCACACGCACATCTCATACGCTCAAATACACGTCATGGCGGGAACCTTGGTGCTAATGCCAGAAGTCTAAGAAGTAAGATGGGAGAATTAGAATGTATAGCAGTGAATGATGACATAGACTTAATTGGCATCTCAGAGACATGGTGGAAAGAGGATAACCAATGGGACAGTGCTATACCGGGGTACAAATTATATCGCAATGACAGAGAGGAGCACTCAGGAGGAGGTGTGGCGCTTTTTGTCTGGGATGGCATAGAGTCCAACAGGATAAACATCCTGTATGAGACTAAATACAAAATTGAATCTTTATGGGTAGAAATCTCTTGTGTGTCGGGGAAGACTATAGTGATAGGGGTATACTACCATCCACCTGGTCAAGATGGTGAGACGGACAGTGAAATGCTAAGAGAAATTAGGGAAGCTAACCAAATTGGTAGTGCAGTAATAATGGGAGACTTCAATTACCCCAATATTGACTGGGTAAATGTATCATCGGGACACGCTAGAGAGATAACGTTCCTGGATGGAATAAATGATAGCTTTATGGAGCAATTGGTTCAGGAACCGATGAGAGAGGGAGAAATTTTAGATCTAATTCTCAGTGGAGCACAGGACTTGGTGAGAGAGGTAATGGTGGTGGGGCCGCTTGGGGAGTCAGTTGGACCGTTAGATAATCGAGGGGTTAAAGGGGCACTTAGAGAAGATAAGGCCATCGCAGAAAGGTTAAATGATTTCTTTGCTTCGGTGTTTACTGAAGAGGATGTTGGGGAGGTACCCGTAATGGAGAAGGTTTTCATGGGTAATGATTCAGATGGACTGAATCAAATCACGGTGAACCTAGAAGATGTGGTAGGCCTGATTGACAAACTGAAGAGTAGTAAATCGCCTGGACCAGATGGTATACACCCCAGAGTTCTGAAGGAGCTAAAAAATGAAATTTCAGACCTATTAGTAAAAATTTATAACCTATCATTAAAATCATCCATTGTACCTGAAGACTGGAGGATAGCAAATGTAACTCCAATATTTAAAAAGGGCTCCAGGGGCGATCCGGGAAACTACAGACCATTTAGCCTGACTTCAGTGCCAGGAAAAATAGTGGAAAGTGTTCTAAACATCAAAATCACAGAACATATAGAAAGACATGGTTTAATGGAAAAAAGTCAGAATAGCTTTACCCAGGGCAAGTCTTGCCTCACAAATCTGCTTCACTTTTTTGAAGGAGTTAATAAACATGTGGCTAAAGGTGAACCGGTAGATATAGTATACTTGGATTTTCAGAAGGCGTTTGACAAAGTTCCTCATGAGAGGCTTCCTCATGAGAGGCTTCTAGGAAAAGTAAAAAGTCATGGGATAGGTGGCGATGTCCTTTCGTGGATTGCAAACTGGCTAAAAGACAGGAAACAGAGAGTAGGATTAAATGGACAATTTTCTCAGTGGAAGGGAGTGGACAGTGGAGTGCCTCAGGGATCTGTATTGGGACCCATACTTTTCATTATATTTATAAATGATCTGGAAAGAAATACGACGAGTGAGATAATCAAATTTGCAGATGACACAAAATTGTTCAGAGTAGTTAAATTACCATCAGATTGTGAAAAATTGCAGGAAGACCTTGTGAGACTGGAAAATTGGGCATCCGAATGGCAGATGAAATTTAATGTGGATAAGTGCAAGGTGATGCATATAGGGAAAAATAACCCATGCTATAATTACACAATGTTGGGTTCCATATTAGGTCTACAACCCAAGAAAGAGATCTAGGTGTCATAGTGGATAACACATTGAAATCGTCGGTTCAGTGTGCTGCGGCAGTAAAAAAGCAAACAGAATGTTGGGAATTATTAGAAAGGGAATGGTGAATAAAACGGAAAATATCATAATGCCTCTGTATCGCTCCATGGTGAGACCGCACCTTGAATACTGTGTACAATTCTGGTCGCTGCATCTCAAAAAAGATATAATTGCAATGGAGAAGGTACAGAGAAGGGCTACCAAAATGATAAGGGGAATGGAATAGCTGCCCTATGAGGAAAGACTAAAGAGGTTAGGACTTTTCAGCTTGGAGAAGAGACGACTGAGGGGGGATATGATAGAGATGTTTAAAATCATGAGAGGTCTAGAACGGGTAGATGTGAATTGGTTATTTACTCTTTCTGATAGTAGAAAGACTAGGGGGCACTCCATGAAGTTAGCATGGGGCAGATTTAAAACTAATCGGAGAAAGTTCTTTTTTACTCAGCGCACAATTAAACTCTGGAATTTGTTGCCAGAGGATGTGGTTAGTGCAGTTAGTATAGCTGTGTTTAAAAAAGGATTGGATAAGTTCTTGGAGGAGAAGTCCATTACCTGCTATTAAGTTCACTTAGAGAATAGCCACTGCCATTAGCAATGGTAACATGGAATAGACTTAGTTTTTGGGTACTTGCCAGGTTCTTATTGCCTGGATTGGCCACTGTTGGAAACAGGATGCTGGGCTTGATGGACCCTTGGTCTGACCCAGTATGGCGTTTTCTTATGTTCTTATGTTCTTATCCCACCGCATGACGTCAATACCTTCGGGTATTTAAAGCCTCCGCTTCGCTACCACCTTTGAGTTAGCAAGGACTTCGGTTTAAGCTACTCTGACCGCTCTAAGCTGCATGCTGTTGCATTTGTGCCTTTTCTCGCCCCTCACTCCACCCTCTCTACATTGGGAGCGACTCCCTTCAGCTCTGATGGATAGATGCAGCCGCGGCTTCTCCCTGCTTCATGGTCCCGGTGTCCCCGGGCTGGCTTGACGCTATGGATCCGCCATGTTCCTTATGACATAAGGGCGCGTGCGCGCTCTAGATTTTGTACCAGCAAGGGCGCGAACCTCGGGGGTGTTCCCCCGTAGTGACGTCATCCATTATCACTTTAAAGGTCTTTGTTTGCTAACCTCTAATGAGTTAGTAAGGAGCTCCAACAGGACTTGCTTCGGCAGTCCACGATACTTGCAACAACGATCCGAATCAGCGAGGGGAATCCTTCTCCACTGCTTGGCCTTTTCAAACTTACCAGGAGTTCCCGCTCCACAGGGACTCCGCTCTCTCTTCTTGATTTCAAATTGCTAAGACGGGATCCGGTACTCGCTCCTCGAGGGCCTGGAAGCGATCGCAGAAGTGAACACAGTGAGTTCTATTGTAGATAGGAATTGGTACTCACTCCACGAGGGCCCACATTCCTATAGATCTGAAGACTCCCTTCCGTCCAAGACATTATTGCAGGTACGGAGATCAACAGTTATATTGGCAAGATTGCAGATAGGAACCGGTACTCGCTCCACGAGGGCCCATGTTCCTAGAATCCTTTACAGACTCTCTTCTACTCTAGAAGCCATTTCATATACAGCTATTGTGAGTTCTTATTACACTGTTTATAGGAACAAGTGCTCGCCTACGGCTCCTGTTCCTGAATATACTGAAGACTCTCTGTGGCATAGAGACCATTGCAGATATCTACTATTGTGAGTGTACCATCTTGTATCCAGTATACCCTGTCTACTCATTACTTCTAGTCTCTCTCTACAGCTCAGCAACCCAGAGATTATATTTCAGTATCAGAAGGACTTCAGCCCTTCCGGACACATCGACTCACTACTGCCACCACTGGTGGTCCAGCTTCCAGCCTAATAAAAAACTATTTATGTTTATTTCATATTCTAGCCTAGCCTGTGGTTCCTCTTAGGATCTCCTCCTGGGGGCACTGTCATCTGCCATTGGCCCAGGGATTCACCATTTCCTCCAAGTGGTCATTCCTTATACTACTGTCACTCTGTGGAAGCCAACCACTACTGACCACTAACACCGCTTACGGAAGTATTATATAGATAGCTACCTTCTCTTTCTATGGGACTTGCCAGCAGCCTATATATAACAGATTGCTACTCCGTAGCGGAAGCATGATAGATCTCAGTAGCGAAGTACAATATACCTATTGTTAGCTCCTCCACTCAGAAGAGTATTATTGAACAGATTGCCAACTCCTCTTCCTTGGGGAATTGATCCATAACAGATCGCTACCTCCTTCCTTACAGGAGCATCTAACAGCAGTTCACTAACAGATTACTAACTCTGCCCTCCTTGCAGGGTAATCACTACAGATAGCTAACTCCTCCCCTCTGGAGGAGCAGATCATGACAAATTGCTAACTCCTTCCCCTTTTAGGAGAAAAGCAGAACAGATTGCTAACTCCGCCCTCCTGGTGGGGTGAGCGATAACAGATTGCTAACTCCTCCCCTCTGGAAGGGCATTCCAGGCATCCACCACTCTCTCCGTGAAGAAATTCTTCCTGACATTGGTTCTTAGTCTTCCTCCTTGGAGCCTCAGCTCGTGACCTCTGGTTCTGCTGATTTTTTTCTGTTGGAAAAAAATCTATTTTTCTGTTGGAAAAAGATCTATCATCCAGTCTCTATGAACCCTGAACCAGTGACGGTTCGAACCTCTGCCCTGAAGAACTCAGGGGCAAGAGACAACTACCATTTCAGATGTTTTGTGGAATACCTGAGGAGTCCATGTGGTAAATTTGAAGATCCAATATTGTATCACACTATGAAGTGGGCCTTGGACGATTCTTTTCACCACCGCTTCTTTTGAGGATCTTATCAACATCACCAGCAGTTTTTCTAAATCCTGCTGATAGTCATAGCAGTTGCTGTGCATGCCATAACTAGGTGGCGCCCTTCTTGGATTACAAATTTGAGAATATTACTACATTCTACCTACTTGGAAGGCATGCTGAAGGACTACAGCACTATTGATTCTGAAGAAAGAAGACATTCCTAGCTACCAGTATTGAGATTGGCCTACTCGGAAGTAGTGCTGGGGTTACAGCACTGTTTGATTCCGAAGAAGATATCTCTATTCATCAAACTTACTTAAGGATTACTCGGAAGTCGTGCCCATAACCTATGGCACTGGTTGATTCCGAAGAAAGAAGAAGATGTTTCTATTCATCAACTTTGCTGGATCATTTGGAAGTTGTACTGGGGGTTTACAGCACTGTTTGATTCCGAGGATGAAGATTTATCCATCCATTAGTCTGTTTGTTTTGCTGGTATTATCAACATCTTGCTTCCAGCATCCTGCGGAAAAGCCACATCGGAAGTGGATATTGGACCAATTTCTACATCACCACTTCCACTGAAACCTCAGTGATGTCCACAGCAGCCCTCTCATTGCTGCTGATGTCATTATTCATTCTACTAGATTCTTAAAATCTACATCTATCTGTGTTATACAAACTTGAACTCAAGACTTTGAGACCTTGGATGTTTGAACAGAGACTGAACTTTGTTTGCCTGAAAAGGCTTCGACCCCAAAACCATCTTTGGGATCCTTAGACCTATTGGATAAGAGATGCTCATCAGTTCCACCTCGCGCATCACTGGTACTTAAACTGGTACCCGAAGAGGAGATCACCCTTTGAAGGGGGGTACTGTTGTGTTCGTGCCTTTTCTCGCACCTTGCTTCACCCTCTCTACCTTGGGAGCGACTCCCTTCAGCTCTGATGGACAGATGCAGCCATGGCTTCTCCCTGCCTCTTGGTCCTGGTGTCCCCGGGCTGGCTTGTCATCATGGATCCGCCATGTTCCTGATGACGTAAGGGCGCGCACGTGCTCCAGACTTTGTACTAGCAAGGGCGCGAACTTCGGGGGCGTCCCCCCCCAATAGTGACGTCATCCATTTTCACTTTAAAAGGTCTTTGTTTGCTAACCTCTAACGAGTTAGCAAGGAACTCCAACAGGACTTGCTTTGGCAGTCCACGATACTTGCAACAATGATCCGAGTCAGTGAGGGGAATCCTTCTCCACTGCTCGGCCTTTTCAAACTTACCAGGAATACTCGCTCCACGGGGGCTCCGCTCTCTCTTCTTGATTTCAGATTGCCAAGACGGGATCCGATACTCGCTCCTCGAGGGCCTACGTCCCTAAATACTCAGAAGACTCCTCATTGCCTGGAAGTGATCGCAGATGTGAACACAGTGAGTTCTATTGTACATAGGAATCGGTACTCGCTCCACGAGGGCCTACATTCCTATAGCTCTGAAGACTCCCTTCCGTCCAAGACATTATCGCAGGTATGGAGATCGAGAGTTATATTGGCAAGATTGCAGATCAAAACCGGTACTTGCTCCACGAGGGCCCATGTTCCTAGAATCCTTTACAGACTCTCTTCTACTCTAGAAGCCATTTCATATACAGCTATTGTGAGTTCTTATTACAGACTGTTTATAGGAACCAGTGCTCGCCTACGGCTCCTGTTCCTGAATATATGAACACTCTCTGTGGCATAGAGACCATTGCAGACATCTATTACTGTGAGTGTACCATCTTGTATCCAGTATATCCTGTCTACTCACTACTTCTAGTCTCTCTCTACAGCTCAGCGACCCAGAGATTATATTCCAGTATCGGAAGGACTTCAGCCCTGCTAGAAACATCGACTCACTACTGCCACCACTGGTGGTCCAGCTTCCAGCCTAATAAAGAACTATTTGTGTTTATTTCATATTCTAGCCTAGCCGGTGGTTCCTCTCTGGATCTTCTCCTGGGGGCGCTGTCATCTGCCATCGGCCCAGAGATTCACCATTTCCTCCAAGTGGTCATTCCTTATACTACTGTCACTCTGTACGAGCCAACCACTACTGACCACTAACACCGCTTACAGAAATATTATATAGATAGCTACCTTCTCTTTCTATGGGACTTGCCAGCAGCCTATATATAACAGATTGCTACTCCATAGTGGAGGCATGATAGAGTGCTATCTCAGTAGCGAAGTACAATATACCTATTGTTAGCTCCTCCCCTCAGAAGAGTATCATTGAACAGATTGCCAACGCCTCTTCCTTGGTGAATTGATCCATAACAGATCGCTACCTCCTTCTTTACAGGAGCATCTAACAGCAGTTTGCTAACAGATTACTAATTCCGCCCTCCTGGCGGGGTAAGCACTACAGATAGCTAACTCCTCCCCTCTGGAGGAGCAGATCATGACAAATTGCTAACTCCTTCCCCTTTTAGGAGAAAAGCAGAACAGATTGCTAACTCCGCCCTCCTGGTGGGGTGAGCGATAACAGATTGCTAACTCCTCCCCTCTGGAGGAGGAGAGCGTAACACACGCTTAGACGCCACTCTACACTCCAAGGGCCTCGCTCCTTTAGAAGCTCAAGGCACCCGCTCCTCGGGGGTCTCTCGCTTCCAACACCCTTCGGGGCCTCTACTAACTAGACAACTGCTCCTCGGAGGTCTCTCTCTTTTATTCATTTCAGGATCTCCGGACTATCAGGTACTCACTCCTCGAGGGCCTACCAGTCTATGTATCCTGTACCACTGACCTTCGGTCCCACCATCTCATTACCAGGAAGACGCCTCTAAGATCCAGTGTTCCAACTGCACCCACTAGGCTCAGTGTTGCCCGCACTGGGGGTCCCCACCTCTCTTGAACATCTGGGTTAGATTCTACATCTGAGACTGTTGAACTTATTGGCACTTCGCGGACCTCAATGCCTTACCTTCCTGCTTCAAACCATCTATCTACAGCAGTACAATAAAGCCTTCCATTCATTACGTGTCTGCTATCTGAGTTTAGCCTATCGCTGTGGTTCCCCATGGGGCCTCTCCCCATGGGCAGAGTCATCTCCATGGCGACCAAGGGTCCACAATGCCACAAACACAACAGAGTTGCAGAAGACACTTCCTCTCAGATGGTGGAAAACAAATCTTCCTGCAGCGGGGGCACCACATTTGGCAGATCTTTCCTAAATTCTGGGCATCTTTAGCTCAGGGTTTCTCAGGCCCTGGATTTGAAAAGGCTCAGGCCTCCAGCAGAGATCCTCTAAATAAATGTTATATATCCCAAAATAGTTCCAGAGCAGTCACTCTGCACCTCATGAGGAGTGTACAGCAGCGGAGCCCTTTGATCTTTTCTGAGGCTCCAGGTAGGCCCAAATCCAACTTAGAAACAACACAACATCTCTCTCTATTTTCCAAATAATACTGCCCCCAGAGCCTATTGCAGAGCTCTGCTATAAAACCTCAGGACCAGGGTATCCATTACAGCTCCACCAGTAGGAAGGTTCTCTTTGAATGAAGATGGGGCAAAGAAGAAGCATTATGAGCCATCCTAAAAAAGATGATGGGGTATCCATTTTTATTGGAGTGGTTTTACAGGCCTCCAAATCAAATGGAAGAACTTGACAGAGATCTGGTTGAAGACATACAAAAGATGGGAAAGAAGGGAGAAGTGGTGATTGTTGGAGATTTTAATCTGCCGGATGTAGACTGGAGAATCCCTTCTGCAAAATCTAACAGTAGTAGAGAGATAGTGGATGCCCTGCAAGGGGCTCTGTTCAAACAAATGGTAATGGAACCCAAGAAGGAGGGAGCTATACTCTATTTAGTGCTCACTAATGGAGATAATGTCTCTAATGTTCAGGTGGGTGCCCACCTCAGCACCAGTGATCATCAAATGGTATGGTTTCATATCACAAATAGGATATGGAGAAGTTGCACGAAGACTCGAATTTTGCAGTTCAAAAACACTGACTTTGTTGAAATGAGAAGTACCTGGAGGAAGAACTACAAGGCTGGGAGAAAATGAGAGAGCTGGAACAACAGTGGGCCAAACTAAAAGCAGCCATTACCAAGGCAACTAATCTATATGTTAGAAATGTAAAGAAAAATAAGAGAAAAATGAAACCTATTGTTGCGCAAGAGGTGGACCCTTGGTCCGAGGTGGGGTTGATGCTACCCGCAGGGCAAGCCCTACGGGTCCCCACCGTCATCAGGCAGAGCTGGCTGACTGACGGAGGCCGGCTGGAGCTTTGCAATACCAGCCCTCATTCTCCGCAGATTGAGCCCTTGGCTACCGGGGCCGGCTGGGCTTAGGTGGGCCTCTGCTGAGGTCTTCTGAGGGATGACGAGGAGGTCAGCCAGGGGCCAGCAGTGGTAGTTGGAATAGGTGGTCCGATCTGGATGAGGCGGAGTCCCGGAGACCCGGGCACAAATGGAAACAGGAGGCTGACAGAGGGCGCCCAAGTAAGAGCAAGCTGAAACCTGAAAGGCCAAGTCCAGAATGAAGACAAGTGGAGCATCGTAGAACAGGCTGAAGTCAGGGCAGGCGGCAGGCAAGGAAGAGTGGCAAGGCAAGCGTGGGTCAATCCCAGACATCAGCAGGAGAATGGTCAGGCAAGGCAAAGGTCAAACCAGGAGACGGGCCAGGGCAGCAATGTAGTCAGGTGAAGCAGAGGTCAATACCAGAAGACAAGCAGTAGTGTGGTCAGGCGAAGCAGTGGTCAGTTCCAGGAGACAAGCAGTAGCGTGGTCGGACAAAGCAGCAGTCAAAGTCAGGAAGTGGGTCGGTAGGAACAAGTGAGGAAGACATGGTACACAGGAGCAGGAACGGGTACCAGGATCAGGAACAGGCATAAAGATGAGTCAGGAACCAGGAACATGAAGGAATCACAGGAACTAGCAACTAAGGACATGACCAGTGTGGAGACCTGTTGCCAATGCAAGGAAGCATTGGTTGGGCCTGGCCTTATATACCGGGACCCAGAGATGTCATCATCCAGGGCTGCTGGTAAGTTTCCCACCACTGTCCCTTTAAAAGAACAGCTGATGCGCGTGCGCCTAGGGAGGGGCGTGGTGCGAGATGGAGGCATCTCCCCGCAGAGCAGGGACATTCACTGCGGAGCTAGGAGCACAAGGAGCAGCCCAGGGTCAGAGGCGACAGCCCCCAGCCGCGAGAGCAGCAGAACCAGGCACTGGAGCAGGCAAACGGTGGTAAGACGCCCCGGCCATGGGCCTACCACGGCTGGCACATGCAACGGTCCCCCCCCCCCCCCTTATGCCCCCCTCTTGGAGGTCTGGGTTTGCCCGGATGGGTATGATGAAACTGTAGAAGGAGTCTTTTATCCAGGATGTTATGTGCTGGCTCCCAAGAGTTTTCTTCTGGGCCATAACCCTCCCATGATAGGAGGTACTCCCACTGACTGCCCCTATGGCGGACGTCAAGGAATTCTCGGACCTTGTATATAGTATCAGATTCAGCGTCCAGATGAGATGGCAACCGGAGTTGATAAGTGACTGGTCAAATACAACGAGCGACCGGAAAAGGGATTCAGTTTTGTTAGGAACTGGGGAACCTTTTGGGGAAGGGGGAGTCTCTTCTGAAGGGATGGGCTCCACCTTAACCAGGGTGGAACCAGACTGCTGGCGCTAACCTTTAAAAAGAAGATAGAGCAGCTTTTAAACTAGAACAAAGGGGAAAGCCAACAGTCGCTCAGCAGCGCATGGTTCGGAGAGAGGTATCTTCAAAGAATTAGGGCAACCCGACAGTGAGGTTCCAATAATAAGAAAAGTAGTCCAAGTGCCTGTAACTAAAAACTCACCTGAGCTAAAAAAATTCTAACTTATCCCTATCAATTAAAAAGCAGAATGAAAATACAAACAAAAAACAAACTTTGAAATGTTTGTATGCTAATGCCAGACGTCTAAGAAGTAGGATGGGAGAATTAGAATATATAGCAGTGAATGATGACATATATTTAATTGGCATCTCAGAGACATGGTGGAAGGAGGACAACCTCTTCTTTGCCCCGGTGCTGATCCTCTTCATCCTCCGCCGTTCGGTGGCCGTCGTAAGGGGAGGCCTGCGCAGTCGGCGCCACTGACCCGCCGGGGTAAGGCCCTTTAAATTTTTCCCTTACCCACGGCAGCGCTGACACCGACCGCGAGACGCCTCGGCAACATCCGGCTTCCTTCCAAGGCCCATCGTGTGGCCGGCCAGCTAGAATCCAGCCAATCAGAGCAATCTCGGCCAGCCAATCACACGTGGCCCGAAAGGGCTTTAAATTGAAACACTCCTCCGTCGCTGATCCTTTTCTTCGCCCCGGCGCTGATCCTCTTCATCCTCAGCCGTTCAGTGCCTGTCATAAGGGGAGGCCTGCGCAGTCGGCGCCACCGACCCGCCGGGGTAAGGCCCTTTAAATTTTTCCCTTACCCACGGCAGCGCTGACACCGACCGCGAGACGCCTCGGCAACATCCGGCTTCCTTCCAAGGCCCATCGTATGGCCGGCCAGCTAGAATCCAGCCAATCAGAGCAATCCCGGCCAGCCAATCACATGTGGCCTGAAAGGGCTTTAAATTGAAACACTCCTCCAGCGTTGCGCGCCGAAGGAGCGCATCAAAGGGGCAGGCCCCTTTGTGCGCCCCTTCGTGCAGCCCCTGAGAGAAGCCACAACCAACCCTCCACTACACCATCTCCGCAATCTCATCTTCCCACAACCCGCCTAAACCACACTTAGCTCCTATCCATCTCGGCTCCCTCCAATCCCTCCACCCACGCGCCTCACCCACCCACTGCACTACCGGGCCACTCTCGACCACCCCGCAGCGCCACCCAAACCTGGGATCTGAACCCCACCGCTCGAAGCCTACCGCCTCCAGTTGCCTTGGGGTGCCCAACCCGCAGGCCCTCAGATCATCTCCAATCAGAAACCAGAGGTTCATGAACCACGTGCAGAAAAGGAGCGGACGACAAAAGAAGCAAGGATACGAACCAGAGTGACACCGGACCAACAAACAAATAGAACACTACTGGCCATACCAATAAAAGGTATCTCTTATACTAAGCTGCTTATGTCTTTCCTGGGATAAGTTGTGAAGAAAATATCTCAATTATCCAGCATCTCAAACCCTGCTCCTTGCTTCATTTCCCGCCAACGGAACTGCCGGAAGAAATGCTAACTCATCAGATTCCTGTCAGACACCAACGTCACCACACTAGCTTTTATCCTGCTCTAGAACTACCATCAAGAAGTCATAGATCTCTCATACCAATCATGATCACCCCCCTTACCCAGTTCTTAGGGCTCACCCTACTTTCAGTAACCCTATTTAACGCCCAATCCCTGACTAAAAAGACACACATCCTCAATGACTATCTACTGGACTCTGACCCAGACATCTGTGCCATCACAGAAACCTGGTTAAAAAAACTCAGACATTGCGCTAATTAACCAATTACCTATACACAAGTACGACATATTATCTATCCACAGACACAAAAAAAGAGGGGGCGGTTTACTACTAGCAACCAAAAAAGAACTCAGACTTACATCGCATACAATCAGGTCCGAGTCCAAACTGGAACTGGGCTTAGTCAAATTGCAACAACTGCAACTACTACTAGTTTATAGGGATGTGAATCGTGTCCTCGATCGTCTTAACGATCGATTTCGGCTGGGAGGGGGAGGGAATCGTATTGTTGCCGTTTGGGGGGGTAAAATATCGTGAAAAATCGTGAAAAATCGTGAAAAATCTAAAATCTAAAAAATCGCAAAACCGGCACATTAAAACCCCCTAAAACCCACCCCCGACCCTTTAAATTAATCCCCCACCCTCCCGAACCCCCCCCCAAATGAGTTAAATAACCTGCCGGGCCAGCGGCGGTCCGGAACGGCAGCGGTCCGGAACGGGCTCCTGCCCCTGCATCTTGTTGTCTTCAGCCGGCGCCATTTTCCAAAATGGCGCCGAAAAATGGCGGCGGCCATAGACGAACACGATTGGACGGCAGGAGGTCCTTCCGGACCCCCGCTGGACTTTTGGCAAGTCTCATGGGGGTCAGGAGGCCCCCCACAAGCTGGCCAAAAGTTCCTGGAGGTCCAGCGGGGGTCAGGGAGCGATTTCCCGCCGCGAATCGTTTTCGTACGGAAAATGGCGCCGGCAGGAGATCGACTGCAGGAGGTCGTTCAGCGAGGGTTCCGGCGCCTCGCTGAACAACCTCCTGCAGTCGATCTCCTGCCGGCGCCATTTTCCGTACGAAAACGATTCGCGGCGGGAAATCGTTCCCTGACCCCCGCTGGACCTCCAGGAACTTTTGGCCAGCTTGTGGGGGGCCTCCTGACCCCCACGAGACTTGCCAAAGTCCAGCGGGGGTCCGGAAGGACCTCCTGCCATCCAATCGTGTTCGTCTATGGCCGCCGCCATTTTTCGGCGCCATTTTGGAAAATGGCGCCGGCTGAAGACAACAAGATTCAGGAGCAGGAGCCCGTTCCGGACCGCTGCCGTTCCGGACCGCCGCTGGACCCGCAGGTTATTTAACTCATTTGGGGGGGGTTCGGGAGGGTGGGGGATTTAATTTAAAGGGTCGGGGGTGGGTTTTAGGGGGTTTTAGTGTGCCGGCTCATGATTCTAACGATTTATAACGATAAATCGTTAGAATCTCTATTGTATTGTGTTCCATAACGGTTTAAGACGATATTAAAATTATCGGACGATAATTTTAATCGTCCTAAAACGATTCACATCCCTACTAGTTTATGCCCCTCCAGGATTACTAGAAGCTGACGCCTCTCCCCTTATTGAAACCATAGTGAAGCACATTGATACAGACCTTCCAACCATGATCATGGGAGATTTCAACTTACATACCGACGCCTCACCCTGCTCCTCCAATTGCGAAACATTCCTTAACTCCCTCAGTGCAATGGGATTCACGCAGATCGTCAACAATCCGACACACAATGCAGGACACACGCTGTACCTTATCTTTATTAACTCAAAGTTCTCCTGCTCTTTGGCACCCTCTTGTACTCCAGTCCCCTGGTCAGATCACTTTCTGATAACCACCAAGGTCTCCGCAAAACAACAGGCTTACAGCCAGCATTACCCTTCTACCATTCACTTCAGGAAATCATGTGCATCTGAGATAGTCAGCGATAATCTTTCAAAAGAATTCTCAAACCTGGATCTATCCAACCCCGATTCAGCCGTTCTCTCATGGCACAACATTACGGAAGCAGTAGCGAACAAATTATGCCCCGCAGTCTCCAAAATAATAAATCTAGAAAAAAAAGGAAATCAACCCTGGTTCTCTACTGAGCTCAAACGGATGAAACAAGTCCTACATCACAAAGAAAACAGTTGGCGCAAAGCTCCCAACTCTTCTACGCTATTGACATACAAAGGAACCTTACATCATTACAGGACCTCAATTCTAAAGTCAAAAAGAGAATACTACGCCAACAAAATCCACGATCTCCAATATGATGCCAAGGCGCTTTTCTCTTATGTGTCACAAATCACTAAGTCATCCCCACCGACGATACCAGTCGAACAGGCACAATCTAAGGCCAACGAACTTACATCATTCTTTCAGCAGAAGATTACGAACACCCTGGCACTCCTACCAACCAATACTACCCCCTGCTCTACATTCACCAACACTCACTTCCACGCTGGAGTCAAACTCAACAACTTCGAATTAACATCCCCCGGTGAGATGGAAACCCTCCTCAAGAGACAGAAACCATCTAGCCATCCAGCTGACAACATCCCATCCAGACTTCTGCTACTGATTCCAAACAGGATCTCTGGACCTCTAGCTAACATTATAAACTGCTCGTTAACCCAAAGGATGTACCCAGACAGCTTAAAAACCGTCTCTCTTAAACCCCTCCTTAAGAAGCACAACTTAGACCCCAAAGAACTCTCTAACTTCCGCCCCATCTCGAATCTCCCTTTCTTAGCCAAATTAACAGAGAAATTGGTTAATACTCAGCTTTCAGAATATATAGAAGAACACAATATCCTATACCCATCCCAATATGGATTTCGCAAATCCCGCAGTACAGAAACTCTTCTCATATCATTAACAGACCATATTATCATGGGACTAGACAAGGGCTACTCCTTTCTTCTAGTACTCCTAGACATTTCGGCGGCATTCGACACCGTCAACCACTCCATCCTCCTGAATCGCCTAGCAGACATAGGGATATCCGGATCAGCCCTCAGTTGGTTCACGTTTTTTCTCAATAACAGAAGCTTCAAAGTTAAAATTAATGATAAAGAATCACCTTCGACAAGGTCCTCACTTGGCGTACCTCAAGGATCCTCTTTATCACCCACCTTCTTCAACATCTACCTCCTCCCCCTCTGCCAGCTTCTAACAGACCTTAACCTAATTCATTACCTTTATGCAGATGACGTGCAGATTCTGATTCCAATAACAGAATCTATCGCAAAATCTCTCATGCACTGGAACAACTGCCTAAAATTGATCACCAGCTTTCTCAACAGTCTTAATTTGGTTCTTAACGCATCTAAGACCGAACTCATCCTCATCTCCCCCAACCAAGACAACCCCCTCCCACAGACTAACCACAATACCCAGCTCACGCATACCCATGTGAGAGATCTTGGGGTTCTACTCGATAATCGCCTAAACCTAAAGAAAATGATCAACACCACAACCAAAGACTGTTTCTATAGACTTCAGGTTCTAAAAAGTCTCAAACCTCTACTATTTTTCCACGACTTCAGGACAGTTCTGCAAGCCTTGCTATTTGCCAAAATAGACTACTGCAGCGCTCTCCTCATGGGTCTCCCTAACGCTACCACCAAGCCACTACAGTTGATACAGAACGCCGCAGCAAGACTCCTGACCAACACTAACCATGGAGAACACATATCACCCATCCTCCGTAACTTACATTGGCTCCCAGTGAACTACAGAATTCTTCACAAATCACTCACCTTAATTCACAAATCCATCTACAATCACCTTCATCTGGACCTTGAATTCCCTCTCAAGCTCCATATCTCCAATAGACCAACAAGAGAAGTATACAAAGGAACCCTACAAGCCCCGCCTACTAAAGCATCACGCCTCACCTCGACCAAAGACCGATCCTTCTCGACAGCAGGCCCAGCTATCTGGAACAACATCCCTTCAGACCTTAGGCTGGAACCCTGCCTCTTAACATTTAGGAAAAAACTTAAGACCTGGCTATTCCACCATGCCTTCTCAGAACCCCCTGATACTCACTAGACGACTGAACATCCTCATGAACAATGGATCTCTGTACTACTTCAAGTATTTAATAAGACCCACCCCTGATTCTTCAATTGTTTACACTCCTGGTTTTCTGCGTTCTTAAGCCTTTCTTTCCAGCTGTCTATGCCTCCAAGTTTACCATCCTTGTTGAATGTAACTTTGTTCTTCCTGTTCAATTTATTATTATTGTTTTTGTTACAGTTCCCCTGTTCGATGTAAACCGATCTGATATGGTCATTTAACCATGAAGGTCGGTATAGAAAAGTGTTAAATAAAATAAATAAACGAATGGGACAGTGCTATACCGGGGTACAAATTATATCGTAATGACTTAGAGGAGCACCTGGGAGGCGGTGTGGTGCTTTAAGTCCGGGATGGCATAGAGTCCAACAGGATAAACATCCTGCATGAGACTAAATGCAAAATTAGGGAAGCTAACCAAATTGGTAGTGCGGTAATAATGGGACACTTCAATTACCCTAATATTGACTGGGTAAATGTATCATCGGGACACCCTAGAGAGATAACGTTCCTGGATGGAATAAATGATAGCTTTATGGAGCAATTGGTTCAGGAACCGACGAGAGAAGGAGCAATTTTTATCTAATTCTCAGTGGAGCACAGGATTTGGTGAGAGAGGTAATGAGAGTGGGGCCGCTTGGCAATAGTGATCATAATATGATCAAATTTGAATTAATGACTGGAAGAGGAACAATATGCAAATCCACAGCTCTCATGCTAAACTTTCAAAAGGGAAACTTTGATAAAATGAGAAAAATCATTAGAAAAAAACTGAAAGGAGCAGCTACAAAAGTAAAAAGTGTGCAAGAGGCGTGGTCATTGTTAAAAAAATACCATTCTAGAAGCACAGTCCAGATGTATTCCACACATTAAGAAAGGTGGAAAGAAGGCAAAACAATTACCGGCATGGTTAAAAGGGGAGGTGAAAGAAGCTATTTTAGCCAAAAGATCTTCATTCAAAAATTGGAAGAAGGATCCAACAGAAGAAAATAGGATAATGCATAAACGGCAAGTTAAATGTAAGACATTGAAAAGACAGGCTAAGAGAGAATTTGAAAAGAAGTTGGCTGTAAAGGCAAAAACTCACAGTAAAAACTTTTTTAAAATATATCTGAAGCAGAAAGCCTGTGAGGGAGTCAGTTGGACCATTAGATAATCGAGGGGTTAAAGGGGCACTTAGAGAAGATAAGGCCATCACGGAAAGATTAAATGATTTCTTTGCTTCGGTGTTTACTGAAGAGGATGTTGGGGAGGTAGCTGTACTGGAGAAGGTTTTCATGGGTAATGATTCAGATGGACTGAATCAAATCACGGTGAACCTAGAAGATGTGGTAGACCTGATTGACAAACTGAAGAGTAGTAAATCACCTGGACTGGATGGTATACACCCCAGAGTTCTGAAGGAACTAAAAAATGAAATTTCAGACCTATTAGTAAAAATTTGTAAACTGTCATTAAAATCATCCATTGTACCTGAAGACTGCAGGATAGCTAATGTAACCCCAATATTTAAAAAGGGATCCAGGGGCGATCTGGGAAACTACAGACCGGTTAGCCTGATTTCAGTGCCAGGAAAAATAGTGCAAAGTGTTCTAAACATCAAAATCACAGAACATATAGAAAGACATGGTTTAATGGAACAAGGTCAGCATGGCTTTACCCAAGGCAAGTCTTGCCTCACAAATCTGCTTCACTTTTTTGAAGGAATTAAAAAACATGTGGATAACGGTGAACCGGTAGATGTAGTGTACTTGGATTTTCAGAAGGCATTTGACATAGTTCCTCATGAAAGGCTTCTAGGAAAAGTAAAAAGTCATGGGATAGGTGGTGATGTCCTTTCGTGGATTACAAACTGGCTAAAAGACAGGAAACAGAGAGTAGGATTAAATGGACAATTTTTTCAGTGGAAGGGAGTGGGCAGTGGAGTGCCTCAGGGATCTGTATTGGGACCCTTACTTTTCAATATATTTATAAATGATCTGGAAAGAAATACGACGAGTGAGATAATAGAATTTGCAGATGATACAAAATTGTTCAGAGTAGTTAAATCACAAGCAGATTGTGATAAATTGCAGGAAGACCTTGTGAGACTGGAAAATTGGGCATCGAAATGCCAGATGAAATTTAATGAGGATAAGTGCAAGGTGATGCATATAGGTAAAAATAACCCATGCTTTAGTTACACAATGTTAGGTTCCATATTAGGTGCTACAACCCAAGAAAGATATCTAGGCGTCATAGTGGATAACACATTGAAATTGTCGGTTCAGTGTGCTGCGGCAGTCAAAAAAGCAAACAGAATGTTGGGAATTATTAGAAAGGGAATGGTGAATAAAACGGAATATATCATAATGCCTCTGTATCGCTCCATGGTGAGACCACAGCTTGAATACTGTGTAAAATTCTGGACTCCGCATCTCAAAAAAGAAATAATTGCGATGGAGAAGGTACAGAGAAGGGTTACCAAAATGATAAGGGGAATGGAACAGCTCCCCTATGAGGAAAGACTAAAGAGGTTAGGACTGTTCTGCTTGGAGAAGAGATGGCTGAGGGGGGATATGATAGAGGTGTTTAAAATTATGAGAGGTCTAGAATGGGTAGATGTGAATCGGTTATTTACTCTTTCGGATAATAGAAAGACTATGGGGCACTCCATGAAGTTAGCATGTGGCACATTTAAACCTAATCAGTGAAAGTTCTTTTTCACTCAATGTACAATTAAACTCTGGAATTTGTTGCCAGAGGATGTGGTTAGTGCAGTTAGTATAGCTGTGTTTAAAAAAGGATTGGATAAGTTCTTGGAGGAGAAGTCCATTACCTGCTATTAATTAAGTTGACTTAGAAAATAGCCACTGCTATTACTAGCAATGGTAACATGGAATAGACTTAGTTTTTGGGTACTTGCCAGGTTCTTATGGCCGGATTGGCCACTGTTGGAAACAGGATGCTGGGCTTGATGGACCCTTGGTCTGACCCAGTATGGCATGTTCTTATGTTCTTATGTTCTTATATCTTGGTGCAAATCTCTGGGAAGGTACTTTGAGGCAAATGTGTCACGTACTTATCCAGACCTTCTGCCCAGGTTGAAATTCAGGAACAGAGCGTCGATGGGCATCTGAGGACTTCTGAACCCGAGCTGCTGCCTGACTCAAATAGAGGTTTGTCTGATTCCAAAGGGCCTTGAGAGCATCAGCAGTGGTCTGAGCGGCTAGCGAGGGCACAGTAGGCGGTATAGGTAATGGAGGCCATGGCTGCCTGCCATAAACAATGGAGAATGGCGATACTCCAGTAGCAGCGTCGATGTGGGAGTTGTGGGAAAGCTCCACCCATGGGAGAAGTTCTGCCCAGTTTTCTTGCCGATCATTGATGTAGGCACGTAGGAAGGCTTTCAAGGAATGGTTCATGCATTCGGCTTGACCGTTGGCCTGTGAGTGGTACGCTGAGGTGAGGCTGATGTTATGCCGAACTTGCTGCACAGGGTGCGCCAACAACGGGCGACAAACTGGGGACTTCTGTCCGAAGCTATATCCTTGGTTAGGCCATGTAGACGGAACACGTGAAGAAAAAAGAGACATGCCAGTTTTGGAGATGAAGGTAGGCCAGGCAGTGGAACAAAATGGGCCATTTTGGAGAACCTATCAATGGTGACCCAAATGACCGTGTTTCCTTTCGATGGAGGAAAATCCACCACAAAATCTGTAGAGAGGTGCATCCACGGCTCCTCTGGAGCAGGAAGTGGTTGGAGAAGGCCCCAGGGTCAACCGACTGGGAGCTTCTGCTGGGCACACGAGTTGCAGGAATTGACGTAGACTCTGGTATCAGTGACCATGGTGGAAGCACTGGAGAAGAGCGAGAGTTCGTGCCCATCCTGGTGACCGGCGAACTTTGAATCATGGGCCCACGGAGAACTCTCTCATGCAGCCGACGAGGTACAACGGTTTTCCCGGCTGGTACAGAAATAGTTGCTGGTAAGTGGATACATGTGGGATCGATAATGTGGCTAGGCTCTTCAGGACATCTTCGGGTTCGAAAAAGCGAGACAGGGCATCCGCTCGGAGGTTCTTCTCTGCTGGGCGATACCGGAGTTCGAAGTTGAACCTGGTAAAGAACAACGCTGAGTGGGCCTGGAAAGCGTTAAGGCACTGGGCATGACTCAGATGTACTAGGTTTTTATGATCAGTGAAAATTGTGAACTTGTGTTGAGTGCCCTCTAGCCAAGGGTTCCATTCCTCTACAGCAAGTTTGACGGCAAGTACCTCCCAGTTGCTGATGCTATAGTTCTGTTCTGCGGGGGAGAACTTGCGGGAGAAACAGGAACATGGAGTTAAGGTTCCTGATGTCGCATGCTGTCTCAGGACTGCCCCAGCCCCTTTTGCAGAGGTGACTACTTCAAAAATGAAGGGACGGTTTGGGTCCGGGTGTCGCAAACAAGGTCCAGCAAGAAAGGCATTTTTAAGATGTTGAAATGCAGGAAGGGTCTCAGGAGGCCAATTCCAGGTGTCTCGGCCCTTTCAGGTCATAGCCGTGAGGGGAGCTGCCAGAGTCGAGTAATTAGCGATGAAATGGCAATATTAATTTGTGAATCCAAGGAAGTGTTGTAGAGCATGTAGGCCCACTGGCTGGGGGCAATCTTGTATTCCTTTAAGCTTCTCTGGGTCCATGGAAAACCCTCATTGAGAGATGATATATCCAAGGAAGGGTAAGCTGGATTGCTCGAAGAGGCATTTGTCCAACTTGGCAAAGAGATGATTGTCACGAAGACATTGGTGGAACGTGCGAACATCAGCACGGTGGGTGGCTAAGTCCTTGGAGAAGACAAGAATGCCATCAAGATACGTGACGACTTTGACATACAGGAGGTCCTGGAAAATCTCATTGATCATTTGCTGGAATACAGCAGGGGCATTACAGAGGCCAAGGGCATTACTAGGTATTCATAATAGGGATGTGAATCGTTTTTTGACGATTTAAAACAATCGTCAGATATATTTTAAATCGTCAAAAATCGTTAGAGCCGCGATACAATAGCAATTCCCCCGATTTATCGTCAACAAATCGTAAATCGGGGGAGGGTGGGAAAACCGGCACACCAAAACAACCCTAAAACCCACCCCGACCCTTAAAAACAACCCACCCTCCCGAACCCCCCCAAAATGTTTTAAATTACCTGGGGTCCAGTGGGGGGGGGGGACCCGGCGTGATCTCCCGCTCTCGGGCCACGGCTGCGTTAATAGAAATGGCGCCGGTGGTCCTTTGCCCTTACCATATGACAGGGCAAAGGTAGCGCCGGTGCCATTTTGGTTCCTGGCACCCGACGTCACGAGTGCAGGAGATCGCTCCCGGACCTCCAGGGACATTTGGCCAGCTTGGGTGGGGCCTCCTGACCCCTACAAGACTTGCCAAAAGTCCAGCGAGGGTCCGGGAGCGACCTCCTGCATGCGGGACGTATTGCCAATATTCAAAATGGCGCCGGCGCTACCTTTGCCCTCACTATGTCATACGGGTGACGTTGGCCCGTATGACATAGTGAGGGCAAAGGTAGCGCCGGCGCCATTTTGAATATTGGCAATACGGCCCGCGTGCAGGAGGTCGCTCCCTGACCCCCACTGGACTTTTGGCAAGTCTTGTGGGGGTCAGGAGGCCCCCTCAAGCTGGCCAAAAGTCCCTGGGGGGTCCAGCGGGGGTCCGGGAGCGATCTCCTGCACTCATGACGTTGGGTGCCAGGAACCAAAATGGCGCTGGCGCTACCTTTGCCCTGTCACATTGTAAGGGCAAAGGGCCACCGGCGCCATTTCTATTAATGCAGCCATGGCCCGAGAGCTGGAGATCGCGCCGGGACCCCCCCCCCCCCCACACTGGACCCCAGGTAATTTAAAACATTTTGGGGGGTTCGGGAGGGTGGGGGATATGTTTTAAAGGGTCGGGGTGGGTTTTAGGGTTGTTTTGGTGTGCCGGTTTTCCCGCCCTCCCCCCTCCCCCGATAAAACGATTTTTTAACCAAAAAAACCCATGACAATCAGATTCCCCCCCCCCCTCAGCCAAAATCGATCGTTAAGACGATCGATCACACGATTCACTTCCCTAATTCATAATGCCCATCCCTGGTATTATAAGCCTTCTTCCAGATGTCCTCAGGGCATATGTGCACCAGGTTATAGGCTCCTCGTAAGTCCAGTTTAGTAAAAATGGAAGCCCCTTGAAGGCGATTGAACAACTCAGAAATCAGAGGCAGTGGATACTTTTCTTTGCGAGTTATGGCATTCAGGCCACGATATTCAATACACAGCCTCAAGGACCCATCCTTCTTCGTGACAAAGAAAGATCCCGCTCCAGCGGGAGAAGTCGATGGTCGAATGAACCCTTTGGCTAGGTTCTCTCAGATATAATCTGTCATGGCTTTGGTCTCAGGCTGTGACAATGGATAGGTCCGGGCTCGAGGAGGTGTAGTATCAGGTAGAAGTTTGATTGGGCAATCGAACTTGCGGAGAAGCAGAAGGATATCGGCCTTCTGTTTTGAGAAAACATCCTCAAAATTGGCATATGGAGCCGGGATGCCATAGGTAGTGGCCATAAGAGAGACTGTAGGGGGTGGTACCACCTTTTTCAGAAAAGTCTGATGGCAAGCTGAGCTCCATTCTGTGTACTGGAGTGCTCCCCAATCAAAGTGGGGGGATTGATGCTGGAGCCAAGGTAATCTTAGAACCTCCGGGTGAATAGATTTTTCTAAGACGAGGAGTTCCACCTCCTGTTCATGAAGGGCACCAGTGCAAAGGCAGACTGACTCAGTTATCAAATAAATTTGGCAGGGTAACGGCTCACCGTAAATGGAGGCAATACACAAAGAAGTCTCCAGAGCATGGGTAGAAACACCCAGGAGTTGTACTAGGTCCTTAAGAATAAAATTTCCCCCCCCCCCCAGCTCCAGAATCTATGAGAGCAAGGACAGGGAAGGAACGAGAGTCCCAGGTCAAGGTAACAGGCGGAGATAACTGGGGGGCCGTTGAAGTAGCGCCCAAGTTCAGGACCCCTACTGAACTTAGGCAAGGAAGCATTGGCTGGGCCCGGCCTTATAGACTGGGACCCAGCGACGTCATTATCCGGGGCCGTGGGTAAACTTTCCGCCGCAGCCCCTTTAAAAGAACAGCTGATGCGCACGCGCCTAGGGAGGGGCGCAGCATGAGATTGCGGCGTCTTCCCGCGGACCACGTGGGGAGGCCCGCTGCAGAGCAGGAAGGTCCACTGCTGAGCTGGGAGCACGAGGAGTGGCCCGGGGTCAGAGGCAGCGGCCCCAGGCCGTGAGAGCAGCAGAACCAGGTGCTTGAGCAGGCAAATGGGGGTAAGAGGGCCTGACAGTGGGCCTGCCATGGCTGGCACACACAACAGCTATCTGGTTCTCAAAGGAGGTGGCTAATAAAATAAAAGGTAAAAGAACAGCGCTTAAGAAATATAAAGGATCCCAAAAGGAGGATCACAAGGAAGAAAATCTGGTGGAACTAAGGGAGACGAAGAAAGTAATCAAGAAAGCAAAAAGTCAATTAGAAGAAAGGATTGCCAAAGAGGTAAAGCGTGGTGACAAAACAGTTTTCAGATACATCAAAGAAAGGAGAAAAGTCCAAAGTGGTATTGGGAAATTGAAAGGTGAAAAGGATCAATGTGTGGAGAGTGACGAAGAAATGGTAGAAATATTAAACGAATACTTCCGTTCAGGGTTCATTAAAGAGGACCCTGGAGAAGGACCATCGCTAGTTAACAAGAAACTGGAGGGGAGTGGAGTAGACGAAACTCCGTTTACAGAAGAGAATGTATAGGAAGAGCTAGGAAAACTGAAAGTAGACAAAGCCATGGGGCCTGATGAGGTTCATCCCAGGATACTGAGGAAGCTCAGAGATGTGCTGGCGGGTCCGCTGCATGACCTGTTCAATAGATCCCTAGAAACTGGAGTGGTACCGAGTGACTGGAGAAGAGCGGTGGTGGTCCCGCTTCACAAGAGTGAGAGCAGAGAGGAGGCTGGAAACTACAGGCCGGTTAGCCTCACCTCGGTGGTGGGAAACGTAATGGAGTTGCTGCTGAAAGAATGAATAGTGAACTATCTACAGTCAGAAGAATTGCTAGACCAGAGCCAGCATGGATTCATCAGGGAAGGTACTGTCAGACAAATCTGATTGATTTTTTTGATTGGGTGACTAGAGAATTGGATCAAGGAAGAACACTCGATATCATTTATTTATTTATTTATTTCAAAACTTTTATATACCGGTATTAGTGGGGACATCATACCGGTTCACATAATAACTGAAAGTTTGGAAAATACATTTCAACAGGGAGAATGAACCTGGGCGGGGGTAAACCAAAAGGTAGTAGGAGGATAGAGAAAACAAGAAGGTCATAACAAGAGAAATAATTTACAAATTTACAATGAATATCTCCTTAATATAAGGAGAGGGCGGACACCTGAGTGGGGGGGGGGGGGAGGTGCAGGAGCTATTCTGTGTAGGCATGGTTGAACAGGAGAGTTTTTAGTTTCTTTTTAAATTTAATTGTACATGGTTCAAGGCGCATGTGGGCAGGTAGAGAATTCCAGAGCGCCGGACCGGCAATGGAGATGGCACGGTCGCGGGTGGAAGAGAGGTGAGCCATTTTCAAGGATTGGACATGAAGGGTGCCATTGTTGGTGGATCTAGTAGCTCGGATGGACAGGGGGGCAGTGAAGGGTAGGTCGAGCCAGTTGGAGTTGTGGATGTGGATAGACTTGTGTATTATGGTTAGGGTTTTGTAGTGTATGCGGGATAGGATGGGGAGCCAGTGTAGATCCTTCAGGATCGGGGTAATATGGTCGTGTTTGCATGTGTTAGTAATGAGTCTTGCGGTAGCATTTTGCAGGAGTTGAAGGGGTTTTATTGAAGACAATGGGAGCCCTAAAAGGAGGGCGTTACAATAATCTATTTTGGAGGTGAGGGTAGCTTGAATCACTGTGCGGAGGTCATGGGTGTAGAGCAGGGGTCTGAGTTTCTTTAGAACATTGAGCTTGAAGAAACCAGATTTAAGGATGGAATTGATGTGAGGTTTCATACTAAGATTGGGATCAAGAAGGACTCCGAGGTCCCTAACGGAAGGTAGCGCTGTAAGGAGGTTGAGTTTGGGGTCGTTAGGCAGGAGGTCAGGGGGATGTGAGGAGATGTGGAGGAGTTCTGTTTTGTTCTTGTTTAGAGCAAGCTGGAGGTTGGTGAGAAGGGCGTTGATAGCTGTAAGGCACTTTTCCCAGTGCTCTAGGGCGTCGGATATAGAGTTGTGAATGGGGATGATGATCTGAACATCATCAGCATAGAGGTAGAATTTGAGTTTGAGGTCGGAGAGGAGGTGGCAGAGAGGGGTGAGGTAAATGTTGAAGAGTGTGGATGACAGGGATGAGCCTTGTGGAACACCTTGTTGTAAGGGGCATGAGGCTGATAGGTTGTTTCCGATTTTAACAGAGAACTTTCTGTTAGTGAGATAGGATTTGAACCAGGCTAGAGCTATTCCTGAGATGCCGATGCTTTCTAGCCGTGTCAGGAGGTGGTGGTGGCTGATGGTGTCAAAGGCCGCTGAAATATCAAGGAGGGCGAGGAGGTAGCTGTGGCCTTGTCCTAGTCCTCTGAGAAGATAGTCAGTAAGAGAGAGCAGTAAGGATTCAGTATTAAAGTGTTTCCTGAATCCAAATTGGGAAACATGGAGGATATCATGGTTTTCTAGGTAGTCCATGAGTTGTGCATTGACAACCTTTTCCATAAGTTTGGAGATAAAAGGGAGGTTGGAGATGGGGTGGAAGTTGGAGGGGTCTTTTGGATCTAGGGAGGGTTTCTTGAGGAGGGGTTTGACAACAGCGTGTTTGAGGGGATCTGGGACTGTTCCATGAGTGATGAAGCAGTTGATGATATCTGCTAAGGTGCTGGCTATGCTGTTGGGGATGGCTATTAGAGCTTTGGTGGGAATGGTGTCGTTGGGGTGAGAGGCTGGCTTAAGTTTTCGAAGGAGGCCTGTAATTTCTTTAGAGGAGGTGAGGTCAATTGTGGCCATTGAGGGTTGGACGGGGAGGGGATGGAGGGTGGGTTAATTGGGGGAGAAGGGTTGGAAGGGGAAAATCTAGAGAGTAGGATGGAAATTTTGCTTTGGAAGTAGATGGCCAGTTCTTCACATTTTGCCGCAGCCTCTGCATCTGGAATGGTAGGAGGGATAGGGGTGGTAAGGCTAGCGACATAGGAGAAAAGGACTTTAGGGTTGAATTTATAGTCGTGAATTTTTTTTTCCATAGAAGTCTCGCTTGTGTTTGAGGGTAGACAGTCTATATGTGTGTAAGGCTGTTTTGAAGCTGGAAGAATGTTGTGGGGTTGGGTCCTTGCGCCATTTTCTCTCTTTTTGTCTGAGATTGCATTTTAGGGTTTTTAGCTCTTGGGTGTACCATGGCTTAGAAGGTTTTACTGCGGTGTTTATGATACGTTTGGAGATTGGGCATAGTTTGTTGGCAATGTCTTCCGTGATGGTTTGCCAGGATGTTAGGGCTGTGTCTGGGTCTGAGCAGTTAAGTCTTGGTAGGGATGAGGCTAGTGCATCAATTAATTCGTCGCTGGGGCAGGTTTTTCTGGATATGATGGTGGTGTGAGTAGGATGGTTAATTGGGAGGGGTTTCTTCATGGCGAGACAGCTTTCAATGAGGTAGTGGTCGGACCAGGGCACCGGGGTGCAGGTGGATGGGTTGGTGGTCTGGAAACTGGAGTTAATAAACATTAGGTCCAGTGTGTGTCCAGCTTTATGGGTTGGAGATGTTATAATTTGGCGGAAGCCTATGGCAAGGAGCGACTGTATGAAGGTTTCGCATGATGCAGTGGGGGGGAGTGTGTCAACGTGAAGATTAAAATCTCCAAGGATGATGGAAGGGGTATCTGTTTTTATCCATTCTATAACAAATTCAATTAGGGGGGAGGGGTTGGACTCAAGGACAGTGGGGGGGGGGGGGGCATAGACTAGACAGATTTGCAGGGAAGCTGCCTTAAAGAGTCCTATTTCAAGTTTGGGTGGGGCTGCTATGCTGATGGGTTTAAGGTTAAGATGTTTCTTGGCAGCTAGGAGAAGACCTCCTCCTCTTTTTTTAGGTCGGTGGATGGGGAAGATGTCATAGAGGGAGGATGGGAGTTGGTTTATGAGGACGGTATCTGATTCTTTGAGCCATGTTTCGGTGACTGCACAAATGTCTGGAGTGCAGTCGGCTAGTATGTCGTTGAGGATTAGAGTCTTTTTAGATATGGATTGCGCTTTCATGAGTATAATGGAGAGGGTGGTAAGACCGAGGAACTGAGTTAAGGGTGAGGTGAGTATGGGGATAAGGGATTTGTGGTGGGGGGACGGGTGGCGGGGATGGAGGGGAGGGGGAGGTAGTCTGGAGCGAGGGTGATGGATGCGAGGGATTGGGTAAGTGGCCATGTAGAGCTTTAGTAGTCTGGTAGGACTGGTAGGAATAATTGGAGCCTCACTGATCAGGTGGGAATGGGAGGTGCAGGGGGATGAGGGGGGTGACCAGGTAATGGAATGGGTCAGCAAGTTTCAGCAATCTGGGTATCGGGAGGTTACAATAGGTTACAGTTGGTGACAATATGGTACAGCATATTAGACATAGATGAGGCACAGAGTAATAGTACTTCGAATTGCTCACCGAGTGGCGAGTGTCAATGTCCTGTTGCAAGTAGATCAGTTTATTGCTGAGAAGGGCACAGGCTTGCAGGAGCGTGTTTCTTGGTTTCTCCCGAACTCCCTCTTCAATTCTCTTACCGGCTGCGTGACTCCCTCTCGCCCTGTCTCGTTCACCCCAGTCTGTACGAGACGGTGGGCAGCGAGGAGGAAGGAGGAGATAGAGGCCGCAGCCGTGAAGCAGAAAAGGGGCAGAGCTGCTTCAGGACAAAGATATATGGGGGATGCCGGTGGTTGAGGAGGGTAGGGTTTAGGCGCGGCACTAAGGTGCGACACGAAGGGGCGCACAAAGGGGCGGGCCCCTTTGGCGCGCTCCTTCGGCGCGCGATGCTCGGCGCGCGACGCCGGGTAGTGCAGGGCCTTTTAACTCCTGCAGGTCCCTGCTCGATGACGTCACCCCTGCGCCCGGCGGGGCGGTCCTCGGTGTGGCGGGTCTGGTGGGGGTGGGGGCTCGCGGCCCGGCAGGCGGAGGAGGCAGGATCGAGGATCGAGGCAGCAGGCCGGATCGAGGAGGAGGCAGGTCGGATCGAGGCGTGCGTTTACGGTCTCGAGGTAAGTCAGGCCGGGGTCGGAGAAAGCTGGTGGCCGGCGTGGGAGCCCGATTGGGGAAGACGGAACAAAGAGGCCTTACCCCGACGGGCTTTCAGCGCCGGCTGCGCAGGCCCAGTTCACCGCCGATCCCGAGAAGAAGAGGAAAAAATGCCGGGGAGTGCAGGGCCTTTTAACTCCTGCAGGTCCCTGCTCGATGACGTCACCCCTGCGCCCGGCGGGGCGGTCCTCGGTGCGGCGGGTCTGGTGGGGGTGGGGGCTCGCGGCCCGGCAGGCGGAGGAGGCAGGATCGAGGATCGAGGCAGCAGGCCGGATCGAGGAGGAGGCACGCCGGATCGAGACGTGCATTAACGGTCTCGAGGTAAGTCAGGCAGGGGTCGGAGAAAGCTGGTGGCCGGCGTGGGAGCCCGATTGGGGAAGGCGGAACAAAGAGGCCACTGGGATTTCAGCAAAGCTTATCATACGGTCCCACACAGGAGGCTTGTGAATAAAATGAGAAGCTTAGGAGTGAGTGCCAAGGTGGTGGCCTGGATTGAAAACTGGTTGACGGACAGAAGACAATATGTGATGGTAAATGAAACTTATTCTGAAGAGAGAGCGGTGTTAATTGGAGTACCGCAAGGATCGGTGCTGGTACCGGTCCTGTTCATTATCTTCGTGAGCGACATTGCGGATGGGATAGAAGGTAATGTTTGTCTTTTTGCGGATAATACTAAGATCTCCAACACAGTGGACATGCCGGAAGGAGTGGAGAGAATGAGACGGGATTTAAGGAAGCTGGAAGAGTGGTCGAAGATATGGCAGCTAAGATTCAATGCCAAGAAGTGCAGAGTCATGCATATGGGGTGTGGAAATCTGAGAGAATTTATTTGATGGGGTGAAGGGTTGATGTGCACGGAGAAGGAGAGAGACCATGGGGTGATAGTATCTAATGATCTGAAGTCGGAAAAACAATGTGACAAGGAGATAGCTAAAGCCAGAAGAATGCTGGGCTGCATAGAGAGAGGAATATCTAGTAGAGGTGTGAATCGTGTAATCGATCATCTTAACGATCGATTTTGGCTGGGGGGGGAGGGAAATCTGATCGTCGAGTTTTTTTTTTTCTAAAAATCGTTAAAAATCGTAAATCGGGGGAGGGCGGGAAAACCGGCACACCAAAAAAACCCTAAAACCCACCCGAACCTTTAAAACAAATCCCCCACCCTCCCGAACCCCCCTAAAATGTTTTAAATTACCTGGGGTCCTGTGGGGGGGGGTCCCGACGCGATCTCCTCCCGCTCTCTGGCCACCGCTGCGTTGAGAAATGGCGCCGGTGGCCCTTTGCCCTTATCATGTGACAGGGCAAAGGTAGCGCCGGCGCCATTTTGTTTCCTGGCTCCCGACGTCACGCATGCGGGAGATCGCCCCCGGACCCCCGTTGAACCCCCAGGGACTTTTGGCCAGCTTGGGGGGGGGGCCTCCTGACCCTCACAAGACTTGCCAAAAGTCCAGCGGGGGTCCGAGAGCGACCTCCTGCACGCGGGCCGTATTGCCAATCTTCAAAATGGTGCCGGCGCTACCTTTGCCCTCACTATGTCATACGGGCGACGGTCGCCCGTATGACATAGTGAGGGCAAAGGTAGCGCCGGCGCCATTTTGAAGATTGGCAATACATTCCCGTATTGCCAATGGCGCCGGCACCATTTTGAAGATTGGCAATACAGCCCGCATGCAGGAGGTCGCTCCCGGACCCCCGCTGGACTTTTGGCAAGTCTTGTGGGGGTCAGGAGGCCCCCCCCCAAGCTGGCCAAAAGTCCCTGGGGGTCCAGCGGGGGTCCGGGGGCGATCTCCCGCACGCGTGATGTCGGGAGCCAGGAAACGAAATGGCGCCGGCGCTACCTTTGCCCTGTCACATGATAAGGGCAAAGGTCCACCGGCGCCATTTCTCAACGCAGCGGTGGCCAGAGAGCGGGAGGAGATCGCGTCGGGACCCCCCCACTGGACCCCAGGTAATTTAAAACATTTGGGGGGGGGGGTTCGGGAGGGTGGGGGATTTGTTTTAAAGGTTCGGGTGGGTTTTAGGGTTTTTTTGGTGTGCTGGTTTACCCGCGCCCTATTTAACGATACAATACAAATGCCCCTGACGATAAATCGGGGGCATTTGTATTGTATCGCGTATCTAACGATTTTGGACAATTTTAAAATTATCTGACGATAATTTTAATCGTTCAAAAACGATTCACATCCCTAATATCTAGTAAGAGAAAGGAAGTGATGATCCCCTTGTACAGGATCTTGGTGAGGCCTTAACTGGAGTACTGTGTTCAGCTCTGGAGACAGTATCTCCAAAGGGACAGAGACAGGATGGAGGTGGTCCAGAGAAGGGCTACCAAAAAGATGGATGGTCTTCATAAAATGACTTATGAGGAGAGATTGAAGAACCTAAATAAGTATACCCTGGAGGAGAGGAGGAGCAGGGGTGATATGATACAGCCTGGAATGCCCTTCTGGAGGAAGTGGTGAAGACTAAAACTGTGAAGGATTTCAAAGGGGCATGGGATAAACACTGTGGATCCATAAAGGCTAGAGGATGGGAATGAAGAGAAGAGCCATGGGGGTGGCTTGCTGGAATGGTGGCTACTACCTGGTGAATACTACCCTTACTCAATAAGCCTTCACACAGTTAATGCAACTCCAACATTGCTCTCTGCTTCAATGGCAAGGGGAAATGTGGAAAAGAGGATTTGCATTCAGACAACAATCAACAAGGACTGAACTACACAGCCTGGGTAAACAAATAAGTGTGGGGGTAGCTTGCTTATTGCGGCAGTTACTACCCTAAACCAATTAAGCCTGATACATCACTTTGAATGCATATACAACGTTGCTCCCGGCTTCAACGGCAGGGGAAAATGTGGATAAGAGGATTTACATTCAGACAACATCCAACAAGGCATTGATCTGTGCAGTCTGAGTAAACAAGCATCAGGGTAATTTGCTTGATGCGGTGGTTACTACCCTTAACCATTAAGCCTTATGCTTCATCTTTGATGCAACTCCAACATTACTCTCTGCATCGACAGGGAGTGGCAGGAAATTTGAATCAAGCAGTTACCAACAAGGGCCCTAAACGTGGTGGTCGGTGAAACAGATAAGTATGGGAAAATAAGTGTGGGAGCTTGCTGGGCAGACTGGATGGGTCGTTTGGTCTTTTTCTGTCGTCGTTTCTATGTTTTTATGTTTCTATGTATATCTCTCTAACTGCATTAGGCTGTTACAGGACCTATTAGAACCCCAAAAAGTGGTCTGGGTTGCATGTATAATAACCCTCAGTTTATGCACAGTGGGGCTGATGCAATATGGTGCGCTCAGCCGAGCGCACTGTTAACCTGCAGTCAGATGCGGGTAGAATAGGCGCTAATCAATCCCCTAATGCAATAAGGGGATTAGAGCATATTCCACGCGCGTCCAACGCGGAGTGAATCAAATAGCGCTCATTCCATAAATGCATGTGAATGAGGCTAATAGGCATTTACTCCCGATGCAAAAAAAAATGTGCGTCTTGGACGCACATTTAACCGTCATCTATTAACCGTCATCTATTAATGGCAGTCACGAAAACCAATTGGGTTCGCATTAGCAAGGAAGCTAGTGCCTCCTTGCTAATGCTACCCCCTCATTTAAATATTGCATGGTGGCCCCCTTGGGAGTACCTGGGGCACATTAAGAGAGCGGGTGCTGACTGTTCAGCGCCCACTTTCTATTCAACTTTATTGCATCGGCCCCAGAGGCAGGTATTTTATAAAGTTGACTAATGTATGTGTGTATCTCCCTTAAGAAAATAATTGTGTACTTCCAAGCAGTAGTTCACTGAGACCTCAGCAGTTAACCCAGACTTTCACCTGTTCACCCACATCCTTCAGCACTTGCTCCTGACCCACACCCAAAAACTGCAGACAAAAGAGAAGTCAGAATTAATATCCTTTACTTGATTAGCCAGTGTAAAAGCATATGCACATGTTTGATAGGGGTGTGCATTCGTTTTGAACTTAAATGTAAAACGCAACTTTTTTTTTTTTTTAACTTAAAAAAGTGATGAGGCGAAAACGATCGGATTTCCAACTTATTCAACATAGCCATGTTGAATAAGTTGGAAATCGCGATTGTTGATCCTAAATAAAAATATTAAACCCCTCACCCTCCTTAATCCCCCCACAAGACTTACCAAAACTCCCTGGTGGTACAGCAGGGAGTCAGGATGCCATTTCTGAAGTCCTTTGCGAGGAGCACGTGACGTCGGTGTCACGTTGGAGTGACGCGGCGTCACGTGATTCCCCGCGCGATCGCTCCGGGGGATCCTCGTTGCACCCAAAAGGAACTTTTGGCCAGCTTGGGGGGGCCTCCTGACCCCCCCAAGCTGGCCAAAAGTTCCTTTTGGGTGCAACGAGGATCCCAGAGCGATCGCACGGGGAATCATGTGACGCCGCGTCACTCCGACGTGACGCTGACGTCACGTGCTCCTCGCAAAGGAGGTCAGAAATGGCGTCCTGACTCCCTGCTCTACCACCAGGGAGTTTTGGTAAGTCTTGGGGGGGGGGGGGATTAAGGAGGGTGAGGGGTTTAAATTTTTATTTGCACGTATGGACATAGACTCAACTTATGGAATTCTCCATATGTCCATATTGACCGCAAATGGGACCCCCTTTCGACTTATGGACTTATGAACATAAACTTTTGCTCTGCACATCCCTAATGTTTGATGAGATGTGTACATGTCATTTACTCCATTATAAAATATGTTTAGAAGCATAAAATATTAGTTTAAAAGCATATCTGTACTGTGAGGTGTTAATGTGCTGATTGTATGAATGTTGATGATTGTGTGATTTTACAGCTTTGTTGCTTTGTATTTTTCTTAAGATTGTTATATCCTCCTTGACCAGTTATTCTGGTAATAAGGCAGATTATATATTTTTGTAAATAAATAAATGAGAATGTACTTCCAAATACCACTCTGGAATTCCCTCCTAACTCCCTTTATGTACATGCATACATATCTGCATGGCAGTGACAATATATGCATACTCTCGCCCTTCTGAAAATGTGCTAATGGAGTACAGGGTCTCCTTACATGTGTATATGCTGATTTTACTCACACAGTCCCCATGTAAATCTATGAAATCTATCCCCTTAGTATTTATTCCTCTTTCATCCATGCTTTTTCCTTACTTGTTACTCACCTTTTGAATTGTCTCCCTATAGACATTAAAAATTAATCTCCCTGTCCTCTTAAAAATAAACTAAACTCATTTCTATAATCTTTCTTTTCATTAATCAGTCTTACTATTCAACCATTATTACCTGCTTTTTTTTAAATCTGGAAGTTGTCATTCTCTTTTCTTCAGCTCATTTGTAACTAGTGTTGGGATTCTAGCACCATAAACCTGCATTCAGAACTACTTGGGGATTTTTTCTCACTCTTCCTAATCTGGTCATTGTATCAATGGTCATAAGAACATAAGAATTGCCATACTGGATCAGACCAAGAGTCTATCAAGCCCAGTATCATGTTTCCAACAGTGGCCAATCCAAGTCACAAGTACCTGGCAAGTACCCAAACATTAAATAAATCTCAAGCTACTATTGCTTATTCATTAATAGCAGTTTATATATTTTTCCTCTAGGAACTTATCCAAACCTTTTTTAAATCCAGTTACACTAACTCCATCCTCTGGCAATGAATTCCAGAGCTTAACTATGGGCTGAGTGAGCCATGCACCAGGGTTCCTGCTGGAAATCTGCCTAGTAAGCTCTAAATTGTAAATTTAGCAACTAGATGTTGCTTATAATGTTGATCACAAATCCCTCTCCCCATCTCCCCCATTCCAGTTTGTCTCTGTAGCATCCCGAGCCCTAGGGGGCTCAGGTTGTAGAAAGCCAGATCTAGGAATCAAACTAAGGGTCTTTCTCATGGAAATGTACTGCATTTCCACTCAGCCCCTGAGTTGGCCCATTATTGCCTACTTTTTTGTACTGCTGTTTGTCATATAAACAATAATGCTTGTATAACATTTTTGATAAATAAAAATAAGATTCCACAGATCCAAGATGGCCATTACTTATTAGTACTGGTTTATTTGATTGAATACCATAGGAGTGAACCACTGCCAGGTGGATGGTCCCAGTTTGAGCACCAAATCAGATATGCTGCATACTGTATACTGCTCCCAGCATCCCCCGGGAGAGAAGTCTAGAGGTCACCGCAAGTGATCCAGGGATTGAATTTCACAGCCCCAGCTTCCAGAGGCCCTGCACCCTTTGCAGTAGAAGAAGACCGGAAGCTCATCTGCATACTGCTCCCAGTATCCCCCGGGAGAGGAGTCCAGAGGTCATTGCAAGTGTTCCACGGATTGAATTCCACAGCCCCAGCTTCCATAGGCCCCGCACCCTTTGCAGTAGAAGAGGACCGGAAGGCTTATCTGCATACTGCTTCCAGCATCCCCCAGAAGAGGAGTCCAGAGGTCACCGCAAGCAATCCAGGGATTGAATTCCATAGCCCCAGCTTCCAGAGGCCCCGCACCCTTTGCAGTGGAAGAGAACCAGAAGGCTCATCTGCATACTGCTCCCAACATCCCCCAGAAGAGGAGACCAGAGGTCACTGCAAGTGATCCAGGGATTGAATTCCACAGCCCCAGCTTCCAAAGACCCTGCACCCTTTGCAGTAGAAGAGGACTGGAAGCGCACACCGAATCTCAAACCCTTCAATTAA
Organism: Rhinatrema bivittatum; assembly: GCF_901001135.1. Taxonomy (NCBI): domain Eukaryota; kingdom Metazoa; phylum Chordata; class Amphibia; order Gymnophiona; family Rhinatrematidae; genus Rhinatrema; species Rhinatrema bivittatum. The sequence continues at coordinate 284,650,757 of NC_042618.1, read as the reverse complement.
CTGAGTGAAGATAAATTTAATGGTGGTTAAAGAGGATTGGTAAGTATAGCTTTGGGAAGTCTTTGGTCTTATAAAAGTTTGGTGAAAGTGAAATAGAGGGATATATTCTTTAGAGTTTGTGTGTATCTGAGGTAATAAGCAAGCCAGAGATAGTTAATTATAGTGTCTGTCTTTCCACCTACTCAACCCTTGATTTTTAGGCAAGAAATACTTTCTCATTTAAAATCAATCAGGGTCTTCTCCAAATCATACTATTGTACCAGGCCTTATTGAAAGTTTAATCATCCCCTTGTAGGACACTAGCTGATTAATTAGTAATTTCATCTGTAAATTTAAAGTACCCTAATTCCAACTCCCTTAGTATACTAAACTTCACTAGGAACTCAATAAAACTACGATGAAGGCAGCAGTCCAGCAGCAAGAGGGGGGCTTTCCAGTCTTTTGCATTGAATGTCACATGTATGATTTTTTACCCACTGGTGAGAGATTGTATATGTGCACTCGGTGCAAAGAGCTCCTGGCTCTCAGGGAATGAGTCCGATCTCTGGAGGCTAGAGTAGCAGTCTTGGAGTAGCTGAGGCAGACATTGATGAGATCTTCAGGGACATAGTAGCCAAGTCCCAAATCTAGTCTGGCAGCCCCAGTGCTGCCTTGGATCAGAAAGGTCTCCCAGAAGGAGAACATCACCCTGGTGTAGCAGGATGTGATCCTGTAGCAAGGACATGCTCTCCAGGTGACGTATTGTCCTTTTGCACTGAGGACAACTCTCCCAGGACTACTGCGCAGGAGGGAAGGGTTAGGCCAGCCATCATAGTTTGTGATTCAATTATTAGAAATGTAGATAGCAGGGTGGCTGGTGGATGTGAGGACTGCCTGGTAACTTGCCTGCCTGGTGTGAAGCTGCCAGACCTCATGCGTCACCTAGAAAGCATTATAGACAGTGCTGAGGAGGAGTCGCCTGAGGTGGTATATGTGGGTACCAACGACATAGGAAAATGTGGGAGAGAGGTTATGGAAGCCAAATTTAGGATTTTAGGTAGAAAGCTGAAATCCAGAACCTCCAGGGTGGCATTCTCTGAAATGCTTCCTGTTCCACGTGCAGATCCCCAGATGCAGGCAGAGCTCCAGAATTTCAATGCATGGATGAGACGATGGTGCAGGGAGGAGGGATTCAGTTTTGTAAGGAACTGGGGAAACCTTTGGGGAAGAGGCAGACTTTTCCGAAAGGATGGGCTCCACATAACCAGAGTGGAACCAAGCTGCTGGCACTAACTTTCAAAAAGGAGATAGAGCAGCTTTTAAACTAGAACAAGGGGGAAAGCTGACAGTCACTCAGCAGTGCATGGTTCGGAGAAATGTATTCCTTGAAGGATACTAATGAAACAGGAGAGTTAGGGCATCCCAACAGAGAGGTTCCAATAAAAGCAAACGTAGTCCATGTGCCTATGTATAAAAAAAATCACTGAAGCTAATGATTTCTAAATTATCCCTAACAACTGAAAAGCAGGCTGTTAATACAAACAAAAACACACTTTGAAGTGTCTGTATGCCAATGCCAGAAGTCTAAGAAGTAAGATGGGAGAGTTAGAGTATATAGCAGTAAATGATGAGATTGACATAATTGGCATCACAGAGGTGGAAGGAGGATAACCAATCAGACAGTGCTATATCAGGGTACAAATTATACTGCAATGATAGGGAGGATTAACTTGGTGGGGGTGTGGCACTTTATGTTCAGGAGGGTATAGAGTCCAACAGGATAAATATCATAGAAGAAACTAAATGCTCAGTAGAGTCTATATTTTGTTTATTTATTTAGCCATTTTATATACCGTCGTTCCAAGTGAAGATCACAACAGTTTACATCATGACACAAATATTATAAGTAGCCAATTACAGTAATTTGAAGTGTTCATGTATCATACATTTAGCGATAGACACGTACTTTGCTTACATCGGCCATGGAAGGACAGATATGCAGGGATGAGGTAACAGAATAGGAAACATTTTTCACACGAGGAGTCAAGAGGTGCTAATGGGATATAGGGGAGAGGGTTGAGAGAAGGTGTTTGCTGATGGGATATAGAGAGGAGGGGTTGAGAGAGGGTGTATCAGATATAAATAGTAGGGCTGGGTTAGAAAGATAATGGTGATTAGATCTGTAATTCAATTACCGTAATACTGAGAATGTCTGTGTAGAGGCAGGTGAAGATTTCAGGAAGGTTAAGTATACTGTTTGGATGGACAAAGCAGTGTCACAACTACAAGATGTTCCCCATGAAAACTTTCTCTCTGAGACAGAAAAAAGCCTGTATCAACATAAGGCCCTCTGTAAAGAGAAATCCCATGTGTGTTGGGTAAGAGTATAGTGATAGAAATATACTACTCTCCAGCTGGACAAAATGGTCAGACAGATGATGAAATGCTAAGAGAAATCAGGGAAGCTAACCAATTTGGCAGTGCAATAATAATGGGAGATTTCAATTATCCCAATATTGACTGGGTAAATGTAACATCAGGACTTGCTAGAGAAATAAAGTTCCTGGATTAAATGTCTGCTTCATGGAGCAATTGGTTCAGGAACCAAGAAGAGAGGGAGCTATTTTAGATTTAATTCTTAGTGGAACGCAGGATTTGGTGAGAGAGGTAAAGGTGGTGGGGCCACTTGGCAATAGTGATCATAACATGATCAAATTTAAACTAATAAGTGGAAGTGGGACAATAAGCAAATCTACAGCTCTAACACTAAACTTTCAAAAGGGAAACTTTGATAAAATGAGAAAAATAGTTAGAAAAAAACTGAAAGGTGCAGCTGCCAAGGTTAAAAGTGTTCAACAGGCATCAACATTGTTTAAAACTACAATCCTAGAGGCGCAGTCCAGATGTATTCCATGCATTAAGAAAGATGGAAAGAAGGCAAAATGATTACACTCATGGTTAAAAGGTGAGGTGAATGAGGCTAGTTTAGCCAAAAAAAAAATCCTTCAAAAATTGGAAGAAGGATCCATCTGAAAAAATAGGATAAAACATAAGCATTGTCAAGTTAAGTGTAAAACAGATAAGACAGGTGAAGAGAGAATTTGAAATGAAGTTGGCCATAGAGGCAAAAACTCATAATAAAAACTTTAAAAAATATATCCTGTGAGGGAGTCGGTTGGACCATTAGATGACCGAGGGGTTAAAGGGGCTCTTAGGGACAATAAGGACATTGCAAAAAGACTAAATTAATTCTTTGCTTCCGTGTTTACTAATGAGGATGTTGGGGAGATACCAGTTTCAGAGATGGTTTTCAAGGGTGATGAGTCAGACGAACTTAACCAAATCACTGTGAACCTGGAAGATGTAGTAGGCCAGATTAACAAACTAAAGAGTAGCAAATCACCTGGACCAGATGGTATGCATGCTAGGGTACTGAAGGAAATAAAAAATGAAATTTCTGATCTATTAGTTAAAATTTGTATCCAATCATTAAAATGATCCATTGTACCTGAAGACTGGAGGGTGGCCAATGTAACTCCAATATTTAAAAAGAGCTCCAGGGGTTATCCGGGTAACTATAGACCTGTGAGCCTGACTTCAGTGCCGGGAAAAATAGTGGAAGCTATTCTAAAGATCAAAATCATAGAGCATATAGAAAAACATGGTTTAATGGAACACAGTCAATGGAACACATGTCTAACAAATATGCTTCATTTTTTTTTTTGAAGGGGTTAATAACATATGGATAAAGGTGAACTGGTATATGTACTGTATTTGGATTTTCAGAAGGCATTTGACAAAGTCCCTCATGAGAGGCTTCTAAGAAAACTAAAAAGTCATGGGATAGGAGGCGATGTCCTTTCATGGATTACAAACTGGTTAAAAGACAGGAAACAGAGAGTAGGATTAGATGGTCAATTTTCTCAGTGGAAAAGGGTAAACAGTGGAGTGCCTCAGGGATCTGTACTTGGATCAGTGCTTTTCAATATACATATAAATGATCTGGAAAGGAATACAACGAGTGAGGTTATCAAGTTTGCGGACGATACAAAATTATTCAGAGTAGTTAAATCACAAGCGGATTGTGATACATTACGGGAGGACCTTGCAAGACTGGAAGAATGGGCATCCAAATTGCAGATGAAATTTAATGTGGATGAGTGCAAGGTGTTGCATATAGGGAAAAATAATCCTTGCTGAAGTTACATGATGTTAGGTTCCATATTAGGAGCTACCTCCCAGGAAAAATATCTAGGCATCATAGTGGCTAATACTTTAAAATCATCGGCTCAGTGTGCTGCAGCCTGGACAGGCAGGCACAGCATTCGAGGATAGAGGTCAAGCCCTCGTAGGGTCATAAAGCTTGGACGGACAGGCAGGCACAGCATTCGAGGCTAGAGGTCAAGCCCGTTTAGGGACATAAGGCCTGGACAGACAGGCATAGCATTTGAGGATAGAGGTCAAGCCCTTGTAGGGACATAAGGCCTGGACAGACAGGCATAGCATTTGAGGATAGAGGTCAAGCCCTTTTAGGGACATGAGGCCTGGATGAGCAGGCACAGCATTCAAGGTCAACCCTTGTAGAGACGTACAGCCTAGATGGGCAGGCACAGCATTAGAGGATAGAGGTCAATCCCTCATAGGGGTGTAAAGCCTGGATGGACAGACAGGCACAGCATTCGAGGATAGAGGTCAAGCCCTTTTAGGGACATAAGGCCTGGACGGACAGACACAGCATTCGAGGATAGAGGTCAAGCCCTTATATTGGCATAAGTCCTGGACGGACAGGCACAGTATTAGAGGATTTCCTTTGTGCAGGTATGTTGTGGTTCACAGCCAGAAGAAAATGGCATCTTTTTCATTTCTGAAAGATAATTCAAGAGGATGCTTTTAGAGCAATAGAGACTGTCATTTGTGAAGCAAGAACTGAGCTGGAGGTTATTTATTAATACCCAGAAGCTATTAACTGTACTTATGATCTTCAGCACTGAAATTAGAAATACCAGAACAAAACTCAGACCGGCACAGTGTTTGAGGTCAGGCCCTTGTAGGGATGTATGGCCTGGACAGTGGATGGACAGGCACAGCGTTTAAGGTCAGGCCCTTCTAGAGACATACGGCCTGGACAGTGGACGGACAGTCACAGCGTTTCAGATCAGGCCCTTGTAGGGACGTACAGCCTGGGCAGTGGACGGACAGGCACAGCGTTTCAGGCAGGTCCTTGTAGGGATGTACGGCCTGGACAGTGGATGGACAGGAACAGCGTTTGAGGTCAGGCCCTTGTAGTGATGTACAAACTGGACAGTGGATGGCCAGGCACAGCGTTTTATTCATCTTGCCATTCACAGGGAAAATTTGGAAACCCAAGCAAAAGCAGGTTTATTTTCAAAAACACTAGCATTTCCATCAGCTCTTTTTCCAGCCTTGAGCGGTGAGGGCTCATGATATCCCCTGTCATTGAAAATACACATTCAAGGGGCACACTGGTTGGTGGACATGACAGATATCGCTGAGCCACTTTGGCTAGGTGTGGTCAGACAGTGGACTTTTGTGCCCAATATGCCAGCGGATCTGTCTGCATATCCTCTGTGGGCTCTGAGAGATATAGTGTCACTGACAGCTGTGCTGGAGTCTCCTTTGCTTGGGTGGCCTCACAGTCACTCATGTCAGCTGCTTTCTCTCTAGCCCGTAGCACAAAAGATGAATCTTTATGGGCAACATGCCTTTGGCTTACTGAAGTGGAGGAGGAGGAGGTACTAGTTGTCGCTGACAGAGTGCTGCTCCTGCTAGGGCTAGCACAACTCTCTGAAGTGCCCCCTGTTTCCTCCTCTGTTTCACGCCTAATCTGTCTCTGCCTATGGTGCTTCTGTTCACAGACTTTTGATAACAGCAGATCCTTCACCAATAGGAGACAATCGTACTGTAGGGCGAATTTCCCTTTCACACCTGGGTCACAGACTGTGACGAGCATGGATGTGTGCTCTTCTGTTAAAGGCCTTAATCTCTCTTGCACCTGCTGCTGCAAAACTTCTAGACAATGCAGCACCTCAGCTGCAATTCCCTCTTCCTGTTTAAAGGCCTCCAAATTTTCATCCACAAAATTAACAATAGGGATGATGTCAGCCAAGGTGGCACTTCTAGAACTGAGCTCCTCCGTGGCATCCTTGAAGGGCTGGAGGATTTTTACCAGATGACTCATGATGCCCTAGGGGATTCTGCACACCTATGTCCATTGAACCAGAAAGTTCATGAAGGGGTGTCTGCAGCTCCACTAACCTCTGCAGCATCATATAGGTGGAATTCCACTGGGTGTCAATGTCTTGAATGAGACGTTTGTGAGGCATCTCCAAATCAGTCTGCTTTTGTCTGAGAACCTGCCCCGCCTTCACACTTCTGTGGAAGTGCCCTGCTATGTCCCTGCACTTGTGTATTAAGTACTGCAGGTATCCATTCTCTTGGTGCTTGGACTCCAACCCCAGAGCTGACTTCACTACCAGGTGCAGAGTATGTGCAAAACATTGGATGTTCTTAAAGCACCCATCGATAATTGCCTTAACCAAGTTTGCACCATTGTCTGTTACAAAGAACCCTGCCTGAAGATTCCTGTCTTGCTGGTGTAGTTGCCAGCCCTCCAGCATCTGTCTGATGCATGCTAGAATATTGGCTGCAGTATGGGCCTGGTCCGTCAGATGGGTGTGCAGTAAAGCCCACCTCCACCCTGATACTTGTTCACTAATAGAGCTGCTGCCTGCCCCTGCCTCAGCCAGGTCCCGCCAGTGTGCTGTCAGGGAGAGGTAAGCGTGTGTAGCATTCATGGCGGTCCAGATATCGCAGGTGAAATGCACACTCCCCTGTGCCTTAGCTAGCAGTGCTTGGATACGACTTCGACACTGCTTGTACAGGCTGGGGGACTTTGTAATTTGGAACTATGACCTTCTGCAAATGCTTGAAACCCACATTCTCCACTATCTGCAAAGGCTGGTCATTAAGGGCAATGATTTCCCCAATGCTCCTGGTTATAACTTTTGAGGCTGCCTGCCTCCTACCCTGGGATAGCATTACCGCATACCACCCCATTTCCTCCATGGTGAGTTGTTGCTTCTGCCACATGGCAGAGGGCTGCTAGCCTGCCACCTGACTGCTAGAAGGGGCTGAGGGCGTGGGGTGACTCTGCTCCTTTTCAACCACTTTACGCAGCTTGGAAGGGGTCCCCTGACTGGTACTGCCACCATCCCCAGATGGCAGTACTGGTGTTGGGTGTTGCCTCTTCATATGATGCATCATGCCAAAATTAGTTAGATGTCCCATTTGCTTGCCTCTGCTAATAGCCCTGCCACAGTAATAACACCGAGCAAAATGTGGGTCCTCCATCATTTTAAAGTGGCTCTAGATCGCAGATGTCTTTCATGATCCTCCCTTCTGTATAGCCTTGGGGGTAGATGCTGGCACTGGAGCTGAAGTAGTGGATGCACCCTCAGAAGCAATGCCAGGGACATCAGTCACACTCTTTGCCTGCGCTGACTGCTCTTCCTCCTCCTCATCATCAGTCTCATCTCTCCCCTGCTGCCCTGAAGTGGAGGATAAGACAGGACTAAAGAATCCTCCTAAAACTTCGTCAGCTATTACTTCTTCCGTTTCTGATGAGAATCCCACACAAGATGATTCTTCATCGGAATCAGCAAACAGTGCCTGCGCTACATTGTCAACGCTACGTCGAGACTGCTGTTCCACTGCTGCTTTTGGGTGTTGCCATTTTGTCTTGCATGACTCAGCCTCCCCTTCCCTCACCTCCAAAACTACAGGGTCAGAAACAGGTGGTAGCGATGCATCATATTTAGATTTCATTTTTTTCTGGATGGAACTGCCTGCCCCTCCAAACAGTTTAGATTGCAACAGGTCCCTTTTTACCTTTAATGGGGGACTGGCACTAGTGCCTTTTGAAGTGCCTCCTCTGCCAGTCCCAATCACTTGACCACATCTAGCTTTCTGTGACATTATGGATTTAATGTCACTGCCTACTAGGGATTTCAATTAAAAGAATTATTATTTGCATAAGAGGCCCACTGGGGATTTGGCTTCACAGACCACCACTCTCCCAATATATGTGATTCTGTTAAACTGCCTTCCCACGAGGATCACTAGGGGGCGTTGAAGAGAGAGGATGTGATTTCTTCTTCCTCGGCCCTAGGCCTACTGAATTGGACCCCATCCACCCCCCAATTGAAGTCAGATTAGGGGATTTTTTAGGATCTGGAGGCCACTGCACCTGTGTTTTGTGGTGGTGGGCATGTCATCTCGTGTGGTTCGCAAGGAATAGGAAAAAGGGAAGGAACGTCCAAAGCCCGCTGCATCTCCAGGCATGGCCGCAGTGAGTGATTGTCACAGCCCCCCTGCAACACCCATCGCAGACATTAAGTGCACGATATTAGAGGTTTTGGGGCCAGAGCTTCAGAATCTTTCAGCTAAAATCACTGAGCTCTCGGCAAATTTAGGGAAATTTGAAAGCAGGTTTGGAGAGATAGAGGCCCGGGTCTCAGAGACGCCAGATGGCCTCAGCACAGTACAATCTGAGATCAGTGTGCTGCAGAAAACTGTAGCAAAACAAACAGCCCGCATTGAAGATCTGGAAAATAGATCTCGCAGATCAAACCTGCACTTTATTGGGCTGCCGGAAACTATTGATGATCAACAATTAGCGTCAAAGCTAGAGGCCTGGCTGGAAAAGGACCTGGCCATCACCCGCACACATGGAAAGTTGCGCATTGAGAGGGCCCACCGTCTGGGACCTCGTAATTCCAGTGCCCCTAGGCCCCGAGTGGTGGTGGCGAAGATTTTTAATTATGTTCATAAGCAAGAGATATTACAGGCGGCCCGGAGTAAAAAAGAGCTTACCTTTGAAAATAACAGGATCCTGATTTTCCAGGATTTCTCGGCAGCTGTCTCGGCGCAGCGGTGACTTATGGCCCCGATCTGTACTCAGTTGATTAAGCAGGGGCTGCGGGCCACGCTAGTTTTCCCGGCGAAGTTGCGAGTGGTGTTGCCGACAGGAGTGAAGTGGATTGACTGGATTGAGGAAGCCCGGCGGCTGCAGACTGACAGAGAAATGCTGCAGGGGAGTGCTGTTACCGGCATGGAACAAACTTAATGAGGCCGGCCACGTGGTAGTCAAATGGGAGCCTCTCATTGAATTCCCTCATGGCGCTGACGGCTTTAAAGCCCCAAGATTGTGATTGTGGAGGCAGCGGTTTTATTTCTTCTTTATGCGGCCGGCCAGGAGGCAGTCACAGGGGGACCGTTCGGTGCGTTCCCCCCTGACATGGATAACTTTCGGTTTCCTTGACGGCGGCTGTGGGAGCGGCGTTTTCATTTTTTTCTTTCTACGGCCGACCATGTGGCAGTTGCATGAGAGCCTTTTGGTATATCCCCCCTTGCTGCGGACAGTTTTCAATTTCCTGGGCAAGAGATCGAGGAGGCGGTGTTATTTATTTATTTTATTTATTTTTTCTACATGCGGCCAGCCCGGTGTCAGTCTCCTGGGGGCCTGTCATTGCATCCCCTTAAGGCGTGGACAGCTTAAAATATCCTGGGCAGTGGTGAAACCGGCGTTTTGTTTTTTTTTCTTTTTCTTCACTGTTGACAATTTTGGCGGAGAGCGCCCGGACACAGTGAAAATGGCCTCAGCGGACATTTGGGCCCCGGGTCTCGGCCGCGCTGGTTTGGCGCGCTGCCCACCTAGCGGAGGAGATCGGTGCAGAGAGAAGGAGAAGAAAGCTGCGGCATATGCCGAGAAGGCAAAACTAATTTTGGACAAGTGAATGGTTTTCTTCGTTCTTCTTCTTGTTTAATTGTATGGTAATGTTCTGTTTATTCCTGCGTGGAATTTGGGGCCTGGCGGGGTGCCTTAGTACCTTTATGCAGACCAAACAATCTTCCTCCTGGGGTTTCTCTTTAATTCAGTATGCTGTTGTATTAATTGAGGGTTCAATGCAGAATGTCTACCCTGAACTTGTAGCATAATGAGGTTGGTACAGTGGGAGTTATGTGATTTATTAAGGCAGTGGGGAGGGGTGGGGATATAGATAGTAGTGATCTGGCACGAGCATTACTAATTTTAGCTGGGGTCAGGTAATCATATGTCTGGGTGGGACTGTAGTGCTCTGCCAAGTTTGGGTCCTGGGTCCTTAAATGGAAGGGAGTAACTTACTATGAGTTTATACAATTGTATAGAGAGGAGGGAGGGGGGCCTGGGCCAGGGGACAGGGGTGGATGGGGTCCGAAGGTGGTGTAGGAGGTATATATATATAAGGGCAAGTGATCTCGATCCCTTTGTTAGGATCAATGTTTCTGGATGGGTGGGGAGGTGGGGAAGGGAAGGGGAGGGGGGTAGGGTTGGGAATTTCTCAAGGAGTACTTGTTCTTTACATATTAAATGTAATAAGGTGTGCAATGATCGGATCGTGGGGGTGGAGGGGAGGTCCTTGGTGCGCAGCGGGAGATCCCTGCTGGGAGGATCTTCGCTGCAGTAAGAGGTTAATAGGTTTTATTGCAAAACTCTGTATCATATTCCATCTCTAATTCTAGTACCAATGTGATTATGTGGAATGTCTGTGGAATTCACTTACCTATCAAATGAACAAAAATCCTGTCCCTGTTAAAACGGCGGAAAGCTCATATAGCATTCCTGCAAGAAACACATTTGACTGATATGGAACATTTAAAATTGGGACGCCTAGGGGGAGTATCATACACTATGCATCTGGCACTACAAAATCGGCTGGTGTGGCAATTCTACTTCAGCGTAATCTGCCCTTCACTCTAGTTAAGGAAATAAAAGACCCGATGGGGAGATATCTCATTCTGATTGCTGAACTCTTCCACACTAAAGTAGTCCTTTGTAATGTATATGCCCCTAATACATATTCTCCTAGTTTCTATAAAGAGATACACCAACATCTGCTCCCCTATTTGGGGGACTTTATGATTGTAGGTGGTGATTTTAATGCGATTTGTGATCCTGCTTTAGATAAATCTCCTCCTGGCCCTTTGTCTTCAGGACACGGGCGAGGCCCGAGTTTCTTAGAAAAGACATTACAGTTGATGGAGGTGTGGAGAGTCCTTCACCCAGGTGAAAAAGACTTTACCCATGTCTCAAGAGCACATGGAACCTTGTCTCGGCTTGACTACTTTTTAACCAGTATCCAAGGTTTCGCGCAGATAAGGGCAGTCGAGATTGCGGATATAGTGATCTCTGATCACGCCCCAGTAAGATAAGAGGTAAATTTTAATTCGGGCTTACCTAATTCTTTCTTGTGGAAATTCCCTTACTACTTGGCCACGGATGAGAAGTTCAAGCAGTATCTCTATAGGTGTTGGGCAAATTATGAGGATTCTAATAGACAACACATGTCCAACCCAACACTCTATTGGTATACCGCGAAAGCTGTACTTCGGGCTGATATTCTATCATATATGTCGCATAGAAAAAAAGCAATGAATCAGAAGCTTTTGCGATTAACTTCCCAGCTTACACAGGCACGAACACGGCTAGCGCGAAGTAACACTAAAGAGGCTAGAACTTATTACCAGACTATACAAGGGGAGGTAAATGCGTTAATACATCAGCGAACTCGAAAAAGTGTCCTTTATTATCAATGTAGGTTATTTCAGCACAGTAACAAATCTGGTAAGCTTTTGGCAAATATGGTGAAATCAGCCCGGGGTGCACGTTATATTCCTACTATGCGTTCCTCCTCTGGCCGAGTATTGACAGATCGTAAGGAAATCCTCCAATGTTTCCGTGAATATTACAGCTCCCTGTATACTGCTGACAGCTGGAACCTTGGCGCCTGCGAGCAATTCTGTTCTAAGTTTCAATGACCGCAGATCACAGTGGAGCAAAGAGATTATTTGAATAAGCCAATCTTGGTGGAGGAGGTTCGTTTGGCCATTCATGGCGTGAAACGATTTAAAGCCCCGGGTCCCGATGGTTACGGTGCGGAGTTTTACCAATGTTTGGTGGATCAGGTAGCCGCTCCATTGTTGCAGGCCTTCTCTTCAATGCTAGTGTCAGGCTCATTTCCTGAGCATTCAAACCGTGCACATATTACTCTTATTCCGAAACCAGGGAAAGACCCTCTATTACCAGACTCGTATTGGCCTATTTCTCTTTTAAATTTTGATCACAAGCTTTTAGCTAAATTAATGGCAGACCAGCTGGCGGAGGTGCTTCCTCATTTGGTTGGAGTGGATCAAGTGGGGTTTATCAGGAAACTTTATGCTCTAACAGCTATTCGGAAAGTTTTAGCAGCTATGACCATGTCTCAGCAGTTGGAGGTCCCGTTTCTGGCTATTAGTTTTGACGCCGTGGCGCCATGTTTAAACCCCTTGAGAGACTTTAAATTTGGGTCCGGGGTATACAGAATATTTTTGCCTGATTCGATAGTTTAAATTCCCCTTAAGAAGACTGGACCGCAGTTGAAACATGATTCATGTTGGGATGTTTAAAATTCAACAGCAATGCAGTGTAGCTGCTTGATTGAAAAATTTTAATGGCTAAGTATTCTATTTTTGAATTCATTATTTAAAGAACGTCAGTTCTAAGCAGTGCTTGGATACGACTGCGACACTGCTTGTACAGGCTGGGGATGTCCTTTCTGCTAAATGTGGTTCTGGAGGGGACTTTGTAATTTGGAACTATGACTTTCAGAAAATGCTTGAAACCCACATTCTCCTCTATCTGCAAGGTCTGGTCACCAAGGGCAATCATTTCCCCAATGCTCCTAGTTACAACTTTTGAGGCTGCCTGCCTCCTACCCCAGGATAGCATTACCGCGCAACACCCCATTTCCTCCATGGTGCGTTGTCGCTTCTGCCACATGGCAGGGGGCTGCTGGCCTGCCACCTGACTGCTAGAAGGGGCTGAGGGCGTGGGGTGACTCTGCTCCTTTTCAACCACTTTACGCTGCCTGGAAAAAGGGGTCCCCTGACTGGTACTGCCACCATCCCCAGATAGCATTACTGTTGTTGGGTGTTGCCTCTTCATATGATGAGTCATGCCAAAATTAGATAGATGTCCCATTTGCTTGCCTCTGCTAATAGCCCTGGCACAGTAATAACACTGAGCAAAACGCGGGTCCTCCGTCACTTTAAAGTGGTTCCAGATTGTAGATGTCTTTCGTGATCCCTTCTCTACTGCCTTCGGGGTGGATGCTGGCACTGGAGCTGAAATAGTGGGTGCACCCTCAGAAGCAATGCCAGGGGCATCAGTCACATGCTGTGCCTGCGCTGACTGCTCTTCCTCCTCATCATCATCAGTTTCATCTCTCCCCTGCAGCACTGAAGTGGAGGCTAAGACAGGACTAAGAAATCCTGCTAAACTTTCTTCAGCTATTACGTCTTCCATTTCTGATGATGAGAATCCCACACAAGATGATTCTTCATCGGAATCAGAAACAAACAGTGCTTGCGCTACATTGTCAATGCTAAGTCGAGACTGCTGTCCCACTGCTGCTTTTGGGTGTTGCCATTTTGTCTGACATGACTCGACCTCCCCTTCCCTCACCTCCAAAACTACAGGGTCAGAAACAGGTGGTGGTGATGCATCATCTTTAAATTTCATTTTTTTCTGGATGGAACTGCCTGCCCCTCCAGAGATTTTAGATTGGAACAGATCCCTTTTTAGCTATAATGGGGGACTGGCACTGCCTTTTGAAGTGCCTCCTCTGCCAGTGCCTCCTCTGCCAGTCCTCTGCCAGTCCGAATCACTCGACCGCATCTAGATTTAATGTCACTGTCTACTAGGGATTTCAATTAAAAGAATTATTTCCAAAAGATGCCCACTGGGAATTTGGCTTCAGAGAACACCGCTGACCCAATATACGTGAGTCTGCAAAACTGGCTGCCCACAGGCACAGTGCCTTGATGTGCACTAATGTAATGTATGTGCACACAACAAAGTTGTAACTATAAAAGAGGTCCACTGAGGATTTGGCTTCAGAGAGAACTGCTGTCCCAATATACGTGAGTCTGCAAAACTGGCTGCCTGTTGAGTAGGGCCTCGAAAGGCCTTGCATTCTGTTGAGTATGGGGGTATTTTAGTGTGCCCTTGGACCTCATCCCAGCCCCAGACATGTCCAGGACTGACCCGAGGACAACAGGATGATGTTGGAAGTTGAATGGTCCTCCGACCATTCCGAGTCCTTTCGGATCTGCTGCTTGGAACAGCATGGAGCAGCAGGCCTGGCCTGAGGTTGAGGGCAGATGGAGGCCTTGACACGTAGACAGGACTATGATGGATGCAACGACATCACGGACGAAGACACTTGGGTTGATGCAACAGCATCACGGATGAAGACACTTGGGTTGATGCAATGGCATCACAGATGAGACTTGGAACTTGACAGCAACTGGGAGGAAGGACACTGGCACTGTCTCTCAGGGTGCCCTACTCAGCCCACGCGCGGGACTGAGTTGCGGACCACCCTGTCCCACTACACGCCCTACACAGCCCTAAGAGGCTGGTCACGTACCACAAGGAGAGCTGGACAAGTGCAGGGAAGATCCAGGCAAGGAGGAATTCCAGTGATGGAGCCGATGTCATCCGAAGCTTCACCTATGACTGGCAGGAACAGAGGCTCAGGAACACAGGGACCAATCCCACCTACAGGCCGCTCCATTCTTGGGCACGACATCATCCGAGAACCACAGCTCTACAGGAACAAAAGGCTCAGGAGCACCAGACAAAGACGCAGGGAAGAACATCCTGGAAGGAAGGCACATCAGGAGGTGGAAGATCATGATGGAACATCAGGACATAGTCAGGGACCTCAGGCAAGACATCAAGACATGAAGACGTGGTACAAAGGCAGAAGAGACGAGGAGCTCCACGACGAACAGAAGACCTTACAAGGCTCTGGCAGGCAAGAGCCTCCAGAAGGATGTCACTCAGATGCAAGTCCATGACAGACTGAGAAGACAGCCATTTTATAGGGCTCAAGCAGGAAGTCCACTCCCAAGGTGGGGCCAGCACACTTCCTGTGCCTGGCCCTTTAAATCCAGTAAAGAGGTGCGCACCAGCACCTGAGAAGCAGCAGAAGCAAGGCTGTGCAGGACCGTGGACAGCGACCTGCACAGCGTCATCACATAGACGCAAGCTGGGCCTGAGGAGCAGGCCCTGACGTCAGCAGTGGCTCCAGCCGCTGCAGGGAGCCCCAGGGGCGGCTCTAGCCACCAGATGGGACCGGGGCGTGTGGCCTAGCGCTGCGAAGAAGACCCTGGCATTGGCGGCGGTCCCGGGCCGCGATGGAAAGCAGGAAAATCCGCAGCTCCGGCCGCGGTGAAGAGGAGCAGCACGGGCGGCCTCCAGGCCAGAGCCGTGGCCTCCCACGCGGCCACGGCTCTGGCCGCGTGGGAGGCCCAACGGCAGCATCCTGCCGCGTCGGGTGAAGAAAGGCAGCATGGTATGTGAGTCTGCTCGCGGGGGAACCTGCGGGCAGCAGATCATAACACTGCCCTCAGGCACAGTGCCTTGATGTGCACTAATGTAATGTATGTGCACACAACAAAGTTGTAACTACAGAAGAGGCCCACTGGGGATTTGGCTTCAGAGAGAACGGCTGTCCCAATATACCTCAGTCTGCAAAACTGGCTGCCCACAGGCAAGTATCTTGAGTTGCACTAACGTAATGTATGTGCACACAACAAAGTTGTAACTACAAAAGAGGCCAACTGGGGATTTGCTTCAGAGACCACCGCTGTCCCAATATACATGAGCTGCAAAACTGCCCAGTGCCCATTGTCACTGATGCCCAGTGCACTGATTTCTTGGATTAAAAGAACACAGAGAGGCAGTGAGTTCAATTAAAAAAAAATCTGCAGTTAACAAAAAGCCTGGGCTGGCACAGCAGCAAAATCGATGAAATATCTTTTTCAATGACAATTCTATCAAACTAGGTAGAAATTCAATATTTCTCCCACCCCCAACCTCCAAATGCTGCTTGCAACCTACCCCAGGGGGTAAAATAAGCAGCAAAATGCCACTGCTGGCAACTTATCTCAGTGGGTGAGACAGAGAGACAGTCTGAATTCAATAAAAAAAAAGTGCAGTAAAAAAAGCCTGGCTACCTGGCAGGCACAGCAGCAAAAAAGAACAATTATCTTTTTCAGCAATAGCAAATTGCAACAATAGCAATTGAATAAAGATTTGAGACACTCTGAGAGAGCTCAAACAGCAAACAACCTTCTCAGATAGAACCCAAGAAGAAAGTTCACTGTGGTGTACTAGCTCAAGGTAGAAAATACAGCAGGAATAGCATCACAGAGCAGTGATTGCCTGAATTAGAAAAATGCTTTGCTCTGACACGTTGGCATTCTGGTCTCCTTGCCAACCTGTCTGACCCACTCTATGATAGGGCTGTGAGGTCATTTATGAGTTACAGGAAAGGGTTGGTGTTGCTATGGATATTCCTACATGACCTTCTCCTATTTCAAAAGGCTGCTAAGTAAGCACTGTGAACCAAATGAATGAAACTAATATGATGTTTCATTCGTGGGGGATCGCCATTCATTTCGCGGTCCCATGAATCAAACAAATAGGGACACATTCGTTGCGATGCCACATTCATTGAAAACGAATGCACATCCCTAGTGAGTGCAGCCAAGCCACAAATACTGATATACCCTAAAGAGGGAAACATCCTAACTACAAACATAATTCAACAGAGACAAGGAGCTGACAGTGGCTCTTTCACCAAGAGAAACCTTCCAGCAGAGAAGAGGTATCATATTGATATTCTGATAGAAGCTCAGAGGCAGAAGCTGCATCAACTTGTAATTATGTACCTTTATCTCCCCAAAGATAGTACTGTTTATGAAAGTAATAGGGAGCAAAGTTTGTCTCAATGCACATTGAAAAAGACCTGCTTGGAGTACCACAGGTGGTTGGCTTTACAACATAACCCATCCTCACCTTCTCCCTGCTCACACTGGCTCTCCTCTCAAATAGGGTGCAATTTCCCTCCACTAAGATTCCTGCATTCTACTACAAATGTCTTTATTGCCAGGCCCACATTTATATTTCTAAAAGATCCACCTTCCAATGGAGATCTGTCTGCCAGAACACTGGTTTTGCCTGGGTCCCTGTAGACATGTAGACAAAAGGAGTATTTGATGGCTCTCACACTAAAGCTCCCAGTTGTGAGATATAAGGGACTCAAAAGAACATAAGAATTGCTATATTGAGTCTATCAAGCTCTGTATCCTGCTTCCAACAGTGGCCAATCCAAGTCACAAGTACCTGGCAGGATCCCAAACAGTAAATAGATCTCACGCTGTATTTTCTATCTGGTAAATAACAATTTATGGACTTCTCCTGCAGAAACTTGTCCATATCTTTTTAAAAACAAGCTGCCTTTGATACATCCTCCAGCAATGAATTCCAGAGCTTACTTGTGTGATGAGTGAAAAATAATTTTCTTTGATTTGTTTTACTTAACAAATTACTTAATAACTTCACGAAGTGTCCCCTAGTTGATATTTACATTACCTCACCCCTTCACCACCTACATCACCTATAATTGGGAAGGACCATTCAGAGCTTGGCAATCACTTGAAGATGGGTTGTACTTTCCTCAACTGCTTCCCAACCAGACATCAATTACATTACATAGAGTTGTAGATAGATCTAACTGACACCAAATAGAAACTAAGAGCCAGGTTTCTTCTAATACATAGGACACATATAAAATATTTACCTAAAAGTTTGTTACTTGGTGACTGAAGGATGTCTTCCTTAATGTCTTCCTTAATACCAGGAATTTAGAATAAAAGCTAAGGCCAATAAATAAAAGTTCAAAGCTATAATAATGAGTTAATCATTCATATACCTTATGCCTTGCTTTGCTTACATTCAATTTGGAGTTAATGGACTATGGTTACCTGCAGGCTCCATGACATCAGGGACAGGCCCCCACCAGCTCAGCCTGTCCCTGATGACATGGAACCTGAAAGTAACCTTATTATGGACCAACTTTACACAGACACGTATGCACATAGGAAATTATACCACAACTTTACAAACCTTGAATGCAGTAAATATATGCATATACAGCTTGCCATGAAATTTGATTTTCTATTTTATACAAGTTCATGCATAAATTTTATGTGCATAAATCATAATCCATTTATACATGAATGTATGTGGATCTTACATGTGAATGTGGATAAACAAGGGCAAGTCTCATAGCCTTACACATAATTACACCATTTCTAGAAGAATGGGAGCCCTACTTAGGAAGACAAACTTCCAGCCACTGGAGGCACACCTTCTAGTGAAGGAGGTTATAAAGATCCAGAACATCTTACATGGGAAGGAATCATGGAAAGTGGGATCCTACCAGAAAGAGTGGACCTGAGACAAAATCTGCCATGGATTCAATGAGGTCTTCTACAAAACAGGAGTGTACAAGACCTGAGTCACAATTGGTGAGAACTCCGATGCCTGGTGAAGAAGAAACAGGCCAAGATGTGGGCCAAGGAGTCTGCAAGACAAATTTGATTCATCCAGGCTGAACAGATGGTCCTCAGCACCATTTCAGAGGAAGCTATGTGAAGAGCAGGAGAGTTGGACACCTCATGTCCTCAAGGCCACCAAGGTGAGCTGTGTGAGAAAAAAAGGGATATAAAGTACTTACATGTCATGATTATAATAATATGTAATATCATACATTCAGTATACATGTATATATATATATATATATATATATATATATACACATACAAACATATATATATATATATATATATATTTATACACACACACAAATATATATATATACATACATGCACTTATATATATATATATATATATATATATATATATATATATATACATATACACACATACACACACACACATAGATATATATATATATATATATATATATACACATAAATGCACTTATATACACACACACACACACACACACACACACACACACATATAGATATATATATATATATATATATATATATATATATATATATACATACACACACATATATATATAGATATATATATATATTAGGGATGTGCATTCATTTGCAACGCATTGGCAATCCACAATGTATACATCCCTATTCATTCTATTCGTGGGTTCGCAAAACGTATCGCGATCCCCCACGAATACAAACATATCATTAGTTTCATTCTTTTGGCTCGCAGTGATTTCTTAGCGGCCGTTTGAAATAGGAGAAGGCCATGTGGGAGTATCCATAGCAAAAAAACACCCCTTTCCTGTGAGTCATAAGTGACCTCACAGCCCTGTCATAGAGTGGGTCAGACAGGTTGGCAAGGGGACCAGAATGTAACCTATCAGAGATATGCATTTTTCTAATGTGGCCAATCGCCGCTCTCAGTCAGTGCTCTGTGACTCTATTCATGATGATGTAGCGCAATTTATACATTTAGCATGTGTTGAGCCACGCACTTTCTTGGCGGGGATGGTCTGGGGAGGTGGTCCGGGGAGGTGGCTGAACTCAGAGCTAGTTTGAGGGTCTCAAATCTGTATTCAATTGCTAGCTACTTCAACAGAAAAAAATATTTATTTGTTCGATTTGGCTGCATTGACAGCAAGCCCTGTTTTTTTTTTACTGCATTTTTTTTTAATTGATCTAAGATGGTCTCACTGTGCCACTGAGAGAAGCTGCTAGCACCACTGCGGCTACACCCAGGCATAGTTCATCATCTTTCAGGTCCTAGCACGCATTTTAGACTTCTTGGGCCGTGTTTCAAGACGGGTTGGGTGGACAGTATGCCCCAGTTGACAGTCGCGCCGGAAGCAGAAGGCCCTGTCTTCCTTCCCCCCACCCTACCAGACTGTCTTGCCCTATCAAAACCACAGCAACCTGACTACCTCCGCTCTGCCAGCCTGTCTTGCCCCTATCAACACCACAGTGACCAGACTACCTCTACTCTGCCTGCCTGTCTTGCACCTGTCAACACCACAGGGACAAGACTACCTCTCCTCTGCCAGCCTGTCTTGCCTTTGTCAAAACCACATGGACCAGACTACCTTCGCTCTGCCTGCCTGTCTTGCTCCTATCAACACCACAGCGACCTGACTACCTCCACTCTTCCAGCCTGTATTGCCCCTATCAAAACCACAAGGACCAGACTACCTCTACTCTGCCACCCTGTCTTGCACCTATCAACACCACAGGGTCCAGACTACCTCTCCTCTGCCAGCCTGTCTTACCCCTGTCAAAACCACTGGGACCAGACTACCTCCGCTCTGCCAGTCTGTCTTGCACCTATCAACACCACTGCGACCTGACTACCTCCACTCTGCCAGCCTGTCTTTCCCCTATCAACACCACAGCGACCAGACAACCTCCACTTTTTTCAAAATACATATGTTAAAAAAACTCAAGCCGTTACTATTACCAAATGTCTTCCATTTAGTTACTCAAGCTTTGATCCTTTCCATCTTAGATTACTGTAATTCTTTATATCTTGGTCTACCTCAATCAACAATACAACCACTGCAACTTGTACAAAATGCAACAGCCCGAATGTTATGTAATGTATATCTTAGAAACCATATAACACCTATATTACAATATTTACACTGGCTTCCGATATCGTATTGCATGACATATAAAATCCTGTCTATAATACATAATCTGCTATATAATTCCAACTCCATTTGGTTATGCTCATTACTAAGAATATACAGGCCCACCAGACAGCTCCGTTCACTAGACAAATGAACTTTGGAAATAACATCAATAAGGTCTGTCAGTTTAGCACTAACCCGAAAACGCGCTTTCTCAGTAGCCGGACCGACGTGATGGAACTCTCTCCCAGACAATATTCGTTTAACAGCAAACTGTAGAGAATTTAAAAAACTATTAAAAACTCACTTCTTCACATGTGCTTATAATTTATAATAAGAATTATGCTTTATGAACTTCAATCCTGTTAGCACAATTCAGTAATGTAATGTAATGTATTTGTATTTTAATGATGTAATGTAACAATTTTGTGTATGTTTTATCTTGTAAACCGCCTAGACGGATAGACCCCTACCCCATGGTGCGGTATATAAACTTTTAAATAAATAAATACATGCCTGTCTTGTACCTATCGATACCACAGGGAAAAGACTACCTCTCCTCTGCCAGACTGTCTTGCTCCTATCAAAACCACACGGACCAGACTACCTCCACTCTGCCTGCCTATCTTGCACCTATCAACACCACAGTGACCTGACTACCTCTACTCTGCCAGCCTGTCTTGCCCCTATCAAAACCACAGGGACCAGACTATCTCCGCTCTTCTAGCCTATCTTGCCTCTATGAAACCCTCACTTCAGTCTCCCTCCCCCCCCCCAATTCCTTATATCCATTTGTTTCAATCTATCCTCCTTTCACCCATCCTCTCCCCACCCCACCCTCTCCTGCTCCAATAATGCCATTCTTACCCCCTCTCCCTCCACCCCCACCCTTAATGTTATATATATGTTCAACATCTTCATATACATGTTCCTCCACTCCCTCAACTCTATCGCTCCAATAATCTTTCCTCCCAACCTAACCCCTTCCCCCTTTAATCTTTGTCTATGCCCATTTTCTCCCCTTCCCACCCTTATAATTCTTTGTATATACTTATTTAATCCACAGCACTTTGCCCTAATCAAGTTCTCTTAAACTGTTTTATTACCCCCTCCAAGTTACTGCTCCTTGTTCTTTGTACAATGTTTCAAGTTCCTTGTAAACCGATATGATGTACCCATGAATACCGGTATAAAAATGCTTTAAATAAATAAAAAATAAATATCAACACCACAGCGACCAGACTACCTCTACTCTGCCTGCCTGTCTTGCCCCTATCAAAACCACAGGGACTGGACTACCTCCACTCTGCCACCCTGTCTTGCACCTATCAACACCACAGGGACTAGGCTACCTCCACTATGCCAGCCCATCTTGCCCTATCAACTTTCTGCCACTCTGCCTTGCTGCCATACACCAGATGACTCTACTCCTTGTGGTGTTGTTGCCACTATCATGGTTCCTCAGTGTGTTGATGCTAGTCTTTCTGTTGCTTTGTCCCTTTATCAGTGCCTTGTGGTTTTTTCTGACACCCTTTCTGCTTGCTATGTTCCCCCTTCATTGTGCTGTAGGATATTGATGCCACTTGTCTTGCCACTTTGCCTCTCATACTGCCTTCAAGGGTTCATGCAACTGTTATCGGTGCTCTCTTTTGAAGCTGTGGGGTGTTTTTGACACTCTCACTGCTGCTTAGCACCTCTGTTAAAGCACTCTTGCCACTCCTGGTACCCCTTTGCCCCTTTACAGTGCCTTAGGCTATTCATGCCACTTTGGTGCCACTTTGCCACAGTCTAAATACCTTGGAGCTCTTTTCTCATCTGATGATTGCCCCCCCCAGATGTTTCATCCAAATTGATAAGAAAACCCGAGTTCTGCAGCCAAAAATAGGCTGCAAATACTTCCCCCGTTGACTTTAATGGCAAACAAAAAACGAATGAAATTAATAAATGAATTGTTTTTTTTCAACAAAACTAAAAAATGAACTGATACGAAAATTTTTCTTCCGCACATCCCTAGTCACATCTCTGACATTTAGAGGAAGTAAGACCAAACTGACGACTAACAGTTTGGATGTGTTATTGCCCATTGGTATTCAACAAAGGCAGCTGTAAGAGTTGGTTTTTTTTTTTAATATTTTGCTTTTCACACTTTTTTTAAGCACTTCAAAGTAGATTAGAGATACTGTAGGTATTTCCCTATCTCCACATGCTTACAATCTAAGGGGGTCATTTATCAAAGTGCTATATGGCATTTTCGCATGTGTTAACAAGTTTAATGCATGCGATAACGTGTTAACGCATGCAAAAAGGCCAGTACTGCACATCATGATGCAAATTTTAAAAAGGGGAGGGGTTGGGGAGGAGTTGGGGGAGGTCTAATGTAAAGTAGGAGCTGCTAGCGTGTTGTGCAAAACATATTGGCCATTATCGCAGGTCATTAACGCGGATAATAGAGGATTTTGTGGTTAGCAGGTATTGTCTCAGCTCTCAGGCAATACATGAATTATATGAAGACATGCGAGTTGATCTGGATCCAGCAACCACAAGGTCCCACGCCGCCCCTGGCATCACAAAACCATTGACTGCACTCCATTTCACCGCCAGTGGCTCCTTCCAAACCACAGTTGAAGTTGTGGGGGGAATGTCTCAAAGCACTTTCTCACGCTGTCTGGATCAGATCATTGAAGCTGTCATGGACCGCATTCATCGATACATATACTTTCTTTGCAACAGGCAGGACTTGATGGACTTGAAGAG
The DNA here is from genome assembly GCF_901001135.1 of Rhinatrema bivittatum. Lineage (NCBI taxonomy): Eukaryota > Metazoa > Chordata > Amphibia > Gymnophiona > Rhinatrematidae > Rhinatrema > Rhinatrema bivittatum. The sequence goes on along the minus strand of NC_042618.1, from coordinate 284,627,412 downwards.
AGGTTTTTATGCCTTGGCACACTTCCCCAATGTCATTGGAACTATCGACTTCACCCATTTGGCCATCATTCCACCACGTGAAAAGGAGGAGGTGTACTGCAACAGAAAGCTCTTCCACTCCCTCAATATTTAAATGGTCTGTGATACTGGAATGCACATTCTGACGTGGTGGCCAGGTACCTGGGAGGAGCGCATGATTCCTTTATACTAAGGCAATTGGTCCTTTTTGACAATTTTGAGGCCAGCCTGTACAATGATGCTTGGCTTGTAGGTAACAGACTTTTTCCTTTATCTATTACATCTCACGCTATGCTGATGTGTGTAATATGACCCAAATGGGGGGCTCATGGTTATTGGGGAGCCATAGAAAAGTTGTGGGGTCCATGCCAGTATACCTGGCTTGTCAGGGTTTCTATGCAAGTAATCGGCTAAATGTATGCCTTTTCCAGACCCTTTTTCACTGCCCTGCTGAAGTTCTGTGAGCAAACCAGTTACTAATGTTGATAAATGTGAAGCAGTATCTAGGTTCCTAGTACTTGTTATCTAAAATTTCCCATTCCTATTATTGCCTTTGGTGCCATTACATGGCTCTGTTTATTTGTAAGCCTGCACACTGCACACTGCTAGCACACTACCTTTATGTGTGATCATTTACGGAGCCATTTGAAACATTGGCAGCAAGTGTTAATGTGTACCCTTGGACACCTGTAGCTCAAGTATTGTGCACTGCATGTTTCAGGCCTCTGTTATTCCCTCTATAGTGTATTTTGGCATGACTTGCCAGACTGTACAGCCTGCACACCTGCAATGGACAATCACATGTACAACATTAGCTACGGCCAAACCTTTCACTGTAGGTCTCACAGCTATTATGTTTGTCTTGAAGGTTGGCAGGCAGCTACACACCAGTAGCCTTTGCTGGGTTCTGAGGGCCTATCATGCCACACTTGCAAGATGCTCATCATGTGCTGTAGTTATGAGCAGATCAGCTGGTTAGAGCTATAGCTTGCCAGCATGTATAGCTGACAACACCTAACTCAAACACTGTCAGGCAACATTAATGAGTTTTTAAGGCTCAGCAAAGGTTCAGGCTATCTTGAACTGTCTTACTGGATGTTGTGGGTACGCAGTCACATGTGGCAATAACATAGCAAACTGTAATGTATTTCTCATGTCATTAGTGCAGGAGATTCAGGTTATGGTTGCAGGCCCTGGCTTCTCACCCCCATACACATGGCTAACACTCCAGCAGAGATGAGATACAGTGTTGCTTTATGTGTTACCCACGCAGTCATAGAATGCACCTTTGGCCTTCCTAAAACCCGCTTTCGCTGTTTGGACAAGATGGCGGGAGCTTTAATGTATGCCCCAAACAAAGCTGCCAAGATTACTCTGTTGTGCTGTGTTTTCCATAATGTGGCAGTACAGCATGGAATAGAAATGGATATACGTCCCGATCTCCCACGGGATCCCGCATGTGTCAATGCCAGAGGCCAGGAGACCATACCGAGTGGCAGCCAGAATAGGCAGAACCTTTTGCTTACATACTTTTCCTGATGGGCCTGGCCTATGAAATAGCCTTGCATTGGGAGGTCTGGCTGAAGCAAATTAGCAGCACTTCCACTCATGAGGCCTTTTCTTTGTTCAACATTTTGCTAAGTATCTGGCTCCTTTTCATTTTTGACTTGATAATGGACCAGAGCACTGTAGTTTGAATAAAATATTTCCTGCCAATGTTACTTTTTTTACATGGGTCAGCCACCTTCTGTTCTGCCATTATCTCACAGAAAAAGAACATAAGAACATAAGAAAATGCCATACTGGGTCAGACCAAGGGTCCATCAAGCCCAGCATCCTGTTTCCAACAGTGGCCAATCCAGGCCATAAGAACCTGGCAAGTACCCAAAAACTAAGTCTATTCCATGTTACCATTGCTAATGGCAGTGGCTATTCTCTAAGTGAACTTAATAGCAGGTAATGGACTTCTCCTCCAAGAACTTATCCAATCCTTTTTTAAACACAGCTATACTAACTGCACTAACCACATTCTCTGGCAACAAATTCCAGAGTTTAATTGTGCGTTGAGTAAAAAAGAACTTTCTCCGATTAGTTTTAAATGTGCCCAATGCTAACTTCATGGAGTGTCCCCTAGTCTTTCTACTATCCGAAAGAGTAAATAACCGATTCACATCTACCCGTTCTAGACCTCTCATGATTTTAAACACCTCTATCATATCCCCCCTCAGTCATCTCTTCTCCAAGCTGAAAAGTCCTAACCTCTTTAGTCTTTCCTCATAGGGGAGTTGTTCCATTCCCCTTATCATTTTGGTAGCCCTTCTCTGTACCTTCTCCATCGCAATTATATCTTTTTTGAGATGCGGCGACCAGAATTGTACACAGTATTCAAGGTGCGGTCTCACCATGGAGCGATACAGAGGCATTATGACATTTTCCGTTTTATTCATCATTCCTTTTCTAATAATTCCCAACATTCTGTTTGCTTTTTTGACTGCCGCAGCACACTGAACTGACGATTTCAATGTGTTATCCACTATGACACCTAGATCTCTTTCTTGGGTTGTAGCACCTAATATGGAACCCAACATCGTGTAATTATAGCATGGGTTATTTTTCCCTATATGCATCACCTTGCACTTATCCACATTAAATTTCATCTGCCATTTGGATGCCCAATTTTCCAGTCTCACAAGGTCTTCCTGCAATTTATCACAATCTGCTTGTGATTTAACTACTCTGAACAATTTTGTGTCATCTGCAAATTTGATTATCTCACTCATCGTATTTCTTTCCAGATCATTTATAAATATATTGAACACTAAGGGTCCCAATACAGATCCCTGAGGCACTCCACTGTCCACTTCCTTCCACTGAGAAAAATGCCCATTTAATCCTACTCTCTGTTTCCTGTCTTTTAGCCAGTTTGCAATCCACGAAAGGACATCGCCACCTATCCCATGACTTTTTACTTTTCCTAGAAGCCTCTCATGAGGAACTTTGTCAAACGCCTTCTGAAAATCCAAGTATACTATATCTACCGGTTCACCTTTATCCACATGTTTATTAACTCCTTCAAAAAAGTGAAGCAGATTTGTGAGGCAAGACTTGCCCTGGGTAAAGCCATGCTGACTTTGTTCCATGTCTGTTAACACAGTCTGTGGCATGCACTTTGGAAATGTGCATCAAGGGGCCACAATACAGCACACATCACACAGCATTGCTCTCTCACCTTTCCTTACAAGCAGGCTGAAGGTCATGGTGCTATTAATGTCTGGTTTACCTATGTGCATAGCTCCTTTGAACTTGCCATTGGCCTTTCTGAATGCAAGGTTACCAGAGTAGATGGCCCAAGGTCAGGCTATTGGCTGTGGTGATATAATGTTGATGTGAAAGGTGTATATTAGGGATGTGAATCGTGTGCCCGATCGTCTTAACGATCGGGCACACGATTCACAAAAAATTGTTTTTTCCGATTAGTGCGCAATAAAAGGAGTTAGTGCGCGCTAACAGGAAGTTAGCGCGCACTAACCATTGTTAGTGCGCACTAACAGAAAATGATACAATTTGACTCTTTTCAGGTCAGTTAAGGACAGTTTAGGAATGAATATGTATTCCTATTGGCTGCCCTCTTATTTATTCATGTTACCAAGGTTCCCACTGACAATATATGGGGGATGGGAAATGGAAACGGTTGGTAGCTTGACAAAAAAAGTAATGTGATCAGTCAATGTGACTAGAACTTGTGCCCTATCCCTGATACCGGGAGAGTTGTGATCTTCCTGCATTCAGTGCCGTATCCCTGATACCGGGAGTGTTGTGATCTTCCTGCACGCAGTGCTGTATCCCTGATACCGGGAGTGTTGTGATCTTCCTGCACGCAGTGCTGTATCCCTGATACCGGGAGTGTTGTGATCTTCCTGCATGCAGTGCCCTATTCCTGATACCGGGGTCTTGTGATCTTCCTGCACACAGTGCCCTAACCCTGATACCGGGAGTGTTGTGATCTTCCTGCATGCAGTGCCCTATCCCTGATACCGGGAGTGTTGTGATCTTCCTGCATGCAGTGCCCTATCCCTGATACCGGGGGTGTTGTGATCTTCCTGCACTCAGTGCCCTATCCCTGATACCGGGAGTGTTGTGATCTTCCTGCATGCAGTGCCCTATCCCTGATACCGGGAGTGTTGTGATCTTCCTGCATGCAGTGCCCTATCCCGGTTACTGGGGGTGTTGTGATCTTCCTACACACATCCCGGTATCAGGGATAGGGCACTGAGTGCAGGAAGATCACAACACCCCCGGTATCAGGGATAGGGCACTGCAAGCAGGAAGATCACAACACCCCCGGTATCAGGGTTAGGGTACTGCATGCAGGAAGATCACAACACTCCCGGTATCAGGGTTAGGGTACTGCGTGCAGGAAGATCACAACACCCCTGGTATCAGGGTTAGGGTACTGCGTGCAGGAAGATCACAACACTCCCGGTATCAGGGTTAGGGTACGGCATGCAGGAAGATCACAACACCCCCGGTATCAGGGATAGGGCACTGCGTGCAGGAAGATCACAACACTCCCGGTATCAGGGATACAGCACTTTATGTTTGTGGAGGAAGGAGTGGCAATAACTGATAACCAGTTATAGTAAGCTGACAATGAGCACCTTCATCCATATTGACAAGCTTGACATTAACATAGTACCATAGGACAATGTGTATGTGAAGGGCCAGCAACATATAGTGGCTACTGCTAACATACATGAGCATGATACCTAGGTTATGTTGTGCTGAGTGCGCCTTGGTCACTCAGCCACTTGTTGTCTGTGGGGCCTCCAGCTTTTGGTGCTTCCTCCCTTGGGTCTCTTACATAAGATGTTAGCAGGTAATCAGGTTCTAAGTCCTTTTTGCACTATTACTTATTTTACTGCTTTGATGTAATAGGTAGGGATGTGAATCGTTTTAGGACGATTAAAATTATCGTCCGATAATTTTAATATCGTCTTAAACCGTTATGGAACACAATACAATAGAGATTCTAACGATTTATCGTTATAAATCGTTTAGAATCGTGAGCCGGCACACTAAAACCCCCTAAAACCACCCCCGACCCTTTAAATTAAATCCCCCACCCTCCCGAACCCCCCCAAATGACTTAAATAACCTGCGGGTCCAGCGGCGGTCCGGAACGGCAGCGGTCCGGAACGGGCTCCTGCTACTGAATCTTGTTGTCTTCAGCCGGCGCCATTTTCCAAAATGGCGCCGAAAAATGGCGGCGGCCATAGACGAACACGATTGGACGGCAGGAGGTCCTTCCGGACCCCTGCTGGACTTTTGGCAAGTCTTGTGGGGGTCAGGAGGCCCCCCCCTAGCTGGCCAAAAGTTCCTGGAGGTCCAGCGGGGGTCAGGGAGCGATTTCCCGCCGCGAATCGTTTCCGTACGGAAAATGGCGCCGGCAGGAGATCGACTGCAGGAGGTCGTTCAGCGAGGCTTCCGGCGCCTCGCTGAACGACCTCCTGCAGTCGATCTCCTGCCGGCGCCATTTTCCGTACGAAAACGATTCGCGGCGGGAAATCGCTCCCTGACCCCCGCTGGACCTCCAGGAACTTTTGGCCAGCTTGGGGGGGGCCTCCTGACCCCCACAAGACTTGCCAAAAGTCCAGCGGGGGTCCGGAAGGACCTCCTGCCGTCCAATCGTGTTCGTCTATGGCTGCCGCCATTTTTCGGCGCCATTTTGGAAAATGGCGCCGGCTGAAGACAACAAGATTCAGTAGCAGGAGCCCGTTCCGGACCGCTGCCGTTCCGGACCGCCGCTGGACCCGCAGGTTATTTAAGTCATTTGGGGGGGGGTTCGGGAGGGTGGGGATTTAATTTAAAGGGTCGGGGGTGGGTTTTAGGGGGTTTTAATGTGCCGGTTTTGCGATTTTACGTTTTTTCGATTTTTTACGATTTTTCACGATTTTTCACGATATTTTACCCCCCCAAACGGCAACAATACGATTCCCTCCCCCTCCCAGCCGAAATCGATCGTTAAGACGATCGAGGACACGATTCACATCTCTAGTAATAGGAGCTCTCTGTAGCTCGTGGCCCTCTAACAGTGACCCAATATGTACTGGGGTCAGTATGGTCTGAAATATTACCATTATTTTTCTGTTCCAAATGAACCCACTGGGTAAATGTGCTGGTCTTGCAGGTGCAAAGGTGTGGTGGTGCCCATACTGACTTATGAAGTAGTTATGTACCATATATGGGCTTTGGCATCACCTTGTACTGAGCAACACAGCAAGGTTTGGACGGCAAGTGCTTGTAGTAAATCAAATCATGCAGTGTTTAGGTATATGTAGACCAAGCCACCTTTCAGATACCGTTAACAATTTATGCTGGCAGCTTCTATTAGGGATGTGAATCATTTTTGAACGATTAAAATTATCGTCAGATAATTTTAGAATTGTTCTAAATCGTTAGAGTGCACGATACAATACAAATGCCCCCGGTTTATCTTCAGGGGCATTTGTATTGTATCGTTAAATAGGGCACGGGAATTATTTGGGGGAGGGCGGGAAAACCGGCACACCAAAACAACCCCTAAACCCACCCCCACCCTTTAAACCAATTCCTTACCCTCCCCCACCCTCCCGAACCCCCCCAAAATGTTAAGTTACCTGGTGGTCCAGTGGGGGGGGGGGGTGTCCCGGCGCGATCTCCCGCTCTCGGGCCATCGGCGCCATTTTGGCTACCACTGATAAAAATGGTGCCGATGGCCCGATAAAAAAAAACCCACCCTGACCCTTTACAAATTACCCCTTTGCTTCTCCCACCCTCCCGACCCCCCCAAAAACCTTTTACATGTACCTGGTGAATTGGATTCGGAACCGATTCCAATTCACATCTCTAACGATACAATTTTTTTCTCCCACCATCCGAACCTGATCGTTAAAACGATCGGGCACACGTTTCACATCTCTAGCTTGTATACTAATGACAAGGCCCATGCCTGTTTGCATGTTATGCTGCCTGGAGAGTGACAGTAAATAATGATTATTTACTGCTTGCACTAGAGATATCTTTCATACCCTTATTTTCCATCATGCAGCCTTACACATTGCATGTACATAGAAATATTCCCCATTCCCTTACTCTGTGTGTGTGTGTGTGTGTGTGTGTTTGCATGTCCATTCTGTAATTCAATCCTGACACATGGATTGTGAAAAAGCAGTCACTGAGTACCATGTTTGTATCTGTTTCAGATCAGGCAGTATGGCCATAGTGTTCTCCACAGCACAACACCTTTTGGACCCCCACCTATTTGCTCGACCCACATAATAACCTTACAGCAGCTCTCTATAGGGCATATGAAATCCATCAGCTTTTCGGTGTCATGCAACAAGTTTTCTGACTATACATTCCTAGAAAGCCAGGGGCCCCCCATTTACAAATCAGTGTAGTTAAACTCATACATTATACCAACAGTATGTTTCAGTTAGCTGTGCATGGAGTGAGTCTTCTTACACAGTGTCAAGTGCAGTTCCACAAGTACCCAGCAGGAGTACATCAGTACTGTGTGAAACAGCATCTGGAGAGGTGGCAAGTAGCAGAGCGAGTGATGTGTTGCTGGAGCTGTGTATCAGGAACACCTCTGCAGTCTGACTCCTATGCCTGTACTAGCCTCCCTTGTGGGTGTGAAAAGTATGTTTCTAGTAAGGCTTCCCTTATACCTACCGTACACACTCCCAAAGCAAGGGGAGGACCTGTAGGGTGTATGCACAGAGCCTGTGCCATACTGCTTCATATAGTATAGATACAATGGTCAGGCCTACTCTTCAGGCTTCAGCTCTGAGTGTGCACAAATTTCCATTAAGGGTATTCAGCCAGTGCAAGACAGAACCTCAAAATATTCTTAAAAAGGCATGTGTACAATGTAGTGAGCTGTAAAAAGTGTTATAGTCAAATTGCATAGCTGTTTGTCATGAAATAGCAAGCTCATGTTAATAAACTGATACAGGTAGTACATGCAGTGTAAGGGTTTTTTCTAGACCAATGTGATTCTGCATAGCACGCCATGCTCTTTGACTGCTGCTTCTTAGGCAGGGAGTTAATGTGCTGATAATTGAGCTTTCATATGACACGACAGATGGCATTCTTCCATGCCCAAAAGGTCCATACCTGAAAGCATGGCTTGCTTGGAAATATTATAATAGAGCAATGAAAGATCACATTCCATGTTCTACCACTATCAGTTTGGACTCTTTTCTAAGCACCTTCATATTCACAGTGTCTCTAACAATGTACACAGGTCACAATAGAGTGTGACACACACCATGCCTTCTTAGTTGCTATAAATAGTTGAACAATGTCAACATTACTTGTATGTGGTCACATACCCTTGGACTCCGAAATTCATTGCTTGCACATAAAGTATACTGTTTGCCTCATTGACACTCCACATTCATTGCCTTCAACACCCAGCCTTAAATGCACACTATATAAAATGTTGCCATCTAAGCTACACAGCTGTGTCACAGAGGAGAATGAAAGCAACATTAACATAACAGTAGGAATTGTAAATAAGGCAACCAGAGGATGAAGTCAATGGCCACATTTAGACCCTTGTCATAGATCTGTACATCTTGGCTGTGTCAATCTTAGATAAAGATGTTTAATTCTAGCATGTTGTTTAAACCAAATGGTTCTACAGTGTTCAAATAATGAATCCACCGTTGTTCAGTTTTGAGCAGCAGCTTGTCAAAATCACCCCCTCTCCACGAAGGAATAAATTGTTGTAATACGCAAAACTTCAAATCATCAAATGAATGTTGCTTTTCTACACAGTGCGGTACTAAAGGGGCAGTCAAACGACTTACATTCAAACAAGATCTATGTTCTATTAGTCGAGTCTTCAGAGATCTTTTAGTTTTACCCACGTACCACAAATTACATGGGCACTGGATAATGTAAACCACCCCAGCTGATTGACATCTTTATCTAAGATTGACACAGCAGGGCATGAGCCGAGATGACCATCCCAGCATTCTGAATCACCATGGCAACGATAGACGTCAGCACACGTCATGACGCTTGCAGAAAAGAGCAGGCTATTTAATCCCGGAGACGAGTTTGAAGCGGTCTCTAGCCCGGCGTTGGTAAAGAAATGACTAAAGGAGACTTGGTTCCCGTATAAGTAGGTGGTTACCCCATCCGAAGCTAAGTATTATATTATCTATTTCATCACTGTGTGTTGATAATATTTTTCGTCTTTATAGCTTCTGTTGAGCTAGATGACTCCTGAAGAAGCAGCTACGCTGCGAAACACGGCCGCTGTCGGGTCACGGATACAATACCAATGAGACTCTCTTTAGGGCTATTTGAGCACTTTGATATATCTGAGTAATTTGAAGCAAGAACATTTTCTAAATTCTTCTAAATACTTTCCATCAAACGGGTCGCAAATGATAGATAAGACCGGATGGCTTGGTAACACCAGGCACGTCGTCAAAAGGCTTGCTGATGCGATCCCGTTTTCATCTTAAAATTTGTATCTTAATATTTCAAAAATACAATTTAGGATACGTCTTAAACATTTCGGATGGTGAAAGATTTTGATGTAGTAGAAGCCGATTCCTTTTGTTTGTAATCATATAGCAGATTCATGATTACACTAAGAAGATGTAGAAACTGGAAGTGGCACCCCTAAAGGTAGAGTACTGCTGGTAAGTGAGAGGTACATGATGCAGTACAATGTGTGCAAAAGCAAAGGCCCCAGACTGTCCATGTTGAAAGAGTGCACTGAAAGGGGACAGCCTAAGCGCCACGGCAGCCAAGTTGCAACATGCAGGTAGCAGGAAAACAACCACAAGGTCCAGCAGCAGCACTGAAGGAGCAGCCCAAGACACAGCAGCATGGGAGCAGGAGGCCCAGGATGAGACACAGCAGCACTTGGAGCAGGAGGCCCAGGATGAGACACAGCAGCATGGGAGCAGGAGGCCCAGGAAGAGACACAGCAGCATGGGAGCAGGAGGCCTAGGATGAGACAAAGCAGCACTTGGAGCAGGAGGCCCAGGATGAGACACAGCAGCATGGGAGCAGGAGGCCCAGGATGAGACACAGCAGCATGGGAGCAGGAGGCCCAGGATGAGACACAACAGCATGGGAGCAGGAGGCCCAGGATGAGACACAGCAACATGCAGCCAGCACTTGGAGCAGATGATAAGAGATGACACCCTGCAGCATGCAGCCAAACTTGGAGCAGATGAGCACCTGCTGATCCGCTTTCTTCCATCTAGACGGCACAGCAACTCTGGAGTGAGCACCCGCTGATCCTCTTTCTTCCATCTAGACGGCACAGCAACTCTGGAGTGAGCACCCTCTGATCCACTTTCTTCCATCTAGACGGCACAGCAACTCTGGAGTGAGTACCCGCTGATCTGCTTTCTTCCATGTAGAGATAAGGTGCCTTTTACAGCCATTATTTACCATGCCCTGCTACCTCATGGCCCCTTGCCACATGGACCCTTGACTCTTGGAGGCGGCATGGATTTTGAGGGCCTAGCCCTGCGGCCTCGTCCCCGTGATGGATTGCTGTGGGGTGTCGACACAAAGGAGGAAGACTCAGATGTAGGGTATGGCATCCGCTCCAAGATTTGGCTCATTATGTTAGTGAGGGTGCTTATGGATGCTGTAATACTGTTTTGTTTGCATCCTGGGACCTAGCTGCAATATCATGCTGCAGGATGCGGATTTGTCATTGTACCACTCGGCGCAGGCTGCGTATTTCTGCTCGCAAGAGCTGGGATTGCGAGGATGATATTGGAGCAGCAGGATCTGGTGTGGGTGCTGCAGATGGTGGTGCCGGAGCTGATGGTGGTGGTGGTGCCAGGCCACATGGTGGCGAAGAAGCATGAGGCCTCAATACAGGCATACCTGGACTGCTGGCAGGTCTCCAGCCTGCTGGGTCAGGCATTAAAGACTCAAGATCAAGCGACACATTCAGGCTTGTGAATAGTGGGGATTGTTGTGATGTTAGCTGCTCCTCCTCGTACTGTGTCTCTGCATCTAATAGCAAGGGCCACTGCCTGAAAGGTATGGCCTGGCTCATCCCAGGAGCATCCCGGATGGTACCTGCCCCTTGCCAGCTGGGTCCTGGTCATTCATGGCTGGGACCAGGACATTCTTGAAGGCGAGCTGTGGAAACAGAACAGAAAAAGAAAAACAACATAAGTACATCATATGGCTTAACAACCTTTCAATGTTTTTGCCATCAGAGGAGCACTTTGTGGGATTTGAAAGTGATCATCTAATGCCAATTTCTGTGTGGGTTTCACTACTGTGTTTGGGTCATTCCTTGTGAATGGCTAAAACACATAGTTTAAGACACACTATGTGTCTAGCAGTTGCTGTGTGGGCCTTTATGGCTCATGAGAACTTACCAGCCGTGACATGTGAGGTGTCCAGCCACAGCTCCAAGCCTTCAAAAATGTCCAGTCCCAGATGTTCCAATAACCTCTGCTCCATTTTTGTGATCTCTGTCGGACAAAGGTGCCCCTCCGCCTATTTGCTGCTGATATTTTCTGCGAGATGCTATTTTGGATTTCAACTGTGCTTTCACATCTCTATACATATGAGACACCTGCTTCCAGGTTCTCTGTATGCCACTGTGCCGGGTGATGGTCTGGGCTATGTCATTCCAAATGTGTACTTTTGCTGACTTGCTGGTCTTGGCTGCTTTGTTTCCAAAGAGGTGTGCATAGTTCTGCAGGACACCTGCTATGAGCAGCTCGTTCTCCTGTGCACTGAACCTAATAGCCCACAGTCTCCGGCAGGGTGTTGCCTGGCTGCCTGATGGGGGTGCCACTTCCGGTCCTGGAGGGGTGTCCTCCCTGCCCTCACTCTCCATCCCACTCTCATCTCCCCTCCCTTCGTCCCCCCCACCTCATCCTGCCCTACCAATTCCTTCCCCTCTGTCCTGTCTCCTAACCTGTTTGTACTCCTCCCACCAACTCTTGCCAGACTAACCCCTTCCCTCTCCCTCTCCCCCTTCCCTCTCCCCCCCCCCCCAACCCTCTTATCCCTTCCCTCCTGCCTCTGCTGCTATCCCTGGCCCTATTTCTACTCCTCCTCCTCCTTCCTCTGCCACTCCTGCCCTCATCCTCCCACTCACTCCTCCTCCTCCTCCCTCCACACTCCCCTTCTCATTCCTCTTCTACTGTCTCACTCCTCTTCTGAACCTCTCTTCCACACTCTTCTCACGCTCCATTCTCTCCCTGTTTTCCTCACTTCCACCACTCCTCACTTCCACCCACTCCTCACACCCACCCACTCCTCACTCCCACCACACCTCACTCCCACCACTCTTCACCTCCTCCACTCCTCACTCCCACACTCCTCACCTCCCTCCCACTCCTCACTCCAACTACTCCTCACCTCTTTCACACAGCTGAAAGGCAGCGGGTATAGGAAGCCGAGGGTGATGACGGCATATGCCCTCTCACTCCGCAGCCAGAGACCGTCTCTGCATTCAGCCGGGAAGGGCTGAGCTCAGGTAAGATTTAAAAAAAAAAAAAAAAAAGTAATAGAGTAAGAAAGAAATACAGAGTAAGAGAAGGAGGATTTTGGTAGGGCTTCTACTTTCTTGGTCTCCGTGCTCAGTGCACCATTCCGATGTTTGTCCCACCCCGAGGGAGGTTAAGGGACATGGACAGCCTGGAGGGTTGAGCAGCCTCTATTGGCTAGGGCCCGCTCTGAGGCTTTTTCACTGTGTGCTGCTTGATAGGCCACGATGGCATTTTCGCATGCTTTTATCTGTGCATTAGGCTGCCCTCTTCAGGCCCGTCGGTTTGGACAGTGCATTTGGCTGTGCAACCAGATTGTGTGCCCAGTTTTTGGATGCTTAGATGTCTATTTTAGAGATGTGAATCGTGTCCTCGATCGTCTTAACGATCGATTTCGGCTGGGAGGGGGAGGGAATCGTATCGTCGCCGTTTGGATGTTTAGAGTATCGTGAAAATCGTTAAAATTGTGAACCGGCACACTAAAACCCCCTAAAACCCACCCCCGACCCTTTAAATTAAATCCCCCACCCTCCCGAACCCCCCCCCCCCAAATGCCTTAAATTACCTGGGGGTCCAGCGGCGGTCCGTAGCTAAATCGGGCGGCCGTACGGAAAACGATTCGCGGCAGGAGATCGCTCCCGGACCCCCGCTGGACCCCCAGGGACTTTTGGCCAGCTTGGGGGGCCTCCTGACCCCCACAAGACTTGCCAAAAGTCCAGCGGGGGTCTGGAACAACCTCCTGCAGTCGAATCATGTTGGTCTATGGCCGCCGCCATTTTGCGCCGCCATTTTGCAAAATGGCGGCGCAGAATGGCGCCGGCTGAAGACAACACGATTCAATTGCAGGAGACCGTTCCGGACCGCCGCTGGACCCCCAGGTAATTTAAGGCATTTGGGGGGGGGGGGGTTCGGGAGGGTGGGGGATTTAATTTAAAGGGTCGGGGTGGGTTTTAGGGTGTTTTAGTGTGCCGGTTTTCCTGCCCTCCCCCTTCCCCCGATTTAGCTACGGACCGCCGCTGGACCCCCAGGTAATTTAAGGCATTTGGGGGGGGGGGTTCGGGAGGATGGGGGATTTAATTTAAAGGGTTGGGGGTGGGTTTTAGGGTGTTTTAGTGTGCCGGTTTTCCTGCCCTCCCCCTTCCCCCGATTTACGATTTTTTGACGATAAATCGGGGGAATTGGTATTGTATCGTGGCCCTAACGATTTTTGACGATTTAAAATATATCGGACGATATTTTAAATCGTCAAAAAACGATTCGCATCCCTAGTCTATTTAGACATCCAGGTTATAGCAGCATCCATGTTAGACTCATGCTTACCTATGCACACAAATTGGGCGCGTTGATTTGCACTTAAGTTTGGGATGCCTAGCCTTGCGACACCTAGTCTTGGAACACCTAAATTTTGGACGCCTAAGTTTTGGACATATGCAAATTTAACAGTAAGAGTTCAACTGGACACACACCTTCGGTCACCCGTTAAGCATGCTGATGGACTAATGGCACCTATAGCTAAGAAACCTAAGCACCTTTCCCTATGCGCTGCCTGCCAAATTCCTTCATCTCAGCCTTGCGTGCCCTCTCACTTATGCCAGCACTGGAGGCTCAGGTAGAATTATCTTCCTCTGATTTTACTAAACCTGGTTCTTCCCAGCCTGATGAGGGTGTGGGTAAAGATTTGTCAGGAGGGATGCCTGATCTTGTAACTCCATTAACTGGTTCATCAGAGGGAGGAGGTAGCTCAGTGGGCACAGCACAGGTACCTCCTGGTTTTGACATGGATCCTTCTGCCTTTTCTTGGGTAGAATTTTTTCAAGGATTGCAATCCTTTCTTCAGGCACAGTCCTCAGCCCAGTCCAATCCTGCCAGGGCAGAGCTGTAACCTGGTACTGCTGTTAAGTGCCGAAGTACACCTAGATCAGCAACAGGCCTTCTCAATAAGGATCAAGACAGCATGGGTGATGAGGCTGATTGTGACTTTCTGGAGGATGGGGAGATTCCTTTAGGACTAGAACCTATGTTGTGGTTCTTTCATAGAGATGAGCTGCCGGCTCTGATTTCCCAGACTTTCAAAATACTGGGAGTACCTGGGGTGGATTCCAATTCTGAGCCAAAGAAAAATCCCATTGGTTTTGGTTTCCTTGCGTAAAACCTCTTGCCTTTTCCTGTTACAAGGCCATTCAAGAATATATTTATCTTGAGTGGGCCACCCTGGAGGCTAATTTCAAAGGGGGTCGGGTTTTGGAAGGCCTGTACCCTTTGGATCCAGTGGTGAAAGAACGTTTGTGTTTTCTGAAAGTGGACGCACTTGACTGTGCAGTCTGCAAGCAGACGACTATCCCCATGGAGGGAGGAGGGGCCTTGAAGGATGTACTTGATAGAAGGATTAAGACCATCCTTTAACAAGCGTTTGAAGAGGTGGCAATGACTTTGCAGATAGCTTCTTGTTGTTCCCTGGTGGCTCACTCTTGTTTACTTCTCTCTCAGGAGGTCGATGGCTCTGGAGTGAATTCCAGGGTAGTTATGAAGCCAGCAGCAGAAGCGGGTTGTGATTTGGTCCACATCGCAGCCAGAGGGGTGGCTGTGATAATAGCGGCCAGGCATCAGTTATGGCTGAGAAATTGGTCGGCGATGCAACCTCTAAGGCTAACCTTATGAAATTGTCCTGTAAAGGCTCACTCCGGTTTGGAAGCAAGTTGGAGAAATTGGCCAGTAAATGGGGCAAATCACCAGTTCCTTGGTTGCCAGAGGATAAGAAGCAGATGCAATATTCCTGTAGCATGAGAGGTCATGCTAGGCGGGTCCAAGCGTTTTCAACCATATAGAGGAGAAACTTCTTAGAGAATTCGGCCTTTCAGTAGGTCTCAGTCCTTTCATCCCAGACAGCTCAGACTGGGCGAGGACATGGGTAGTGGAACCTCCCGAGCCTCACAATGAAGGTTTTCCAACCCAGCCCCAGGAACAGGAGATAGGCTGATGCCTCTCTCTTTTTTATCAGAACTGGGTTGAAATCACAACAACTCAGTGGGTCCTGGAGGAGATATGAGAAGGATATGTGCTGGAGGTTTGCAGTGTTCCTCGGGATGTGTTCATGGTGTCTCCATGCTACTCCCCACAGAAAAAGAAGGCAGTGGAGTGTACATTATTAAGGCTCCTCAGCCTGAAGGCTGTGGTTCTAATTCACACGTCTCAAAAAAATATGGGTCTATATTCCATCTATTTCATTATGCCCAAGAAGGAGGGCTCCTTTTGTCCTATTCTGGACCACAAAGGGGTCAACCGTCACTTGCGGATGACTCATTTTTGCATGGAAACATTGTGCTCAGTGATAATGGCTCTGCAGTTGGGAATTTCTGACCTCCCTAGATTGTCCAAGGGGTATCTACATATTCCTATCAGACTAGAGCACTAACATTTTCTGCGATTCGTGGTTTTGGGGTGCCATTATCAGTTTCGGGAGCTGCCTTTTAGTCTAGCCATCGCTGCCAGAATATTTTCCAGGGTAATGGTGGTGGTTGCGGCGGATGGGATCCTAGTACATGATTGGCTGGTTCGTGCCAAGTCTCTAGAAGAGAGTGATCTGGTGACTTGCAAGGTGATCTCCCTGTTGCAGGAGCTCGGCTGATTGGTGAACCTAGCCAAGAGCAGTCTTCAGCCTGTTCAGTCACTGGAGTAACTGGGGGTTCAGTTTGACATGAAGCAGGGCAAGATTTTCCTGCCAGAGGTTCATATTCAGAAGTTGATGGCACAGCTGTATCTGTTGATGGACACTATTCGCCCATCCTTGTGGTCCTATCTACAAGTGCTTGGTTTAATGTCAGCAACCCTGGTAGTAGTGCTGTGGGCAAGTGCGCATATGCGTCCTCTCCAATGTTTTGCTGTCTCGTTGGAATCTGCAGTCTCAGTACTACTCAATTTGGCTCCACCTGCCAATGGAAGTCTCCTCCCAACTGCAGTAGTACCTACAAGTGGATCACCTAGGGAAGGAAGTTTCTCTAACATCACTGGACTGGCTAGTACCTATGACAGATGCAAGCCTCCGCGGTTGGGGAGGTGAATGTCAGGAGCTGCAAACTCCAGAACATATCCTTCTCGTATCTCCTTCAGGACCCACTGATTTGTTGTGATTTCGACCCAGCTCTGATAATAAAGAGAGAGGCGTCGGCCTATCTCCTGTTCCTGGAGGTGGGTCAGCAATCCTTCATTGAGAGGCTTGGGAGGTTTGGGTTTAGAATATCATTGTCTTGTAAGTGATATTCCAATTGAAATAACACTGCTTATTCCAGAACTTTTGTGATAAAAGGCAAGTTGAATATTGGTCTATAATTGTCCGAATTATCGATTCTGCCAGTTTTATTTTTTAGGATTGGTTTCATCAACAGCTTGTTTTGCTATATATGGGACCAGACCTTCTGAGAGCAAGTGGTTGATTATGGTTGCAATTGTTGGAGTGATTATGTTATGTACTATTTTCAGGGAACTTGCCGGAATTGGGTCTAGTGAGTGGATAGCAGGCTTCATTTTGATAATGATTTGATTTATTTTGAGTTTAGTTCCTATGTTGAAAGTGTTCTATGTAGGACTTTCAGCTTTGTCTTCATATTCTTTTGTTGGTGAGTAAGTTGGGAATTGAGTTTTTAATCTATTTATTTTATCTAACAAGGAGGCGGTATATTCATTGCAATCATTTTCTGAGCAGTTGTATGTACTTGAGTTGGAGGAAGATGTGTCCTTGATTAAGTTTTTTTGATAGTTTCGAAGAGTAATTTGGAATTAATTATTACTCCATGAATCTGTTTTGCATAGTAGTCCTTTTTTGCTTTATTGATTTGTTCACAGTATTTTGATAGAAGGGATCTCTATTTTTCTAAGAATTCTGCTGACGGGCATTTTTGCCATTGTTTCTCTAATTTTCTCAGTGTCTGTTTAGTTTATCTCAGCTCATCCTTTGTTCTGAGTTATTCCATTCATTTTGGAATGTTTTTGTCTGTACTCAGCTTAGGTTATCAGCAATTTCATTGATGGTTTTATCCCAGGAGTTAAAGGCGGAGGTGGCATTAGTTTGATTGAACTCAGCTAGCTTATTTTTCAATGATTCTTCAAGAATGTCCAGTTTTTTCTTTTTTCTGAAGGTGAAAGTTTGATTATTATTTAAATGTGTTTGCTTAGTGTTGAGGCGTGTTATTTCTGCTTTTATTTGTTAGTGATCAGACCAGGGCAATATATTGTGGGAGGTATTGATTAAACAGTTATTGTCATTGGCAAATATTAGATCTACAATATGTCCCACTTTATGAGTGGGGTTTGTTACAAATTGTAACCATCCCATTGCTTCCATTGTATCTAAAAAGATTTCACATGCTGTAGTTCTAGGTATTCTATCTACATGTAGGTTAAAGTCTCCTACTATTATTGTTGAGTCTGTTGATGGAAATGCTTTAGTGAATAATTCAATTAGGGATGAGCAATCTTTTTGAAGAGTTCCAGGGGGGAGGCAATAGACTAATCTTATGTTTTTTTTGTTTTTGGTTTTTAATTTTTAATTTATTGCATTTCAAAATTTTATAAACAGAAACAATTGGATTTTATGAGGGCAATATTTCACAAGAAATTCAAAGCAAATACATATTTATCTCATACTTATCCTACAATACCAAGGATAATAAAAAGGAAATATTAGAGAACGTGAACGTCAAATAAAACATGGAGCAAAACAATAAGTATATACCTTTAAATTTTGTATCTTGTCTTCCCCCAGAGAAGGGGGAAGGGCAACCAAAATGATAAAGGGGATGGAACAGCTTCCCTATGAGGAAAGGCTGAAGAGGTTAGGGCTGTTCAGCTTGGAGAAGAGAAGGCTGAGGGGGGATATGATAGAGGTCTTTAAGATCATGAGAGGACTTGAACGAGTAGATGTGACTCGGTTATTTTCACTTTCGAATAATAGAAGGACTAGGGGGCATTCCATGAAGTTAGCAAGTAGCACATTTAAGACTAATCGGAGAAAATTCGTTTTCACTCAACGCACAATAAAGCTCTGGAATTTGTTGCCAGAGGATGTGGTTAGTGCAGTTAGTGTAGCTGGGTTCAAAAAAGGTTTGGATAAGTTCTTGGAGGAGAAGTCCATTAATGGCTATTAATCAATTTTACTTAGGGAATAGCCACTGCTATTAATTGCATCAGTAGCATGGGATCTTCTTAGTGTTTGGGTAATTGCCAGGTTCTTGTGGCCTGGTTTTAGCCTCTGTTGGAAACAGGATGCTGGGCTTGATGGACCCTTGGTCTGACCCAGCATGGCAATTTCTTATGTTCTTATGTTCCCCCAAGTCATATTTAATTATCCCATCATAACAACTCTTAGGAGTGTGTATCTAGGTATGCTCTTAATTGGTCTGGGTGATTAAAAATATATGTATTTTCTAAATGTTTTATGTAGCATTTACAGGGATATCTTAATGAGAATTGTGCACCCCTTTCTTGCACTTCCTTACGAAGTGCAATAAAGTTTCTATGTCTTATCTGAGTTTTCGCACAACATCTGGAAAAATTCTTATGGGTGCACCATAAAAATTCTGTTTTTGTTGTCTGAAATGCAGTTTTAACACTGCATCTCTCTCTGAGTAAGATAGGAATTGAACTAATAAAGTAGCTCTATTATCAATTTTAGATTCGTATGACTTTTCAAGAAATTCCGTCAAATTAAAATTTTCCATATCTTTCTGATTGTTATCCTCCCTCACTTGTTGTAGATAATAAATCTTAGATAATTTAGGAATTGAAGTTTCTGAATATTTTAAAATATTTTTCAAGTAGCTGTTAAATAAATCTACTGGAGTAACCAAATGAACTTTAGGAAAATTTAAAAGTCTTAAATTTAACTTCCTGTTTTGATTCTCTAATATTTCTATTTTCCCCTCGTGTTCTTGTACGGATTTTATCAAATTCACCTGAGTTTTCTTAATTTCTCCCATTTTCTCATCAAGAATATTGGCATTTTTCTCTAAATTATCAATTTTCCCCTGCAAATACACATTCTTTTTTAAGACTTCTTGGACATTGATAGTTAAATTATTTATTGACTTTTGCATATTAATAATCATCAATCCCAATTCCTCCAATGAGAATTTTTTAGGGGTGATAATAGGTATATCCTGTATTTTCAAATTAGATACTACATCTCCTAACTGTTGTGAAGTCCCATTTCCTCGATCTGTGTCCAGTATGTAACCATCCTTGGCATCCCAGGGCCTCTGTTCTTCACTGCCCTCTGAGATTTTCAATGCATCACCAATGTCTCCTTGGGAGCTAAGGGAATCCCTTAAAAGTAAAACAGATTTTTCAGGTCTTATAGATGGAGGAGCAGGTTTCTCTGGGGCACCGGGGGTAAGGATGTTTCACTGGCCAAGCAGACTATCTCCTGCTCCTGAGTCAGTCTGCTAGCGGCCCTCACCGGTGTTCGCATGGGGGGAGTTTGAAAACACTCCGCTATAGTTGACTGATACATTTTGACTGGAGTAGAAAGTGTATCAACTCCAACTGAAAGTTCTTTAAAGGAATGCTTTCAATGAGACAAGTAAATCTTATACTTAACTGAATACTGTTCTCTACGGCCGCAGCTTTAGAATTCTCCGTCCCAATCCGTTCTAATCCGGGCTAAGCCGGGCAAAGCACGCGCCCCTTGACCGCGCGCAGCTTAACCGCCGGAGTAAGCAGCGTCTTATTGCCTACCCGGCTCCTCCTTCTCCGACATCACCAGCAGGCAGGAAGCCGGAAATTAGTAAGTACAAGCGGGCCTCTCACCGGCCAGACCCCAACAGGAAAAGATGCGGTGGCGACGCGCCGGAGTAAGCAGCGTATTATTGCCTACCCGGCTCCTCCTCCGACGTCACCAGCAGGCAGGAAGCCGGAAATTAGTAAGTACAAGTGGGCCTCTCACCGGCCAGACCCCAACAGGAAAAGATGCGGCCCAATCTTATGTTTAATTGTAGTGAATTTAGTATTGCCACCTTGCAGGGTAGATTAATCTATACTTTGTAAGCTGTGAGTTTGAGTTCTATTTTACTGATTTTTGGTAGGACTCCACCTTTACATTTAGGTCTGGGGAAGTGGAAGAATCCATAGTTGGGATGATCAATTTGATTTAAAAGTACATTTGTTGAGACAGGGGTGTTTTAGTGTGTTCTTGGGCCTCAGCCCGGACCCAGACCTTCAGGGTCAAGCTGAGGGTTGACGGTGGCTCCACATGGCTGAACACGGTCTTACCCTCTGCCAGGCCTGCAAGCTTCCAGAGCCAACAACATGTGATGTTGGTAGGGGAACGGTCCTCCGACTGTTCCGAGCCCTTTCGGACCTGCCGCTTGATCGGCATTGGAGCAGCAGGCCTGGCCTGAGGTTGAGGGCAAACAGAGGCCTTGACACATAGACAGGACTATGACTGATGTAACGGCATCTCAACGAAGACACTTGTGCTGACGCAGAAGGCATCACTGATGAAGATACTTGGGCTGATGCAGAAGGCATCACTGACATGACGAGGAACTTCACATCCAAACCGGGCAAGACATAAGGCAGGGGAACATTGGCACTGTCTCTCAGTGCACCCTACACAGCCCACCTTCATGGGCGGACCCAATGGGCTGGTCGCGGACCACCCTGTCCCACTGCGCGCCCTACACAGCCCTTGGAGGCTGGTCACGGACCACGAGGAGAGCGGGACTAGCGCAGGGTAGGTCCAGGCAAAGAGGAACTCCAATGACGAAGCCGGTGTCATCTGAAGCTTCCCCCATGGCTGGCGGGAATGGAGGCTCAGGAGCACAGGACACACAGTCCACCTGTAGGCTGGTCCACTCGGGCACAACCTCATCTGAGGGATCCCCGGCCTTACAGGTACTGGAAGGCTCAAGAGCACTGCAGATGAAGACGCAGGGAAGAACATCCTGGCAGGCAGACACATCAGGATAAGGAAGAGCATGGCGGAACATCAGGACATGGTCAGGGACCTCAGGCAAGACATCAAGACACGAAGACATGGTATAAAAGCAGACGAGACGAGGAGCCCCACAAAGAACGGAAAACCTTACAAAGCTCTGGCAGGCGGGAGCCTCCAGAGGGAACTCACGCTGATGCAAGGCAAAGACAGACTGAAGTTGAAGTCCTTTTATGGGGCTGCAGACCGGCGACTCCCTGGGAGGAGTTTGGCAGGCCCACACCTAGCTGGCCCTATAACTACGGAGAAGTGCTGCGGGCCGGCCCCTAGGGAAGGGCGTGGCTCAAACCAGGAAGTCCATGCAAATACAAGCAGCCTTCAGGCAGGCCCCACGGACATCGAGGCCTCCCAGGCCCTGGAGCAAATCCTGAACAGTTCGCAGGCGAGGCCCTGGATTGGAGCAGCCTCCAGGAAGAGGTAAGAAGCCTCCCGTAGCCCAGCTACAGGAGGGTTCATAACAACATTATCTTTGTTATTCAGCCTGGTTTCAGAAATGCAAAAGACAAACATGCACACTTGTGCACCTGTGCACCTTGCGAAAGTGTGCGTGTACTGAAAAGTTCTTATGTACTTCCGGGCAATTTGTTACGTGTATTTTAAAAATTGTGCAGATGCATCCATGCAGCTTGTAAAATACATAGTCAATATACATGGACCCATATACGAAGGTATATGGGGCTAGGTGGAGTTGTTTGACATGTATCCTCCTTGTATGCATATAAATTGACTTTTTGAAAGTTGCCCACCCTCAAAACAGGTAAATTGACCTGTTGTCAGAAAGTGTTCCCAAGGGCATCTTTCGGTCAGGGAAGAAAATAACCCATACAGATTGCATTGTAAAATCTTCATGCATTTATTTCCTTTAATTTTTTGCCTGCATCAGGCCCAGATGTAGGCAAGGGCAACAAATGTAGGTAACTGCAACATTTTGAAGGTGCCTAAAATTTCAAGGCCAAAGAAGAGCCTGTTTCTGCTTGTTTTAGGGCAATGTGCTGTTACAGCTGCGAAAGGGTGATGCCACAGCACTTTGCCTATGCTTGTCAAAATCTTAAATCCAGCTATGACCTGCATACAAAGCCAGTGCAAATACTGCATGTACTTTGACCCTACAGCAATAATAATATGAAAACTACACTCATAATTTTGCTTTGATTATTGATGCAAACCCTGCAATTAAGAATTACAAACATTATTTGTACCAATATGGGCAGTTTGATTAATGCCCCCAAAATGATTAACAGTTTATATTTATTTATATTGAAACATTTTCTTGTCTATCACAATTAGTGATGTTAATATTATTAATGGCAAAAAATATTCATTATAATGTACTGTATCTTTGTGATTATTTTTCTTTTTCAGTGCTGTTGGAAACATGAAAATAGCTGAGGTTCATGCAAATGGTCATTGTATTAAGCTCTTGAACAGTTCTGAAAAGGAAGAGGACATTGGAGATTATATTCTCCAGCAGAATGTTGGTGGCCATCCAGTGATCAAATATAGATTTCCACCTAAGATCAGAGTGAAAGCTAAGAGCATTGTTACGGTGAGTTAAGAAAATATTCATGATACTTTGGTATAAGGAATTCAACCTGGGTTACTATGTGCAGTTTAACTGAAGACAGTGACTATACCACTGGTATTTTGTAGCTGAAAGTTTCACATATATCTTTCCTATTCATTAGCATTCTTCCTTCTGTTATATACCTCATGTATTTTTGACAATTTCTTTTCACTTAAAAATTTTTACTAAGCATTTTTGTTGAAAAACACGGAAAAAAGCACAGTATGATCCAAATTTTTCAAATTCTTTGGATGTTTTGATACTTCCATGAGTGTCTTCTAAGCTGCTTTCGGCGGTCCGTGGGCTAACCCTGCAAATCGCTGTCCTCTCCTCTTAGTCTGGGCACCAGGTAGGATGAGATATACTTATGGTAGGACGCTGCTCTCTGCCGCTTCAGGTCCTGCTCCTCTTCACGGTGAGATGTCGCCAGTTTCTCTCATGGCTGGACTCAGCCATCTGCCTACCAACATACTTCCCTTAGGTGCATGCACGGTAGATGCTAACAAATTTAAAGAGCCTGTAGCGTGGGCGATGTCATCATGCAGCTAGGCCTATAAAAAACCTCCAGACATCAACTTTCTTGCCTCAGCAACAGGTCTTCCTATGTTTCTGTAGTATGAATTGCCTCAGCCTTCCTTATCCTCCAGTTCTTGCGTTTCTTCAATTTCAGTGGTTCTTGTCTTCACCTTCATTTCTTCTTTGTGTTCTTCACCTGCTTGTTCTGCTCCTTGCCTTCCTGCCCTGCCTATCTGCACCTCCTTCCCTATGGATGGATACCTGGTATTGATCTTGGCCTGGTGCCTGAACATTCTCGCTTGACACCTGCCACTGACCACTGCCTGACTTCTGGATACTCCTGACTGCCACTTGCCTCTTGATTATAGCCTGCCTTCAGATTCACCTCATCTTCTCCTGTGCCAACCCAGCTACATCAATGGATCTTTCCACCAGCAAAGGCCCCCACCTAAGACCTGCTGGCCCAGGCATGCAAAGGTTCAACAGTAGGGGAGCCTGGGCTGGTACAGGCAAAGCTCCAGTTGGGACTCTGCCACATCTTGGTTGCCTGCTAATGGTGGGGATCTGACACTGGATCTTCTCCATTACAGCTGGTCTATGGCAAGCAACCACTGCCTCTGCTGCCACTACCCATAACAGTGCCGTCACCAGTGGCTCAATTATCTGCCCAAGAATTGCAAGAACTATGGGCATACACAAATCACCTAATCCAGAAAGCCACTGACAAAGCCAAGAGGGCGGCAGTTGCCCACAGATGACCAGTCCTACAGTTTAAGGTGGGAGAAAAAGTGTGGCTGAGCACACAACATCTACGCTTGAGGGCTCCTTCCATATATGTGGCTGCGTGCTACATCTGACCTTTCCCTGTACTTTGTCATCTGGGGCCCATCACATACAAATTGAAGTTGCCACCTACACTAAGGATAAACAACATATTTCATGTATCCCTACTTAAACCACTAGTGCTTTCATGGCACTGTGGGGCACCACCTGAACTACTGGATGTCATGTGACCACCGATGGGACACAGAGTATGAGGTTGTTGCAGTCTTGGACTCACTTTATAGAGGAAAGAAAATCGAGGAGCTTCTCTCTAGGAAGTGATACAGACCCGAAGAAAACTCCTGGGAGTCAGCCTCCAATATCTTAGACCAATAACCTCTTAAAGGAGTTTCATCAAAGGCTCCCAAGGAAGCCCAGACCCTCAGAGAAAGGCTCTAAGAGGGAAGGTAATACTGTGTTTGGTGGTCCATGGGCTAACCCTGTGAACTGCTGCTCTCACCTCTCAATTTGGACCCTGGGCAGGATAAGATGCACTCGTGGCAGGACACCGCTCTCTGCCACTCTAGGTCCCACTCCTCTTTGCACTGAGACACCAGCTTCACTTATGGCTGACAACATGCTTCCCTTAAGTGCATGTGGCTGACACTAACAAATTTAAAGGACCTGCGGCAGGAAAAGCCCTGCAGCTTGGGCCGATGACATTATGCAGGTAGGCCTATAAAAGGCCTCCAGACCACAACTTCCTTGCCTCAGCAAGAGGTCTCCTTATGTTCCTGTAGTGTGAGTTGCCTCAGTGAACCTTGTCCTTCAGTTGTTGAGTTCCATGTCTTCACTTGCTGTGGTCCTTTTCTTCGTCTTCAGTTGCAGTGGTCCTTGTCTTCACATTAATTTCTTCTATGTGTTCTTCAACTGCTTGTTCTGCTCCTTGCTTTCCTGCCCTGCCTATCCACCCCTTCTGCCCTGTGGATGTATAGACTGTATTGACTTTGGCCTTACTCCTGGACATTCTCACTTGTCAACTGCCACCGACCACTACCTGATTTCTGGACACTCCTGGCTGCTGCCAGCCTTCAACCATAGCCTACCTTCGGTTTCACTTTAGCCGCTCCTGTGCCAATCCAGCTATGTCGACAAATCTCTACCAACAGATGCCCCCACATAAGACCTGCCAGTCCCATCACCCAAAGGCTCAACCTGAGGAGAACGTGGGCTGGTATAAGCGAAGCTCCAGTTGGGCCTCTGCCTCATCTGGGTCTGCCAACTGTCAGTGGGGACATGCAGGGCTCCTCTCTGTAGGTTGCATCAACCCCGCTCTAGCCTACAAGTCCACACCCACAACATTCTATTTTAAATATAGAAACATGAGGGCAGAAAAAGACCATACAGCTTATCTAGTCTGCCCATTTCTACAATCCTTACCCCTCTTTCAGAGATCCATTGTGCTTGTCTCATGCTTTCCTGAATTCAGATACTGTTCTTCTCAGAAGGTCCTTGTGAGACTACAAGGTCTATAATCAGTAGGCCAGTTAGTGGACAAATTATCCAGCTAAAGTTAGCTGGATAACTTGTCCCATACATATCATCCTAAAGTTATATGGCTAACTATAGCCAGATAAGAAAAAAAACCTAACCAGTTATGTTCGAATATAGCCAGATAGGTTTTTCATTATCTGACCTTGTATAGCCAGATAACATGCTTCTTAACTGGATATCTTTAAAAGATATCTGGCTAAGTAGCGCTGTCATCATCCAGGAAGATAAGGCATCAGTGGGGCAATCCAATTCAATCCAATCCAATTAATTTATATTCCGCCTTTCAAACACTTCAAAGCGGATTACATTCAGTTTCTGTATGCATTTCCCTGTCCCCAGAGGGCTCACAATCTAAGTTTGTACCTGAGGTAATGGAGTCCCTTCCTTCTGCAACAAAGTGTAATAGTAAGGTCCTGTTATTTATTTATTTATTTATTTATTTATTTATTTATGTATTTATTTATTTATTTAGGATTTTTATATACCGACATTCTCGATACAAATATCAAATCAAGTCGGTTTCCATAGAACAAAACTGTCGCGGTTAAGGCGTTACATTAAACAGAGTTTCTGAACATAAGAACATAAATATTAAATAATAAATATTAAATAGACATGTTCTTCTAGTCCCCCCACCCCCAAACCTTTTTAATGACTTAGGAAGGGGCCGGCATTTTGCCATTGCTGATTTTGTTTATGTCTATACTATGTATTCTGTTTTGATGACTATATATGTTTAATGTAAACTGCCTTGTGCTTTTAGTAGTAGAGAACAGTATAGAAGCCTTTAAAATATAATAAATAAATAATAAATATGCTGGACCCGGTCCCAATACTCACTTAGAAACATAGAAGTCCATATTCAGACACAGTCTGGCTAGAAAATGTTGCGCTCGGGGGTGGACCCTTGTCCTGTGGCAGTGGAGATGCACCTCCTGGTAGGGACCAGGAGGCAACAGCCCCCAGGGGGTGGAGCACAGAAGGAGACAGAGGCTAGGAAGAGCTTCACCACTGGAAGCCCGAGATCCCCCCGGGAGGAGCCCATAGGGACCCAGGATGCTTGGACTTAGGTGGGCCTTGTAGGGTCTCATGGGAGAGTGGAAGTCTGTTGTGCCCACAGACAGAAGGGGAGCACGGTCAGGTTCGAAACTGGAGGTCAGGTGGAACAAGGAGGACCAGAAGAGTTTAGGTGATGGCAAGGTAGGAACAGAGCCAGAATCTGGAGACGAGGTCAAGCAGGCAGAGGTCAGAGTCCAAGAGTCAGTCCGAGGAATGGTCAACAAAGCAGAGGTCAAGCATGAGGTCACAGGCAGTCTAAGGTCAGAAGGCAGGCAGCAGACAGACGAGTCGAGTAGCAGGCTGGAGTCAGGAGGAAGGTGGAAGACAGACGAGTCGAGTAGCAGGCTGGAGTCAGGAGGCAGGCAGGTCAAGGAACAGACTGGAGTCAGGAGGCAGGCAGCAGTCAGGCAGGTCGAGGAACAGACTGGGTTCAGAAGGCAGGCAGGCAAACAGGCAGGTCAAGTAGCAAACCAAGGTCAGTACCAGAGAGACAGTCCGGAGGTACTACTGGGAAGACGAATAGACGAACAGGAACAGGAGGACACTGCAACTAGGAAGCAGGAACAAGGCAGGAACAGAACTGGAACAGAAGGATCCTGGAACGAGACTTGGAACAAGACAGGAACAAGTAAAAGCGTGGAGACAATCTAGCATAAGCCGACCCGATTACCAAGGCAAGGAAGTGCAGGCAGGGTCTTCCTTATAACAGAGACTCAATCAGGGTGCGCCACGGAGCTAAGACCCGCCCTTGACCCTACAAGAGGCCGGGCGGTCTGCATGCACGTGCGTAGGGGCGTGGCCAACAGCGCTGAAGATGCCGAGCTCCGGCGTGAGGCCTGGTGCTCAGTAGAAGGCCCGGTGAATGCCGGGGCCTGGAAGTGCTAGCATCTGCCGCTTTGGAGGCCGGCCCAGGACCTGACATGGAACCATGAAGGTGAGCAGGCCCATGCGTGGGTCGGGTGTGGATGGGGCGTGTAACAGTACCCCCCCTTCTAGGCCTCCCCCTACATGGCCGTGGCTTGTCAGGATGATCCCTATGAAAGGCTTTCAGGAGCTCCTTATCAAGGATATTATGGGAAGGTTCCCACAAATTCTCCTCAGCCCTGTAACCCTCCCAGGCTAAGAGGTATTCCCATTTTCCTCGAAGCTGCCGAACGTCAAGGACCTCTCTTACCTGGAGGGAGAAGTCAGGTTCAGCAGAGACCCGTGGAGGAGAGGGAACTCTGCATGAGGGCCAGGAGAGGACCAACAGCTTCAACAAGGACACATGAAACGTATTATGGATACCCAAGGCACGAGGTAGCTGAAGTTGTTCAGCGGCTTGAGAAAGACACTCTTTTACTCGGTTCCATACCTGACAAATGATATTAGCCATGGATTGTGCCATTGGAGACAGAACTGTCAAGGGAACAGGAAGAGGCAGGCGGGGCTGCCGTCCGAATACCACAGAAAATGGGGAAACATCGGTGGCTGCAGCAACATGGTGTTGTGCGACAGCTCTGTCCAAGGAAGAAGATCAGACCAATTATCTTGCTGATCATTTACATAGGAGTGGAGGAACGTCTTCAGGGTCCGATTGGTCCTCTTACTTGGCCATTGGCCTGTGGATGATAGGCCGATGTATAGCTTAAGGAAATGTTGAACTTCTTACATAGAGAACACCAGTACTTTGCAGCAAACTGTGGTCCCCGATTGGATATGATCTCCTTATGGAGTCCATGAAGATGAAAGATGTTCTTTAAGAACAGTTTTGCAAGTTCCGGGGCTGAAGGGAGGCCCGGCAGAGGAATAAAGTGACCCATTTTCGAAAAACGATCGATGATGACCCAAATCACCGTGTTGTTCTGGGAAGGAGGCAGGTTTGTAATAAAGTCTGTCGAGATTCTCGCCCATGGTTCGGTAGGTGCCAGGAGTGGTTGCAGTAAGCCCCAGGGCTTTCCAGTAGGCGGCTTCTGCTGAGCACAGATGGGGGACACACAGATGGGACACGAGTCCACATAGTTTCTGGAGTCTTGCACCATATTGGGCCACCAATAGTGTCTTCCTAACATCTCTAAGGTTCTGGCACGGCCCGGATGGCCTGCCAACTTGGAGTAATGAGCCCATTTCAGAACTCGTTCACGTAATCTCTTAGGAACGACAGTTTTTTCCAGTAGGAACTGTAGTAGTCACGGCAAGGGAAATACAAGCAGGATCAAAAATGAAGCTAGGAACTTCAGGGACATCTTCAGGTTTGAATGATCTGGATAGCATATCAGCCCAAAGGTTCTTAAAACCAGGACAGAAACAAAGCGTGAAGTTGAATCATTCGAAGAAAAGTGCTCATCGGGCTTGACGAGGGTTTAGGAGTTGAGCCTCTTTCAGACACTCAAGGTTCTTACGGT
Source organism: Rhinatrema bivittatum (assembly GCF_901001135.1). Taxonomy (NCBI): domain Eukaryota; kingdom Metazoa; phylum Chordata; class Amphibia; order Gymnophiona; family Rhinatrematidae; genus Rhinatrema; species Rhinatrema bivittatum. The sequence continues at coordinate 284,598,030 of NC_042618.1, read as the reverse complement.
CAGTGAATATGGTAAACTTGTGTTGCACCCCTTCCAACCAGGGGCGCCACTCTTGGAGTGCCAACTTGACTGCGAGGAGTTCACGGTCACCAACGGTGTAACGCTATTCCATGGGGGAAAACTTGTGTGAATAGAAAGAACAGGGAATCAGTTTGCCCTTGGGGAAAAACTGGCTCAAGACGGCTCCTGCGCCAATTGCTGAGGCATCGACCTCCACGACGAAGGGACATGTGGGGTCTAGGTGCTGCAAACAGGGACCAGAGCAGAACGCTTCCTTGATAGTCTAGAAGGCGGCAAGTGCTTTAGGTGTCCATACCAGGGTGTTGGCCCCTTTCCTAGTCATAGCAGTAAGTGGGGCGACTAGGGAGAAGTAATAAGCAATGAAGCTCCGGTAATAATTGGTAAAACCAAGAAAATGTTGCAAGGCTCGGAGGCCTACTGACTGAGGCCAGTTGCGGATCCCCTGGACTTTCTCGGGGTCCATGGAAAATCCTCAGTCAGAAATGATGTACCCTATGAAGGGTAAGCGATTATGCCCAAACAAGCATTTTTCCAGCTTGGCGTATAAGTGGTTCTCTCATAGATGTTGCAGTACAATCCGGACGTGATCTCTATGAGATTCCAGGTCTTTAGAAAAGATCAAGATTTCGTCAAGGTATACGACTACCAAGGAGTACAGAAGATCTCATAAGACTTCGTTCATAAGGCGTTGAAAGAATTCTGGGGCATTACATAGCCCAAAGGGCATCACAGTGTATTCATAGTGACTAGGGATGTGAATCGTGTCCTCGATCGTCTTAACGATCGATTTCGGCTGGGAGGGGGAGGGAATCGTATTGTTGCCGTTTGGGGGGGTAAAATATCGTGAAAAATCGTGAAAAATTGTGAAAAATCTAAAAATCTAAAAATCGCAAAACCAGCACACTAAAACCCCCTAAAACCCACCCCCGACCCTTTAAATTAAATCCCCCACCCTCCCGAACCCCCCCCCAAATGAGTTAAATAACCTGCGGGTCCAGCGGCGGTCCGGAACGGCAGCGGTCCGGAACGGGCTCCTGCTCCTGAATCTTGTTGTCTTCAGCCGGCGCCATTTTCCAAAATGGCGCCGAAAAATGGCGGCGGCCATAGACGAACACGATTGGACGGCAGGAGGTCCTTCCGGACCCCCGCTGGACTTTTGGCAAGTCTCGTGGGGGTCAGGAGGCCCCCCACAAGCTGGCCAAAAGTTCCTGGAGGTCCAGCGGGGGTCAGGGAGCGATTTCCCGCCGCGAATCGTTTTCGTACGGAAAATGGCGCCGGCAGGAGATCGACTGCAGGAGGTTGTTCAGCGAGGCGCCGGAACCCTCGCTGAACGACCTCCTGCAGTCGATCTCCTGCCGGCGCCATTTTCCGTACGAAAACGATTCGCGGCGGGAAATCGCTCCCTGACCCCCGCTGGAACTAGGAAGCAGGAACAAGGCAGGAACAGAACTGGAACAGAAGGATCCTGGAACGAGACTTGGAACAAAACAGGAACAAGTACAAGCGCGGAGACAATCTATCATAAGCTGACCCGATTGCCAAGGCATGGAAGTGCAGGCAGGGACTTCCTTATAACAGAGACTCAATCATGGTGCGCCAAGGAGCTAAGATCTGCCCTTGGCCCGACAAGAGGCCGGGTGGTCCGCACGCGTGTGCGTAGGGGTGTGGCCAACAGCGCCGAAGACACCGAGCTCTGGCGTGAGGCCTGGTGCGCAGTAGGACGCCGGGGCCTGGAAGTGCTAGCAGCTGCCACTAGGGAGGTCGGCCTGGGACCTGCCATGGAACCATGAAGGTGAGCAGGCCCGTACGCAGGACGGACACGGACGGGGCGCGTAACAGAAAAGTTAGCCAGATAAACTTATCCAGCCATCTTTGGAGGTATATTCAATAGTGAAACCGCACTATTGAATATAGACGGCTATCTAAATGTTAGCCAGCTAACTATAGCTGTTAAACTTTAGGACAGCTCTTTGACCCAGTGAAACTTAAATGGCTATGTCATCTGGTTAACTCTGAATATCAGAGTTAGCTGGCTGACTTAACTGAATAACTCATCTCCTCTCAGTTACACCCCTGGAATGCTCCTAACCTAGCCAGCTAAAGTCTAGCCAGCTATGTTATTAACCGGCTAGAATTTAGCTGGATAAGTGCCCAAATATTCATTTAGTCAGCTAACGTCTTGGGTGATGACAGTACTACCTGTTATGGGAGAGCTAGGGAGCGGTCCAGATTTCTGGGGAGATTTAGTATGCCCTTAGGCCATGGAACGACCCCAGAAACTCCGAAGAAGAGCTGAGGCTTGGCAAGATGTGCCCAAGCATGGGCGGACAGGCTGACCACCGGAGCCCTGACCTCCGCCAAACCTGAGTGCACCAGGAGAGACCCAGCAACACAATGCTGGTCTCTGGGGTAGCCCTCTGGCCCTCGATAGCCCTTTCATTCCTGCCACTTGGGAATGGCAGTTGCGACAGGACCAACAGAGGTCGAAGACAAGCGATGGTACTGGAACTTGGAACAAGACATAGTAACTTGGAGACTTGGACAAGACTTGAAGACTTGAACAAGACGAGGATACTTGGAACTCAGATGAGATGAGGATAATTTCAACTCGGACGAGATGAGGATACTTGGAACTCAGACGAGACGAGGATACTTGGACGAGACGAGGATACTTGGAACTCGGATGAGACGAGGATACTTTGACGAGATGAGGATACTTGGAACTCAGATGAGGCGAGGATACTTAGACGAGACGAGGATACTTGGAACTTGGATGAGATGAGGATTCTTGGAACTCGGATGAGATGAGGATGCTTGGAACTCGGATGAGATGAGAATGCTTGGAACTCAGATGAGATGAGGATGCTTGAAACTCGGACGAGACAAGGATGCTTAGAACTCAGATGAGACGAGGAGACTTGGGGACTTGGAAGAGACGATGGAACTGGAACAGGAACAAGACGAAGACAATTGGAGACTTAGGCTGGCACTGCCACTCAGAGCGCCCTACACAGTCCCTTGTGGACTGGCCATGGACCGCCCTGTCCCACTGCATGCCCTACACAACCTGAAGAGGCTGGTCATGGACCACGCAGAGACTCAGGACAAAGGAGGAATCCAGGCAGCGCTTGAAGAAGTATCCAGCTGGAAGAGGACTCCAGTCACCGGAAATGGACACCGGATTGATACGGATTTACTCCCAGGAAGGTTGGCTGGATTCGAGGTCTGGGGGACGAGGGAAGGCTTGAACCCGGAGCTAGAAACTAGTGGATATATCAGAATCAGGACTGGAACATAGGACATCAGGAACAGGACTCGGAACTTGGAACTCGGATGCATCTGGATTAAGTCTGAAACATAGGACATCGGGTACATCAGGACATCAGGGCATCTGGACATCAGGCCTTCTGGAGATGAGGACATCAGGAACATCTGAAACATGGAGCATGGAACAACAGGTACTTCTGGACCGGGAACATCAGGACTTGGAACATCCGGAGACAGGGACATCTGGAGATCAGGACAAACGAGGATGCAGGATCTGACAAGAGACCAGGACATGGAACAAAGACAAAGACGAGGGATCAAAAGCCATAGATGAAGACAAGGGAATTCCCATGAAGAACAGAGTGCCTTGAAGAAGCGATGAAGGATCACGGAGGTCTCCTGGATTGAAGAGCTGGAATGGAGAATCCAGGAGCTGACTAGCTACTTGTGAAGGCAAAGACAGACTGACAGAAGGCCCTCTTTATAGGGCTGAAGAGGAGATGCCTCAGCAATGTCATCAGGAGGAGCCATGGAGGACTAAACTAACCAAATTGGTAGTGCGGTAATAATGGGAGACTTCAATTACCCTAATATTGACTGGGTAAATATATTATCGGGACACGCTACAGAGATAAAGTTCCTGGATGGAATTAATGATAGCTTTATGGAGCAATTGGTTCAGGAACCGATGAGAGAGGGAGCAATTTTAGGTCTAATTCTCAGTGGAGCACAGGATTTGGTGAGAGAGGTAATGGTGGTGGGGCCGCTTGGCAATAGTGATCGGCGTCACGTCGGAGTGACGCGGCGTCATGTGATTCCCTGCGCGATCGCTCCGGGGGACCCTCGTTGCGCCCAAAAGGAACTTTTGGCCAGCTTGGGGGGGCCTTGTCAGGAGCCCCCCCCCAAGCCTCCCCCCCCCCCCGGAGCGATCGCGCGGGGAATCACGTGACGCCGGGTCACTCTGACATGACGCCGACGTCACATGCTCCTCGCAAAGGAGCAGAAATGGCGTCCTGACTCCCTGCTGTATCACCAGGGAGTTTTGGTAAGTCTTGGGGGGGGATTAAGGAGGGTGAGGGGGTTTAAAATTTTATTTAGGATCAACAATTGCGATTTCCAACTTATTCAACATAGCTATGTTGAATAAGTTGGAAATCCGATCGTTTTCGCCTCATCACTTTTTTAAGTAAAAAAAAAAAAAAAAGTTGCGTTTTACATTTAAGTTCAAAACGAATGCACACCCCTAGTGATCATATTATGATCAAATTTGAATTAATGACCGGAAGGGGGGCAGTAAGCAAATCCACAGCTCTCGAGCTAAACTTTCAAAAGGGAAACTTTGATAAAATGAGAAAAATTGTTAGAAAAAAACTGAAAGGAGCAGCTTGGACATTTTTTGCTTTTGTAGCTGCTCCTTTCAGTTTTTTTCTAACAATTTTTCTCATTTTATCAAAGTTTCCCTTTTGAAAGTTTAGCACGAGAGCCTTGGATTTGCACACTGTTCCTTTTCCAGTCATTAAATCAAATTTGATCATATTATGATCACTATTGCCAAGCGGCCCCACCACCGTTACCTCTCTCACCAAGTCCTGTGCTCCACTGAGAATTAGATCTAAAATTGCTCCCTCTCTCGTCGGTTCCTGAACCAATTGCTCCATAAAGCTATCATTTATTCCATCCAGTAACGTTATCTCTCTAGCGTGACCCGATGATACATTTACCCAGTCTATATTGGGGTAAGACATTGATAAGACAAGCTAAGACAGAATTTGAAAAGAAGTTGGCCATAGAGGCAAAAACTCACAGTAAAAACCTTTTTAAATATATCCGAAGCAGAAAGCCTGTGAGGGAGTCAGTTGGACCGTTAGATGATTGATGGGTTAAAGGGGCACTTAGGGAAGGTAAGGCCATCGCGGAAAGATTAAATGATTTCGTTTCTTTGGTGTTTACTGAAGAGGATGTTGGGGAGGTACCCGTATTGGAGAAGGTTTTCACGGGTAATGATTCAGATGGACTGAACCAAATCACGGTGAACCTAGAAGATGTGGTAGACCTGATTGATAAACTGAAGAGTAGTAAATCACCTGGACTGGATGGTATATATCCCAGAGTTCTGAAGGAACTAAAAAATGAAATTTCAGACCTATTAGTAAAAATTAGTAACCTATCATTAAAATCATCCATTGTACCTGAAGACTGGAAGATAGCTAATGTAACCCCATTTTTAAAAAGGGCTCCAGGGGAGAACCGAAAAATTACAGACCGTTTAGCCTGACTTCAGTGCCAGGAAAAATAGTGGAAAGTGTTCTAAACATCAAAATCACAGAACATATAGAAAGACATGGTTTATTGGAACAAAGTCAGCATGGATTTACTCAAGGCAAGTCTTGCCTCACAAATCTGCTTCACTTTTTTGAAGGAGTTAATAAACATGTGGATAAAGGTGAACCGGTAGATGTAGCGTACTTGGATTTTCAGAAGGCATTTGACAAAGTTCCTCATGAGAGGCTTCTAGGAAAAGTAGAAAGTCATGGGATAGATGGCGATGTCCTTTCGTGGATTATAAACTGGCTAAAAGACAGGAAACAGAGAGTAGGATTAAATGGACAATTTTTTCAGTGGAAGGGAGTGGGCAGTGAAGTGCCTCAGGGATCTGTACTGGGAACCTTACTTCTTTTCAATATATTTATAAATGATCTGGAAAGAAATACGACGAGTGAGGTAATCAAATTTGCAGATGATTCAAAATTGTTCAGAGTAGTTAAATCACAAGCAGATTGTGATAAATTGCAGGAAGACCTTGTAAGGCTGGAAAATTGGGCATCTAAATGGCAGATGAAATTTAATGTGGACAAGTGCTAGGTGATGCATATAGGGAAAAATAACCCATGCTATAGTTACACAATGTTAGGTTCCCTATTAGGTGCTACTACCCAAGAAAGAGATCTAGGCGTCATAGTGGATAACACATTGAAATCATCAGTTCAGTGTGCTGTGGCAGTCAAAAAAGCAAAAAGAATGTTGGGAATTATTAGTAGGGATGTGAATCGTTTTTTAACGATTAAAATTATCGTCAGATAATTTTAAAATCGTCCAAAATCGTTAGAGTGCACGATACAATACAAATGCCCCCGATTTATCGTCAGGGGCATTTGTATTGTATCGTTAAATAGGGCGCGGGAAAACCGGCACACCAAAAAAAACCCTAAAACCCACCCCGAACCTTTAAAACAAATCCCCCACCCTCCCGAAGCCCCCCAAAATGTTTTAAATTATCTGGGGTCCAGTGGGGGGGGGGGGGGGGTCCCGACGCGATCTCCCTCTCTCTGGCCACGACTGCATTGAGAGAAATGGCGCCGGTGGCCCTTTGCCCTTATCATGTGACAGGGCAAAGGTAGCGCCGGCGCCATTTTGGTTCCTGGTTCCCGACGTCACGCGTGCAGGAGATCGCCCCGGACCCCCGCTGGACCCCCAGGGACCTTTGTCCAGCTTGGGGGGCCTCCTGACCCCCATAAGACTTGCCAAAAGTCCAGCAGGGGTCCGGGAGTGACCTCTTGCGCGCGGGCCGTATTGCCAATCTTCAAAATGGCGCCGGCACTACGTTTGCCCTCACCATGTCATACGGGCGACCGAACAGCGGCAGTGATGGTGGAGGCCTTCAGGCCACAAGGCAATGGCGGCGACCAACAACAATGGTGGCGGCCTCTGGGCCACGGAGAAAGGAAGGCGGTCTCCAAGCTGCGAGGGGAGTGGACAGCGGTCAGCGATGGCAGTGGTGGCCTCCAGGCCCTGCTGCAAGGTGAGAGGCTGCTTGTGGGCCTAGCCCACAAGTAGCATCGCAACAGCACCCCCTCCTCAAAAGACCCCCTCCCCAGGTCTCTTTTCTTCAACTGAGAGGGGTGAAAGAACTGAAGCTGGAACTTCTTGTGGAGGACTGAAGCGATGAAGAATTCTTGGCTGGAAACATGAAGTGGAGGTGATCGGAGATTCAGACAAGACTACTGAAGGCACAGATGGGCTTTGTACAAAGTCCTCCTTGCAAAAGTCCTTGCAAAAGTCCTTGCAAAAGTCCTCTAGAAAGTCCAGCTCACCGACTACCTCGAGGACCACAACCTCCTACACCCATCACAATTTGGATTTCGGAGAGGTCGTAATACCGAAAATCTCCTCTTAGCCATCACCGACACCATACTTATTGGACTAGACCAAGGAAAATCGTTCCTACTTGCCTTACTAGATATCTCGGCAGCCTTCGACACCGTCAACCATCAAATCCTGATCACACGCCTGACAGAGATAGGCGTTGCCGACACAGCTCTAGACTGGCTCACCTCCTACCTTGCGAACAGAGAATACCTCATAAAACTTGATAACTTCGAATCCTGTCACGTTCCCCTTAGACAAGGTGTCCCCCAGGGATCTTCCCTATCCTCTACCCTTTTCAATATATACCTCCTCCCCCTCTGCAACTTACTCTCAAACCTTGGCCTTGACTTCTTCTTGTACGCCGACGACGTACAAATACTTATACCCATTCAGAAAACCCTCAATGAAACCATCCTCTTCTGGGAAACCTGCCTTATCACCATCAACTCCCTACTAACCAACCTTCACCTTGCTCTTAATACTACCAAAACCGAACTACTCCTCATATCCAAACAACCTGAACATGACCCCTCCACCACCCCTACACACCCCACCATCTCCCCCACACTACCCACCTCCGTAAGAGACCTGGGAGTCACCCTTGACCAACACCTGAACTTCAAGCCGCACATCAAGTCCATGCTCAAATCAGGCTTCTACAAACTCCAAATCCTTAAAAAGCTCAAACCGTTACTCCACACCCAAGACTTCAGACTAGTCCTACAGTCCACTATCTTCTCCAAAGTGGACTACTGCAACGCCCTGCTACTAGGCCTCCCTTACTCCACCATCAAACCACTACAAACCCTTCAGAACGCCATGGCACGTATCCTAACCAACACACGTAAAAGAGAGCAAATCACACCCATCCTAGTAGACCTACACTGGCTGCCCATCCATTTCCGCTCCCAATATAAAACCCTAACTATTCTTCACAACTCTCTCTACAAGAACAACTCCCCCTGGCTTAAGGAAATGCCCCACTTCCACCTCTCAACCCGCCACACAAAATCCACCTCAGCAGGCACACTCCACACACCCCCCCTCAAAACCGCCCGCCTCTCCACCACCAGAGAAAGAGCCTTCACCATCGCAGGTCCTGCCCTCTGGAACTCCCTCCCCACTCACCTCCGTCTTGAACCCTCACTACCCAATTTCAAAAAAGGCATCAAGAACTGGCTCTTCAGACAGGCTTACCCCGACACCAGCTCCTTGTAACCCATGACCTCCCAACCCACCCTCCCCACCCTCTCTCCCCCACCCCCCCACTCCCCCACTCCCCCAGCCACTATACTCCAATGTAACTCAAGCTAAAATGTACAGCCTTTTAAATGCTAAGTCAAACTGTATAACCTATGTTAACTCCTCAATAAGTTATCTTTATAACCTATGTTAATTGCTCAATAAGTTATATTTATAACCTGCTATAACCATTGTAAATAAGTTTCTATATATTTACCCTTCTTTATACACTATATTTCCTTTAACCGTTATACTGTTACGTTCCGATACTTTCTCAGCTGCTATCCTTCCTCCTTTACTTTCTCCCCCCTCTCCCTCCCCCTTTTTTTCACCCCTGCTCCATTACCCACCCCCTGTTTTTTGTAATTTTCATCCTTTCAAGTTTATTGTAAACCGGCGTGATGTGCTCGCACGAACACCGGTATATTAAAAGCTGTTAAATAAATAAAATAAATAAATAAATAAATAAAGTTGCAGGACAGCAAGACTGTATCTAAGGCACTTTATGAAGAAAGGTAGTATAAGCTTGTGACCTTCATCGTGTCTATGAAGACAGGGTCATAATCGAAGAATCACTTTCTGACTCTTCCAAGACTGCAGCTGGAGTTGGAGGTTAAGGTATCGGAGTACAGAGGAGAAATCCAATCAAAGGATTTAAAGATGGCTAGTACTCCACTAATTTGATGATGGAACAAGCCAGGTCAAGGAGTCCAGATAGCAGACTTGAATGCATTAAGGAATAGCCTTGGGAATGCTAAAAGTTGGAAAACACTTCAACAATATCCAAGTCCGGGTCTGAGCCTATATGAGCATACAATATTAGACATTAGCTGATGATTCAAGAGCCAAATCTAAGGAACTCCAATGCTTGGATGACTAGTCAGTCTTTCAGGAAATAGGTTGTTGGAACAAACATGAGCTCTTTCACTTGCGGTATTCCAAGGGTAACAGATAATGTAAGGTGGACACTTCCTGGTGGTGATGAAGTAGAATTCTGTACAGTAGTAAATACTAGATGGAGTCCTGTTAACAGATGTTTGTTTTATATCATAATAGCAGGTGTAGGTTTGGCTCTCTCAGGCTAGAGGTGGAGATTACAATCACTAAGCAGGACAGGGACTCTTGCCGGCATAGATCTCCTTGAGTTTCCTTAAAGGGGCGAGGCTCTTAGGCAAGGGTAGAAGTCGTCTCTCAGTTAAGTTAGCAACTAAAGTTTTTCTTGACTGATGGAAATGTTGTCAAGCATCATTAGTAAGCCAGGTTCTTGATAGGATGCCAGTAGAATAGGCTAGCGGGCTGGAAGATGGAAGGAAATTTTTGAACATACTGAGAACTATGCCAGGACTAGATGTATTCTGAGAGACTTGCTTAGGCAGACACCTTGAAAGGCTGAATGAAGAAACTTGCGATGTAACCCGAAGGCAACTGGCAAAGAGGTCACGACTGTCGCCCAGTGAGTGAGTTTCAAACATTGCGTAGATGAATGTTGGAAGCATAAGGATGCAAGGTGATGTCGTTGGACTGAAATACTAGATGGTAAGCCAGGCTGAGATGTGGAAATTGGTTGGATCTTGAAATGCAGAGCATAAACAGCAGGGACCTGACTTGCTGGTTCAACTCGAGAAAGGAAGAAGTAATTCAGATCCCAGTCAAAGATGGCATCAATTGGGGTGCAGGCGCCTCCTGCAGGTCATCTGAAATGAAAGGCCTAAACAGGCTGTTGATCTGGGAACCAAGCAGAGCAATTACTCCTACAAGCGAAGACACTGATCACAAGCACATAGTTTGCCGCTATGTGATGGTAGCTCATAGTTGCAGGTCATCTGAAGCAAGGTACCCAAAGGCTGATGACTTGGGAACCATGAAGATACTCTGAGAAGACAGTGGAGATGATGGAAAAGACACAACATTTCGAGGTATGAAGATTAACATACCATGTAGTAACAAAATTACTGTCACAAACTGCCTGTTTCTAACATTTTTTCTTAATTAATATACAAGCCATAAGTAAAAAAAAACCTGCCTTGATAACAGATTATTGCATGGAAAAAAAAACAGATTTTTTCGCCGTGACCGAAAACCTGGCTGATATCTACTGACAACGTAATAACTAATCAATTAATCAATTCAAATTATGATGTATTTGCAATTCTGAGAATGCACCATAGGGGAGGTGGCATAATGTTAATAATACGGAAACAATTTAAGATGAAATCGTACCAATAGATTTGCCCCATCTTATGAGATAGCTCTTTTGAATCTGATCAAGTGCAAGCTCTCTTATTGTATTGTCTTCCTTGCCTTTTGAATCACAATATTTCTCCACTTATTGAATTTCTTACAGTATTCACTAAACCCTAAAACCTTCCCTGATTTTAGGTGATTTTAATTTACATATGGATGACAACCCTTTAGATAATAATACATGTTCTATCTTAATTGATTCCCTATCTGCCCTTGGTTATAGTCTTTTCTCTCAGGCCCCTACACATAAGGCAGGCCATGCTCTTGATTTAATTTTCTCTAATTACAATCTCTGTAAACATGCTTCTATTAGCTCAACCCCAGTTCCGTGGTCAGATCATTTTTTAATCTATAGTGAGGAAGAATTTTATTTTTCAACTAGACAAATTAATGAAGACCCTATTTATATCACCTTCCAACCCCAACCTAAAGTAGATGATTTAATCTACAATTTCACTCCATTAAAGATAACATTAAGGCTGATAATACTTCTGACATAACTTCTGCTTGGCTATTTGAATGTTCAAATATTGCTAAAAAAACTGTGCCCAACAAAGACTAAAAAAATCAAGCCTACACAAAGCTCAAATCCATGGTATAGCATAGAACTAAAGATGCAAAAGCAAGCATTAAAAAACATGAATTAAATTGGAGAAGAGATAAGACCAGTCCAATTATTAGGAATCTTTAGAGCAGCCTTAAAATGCTACAAAAAAATAAAACATAAAAGACGCAAAAAAAAGAATTTTTTAAGAAAAAAATGGAGCTTTTCTTACATAATCCTAGGCAATTATTCTCTATTGTTAAAAACTTAACTAAAAATCCGACTAGAATAGACTATGGTCTATCAGAAGATAAATGCAATGTAATCACTCTATTTTTTTTAAAAAGAAAATAGATACTTTAAACTCCAATAATAAGCTTTAGAGATGTGAATCGTGTGATCGATCGTCTTAACAATCGATTTTGGCTGGGGGGGGGAGGGAATCGGATCGTCGCGGTTTGTTTTTTTTTAAATCGTGTAAATCGGTCAATCGGGGCAGGGCGGGAACACCGGCACACTAAAACAACCCTAAAAACCCACCCTGACCCTTTAAAATAAATCCCCCACCTCCCGAACCGCCCCCAAATGTCTTAAATTGCCTGGGGTCCAGTGGGGGGGTCCCGCTGTGATCTTCCACTCTCGGGCCACGGGTGCGTTAATAGAAATGGCGCCGGCACTACCTTTGCCCTGTCATATGACAGGGCAAAGGTAGCGCCGGTGCCATTTTGGTTCCTGTCCCCCGACGTCACGAGCGCAGGAGATTGCTCCCGGACCCCCGCTGGACCCCCAGGGACTTTTGGCCAGCTTGGGGGGGGCCTCCTGACCCCCACAAGACTTTCCAAAAGTCCAGCGGGGGTCCGGAAGCGATGGCCGTATGGCCATATTGCCGTATTGCAAAATGGTGCTGGCCGTATGGCCGTATGGCCGGCGCCATTTTGCAATACGGCAAATATGATTCGAGTGCAGGAGGTCGCTTCCGGACCCCCGCTGGACTTTTGGCAAGTCTTGTGGGGGTCAGGAGGCCCCCCCAAGCTGGCCAAAAGTCCCTGGGGGTCCAGCGGGGGTCCAGGAGCGATCTCCTGCGCTCGTGACGTCGGGGGACAGGAACCAAAATGGCACCGGCGCTACCTTTGCCCTGTCATATGACAGGGCAAAGGTGGTAACGCACCCATGGCCCGAGAGTGGAAGATCACAGCGGGAGCCCCCCACTGGGACCCCAGGTAATTTAGACATTTGGGGGCGGTTTTGGGAGGGTGGGGGATTTATTTTAAAGGGTCGGGTGGGTTTTAGGGTTGTTTTAGTGTGCCGGTTTTTCCCGCCCTCCCCCTTCCCCTCCCCCTTCCCCCGATTTACGATTTTGACGATAAATCGGGGGAATTCCTATTGTATATCGCCTCTAAACGATTTTTGACGATTTAAAATATATCGGACGATATTTTAAATCGTCAAAAAACGATTCACATCCCTATTAAGCTTATCCCTAATCAAGTTGTTAAGATGCCCACTAAACTAGACATAAGTTGGAGTACCTTTGAACCAACCTCATCTTTAGAAATTGAGTCTCTTATTAAAAAATGGAACCCCGTGAAACATTAGATGCTATTCAAGTTTCTACCCTCAGACTTATCACCAATACTATTGCATCTTTAATTTATCGATAAAAGAAGGTACCTTTCCTGATGTATTGAGAAATGCTATAATTAAACCAATTCTTAAAAAAACAAATTTAGATAGCACACAATTAAATAATTGTAGGCCCATTTCCAACCTGTCTTTTTAGTAAAAAGTTTAGAAAAAGTGATCCAAAAACAGCTTGACTCTTTTTTAGAATCTAATAATATTTTACTACCTAACCATTTTGGTTTTAGAAAGTATTTTAACACTGAAACACTTTTAATTGCACTTATGAATATTGTTTTAAGAGGCTTCGATACTGGTCAAAGTTATTTTTTTGTGCTTTTAGATCTCTCATCAGCCTTTGATACTATGGACCATGAAATTTTACTTAGCCGTTTATCTGAAATAGGCATCACTGACATACCATTAAAATGGTATAGGTCTTTTCTAACAAATTGCTCCTTTCAAGATAAAATTAAAAATTCTACGTCTGATAAAATACCCCTTCAAACAGGAGTACCCCAAGGCTCAACTTTGTCTGCCACTTTCTTCAATATATACGTACTACCAATTTGTCATTTTCTCAATGGACTAGGCATAAAAGTTTTTCTTTATGCCGATGACATACAATTTTTAGCCCCTATAGAAAACTCAATAGAACATACACTCGAAGTCATTAAAGTTTACATAACTGCTATAAAAAAAACTATTACAGCATTTGAGATTAATTTTAAATATGGACAAAACAGAAATAGTTTTATTAAAGCAAAAATGTAATTATAATAAAATGCCTGATCTGGTACTTGATGATAATATTAGGATAGTACCCTGATTTTTTATAAGGAACCTGGGGGTCATACTAGACACAGAGTTCTCCATGAAGAAGCACATAGCCACCAAATTAAAAGATGGCTATTTTAAATTATTAACCTTAAGAAAGCTGAAACCGTTTTTAGAGCAACATGATTTTAGAACTGTTTTACAAGCTTTGATCTTTGCAAACATTGATTACTGCAATTCACTGATTTTAGGACTTCCAGCATCAACTATCAGGCTGCTTCAGGTATTGCAAAATGCGGCCGCGAGAATATTAACTGGCCAATGGAAATGCGACCATATAACACCAACTTTGATCTCATTACATTGGCTTCCGATATCTCATCGTATTCAATATAAAACAGCCTGCATAATCCATAATATTATTTATGGAGAAAGAACCGAATGGTTGAATACAACTATGCATCTACATATTCCTCAAAAAAACTTGAGATCGGCTAACAAAGGACTTTTAACAGTACCGACAATAAAATCTGCAAGGCTTAGCCAAATAAGGGAGCGTATAATATCAATCGCGGGAACAAAAGTGTGGAACACATTACCAACTCAATTGAAATTACAAATGGACAAAAAAAAATTCAAGGCAGAACTGAAAACATGGTTGTTTAAATGTGCCTATATTGAGTTTGAGCGCTAGACACTCATGGGCTTATTTTTTTCTTTTAATTAATGTTAATCTACATTTTATAAAATATTAGAAGTTTTTAGTTATTCTTAATATTTTTTAGGAACTTTAATGTAATATGTTTTAAGTACTATAGTATTATGATTTTATTTTAACAGCTAACATATTTTTTCTGTGCATCTTTTTATTAATGTTAGCTGTTATCTCTTTTATTAATTTAATGTATTTTCTCTGTCAATACAATTGTACACTGTTGTGAAGGCCTTGCCGATGTGACGGTATAGAAAAACAAAATATAACTATAACTATAACTCATGGTCATGAGAAAAAATATACCTGGGGAAAAAGGTATACATCTTGTTGAAGTGGAAGCAGAAGGAAGGAGCCAGAAGCTTTAGCAGTAATTGGAAGCTAGAGGTCCTGGGTGCAGGCGCCTCCTGCCAGTCATAAAAGTGTATCCAGGCCATACGGAAGCTTCCCAGGGAAAGTTCTTGGTGACAAGCAGATGCTAGTGCCTCCTGCAGATGGTAACAAAAAAAAAGTTTGCAAAAAAGCTGGTGCCTCCAGCAGGTCGAAGGACTCAGAAGGTTCAGGACACAAAAAATTCAGAAAATGTACTTGAATCAGGAACTCTGGAACAAGGCATGGGCCCATCACAGGAACACGCTCACCGGACACATGGTCTCCGCAATCTGTTGCGGGAGAGCTAGGGATCGGTCCCGATTCTGGGGAGATTGGTGTGCCCTTGGACTATGGTGCAACTGCAGAGGAGCTCCGTGGAAGCGCCGAGGCAGGCAAGACAAGTCCAAGTATGGGTGGACAGGCTGACCACCAGAGCCCTGACCTCTGCTGAACCTGAACGCACCATTAGAGACCCAGCAATGCAATGCTGGTCTCTGGGGTAGCCCTCCAGCCATTCGATAGCCATTTCGGACCAGCCGCTTGGGAACGGCAGATGTGACAGGATGGACAGAGGTTGAGGACAAGAGGTGGTACTGGAACTTGAAACAAGACAAAGGAACTTGGAGACTTGGACAAGACTTGAAGACTTGAACAAGACAAAGATACTTGGAACTTGGACGAGACGAGGATACTTGGAACTCGGACGAGACAAGGATGCTTGGAACTCGGACGAGACAAGGACGTTTGGAAGAGATGATGGAACTGGAACAGGAACAAGACAAAGACACTTGGGGACTCAGGCTGGCACTGCCCCTCAGGGCACCCTACACAGCCCTTGTGGGCTGCCCATGGACCACACTGTCCCACTGTTCACCCTACACAATCAGAAGAGGCTGGTCATGGACCACATGGAGAGTGGGACATGTGCAGGACTGAGACTCAGGACAAAGGAGGAATACGGGCAGCGCTTGAAGAAGGATCCAGCTGGAAGAGGACTCAAGTCATTGGAAATGGACACTAGATCGATACGGATTTACTCCCAGGAAGGATGGCTGGAAGCGAGGTTCGGCAGGTGAGGCAAGGCTTGAACCCAGAGCTAGGAACTAGCAGATACATCAGAATCAGGGCTGGAACACAGGACACCAGAATCAGGACTCGGAACTTGGAACTCGGAACTCGGATATATCAGGATTAAGTCTGAAACATAGGACATTGGGTACATCAGGGCATCTGGACATCAGGGATCTATGGATTTGAGGACATCAGGAACATCTGAAACACAAAGCATGGAACATCAGGTACTTCTGGACTGGGTACATCAGGACTAGGAACATCCAGAGACAGGGACATCTGAAGACAGGGACATTTGGAGAACAGGACAGATGAGGACGCAGGATTTGACAAGAGACCAGGACATGGAATGAACATGAAGACAAAGAATCAGGAACCATAAATGAAGACAAGGGAATTCCCATGAAGAACAGTGTGCCTTGAAGAAGCGAGGAAGGATCACGGAGGTCTCCTGGATTAAAGAGCTTGAACGGAGAATCCAGGAGTTGACTAGCTCCTTGCGAAGGCAAAGACAGTCTGACAGAAGGCCCTCTTTATAGGGCTGAAGAGGAGATGCCTCAGGAACGTCATCAGGAGGAGCCATGGAGGACTGCCCACCGCAGGCCCTTTAAACGGAGAGAAGAAGAGTGCCTGTGCACCTAGAGCAAGGGAGGACGATGGAGAGTGGCGGTGGCATCCGTGCTGTGAGGGAAGGCCCTGTCGGTGTTGGCTCCTTGCCGTGAAGAAGGAAAGATAATGGTGGCTTCCTGTCACAGGAAGAGGAGCTCTGGGGCAGCCTCCAGGCAACAGAAGAAGACCTGGCCAGCAGCGTCCTCCTGGTCATGAAAGGAATAGCGTTGGTGGTGGCCTCCAGGCTGTGCAGGGAGGAACATCAGCAGCGGCCTCCAGGCCATAAGAAGGACATTGGGGGCAACCTTGCCATGAAGAGACCCTGAGGTCTGCGGCACCAGTGGCGGACTCCAGGCCGCGAGATGGCAGGTGATGTCAGCGGCTTTCAGGCCGCATGGAGACCCGGACAGCGGTGGTGATGGTGGCGGCCTCCGGGCCACAAGGGAATGGCGGCGGCCAACAACAATGGCGGCGGCCTCCGGACCACAGAGAAAGTATGGTGGCGGAACTGGCAGCGGCCTCCAGGCTGCGAGGGCAGCAGACAGCTGTCAGCGATGGCAGTGGCTCAAGAAGCATCACAACACTACCTAGCCAGATATCTTTTAAAGATATCCAGTTAAGTAGCATATTATCCTGTCACACAACAACAGATAATTTTAAACTTGCTCAGAAGCAAGTATATAATTATCCAGCTAACCTAGTCAGATATATGCAATATTCGACTAGGTTAGCCAGATATCTTAGTCCCTTCCTGGAACACCCGAAAATGCCTCTTTTTTATCCTGCTAAATTATAACTGGATAACTACTTATCTGGTTGCAGTTTAGACAGATAAGTGACTTGATATGCCACATTTGACATTTATAGGACATTTATAGGGTCATTTATCAAAATGCTATAAGGTGTTTTCGCATGCAGTAAGGGCTTATTGCATGTGAAAAGTGCCGTTAACACATGTGATAAGCCCTTAATGCATGCGATAGCACCATATCATATGGTACGATGCAAATCTGAAAAAGAGGAGTGGGTTTACTGTTTTGTGAAGTCCTACTGCATGGCTTTAATGCTGATTTTAGCACTGTGTGATAGCTTGTGTTAAGGCTTTATTGCATTTTGTGATGTGTCCCCAAATGCCTGTTTTAGTAGTTTTGAGGCTTAGTGGAACACCAACCAAGCCCTGAGAGAAAAAGAGAGGGAGAGAGAAAAAAAAAGAGACTAGCCATAATGCCCCCACACTAGATAGGTATTTATATCTCTATGGGAGGCCCACCTAGAAACTCGAGGTGAAGTTTAGGTATTAGTGTAGGGGTTAGGGGCCACTTTGACATTCAAAGTGAGACGTACAAACAGAACAGTGCTCTCTTGTGAAGATTTGATGACCCTCGGAGTGAGGAAAGTCACCCAAAGATGAGATTTGTGCATTCCCTGGGTAACATCAAGCTAGGTTGAGAGAACATTGCACAAATCTCATCTTTGAGTGAGTTTGCTCACTCCGAGGGTCATCAAATCTTCACAAGAGAGCACTGTTCTGTTCGTACGTCTCGCTTTGAATGTCAAAGTGGCCCCTAACCCCTACACTAATACCTAAACCTCACCTTGAGTTACTAGGTGGGCCTCCCATAGAGATATAAAATACCTATCTAGTGTGCAGAATTAAGGCTAGTCTCTCCCTCTCTCTCTCTCTCTTTCTCCCCCCCCCCCCCCACTCTGATAATAAACATAGTCCCCCAGTGGTTATATGTAGGAAATACTACACTTCTGGCACTTATCCCGTTATCGCAATAGGTATTAGCACAAATTGCATTAAACTGCCTATTACCATAAAACACACCCCTTTTTCTATCACATGCAGTATTTAGTGAATTTTGATAATTCCAGGCCTTAGACAGATACCTTTTGTGTTATCTGTCTGAATGGCTTTAGAATATCTACTCCTAAGAGACTAGGCAACTGAATGGCAGATTAAATTTAATGTGGAAAAGTGCAAAGTAATGCAATAGGGAAAAAGTATCCCAATTACAAGTATACAATGGTGGGTTCTATTTTGGGAGTCAGCACCCAGAAAAAGACTTTGGAATCCTTGTGGACAATACATTGAAATCCTCAGCTCAGTGTGTTGCTGTGGTCAAAAAAGCAAATCAAATGTTAGGAAAAATCCAAAAAAGAATGGAAAATAAAACAGAAAAAAACCCCACTACTTCTGCACTGAGCCATGGTGCAACAACACCTTGAGCTTTGTGTGTAGTAGGGGTGTGCATTCGTTTTGAACGCATATGTAAAACGCAACTTTTTTTTTTTTTAACTTAAAAAAGTGATGAGGTGCAACGATCGCGATTTCCAACTTATTCAACTTATCCAACTTATTATTATCCAACTTATTATTGAATAAGTTGGAAATCGCGATCGTTGATCCAAAATAAACACTTAAACCCCCCACCCTCCTGACCCCCCCAAGACTTACCAAAACTTCCTGGTGGTCCAACGGGGGGTCCGGGAGCGGAGGCGCGGTGGACCACGTGAAGTCCGCGTCACTCCGACGTGACGTGGTCCACCGCGCCTCCGCTCCCGGACCCCCCGCTGGACCCAACCGGAACTTTTGGCCAGCTTGGGGGGGCCTCCTGACCGCTCCAGGACCCCCGTTGGACCCAACCGGTTCCGGTTGGGTCCAACGGGGGTCCCGGAGCGGAGGCGCGGTGAATCACGTGACGTCCGCGTCACTCCGACGTGACGCGGACGTCACGTGCTCCTCGCAAAGGAATACAGGAATGGCTTCCTGACTCCCCGCTGGACCACCAGGGAGTTTTGGTAAGTCTTGGAGGGGGATTAAGGAGGGTGAGGGGTTTAAATTTTTATTTAGGGAACCGGTGCACGTATGGACATAGCCTCAACTTATGGAATTCTACATATGTCCATTTTGACCGAAATTGACCCTCACCTTCGACTTATGGACTTATGAACATAAACTTTTTGTCTGCACATCCCTAGTGTGTAGTTCTAGTCGCTTCGTCAAAAAAAAAGACATAGCAGAACTAATAAAGGTATAGAGGAGGGTGACAAAAATGATAAAGGGAATGAATGGCTCCCCTTTAATGAGAGACTATGCAGGTTAGGGCTCTTCAGCTTAGAAAAGAGACAGTTGAGAGGAAACATGAGAGAAGTTTATAAATTATGAGTGGGGTGGAAGTGGTAAATAAAGAACAGTTATTTACCCTTTCAAATAATACTAAAAAAAGAGGACACTTGTGAAACTAACAATCAGAAGATTTAAAATGAATCATAGAAAGTACTTTTCCTTTCAGCACACAATCAAGCTGTGGAATCTGTTGCCAGACGATGTGGTCAAGGCAACTGGCCTAGTGAGGTTTAATAGAAATTTGGACAAGGTCCAAGAAGAAAAATCCATAAAACATTATTAGCCAGGTAAACTAGAGCAGAGATAGGCAACTCTGGTCCTGGAGTGCCACAAATGGGTCTGGTTTTCAAGATATCCATTATGAATACACATGAGATACATTGTATTTCATGCCCTGCCTCCATGGTATGCAAATTGAACTCATTCATTATCATTGTGGACATTCTGAAATCTATACCCATTGTGGCACTCCAGGACTTGAAATACCTACTCTTAAACTAAAGGAAGCAAGTGTTATCCCTGGGAGTAACAAAAAATAAATCTACTTTGGGATCTGCCGAGTACTTGTGTTCTAGACTGGCCACTTTTAGAGACAAGATGCTCGGCTCAATGGATCTTGGTCTGACCCAGCATGGCATTTCTTATGCATGTGAGAGATGATGTGAGAATGAAGGGTGTTAATCTGTGGTACCTCTGCCTGTTGTGCTCCCAAAACTTCTTTGTCGATCCTATGCCTAGGGACCTTTGTTTTCAGTTTTTATTTTGCCTGGGAATTTCTATCTGGTTCGTTTATCATTTTGTGCTAGGGTAATTATCAGACGTGATAATGCCGTTAGTGCGCGCGATAAATAACGCAACACAAAATGAATATACAAATTAAAAACTGAGTATTCGAATGAGAGGAGTTTGGGCAGAGTAAATGGAAATGAGGGTCTGCTAGCGTGGAGTACGATAGAGTAACGCTGGAAATAACTACACCTTTTTTTTGCAGTATGGTGAAAAAACTATCATGATTCCACGGCTGATATCGCTGATCACGGGTATTATCACACGATTATCGTGCGCGATAAAAAGAGAAATTATAACGGGCAGACCTACCAGGCATTCCTTCCCCAATAAAAACACAGTTCTTACCTGGTCTAACTTCCTAAAGCCATAGGGCCGGATTTTAAAAGGGTTACGCGCATAAGGTACGTGCGTAACCCTTTTAAAACCCCCCTGCGTGCGCCGAGCTTATTTTGCATAGGCTCGGCGGCGCGCGCAAGCCCCAGGATGCACGTAATTCCCGGGGCTTGCAAAAAGGGGCGATCAGGGGCGTGGCCAGGGGCGTGGTTTAGGATCGTGGGCGTGTTCGGGGGGGGCGTGTGTGCGGTTCAGGAGTGTGGCCGAGTGCCCCGACACAGCGGCCTGTGTCAGGGCCTGCCGTGCCGGTGCGCATAAGTTACTACTGCCCGGAGGCAGTAGTAACTTTTCAGATAAAGGTAGGGGAAGGGAGGGGAAGGTGCGGGGGGGGGGGGGGGGTGGAGGGAACGGGAAGCGGGCGCAGGGCTCGGTGCGTGCAAGTTGCACAAATATGCACCCACTTGCGCCCGCCGACCCCGGATTTATAAGATCCGCGCGGCTGGTGCGCGAACAAAAGTACGCGTGTGCGCTGTGTTTTAAAATGTACTCCATAATGTTTGTGGCAAGTTTAATTGTTGGGAGATACTGGATGCTTCTGGAGGCTCGCCGCAGACAACAACAAGCAGAACAACAACAACCTCAAGAACAGGCAAGGGCAGTTCCAAGCCCTCCTATGGAAGTCCTTGCACCAGAGGCAGAGGCACGGGCTCCACAGGGTCAAGGCCCAGGGAAGTGCCTGGCAAGCAGGTGGCCACTGCGGAGGAGATACATTAAGTGCATCTTTCCTCCACAAACATCCTTGCTGGGCATGCCAGAGGACTATGTGGTTTGGAGGTATCGCCTCAGCTCTTGGGTTATCCTGGAATTATATGAAGAAATCTGAAGGGATTTTGATCCGGTCAATGAAAGGTCCCACACTGTGCCTGGCTTCACCAAACTGTTGGCCACCCTCCATTTCATGACAACTGTCTCTTTCCAAACGACTGTAGGAGTCGTGGGGGGAATATCCCAAATCAATTTTTCCTGTTGTCTGGACCAGGTCATAACAGCAATCTCTGACCGCATTAATCGCTACATAGCATTTCCTTGGGACAGGCAGGACTTGATGGACTTGAAGAGAGGCTTATATGCCTTTGCAAACTTTCCCACTGTTCTGGGAGCTATCGACTGTACTCACATGGCCATCATTCCACCCCATGCTAGGGAAGAAATGCACCGCAACAGAAAGCTTTTCCACTCCATCAAGAATCAAGTGATCTGTGACACTCAAATGCACATCCTCGATGTGGTGGCCAGGTGCACAATTCCTTTATACTTAGGCAATTGGGTCTTTGTGAGAATTTTGAGGACGATCTGTATTAGGGATGTGAATCGTTTTTTGACGATTTAAAATATCGTCCGATATATTTTAAATCGTCAAAAATCGTTAGGGCCACGATACAATACCAATTCCCCCGATTTATCGTTAAAAAATCGTAAATCGGGGGAAGGGGGAGGGCAGGAAAACCGGCACCCCCGCTGAACGACCTCCTGCAGTCGATCTCCTGCCGGCGCCATTTTCCGTACGGAAAACGATTCGCGGCAAGAAATCACTTCCTGAACCCCGCTGGACTCCCAGAAACTTTTGGCCAGCTTGGGGGGGCCTCCTGACCCCCACAAGACTTGGCAAAAGTCCAGAGGGGGTCCGGAATGACCTCCTGCGTCGAATCGTTTTTGTCTATGGCCGCCGCCATTTTGCGGCGGCCATTTTGAAAAATGGCGCCGGCTGAAGACAACAGGATTCAATTGAGGGGGCTGTTCCGGACCGCCGCCGTTCTGGACCACCGCTGGATCCCCAGGTAATTTAAAGCATTTGGGGGGGGGGGTTCGGGAGGGTGGGGGATTTAATTTAAAGGGTCGGGGGTGGGTTTTAGGGGGTTTTAGTGTGTCGGCTCACGATTTTAACGATTTTCACGATAGTTTACACACCCAAACTTCAACAATACGATTCCCTCCCCCTCCCAGCCGAAATCGATCGTTAAGACGATCGAGGACACGATTCACATCTCTAATCTGTATACAGTGACAGTTGGCTCATAGGTAAGAGAGACGCTTCTTTCTATATTCAATCTTTGGCTATGTGTTTATGGCAAACAACATGGTCATGGAGGGTGGCTGGGAGGGAAGGTAACATCATCACTGCAATGACAAGTGGCATGTATGGTTACATCTGCAAGTCATTGCCCCAAGATCTGGCTTTTGCTCCCCATGCTGCAGAGGCCTGCTAATCTTGTGATGGCAAACAATGCGCCTGCCCTAAAGCTTGTTGTGTGAGCAGGCACTATACACATTCAACGTGTTCATTTTCAAAATGGCACTGTTCCTATCGTCCCATTGGGAGCTATTGAAATCTCACTGGTTAATCACAAGCTTGAAGTGTCCACGCTACTGGTACTGCGCGATCACATGTGGCCAGTTAGTGATACATCATCCAGATTGTTGACCACAGTTTGTCTTGACCCTCACAAAGCTGAAACAGTAGCAGTGTCCTGTGCATGTTGGTGGCCTGGCATATTCCCTGAGTCGGGGCTCACAAATTGGTTTCTATGGAGGACATACTGCAGATCAGGCAGGGATATTCACAATCACACCATGAGGTACTGTTTTTTCAGCTAACACAGGGGTGGCAACTCTTATGTATTGCTTCAAGGCTGACAGACTGCTACTCACCAATAGCCTTAGCTCAGTTGCAAGGGCCTGGCACGCAATTGTCAGAATACCCAGATGCGATTTAGTAGTCCGGAAGAGCTGCACTACTTTTGGCTACTGCTATCCTGAACATATACTGTCCCAGAACAATGTGACATGCACTTATGCTAGCAGGGCCGGTGCTAGCTTTTTTGCTGCCTTGTGTGTAAAATTAATGTGCTGCCCCACCCACCCACCCACCCAATTCATTCAGTGTCTGTCCTGGGCCCATCAAATAAAGCCCAGCTGCGTCTGCAATCTATACTTTTAAAAACTGACACGACCCCCACCCCAGAACCCATGGATAGGGAAGGGTATTAGGAACCCTAAACAAACTTTACAGCCTTGCACACACGCCACCCCCCCCCCCCCCCCACACACACACATTCTTTACAGACACACAAATTAAATTATCATATATACTCGTGTATAAGTCAAAAGATTTTCCCCCCAAAAACTGGTCCTTAAAATTGTGGTTGTCTTATCCACGGGTCAATGCACATAATGCTGGTACAACGGCACTTGCAGTTGCACAGGCATGTCCTCCCCTCTTCCAGGCCAGGGTCTGATTGGCACACTTAGAACCACATGATTCAAGGCACGCCAGTGGGGGAGGAGGGCAGATGTACCTGAGTTACTGCAAGTTTGTCGATGTCCTCATAGGAACAGCGAGCTTTCAAGTTAAGGGATCCGGAGGAGTTGTGGGGGAGAAGCTGTCCTACTGCCTCACTGGAAGATCGTGAGGGAGGAGGAAGGATATTCCTGAGCAAGTGCCATTGTTGTCCAGATAGCAGTAGATGAGTTAAGGAATCAGGAGGGGGAAGGATTCAAACAGGAGGGGCAGCCATGAGTGAGGGAGGCAAGGATTCATGCAGCAGGGACAGCCATGGCGGAGGGAGGGAAGGATTCAAATAGGAGGGACAGCCATGGGAGAGGGAGCGAAGGATTCTGACAGAAGGGACAGCCATGGGGGAGGGAGGGAAGGATTCTGACAGCAGGGACAGCCATGTGAGAGGGAGCGAAGGATTCTGGCAGAAGGGACAGCAATGGGGGAGGGAGGGAAGGATTCTGACAGCAGGGACAGACATGATGGAGGGAGGGAGGGAGGGAAAGATTCAGACAGCAGAGACAGCCATTACAATAATGACATCTTACCCTCAAGAAAATAAGTGCTGAAAATACAAAGAGAGCAGCTTACACCGCATTACTGAAACTGAAAGGTAAGGAACATGCAAAGAGGCCAATAATTGTGTAGCTATAAGAGAATTTGACATTAGTGAAAAACTGTCAGAGACTGGAGAAAAAATATAGAAAGGCTGCTAGAAATGCCAAAGTCAAAGAAAGCCTTACATTTCAAAATTACGCCTTTTGAAGGAATGGGAAAGGATTTGAATGACTGGGTAATAGAATGCAGACAGAATGGCTACATTGTGACTCACTCAAGCATTAGGATTCGTGCCCTTGAAATGGCAAAAGAAGAAAAATATTCAGCGACTGAAGGACTGAAAGAATTCACAGCATATTCTGGTTGGTGTTCGTGGTTCATGAACCGATATGGATTGTGCCTTCAGCGCACAAAGATTTCACAAATTGCCTAAAGAGCTTGATGAAAAGATCTGTTCATTCCACAAATTCATTATTCAGCAGAGATTAAAGAATCATTTCGATATGAATAACATTGGTAATATGAAATGCCTTTCACATTTTGTTGAAATCCGGAAGTGGATCCTTGGGCCGACCCCTGCTGGGAAGTGGTCGGGAGGCAGACACGCACAGCCGTAGATGAACCTTCGCCTGGAAACCCGTGACGCCCCCAGAGGAGCTGTGAACGCCCGGGTCGCTAGGACTTAGGTGGCTTCACCCTGGAAGTCCGAGGTCCCCCCAGGAGGAGCCCGTAGGGACCCGGACCGCTGGGACTTAGGCGAGGACTGGCGTGGAAGGCCCGGACCGGAACTGGAACAGGCGTGAAGGCAGGAGAGAGAGACGCACCGTGAACAAGGCAGGCAGCTGGAGTCTGGAGCGAGAAAACAATCCGTGGTCAAGGCAGGCAGCAGGAATCAGAAGCGAGGAAACAATCCGTGGTCAAGGCAGGCAGCAGGAATCAGAAGCGAGAAGACAATCCGGGATCAAAGCAGGCAACAGGAAACTGGAAACTGGAATGCTGAGACTGACAAGCAGAAACAGGGGCACCTGGAGCAGCAACTAATCCACCGAAGTGAACTCGTTGCAAGGCAAAGTAGGAAGGAGTGAAGGCGACTTAAATTCCCCGCCGGTGCTGACGTCAGAGAGGGGGGCGGTTCAGCACATCCGGGTGCTGGACCGTCAAAAGCCGGCCCCTCGCGCGCGCGCGTTCCCCTTCGGGGGCGGAGCCATCTCCCGAGCTCGGCAGCGTCCTCCACGAGGGAGGATCACCGCCATGCGGCCAGGCCGGCCCTGGCTCCCGCGGCTTGCGGCAGACCCCCGGACCCAGCTGAGGAGGTAGGAGCCCGGTCGCTGACGCGGCGACCGCGGCGATAACAGTACCCCCCTTCTTACGCCCCCTCCGCAGAGGCCCTGGCTTTCCGGGATTGTCCATATGAAATTGGTGTAGCAGTGACTTGTCCAAGATGTTCCGAGCCGGCTCCCAAGAATTCTCCTCGGGGCCACAACCCTCCCAAGCCAAGAGGTATTCCCAACGACGGCCGTGGAAGCGGGTATCCAGGACTTCCCGTACTCGGTAAGTAGGATCCTCAGAGGAAGAAGATAGTGCATCCGTAGTTGGACGATGGAACCGTGAGAGTATCACAGGCTTCAGCAGGGAAACGTGGAACACGTTATGTATGCGGAGAGAAGAGGGAAGGCGAAGCCGGTAAGAAACTAGTCCAATACGTTCTGCTATTTGAAAGGGACCGCAGTACCTAGGTGCCAACTTACGAGTTCGGTTAGGCAACTGGAGGTTTCTGGTACTCAACCATACCTTGGTGCCAGGTAGAAACACTGGGGCTGGCCGTCGGTGGCGATTGGCACTCCGTTGGGATTTCTCCGAGGCTGTGACAAGTCTCTGTTGAATTATTCTCCATTGCTGATGGAACTGACGGGCAACAGTCTGAGCGGCTGGCGAAGGAACAGAGATAGGAACAGGTACAGGAGGTCTCGGATGGTGACCAAATACTATCTGGAAGGGGGTTTGTCCAGTAGCTGCATGAGTATGATTGTTGTAGGCGAACTCGGCCCAAGGTAGCAGGGAAACCCAGTTAGTCCCTCTCTCGGAGATGAAACTTCGAAGGAAAGTTTTTAGCGACCGGTTCATGCGTTCAGTTTGTCCATTACTCTGCGGATGGAACGCTGTGGACAAATTCAGTTGCACCCCAAACTTTTTGCAAAGAGCACGCCAGAAACGGGCAGTAAACTGTGGCCCTCTGTCCGATACAATACTCTGCGGGAGACCATGGGGCCGAAAGATGTGCTGTGTGAATAGTAGCGCTAGCTCTGGTGCTGAAGGTAATTTAGGCAGAGGAACGAGATGAATCATTTTTGAGAAGCGGTCCACGGTAACCCATATTACCGAGTTACCCTCAGATACCGGCAAATCCACAACAAAATCCGTGGCGATATGGGACCACGGCTCCGTGGGTATGGGCAGTGGTTGCAGAAGACCCCAGGGTCGGCCATTGAGAGGTTTCTGTCTTGCACAGACTGGGCAGGAATCTACATATAACCGTACATCTTGTCGTATCTTGGGCCACCAATAGTAGCGATTTAGTAGATCGAGAGTCCTCTCTCTTCCGGCGTGACCTCCGGAGAGGGAGTCGTGAGCCCAGACGAGAACTTTTTTGCGATCTCTGCGGGCCACCACTACTCGCCCAAGAGCAGATACAGTGATACTGGCTACCTGGATCCTGGCAGGATCGATGATATGCTGTGGAACCTCTTCTTTTTCTTCCTTTACTTCGCAACGGGACAAGGCATCCGCCCGAACGTTCTTTGAGGCTGGACAATATTTCAAAACGAAATCAAAGCGATTAAAAAAAAGCGACCAACGCGCTTGCCTGGGATTTAGGCGTTGGGCTTGATTCAGGAACTCTAAATTTTTGTGATCCGTGTAAATGGTCACCGGATGAAGAGACCCTTCCAGCCATTGTCTCCATTCTTCCAGCGCCAATTTAATTGCTAGTAATTCCTTGTCCCCTATCCCGTAGTTGCCCTCAGCTGGAGAGAACTTCTTGGAAAAGTAGGAGCAGGGTAGGAGATGACCGGCACTAGAGTTCTGAGACAGGACTGCCCCTACGGCCATACTAGAGGCGTCCACCTCAACGAAGAAAGGCCGAGTCGGGTCTGGATGTCGTAAACAGGTGTCCTGGAGAAATGCCTCTTTTAAATCTTCAAAGGCTCTACAAGCCTCTTGAGGCCATACTCGAAGGTCCGCGCCCTTTCTGGTTAGAGCGGTTAGGGGCGCCACCAATCGGGAATACTGAGGAATGAAGTGTCGGTAGAAGTTTGCAAATCCTAGGAAACGTTGTAGAGCCTTTAGACCCACCGGCCGGGGCCATTTCCTGATGGCGGACACTTTGCTGGGATCCATACGGAATCCAGTCGCAGAGACAATATACCCTAAAAAGGGCAAGGCCTCTTGTTCAAAGAGACATTTCTCAAACTTTGCGTATAACTGATGATCCCGCAAGATCTGGAGGACTTGCCTAACGTGTTGCCGGTGGGAGATCAGATCAGGAGAGTGAATGAGGACGTCGTCTAAATACACGATTACGCATGAGTGCAGTAAATCCCGAAGAACCTCATTCATTAAGTGTTGAAACACGGCGGGAGCATTACACAAGCCGAATGGCATCACAAGGTATACATAATGCCCGTCCCGGGTATTGAACGCCGTCTTCCATTCATCCCCGGGACGGATACGGACCAAATTGTACGCCCCTCGGAGATCCAGCTTCGTGAAAACTCGGGCTCCTTGAAGTCTGTCTAATAACTCAGGAATTAAAGGAAGTGGGTAGCGATTCTTCCTCGTAATGGCATTGAGTCCGCGGTAATCTATACACGGCCTCAAGGTACCATCCTTCTTGGCAACAAAAAAGAAACCCGTCCCTGCGGGAGACTTTGAAGGCCGGATGAACCCCTTTGCAAGATTTTCGGCAATATAATCTGACATAGCCCGAGTCTCAGGCTGAGACAAGGGGTATACTCTTCCACGAGGAGGGGTGGAGCCTGGAAGCAGGTCGATAGCGCAATCGAAAGGTCGATGCTGTGGTAACAGTTCTGCTTTCTCTTTGGAAAACACATCTGCGAAGTCTGCATATGGAGACGGTAATAAGAGTCCGGTATTTGCCAGCAGAATCTGTTGTCCCTTCGTAGGTTGAATGCAAGAGTGGAAACATTTGGAGCTCCATCGGGTGATCTGGAAATCCTTCCAGCGGATCTCAGGCGAATGTTGCTGAAGCCAGGGTAAGCCAAGAACCACCGGGTGTACCGATCTTTCCAGAATCAGGAATGAAATCTTCTCGGTATGAAACAAGCCAGTCTGAAGAATAAGTGGTGTGGTAACCGTGGAAATACGACCAGACAGGGGTGTGCCCTGAATCGAAGTAACCCTTAAGGGGGGTTCTCGAAGCTGTGTGGCGAGTTGAAGCTGTTGTACCAATTCCTTTGTAATAAAGTTCCCTCCAGCCCCGGAGTCGATGAGGGCCTGGGTCTGAAAAGAACCACCGGGATATCTCAAGGTCACTGGTACAGTACATTGAGGAGCTGCATGGAGACAGCCTAGGGAGCACTCCTCTCGAACCCCTAGGCGCGGGTGTTTTCCGCCCGTTCCTTGCATTGTGCAAGGAAATGACCTTTACCGCCACAGTACAGGCACAGCCTCAGGTCGCGACGACGCTGCCTCTCCTCGGATGACAAAGAAGACCTCCCAAGTTGCATGGGCTCCTCCGTGGGAGTGACAGTCGGAGCGTTGGGGCCCCGAGACCCCGAGTTCGCTGACCTGGAGGGCACAGAAGAGAATGAGGGCAATCGTCGGGAAGGACGCCCCTCCTTAGCTCTTTGTTGAAGCCGACGGTCAATGCGTCCTGCCAAGTCGATGAGGCCTTTAAGGTCCTCCGGCAGGTCGCGGGCCGCTAACTCGTCCTTGATCCGGGCTGCCAGACCCTCCAGGAACACGCCTCGGAGAGCATCATCTTGCCAGCCTACTTCTAGGGCGAGCGTGCGAAACTCCAAAGCATAATCTGCAAGAGGCCGCGAGCCCTGCCGGAGCTGGAGCAGTTCAGAGGTCGCAGAGGTCAGGCGTGCAGGTTCATCGAAGGCTGCCTTGAAATCCTCCACAAATCGATTTAAATTACTCAATGCTGGATCATTCTTCTCCCACATGGGAGATGCCCAATTCAATGCCCGCCCATCCAGGAGCGAAAAGATATAGGCCACTTTGACGCCATCCGATGGGAACTGATTGGGCAGGAGAGCAAAACGCACGAAACATTGGTTTAAAAAACCGCGGCAAGCCTTGGCATCTCCGGAATATCTGGACGGAGCCGGAAGCTGCGTGGGCGAATGGAGTGTTACCACTGGAACTGGTGCGGGTACAGGTACCGAAACCGGAGCCTGAGGTTCGGCGTCCAGGCGCATAGCCAAACGTTCCACGGTGGCGGCCAGGGAGTCTAACACTTGCTGTTGCTGGACCAGACGCTGAGCCAGACCCGGGATGGCCTGTAAGCCGGCGAGGTCTGCCGGATCCATGGCCTTGCAAACTGTTGAAATCCGGAAGTGGATCCTTGGGCCGACCCCTGCTGGGAAGTGGTCGGGAGGCAAACACGCACAGCCGTAGATGAACCTTCGCCTGGAAACCCGTGACGCCCCCAGAGGAGCTGTGAACGCCCGGGTCGCTAGGACTTAGGTGGCTTAACCCTGGAAGTCCGAGGTCCCCCCAGGAGGAGCCCGTAGGGACCTGGACCGCTGGGACTTAGGCGAGGACTGGCGTGGAAGGCCCGGACCGGAACTGGAACAGGCGTGAAGGCAGGAGAGAGAGACGCACCGTGAACAAGGCAGGCAGCTGGAGTCTGGAGCGAGAAAACAATCCGTGGTCAAGGCAGGCAGCAGGAATCAGAAGCGAGGAAACAATCCGTGGTCAAGGCAGGCAGCAGGAATCAGAAGCGAGAAGACAATCCGGGATCAAAGCAGGCAACAGGAAACTGGAAACTGGAATGCTGAGACTGACAAGCAGAAACAGGGGCACCTGGAGCAGCAACTAATCCACCGAAGTGAACTCGTTGCAAGGCAAAGTAGGAAGGAGTGAAGGCGACTTAAATTCCCCGCCGGTGCTGACGTCAGAGAGGGGGCGGTTCAGCACATCCGGGTGCTGGACCGTCAAAAGCCGGCCCCTCGCGCGCGCGCGTTCCCCTTCGGGGGCGGAGCCATCTCCCGAGCTCGGCAGCGTCCTCCACGAGGGAGGATCACCGCCATGCGGCCAGGCCGGCCCTGGCTCCCGCGGCTTGCGGCAGACCCCCGGACCCAGCTGAGGAGGTAGGAGCCCGGTCGCTGACGCGGCGACCGCGGCGATAACACATTTGATATGTTTGGAAATCGCACTGTAGCTGGAGTTGATGAGAAGAGCATACTTGTAAAAACAACTGGTAATGAAAAGACCCATTTCACGGTGGTCCTGTCTTGCTTGGCAGATGGCACAAAACTGCGTCCAGTGTTAATAATCAAGAGGAAAACGATACCAAAGAACCTAAAAATTCCAGCAGATGTAACTCTTCGTGTTCATCCTAAAAGCTGGATGAATGAGGAGGGAACTAAATGGTAGCTGTGCCAATGTGTGGGATAGGCAACCAGGTGCGGGTCTGTGAAAGCGATCATCACTATTGGTGAGGGATATGTTCCGCGTACTTATAACAGAGGATGTGAAGGATGATACAAAAAAAATGGCAATCACATTAGCAGTGATTCCAGGAGGAATCATCATTGCTCCAGCCATTAGATGTCTGTCTCAGCAAGCCTATCAAGGACTAAATGCAGCATATGTGGCAACAATGGATGTGTTCTAGTCAAGCAAAGTTAATGAAAGGAGAGAACCTGATGAAACCAGATATTGATTTGGTAGCAAAATCGGTAATGGATGCCTGGGAATCAATTCTACAAAAAATGGTCAAGAAGTCATTCTTGAAATGATGCATTAGCGATGCTATGGAAGGATCAGCAGATATTGCCATCTATGAAGACAAAGATGAATCAGCATCAGATGATGGTTCAACAGATGGAGAAAGTGAAGACAACATTTACGCTGATGACATCACCAAAGATCAGTTTCATGATTTATTCGGACAATCCGAAGATAAAGAGTTAAACTTGGTAGGACTTGAATAAAAGAGAAGCATTTAAACAGCAGGGAGAGCCATGGGGAAGGGAGGCAAGGATTAATAACAACAGGGACATTTTCGTAAGTTGTTAAATGATGTTTTTTAAAAGACATTTTATTCTGCTTTTTAAAAATAAACAAAAGCGATTTTCTTAAATTATTGGTTTGTTTCTTAATATGATTTCACCATTTCATAATCCCCCTAGGTTTTACCCTCGACTTATCCATGGGTGACAGAGAATTCTTGATTTTGGAGGCCCAAAAATACCCTCGACTTATACTTGAGATTGACTGTACATGAGTATATATGGTATGCATTTATAATAGATTTAAATGAAAAGAAACATTTTTGCCTCAGCAGACTGTACTTTTAAATAACACTTACAACATGCATACTATATTTTCCCGTCGATAGCAGGGCTGAATTAGCCATGCTGTCATGGGATCTGTCAATCAGGCCCGGGAGGCGGAACTTGTCAAAGCAGAGAACAGAGCTTTGCTCTCTGCGGCTGCACGTGTGTTCCCGCGCAGGAAAGTAACGGTATCTCCTCAGTCTGTTTTTTCCGCGAGCGGGAACGCACGCGGAGCTATTCTTCTCCTCAGTTAAAAAATAGAATAAAATGTCAAAACCGGGGTTCAAACCCTGTCTCTGTGGGAAACGGATGTCGGTCACGGACGGACATGACCGATGTTATCAATGTCTTGGACCGTATCACCACACAGAGAACTGTGAGTTTTGCTCAAAAATGTCACCAAGAGCTTTAAAACAAAGGGCCTATAGGCTTCAGGAATTTTTTGCCTCTCGCGATCCGTCAGAGGCTCACTCATCGCCTGGCCCGCTAACTTCATCGGCTCCAGCGAAAAAGAAATCTTTATCGTCTGATCCTAAGTCCTCCACTCTAGGAGGTAAAAGGAAAGCAAAAAATCAAAGGCCAGTGGGTTCTCGTAAATCCCCAGTGCCTATAGAGCCGCAACATACCTCATCGGAGGAGGAACCCTCGGCGCCGAAGACTTCTGCGCCTATGGCGCCAAATGCGCATATACCGGCGTCGAAGATAGAGTCTGCGCACAACTTAGCGACTCCGGCGCGCATGGCGCAGAAGAGACCACCGCGCCGACAGATTATGCGCATGGCGCCGGAAACACCTATGCGCATGGCGCCAGAAACACCTGGGCGCATGGCGCCGAATACACTTATGCTCATGGCGCCAGAAACAACTACGCGCACGGCGCCGACGGTAAGGAAGCTTATGCGCATGGCGCCAAAAAATCCTGTGTGCTCGGGATCCAAGAAATATGCGCATAAAACTACAACCGCACACAATTCTACTACCGCGCACAGATGTTCAAGTGTGCATGAGTCTACAGTCGCGCATACGCGCATACCTGCGCCTACTCCTACATCTGACATAAATACATATCCGCGCATAAATCTAAATTAGCGCATACATCCAGATCTGCGCGTAGAAATCAGAATTACTCGCCTCAAAAATTAAAGAGAGAGTTGAAGCGAAAACGATACCCTTCACACAGCTCTTCTTCCAAGGCTGAAGTCACAGATACTGAGTCTTCATCTGAGGACTATCATAACTACTCACATCACTCCCATTCTAAAAGATTGAAAAAGAGGAGTGCTACATGGGAGATGAGTCCTTCCACTTCTAAATCATCTCATAAAGTTCCGTCTACTACCGGATCATTGAGAAAAATGGTACAAATTCTTTCCTCTACCACTTCTTCAGATTCGGAAGACTTAAAAAATACTCCAGTAAATAAGACACGGAGAGATAGGGAAGTTTCTGTAACTTCACCTCCAACAACTATCTCACAACAACAAGACAATCGTATGATAATGCCCTCTCATACAAGAGAAGCATTTTTTCAATTGTCGCAGTCTCTAGCAGGATTTTACGAGACGCTTCAATCATCATTTAAAATGACTAATACCTCTGAGGACAGTGCTACAAAACATAAAGCACAGTCTAATGAAGAGCACTCGGTAGAACCACCGACATCTCCCAGGACAAACCAACCAACTTCGCCTATTCACATACAGGATACATATTTTGATTCTCCTTCAATACAAACATCCCCATCATCATCGGTGGGATGTCTGTCAGATACACAGGACCAACTACAGGAGCCATATTCCCCTCCTGAAGACCTTACATACCCAAAATTCATAGAAAAAATGGGTACCATTCTACACCTAGAGGTCCAAAAAGAAACAGACCCTAGAGCGGAAACTCTTGGACTTCTAAAAATATTTGATACTCAGGTGGAACCAACATCTCTTCCACCACAAGAAATCCTGCACTCTGTCTTACAAAAATCCTGGGAAATCCTTATACAACTGCAGCTGTTTCTAAGAAAATAGACATGAAATTTCGTATGAAGAAAGCATCACTATACACTCTACCACAATTGCCTCACGCATCAATTGTAGTAGAGTCGGCGATGCAAAGGTTCAGGAAAACAAAGTTGCATACTACTTTCCCACCAGGGAAAGACAACAAATATTTGGATGAATTTGGTAGGAAAATATACTAGGGATGTGAATCGTTTTTCAACGATTAAAATTATCGTTCGATAATGTTAATATCGTCTTAAATCGTTATAGAACACAATACAATAGACATTCTAACGATTTATCGTTAAAAATCGTTAAATCGTGTTAGTGCGCACTAACTCCCAGTTAGTGCGCACTAACAGAAAATGATACAAATTGACACTTTCCAGGTCAGTGAAGGTCAGTTAGGAATGAATATGTATTCCTATTGGCTGGCTGCCCTCTTATCTATTGATGTTACCAAGGTTCCCACTGAGGTGATGGTTGGGGGGATGGGAAATGGAACTGGAAACTCACGAACACCAACAGAAAATGATACAAATTGTTGACACTTCCCAGGTCAGTAAAGGTCACTTAGGAATGAATATGTATTCCTATTGGCTGGCTGTGCTCTTATCTATTGATGTTACCAAGGTTCCCACTGAGGTAATGGTTGGGGGGATGTGAAATGGAAACAGTTGGAAGCTTGACAAAAAAAGCAATGTGATGATCATCACTCATGTGACTAGAACTTGTTTGTTTATTATTTTTGTTAGCAGGCACGTGAAATGCTAGTGCATGTTGAATTTGCCAATCACTGTGCATTTTAGAAAGGTGGTCCTGGCTGGAACTATTATACACAGTTCAAATATATGTGGTAATTGATTGCTGGTAAGTGTATTTTTTAAGTAGCCACACTGGCCACCAGTATGTTTACTTTTCCTCCTACTTAACTCACTAGCTCAACTTTATAAGAAGGGCTTCTCTGCTTGTGTGTTGCTTTTGTTTGGTGTGAGGAGAGCAGAAACATCAGATCTTTATTCAATCTACTACAGTCATCTATTATATTAACCTAGTCAATTTTTTTTAAATGATTTATTATATCACTGAATTAATAATTAATTATTATTAGGTGGTGGTGAATGACTGACTAGGCTACTAGCCTAGTGTCACTGGTGAGGCTAGTGGCATTTTAGCAGAATTATAATTTATTTTTATTAGTACTGCAGCATTAATATATTCAAGCCTAGGTAGGTAGCTGTCTGTGAAGCCAGCCTCTCACTAGTAATGCAGGGAAGGAGCTGTTTCAGCCTCACCATCCTCCCCCCCCCCCCCTCACCCACACACCATTCACTGGCTGGGACATGGGGGGAGGGGAGGAGTGAGGGTCAGGAAGCTCCCCCCTGTCTGTGAAGCCAGCCTCTCACTAGTAATGCAGGCGGGATAGGGCACTGCATGCAGGAAGATCACAACACCCCTGGTGCCAGGGTTAGGGCACTGTGTGCAGGAAGATCACAACACTCCTGGTATTAATAGGGATAGGGCACTGTGTGCAAGAAGATCACAACACCCCTGGTGCCAGGGTTAGGGCACTGTGTGCAGGAAGATCACAACACCCCTGGTATCAGGGTTAGGGCACTGTGTGCAGGAAGATCACAACACTCCTGGTATTAATAGGGATAGGGCACTGTGTGCAAGAAGATCACATCACCCCTGGTGCCAGGGTTAGGGCACTGTGTGCAGGAAGATCACAACACTCCTGGTATTAATAGGGATAGGGCACTGTGTGCAGGAAGATCACAACACCCCTGGTGCCAGGGTTAGGGCACTGTGTGCAGGAAGATCACAACACTCCTGGTATTAATAGGGATAGGGCACTGTGTACATGAAGATCACAACACCCCTGGTGCCAGGGTTAGGGCACTGTGTGCAGGAAGATCACAACACCCCTGGTATCAGGGTTAGGGCACAAGTTCTAGTCACATTGACTGATCACATTACTTTTTTTGTCAAGCTACCAACTGTTTCCATTTCCCATCCCCCATATACTGTCAGTGTGAACCTTGGTAACATGAATAAATAAGAGGGCAGCCAATAGGAATACATATTCATTCCTAAACTGACCTTAAC
Source organism: Rhinatrema bivittatum (assembly GCF_901001135.1). NCBI lineage: Eukaryota > Metazoa > Chordata > Amphibia > Gymnophiona > Rhinatrematidae > Rhinatrema > Rhinatrema bivittatum. The sequence goes on along the minus strand of NC_042618.1, from coordinate 284,561,623 downwards.
TGACCTGAAAAGTGTCAAATTGTATCATTTTCTGTTAGTGCGCACTAACTCCCGTTAGTGCGCACTAATCGGAAAAAACGATTTTTAACGATTTTTCAACGAAATAATCGTGCCAAACACGATTTTCTTCTCCTGCCACACGATTTCAATCGTTAAGACGATATGGCACACAATTCACATCCCTAAAATATACCATAACTCGATGTTAACCGCAAGAATTATGCAACATCAGTTCTACATGGTACAATATCTGTATGAGTGTATGCAAGCTATGAAAGGTATACATTCCTCAGTATCTGAACAGATACCTCAGCCTCTTCATGACATGGAAGAATGTTCTCGACACCTATTGAGATCAATCTATGAGGCACATGAAACATCATCCAGAGCATCTGCAGCAGCTATTGCAGCCCGCAGACTAGCATGGTTACGTTCAAGTTCCATAAGAGATGACTTGCATGTGAAACTAACAAACCTCCCATGCACAGGAGATAACTTGTTCGGAGAAAAGTTCCAGGACGCAGTAAGTAAATTAAAAGAGGAAGCTCTAGCAGTACAATCTCTAACATCGAATCCTATTTATTCGACTACACGTCGTTATGTGGGGTCTACCCGTAGACAATCATATGCCAGAAGACCCTATAGATCTTATCAATCTTTTCGTACGCAGCCATACCCTGCCTACCAACGTCCTGCTCCACAAAACAATACCTCAAATCAACGAAGAGGTAAACCACGTAACCAGAGGCAACAGGCACAACAGCCGACTACTGCAGTAAAACCAACGACATCTTTTTAGTTACTCAGCCGCCACCACAACATCAAGCTCCTCCAGGCAGAATTCTGGGAAAGAATAACATCAGATCAATGGGTTCTGGAGATAGTACGTCAAGGCTACCAACTCCAATTTGTAACAAAACCCATCTTGCCTCATCTTTCCACACTCAAGATCTACAATTCCCATCCACAACTGGGGGAGGAAATTGCTTTACTTCGCAAGCAACAAGCAATTCGACAAATCCACCCACAGCCCAATTTAGCAGCATTTTACTCCCCGTACTTCCTCATACCCAAGAAGTCTGGAGGCCTTCGCCCCGTACTAGACCTAAGGGAGTTGAACAAATTTCTCACCAAGGAGAAATTCAAAATGGTATCGTTGAAGTCAATTCTTCCTCTCATTCAAACCAACGATTGGATGTGCTCCATCGATCTGAAGGATGCTTACACACACATTCCAATCCATCCATCCTCGTGGCGTTACATGTGCTTTCCCTACAGACATCAACACTACCAATGCAAAGTTCTTCCCTTTGGACTATCGGCTGCACCCAGAGTTTTCACCAAATGCATGATAGTGGTGGTGGCTCATCTCAGGAAACAAGGTATAACCATCTTTCCATATCTGGATGACTGGCTCATAATAGCCTCAACTCCGAACATCTTACAGGATCACCTCAATCGGGTGATACATTGCTTACAAGAACTAGGGTTGGTGATAAATTTTCAGAAATCACATCTACAACCAACACAGCAGTTACAGTTCATAGGCGCATGCCTGGACACTACGTGCAACAGGGCATACCTCCCAGACGACAGAATATCACATTTCCGTCAACTTCTGCACACCTTGAAACATACTCAGAGGCCGTCAGCAAGACAAGTCCTGGTAATTCTGGGCCACATGGCAGCGGCAAATTTCATGGTGCCCAACACCAGACTACACATGAGACGCCTACAATGGGGTCTAAAATGACAATGGAAACAACATTCACAACCATTGACGCAAGAAGTATTGCTGACCGCAGAAATGAAAAAAGATATAGCATGGTGGCTCCTAGACTCCACCTTATCCAAGGGAGCATTGTTCAGCCCCCCTCCTCACAATGCAGTCCTAACCACAGATGCGTCTCACAAGGGATGGGGGGCTCACCTCGAGATTTACGAAACCCAAGGGTTATGGACACTCTTGGAACAAAATCTACAAATAAATCTACTGGAACTCAGAGCGATTCGCAATGCATTACGAGTCTTCCAAGACCACCTGAAAGGACGCAGGGTCATGATCTACACAGACAACCAGGTAGCGATGTTTTACATCAACAAACAAGGAGGGTCCGGTTCATGGTCCCTCTGCAAAGAGACCCTGACAATCTTCGAACACGCTCACAAGCATTGCATACATCTACAAGCAACTTACCTACCGGGAGTTGCAAACACAAGAGCGGACAGGCTAAGCCGCAGCTTTCATCCCCACGAATGGACACTCAATACAGAAATAGTACAGGACATATTTCTGCAGTGGGGGACACCTTCCATAGATCTCTTTGCAACAGAGATCAATTCTCAAGTTCCCAAATTCTGCTCGATAAGACCAAGCCAATTCAGGATCGCCCAAGATGCCTTCCTCATTCCGTGGACGACAGGCCTCCTCTATGCCTTTCCTCCCATACCTCTCATAACAAGAACAATTCAGAAATGCATAGCGGACAAAGCTCAACTGATACTCATAGCCCCGGCATGGCCGAGGCAACCATGGTACAGTTTCCTACTTCGACTATCCATCAAGGATCCAATTCTATTACCGAATCATCAAGATCTTCTCAGCCAAGATCAAGGAACACTACTACACCCGCTGCATTCATCTCTACACTTGACAGCTTGGAGATTGAAAGGCTCCTTCTAACAGAACAAGGAGTTTCCACTTCAGCACAATTTATTTTGTTACAATCAAGGAAACTCTCAACCAGGAAAAATTATAGCTATAAATGGAAACGCTACTCTGCCTGGTGTACTTCCTAAGGTGTACCACCATTAGACTGTTCCCCGGAATTGCTCATTGATTATCTTCATACACTTTATGTAGCTGGTCTAGCAACATCATCCATCAGAGTTCACCTCAGCGCCATAGGCGCCTATCATAGACCAATCAATGACATTCCTATATCCAATCACCCATTACTGACTCGTTTCATAAGGGGTTTAACACACATTCGTCCTCCGGTATCCAAACCTCCAGTTCCATGGAACCTCAACATAATTCTGGAACAGCTCATGCTTCCTCCATTTGAACCTATGGACTCAGCACACATTAAATACCTCACCTGGAAGGTAGTATTCCTGGTTGCAGTAACATCAGCACGAAGAGTTAGTGAGTTACAAGCTTTGGTCCATTATCCTCCATACTTACAATTTCATCAACAAAAGGTAGTTCTACGAACTCACCCATCCTTCCTACCGAAAGTAGTTACCCCATTCCATCTCAATCAGACAATGGAATTACCAATATTTTCCCCTAAACCTCATACAAACGATAGGGAAAAGCTACTGCACACACTGGATTGTAAGAGAGCTTTAACACACTACAAAGAAAGGACAAACTCGGACTCCCGTGTTTCTCAACTCTTTGTTTCCTACGACCCGAAGGCACCTGGACTACCAGTGGCTAAACGCACCATCTCCAGTTGGATAGCACAGTGCATCAAATTCTGCTACGACAAACAGAATTTACATTTACAGTCTACTCCTAAAGCTCACCAAGTCAGAGCAGTAGCAACATCCTTAGCACACCTGAAGAATGTACAACCCATAGACATTTGCAAGGCAGCTACATGGTCATCACTGCATACCTTCACATCTCATTACTGCCTTGACCAACAAGCAACCACGGATGCGAAGATAGGGCAAGCAATACTGCAATCTCTATCCCACTGTCCACGGTGACTGCCACACTGTCAAAGATCACGTCCAACCATATATGTCATAAATGACATGATCGGGAGCTTTGGACTCCCATGACAGCATGGCTAATTCAGCCCTGCTATCGACAGGAAAAAGCAAGTTTGCTTACCGTAAACGATGTTTCCGTAGATAGCAGGATGAATTAGCCATGCTGACCCACCCTCCTCCCTGGCAGTCACCAAGTCTTCGACTACAATTCAGCTTTATTACAGACTGAGGAGATACCGTTACTTTCCTGCGCGGGAACACACGCACAGCTGCAGAGAGCAAAGCTCTGTTCTCTGCTTTGACAAGCTTCGCCTCCCGGGCCTGATTGACAGATCCCATGACAGCATGGCTAATTCATCCTGCTATCTACGGAAACATCGTTTACGGTAAGCAAACTTGCTTTTACATGCACTCCTGTGGTACCAACCAGAAAACTCTACAAAAAAGACACTTGGAACTCTTATGGAATTAGACTTTTTGTAATGTGTATTGGATGTAAGCTTGACCCTCAGAAAGCCATGGATAAACAAAATTACAATATAGTAAACCTCCCATAGCAAAACAACCCTAACAACCTTATCTATGAAAAGGCAACACTGCACAGATTACACCAGGCCCTAGAACACCAATAAAACTCTTATTAGGAAACCAGGCTGCTATAGATCCCTACACAGAAATTGCATTCCAACAAAATACCTCACCTCGGTCACATATGGAGAACACAGACAGACCCTCACCAAAAACAGAATAAAAAGATCAGAAAGTATAAACAGAAACGTGCAGAATAGAACTGAACTGGAACCCACAGCAAGCCAGCCTCTACATCCAGAGCAACATTGGAGAAACAGAAACATTATCATTTTTCATAAAAACATTAAATAATAAAATAAAGAAATATAAAACAAACATAATAGTAAAATCATATTCATAAAAAGAATAAATATTTCAAACAGTTAATGAATAGAAAATACAAAATTTCCCAAACAGCAAGAAAATATTTCTAAATATCTGATGAATAAAAAAATCAAATAATTAAAAAAATGTTCTATTCCCCCCCAAAAATTAAATATTTCAGAAGAGCAGAATTATCAAATTCACCCAATAATTAAATTAATAAGAATTACAAAATCTCCTGTTCTCCAAACCTGTGATCTTCTGATTTCTAATTGCCCTGAGATTATCGTGTATTGGGGGAAGTAGGGACACCCAAATTTTATCTTCTCTTTTGCTCACAAAGCCTGCACCAAGAACCCCACACAGAGAGGATTAAGGAACTGTTGCAAAGCCACCATGGGACAAGTCCATGAGTGGCCTCTCACCAACCCGACGCTGTTTGGCCTGCTTTGCGGCGGGAGCTGTCTCCGCTGCTACCCCTTGCGGCTGGAGCCGCTCCTGCTGCTGCTTTCCCCATGGCCCGGGTGACGCCAACGATTCACTCTTCCTGTGCGGCGGGAAGGCCGCTGTTGGGGCCTTCCTCTCGCCTAGAGAGTCACTGCCACTGCTGCCTACTGGCTGGATGCCAGCCCCGCTCTCCCTGCAGCTGTGGAGCTGCTGCCGACATCTCTCTTGTGGCGTTTGGTGCAACCGCTACTACCATCATCTTCGTGGCAGGGACGCCCTATAAAAAGGCTTCTCTCCAGTTCATCTGGGCCTTCGCAAGGCATTGTGTGCTCCTAGGATTATCTCTTATAGCTCTTTGATCCAGGAGTCCTTTATGTACCAGCTTGCTTCTTCAAGGTCCCTTGTTCTTCGTGGGAGCTCCTCCATATTCTTTGTTCTTTGTCCTGGTCTCTCATCGGTCTCAGTGTCTTCAGACTTCCAGCATCCTGATGTTCCAGTCCTCATCCTGTTGTTCTGGTCTTCACCTCTTTGCCCTGCTTCCAGGTCCTCTCTTCGTCCACCCTTCCAGGTATGCCAACGTCTTGGTCCATGACCAGCCCATGGGCTGTGTAGGGTGCTTCATGGCACAAGTCCAGCCTTCATGTCTGCCGATCAAGTCTCTGGAAGGCCCATGCTTTTAACATTGTAGTTTTCTTCTGGTTCTGAGTTCCTGAATCCCTGAATCCTTTTGTGGATCTTCTGAGCGTGTCTTTCTTGAATCATTGAATCCTGTATCCGGTCTTTGGAGTGACTTGTTCAGCATCAGTCCATGTCCAAGAGTCAAGCCTGTGTCTGCTTTGGGTCTGCATCATCCACGACCAGCCCTTGGCATCGGGGCAAGCCTCTCCTGAGTCTTCACCATGTTCCAGTTCCAAGTCTTATCATCTCTCTCGTCTGGAGCCTGCTCCACCTTCAACATGATCTGTGACCAGCCCACAGGTTGTGTAGTGCGCCTGCGGGACAGGGCCCTATCTGTATCTGTACCCTGAACCCGATTCTGGATCCTGAATCTGAGTCCTGTATAGGAGTCCTGAACCTGACCCTGAACCTGAGTCGGTATCCTGAATCTGTAACCGTATCTATCAAGTCTCCAAGTGCCTTCGTCTCATCCAAATCTCCAGTTGTCTCTCCCATGCCTTGTCCTTGTTCCAGAGTTATCTTCTGTCCCTGGCCTCTGTCAGTCCTGACGCACTTGCCATTCCCATGCGGCAGGTCCAAAAGGGCTATCAAGTGGCCGGAGGGCTACTCCAGAGACCAGCATTGCATTGCTGTTCTCCTCTTGGTACATTCAGGTTTGGCAGAGGTTCGGGTCTTCCAAGTCTTCAAGCCTGTATGCCCGAGCTTAGACATGCCTCGTCTAACCACAGCACTCTCCTTGGTGCCTTACCATGGGGTCGTGCTGTGGCCCCATGGTAAGGCACCAAGCAAGCGACCGCCCCTCCATACTCACAACAGGAACTCCAAATGAACTTGTTGGAGTAAACAAGTAGAAAAGGCATACTCCTACCAAGTGCTGAAATGGTGTTCATGTAGATCAGGCAGTGTCTGACCCCTGTGAACACCACACTACACTCTCAACATCCTACCTCCCATTGTTTAGACTCACAGCAAGACTTGCAAACATGAACTTCCTACAAGATGTTCTTTGTACAAGAATGCTTTAAAAGGGAATGAGAGTGCATGATTAGAAAACTTGAAATATTTAGCAGAGTTCAATAAGGTTCAAGAAGTTGTAACTATCCAAAGAAAAAGAAATTCAAGGACAAGAAGTCCTGATATGATGTTGGAGGGAGGAAGGATCAGAGAAAATGTGAGTAAATTCTTTACTGAGAGGCTGACAGATGCCTGGAATAAGCTACCAGTGAAGGTGATGAAAACTAAAACTGGCACAGAATTTAAGCACACATAGAAGAGACGTAATTATCTTTCTAGCATTCAGAAAGGATTCAGGAGCAAAGAAGAAAAGTCTCAGATCGAAATCTCACCAATCATTTACAAGGGTAGCAGAATAAAATAGTGGCACCCAACTTGTTGAGAGTATCCTTCCTAAGAGCTAAGAAGTCTTTATGTTGTTGCTGAGTTAACGTAGAAATATCTGGAAAAATTCTAAGGTTTTGCCTGTAGAAAGGAGAATTCAATTTTTGGAAATAGGCTATTTAATAATTATATAGCTCTACTTGACATATGTGGCGCTGTACAAACAAAACATAAAGAGACAGTCCCTTCTCAATAGAGCTTACAAATCTAATCAAGACAAACATACAGGTCAAGAGAGTTGGGGCATTTCATAAAGTAATTACTACTTAACATTTCTGTAGCACTACATACTAGTAGACTGAGCTGGACTAGTAGACAGAGCTGGAAGCCCAAAGGAGCAGAAAGAAACTGTGTAGTTTAAAAAAAACCAAACCTTGCAATCTGCAGGAGCCAACAGGGGAAATATTTTGCAACTGTCCCCCGTTTTCTTCCCAAAAAACAGCAGGGTAGGCGATCCAGTGAAACCGTAGGTAAGCAACAAACAAGGGATGCCACAAGAGTGTCTTTCTCAAATTTAATCAAGGAGACGTAAAAAATTATTGCCCGACTCTGGCCGAGTTTCGCCACATGTGGTGGCTGCCTCGGGGGCTACAAACAAACATATAAAGTGTTTAATAACATAAATATAAAACATAAATAATTAAAACAAATTACAATCAAAAAATAATTAAAATCAAAACATCAGAAAACATAAAACCAATACATAAATAAATACATAAATAGAAGAAATCAAAAATGACAATGGGAACAATGAAAAGGACCAAAATTCAAAAGCAGCACCAACTGAAATAAAACAGAGCAAAAAATCAGCAGATAGTACCTGAATAATCTGAAAACAATGTTCAAGCGATGGTCTGGATAGAGTCAACAATAAAAATTCATCTGTATTGGAATAAATAAAGGTCAGCCATAAAGCATCAGAAGAAAAACATCAGTATCAATTAGAATCATAGAATACCCCTTAATTTTAGGAATACATATTTTTAAAAGGAAACAATTCTCATTGCACAAAAATAATTTGGAACAAAAAGTGTTTCAATGCCAGACTAAGAGTATGACAAATCTTGTATGTATATGTATTAAATGTATATAAGAAATGTATCTAACAAGCAGTTCAACCACACGTGGAGAGCAAATGGGTTCTGTGAGTGAAAGTGAATCTTTAATTGACTAAAAAAATGACAGCATATCCTGACTGCAACAGCTATATTAGCTATATTAGTCTCATCTAGTTGAAATGTTTATAAACTACTTATATGACAAGCCTTAATTTAATATATATTGCCAAAAAAGGGGGGGATCCGATCTAGGAATAGCATCTATTGACATAGGGGGGGGGGGGTAAACAGAAGGACTGAACTAACGTATTACATAAAACAAATGAAAAACAGATGGAGGAAAAAATGTTTTAAATGAATACCCAGTGTACCAATTTACCAATATAAGTGAAAAGTATTGTGCTGACAATAAATGCGGGGTGAAAAACGACTTATATTTAATGTATTCGCCAACAGTGTGTATCTCCTCTCAATGATAAATAAAAAGTGAGTGCCGAAACAAACGCCATTTTGAGCCTAAATTTGGCGCCAAAATTGTGCGAATCAATATAAGGGTGAGGTTAGATCACTATCGTAAATATGAGGAGGGGTTCTCTATTGAGAGTGTAATATCATGAATGAGGGAAAGGTTATCTATTGACAAATATATCGAACGGTGTGCATGTGTATAAAAGAAGGTTTTTAAGGATTATTTATAACAAAGTGCAAGTTGTTTGTTAAAATTTGCTCGTGTAATTTAAGTGTCACAAACAGCTAAAGTACGAGTGTACACCTCTGTGATTGTTCTAAAAATAAAACGGCAAAAAATGACTGTAGTTGGTGAATTTAAATTCCAAAAAATGACAACGGCAGTCACAACTACAACAACAATCACAACAACAACTTCAACCGCTATTAGAAATTATGACATCTAATTCAGAATGTAATAATAGAGTTATCAATATTTCATCCAAAACACTTGACGTACATCAGATCAGTGCATTAAATAAAGGTCTTTCCTTTGTTCCCACACCATACTACGATGCATTCCGCACCAGAACTGAACTCTTCAAATTCATTAGAAAATTAAAAATAACAGAATTTTTCTCGAGAACTGAGAACAATCCTAGTGTGGATCAATCCATTGTTAAGAAACACAGTAAATGGATACCGCCTGGAGTGGTTAATCCAATTATTCATACATACGAAACACTTGTTGTTAAGGATATACAACAATTAGAAGAGAAAGGTACGAAGAACAAATATTTCAATATGACCAAAGAAGAAAATGCAGCCATTAAGAGCTTGAAAGCAGATTCAGAGATAGTTATTAAAGGAGCAGATAAAGGAGGATGCATCGTGATTATGGATTTAGAGAAATATATAGCCGAAGTTAATAGACAGTTGTCCGACACGTCGTTCTATTCAAAACTCGAGAAGGATCCAACAGAAAAAATAAAAAAAGAAATTGATAATTTGTTACTAATAGCAGGGAACAGAGGTTTTTTAACCAAGAAAGAATTAGAATTCTTGAGGGTTGATCACCCTAGGATGCCCACTTTATATATACTGCCAAAGATTCATAAATCTTTAACTGATCCACCTGGAAGACCGATTGTGTCAGCTATAGGGTCACTTTTAGAACCCTTATCCACATTTATAGATGCCTTTCTCAAACCTCTTATGATACACATGCCTTCCTACATAAGAGACTCATCACATTTTATTACAATTTTAGAAGACATAACCAATTCTGGAGAAGATTTAATTTTAGTGACTATGGATATAGAATCCCTATACACAAATATCCCACAATCAGATGCTTTAGATATCATTCAAAAGGTGTTAATAGAAAGAAAGACACACAAGCGTATTCCAAATGAATTTTTAATTAGTATGGCACAAATAGCTCTTAAGAAAAACTTTTTTAAGTTTAATAAGAACATCTATCAGCAGATTAAAGGAGTCGCGATGGGGTCCACAATGGCCCCATCTGTTGCAAATTTGTATGTGGCCATGTTCGAACAGATGTTTTTAAAAGATCATGATTTTATTGATAATATTGTTTTATGGAAAAGATATATCGATGATATTTTTATGTTGTGGAAAGGAGATAGTGCATCACTTTTACGATTTCATACATGGTTAAATACCCTTGATTCCAATCTGAAATTTACCATTAGCCATGACAAGCAAAGTATATCATTTTTAGACATTCAGGTAATTTTGCGTGATGGGGTATTCAGTACAGACATTTTTAGAAAAGCAACTGATACAAACAAACTTTTGCATTTTAACAGCTGCCATAATACAGAACCTTCCGTACTCTCAATTTTTGAGATTACGTAGACTGTGTGCTGATGACACTATTTTTGAAAAAAGAGCATTAGAAATGGCAACAAGATTTAGTGATAGAAACTATCCAAAGGAATATATTCACAAGGGATATCAGAAGGCACGTAATCAAAATCGTTCAGAACTTTTAAAGAAAAAGGAGAAAAAATCCACATCACGTATTGTCTGTCCGATCACTTACACTTCTATGTCCCATAAAATTATAACAATTTTAAGGAAACATTGGCCAATAATACAGGTTTTAAGTGCTTTTAAAGATAAGGATTTATTGATCGCAAACAAAAGAGACAAGAACCTTAGAGATTTGTTAGCTCCATCTGCCTTACCGGTTAAACACAATAAGGACATCAGACCACCTGGCCATCGCCCTTGTGGGAGGTGTTCAGTATGCAAAGTAAATATGAGAACATCTGTTTTGACAATACCTGGCAAAATATTTTAACTTGACTTCGTTTACAAATTGCAAAAGTAAAGGAGTTATATACGCTGTGTTTTGTCCATGTAATCTGATTTATATAGGGAAAACTGTGAGGGAACTAAATAAAAAAATCATTGAACACAGAAGCAACATCAACAGATTAGTGCCTGCCAAACCTTTAGTAGATCACTCCATTCTCAAAAAACACAAGTTTGAAGATTACAGGTTTTGTGTGGTACAACAACCTTCACCCAATCAGAGAGGAGGTGACTTTGATCTATTATTATTACAACTCGAACAAAGATATATTTTTGATTTTAAAACAGTGACACCTGATGGTCTGAATAATGAAACAGATTTGTCTGTCTTTTTATAATTATTTATAATTTTAGGTTCCATTAATATGCTTATTTTATTTCATTTGTGTATGGTCAGCTATATTTAAGTTTCTTTTATCAGTATCTGTTTTTTAGCCCCTATACATTTTTTAAAGAAAACACCTTTTTATAATTAATATTTAATATTTTTTACCCTGCATATTGTACTTTCTACAATTTTGTTTTTTTGCCAACACGATTCACATTTGAGATAAATCTGTCTACCATTTGGGCACTCTGGATAAGTTGGGCATCAGCATGGTCCAAAACAATATTTATTCTACAACAGATTTTTTCACAATAGTTTATTATGATGTTTTCATTCTACATAATTTTTATCGGCTTGGTCCAAAACAATATTTATTCTACAACAGATTTTTTTACAATCGTTTACTATGTTGTTTTTATTTATCTGCTTTTTTCATATGCTATTTTATCTCATACAGTTGAGTTATTTGCAGTTGCCCACTTTTTGACTCATGTTATTATCATATTTTTGCTTCCCAACATTAGTCTTTTATTTTTTCTTATCTTTTCAAATTTTTGTTTTTATTAGCATTAGTATAGCATCCCCCACGTCCTTTCTTTTTCCAACCTCGCCAATATGTTAAAAATTTTTTTTTTTTAAAAAGAACAATTCCCCTATTTTTTACGTTACATTTATCATTATTCATAAATAGGAAAATAACTAAAAAAATATATATTGCTATATGATTTTTTTAGTATGTGTGGCCCCTCTTCAGTACGCGTGAATTTTGTTTATAATTCACACAATTTAATTGTCTTTAATATAAAATATTTTCTCTGTGTATGAGGTTTTGTTTATCATTAAAACATTTTTTGATTTAAACAACACTTACATCATCATAATTTTCAATAGGTAATCCCTCCTTACAATGACGTCAGTATTCTTACTCCACCCATATGTTAATTTGACACATTTTGGCGCCAAATTCATGTTTAAATGGCGTCTTAGTAGGCGTTTAGTTCTTACTGTTCATCCAGAGGAGACGTACACTGTTGGCGTATTCATGAGATGTAAGTTGACTTTTACCTTGTGAGCACTCCATTTTTTTGCATTCATTCAGATTGATTGAATATATTGGGGCATTTGCCGATATCATGTTTGTGATGAAGTATACTTTGACATTAAGAGTAGTTATTCGCCTTTTTCCTCCGTGTCGATTTGTTGCATGCAGTTGAGTCTATCGGAGCTACCCATCTATTCTTTTTTCTTTTCTTATGATTTTATGTAAACATTTTTACTGAATGTGCTTCTGACATACTTCAGCATTAGTGTATCATTTTTAATCCTTTCTTTTGAATTTAAATTTATCAACAACAGTCATTTTTTGGAATTTAAATTCACCAACTACAGTCATTTTTTGCCGTTTTATTTTTAGAACAATCACAGAGGTGTACACTCGTTCTTTAGCTGTTTGTGACACTTAAATTACACGAGCAAATTTTAACAAACAACTTGCACTTTGTTATAAATAATCCTTAAAAACCTTCTTTTATACACATGCACACCGTTCGATATATTTGTCAATAGATAACCTTTCCCTCATTCATGATATTACACTCTCAATAGAGAACCCCTCCTCATATTTACGATAGTGATCTAACCTCACCCTTATATTGATTCGCACAATTTTGGCACCAAATTTAGGCTCAAAATGGCGTTTGTTTCGGCACTCACTTTTTATTTATCATTGAGAGGAGATACACACTGTTGGCGAATACATTAAATATAAGTCGTTTTTCACCCCGCATTTATTGTCAGCACAATACTTTTCACTTATATTGGTAAATTGGTACACTGGGTATTCATTTAAAACATTTTTTCCTCCATCTGTTTTTCATTTGTTTTATGTAATACGTTAGTTCAGTCCTTCTGTTTACCCCCCCCCCCCCCCTATGTCAATAGATGCTATTCCTAGATCGGATCCCCCCCTTTTTTGGCAATATATATTAAATTAAGGCTTGTCATATAAGTAGTTTATAAACATTTCAACTAGATGAGACTAATATAGCTAATATAGCTGTTGCAATCAGGATATGCTGTCATTTTTTTAGTCAATTAAAGATTCACTTTCACTCACAGAACCCATTTGCTCTCCACGTGTGGTTGAACTGCTTGTTAGATACATTTCTTATATACATTTAATACATATACATACAAGATTTGTCATACTCTTAGTCTGGCATTGAAACACTTTTTGTTCCAAATTATTTTTGTGCAATGAGAATTGTTTCCTTTTAAAAATATGTATTCCTAAAATTAAGGGGTATTCTATGATTCTAATTGATACTGATGTTTTTCTTCTGATGCTTTATGGCTGACCTTTATTTATTCCAATACAGATGAATTTTTATTGTTGACTCTATCCAGACCATCGCTTGAACATTGTTTTCAGATTATTCAGGTACTATCTGCTGATTTTTTGCTCTGTTTTATTTCAGTTGGTGCTGCTTTTGAATTTTGGTCCTTTTCATTGTTCCCATTGTCATTTTTGATTTCTTCTATTTATGTATTTATTTATGTATTGGTTTTATGTTTTCTGATGTTTTGATTTTAATTATTTTTTGATTGTAATTTGTTTTAATTATTTATGTTTTATATTTATGTTATTAAACACTTTATATGTTTGTTTGTAGGCCCTGAGGCAGCCACCACATGTGGCGAAACTCGGCCAGAGTCGGGCAATAATTTTTTACGTCTCCTTGATTAAATTTGAGAAAGACACTCTTGTGGCATCCCTTGTTTGTTGCTTACCCCGTTTTCTTCCTACACATTAATGCCAACTGAAATACTGACTTATAAAGCTGCACTTATGGATTATCTTCCCCCATCCCCACTGAAGGGCTGCAGAGTGAGAGTTGCTCTGGAGGTTCTCAGGCCGCAGCTTTCTGTCCGGGCCTCAGTGGGAGCCTGCACGAAGCGGCTGCCTCAGCCCCTTACCCACCGCACCTTATCTCAGCTGGGAAGCGGGAGGGTGCCAGTCTAGGAGATTCCATTGTAAGGCAGGGAGATGCTGACAGCACACACCGGGGCTGCGGTCTGTCCCGGGACGTCTTTGCTGTGTAATGCTGTGTAATGAATGCCCGATGTTATTGCCAGGGCCACCAAGAAAAGGTGCCTTACTCCATTCTGCAGCCACAGCCACTCTGCCAAATCAGAGAGAGTCCTCCCAGGGTGGAGGGGGGGACAGGAGCAGAGTTGGTGCCACAGCGTCTCTCTCTTTCCCCTTGGATGCTGCCCATTCCCCCCCCCCCCCCCTTGTTCCTCTCTTGCCCCCTAGATACCCCTCAGCCCCACTCTCATCTCTTTTGCTCCTCCTCATAAGGCACTGGCATAGAAGAGCTACATTGTTAACTTCAAAGTAAGTAGCTTGTCTGCCTTCCAGTTCTACTTCCTGTTTGCCTACAGCCAATCAGATGAGCTGGAGTGTCTCTGGTGAGGCAAATGGAAGATGGGCCTCACCAGCAACTTGCACCCTCTCTCCTTCATCACATGCCGGCAGCACTGCGGCCTCTCCGGCTGTCGCCGGCTCGCCATCTCCCCCAGGTGTGCCATTCCGTGCAAATGCATGGTATGCACACCCAATCACGCCAGGCCTGTAGGCTAGGTAAATCAGCCTTTAAGGCTCAGGGAAAGGTACAGGCTACCTTATATAGTCTTATAGGGTGCTGTGGTTTGCAAGCCAGATCTGCAAGTGACAATGCTATGATTGATTGCTTAACTCTGTCTTTGTTGCAGAAAATTCTCGGTATGGTTTCAGGACCTGGCTTCCCCCCCCCCCCCCCTCCCCATTGCCATTCCCAACACAACGGTAGAGATGAGGTACAACGAGACCTTATGTGCTACCCACTGTGTCATCGAACACACCTTCGGAGTTCTCAAAAGTCAATTTCGCTGTTTGGACAAGATGGGTGGATCTTTAATGTATGCCCCACCCAAAGTTGGATATATAGTGCTTGCTGCTCTGTTGTGTGTTCCATAATCTCATTCTACGCCATGGACAATGAATGAATATGCTTCCAAATCTCCGCCAGATCCCCCTTGTATCCCTGCAAGAGCTGACGACACCACGCTGTGTAGCAGCCAGCTTCACCAAAACTTTATACAACACTACTTTACCTGATAGACCTCACTTACTGCATCCCCTTCCAGAGTCTGTTAGCTGCTGCTCTCCTCACTATCATCTTTCTTTCACTTATTCTCTGTCTGGGTCACTGTGTGACAGAAAACACATATGGTTTGGCCACTCAAATATCAGTGTTAGGCAAACATTCTGTATAGAGATGTGTAAGTATACTGCTTTCTTCAATATTCCATCACTTAGGAAATTATACAGAGAAGAAAACCAACTCTGATGGAAAGGTTTACAAATTTTGAGGATGGACTAAAACAAGCTGAAGCAGCCACTTGTTGCATCACACTGAAATAGGTCCATTTCCACTCACTCTTCAAATGGAAGAGCTTTCCTACCACATAAATCAGTGGCTCTCTTGCCTGCCATCGATTTGGCTGAAATTTGGCAGGAGTGCTTCCACATCAGAAAGATATACACTTACCTTCTTATGTGAAGTTATACACCTGTACCAGGTCAGCTTACTGTCACATGGGCATGCCAAGACACAGTTGACACCACTGTTTCACCAGTTTCAGAGCCACTGTTTACTAGGTTTTCCATCTGGATCCAGATTTCCAGGATAAGTTCATCCAGTCATGGTCTTACTCCCATGCATGCAGGTATTGATAGTCTTGGTTTTGCTGGGAAAACATATAGGGAAATCTGATGAAATCCATGCATGTAATGTGTTCCAAATCAGGATAGGATTTACTTGTCCTGAAAATTGAAGCCAGTTGGCAACCCTATTACTGGCATCAGAGAGCTCTAGTAGCACGCCTTCCCTTATAGCCTTGGGTAAAGTGCCTGTGCTACCTAGTGCCATTCCCACAATGGGCACAGGTCCTTCCAGGGTAGCATACCTCTTGGTGATTGCATGCACCCCAAAACACATGCATCGTACTACACCTACCTATGCAATTTGTAAATTATAATGTGCAGAAGGTGAGGGCCTTGGCCGTTGTGATGTAATGTAGGTTCGGTTGGGTCCTTAGCAAGCCTACACCAGGATGCATGTCTGGCTCTGTGAAGGCAGGATTGGGAATCAGATGGTGACCAGCCTTCACTTGTAATTTCCTATGACCTTGGAGATGTCACATTCACCATATAGTTTCTAATGACTCTAAAAGCACACACATCTCTCCTGAACAAAGGTTGATGTAATAGAAGCCAGTGGTTAGGAGTGTTTGAACTTCTTGCTTTCAACTCAGTCATCACAGCTAACCTTACAGAGATATTGAGATGTCAGGGTGCTGCAAGCCCCTTGGTGCAGCTGTATGTATGTATGTATGTACCCAGAAAATATGCAGATTATATTGCTTTGAGCAATAGCAAGTATCTCTTACAGTCCTGGTGCGATCTGTGACGACCCTTAAAGCACATAGGCTGAGCACTCCAGCACCAAACAGCTTGCAGATTGTTCCATTGCCAATGTCACTCCATGTGCTTTCTGTGGTTTAAGGGTTGCAGGTCCTTGCTAATCCACATGCCTGCCACAACTTGTGGGGAATCAGGAAGTGCTGCTGTCCTCTACGCTGTACCTCATGTGGTGTAAGTCACTTTTACAGTTAGTGGTGAGCAGGGTAGGTGTGCTCCTACACTCTCAATGATATGCTCTGTGTATAGATTAAGGCTAGAGAACTGTTGTCAGCTGATGACTTCTTGAGCCTACATACTGCTTCCATAGTACACGGGGCACAGTGCTGAATGTATAGGCCTACTGCATCCAGAGGTCTCATGTGGTTGGCATGATAGCTGATGGCCTTTCTATATTTCTCTCTTGCCAGACACGCATTTAGTGCCACCTAAGGCCTTGAGGGGCCCATGTCAGTACCTCAGACATATATGCCTTTGACAGATGTGTTTTATGTGGCAAGGTATAGATAATCAGTGCCAAGAAAGGATTCAGACTACTTCATTAGCAGTTATAGACAAGCAGCCACAGACATCAACATTGTTTGATAGGGATGTGCATTCGTTCTGAATGAATACGCAATCCACAACGTATAGGTCTCTATTCGTTGCATTCGTGGGTTCCCGAAACGTATGATGAACCCCCACGAATGCAACGTATCATTAATGAATAAAACCCCCACCCTCCTGACACCCCCCCCCCCCAAGGCTTGCCAAAAGTCCCTGGTGGTCCACTGGGGGTCCTCGAGCGATAATAAACATGTGGATAAAGGTGAACCGGTAGATATAGTATACTTGGATTTTCAGAAGGCGTTTGACAAAGTTCCTCATGAGAGGCTTCTAGGAAAAGTAAAAAGTCATGGGATAGGTGGCGATGTCCTTTTGTGGATTGCAAACTGGCTAAAAGACAGGAAACAGAGAGTAGGATTAAATGGGCAATTTTCTCAGTGGAAGGGAGTGGACAGTGGAGTGCCTCAGGGATCTGTATTGGGACCCTTACTGTTCAATATATTTATAAATGATCTGGAAAGAAATACGACGAGTGAGATAATCAAATTTGCAGATGACACAAAATTGTTCAGAGTAGTTAAATCACAAGCAGATTGTGATAAATTGCAGGAAGACCTTGTGAGACTGGAAAATTGGGCATCCAAATGGCAGATGAAATTTAATGTGGATAAGTGCAAGGTGATGCATATAGGGAAAAATAACCCATGCTATAATTACACGATGTTGGGTTCCATATTAGGTGCTACAACCCAAGAAAGAGATCTAGGTGTCATAGTGGATAACACATTGAAATCGTCGGTTCAGTGTGCTGCGGCAGTCAAAAAAGCAAACAGAATGTTGGGAATTATTAGAAAAGGAATGATGAATAAAACGGAAAATGTCATAATGCCTCTGTATCGCTCCATGGTGAGACCGCACCTTGAATACTGTGTACAATTCTGGTCGCCGAATCTCAAAAAAGATATAATTGCGATGGAGAAGGTACGCAGAAGGGCTACCAAAATGATAAGGGGAATGGAACAACTCCCCTATGAGGAAAGACTAAAGAGGTTAGGACTTTTCAGCTTGGAGAAGAGACGACTGAGAGGGGATATGATAGAGGTGTTTAAAATCATGAGAGGTCTAGAACGGGTAGATGTGAATCGGTTATTTACTGTTTCGGATAGTAGAAAGACTAGGGGGCACTCCATGAAGTTAGCATGGGGCACATTTAAAACTAATCGGAGAAAGTTCTTTTTTACTCAACGCACAATTAAACTCTGGAATTTGTTGCCAGATGATGTGGTTAGTGCAGTTAGTATAGCTGTGTTTAAAAAAGGATTGGATAAGTTCTTGGAGGAGAAGTCCATTACCTGCTATTAAGTTCACTTAGAGAATAGTCACTGCCATTAGCAATGGTTAAATGGAATAGACTTAGTTTTTGGGTACTTGCCAGGTTCTTATGGCCTGGATTGGCCACTGTTGGAAACAGGATGCTGGGCTTGATGGACCCTTGGTCTGACCCAGTATGGCATTTTCTTATGTTCTTATGTTCTTATGTACTGCACTCGGGCCGTCGGCTGTCAGTATTTAAAATGGCACCAATAGCCTTTGCCCTTACTATGTCTCAGGGGCTACCGGTGCCATTGGTTGGCCCCTGTCACATGGTAGGAGCACAAGCTGGCGCTGGTGACAGGGGCCGACCAATGACATTGGTAGCCCCTGTGACATAGTAAGGGCAAAGGCTATCGGTGCCATTTTGAATACTGGCAGCCGACAGCCCGCATGCAGGAGATCGCTCCAGGACCCCCGCTGGACCACCAGGGACTTTTGGCAAGTCTTGGGGGAGTCAGGAGGGTGGGCGGTTGTAGTTAATTACATTTAAAGGGTTGGGTAGGTTGTTTTTTTATTTCCCAACTTTAATGGAAAACGAATACCGAATTCAACTAATGGACGAATCGGATTTCCCCCTATGAAAACGAATGCAACGTATTTGGGTCCCGACAAATACGAATACCGAATCGGATGAATCCGTCCCTTCTGCACATCCCTATTGTTTGATGACAAACATTCCAGGAACATATGCATTGCCCATGTATAAGTGCACGAAGTGCTGCAGGTAGTCCGTACTCAAAAGTTAAGTGTGTCAGTTTGCAATTCGGTGAGTGACATGCTGTGTTACCCTCTGTTAGTATCTATCTCTTGGAGTGCTGTTGCATTCAGTGGTCCCTCCCTTACCACAGCAATCCATACCCCAGAACAAGCAGTGTGTGTGCATTCATTTTGCACACACTGCTTTTGGACAGCCGTGATCGAGTGCTTCCACTCTTGAGAAGGGGCGCCTCAGAGAATGGACTGTATGGGCTGCAGTATGCATGGCCTCAGGCCTTGTACTTTAAAATTTCCCCTTGTCCACTCATTGTTTATACCTAGAGTTGAGAGAGGAGCGGAGGTGTGAAACTTGACAGAGTGACACATCAAATATGCAGTCTTACAAGTGTGCATATTAGTTGACATTTGCATGTAATGCACACCTTCCACCCCCCCCCCCCCTCGCCACGAAAGCTTTTCCTCCTAGTACTTGGAGTGGGCCTAATAATCCAGTTATTAGGGGGGGGGGGGGGTGCAGGCTACCCAGAGTTTAAGCTGTCACTGAGACTTGCCACTTTAGGGAGGGAGGAAATGGGTGTTAAGAAGCTCTCATCTGAATGTGGGCATGCTGGGATGGCAGGAACGTGGAATGGCAAATATCACCTAATGGCATCGATGTTAGCCTGATTCAGATGAATGGTTTGGATGAGGGTTTAGTGGCAGCATGTAGTGAAATACCCGGTGCAGGGGGATGTGTGTGTATTGGGGGGGGGGGGTTTGCTTGGCAGGTGCCAGATGCCTGGCAGCAGTCCTATTTGAGAGTCTCTTTTTCCAGTCACTAGTCTCCTTAGCCTCCTCTCTGTTGATCATATCATGCACAGTATACACAGAGGCTGCCACCCCAGCCTGCATCATTTGACTCTCACTCTATCCTCTGTATACGCTGGCAGGGTAGACTACCTTCCTTCTGTTATATGCAGGTCAATAGCTTTCCTGTGCATACAAAGAGATGGTCTGGCTATATCTGCTGTAGAATCTAGGGGACAGGTTTTGCTTAGCACTTTCAGCGCTTCACTTGTACACTAACCAACCTTTCCCTTCGATACCACTATGTACTTGGTTACAGTTAGAACAGAGTGTCAGCTGCTGAGTGACAATTAGGGAGGAGGAGTGAGGGAGTAGCATCTTGTCGAGAATGTCCACAGATGAAGAGCAGAGAGCCTAGAAGTGTGCTGCTGCTGCTGATTGGGACCAGGTGAACTTCCACAAACTGCCATCCCTGCAGTGGTCTCCCTTTGGGATCTCTGGATACTATCTGTAAGTTCATCCTTACCTTGCACATATTGGGGCGGATTTTAAAAGGAGCGCGAATAGCCTACTTTTGTTTGCGCTCCAGGCGCAAACAAAAGTACGCTGGATTTTAGTAGATACGCGCGGAGCCGCGCGTATCCACTAAAATCCTGGATCGGCGCGCGCAAGGCTATGGATTTTGTATAGCCGGCGCGCGCCGAGCCGCACAGCCTACCCCCGTCCCCTCCGAGGCCGCTCCGAAATCGGAGCGGCCTCGGAGGGAACTTTCCTTTGCCCTCCCCTCACCTTCCCCTCCCTTCCCCTACCTAACCCACCCGCCCGGCCCTGTCTAAACCCCCCCTTACCTTTGTCGGGGGATTTACGCCTCCCAGAGGGAGGCGTAAATCCCCGCGCGTCAGCGGGCCTCCTGCTCGCCGGGACGCGACCGGGGGGCGGGTCCGGAGGGCGCGGCCACGCCCCCGGGCCGCCCCGGGCCGTAGCCACGCCCCCGGACCCGCCCCCGGAACGCTCCCGACACGCCCCGAAAACGCCGCGTGGTTCGGCCCCGCCCCCGACACGCCCCCCCGACACGCCCCCTCCGAAAACCCCGGGACTTACGCGAGTCCCGGGGCTCTGCGCTCGCCGGGAGGCCTATGTAAAATAGGCTTCCCGGCGCGCAGGGCCCTGCTCGCGTAAATCCGCCCGGTTTTGGGCGGATTTACGCGAGCAGGGCTCTGAAAATCCGCCCCATTATATAGATCCCCAATCCATGCCAGTACAGGGGTGACAGAAAGTCTGAGGAGGTCTGCCTCGTCCCAAGCAGCAGTAGCCCTCTAGGCCTCTGCTGTTTGCCTGTGGACATTCTCAACATGACAATACTCCCCAACTCCTCCTCCCTAATTGTCATACAGAGGCTGATACTCAGTTCCAGCTATCAGCAAGTGGACATCATGTTTGGTTTAGTGTGAAAGGTACAAATGGTTGGGTACAGATTGCCTTTGAGTCATGACATAAGTGAGGGGGTTGAAGAACAAGGCTTGTGTGATGATGACTCTAACTTCCCCTTAACATCATACAAGCTCTACATGTACACAATATACTGTGTTGGGCAGTTAGCTACTGTCCATCTCACATACAGACTCATGTAAGCAGGAGTTAGCTAGGGGTGTGCCGTGTAAAGAAGGCAAAAGAGGCAATACTGAAGGTCCCCAGTAAAAACCTCTTTAGCTTTTGCTGTCTTCCTTAGGAGCATATCCTGAGCGTTCAGTTATATGGCCTAACCCATATGGTCTTCCCTGCTAGATAGGTGACTAGTTGGAATGTGCAAGTAGAGATGTGAATCGTGTCCTCGATCGTCTTAACGATCGATTTCGGCTGGGAGGGGGAGGGAATCGTATTGTTGCCGTTTGGGTGTGTAAAGTATCGTGAAAATCGTTAAAATCGTGAGCCGGCACACTAAAACCCCCTAAAACCCACCCCCGACCCTTTAAATTAAATCCCCCACCCTCCCGAACCCCCCCCAAATGCCTTAACTTACCTGGGGGTCCAGCGGCACACTAAAACACGGCACACTAAAACCCCCTAAAACCCACCCCGACCCTTTAAATTAAATCCCCCCCCTCCCGAACCCCCCCAAATGCCTTAAATTACCTGGGGGTCCGTAGCGGTGGTCCATAGCTTAAATTACATCCGTAGCGGCGGTCCGTAGCTAAATCGGGGGAAGGGGGAGAGCAGGAAAACTGGCACACTAAATCGTGTAGTCTTCAGCCGGCGCCATTTTGCAAAATGGCCGCCGCAAAATGGCGGCGGCCATAGACCAAAACGATTCGACGCAGGAGGTCGTTCCGGACCCCTGCTGGACTTTTGGCAAGTCTTGCTATATCTGCTGTAGAATCTGGCTATATCTGCTGTAGAATCTAGGGGACAGGTTTTGCCTACCCCCGTAGGGGGTAGGCAAAACCTGTCCCCTAGATTCTTTTTTTTCACTTTTTGTACGCTGATGATGTACAAATTCTTATTCCAGTAACGGAATCCATACCCAAAGCCATTGAAATCTGGGACACTACCCTCGCTTCTATCAATAATCTACTAACCTCCTTACAACTTGCCCTCAACTCCACAAAAACAGAACTCATGTTCATTTCTCCTCCCACCCCTCTACATGCTTCTCCCACCTCACCAATAACATCGACGCACATACAATTCTCCCACCAAGTCCGAGACCTAGGAGTCATTATTGACGACCAAATGGCCCTCAAAAAATTTATCAGCGCAATCCTTAAAGAGTGTTTTTTTCAAATTACATACACTCAAAAAATTGAAACCCTTACTTCACGCATCTGATTTCCGGACAGTTTTACAAGCCATGTTGTTTTCCAAAACAGATTATTGCAATTCACTCCTCCTAGGCCTACCTAAAAATGCTATCCGCCCCTTACAAATCCTGCAAAATACTGCAGCCCGCATCCTCACTAATACAAACGCAAAGGAACACATTACGCCAGTTTTGAAGGATTTACACTGGCTCCCCATTCAATCTCGCATACACTATAAGACACTAACACTTATCCATAAAGCCCTCCACAATCCTGAAATGAAATGGTTTAATAATACTCTACAATTTCAAAACTCTATTAAACCCACCAGAAATCAATACCTTGCCACATTACAGACCCCCTCGCCCAAACTATATAACTATGCTTCTACCAAAGCGCGAGCGCTTTCTTTTGCTGGCCCTTTGTTATGGAATACCATGCCCACCGAACTGCGCCTTGAGCCATCTCCCAAAACTTTCAAGCAAAAACTCAAGACATGGTTATTCACACATGCCTATACTTGAAATAAATATGTCCTCCCCTCCTTTACCTGCCCTGCCTTTCTACCAGACACCCCCTGTCTATATACCATCTCTAACTTCTCCTATTTCTGCTCCTATTCTAATGATCCTACCATATTGCTCCTAATTTAAGATTAGCACTTTCGCTCCCCTCTTACCACTTATTATTTAGAACTCCATCACCCTCTAACCCTCTCCCTTAGCTTTTACCTTTTTCCCCTTGAACCCTCTTTACTCTATAGTGTTGTTTTAATTCAGCTCAGTTAAGTTACAACTAAATGATAGTTCTGTTTTTGTAAAAGATTCTACTTGTTTTATGTTCAAATATTTATATACTTGCCTTTTTTAATTGTATAACGCTTATATAACTCTGTTAAATGTAAAACGCTCCGGCGTAAGTTCCTGTTCACTGTACACCGACGTGATATCTTTGATGAGCGGCGGTATATAAAAATTTATAAATAAAATAAATAAATAAAGTCTTGTGGGGGTCAGGAGGCCCCCCCAAGCTGGCCAAAAGTTCCTGGGGGTCCAGCGAGGGTCAAGGAGCGATTTCCTGCCGCAAATCGTTTTCCGTACGGAAAATGGCGCCGGCAGGAGATCGACTGCAGGAGGTCGTTCAGAGAGGGTTCCTGACCCTCGCTGAACGACCTCCTGCAGTCGATCTCCTGCCGGCGCCATTTTCCGTACGGCATTTGGGGGGGGTTCCGTAAGGCATTTGGGGGGGGGTTCGGGAGGGTGGGGGATTTAATTTAAAGGGTCGGGGTGGGTTTTAGGGTGTTTTAGTGTGTTGGTTTTCCTGCCCTCCCCCTTCCCCCGATTTACGATTTTTTGACGATAAATCGAGGGAATTGGTATTGTATCGTGGCCCTAACGATTTTTGACGATTTAAAATATATCGGACGATATTTTAAATCGTCAAAAAACGATTCACATCCCTATGTGCAAGGGCATTCTAGCATGCAAGGTTATGTGGTGGGCAAACCTTGTACTTTGTGAACCATTAACACAAAAATCACACAGTGAAAGGAAGTGTATTTTTCAAACCAGTGACCACTTTATTAGCGAAAACATATAGTCCACTGTTTAAAATAAAGTCAATGTCTTAGGTAATCACATTCTGCAAGGACAAGATAGCAAATAGCACAAAACATTGTAAATCACATGAACAGCATATTCTGTGTAGACCTGAACATATTTTGTTTGAATTGGAATCATTACATATACATGCTTAGCATCTTATCCTTTTGGCACAAACATGATTACAACAAAGAACATAGAAAGTGGACTTGCACCCCAAATAGCTACAGTACAGTTCTAATGTTGGAGCTGAAAGCAGCCTTGCTATGTGATGGCTAGGAAAAGGCCCCAGACAGTCCATGTTGAAAGAGAGTACTCAAGGAGACAGCCTAAGGGCCAAGGCAGCAGAGTTCAAGTGAAGGTCCCAGATAGTCTATGTTGAAAGAATGCACTCAAGGGGTCAGCCTAAGGGCTAAGACAACAGAGTTCAAGATGGAGGCAGCAGGACGAAAGAGTGCAGCATGGAGGCAGGAGGCCCAGGAAAATACATTGCAGCATGGAGGCAGGAGGCCCAGGATAAGACACCACAGCATGGAGGCAGCAGAAGCATGAGCTAAGATGAGATGAGACACCAGCATTTGGAGCAGGAGATTAGACATGATAAGAAGAGTTAGCAGCTGGACCGTGACTGGAGGCCACATCAAGGAGGATGGAATAGGGGCAGAACATCAAGGAGGGCTTTAGAGTTAGGCTGCTGGACAACAATGGCTGACAGAAGACCATCCCTTCTGCATGCTGGCAAAGGAACTCTGTAGTGAGGGCCCAGCTGGCTTCTTCCATTTAGCTGGTACAGTAACTCTGTAGTGAGGACAGACCCAGCAGACTTCTTCTGTTTAGCTGGCACAGAAACTCTGTAGTGAGGACGGGCCCAGCAGGCTTCTTCCATCTGGCTGGCACAAGAACTCTGTAAATGGGCCCACCCAGGATTGTTGCTACAACTCTTCTTATTTGGCATTCAATGCCACCACCTTTGGTCCTTTATGGCCTCTTGCCATGTCATGGCTTGCCACTTGGGGGGGGGGGGGGGCAGGTCTTTTGCGGGCCTACCCCTCGGGCATCTGTCAGCCCATGGTCTACTGTGGGGTGTGGACTCCATTGATGCTGGGGATGGTTATTCAGGCATCCTTTGCAGGATCTGCATCAGCATGTTCATCTTACTATTTGCTGCTGTGGCCAGTGTCGTAATATTTTGCGTGTTTGCAGCAGTCTGATCTCACAGGATCTGGTTGGTTCTTCCTGTTGACTGCCCTCCTGAGGCACACAAGCTCTGCCTGTATGTGTCGGAGCTGTACCCCATGCCTCCTTTCCAGCTAGACCACCTGTCATGCATGGACTCCTATTGGTGGCGGGGATATTGTTGGTGCTGGTGCTGCTGCTAGTGCTAGTGCTGGTAGCAGTACTGTGATAGTGGTTTGGAGTGCAGAAATTTGGGCCTCCAAATGTGGCATGATGGGGCTTCTAGGCTGCTCCTGCGGAGGGCATGGTGCTTCAGGCTGGTGCTATGGTGTGCTGGCTTGAGGTTGTGTCGAATCTATTGGCTCCCACACAAGGCTGTGTTCCTCCATGAAGCCAGAGAGGTTGAGGGATTGAGATTGAGATTGACAGATTGAGTGGGCTGAGTGAACCCAGGGTTGCAGCATCTGCAATGCCTCCTGAGCCTGTGGCTGCTGCTGCTTCTCCTCCTCCTTGACCACCTGGGTCTAGGTATCCATGAGGAAGGCCCTGTGCAAAAGGGTTGCTGCACTGCTGGTCCCTGGGGCTTGCTGGCTGGTCCCTTGGGCTTGCTGGCTGGTCCCTGGGGCTTTCTGGGTGATCCCTGGGGCTTCCTTGCTGGGTCCGGCAGCTTAGTGGGTGAGAGCTGTGGAAACAAAATATAAGACATAAGTACCTATGACAGCAAGTATAGTTTTTTTATTTGGCATCAGAGGTGCACTTTGCTTCTTAAGCATTGTGAGCATCTTATGCCAAATGATGTGTACACCTGTTGCAGCCTGCCCATTTGTAGGTGAGGTGAATTCACTCCCAGACTCTCTTCATATCATTTCTTCCACACAACAGTTTAAAAAATCATTAAAAACCTACTTATTTCAGAAAACATACAGTTTATTCTTTAACTCCCAAAACTAACATTCATTCACCTTTCGCATTGTCATTAGCTTTTTTAAACAGATATATCTATAAGAAACAACATTACAGATTCAACCCACTCACTGTTTAACGTTGTAGGGCATGAATGTTTAATTGTATTATTATTTTAATGTTAGCCTTTTATTTGGTCTTGTTTTTAAAGTTAATTCATTATGTATGTCGGTTGTAAACCGTTTTGATTAATTCTTTTGAATTGTAAAGGCAGTATATAAACATTTTTAAATAAATAAATAAATACTGGCTGTAGCTCACATGGTGTCCAGCTGCTCAGCCATGCCCTCGAAGACATCTTGTCCCAGTCTTTTCATGAGGCACTCCTCCATGGGGGTGAGGATGATGGGACAAGGGACTTCTCCTCCGGTCCCCTGTATATATTTATTTCTGGCCTCCACCTTGGCTAATCAACTGTGCCTTGATGTCCTGGTACCTGTGGGCCACCTGCTCCCTGATTCGTTGGACTCTGCTGTGCCGGGAGATGTCCTGGGCTATGTTGTGCCAGATCTGGCCCTTGGATGTCTTTGAGGTCTTGGCCGCCCACTTGCCTATCCCCTTCCCGCTCCTGCCTCCTCCTATCCCTTCCCTCCTGCCTATCTCTACTCCTGTCCCTGACCCTACTCCTACTCCTACTTCTCCTCCTAGCACTCCTCCCCTTATCCTCCCATCTCCTCTCCTCCCTCCTCACTTTTCTCTCCTCACCTCTCTCCCCATACCTCTCAAGCTCCATCCTCCGCTCTCCTCCTCACAATAAACACTTCTCCACACTCTTCCACCAACACCACTCCTCACTCCTCTACTCACACCACTGCTCCTCACTCCACTACTTCTCCACCACCACTCCTACATACCAAAAAACAGACAAACTGGACAATTCAAAAAAAAAACTTTCATTCTAGCAAAGAAGACAAAGGATCAAGGTAAAGGGAAACAGATGGCAACAGAAAACCAGACAATGCTCTCTGGTAATCGAATCAGAAAAAGCTCCTACTCCCACTAAACCATTCCTCTCCTCTCTCTCCCATGCCTGAAACACCCTCAAAGAGGCAGCTGCAGGAAGATGGGATATATAAACTGAAAAAATAAAGCACCACGCACTAATTTACGCCAGCTGATTAAAATGACACAGCACACGGTGACCCAATCCGAGACACTCTGATGCAATGCACCATGCACTGACGCTATGCACCATTAGTTGATGCAATGTGCCATGCATTATTGACCTATGCGATGCTGGAGCCTGCAAATTATCCTATCCACACCCATTTTTTTTTATCGCCGGCACTATTTTTGCTATACTTATAGCTTTTTTATGAATCAAGGTCTATATTATTACAAAAATAAAATCAGTGAAAATATTACTTTTCCAGTGATTTTTCTCCTGTGTTATTTTATCAAAGTCATTTTTCCACTGACATCTTTTCTTATAACATTGAAATTCCCAGGCAAGATAAAATAAAAACTGGAAACAAAGGTTCCTACCTATGCCAAATAGATGTATGTCTGCCCCAAATATTTCATGAATAAATCATTTTATGATATTCAGCAAATTCCAAATATCTGCTGCTATTTATATACTAGCCCACAGTGGAAAGGCTGAATGGATCCCAAAGATTTTGGAGATCTTACAAAATAATTTAATTAGATGCAAACATAGGGGCGGATTTTCAGAGCCTTGCTTGCCTAAATCCGCCCGGATTTAGGCGAGCAGGGCCCTGCGCGCCGGTGCGCCTATGTTCAATAGGCCTACCGGCGCGCGCAGACCTCGGGACTCGCGTAAGTCCCGGGGTTTTCCGAGGGGGGCGTGTCGGGGGCGGGCCCGATCTGCGTGGCGTTTTTGGGGCGGGACGTAGCGTTTCGGGGGCGGGCCTGGGGGCGTGGTTACGGCCCGGGGCGGTCCGGGGGCATGGCCGCGCCCTCCGGACCCGCCCCCAGGTTGCGTCCCGGCTCGCTAGCAGCCCGCTGGAGCGCGGGGATTTTCGTCTCCCTCCGGGAGGCGTAAATCCCCCGACAAAGGTAAGGGGGGGGTTTAGACAGAGCCGGGCGGGTGGGTTAGGTAGGGGAAGGGAGGGGAAGGTGAGGGGAGGGCAAAAGAAAGTTCCCTCCGAGGCCGCTCCGATTTCGGAGCGGCCTCGGAGGGAACGGAGGTAGGCTGCGCGGCTCGGCGCGCGCCGGCTATACGGAATCGATAGCCTTGCGCGCACCGATCCCGGATTTTAGCGGATACGCGCGGCTACGCGCGTATCTACTAAAATCCAGCGTACTTTTGTTTGCGCCTGATGCGCCAACAAAAGTACGCCAAATCGCGCTATTTGAAAATCTACCCCATTATGCATTCACACTTTTTAAGTGTTATACATATAAGGAAAACTTTAATACTTTAAAATAGGCCAATTTTCAGTCAAGTCTGAATACTTAGGTAATATTGAAAAGGTTTTATGTGTGTAAATGGGCTTTTGAAAATTGCTACTTTTTCACACGTAACTCCTTTGAAAATTCACTTCATAGGTTTTTGGCTGAAAAACAGTCTAGAAAATGAGAGAAAATATTTGTCTCTTACTAATTAATCTTATTTTAAATTTTGAGTAAAAAAAACTAATTACATACTAATTTTGATGATGCAAATAAAAAATAGAAAGTATTATTTTCAAAGGTTCATTTCATATTGTGTTTATAATAGATCTTTTCCTAAGGTTGAGGCTATGAGAATATAATACTGGTATTTTGTTTGTGTTGCTGCAGGTTTGGGCTGCCAAAGCTAACATGAGTCATAACCCTCCATCAGATTTTGTCTGGAAGGATCAGAAAAAAATTGGAGCTGGGACAGAATACACTACTATTCTATGTAAACCAAATGGTCATGTTAGTATTCTGATTCTTACCTAATATTTAGGACTGCTAAATTCTGCTAGAACTTTTTATTATTGAATAAGCTCCTAAGTAAACAATACACTAATAATAATTACTTGTTAGAAAATTTACAGTAATACATTTTGATAAGGAAGAGACTAATTTTCTTGTAAATTATTGAGATAAAATTCAATTTACAAGCTGGAACAAGAAATGTCACAGCCTATACTGGATGCATGATATCAAATTTAAAATAGATTAAACATTATTAACATGATTTGCATTAAGCTATTTTAATATTAATAAGCTACTTTGCAAGCATTATATGTGACATGGCTTCTTATTCAGGGGAAAATGTCAGCGTTTTCAATAATGCTTAAGCCATCATTACTGATAATGCACATTTAAGTAATTTTAATGCACATTTCCTGGCGTGTAGCCAGATGGACTCAGAACAAATGGGATAGTATCCGCATGCTAGCAGTTGGAGACAGATTTGACGTCAGCACGGGGTATATATATCCCCACAGGAAGCGTAGCAACTTAGTAATCTTCCTTGCAAAAGCTGTTATGGATGTGTGTACTGACGCTCAGTGAAAAGTGAAACAGGATTCCCCTGACCGATTGACGCTGCGGCTGCCGCTGCAGTGGCGGCTCCAGCAGATCCTGTTCCTGGACCATCACGCCCTTATCGTGAGCGAGACCTCCCGCCGCTGGACAGTCCAGATCAGTCAGACCAGGAGGTTTCACCGGACGAGTCTGAATTCCCGGACGAGGGGGATCTTCCCCCAGGGATTGAGCCATATAGAACCATGAGGCTGTTCTTCCCTAAGGAGGATCTCTCGGACCTGGTGTCTCAGTGCCTGGCGGAGTTGGATATTACAGGTCCCAGCGCCACGGTGCCCTCTGCGCAGAACCCCCTGCTGGAAGGTCTTCGTCCTACAGCCCGCCATTTTCCATTCTTGCAAGCAGCACAGCAATTGATAGATTTAGAATGGGCTGCGCCGGCGGCCGCATTCAAAGGGGGTCGGGCCCTGACGGGCATGTACCCACTAGCACCGGCTATCCAGGAACTGCTTGCGTGTCCTCAGGTGGACGCCTTGATTAGCGCTGTGGTCAAGCGCACTACCATTCCAGTTGAAGGGGGGGCGGCCCTCAAGGATCCTCATGACCAGCAACTGGACACCATACTGAAACAGACCTTTGAGGTGGCAGCTCTATCTTTGCGGATCGCAACTTGCTGCACAGTGGTGACGCGTGCCTGTTTGTCACAGGTCAGGAACAACGCTCCAGCTGCAGACATGGAGTCCGCTCTCTCGTTCCTCATGGATGCTGCATCAGACCTAGTCCGAACAACAGCCAAGGGGATCTCATCCTCCGTAGCTGCCAGGAGGCAGCTCTGGATTCGGAAATGGTCAGCCGATGCGCCTTCCAAAACACGCCTCACCAGATTCCCCTTTAAGGGCTCTTTCCTGTTTGGCAGCGACCTTGATAAACTGGCCAGCACATGGGGCGCTTCTCCAGTACCTCGACTGCTGGAAGATCGGGTCAGAAGGAACCAGCGTGCCTTTCCAAGGACCTCCAGGGGTAGAAGCTCTCAGCGCTTCATTCCCTACAGGAGTCGCTACCAGGCACCTCGTCCTCAGGCCAGGAACCAGTCCTTTCGGACCAAGCAGCGCAAGAGAGGAGCAGGCCCGGGCTCCGGTCCCGGCCGCGCCTCACAATGAGAATCCGCCGATCCATCCAGTGGACGGAGCCATAGGGGGCAGGTTAACCCTCTTCTACCCCAGATGGGTCGAGATTACGTCGGACCAGTGGGTCCTCGCCATCATCCGAGAGGGGTATTATCTGGACTTTCATCATCTCCCTCCGGACAAGTTTGTGGAGTCTTCCTGTCCCACACACAAGAAGGCAGCATTGGAAGCTACCCTGGCGATACTCCTGTCCTTGAAAGCCATTATCCCAGTACTTGCCTGGGAAGTGAATTCTGGACACTATTCCATTTATTTTATGGTTCCCAAGAAAGGGGGCACCTTTCGGCCCATACTGGACCTCAAGTCGGTCAATCGATATTTACGGGTCCCGAGGTTTCGCATGGAAACTCTGTGGTCCGTCAAGACCGCAGTACAGCCGGGAGAATTCCTCACTGCGTTGGACCTGTCAGAAGCCTACCTGCATATCCCGATCCATCCGGATCATCAGCGCTACCTACGCTTCAAGGTTCTAGGATGCCACTTCCAGTTCCGGGCTCTGCCCTTCTGGTTGGCCACGTCCCCGCGGACCTTCACCAAGGTGGTCGTAATGGTAGCAGCGGCATTCAGGCGGGAAGGAATTCTGGTCCATCCCTACCTAGATGACTGGCTGATCAGGGCGAAATCTCGAGAGGAGAGCCATCGGACAACCGACAGAGTGATCGCCCTTCTGGAAAGCTTGGGCTGGGTAATCAACCTCAGCAAGAGTTGCCTACATCCTTCCCAGTCCCTGGAATACCTGGGAGTACAGTTCGACACCCGGGCAGACACAGTCAGTCTCACTGCCAAGAGAAAGTTGAAACTTCAGCAGCGTATTCAGTACTTGATGGGAGCCAGTCGGCCTCTAGCTTGGGATTATCTGCAGGTTCTCGGTCTCATGGCATCCACCCTGGAAGTGGTACCTTGTGCAAGGGCCCATATGAGACCTCTACAGCACTCCCTGCTCTCTCGCTGGAGCCCCCGGCTACGGAACTACTCCACGCACCTACCTCTGCCGGCCAGAATACGGACCCAGTTAAGGTGGTGCTTGCAGTCCAACCACATGAGCAGGGTGTCGAAGATGTCTTCACCCACGTGGACTCTGCTCACCACAGATGCCAGCCTGAGCGGCTGGGGAGCACACTGCGAAGAACTCGCCGCACAAGGGCGGTGGAACAGAGAAGAGTCAGCATGGAACATCAACCATCTAGAGGCCCGGGCAGTCCGATTGGCATGCCTTCGATTTGCTCATAGACTGAAGAACAGAGCAGTCAGAGTGATGTCCGACAACGCCACCACGGTGGCATACATCAACCGTCAGGGCGGAACCAGAAGCCGTCAAGTGTCTCTGGAGATCGCTCCATTGATGGCTTGGGCAGAGGCGAATCTTCAGGACATCTCCGCCGTCCACATTGCCGGGAAGGACAACACCACGGCAGACTTCCTCAGCAGAGAAAGCCTAAATCCGGGAGGGTGGCAGCTGTCACCCACAGCCTTCCAGATGATTGTGGATCACTGGGGGATTACGGACATGGATTTGCTGGCGGACAAGTCCAACGCTCAAGTACCCAGATACTTCAGCCGCAAGCGTGACCCGTTCTCACACGGAATCGATGCCCTGGTTCAGCCATGGCCTCCAGGGACTCTGCTATATGCCTTTCCTCCGTGGCCTCTGCTGGGCGCCATCATCCACAAGATTCGGAAACACCGGGGCCTAGTTCTTCTAGTGGCACCAGACTGGCCAAGAAGACCCTGGTACGCGGACATGAGAAAACTACTGGCAGGGGAGCCTCTTCCCCTGCCTCCTCTCCGGGACCTTCTACGTCAAGGTCCCATCCTTCACGAGGATCCAGCTCAATTCTCTCTTACGGTCTGGCCATTGAGAGGGCTAGACTAAAGAAAAGAGGTTACTCGGAGCCCGTGATAGATACACTCCTCCGAGCTCTCAAGTTTTCCACATCCCTCACCTACGTAAGGATCTGGAGAGTATTCGAAGCATGGTGCGACACTCATGGCACCAATCCACATGCGACCACAATTCCTATTGTGTTGGATTTCCTGCAAGATAGACTTCAGAAGGGTCTCTCCCTCAGCTCCATCAAGGTTCAGGTGGCTGCGCTGTCTTGCTACGGTCCCAAGAGGGATGGCAAGACCATTGCCAAGCACCCAGATGTTTCTCGTTTCCTGAAAGGAGTCAAGCATATTCGTCCGCCACTGAAGTGGCCTGTGCCCTTATGGAACCTCAACCTTGTTTTGGATTTCCTCGCGGGATCCACCTTCAGACCCCTTCGGGGCCTGTCTCTCCGTTCTCTAACCTTGAAAATGGTGTTCTTGCTGGCTGTATGTTCAGCACGCCGCATCTCAGAGCTACAAGCATTGTCTTGCCGTGATCCCTTTTTGAGAATCACTCCTGAAGCTATCCATCTTCGGACGGTTCCCTCCTTTCTACCTAAGGTGGTTTCACAGTTTCATCTTAACCAAACCATATCCTTGCCTACCACGGCGGGGTTGCAGAAATCTGAAGAAGGGCGTTTATTACGCCATCTCGACATTGGCAGATTGCTGCCCAGATATCTGGACATGACACAAGAAGTTCGACGGACGGACCATCTGTTTGACCTACATAGCGGGAAATGACAAGGGGAAGCGGCCTCTCGGCCCACCATCGCCCGCTGGATTAAAGAAGTTATCAGAGCAGCTTATGTAGAGGCTGGGAAGTCTCCGCCTCTACAAGTCAAGGCTCATTCTACCAGAGCACAAGCGGCATCTTGGGCAGAATCCAGGATGCTGTCGCCTGCAGAAATCTGTAAAGCGGCGACGTGGTCCTCCCTCCATACCTTTTCCAGGTTCTACCGTCTGGATGTCCAGGCCAGGGAGGACTCAGCTTTTGCGAGGGCGGTACTACATGGGCCTCAGGCAGCCTCCCACCCAGGCTGGGAGTAAAGCTTTTGTACATCCCATTTGTTCTGAGTCTATCTGGCTACATGCCAGGAAATGTTGAGATTACTACCTGATAATCTCCTTTTCCTTAGTGTAGACAGATGGACTCAGCATCCCGCCCAGCTGCCTGCGTACATGGGTTTCACCTATTCAAGGTAAGCCATGTCATCTGTTTCCATAAGAGCATACACTCTACCAGGTGTCAACGCCTTCCGGTTGGGAATGCTGGCGGTCTCCAGCTACTGTCAATCGGTCAGGGGAATCCTGTTTCACTTTTCACTGAGCGTCAGTACACACATCCATAACAGCTTTTGCAAGGAAGATTACTAAGTTGCTACGCTTCCTGTGGGGATATATATACCCCGTGCTGACGTCAGATCCGTCTCCAACTGCTAGCACGCGGATACTATCCCATTTGTTCTGAGTCCATCTGTCTACACTAAGGAAAAGGAGATTATCAGGTAGTAATCTCAACATTAAGCCCAAATTCAGAGTTAAATACCTATAATGCAGCTTAGTAAATATACCCCCAAGGCTTTAAACCATGCTGCTGTAAATTCAGTAACCTTTCAGAAATATTCATGCATTCTGTTCTGAAGGAACTAAAAAATGAAATTTCAGACCTATTAGGAAAAATTTGTAACCTATCATTAAAATCATCCATTGTACCTGAAGTCTGGAGGATAGCTAATGTAACTCCAATATTTAAAAAGGGCTCCAGGGGCGATCCGGGAAACTACAGACCGTTTAGCCTGACTTCAGTGCCAGGAAAAATAGTGGAAAGTGTTCTAAACATCAAAATCACAGAACATATAGAAAGACATGGTTTAATGGAACAAAGTCAGCATAGCTTTACCCAACGCAAGTCTTGCCTCACAAAGTTGCTTCACTTTTTTGAAGGAGTTAATAAACATGTGGATAAAGGTGAACTGGTAGATGTAGTGTACTTGGATTTTCAGAAGGCATTTGACATAGTTCCTCATGAGAGGCTTCTAGGAAAAGTAAAAAGTCATGGGATAGGTGGCGATGTCCTTTCGTGGATTACAAACTGGCTAAAAGACAGGAAACAGAGAGTAGGATTAAATGGACAATTTTCTTAGTGGAAGGGAGTGGGCAGTGGAGTGCCTCAGGGATCTGTACTGGGACCCTTACTTTTCAATATATTTATAAATGATATGGAAAGAAATACAACCAGTGAGGTAATCAAATTTGTAGATGATACAAAATTGTTCAGACTAGTTAAATCATAAGCAGATTGTGATAAATTGCAGGAAGACCTTGTGAGACTGGAAAATTGGGCATCAAAATGGCAGATGAAATTTAATGTGGACAAGTGCAAAGTGATGCATATAGGGAAAAATAACCCATGCTATAGTTACACAATGTTAGGTTCCATATTAGGTGCTACCACCCAAGAAAGAGATCTAGGCATCATAGTGGATAACACATTGAAATCGTCGGTTCAGTGTGCTGTGGCAGTCAAAAAAGCCAACAGAATGTTGGGAATTATTAGAAAGGGAATGGTGAATAAAACGGAAAATGTCATAATGCCTCTGTATCGCTCGATGGTGAGACCACACCTTGAATACTGTGTA
Organism: Rhinatrema bivittatum; assembly: GCF_901001135.1. Taxonomy (NCBI): domain Eukaryota; kingdom Metazoa; phylum Chordata; class Amphibia; order Gymnophiona; family Rhinatrematidae; genus Rhinatrema; species Rhinatrema bivittatum. The sequence continues at coordinate 284,525,701 of NC_042618.1, read as the reverse complement.
CAATTCTGGTCACCGCATCTCAAAAAAGATATAATTGCACTGGAGAAGGTACAGAGAAGGGTAACTAAAATGATAAGGGGAATGGAAAGCTCCCCTATTTATCTATTTTATTTATTTATTTAGTTCACTTTTATATACCGGTATTAAAAAAAAAATTAACATATCGGTGTACATTTTAAAAGCAAACAGTTAACAATTATTATAAACATTAAACAACATCTTAAAATAGCTATAATAACACTCTATAAAATAGAATAAAATATCTAACATTACCACATATTATTGTCATAAAATCTCTTACTAATGATAAAACTATAAAAGGGATGGAAAGGCAAGGGTAAGTAGAAAGACTCTTACGGGCCGATACAGTAAAAATCGCGGGAGAGCGGGCGACGAGTGCCCGCTCTCCTGGCATGCGCACAGGACATTCTCCTGTGCGTGCGATACAGTAAAGTAATTTATTTAAATTAGGGTCCGAGGCAAAAAGAGGTGCTAGGGACACTAGCGCGTCTCTAGCGCCTCTTTTTGGACAGGAGTGGTGGCTGTCAGCGGGTTTGACAGCCGACGCCGGCAAAATTGAGCATCCGGTTTTCAACCCGCGAGCCGTGGGCCCATTTTAATTTTTTTTTTTTAATCTTTTACTTTTTTTAACTTTTGGGGCCTCTGACTTAATATCGCCATGATATTAAGTCGGAGGGTGCACAGGAAAGCAGTTTTTACTGCGTTTCTGTGCACTTTCCCGGTGCCGGCAGAAATTAACACCTACCTTTGGATAGGCGCTAATTTCTTAAAGTAAAATGTGCGGGTTGGCTGCACATTTTACTTACCGTATCGCACGGGAATACCTAATAGGGCTATCAACATGCATTTGCATGTTGCGGGCGCTATTGGGTTCGGGGGGGTTGGACGCACATTTTTGATTACCCCTTACTGAATAAGGGGTAAAGCTAGCGCGTCAAAAATGCTCGTCCAGTCGCGTGTTAACAGTGCGCTCCTCCGGAGCGCACTGTACTGTATCAGCCTATATGTTAGTAAAGGCCTGCTCAAATAGCCAAGTTTTTAACTTTTTCTTAAACGTGTTAGATTGGGACTCCAATCTTAGCTAGTGGGTAAGCTATTCCAAATTTTTGGGCCCGCCAATGACAATGCTTGGTCTCGAACGAAATTGAGGGGTGCAAGTTTCGGTGAAGGAATTGATAATAAAGCTTTACCAGATGAATGCATATTCCTTTGTGGTGTATGAAAGTATTGGGCAGAATTTAACCATTCTATTTTGTCTTCATAAAGAGCTTTATGTATCATAGATAGACATTTGAACTGAATTCTAAAGAAAACAGGGAGCCAATGAAGTTCTCTAAGTACAGGTGTGATGTGGTCTTGTTTTTTACTCCCGGTCAAGAGCCAGGCTGCCGAATTCTGCAGAAGCTGTAAAGGGCGGATTGTTGAAATGGAAAGTCCCAACAGCAAAGCATTACAATAATCTATTTTCGCAAATATAAGAGCTTGAAGTACAGTCCTGAAATCATTTTTATACAGCAAATATTTTAACCTTTTTAGGACCTGTATCTTATAATATCCCTCCTTTACAGTTTTACTTATATACTTCTTAAAATTAAATTCGGTATCTAAAATAAATCTAAAATAAAACCCAGATCTCTAACCTCAAACAAAATTTTTGTGTCGAATTCAATAACTTGGTTTCAGCCATCATGTTTTCACTCAAATTAGAGATAATTAATATCTCTGTTTTTGATTGATTCAAGGAGAGAAACATATGATTTAGCAATTGTTGGATGGATTTAAAATATATATCCCACAGTTTTAAAGTGTACTCCACTGTGGACTCAATTGGTAATAAAATTTGCATATCATCTGCAAATACAAAATATTTAAGACTAAGGCCCGAATGTAATTTGCATAAAGGGGTCATATAAATGATAAATAAGGTAGGTGACAACGATGATCCCTGGGGTACTCTGGCATTCAAAGTCACTATATCTGATTCTTTGTTGTCTACCCTAACCCTATATGACCTATTTGATAAAATAGATCTAAACCATTGAAGGGTGGTATTGGTAAGACCAATCTCTTCAGCATTGATTCGTGGAAAGACTAAAGAGGTTAGGACTTTTCAGCTTGGAGAAGAGATGGCTGAGGGGGATATGATAGAGGTGTTTAAAATCATGAGAGGTCTAGAACGGGTAGATGTGAATCGGTTATTTACTCTTTTGGATAATAGAAAGACTAGGGGTCACTCCATGAAGTTAGCATGTGACAAATTTAAAACTAATCGGAGAAAGTTCTTTTTCACTCTATGCACAATTAAACTCTGGAATTTGTTGCCAGAGGATGTGCTTAGTGCAGTTAGTATAGTTGTATTTAAAAAAATGGATTGGATAATTCTTGGAGGAGAAGTCCATTACCTTAGAAAATAGCCACTGATATTACTAGCAATAGTATTGAATAGACTTAGTTTTTGGGTACTTGCCAGGTTCTTATGGCCTGGATTGGCCACTGTTGGAAACAGGATGCTGGGCTTGATGGACCCTTGGTCTGACCCAGTATGGCATGTTATGTTATTATGTTCTTATTCTCTTGGACGTAGAGGTGCTCTTCACCCTGGAAGTTGGTACTCCCCCGGGAGGAGCCTATAGGAGCCCAACTGCTGGGACTTAGGTGGCTTCACCCTTGGAAGCTGAAGCCCCACCGGGAGGAGCCCATAGGGGCCCGACCGCTGGGACTTAGGCGGTAGTGGATCAGGACTGGGAACTGGAACCAGACTAAGACAGTGGGTCAGTACTGTAACAGGGCTCAAGTTCTGGAATCAGGCAGGAATTGTAGCAAGATTCGGGTACTGGAACCAGGCAGGAACTGTAGCAGGCAAGCAGGAACCAGGCAGGTACTGTAACAGGCAAGCAGGAACCAAGCAGATACTGTAGCAGGCAAGCAGGAACGAAGCGATAGCGAGGCAGGTCGCTCCGGGGCACAGCGCAACAGGGATCCAGTAGGTAAGCCCGTTGCAAGGCAAAGACTGGGTGGCCACGCCCGGCTAATCAAGGCCGCGGCGTCTGACGTCAGGAATTGGGCGGAGTCACACTGGCGGGAAATGGCCTAGAAAAGTGCCCAAGTGGCGCGCGCCTAGAGACAGGGCATCCATGGAAGGCTTCCCGGCGGCGCAGCCCTCACAGGGATGCTGCCGAACAGGCAGGAACTAGGCCAACGAAAGCGAGAACAGGTCCAGGAACACGGAGGTAAGGGTCTTGTCGCGGTGCTCGCAGCCAGAACGCAACAATTAGAACACAGCTCATGAGCTAATTGATAAAATGGCAGAAGGTCAGCAAGACAGTGAGCCCCATTGCCATATTCAATCTTATGAATTATAGTTAAAATTTTAAAATGTACTCTTTGTTGGACACGCTGCCACTGGAACATCTAATTTTGAGGTAATTCAGTCTCTATAGCTGCAATCAATAATCATAAAAGCTGTAGAATTTTAGGCTAACTGCAGGATCATAAGAAACTACAGTAGCCCAAAATATAGGCTGCTGTAGTTATCTTATTTACTTAGTACTAAAGTCTGAACTACCTATTGCGGTCCCGACCGCCTCCCCCATGTTTGGGGTCGGGTCCACTTACCTTCATCTTGGTCCGCGGAGGACCGCGCCGGGCCTCCGGTCCAGCAGGCCGCCAGGCCGCTGTCTCGCCACGTGGAGAACGCCGTCCAGGCCGCCAGAAGCTCCGCCCCTCTCGTTTGCCTCGCGTGCGCGCGAGGAAGGCCCTTATGTGCGCCCAGCACCCGGAAGTTCGGGACGGCCCCTTCTGCTGACGTCATGCCCCGGACCGCATTTAACCGGCGTCCAGTCTCCTACTAAACGCCTTGCAACGAGGTTCTCTGAATACTAGCTGCCTCCCGTTCCTGTACCTGCTTCAGTGACGTTCTCGTTTGACTTCCTGATTCTCGACCCCAGTCTGCTTCAGTACACTGCTGGCCTGTCTGCCGCCTGCCTCGACCCCGGTCTGCTTCAGTACTCTGCCTGCCTGTCTGCCGCCTGCCTCGACCCCGACCTGCTTCAGTACTCTGCCTGCTTGTTCGCTGCCTGCCTCGACCCCGGCCTGCTTCAGTACTCTGCCTGCTTGTTCGCTGCCTGCCTCGACCCCGGCCTGCTACAGTACTCTGCCTGCTTGTTCGCTGTCTGCCTCGATCCCGGTTTGCTTCAGCACTTCGTCTGCCTGCCTGCTGGTCCAGTTCCCGCCTTGCCACAGAACTCTTTCCATTCGACGGTCTGCCCTGACCCTGGTCCACGGAGCGTTGGCCCTGCCTCGGATCGCTTCTGGACTCTGTTGCTCTTTCTCCGCCTTGACCCGACCCGGGGCCTGCTCTCTTCTGGCTACCTGGCTGACTCCCTCTGACCGGCCTCTGGACTTCCCCTGCACTGCCTAAGTCCCAAGGGCCTGGGTCCCTACGGGCTCCTCCCGGGGGGATTCCGGGTCCCGGGTGAAGCCCTGCCAGGCAGAGTACTGAAGCAGGCCTCCCGGTCTGCCATACTGTCACCCTTGGCAGCTCAGCCCAAGGGTCCACTATCTGACTACCACAGTTCTTGAACTATAACAGCTTGCAAGGCCATGGACTCGGCGGAGGCTCCCAGCCTACAGGCCATTCCAGGAATGGCGCAGCGCCTCCAACAGCAGCAGCACTGCATCGATGCCCTCGCGGCCACCGTGGAGCAATTAGTCTCTCGCCTGGAGGCATTACCGCCGGACCCGCCTCCAGCACCACCCCCCGCTCCGGTACTCAACTCCGCCTCGGTTACCCAGTTACCGGCACCGACCCGCTACGCCGGGGTTACCAAGGCGTGCCGGGGTTTTTTTAACTAGTGCTACGTCCGGTTTACCTTGTTGCCTGCACAGTTCCCCTCAGACTCTGTAAAAGTAGCATATATCTTCTCCCTACTGGACGGAAAGGCACTCGACTGGGCCTCTCCCATGTGGGAGCGACAGGACCCCCTATTGCACAATCTCCAGGAATTTGTGCTCAATTTCTGACAAGCCTTCGATGATCCGGCCCATCAAACCACTGCCACCTCCGAACTATTGCATCTCAGGCAAGGGGCTCGGTTCATGGCGGACTACACCATTGATTTCCTCACCCTTGCCATGGAGGTTGGTTGGCGGGACGACTGCCTAAGGGGGATCTATCTGGAGGGTTTGGCAAGCCGCGTCAAAGATGAGCTGGCTGGTCGGGACATTCCAGACGACCTCAACAACCTCATTGATGTGGCAGGCCGAGTGGACCGCCGATTACAGCAATGGGACAGGGAAGGACGCCCTTCATGAAGGTCCCCTCCGGCTACCCAAGGTTCCGCCAGGCCCATGGTTCCCAAGACCCCTCCCGCTACCTCCTCACCGAGCGAGCCTATGCAATTAGGACGGGTTCCGTTAACTGCGGAGGAAAGAAGGAGACGCCGGTCCCAGGGGTTGTGTCTGTACTGCAGCGGGAAAGGGCACTTCCTCACCCACTGCCCGGAGCGTCCGGGAAACGACCACGCCTAGGACATTCTGAGGAGCTACTCCTAGGCTATGCGGGCTCAGCTCCTCAATGCTCAATTCCAGTGACTCTAAAATACATATTCAAGCTCCCATTCTCATCCATACATATACACATTTAAGGTCCTATTCTCACCCACACATACACACATTCAAGCACCCATTCTTATCCACATATTCAAGCTTCCATTCTCACCCACCCACACAAACCCAGGCTCTCATTCTCACCCATATATACACACATTCAAGCTCCCATTCTCACCCACCCACAAACCCAGGCTCCCATTCTCAACCACACATACACACATTCGAACTCCCATTCACCCACATATTCAAGCTTCCATTCTCACCCACATACACACCCAGGCTCCAGTTTTCACCCACACACACTCCCATTCTCATCCACACATACACATTCAAGCACGTGCACAGCTTCCGCTTTCTCCCCCAGAGCAGGAAGATCAGCTGCCTCTCCTGCTGCCACCGGACTCCTGCTATCTTCGGACGTCGGGCCGTACAGCCCGCCGAACTTCCTGTCGGGGGGGGGAGCGGAAGCGCAGCGCACAACGTACGCTTCCTCCCTCCCCCCCCCCCCAGCACGAAGATCGGCGGGCAGTATGGCCCGACGCCCGAAGATAGCAGGAGTCCGGTGGCAGCAGGAGAGGCAGCTGATCTTCCTGCTTTGGGGGAGAAAGCGGAAGCTGTGTGCGGCGCTTCCGCTCCCCCAAACAGGAAAATCGGCGGCCGTTTGGCCCGAAGATAGCAGGAGAACGGGTGGCAGCAGGAGAGACAGCTGATCTTCCTGCATTGGGGGGAGGAAGCGGAAGCTGCGCGCGGCGCTTCCGCTTCCCCCCCCCCGAACAGGAAGACCGGTTGGCCATACGGCCGCAGCAGCGCTTCCCCATGTGTGCCGTGATGGCGCGCGAGGCGTGGGTTCTCTTGTTCGCTGTCGCGGGGATGGGATCCCGCGACAGCCTTGCAGTTCCGGTGCCAGTTGGGTGGGCACCTGCCCACCCGTGGCTACGCCACTGGTCTCTTCCCTTTTGGGGTTGGAGGAGGCAGGTCTCCAGCTTCGCCCCGCCTCCCCGCAGCAGCCGTGGCGCCACGGACCGGCAAAAAACCCCAACGGCCCGGTACTGATCCGCGGACCGGTGGTTGGGGACCTGCTTTAGGCGACCCCTGTGTTTTGGTCGTTCGACCCCCGCCGGGGTCGCGACCCACAGGTTGAGAACCGCTGCTCTAAGTGAACTTAATAGCAGGTAATGGACTTCTCCTCCAAGAACTTATCCAATCTTTTTTTAAACACAGCTATACTAACTGCACTAACCACATTCTCTGGCAACAAATTCCAGAGTTTAATTGTGCGTTGACTAAAAAAGAACTTTCTCCGATTAGTTTTAAATGTGCCCCATGCTAACTTCATGGAGTGCCCCCTAGTCTTTCTACTATCCGAAAGAGTAAATAACCGATTCACATCTACCCGTTCTAGACCTCTCATGATTTTAAACACCTCTATCATATCCCCCCTCAGTCGTCTCTTCTCCAAGCTGAAAAGTCCTAACCTCTTTAGTCTTTCCTCATAGGGGAGTTTTCCATTCCCCTTATCATTTTGGTAGCCCTTCTCTGTACCTTCTCCATCGCAATTATATCTTTTTTGAGATGCGGCGACCAGAATTGTACACAATATTCAAGGTGCGGTCTCACCATGGAGCGATACAGAGGCATTATGACATTTTCCGTTTTATTCACCATTCCTTTTCTAATAATTCCCAACATTCTGTTTGCTTTTTTGACTGCCGCAGCACACTGCACTGACGATTTCAATGTGTTATCCACTATGACACCTAGATCTCTTTCTTGGGTTGTAGCACCTAATATGGAACCCAACATTGTGTAATTATAGCATGGGTTATTTTTCCCTATATGCATCACCTTGCACTTATCCACATTAAATTTCATCTGCCATTTGGATGCCCAATTTTCCAGTCTCACAAGGTCTTCCTGCAATTTATCACAATCTGCTTGTGATTTAACTACTCTGAACAATTTTGTGTCATCTGCAAATTTGATTATCTCACTCGTCATATTTCTTTCCAGATCATTTATAAATATATTGAACAGTAAGGGTCCCAGTACAGATCCCTGAGGCACTCCACTGTCCACTCCCTTCCACTGAGAAAATTGCCCATTTAATCCTACTCTCTGTTTTCTGTCTTTTAGCCAGTTTGCAATCCACGATAGGACATCGCCACCTATCCCATGACTTTTTACTTTTCCTAGAAGCCTCTCATGAGGAACTTTGTCAAACGCCTTCTGAAAATCCAAGGTATCTGCCATCACCAATTGGCCTCGCCCGTCCGGACTAAAGGCTCTGCAGAGGTTTCTGGGGTATGCCAACTTCTACAGACATTTTATCCCCCACTACTCTCGCCGGGTCGCCCCCCTCACGACGTTAACTAGAAAGGGAGCTGACGTCAAGTCTTGGCCCGATTCTGCGGCCGAAGCTTTCGCTGATCTGAAAGAGACATTCTTGACAGACACCTGTCTATGCCATCCGGATCCAACTCGTCCCTTCATTGCAGAGGTGGACGCCTCCAGCATCGCCGTTGGAGCTGTTCTCAGCCAGCACTCCCCGTCGGGACAACTACCTTGTTCATACTACTCCAAGAAGTTCTCCCCTGCCGAGGCAAATTACTCCATAGGAGACAAGGAACTTCTAGCCATCAAGGTGGCCTTCGAGGAGTGGAGGCAGTGGCTAGAGGGAGCAACTCACCCGGTCACGGTCTACACCGACCACAAAAACTTGGAGTTTTTGTCTCAAGCACAGCGGTTGAACCCCCGACAAGCCCGGTGGTCACTTTTCTTTAACCGGTTCAACTTTACCCTGCAGTACCGCCAGGCCACAAAGAACGTTCGTGCCGACGCACTGTCTCGGATCTCCATGTCTGAAGAGGATCCGGAACCTCCTCGATACATCCTTGACCCCTCTAAGGTCCGCCTGACGGCTTTGACTGTTTTATCGTAGGATAAGACGGTGGTTCCTAAGCTCGCCCGGGTAAAGGCCCTATGCTGGGCCCACGACTCCCTGACGGGAGGCCATGCAGGTCAAGAACGAACCTTGGAACTCCTCAATCGTTTCTACTGGTGGCCCAACCTTCGTCAAGACGTGCGGGCCTACGTAAACTCCTGCCCCACCTGTGCACAACAGAAGCCTAACCTCGGACCCCCATGCGGTTTACTACAGCCGCTCCCGATTCCCACAGAACCATGGACCCATATTTATTTATTTATTTATTTATTTATTTAACATTTTTCTATACCGAACTTCATGACAAGCTTCATATCAGGCCGGTTTACATCAAACTTGGGGGTTAACTTAACAAGAAACCATATAACAAGAAGGCCGAAGCGCAGTTACAAATAACAGGGGGAAAGAACTTGGAGGCTAGTGTAGCCAGGAAATAAAGGACAGGAAAAACTGGAGAATAAACATGGATGGAGATGTAATTACTGGGTTGGTCTTTTAGTCTATTGAGCTAAAAGAAAGCTCAGATAAGATGTTATGTTTCAGGGAAGGCTTGGGCAAAAAGCCAAGTCTTGAGTTTTTTCCGGAAGGTAGTCAGGCAGGGTTCCAGTCGTAGATCCGTCGGCAGGTTATTCCAGATGGTGGGGCCAGCTGTGGAAAGTGCCCGCTCTCTCGTGGAGGTTAGTCGAGTGAATTTAGTTGGGGGAACTTGAAGGGTTCCTTTGAGAGCCTCTCTGATGGGTCTTGCAGATGTGTATGGTTTGAGTGGTAACTGAAGGTCTAAAGGAAGTTGGTTGTGTGTGGATTTATGGATGATGGTGAGAGCTTTGTGCCAAATTCTGTATTTAATAGGTAACCAGTGTAGGTTTCTATTGCCACGGATTTCATGGTCGACTTGCCCCCATCTCAAGGGAAGTCGGTAATCTGGGTCACCGTGGATCGTTTTTCTAAAATGGCCCATTTCGTGCCATTACCCAAGCTACCCTCAGCGCCGGAACTGGCACTTCTATTTGCGCAGCACATTTTCCGGATCCATGGGCTTCCCCAGGACATCGTCTCTGACCGGGGACCCCAGTTTACCGCCCGATACTGGAGGGCGCTCTGTAAGTGCTTCAAGGTCCAGCTCAGCTTTTCCACAGCCTTTCATCCGCAGAGTAACGGGCAAACCCAGAGAATGAACCACTCGCTGAAAACCTTCCTGCGCGCCTTCATCAACGAAAAACAAGATAATTGGACCGAGCTCCTGCCCTGGGCCGAGTTTGCCTACAACAATCAGAGTCATGCTGCCACCGGAACCTCGCCTTTTCAGGTGGTATATGGAAAACAGCTCAAGCTTCCGTTATCCATTGCCACACCCAGTTCATCACCCGCAGTGCAGCTCTCCGCTCAGCAACTTCAGAACTTATGGCAGGCTACTCAAGACAAATTAGCAGCTTCTGCTGCGTCTGCTAAGCGGTGTGCCGACCGGCACAGACGGCCTGCCCCAGTATATCTCCCCGGGGACCGTGTCTGGCTCAGCACCCGGAACATTCATTTAAGGATGCCTTCTAGGAGGTTTGCTCCCAAATTTTGCGGACCCTTCCGGATCGCCGAAAGAGTGGGGTTGGTATCCTACCGGTTGCGGTTACCATCCACCCCATGAATCCACGACGTCTTCCATGTCTCTCTGCTGAAGACACTGGTCCTCTCCCACTTCCACCGCAAGCCTCCGGACACTCCTGCCACGCCCGTGGCTGAGGATCCCACATACCAAGTATGAGAGGTCATCGACGTACGTTTCTTCAATCGGAGATGGGAGTACCTCTTAGCCTGGGAAGGCTGCGGAGACGAGGACAATACCTGGGAACCTGCCCGCAACATCTTGGACAAAACCCTCCTCCGACAGTTCCACCTTGACCACCCAGGGAAACCTGGGCTATTGAAGAGGGGGCGTAAAGGGGGGGGGGGTACTGTTGCGGTCCCGACCGCCTCCCCCATGTTCGGGGTCGGCTCTGCTTACCTTCATCTTGGTCCGCGGAGGACCACGCCGGGCCTCCGGTCCAGCAGGCCGCCAGGCCGCTGTCTCGTCACGTGGAGAACGCCGTCCAGGCCGCCAGAAGCTCCGCGCACGAGGAAGGCCCTTATGTGCGCCCAGCACCCGGAAGTTCGGGACGGCCCCTTCTGCTGATGTCACGCCCCGGACCGCATTTAACCGGCATCCAGTCTCCTACTAAACGCCTTGCAACGAGGTTCTCTGAATACTAGTTGCCTCCCGTTCCTGTACCTGCTTCAGTGACGTTCTCATTTGACTTCCTGATTCTCGACCCCGGTCTGCTTCAGTACACTGCTGGCCTGTCTGCCGCCTGCCTCGACCCCGGTCTGCTTCAGTACTCTGCCTGCCTGTCTGCCGCCTGCCTCGACCCCGGTCTGCTTCAGTACACTGCTTGCCCGTCTGCCGCCTGCCTTGACCCCGGCCTGCTTCAGTACTCTGCCTGTTTGTTCGCTGCCTGCCTTGACCCCAGCCTGCTACAGTACTCTGCCTGCTTGTTCGCTGCCTGCCTCGATCCCGGTTTGCTTCAGCACTTCGCCTGCCTGCCTGCTGCTGGTCCAGTTCCCGCCTTGCCACAGAACTCTTTCCATTCAACGGTCTGCCCTGACCCTGGTCCACGGAGCATTGGCCCTGCCTCGGATCGCTTCTGGACTCTGTTGCTCTTTCTCCACCTTGACCCGACCCGGGGCCTGCTCTCTTCTGGCTACCTGGCTGACTCCCTCTGACCGGCCTCTGGACTTCCCCTGCACTGCCTAAGTCCCAAGGGCCTGGGTCCCTACGGGCTCCTCCCGGGGGGATTCCGGGTCCCAGGTGAAGCCCTGCCAGGCATCTGACTCCGCCTCCCGGTCTGCCATACTGTCACCTCTGGCAGCCTTGCCCAAGGGTCCACTATCTGACTACCACAGTTCTTGAACTATAACACTACCATTATAAAATCCAAAGTGGAAATTAAATATTTAAGAGAGTGAATTTTCAAAGGGGTTCTCCATGTAAAAATAACATATACACACATATGTAGCATATTTGTGCATATGCTATTTTATAAACTTGAGAGTATGCAAGTTATTTTTTGGCTTTGGGATAGTCTAGGGATGTTCCAGGGTGGGGTTTCGAGGTATGTATAGTAGCTTCTATTTTGAAAGAGATATATATGTACACATTAAAACATTACTGAATGTATTCATACATTTTTACAACTGCTAATTTAATCACCCAAATTAAATGGGACTTATCTGTTGTCTGCAGTTTTTGGATGGGACTCTGCGAGATCTGGTGGGGATTCAGGATGAAATGCTGGAGGGTGTAGTTGAAATGGTAGAAGTATCAGCAAATTGGAAATTCCAAGTAGTCGCACATACTTTATAAAATACCTGCCTTTTGGGTAGATTTTAAATTGCCTGTGCATGTAAAATACGGGGGTTATGCGTGTGGCTGAGCCTTGTGCACGCTGCGCGCATTTTAGAATAGACCCAACCAGCGCGTAACTCTCGTTACACACAGAAGTGCCAGGCAAAGAAAAGGGGCAGAGAGGGGGTGGGGAGGGGTGGGACTTGAGGCAGCGGTACAGCTACTGCTTCAGTTGAGGAGCAAAAGGTAAAATAAAAAAAACAGGGGTAGCTAGGATAGGGGTAGGGGGCAGGGGGGAGAGGGGAAGGGGAAGGAAGGATAGGGTAGGGGGTAGGGAAGTTCCCTCCCAGTCCACTCCTTAATTGGAGCAGACTGGGAGGAAAGTGGGGAAGGCCGCAATACGTCACCGCGAAAAAATTGCCTTATTCCACCTCCCCATGTGCATGCCGCCCCGGATTTTATAACATGTGTGTGCCATGTTGTTCCTAAAAAAATCATCTCTTCTGGCACAGGCTAGAGTGAACTCAGCTTGCAAGAAGGACTCTCAGCCCAGCCAAGCAAAGATACTAGCACAAATGTCAGTAACATGGTATCTCACAGAGCCCACAGAGGACATGGAGACAGATCCACTGGCAAATTGGGCACACAAGACCATTATCTGGCCACACCTAGCCAAAGTGGTTCAGTGATATCTGTCATGTTCACCAACCAGTGTGCCCAGTGAACATGTATTTTCAATGACAGGGGACATCATTGCTCAAGGCTCATTGCTCAAGGCTGGCACCAGAATTGATGGAAATGCTAATGTTTTTGAAAATAAACATGCCTTTGCTTGGGTTTCGACATGTTCCCTGTGAATGGCAAGATGAATAAAAGCAATTTAAAGCCCTGCAGCAGCACCAACTTCTTGTTATGCTCCCGATAATATCATCACATGTACCTGACCTCAACTGCTGTGCCTGTCTGTCTAGCCCTTACGTCACTACAAGGGCCTGACCCCAAATGCTGTGCCTGTCCATCCAGCCCTTAAGTCAATACAAGGGCCTGACCTCAACCGCTGTGCCTGTCTGTCTGGCCCTTACGTCACTACAAGGGCCTGACCCCAAACACTATGCCTGTGTGTTCAGCCCTGAAGTCAATATAAGGGCCTGACCTCAACCGCTGTGCCTGTCCATCAGCTCTTAAGTCACTTCAAGGGCCTGACCTCAACTGCTGTGCCTGCCCATCCAGCCCTTACGTAACTGCAAGGGCCTGACCACAAACGCTGTGCCTGTTTGTCCTGTCCTTACATCACTACAAGGTCCTGACCCCAAATGCTGTGCCTGTGCATGCAGCCCTTACGTCACTACAAGGGCCTGACCTCAACTGCTGTGCCTGTCCATCCGGCCCTTACGTTACTACAAGGGCCTGACCCCAAATGCTGTGCCTGTCCGTCCAGCCCTTAAGTCACTACAAGGGCCTGACCTCAACCGCTGTGCCTGTCTGTCCATCCCTTAAGTCACTACAAGGGACTGACCTCAACCGCTGTACCTGTCTGTCCAGCCCTTATTTCACTACAAGGGCCTGACCCCAAATGCTGTGCCTGTCCGTCCAGCCCTTAAGTCACTACAAGGGCCTGACCTCAACCGCTGTGCCTGTCTGTCCATCCCTTAAGTCACTACAAGGGACTGACCTCAACCGCTGTACCTGTCTGTCCAGCCCTTATTTCACTACAAGGGCCTGACCCAAATGCTGTGCTTGTCTGTCTGGCCCTTACGTCACTACAAGGGCCTGACCCCAAATGCTGTGCCTGTCCATCCGGCTCTTAAGTCACTACAAGTGCCTCACCTCAACCTCTGAACCTGTCTGTCCAGCCCTTTCATCACTACAAAGGCCTGACCTCAACCGCTGTGCCTGTCCATGCAGCCCTTAAGTCACTACAAGGGCCTGACCTCAACCGCTGTGCCTGTCTGTGAAGCCCTTGTCACTACAAGGGCCTGACCACAAATGCTGTGCCTGTCGGTCCAGCCCTTACGTCACTACAAGGGCCTGACCCCAAATGCTGTACCTGTCCGTTCGGCCCTTACGTCACTAAAATGGCTTGACCTCAACCACTATGCCTATCTGTCCAGCCCTTAAGTCACTACAAGGGCCTGACCTCAACTGCTGTGCCTGTATGTCCAGCCCTTACATCACTAGAAGGGCCTGTCCTCAATCAGAAGGACTTCGACCCCTAAGCGGCGCCATGGGACTCAGTCTTCTGTATGCCACATTTCCTGGGCCCGCTGGACAGACGGGGATTCAGCGCTGGGCTCTTCTCTCTTCACTCGCCGTTACTGAGGGAACCCTGGTTATTTCTTTTTCCTCCGATTAGTAATATGCTAAAATTCAGCGGGTCGCCATGTCTGATTTGAGGTCGTAGTGGGAGAGGAAAAGAAGGTGGCGCCAGCCCCCTTTCCACGTTTTGTATGGGAAGGGTGTCAAGGCCTCGAAAGCTGCATTCTTCATTGATGCACGAGCCAAGTGATCCACCGCTAAGAGTCGCAGGTCCATCCATTTCTCATCCCGCCTTGTGCAGTATGGCAGCAGTAATCAACTGAATGATGAAGAGCTGGAAAAAGTTCATCTTCCTCGTGGTGTCCTTCCATCAATTCAGCGGGTAGCCATATCTGATCTGAGGTCTTAGTGGGAGAGGAAAAGGAGGTGGCGCCAGCTCCCTTTCCGCATTCTGTCCGGGGCTCACCTCTCTCTTAGTACCCGCTGACCATGTTGAACCGCTGTTCACATGGAAACCTCCTCCACTTCTCCACACTTTCCAAGGCTCGTGCCCCACTCAAGGGGCGAGCCCATTCCAGGTAGCTCTCTCCATCAGAAAGGAAAGAGTACTCTCCCCGCTGCTCCCCTATCTTTTAGTACCCGCTGACCCATGTTGAACTGCTGTTCACATGGAACCCTCCTCCGCCTCGGCCTTCAAACTTCTCGTTCGTATATCTGCTATGTGCCCCAGATTTTCAAAGACCAGCGAGAGCTCACTAAACGCCAATGGAACCGCCACACTTTCCAAGGCTCAGGCCCCACTCTCAGGGTCAACCCATTCCAGGATGCCCTGTCCTTCACAAAGAAAAGAGAACTCTCCCCGGAGCTCTTGTTTGAATATTTGCTACTACCACCAAGATTTCCAACCGCAGTGCCTCCACCCAGCCATAGTTCATCATCTTTCAGGTCCTAGCATGCTTGATAGACTCCTTGGTCTGTGTTTCAAGAAGGGTCGGGTGGACAGTACCCCCTGGTTGACAGTCATGCCGCATGCAGGGGGCCCCATTCCCCTTCACCCCACCCCCTTATGAGGGGGAGGGGTGTTCAGGAGGAGGGTGCAGCAGGGGTCATCTCCCTTGGTCTCAGGGGAAACGGAAAAGCTGTTGCCGGGGGGGGGGGGGGCTATATCATGCTCCGACAGAACAGCGAGCCCCCTGCCCCCACCCGAGGCCTTCCCAGGCGAGTCAGAGCTGGTTGCGGCACACTGCCATGGAGGAAATGTGCCCTGCAGGGGCTGGAGCCATGTGGGAGGCATTGCCCGCCCAAGGGGGATCCGCTGCTCGGTCAGAACAAACTCTTAGCGGTTTCACACCCTCTTGAACTCTGTCTTCAAAGTTCTTTTCAACTTTCCCTTAACATACTTGTTGACTATCAGTCTCGTGCCAGTATTCAGCCTTAGAAGGAGCTTACCTTCCACTTTCAGCTGCATTCACAAACAACCTGAAACCGAGAAGACCTGGTCACAGCGCACCGGGGGTCACTACCGGCCTAACACAGTCTGCGGGCTGAGCCTTGTCTTGTCTTGCCTCCTTGTCTTTCCCCTATCAACTCCAGAGCGACCTGACTACCTCTGCTCTGCCAGCCTGTCTTGCCCCTATCAAAACCACAGCAACCTGACTACCTCAGCTCTGGCAGCCTGTCTTGCACCCATCAACACCACAATGAACTGACTACCTCCACTCTGTCAGCCTGTCTTGCCCCTATAAAAACCAAAGGGACTAGACTTCCTCTGCTCTGCCTGCCTGTCTTGCACCTATCGAAACCATAGCAACCTCACTACCTCCACTCTGCCAGCCTGTCTTGCCCCTATAAAAACCACAGAGACCTGACTGTCTCCGCTCTGCCAGCCGGTCTTGCACCTATCAACACCACAGTGAACTGACTATCTCCACTCTGCCAGCCTATCTTGCCCCTATACAAACCACAGGGACTAGACTTCCTCCACTCTGCCAACCAGTCTTGCCCCTATCAAAACAACAGCGACCTGTTACGGTTCTGGCCGTGAGCGCTGCAACCAGACCCTTACCTCCATGTTCCTGGACCTGTTCCCGTTTCTGTTGGCCTGGTTCGCGGCCTGTTCGGTGGCGTCCCCAATAGGGCCACGCCGCCAGGAAGCCTCAGATGGACGCCCTGCCTCTAGGCACGCGCGCGCGCCACTTGGGTGCTTTTCTAGGCCGTTTCCCGCCAGTGGTAACTCCGCCCAGTTCCTGACGTCAGACGCCGTGGCCTTGATAAGCCAGCCGCAGACACATGGCCTTGCAACGGGCTACCAACCGGTTCCCTGTTGCTCCGTGCCCTGGAGTGAGCTGCCTTTGGAACTCACTTTGTTCCTGCTTGCCTGCTACAGTACCTGCTTGGTTCCTGCTTGCCTACTACAGTTCCTGTCTGGTTCCAGTACCCGAGTCTTGCTACAGTTCCTGCCTGGTTCCAGTATCCGAGTCTTGCTACAGTTCCTGTCTACTGTTCTAGTCTGGTTCCAGTTCTCAGTCCTGCTCATCAGCCTGCCCGCTCCAGTCTCAAGATCATCAACTTGCCTAAGTCCCAGCGGCTGGGCTCCTACGGGCTCCTCCTGGGGGGGCTTCGGCTTCCAAGGGTGAAGCCTCACCTAAGTCCCAGCGGCTGGGCTCCTACGGGCTCCTCCTGGGGGAGCACCAGCTTCCAGGGTGAAGAGCACCTCTACGTCCTGCCTGAACATCTGCCTCCAGTCTCTTGCAGGTCAGCCAAGGGTCCACTAACTTGAGACTCCATAACAGATTGCAAGGCCAAGGACTCGGCGGATGCGCCTGTCCCCTTGGACCTGCCAGGGTTGGCCCAGCAGCTGCAGTATCAACAACAGTACCTCGAGGTCCTTACTGGTTCTGTAGGGGAATTATCAGCCCGATAGGATGCCAGGGCCCCATCCGCCTCAGAACCAGCACCCGAGGGTAAAGATTCTTCGGTGACTCAGCTGCCGGCACCCTCTCGTTACGCTGGAGAGTTAAGGACCTGCCGCGGCTTTCTGAACCAATGTTTCATACGGTTCTCCATGTTGCCTCGGCAATTCTCCTCGGATGCAGTGAAAGTAGCTTATATCCTGTCCCTGCTCGACGGTACTTTCAGCGATGGGATTTTTTCTGGACTGTTCTTGCCTGTTTATGACCTCTGCAGGCGCCAGCTGTCTTGATTTCCTTTTTGAAACGACCTACAGGAGGCGCCTGTATTCAGACCCTTTTTTGCTATCCTGTTACCAGTTTGGGGTTTTACGACCTGCAGGAGGCGCCTGCACCCCTACTGGTTTGTTGGTTTTTCTTTGCCTTCCGGGCTTCTTGATTTTTCTTGTTGTTTCTCGCTTGTTGCTCTTTGGTCCTGTTCTTGTTTTGTTTCTTGCTTGTTCCTTGCCTGTCTTTGTTTCCTGTTTGTGTGCTACTTGTTCCCATGTTCGGTTCCCTCATTTCCCAGCTCTTGTTCTGTCGCTTTTTTGCCCTTCGCTCTTTCTCTTTCTGCTCTCTTGCTCTTTCGCTCCTTGAGTTCCCTTGCTCTCTGCTCCTTTGCTCTCTGCTCCCTTACTCACTGCTCCCCTGCTCTCTGTTCCCTTGCTCGCTGCTTCCTTGCTCTCTGCTCCCTTGCTCACTGCTCCCTTACTCACTGTTCCCTTGCTCGCTGCTCCCTTGCTCGCTGCTCCCGTGCTCTCTGCTCCCTTGCTCGCTGCTTCCTTGCTCTCTGCTCCCTTGCACACTGCTCCCTTGCTCTCTGCTCCCTTGCTCCCCACTCTCTCGCTCTCCGTTCCCTTGCTCCCTCTTTTGTGTTTTTTGTGTTGTCGGTCGCGCGGTCACCGTTCGCTCAGTCGCTGCTCACGCAGTCACCGTTCGCTCGCTCGCTGCTTGCGCGGTCACCGTTCGCCCGGTCGCTGCTCGCGCAGTCTCCATTCGCTCGGTCTCTGCTCACTTGGTCCCGTGTTTCCTTGGTCTCGTCTGCTCTCGGTCTTGTGCTCTTGTTCTCTCGTCGTGTCTTCATGGTTTTTTTTGTGGTTTCGTGCTGGTTTTCTCTGTTCATGCTGTCCCCAGTTTTACCAGCTTCCACTTTTTGGACCCTCGAATACCTCCATTCGCTATGGACTGTTACCCCCCTCCTCGGAATTGTTGACTGGACGTTGAGGAGGGGGGCTTTGAGGAGGGGGTACTGTTACGGTTCTGGCCGCGAGCACCGCGACCAGACCCTTACCTCCTTGTTCCTGGACCTGTTCCCGCTTCTGTTGGCCTGGTTCGCGGCCTGTTCGGCAGTATCCCCGCGAGGGCCGCACCGCCGGGAAGCCTCCCATGGATGCCCTGCCTCTAGGCGCGCGCGCCACTTGGGCGCTTTTCTAGGCCGTTTCCCACCAGTGGTGACTCCACCCAGTTCCTGACTCTGCCCACTTCCTGACGGCCGCGGACACTCAGTCTTGGCCTTGCAACGGGCTACCAACCAGTTCCCTGTTGCTCTGTGCCCCGGAGTGAGCTGCTTTTGGAACTCGCTTTGTTCCTGCTTGCCTGCTATAGTACTTGCTTGGTTCCTGCTTGCCTGCTACAGAACCTGCTTGGTTCCTGCTTGCCTGCTACAGTTCCTGCCTGGTTCCTGTACCCGAGTCTTGCTACAGTTCCTGCCTGGTTCCAGTGCCCGAGTCTTGCTACAGTTCCTGCCTGGTTCCAGTACCCGAGTCTTGCTACAGTTCCTGCCTGGTTCCAGTATCCGAGTCTTGCTACAGTTCCTGCATGGTTCCAGTACCCGAGTCTTGCTATAGTTCCTGCCTGGTTCCAGTATCCGAGTCTTGCTACAGTTCCTGTCTACTCTT
The DNA here is from genome assembly GCF_901001135.1 of Rhinatrema bivittatum. Lineage (NCBI taxonomy): Eukaryota > Metazoa > Chordata > Amphibia > Gymnophiona > Rhinatrematidae > Rhinatrema > Rhinatrema bivittatum. The sequence continues at coordinate 284,506,654 of NC_042618.1, read as the reverse complement.
CTAGTCTGGTTCCAGTTCTCAGTCCTGCTCATCAGCCTGCCCGCTCCAGTCTCAAGATCATCAACTCGCCTAAGTTTCAGCGGCCGGGCTCCTACGGGCTCCTCCCAGGGTGGCTTCAGATTCCAAGGATGAAGCCTCACCTAAGTCCCAGTGGCTGGGCTCCTACGGGCTCCTCCCGGGGGAGCACCAGCTTCCAGGGTGAAGAGCACCTCTACGTCCTGCCTGAACATCTGCCTCCCGGCCTGCGGTGCACCAGAGACATTGAATACCTTTCCCAGTCTCTTGCAGGTCAGCCCAAGGGTCCACTAAATTAAGACTCCATAACCCAACCTGACTCACGCCGCTCTACCAGCCTGTCTTGCACCTATCAACACCACAGCGAACTGACTACCTCCGCTCTGCCAGCCTTTCTTACACCTATCAAAACCATAGGGACTAGACTACCTCTGCTCTGCCAGCCGGTCTTGCCCCTATCAAAACCACAGTGACCTGACTACCTCTGCTCTGCCAGCCTGTCTTGCCCCGTTCAAAACCACAGGTACTTGACTACCTCTGCTCTACCAACCTGTCTTGCATCTATCAAAACCACAGGGACTAGACTGCCTCCGCTCTGCCAGCCTGTCTTGCACCTATCAACACCACAGTGAACTGACTACCTTCGCTCTGCCAGCCTGTCTCCCCCATCAAAACCATAGGGACTAGACTACCTCTGCTCTGCCAGCCTGTCTAGCCCCTGTCAACACCACAGTGAACTGACTACATCCGCTCTGCCAGCCTGTCTTGCACCTATCAAAACCAGAGCAACCTGACTCACTCCGCTCTGCCAGCCTGTCTTGGCACCTATCAACACCACAGTAAACTGACTACCTACCTCCGCTCTGCCAGCCTGACTTGCCCCTATCAAATCCACAGCAACCTGACTACCTCTGCAATGCAAGCCTGTCTTGTCCCTATCAAAACCACAGTGAAATGACTACCTTCACTCTGCCAGCCTGTCTTGCACCGATCAACACCACAGTGAACTGACTACCTTCGCTCTGCCAGCCTGTCTCCCCCATCAAATCCACAGGGACTAGACTACCTCTGCTCTACCAACCTGTCTTGCATCTATCAAAACCACAGGGACGAGGATGCCTCCACTCTGCCAGCCTGTCTTGCACCTATCAACACCACAGTGAATTGACTACCTTCTCTCTGCCAGCCTGTCTCCCCCATCAAAACCACAGGGACTAGACTACCTCTGCTCTGCCAGCCTGTCTTGCCCCTATCAAAACCACAGTGAACTGACTACCTCTGCTCTGCCAGCGTGTCTTGCACCTATGAAAACCACAGCGATTTGACTCCCTCCGCTCTGCCAGCCTGTCTTGCACCTATCAACACCACAGAGAACTGACTACCTTCGCTCTGCCATCCTGTCTTGCCCCAATCAAAACCACAGGGACTAGACTACCTCCACTCTGCCAGTCTGTCTTGCACCTATCAACACCACATTGAACTGACTACCTCCACTCTGCAAGCCTGTCTTGCCCTTATTGAAACCACAACAACCTGACTACCTCAGCTCTGCAAGCCTATCTTGCCCCTATTGAAATCACAACCCTGACTACCTCCGCTCTGCCAGCCTGTCTTGTACCTATCAAAACCACAGGGTTTAGACTACCTCTGCTCTGTCAGCCGGTCTTGCCCCTATCAAAACCAGAGCAACCTGACTACCTCCACTCTGCCAGCGTAGATTGCACCTATCAACACCACAGTGAACTGACTACCTTCACTCTGCCCAGCCTGTCTCCCCCATCAAAACCACAGTGACCTGACTACCTCCGCTCTGCCAGCCTGTCTTGCACCTATCAAAACCACAGTGACCTGACTACCTTTGCTCTGCCATCCTGTCTTGCCCCTATCAAAACCACAGCGACCTGACTACCTCCGCTCTGCCATACTGTTTTGCCCCTATCAAAACCACAGGGACTAGGCTACCTCCACTCTGGCAGCCTTTCTTGCCCCATTCATAACCACAGGGACTTGACTACCTCTGCTCTACCAGCCTTTCTTGCATCTATCAACACCATAGCGAACTGACTACCCTCCACTCTGCCAGCCTGTCTTGCCCCTACTGAAACCACAGCAACCTGACTACCTCCGCTCTACCAGCCTGTCTTGCCCATATCAAAACCACAGTGACCTGACTACCTCCACTCTGCCAGCCTGTCTTGACCTTTCAATGTGAAAAAGAATAATACGGGGGGCTAACCACTAGTAGATCCTGCTTGGAAAAACACCCTGTCTTATTGTTTTTTTTACCCTTCCTGCCTATAGGCAAGGAGTTTATTATTTAACCAGAAATATATGAGTTCTTTTCTTTACAATTATTTTAACCAATGATTGATATAGCACAGCATGCGAGAAATAAACCAGATGGTAAATATTAAAATATCTTCCTTTATTCCAGATAAAAGAAAAATATCAAATGTATTTATTTATTTATTTATTTATATATCTTTATATACCGACTTTCAAGTTCATTTCAAGGCAGTTTACATACAATTGAGTTGCAGTAGCAACACTCAAATATTACACAAATATAAAACATATCCTAATACATCTTACATTGCCATAATGTAATTAAACTAAAACATTTTACAATATAATCGTAGAACCCCAGCCATTCATATTATTACTAAAATTACCCTACTATCCATACATTTAACCCCCCCAATCATATCTTCTCTATTGCTCATAAATTTAACCCCCCTCTCCACTCCCTTATCCATCTAATCTTCACCCTTTTAACCCTTCTCCACCCTTGCTGTAGCTACTCCATCTATAGAAATCTTAAAACCTCTAAATAATTCTATGAAACATTTTCATGTTTAAATCTTAATCTAATCAAGCAGTAAATAATTATCAAAGTAACTACTGTTACTAAGATGACAGAGACAATAGAGATTAAATATATGTCCACAAGTGGCATCCTCTTATAACATCAATGCATTTCATATACCAATTAGAAACCCATATGCTAGAGATAAAATGTATGCTCACCAGATTACTGAAGCTTTTTAAGTCCCACGTATCTGTCTCTCTCAACGTACACGAGGCAACCGCTTTTCTTTCTTTGTTTGTAGCCATTTATATAGCATAAAATACATGATATGGCTAGTCTGTTTCATTTCTCTCAATAGTTCACTAATCCCCCCCCCCCCCCTTCCAAGGAGAGGGGACTGAAGCTTACAGTTTCAAATTAGTTCATTAAAATTGTTTTTTCTTGCTTTATCCAGGATATGAAGCTAGGGAGGATTCTCTTAACTAATTAAAAATGTTATCTGAGTTTTCTTTCACTTTCTCTAGCCAGTGCAAGGCAGAGAATCCCAATTTTTTGTTTCTAACTCAGTAAAGAATAGAAACTAGGGATGTGAATCGTTTTAGGACGATTAAATTATCGTCCGATAATTTTAATATCGTCTTAAACCGTTATGGAACACCATTACAATACAGATTCTAACGATTTATCGTTATAAATCATTAGAATCGTGAGCCGGCACACTAAAACCCCCTAAACCCACCCCCGACCCTTTAAATTAAATCCCCCACCCTCCCGAACCCCCCCCCCCCAATAACTTAAATAACCTGCGGGTCCAGCGGCGGTCCGGAACGGCAGCGGTCCGGAACGGGTCCTGCTCCTGAATCTTGTCGTCTTCAGCCGGCGCCATTTTCCAAAATGGCGCCGAAAAATGGCGGCGGCCATAGACGAAAAAGATTGACGGCAGGAGGTCCTTCCGGACCCCCGCTGGACTTTTGGCAAGTCTCGTGGGGGTCAGGAGGCCCCCCACAAGCTGGCCAAAAGTTCCTGGAGGTCCAGCGGGGGTCAGGGAGCGATTTCCCGCCGCGAATCGTTTTCGTACGGAAAATGGCGCCGGCAGGAGATCGACTGCAGGAGGTCATTCAGCGAGGGTTCCGGCGCCTCGCTGAACGACCTCCTGCAGGTCGATCTCCTGCCGGCGCCATTTTCCGTACGAAAACGATTCGCGGCGGGAAATCGCTCCCTGACCCCCGCTGGACCTCCCAGGAACTTTTGGCCAGCTTGTGGGGGGCCTCCTGACCCCCACGAGACTTGCCAAAGTCCAGCGGGGGTCCGGAAGGACCTCCTGCCGTCCAATCTTTTCGTCTATGGCCGCCGCCATTTTTCGGCGCCATTTTGGAAAATGCGCCGGCTGAAGACGACAGATTCAGGAGCAGGAGGCCCGTTCCGGACCGCTGCCGTTCCGGACCGCCGCTGGACCCGCAGGTTATTTAAGTTATTTGGGGGGGGTTCGGGAGGGTGGGGGATTTAATTTAAAGGGTCGGGGGTGGGTTTTAGGGGGTTTTAATGTGCCGGTTTTTTCGATTTTTTCGATTTTTAAACGATTTTTTAACGATTTTTCACGATATTTTACCCCCCCAAACGGCAACAATACGATTCCCTCCCCCTCCCAGCCGAAATCGATCGTTAAGACGATCGAGGACACGAGTCACATCCCTATAAGAAACTACATATTCCAGCCTTTCCAAGAACCCCAGATGTCCTTAATTAAAATGTGGTCTCTTCTTTTTTTTTTTTAAAAAGAAAAACATTCTGTATAGGGCCTCTCTCAACTAGACTTAGAGATAAAGATTCAGCTTTCAAAGGTTTCCCTAAGAAACCAGGTGTCTAATCAATTATTAAAGAGGGCCTCTTTACAACCAGATACAGAGATAACAGAATTCTGTATTTCCTCTGCAGGCTTTCAAGGTCTGGGGGGAGGGATTACTGACTACACTGAATATAGGTAATTACCAATAAACACAATTTAATCACACATTTTCTGACATCCCCCCCCCAATGGAGTCAGTAAAGCAAATTCTAAACATAGCTAGATATATATAAATCAGTGAGGCACTAATAAGCTTGGGGAAAGTGATCACACAATAGACTACATGTGGTGAGTTGTGTCAGTGCTCAGCATTGCATAAATACAAGTTAAAATACAAAAAATAGTAGAAATTGATTACATTACCAAATTGATTATAAAGAGATATGAGCTTACAAATCTGAGTTAGTTTTTAATAATATTCAGACCTAAGGAATTTCTCTATATTTCCTTAAGGGAAATAGAGAACATTCATACCCCAGGAATGTGGAATTTAAAATTTAAATGCTGTTCATCCAATCAATTAAGGATGAGGGTTCATAAGTCAGAAGTCCATGATGTATTATCACCGATTCCATCATGTGTAGGGATCTGTGGGCAACAAATGCCTATTCTACTTACCAATTGAAGAGCAGAAGAGCCAAAATGGCAGGGTGCATTATGAGTTATTTAAACCCTGCAGCTCGCCCTAAACCTTGCCTTGCAACAAGGTTCTCGGCTTAGAGGTGCTGGTTGCTGCTCCGGATTGCTGATCCTGTCTTCGATTCCTGTCTTCTGGTTCCTGACCCTGGCTTCCGTCCCTGGACTTCCGACTCCGCTTCCACCCTTGGCTTTGTCTTCGGCTTCTGACTTCTGGCTTCCGACCTTGGCTCATCCACTGACTTCTGCTTCAGCTTCTGTTCCTGGCTTTGTCTTCGGCTTCTGACTCCTGGCTTCTGACCTTGGCTCCTCCACTGACTTCCGGCTTCAGGTTCTGTTCCTGGCTTTGTCTTCGGCTTCTTACTCCTGGTTTCCAACCTTGGCTCATCCACTGACTTCTGGATTCTCGTCACCCACAGATATCCGGCTCCTCACCCTCCAGGGGTTTCGCCTAAGTCCCAGTGGCTCAGGTCCTCATGGGCTCCTCCCGGCGGGACCACGGGCTTCCAACAGTGAAGTCTTCATCAACCCCCAGGTACCAGCCACTTTCCTCGGGTCCTTGGCCGCAGAGGATCTCGCCTAAGTCCCAGCGGCTTGGGTCCTCATGGGCTCCTCCCGGGGGGACCACGGGCTTCCAAGGATGAAGCCTTGTGGGTTCCCTCTTCAGCACCGCCTCCCAGCAGCGACATCCACTGTGGTCCCCCACAGTGCAACACCATCCGTCCCAGCTGACCCAAGGGTCCACTTTGCTAACAGATTGCAAGGCCATGGACCTGCTGGATGCCATAGGCGTGAAAGCCATTCCCAGTATTGCACAGCGCTTGCAACAACAACAAATCTGCATTGACTCCCTGATGACAACCGTGCAGAGATTAGCTAATCGGATTGAAGGACCCACCACACTCAGCCCCCCGGTACCTGTAGCTGTGGCCGATATCGGACCGGCCACTCCCACACAACTACCGGTGCCCTCTCGGTACTCTGGGGATGCCAAGTTATGCCGAGGATTTCTTAATCAATGTTTCATCCGGTTCAACCTACTGCCAGCTCAGTTTCCCACGGATCGGATTAAAACCAACTACCGGTACATTATTACCTTGTTAGACGGAAACTTCTAGCATGGGCCTTCTCACTATAGGAGCGTCAGGACTCCCGCCTGGCTAACTTGGAGCAATTTGTCACAGCCTTCCAGCAGATCTTCGTAGAGCCCTCCCGCAGGCCTACCGCCGCCTCAGAGTTACTTCAGCTATGCCAGGGCAACCGGCCCCTGTCCAAGTATGCAATAGAATTCCAGACACTAGCAGCCGATCTGAAATGGTGGAATTACATCATTCATGGCATATTACTGGAGGGTCTATCCCCAAGACTCCAAGATGAGTTGGTGGCCAGGGACCTCCTGGACGATCTGAACAGCCTCATTAACCTGGCGGGTCGCGTGGACCGCCGTATCCAATGCCACTTCCAGGAGGGGAGACCTGCTCAGAGATTCGAGCACTCTGGAACCCCATTTTCCCAACCTGTACCCTCATCTTCTGCCTCTCCAGGTTATCAAGATGCAGAACCCATGCAGTTGAGCCAAGGTCCGATCTCTCAGGAGAAGAGAAGAAGATGTCAGGCCCAGGGTCTGTGCCTATATTGTGGTGGCAAGGGCCACTTCCTTGCTCAGTGTGATGAGCGGCTGGGAAATGCCAGGACCTAGGGATAGTCGGGGAGCTAACCCTAGGTAACACCACTTCTGCCTCCCCATGTACTGTTCCAGTGACTATCCTGATGCCTGTAGGGAACTTCGATACGCTAGCCTTGATTGACTCCGGAGCCGGGGGGAACTTTATCCTCTGGGATTTAGTCCAGCAACTGCAGGTCAGAGTCCAACCTCAAAAGCCTCCTATCCGAGTGTCTTTCATTCATGGGACCCCGCTTTCAGAGACTATTTCTACTTGTACCAAGCCCTTAACACTACGCCCGGAGCTCCTGCATATAGAAGAGATCTCGTTCCTCATATTTGGAAAAATCCATGCACCCGGTTATCTTGGGTCTACCCTGGCTTCGTAAGCACTCCCCAGTTATCCATTTGGATACTCTCCAGGTGGCATCCTGGGGCTCGTTTTGCTTTGGCACCTGCCTGACAACTGTCTCTCGATCCTTGGTACCTCTCCTGACCACCCCCCTGTCGCTGCCACTACACTATCAAGACTACATGGATGTCTTTTCGAAAGAAAAGGCTGAGCTCCTCCCGGAGCACTGACCCTTTGACTGTGCTATCAACCTGATCCCGGGTACCATGCCGCCACAGGGATGAGTATATCCCTTGTCGCTCCCAGAGACTCGGGCCATGTCTGCATATATCCAGGAGAACCTGGACAGAGGGTTCATTCGGCCATCTAACTCCCCGGCCGGAGCCGGGTTCTTCTTTGTGGCAAAGAAAGATGGCTCTCTCCGGCCCTGTATAGATTACCGGGCTCTGAATAATATTACTCGTCGCGACCAATACCCACTACCATTGATTCCGGAGCTACTGGATCGACTACAAGGAGTCAAGCTGTTCACAAAGTTGGATCTCCGTGGGGCGTACAACCTGGTGAGGATACAACCAGGCGACGAGTGGAAGACCACTTTCAGTATGAAGGACGGTCACTATGAATACCTGGTCATGCCCTTTGGCCTCTGCAACGCTCCCACAGTTTTCCAGAACCTTATGAACAAGGTATTGAGGGATATGTTGCATATCTTGGTCATCGTTTACCTGGCTGTCGTGCTGATATACTCAAAGGACCTGGACACTCACCGCAGAGTTGTCCGCAAGGTACTGCAGAAGCTTCGGGATAACTGCTCTTTGCCAAAATGGAGAAGTGTCAATTTGAGCAAGAGTCCCTACCCTTTCTCGGGTATATTGTGGCTAGGGATGTGAATCGTTTTTTTGACGATTTAAAATATCGTCCGATATATTTTAAATCGTCAAAAATCGTTAGAGCCACGATACAATAACAATTCCCCCGATTTATCGTCAAAAAATCATAAATCGGGGGAAGGGGGAGGGGAAGGGGGAGGGCGGGAAAACCGGCACACTAAAACAACCCTAAAACCCACCCCGACCCTTTAAAATAAATCCCCCACCCTCCCGAACCCCCCCAAAATGCCTTAAATTACCTGGGGTCCAGAGGAAGGGTCCCGGTGTGATCTTTTTCTCTCGGACCTCCTGTGCATTGTAGAAATGGCGCCGGCGCTACCTTTGACCTGTCATATGACAGGGCAAAGGTAGCGCCGGCGCCATTTTGTTTTTTTGTCCCCGATGGCAGGAGCGTAGGAGATCGCTCCCGGACCCCCGCTGGACCCCCAGGGACTTTTGGCCAGCTTGGGGGGGCCTCCTGACCCCCACAAGACTTGCCAAAAGTCCAGTGGGGGTCCGGAATGACCTCCTGCAGTCGAATCGTGTTGCTGTATGGCCGGCACCATTTTGCGCAAAATGGCGCCGGCCGTACGGCAACACGATTCGACTGCAGGAGGTCATTCCGGACCCCCGCTGGACTTTTGGCAAGTCTTGTGGAGGTCAGGAGGCCCCCCCAAGCTGGCCAAAAGTACCTGAGGTCCAGCGGGGGTCCGGGAGCGATCTCCTGCCGCGAATCGTTTTTCCGTACGGAAAAACGATTCGCGTGCAGGAAGTCGTTCCCGGACACCCGCTGGACTTTTGGCAAATCTTGTGGGGGTCAGGATGCCCCCCCCAAGCTGGCCAAAAGTCCCTGGGGGTCCAGCGGGGGTCCGAGAGCGATCTCCTACGCTCCTGCCGTCGAAGGACAAAAAAACAAAATGGCGCCGGCGCTACCTTTGCCCTGATGACAGGTCAAAGGTAGCGCCGGCGCCATTTCTACAATGCACAGGAGGTCCGAGAGTAAAAGATCACACCGGGACCCTTCCTCTGGACCCCAGGTAATTTAAGGCATTTTGGGGGGGTTTGGGAGGGTGGGGGATTTATTTTAAAGGGTCGGGGTGGGTTTTAGGGTTGTTTTAGTGTGCCGGTTTTCCCGCCCTCCCCCTTCCCCCTCCCCCCCACTGGACCCCAGGTAATTTAAGGCATTTTGGGGGGGGTTCGGGAGGGTGGGGGATTTATTTTAAAGGGTCGGGGTGGGTTTTAGGTATGTTTTAGTGTGCCGGTTTTCAATTTACACGATTTACACGATTTACACGATATTTAAAAAACCCAAACTGCGACGATCCGATTCCCTCCCCCTCCCAGCCGAAATCGATCGTTAAGACGATCGATCACACGATTCACATCTCTAATTGTGGCCTCCAAGGGTTTCCTCATGGACCCTGAGAAGGTAATGGTCATCAAGGGTTGGCCTCAACCTGTGGGGGTCAAAGCGCTTCAACGCTTACTTGGCTTCGACAATTTCTACCAACTATTTATACCCCACTACTCCAGGATGGTGGCTACGCTCACAGCCCTCACCAAGAAGGGGGCCGACGCTAGAAACTGGTCTGCAGCTGCACTACGAGCATTCCAAGAACTGAAGACAGCCTTCCTTCAGGACACTTGTCTCCATCATCTGAACCCCCAACGTCAGTTCATTGTGGAAGTTGACGCCTCCGACATGGCGGTCGGAGCCGTCCTGAGTCAAATATCCAGCAACGGTAGATCCCTGCCATGTTCTTACTTTTCCCAGAAATTCTCACCCGCAGAAAAGAATTATGGCATAGGAAACAAGGAACTTCTAGCCATCAAATTGGCCTTTGAGGAATGGTGCCAGTGGCTGGAGGGAGCCCAACACCCAGTGATCGTTTATATGGATCACAAGAATCTGGAATGCTTATGTCGCGCCCAGCACCTCAACTCTCGACAGGCCTGGTGGTCCCTCTTTTTTAGCTGTTTCAACTTTACTCTCCGCTACAGGCCAGCGTCCAAGAACATCCAGGCAGATGCCCTCTCTCGTATGGCAGAGACGGAAGATACCCCTAATCTGCCTCAATACATACTCGACCCGGCCAAGGTGCTTCTCGCGGCATCCGACGTGATCCCTATGGGAAAGACAGTTGTACCAGTTCACCTACGGAAGAAGGTACTCTCTTGGGCCCATGACTCCCTGACTGCCGGTCACCTAGGGGTAGCTCGAACCCAGGAATTACTCTCAGAATACTACAAGTGGCTCAGAATACTACTAGTGGTCAGCTGCTGCCCGACCTACCAGCCGCCCCTGGGGCCTTCTTCAGCCACTACCTAGCCGCATCAAGCTGTGGACCCACTTGTCCATGGACTTCATTGTGGATCTACCTGCTTCAGAAGGGAAGACGGTGATCTGGGTTACGATTGACAAGTTCTCCAAGATGGCCCACTTTGTCCCTCTCGCTAAGTTGCCCTCAGCACCCGAACTTACAAACCTGTTCACTCACCACATCTTTCGCCTTCACGGGCTCCCCTGACACATCGCCTTGGATCGGGGCTCACAATTCATGGCGAAATATTGAAAAGCGCTTTGTAAAAGGTTCAGGGTTCAGCTAGATTTTACGACTGCCTTACACCCTCAAGCTAATGGCCAAGTGGAGTGCATGAACTGGACATTGAAAACCTTCCTCTGGTCCTTCGTGGAAGACTTACAGAATGATTGAGTTCTCGTACAATCACCACAAACACTGCCACCGCCAATTCTCCATTCTATATAGTGTACGGGAAACATCATCGACCTCCCTTGCTTCTGCCATTGGCGGTATCATCTCCGGCCGTACAACTCAAGGCTCAACAGTTACGTGTCTCTGGCGCTGTACCCGACAGAAGCTTCAACACACTGCAGTTGTCACTAAGAAGTTCGCAGCCCGTCTACGACGTCCAGCCCTATCTTTTCTCCCCGGGGAGAAAGTTTGGCTGAGTACAAAATATCTTCGCTTGCAGCTCCCCTCCATGCGCCTAGCCCCAAAGTACGTTGGTCCGTTCTCCATCATGGAAAGGGTGGGGGCAGTCTTTTACCGACTACACCTCCCACCTACGCTCAGGGTCCATAATGTTTTTCATGTTTCCTTGCTGAAGCTGTTGGTTCTGTCGATCTTCCATAGGAAGACCCCCGCACCAGCCACCCCTGAGGCACACGAGGATACAGTCTACCAAGTTAATGAGGTCCTCGATGTGTGATTCCACCACAGACTTTTGAAGTACCTCTTCTCTTGGCAGGGTTATGGTCCTGAAGAGAATTCCTGAGAGCCAGCCTTGAATGTACTGGACAAAGGCCTCCTCCATCAATTCCATGTGGATCATCCTGATAAACCTAGACCCCCGGGAAGGGGGCATAGGGAAGGGGATACTGTTATGGTCCCGGGCCATACCCCGATCCCTCCACCTACCTTGGGGCTGGCTCAGGCCACAGGAACTCCTCTTCGGCCTTCTAGGCCCGACCTGGCTCCTGCCGCTGCGTTCCCTCCTCAAGGGAGATGCCGTCGATCCTCCATGTTTGGCCCCGCCCCCTAGGCACGTGCACGTGCAGGGGCTCCGGCCTTAAAGGGGCCGGTGTGGGGAAACTCAGCACAACCCTATGGATGACGTCAGACGCTGCAGGGTTATTTAAACCCTGCAGCTGGCCCTAAACCTTGCCTTGCAACAAGGTTTTCGGCTTAGAGCTGCTGGTTGCTGCTCCAGATTGCTGATCCTGTCTTTGATTCCTGTCTTCTGGTTCCTGACCCTGGCTTCCATCCCTGGACTTCCGACTCCGCTTCCACCCTTGGCTTTGTCTTCGGCTTCTGACTTCTGGTTTCTGACCTTGGCTCGTCCACTGACTTCTGGCTTCAGCTTCTGTTCCTGGCTTTGTCTTCGGCTTCTGACTCCTGGCTTCTGACCTTGGCTTATCCACTGACTTCTGGCTTCTCGTCACTCACAGGTATCCGGCTCTTCACCCTCCAGGGGGTTTCGCCTAAGTCCCAGCGGCTCGGGTCCTCATGGGCTCCTCCCGGGGGGACCACGGGCTTCCAAGGGTGAAGTCTTCATCAACCCATAGGTGCCGGCCACTTTCCTCGGGTCCTCGGTATCAGAGGATCTTGCCTAAGTCCCAGTGGCTCGGGTCCTCAAGGGCTCCTCCCGGGGGGGACCGCGGGCTTCCAAGGGTGAAGCCTTGTGGGTTCTCTCTTCAGCACCGCCTCCCGGCTGCAACGTCCACTGTGGGCCCCCACAGTGCAACACCATCCATCCCAGCCGACCCAAGGGTCCACTTTCCTAACAGTACCTGGGAAATCAGCCTGAAAAATAATAGTGAGCACCATTTGCTCACTTTCCATCGCCAGCTCAGTCGGAACAGGACTTAGTTGCTTAGATCGTATGACAACTGATCGGCCCTCCTCAAGTGAGAGCACTGCATCCAGCCAGACCACAAAGTCATTTTCTTCATCCCTAGGAGTGTTCACTGGAGTAGGGTGCATTGGATCCAGTGTCACCGATTCTTCATCCATTGGAAGAGACTGTGGACTAGGTGCTGAAAGCTAGGTTGAACTTGCACCCGGGCTGGGGGCTCTGGGGATTCCACCGGATGCTTCAGGTGAGGCATCTGGTGGGTCGCGTCTATATCCTAATTGATATTCTGTCAGAGAGTAGATACTTAAATAGCAGGGCACAAGTTCCCAGGGTGCACACTGACAAATGTGAGCATATAAGGTCCTTCTCAGTGCTCCGCAGACAGATGATGCCAGTCTTCTCGGCAAAGTCCAGCAATAGGAATACTGTGGGAACTTAAATAAAACATCGCAATTTTTATGCAGATAAGAAGGCTCACATGTAGCAAGATTGTTCTCTGAATACATCCAGTTTCCATGATCTGCGTACTCATTATGAGATCAGGTCCCAGGTGATAATCATTGCATCCTTCTTAGGATTAGTCGGATACTGTATCTTTGAGTTTACACCTGCCATCTCTGGTTCGTTGCTCTTTGTTCTAATTTCTCCTAAAACAGAAGATTAGAATGCTAATTATTTCTATGATTCCCAGGATTAATGGGAATAAATTGATCCCTAAGTCATGAAGGAGTCCACCTGCCCCTTCAGTTATGGCTTTAACTATCCCAACAGCTGTTTTTACTATTCCTACCACTAATAAACATAGAAACATAGAAATGACGGCAGAAGACCAAACGGCCCATCCAGTCTGCCCAGCAAGTTTCACACTTTTTTTTTCCTCATATTTATCTGTTACTCTTGGCTCTTAGTAACCTTTTGGTTTTATTTCCCTTCCACCCCCACCATTAATGTAGAGAGCAGAGTTGGAACTGCATCTAAGTGAAATATCTAGCTTAATTAGTTAGGGGTAGTAACCACCGCAATAAGCAAGCTACACCCATGCTTATTTGTTTACCCAGACTATGTAATTCAGTCCTTGTTGGTTGTTGTCTGTATTTAGATCCACTTTTCTTCATTCCCCCTGCCATTGAAGCAGAGAGTTATGCTGGATATGCATTGAAAGTGAAGTATCAGACTTTCTCCCCTGCAGTTGAAGCAGAGAGCTATGCTGGATAAGCGTGAAGTATGAGACTTTCTCCCCTGCCGTTGAAGCAGAGAGCTCTGCTGGATATGATTGACGTATCAGTCTTTCTCCCCTGCCATTGAAACAGAGAGTTATGCTGGATATGCGTGAAGTATCAGACTTTCTCCCCTGCCGTTGAAGCAGAGAGCTATGCTGGATATGCATTGAAAGAGAAGTATCAGGTTTATTTGTTTGAGGTGGTAACCACCGTAACAAGCAAGCTACTCCCTGCTTTTTTGAGAATGCAAATTTTTTCCACGCAATTAACCGTGTGTATGTTTATCGAATAAGGGTATTATCTCCAGGTAGTAGCCATCATCCCCGCGAGCCACCCACTCTTCATTCACGTCCTCTAGACTTTATGGATCCACAGTGTTTATCCCATGCCGCTTTGAAGTCCTTCACAGTTCTGGTCTTCATCACTTACTCCGGAAGGGCATTCCAGGCATCCACCACCCTCTCCATGAAGAAATACTTCCTGACATTGGTTCTGAGTCTTCCTCCCTGGAGCTTCAAATCGTGACCCCTAGTTTTGCTGATTTTTTTCTGACGGAAAAGGTTTGTCATTATCTTTGGATCATTAAAACCTTTCAAGTATCTGAAAGTCTGTATCATATCACCTCTGCTCCTCCTTTCCTCCAGGGTGTACATATTTAGATTCTTCAATCTCTCCTCATAAGTCATTTGATGAAGACCATCCACCTTTTTGGTCGCCCTTCTCTGGACCGCCACCATCTTGTATCTGTCTCTTCGGAGATACGGTCTCCAGAACTGAACACACCTCACCAAGGACCTGTACAAGGGGATAATTACTTCCCTTTTCTTACTCGATATTCCTCTCTCTATGCAGCCCAGAATTCTTCTGGCTTTAGCTATCACCTTGTCACATTGTTTCACCGACTTCAGATCATTAGACACTATCACCCCAAGGTCTCTGTCCTGCTCCATGCACATCAGCCTTTCTCCCCCATCGAATACAGTTCATTCGGATTTCCACTCCACATATGATTGACTCTGCACTTCTTGGCATTGAATCTCAGCTGCCATATCTTCGACTACTCTTCCAGCTTCCTTAAATCCCGTCTCATTCTCTCCATTCCTTCCTGCGTGTCCACTCTGTTGCAGATCTTAGTGTCATCTGCAAAAAGACAAACCTTACCTTTTATCCCATCTGCAATGTCGCTCACAAAGATATTGAACAGGACCGGTCCCAACACCGATCCTTGTGGTACACCGCTTAAAACAGCTCTCTCTTCAGTGAGTGTTCCATTTCCCATCACGCATTGTCTTCTGTCCATCAACCAGTTTGCAATCCAGGCCACCACCTCGGCACTCACTCCCAAGCTTCTCATTTTATACACCAGTCTCCTGTGTGGAGGCTGTATCAAAAGCTTTGCTGAAATCCAAGTAGATGACATCGAGTGCTCTTCCTTGATCCAATTCCTTGGTTACCCAGTCAAAAAAGTCAATCAGATTTGTCTGACAGGATCTTCCCCTGGTGAATCCATGCTGCCTCTGGTCCAGCAATTCTCCCGACTGTAGATAGTTCACTATTCTCTCTTTCAAAAGTGACTCCATTACTTTTCCCACCACCGAAGTGAGGCTAACTGGTCTGTAGTTACCAGCCTCCTCTCTATTCCCACTCTTGTGAAGCCGGACCACCACCGCTCTTCTCCAATCACTCGGCACCACTCCCGTTTCTAGGAATCTATTGAACAAGTCACAGAGCGGACCCGCCAGCACATCTCTGAGCTCCCTCAGTATCCTGGGATGAACTTCATCAGGCCCCATGGCTTTGTCCACTTTCAGTTTCTCCAGCTCTTCCCATACATTTTCTACTGTAAATGGAGTTATATCTACTCCACTCCCCTCCAGTTTCTTGTTAACTAGCGACGGTCCTTCACCAGGGTCCTCTTTAGTGAACACAGAACTGAAGTATTTGTTTAATATTTCTGCCATTTCTTTGACTCTCCACACATTGATCCTTTCCACCTTTCAATTTCACTATACTACTTTGAACTTTTCTCTTTTCACTGATGTATCTGAAAAATGTTTTGTTACCTCTCTTTACCTCCTTGGCAATCCTCTCTTCCGCTTGACTTTTTGCTGTCTTGATTAATTTCTTTGTCTCCCTCAGTTCTACCAGATATTCTTCTTTGTGCTCCTCCCTTTGGGATCTTTTATATTTCTTGAACACTGTTCTTTTAGCCTTTATTTTGTCAGCCACCTCCTTTGCGAACCAGATAGGTTTCATTTTTCTTTTGCTTTTCTTTACTTTTCTAAACATATAGATTAGTTGCCTTGGTAATTGCTCCTTTTAGATTGGTCCACTGTTGATCCACATCTCTCTCGTTCTCCCAACCTTTTAGTTCTTCCTTCAGGTACTTCCCCATTTCATCAAAGTCCGTGTTTTTGAACTGCAAAACTTGGGTCTTTGTGCTTCTTTTCCATATCCTTTTTGTGTTATTAAACCATACCGTTTGATGATCACTGGTGCTGATGTGGACGCCCACCTAGACATCAGAGACATTATCTCCATTAGTGAGCACTAAGTCGAGGATAGCTCCTTCTTTCGTGGGTTCCATTACAATTTGTTTGAACACAGCTACTTGCAGGGCATCCACTATTTCTCTACTATTATTAGATTCTGCAGATGGGATTCTCCAGTCTACATCTGGCATATTAAAGACTCCAACAATCACCACTTCTCCCTTCTTTCCTATCTTTTTGATGTCTTCAACAAGATCTCTGTCCAGCTCTTCCTTTTGGTTTGGAGGCCTGTAAACCACTCCAATAAAAATGGATGCGACATCTTTTTTTAGGTCGGCCCATAGTGCTTCTTCATTGCCCCATCTTTCTTGCAGCTCAGATGCTTGGATATTGTTTCTGACATAAAGAACCACTCCTCCCCCTTTCCTATCTTCTCTGTCCTTCCTTAACAAGTTATAGCCTGGTATTGCCGTATCCCAGTCATGAGATTCCGTAAACCACGTTTCTGTGACAGCAACAACGTCCAAGTCCACCTCCACCATTAGGGCTTGCAGATCTGGGATTTTATTGCCAAAACTACGAGCATTTGTGCTCATAGCTTCCCAGCTTTCTTCATTCAGGTTACTGCTGTTTCTTGACTCCTTTTGTGACCTCTTTAGTTGAGTTTTGTTATCCACTTTTCCCTTTGCTTTTGTGCAAGGGAAAAGATTAGTACCTCTGATGACAGAGTCATCCATCACAGTGAGCTTTTTTCTTTGGTTTCTGATCTGGAATTTCTGTATGCATTGGGTTTCTTCTCTCTTTTCAGATAACACTTCAATCTTTTTCTCAATAACTTCTTCAGTACTTAATACAGAGGGCAAAGGTAGCGCCGGCGCCATTTTGGTTCCTGACACCCGACGTCACGAGTGCAGGAGATCGCTCCCGGACCCCCGCTGGACCCCCAGGGACTTTTGGCCAGCTTGGGGGGCCTCCTAACCCCCACAAGACTTGCCAAAAGTCCAGCGGGGGTCCGGGAGCAACCTCCTGCACTCGCGCCAGATTGCCAATATTCAAAATGGCGCCGGCGCTACTTTTGCCCTGCACTATGTCATATGGGTCGTATGACACAGTGAGGGCAAAAGGTAGCGCCGGCAGCGTTAATAGAAATGGCGCCGGTGGCCCTTTGCCCTTACCATATGACAGGACAAAGGTAGCGCCGGCGCCATTTTGGTTCCTGACACCCGACGTCACGAGTGCAGGAGATCGCTCCCGGACCCCCGCTGGACCCCCAGGGATTTGGGTCAGCTTGGGGGCCTCCTAAACCCCACAAGACTTGCCAAAGTCCAGCGGGGGTCCGGGAGCGACCTCCTGCACTCGCGCCGTATTGCCAATATTCAAAATGGCACCGGCGCTACTTTTGCCCTGCACTATGTCATACGGGTCGTATGACATAGTGAGGGCAAAGGTAGCGCCGGGTCAGGAGGCCCCCCCAAGCTGGCCAAAAGTCCCTGGGGGTCCAGCGGGGGTCCGGGAGCGATCTCCTGCACTCATGACGTCGGGTGTCAGGAACCAAAATGGCGCTGGCGCTACCTTTGCCCTATCGTATGGTAAATCTGCTCGCGCCAGCGGGCCATCACCCAACCCGGGGTCTGGTCCGGAGGCCTTGACCACGCCCCTGGGCAGGCGCCACACCCCCGGGCCCACCCCCGAAATGCCGCGTCACTCGCGGCACACCCCCGAAATGCCGCGTCACTCGTGGCATGCCCTCGACACGCCCCTGACACTCCCCTCCATGCAAGCCCTGGGACTTACGCGCATCCCGGGGCTTGTGCGCGCCGCCGAGCCTATGCAAAATAGGCTCAGTGTGCGCAGGGGGGGTTTGGGGTAGGTTTTCGGGGGGTACGCACGTACCCCTTTGAAAATCTACCCCTTAGAGAATAGCCACTGCCATTAGCAATGGTAACATGGAATAGACTTAGTTTTTGGGTACTTGCCAGGTTCTTATGGCCTGGATGCTGGGCTTGATGGACCCTTGGTCTGACCCAGTATGGCATTTTCTTATGTTCTTATGTTGAGAGTCATTTTTTAGGTTGTTTTTTAATGAATAATTTGATTTTTTCATTAAAGAAGTTGGCGAAGTCATCACTGCTGATCTTTGGTGATGATAGTGATTGATCGTCTTGAGAGGTTTTTGTAAAAGTTTTTACTATGTTGAAGAGCATCTTAGGGTTTTGTTGGTATTTGGAAATTTTTTTGGAGTAGAAGTCTTTTTTTGTTTTATGGATGAGTTTTTTATAATTGGCAAGTTGTGATTTGTATGCGTATAGAAGTGTAGTTGTTTTGTTTTTTCTCCAGGATCTCTCTATTTTTCTGAGTTTCCTTTTTGCTGCTCTGATGTTTTTGTTATACCAGGGATTTTGATTTTTTGTTTCTTTTATTGTTTTTGTTATTTTGGGATTTATCTTTTCTGCCACAGTTTTTGTGATGTTGAACCAAGAAGATGTTGCATTTTCTATGTTAGATAGATCAATATTTGTTATTTCAGTCTGCAGATTTGTTTAAAGCATTTCCATGCAGAAAGGTGGACGATAGGAGAAAGTTTTGGTAGTGTATTTTTTTTGTTGAGCGTTTATGATTAGAGAATAGATTTGTGTGGATGATAGAATGGTCTGACCATGGAATTTTTTGAAATCGTTGTTTGGTGATTCGACCAGAACTTGGTATTGATGAAGATTAGGTCTAGTGTGTGACCTGCCTTGTGTGTAGGGCCAGTGATAATTTGATTGAGACATAGAGATGATAGTGCATCAATGATTGATGAGGATGCAGGTGATAGGGGGGTAGAGTCCATATGTAGGTTAATTATAGGTTTGGTAATAGATAGTTTGGTCAGAAAAAAGTTAATAAGTGGTGAGCAGTTTTTTTCGAGAGGGTTGGGGGTGCAGTATAATAGGCAAATTTGTAAGTGTGGAGAATCAAATAATGCAATTTCTAGTGGAGAGCAATTGCTTGTTGGAATTGGTTTCAGTTGCAGATTTGTTTTTGGAGATGAGCATTAAGCCTCCTCCTTTCTTTTTTTGGTCTGGGTAAAGAAAAAGTTCTAAAAGAAGAGTTGTTGATTTGGTTGATTATTACAGTGTCAGTGTTTTTTGCCCAAGTTTCTGTCAGGCCTATCCTGTAAAGTGCGGCCGTGTTTACCCTGCTCCTAAGCCGCTTCTAACTCACGTTTCGGCCGCGTTAGCCCTTCCTGCGATCCCGAATCCCCTTTAACCTACTCCTACCGCGTCCTAAATTCCCCGGGTAATCCCTTCCGCCCGCGGCATGCATATTGCATGCAAACGAGCGAATTAGCGCGATATTGCATGCAAACGAGCCAATTAGCTATTCCCCTAGCATCCCGTAACCCGCGCCCCGACTAACGCTACCTTTCCCTGCCGTTTTGTCGCGCGTTTAACCTGCAAATTTACCGCCTACCTTGACCCAGGCGGTAGAGGCATGGGTAAGGGTAGGTGGCAAGCTTTCCCCCAGCCCCCGCTCACCTGCCCCGGCCGCGATCATGGGTGCCGGTCTCCGTGGCAGCCCCAGTCCTCTCCCCTCCTCCAGAAGCCAAAAAAAAAAAAAAGCGAAAAAAACGTTGCAGCCCCCCTCCGATGTCCGGACTGGGGCTGCCACGGAGACTGCAACGGCAAAGCGACTTTTCAGTGTCCCCCCCTCCTCTCGGAGCAGGGCGCGAAAAGCCGCCTTGCTCCGGGAGGAGGGGGGACACTGACAGCGGCGAAGCTTTCCCCCAGCCCGGACACCGGCGAAGCCAGAAGACAGCGGCGAAGAAACGGCGAAACGACTTTTCAGTGTTCCCCCCCCCCCTCTCGGAGCAGGGAGCGAAAAGCAGCCTTGCTCCGGGAGGGGGGGGGGACACTGACGGCGGCGAAGCAACGCAGAAGCAACGGCGAAACGACTTTTCAGTGTCCCCCCCCATCTCGGAGCAGGGCGCGAAAAGCAGCCTTGCTCCGGGAGGGGGGGGGACACTGACAGCGGCGAAGCTTTCCCCCAGCCCGGACACCGGCAAAACTTGCTGTTTTGCAGCCATGAGCCACGAGCAGGAACGCGAAGATCTGGCTCCGATAGCTCCTCCCGACAAGATGGCCGCCTGCACGGGGAAAGAGTACAATTGGCCTCCCGGAGCAAGGCTGCTTTTCGCTCCCTGCTCCGAGAGGGGGGAGGGAACACTGAAAAGTCGTTTCGCCGTTGCTTCTGCGTTGCTTCGCCGCCGTCAGTGTCGTCCCCCCCTCCCGGAGCAAGGCTGCTTTTCGCTCCCTGCTCCGAGAGGAGGGGGGGGGGGGACACTGACAGCGGCGAAGCAACTTACTTTTGCACCCGATCGGACCAGACTTCCTGGTATCTGTCATTTCAAATGACATTTGAAATGACAGATACCAGCGTGGCGTGAAGCCTTAGGCCCGCGCACCCAGGATCCTGTATAGGCGCTCTATCCAGTATCCTGGGTTGCGCGGGACTAAGGCTTTTCGGACGCGGCTTACATTTACATATAATTAGGCTTCAGGATCGAGCGGTAGGTGAGCTGCACTGTGCGGGCGGTAACCGCGGGTGCCGTAGGCACTAACGCAGCTCTTCCTACCGCTCGGTACTGGATCACCCTGTGTGATAGCTATAAAGTCTGGTTTTTCATCTTGGAGAAGGTCGTTGATGATAGGAATTTTTTTGATTATTGATTGAGCATTAAAGAGTAGGAAGGAGAGTGTTAGATAGTTACAGAGTGAAGTGTTGTTGTGATTAATTGTTGGTGTGTTGATATTTGAGATTTGTTTTAGATTTCATACCTTTTACTTTCCAGTTGTTGGAGTTTGTTCTGTTTCTGTTGTCTTTGCATTCTGATGAAGGTTGATGGATTGCCATTTTTCTTTATGTTCAGGGAGTATTTGAAGATTATATATTGCCGGCACTTGGGACGCCTGGAGGTGTCGCTGTCTTAGCGCTGGGGTGCACCTACGTCACTCTGGGGGGCGTGTCCAAGGCTCTCTCTGTTTCCCCTGAATTCACAGCGAATTTCAAAAAGGCACTTGCCTTTATTTCTGCAGTTTAAATAATAATTTCTGCAATTTAAATAAATAAATAAACTTTATTTATTGATCCATATGAGCCATCAACTGTTCTTGCTGAGACTGGGTCTGGAGATATGGTTAATGGTGCCAGTTAGAGAAATAAGATTAGACTTAACAATGACAAAACTGTCCAAATACTATCAGGTGTAATGGGGGAGGGTTTGAGAATGCAGGGCCTTACTGCCGGCAGCAAATGGTTCGGATCTCTTACCTCAAATGAGGGTTGCTGGAGCCCACTCATGGCATGCACAGCAGGGGAGAGCTGACCACCATCTTCCTTAAAAGTCGCATCTTCCTGTCCTGAATGCTACCTGCTCCAAACTCCAACTACAGCAGCAGTGAACACCTGACCCTCTGCACCTCCTTTCTGGCTGAACCCCAACAGATTTGAGGCGCTTAAAGATGATGTCATGGCAAAAACTGCAGTAGAAGGAGGTGTCTTGAAGTCAGGGCTTAACAAAACTTCTGCATCAATCTCTAGCCACTGGTCTGCTTCCTCAATACCAGAAGCACCAAGAGCAGCTCCTGAAAAAGACTGAGAAGCCAAGAAGAGCTCTGGGATCATGTTTGCCGTGTCAGAGTTTGTTGCAAAGCTACAGAGGGATATACCTGCAGCTTGCCCTTCTGCTTCATCATGGCCAATGAAAGGTAAGAAGCATAGAAAAAAGTCTGAGATGGAGGAGCTCTTCACAACATGTCCATGCAGGTCACCATCTTGTGACAATTCACCCTTTGAAGGATGCCGCAAAAGCCATTCCTCTGTTCTCTGACTAGAGATAGCTACAGATAGCTTTTTCTCTTTCTTGGCTTAGTCAACTGATTAAAACTGGTTATAATATCTTGCTGAACTTAACAGACCTTAGCTGAAGAATATCAGGTGTATATATATTAGGGATGTGAATCGTTTTTTGACGATTTAAAATATCGTCCGATATATTTTAAATCGTCAAAAATCGTTAGGGCCACGATACAATACCAATTCCCCCGATTTATCGTCAAAAAATCGTAAATCGGGGGAAGGGGGAAGGGGGAGGGCAGGAAAACCGGCACACTAAAACCCCCTAAAACCCACCCCGACCCTTTAAATTAAATCCCCCACCCTCCCGAACCCCCCCCCCAAATGCTTTAAATTACCTGGGGATCCAGCAGTGGTCCGGAACGGCGGCGGTCCGGAACGGCCCCCTCAATTGAATCGTGTTGTCTTCAGCCGGCGCCATTTTGCAAAATGGCCGCCGCAAAATGGCGGCGGCCATAGACCAAAACAATTCGACTGCAGGAGGTCCTTCCGGACCCCCGCTGGACTTTTGGCAAGTCTTGTGGGGGTCAGGAGGCCCCCCCAAGCTGGCCAAAAGTTCCTGGGGGTCCAGCGGGGTTCCGGGAGCGATTTCCTGCCGCGAATCGTTTTCCGTATGGAAAATGGCGCCAGCAGGAGATCGACTGCAGGAGGTCGTTCAGTGGCGGTCTGGAACCCCCGCTGAACGACCTCCTGCAGTCGATCTCCTGCCGTATCTTACTTTCGTCTGATCAGTTTCTCCTGGAAAAGAGGGTAGATGAACACACAGCAGCATTGTATACATTCCTAGATACAAAGAGGATAACTGTTATCAAATGTGCGCAGCAGCATATACACACAGATATGGTCACGAGCATATATATGCAAGTATTTTATAATCCACGTGAATGATACTTGTGTTTTACAAAATACTCATATCTCTACCCCGCAACATATGAATGTATGTAAGCTTATGCTTGAATACAAGCAATGCATTGAAACCATGTATATCAATGAATTGAACGTGTGTTCTTTTTCTACCTATTTTAAAAGTATATGTGTGTACATTTTACATGTGAAAATAAAGTAGGACTTACGCATGTCCTGATTTACGTGTGTAAGTTGGCCAATTTTAAAACATGTGCATATAAATGAAATTAACCAGTTTACTAGGGATGTGCAGAGGGACGCCATAGGTTGCATTCGGAATTCATAGTCGTTGCGGGGCAGATACGTTGCATTCGGCAAGGGGGGTCCCTGATACGTTAATGCATTCATTCTTATTCGTTTCCCGGCTAAAATTGAATTAACTACAACCCCCCACCCTCCTGACCCCTCCAAGACTTACCAAAACTCCCTGGTGGTCCAGCGGGGGGTCTGGGAGCCATATCCTGCACTCACGCCCTCGGCTGCCGGTATTCAAAATGGCACCGATAGCCTTTGACCTTACT
This sequence comes from Rhinatrema bivittatum, assembly GCF_901001135.1. Lineage (NCBI taxonomy): Eukaryota > Metazoa > Chordata > Amphibia > Gymnophiona > Rhinatrematidae > Rhinatrema > Rhinatrema bivittatum. The sequence continues at coordinate 284,483,047 of NC_042618.1, read as the reverse complement.
GTGTCGCAGGGGCTACTGGTGCCATTGGTTGGCCCCTGTCACATAGTAGGAGCAATGGATGGCCGGGTTGCATGCACAAATGTATGCCCGTGCGTAGGTATTAAAATCCAGCCCATAAAGTTTTGAAAATTCACTTCAAAGATTCCAATTGTGCATTGTCATTGATTTTCTAAATGCGCATACAGTTGAATAATGCCCAATAAAAACTTTTTCCCACTGAAAACTTTTCCATACTGCCCAATATTCAAATATCTTCTTTACATGATGAATCTTTTTATGTATTTTGTGCAGATTACTGTGACTCCATCCTTTTGAGTATTGAAACGCCAACATTGACAATGTTTTGCTAACACAGCATCAGAGTGAACTGATTTTTCTTTTAATGACACGTCCCATGTCTCAACAAATTTGGCTCAATTTGTCACAGTAATCTGCATAAGATACGTGAAAAGATTCGTCATATAAAGAAGATATTTGCATATTGGGCAACATTCAGATAAGGTAGAAAAGTTTTCAGTGTGGAAAAGTTTTCATGATTTTTCTAAAAAGCAGATTTTATTGGGCGTTTTTCAACTGTCAAGCAGTAATTCTGTGAGATGTATAGATGAGAATAGAACAGATCATACTATTGTTACTGCCAATGAGCTGAAATATGATTTTATTAAACAGCGATTGAAAAAATACAAGAGGACTATAGATTTTCATATTAAAATCAATAAAATTGAGAGTTTTTTGACCTGTAATTGTAACAACAGGTTTTGAATTCAATTTGTTATGTTTTCAACCAGTGCTGAGGTCCTTTCCTCTCTGAAATAAAAAATAGAAATTAAGTAATTTAAATTTAAAAAAATTAAAATTTAAAAAAAAATGTCATATGATTATTTAAAGAAAGAGGAAATTATGTAAGCTCAATTCAATAGTTTGATTGTTGATAGTACATATTTGAATATAACTAGCTTTTTGACAGACATTGTTTATTTAGAAACTAGTGTTTCCCTGATTGTATAATTTCATGTTTTCTTTCAGCCTAATTTTTTCATTCCATGTTTTATTTAGTCTCATAAAAATTGTTCAAATATAAGTCATAAAACAAACAGTTGACTTGATATTATCTTCAGTATTTTTTTGTCAATAATAAAAACAACATTTTTCTCCCCAGGCTGTTGCTTGGTACACTCCTATGCATTGGAATAGGGCCAACGAATGGGATCAATATGCCATTACCAATGAATTTCAGAACCTAATGGAGCTAAGTAAACAAACAGAAGAACAAAAAGATGAGACCACAGAGATATATGAATCAGAAGCCAGTGGAACCTTGGCATCTGAATCAGAACCATACTTCCAAGCAGCAGAAGAGGTAAGCATGGTTCAAATAGAGGAAAAGAAAAAGAGAAAAATAAAAGGCTGAACAGAGATTAGAAGATGGAAGATTTCTCCTTCCTCTTTTCCAACCAACACACACACACAACTGTGCAGTCAAATCTTCTGCAGTGATAACTATACTTAAATGGATAAGGGAGATTTGACGGAGGAAACTGAGAACAGCTAAGAGACTGAAATCCCTGGAAACAGCCTGGCAAGGTTATTTCTGTGGTATTTCAGTACCCTTCTAAGCAGAAATCATCTGATCCATAATTTTTATTCAGCAATCAAATGTTACCATCTTCTCCTACTGAATCATTTTTAGATCATTATCTTCTATTTCAAAGTTCAGGTTTTTTATTGTCTATTTTACAAAATGTGTTACCTATTATTGGACCAAAAATGTTCAGATTAGTCAAGAAAAAAGTTTCACAGCCTTTAAAGAATCCAGTTTTCTCCAACAACAATACAGATACTAGACTAGGACTTTTTACTATTTTGCATTCTACTTCTGCTCAATAGTTTTGGAAGAATAACCCTAGTTTATGTACAGATGTCATGCATGTCAACAGTTAAAAGATTTTAAGAGAAAGATTTGGAGAATTACTTTAATCCTTTATTAAAATGTACTGAAGTTAGGAATATCTGAGGAAAAAAAGAAAAAGAACAGCAACCTTATTGGTCAAAGAATAGAAAATTCTCACTCTGATTGATGGAGAGAGCATAATATTAGCCAGTGCTCAGACTGATATATTTTATTCCAGAAGAAAGAGCTTTGCTGAGTTTAGCAAATAAGAAAAATTACATCCTATGTTTTAAAAATGTATTTCAAAGTTTTTAGGTCATATTTACAAAGTGGATTTGCCTGCTGTTATGTATATTTATTAAGTTGTGCAAACTTGTATTAAAACATAACATAGGTAGGCAAGACTATTCGCTCGCTGACACACCCTCCCCCCCCCCCTCCCTTGTACAAAAGACAAACTCCATATGATTTGGCTTATACATTGGGCCGCAGTTTATTTCATAACTTAACCCGAGCCCTTCAACTTTTAACAATTAGTCAAAACATTCCCCCCAACCCCCTCCTCCTCCCCTTCTTCTTCTGGTACTTCTCTTACCACTTCGTCCGAATGGTAATATGCTTTTTCACCCCTTTTCACTTACCCCGCCGCAGCTCCTGCGAGGGTAAGACGCTTCTTCACCCCTTTCCACTTACCCCGCCGCAGCTCCTGCGAGGGTAAGTTTGCGGCCAGAGCATCGGCCCCCCTCTTGCTCACCAGCCATCCTGTGTAGCAGCCCCAAACTACACAAGATTCACCACCACCCCCCCAACAATGTCCTTTATAAACACATACAAAATTATAACTTAGGGCTCGGGTTTCCGCCTCAACTGCGACAACAAACGCTTTTAATATATACTTTCATTACAACCAACATTTAAGGGCGGGTGGGAGGGAAAGCAAGCACTGCCTTTTGCCTCGCTGCTCCCGGTTAATTGAAGCACCACAGAAAAAGGCGCCAGAAATATTTATTCCCTGTAACCAATGGCGAAGCAGCAATTCAAACTGCTGCTGTCTCCATGAGTTACCACCCCTCCCCCAATCCTATTAACTCTCTGCTCGCTCTGCTTGCTCCTTGTTATACTTCACAGCGTGAGACAAGCTCACACTGTTTCTCTTTATTAAATATACCCCTAAGGCCTGGATTTTCTAAGGTAGCAGACTTTAGAGAATTTGGCGGTAAGGGGGGTGGGGGGTGGGGGGACGAAGCGGGGGGTGGGCCTGCGAAAGCCGGCAGCGATCACACCTCTGCGGTGCAATTGCTGCCCGCTTTCGCACTCAATAGTGCCATCATATAAGGTGGTGCTACTGGGTGCGCTACTGGCAGCGATAAGGTGTCCTACCTTTTTGCCGTCAGTGAAGTCGTTGCAGAGGTTGCCCCGACGCTGCACCGACTCCTCCTCTTCCGATGCGGACTCCATTCCGATTTAGTTATTGCACGTGAAAAGTCCCTTTAAGTTAGCTGGTGATGAGGAGAAAATAAGATTGACTACAAAGGTAGATAAGTCAGAAAAATAATAAAAACTATTTTATTGAATGGATTAAGACACAGTACATGCAATTACAGGGCCCTCTGGTACCTCAACCATCTAGTTAAGCTGCAGGCAAGGAAGTGACCCTGATCAAAGAGAATACATTATTTATATACTCTTATCTCCAGAGGATAGTAAAACTTTCAGGACTTGCAAAGCTGTGGGGTATGCTAGCCTTCAGTTGGTTTCAGTCTCAGAGATAGGATAAAACAATAATTTTCTAATGAATATCAGAAGAAGGTAACTGTCAGTATAAATCTTGCAACTTATTTCTCTAGCCTATATTTTGTTCCCTGTTACTTTCTCATAGTTCACATCTCTATTACATATACTTACCAGGCTAGTGAATACATATCTATTTCATTTCAAATGAATGCACATACCTAATATTAATAAGAGTGGCTGTGATGGGAGGTGATGAATGGGTCCATATAGGCATTGTCATTAGTATCTCATGAGGGTTTAACCTTAATTTCCTGTTGGGTGTAGATTTCATATTCATAAGCGCAAGTGGGAGAGCCGTTTGATTCCATTTTTAGCACAAATTTTAGCCAATTTGTTCTTTAAGACACAATTCTTTCTACTAGACCAGAGGAATGAGGGTAGTAAGAGTAGTTGAAACTCTGACAAATACCTATAGCTTTGCAAATGTCCTTCATTATCTGTCCTCTGAAGTGAGTGCCTCAGTCACTGTTAATAGTCACAGGAATACCAAATTGGAAAATGAAATCTCTTAAAACCTTTTATATCTATTGGGCCAGATTTTAAAACGCATGTGCGGGCGTAGATTTTATAACATGTGCGCGTGCTGAGCCCTAGGGGAGCCCTGATGGCTTTCCCCGTTCCCTCCAAGGCCGCTCCAAAATCGGAGCAGCCTCAGAGGGAACATTTTTTGCCTCCCCCCCCACCTTTCCCACCCTTCCCCTATCTAACCCACCCTATCTAAATCTCCCCCCCCCCCACCTTGTTTCGGTGAGTTACACCTGCCTGAGGCAGGCGTAACTTGTGCGCAAACCTCCGGCACGGCCATTATGCCAGAGGACTCAGGAACGCCCCTGGCCACGCCCCTGGCCCACTGCAACGCCCCTGGCCCTGCTCTATACCACCACGCCCCCGACTACGCCACCAGACCGCCCATTTTGGAAAGCCCTGGGGCATATGCGTGTCACGGGGCTTGGCGCGCACAGGGGAGCTTGGGGCAGCTTTTCGGGGGTTACACGCGTATGTTACGCTCGTAACCCTTTGAAAATCTGCCCCATACTGTAATAGCATCATCTTTAGCACATGGGTAGGCCTCTGTCCAACCCAAATATAGAAATATAAAAACTAATACATATTTGAAAGAGCAACATTTTGTCATTTATTAATTTATTTACAATCTTTTCTATACCATTGCTAAGTTATATACCATCGCAAAGGTTCACAAATAGGCACATAATATAAGGTAGGTATGTGTGGATTATCGTACATTCTAAAAGATGCCAATAAGGTTCGGTTACAATTTTCATAAATAAAAGTCAATATTTGAGTAATGTTGGTCTTGTCTGGGTGTAATAGTAGGTTACTCTTCATTTGTAGTTTTACTTTATTTGTCAGATTGAATAATGTATTCTCATGCACTTTATGAGAGTAGTGTTGTATTCATGCTCTTCTGCGTGTTCCTGTACTTTCTGTATCCTCTGGTCTCTTTAGGAAAGGCTTGTTTAAAGAACCATGTTTTTAAATTTTTCATAAAAGTTTTTAGATCACTCTGTAATCTGATTTCAGGAGGCATCGTGTTCCATAGTACGGGCCCTGCCTGGGTTAGTTTTGCTGACTTTACTGAAGGAATGGTTAGCAGTGCTTTGTATAAAATCAGGCAAATGGACTCCATGGCTGAGGTTGGCCAGCTGGGATAGTTTAAACAGGTTTCCTAATGTTATGTGCTTTGCATATAGCCTAATTTTTGCAATATTGCTGGGCCACCATGAGAAATTTTGGTGGATACCAATCACTTCTGACCAAATCAGCTATCCTACCTTTGCTTCAATGGACTATTTTGTGATATAAGCATGCCAAATAAGGGAGGAGGACCTGGATGCAACCAAGTCACTGTCTGGGTTGCACCACAGATTATCAAGGTACAAATAACATCCCACCAGTCTCCAAAATTGTTTTTTTCTGAATCTGGTGCCTGATCTTGGTGCCTTTTAACAAGGTACAGGAGACTGGTTAACAGTGACCAAAAACAGTGGTCTGACGTTAGGAATTGAATGTGCCATTTTCCTGGCAGTAGAATCTACCAACACATTTCCCTTTGTTACATTATCATAAGGCTTCTAGTAAGCAATATATTGTACAATGGCAACAGTAGAGGGTTGCATTAAAGTGTCTACAAGGGCAGAAACATACTGAATATTTTTATAGAGGTCCCTGCTGCCTCCAGAAAGTGTCAAAATCTTGAACAACCACAGAATCAGTGAAAATGTTTACACATTTTCTGTTTGGCCAAAATACAATTTCTGGTAAGAGCAAAGATTTCAGCAAGTTGACCAGAGTAAACAGAGGGTAAATGACTTTCAATGAGAATATGCTGAGAATAGACAGCAAATCCAGTCACAAGGGAAATTGATTTATTTCTCAGCCAAGACCCATCAACATAAAACATCTTGTCAGGATTCTAAACTGGAATGTCTAAAAATCAAAACGGGGTAGGGAGATCTGATTCACAGTCATTACTCAATCATGGAGATCATCATTTGAAGGAATAGATAGAAGGGAAGCAGGATTTAACACAGGACATCTAGAAAGAGTACTATTCTCTGCTGATGTGTTAAACTGATAGGACAGGTAGTGCTGAATAGGGATGTGCATTTGTTTGAAACGAATTAGGCAATTTAAATGGTGCCGGCCATCCATTGCTCTTACCATGTGACAGGGGCCAACCAATGGCACCGGTAGCCCCTGTCACATGGTAAGGGAAAAGGGCCACCAGCACCATTTTGATTAGTGGCAGCCAATGGCCCGGGAGGGGGAGATCGCTCCTGGGACCCCCGCTGGACCACCAGGGACTTTTTGTATGTTTTGGGGGGGAGGTTGGGAGGTTGTAATTAAGTAAATTAGAAGGGTTGGGGTGGGGTTTTTTTTTCAGTCCGTTTCCAAAAACAAACGGAAAAACGTTTTTGGGTTCGGGAAATGGACCAAAATGGTCCACCCTGAACCTGAAAATGAAAATGAACCAAAAAAAAAAATTGTGCACATCCCTAGTGATGAATGAGGAAATATTTAATAAGAAGTTCTCTTATAATTCACTCTCTTCCCAGCACCCCATGTCCTATAGTTTTAATACATCATTGCTCCTAAGAGATAATATATTAGTGAGAGCAATAATTATTTATATAAAGATAGAGCAATTCCTGGGATATATGAGGAGTTCAGTTACTGGAATTGATACAGTATGAACCCAAGATAATTGGTACCCCAGATGGGACAACTCTATTATCAGACAAATAAAGGAGGCTCTTTTTCTTAAAAAACCTAAGTACTTAAACAGGGCAGGGTTCTAGGAGATGTAATTAATGTTTCTTTTAGAATAAAATATAGGGGACCAAGACACTGCTGTCATAAGTAGAAGTTTGTACTTTGTAAGGCAGGCATTTGATAACTGAATTTTTGTTTTTAGAAGTAAAGCAACTACTAAATGTCTGAGAAAGCTCAACAGCAGTGGTAGCAGCAGCTTCAACTTGATGCAAATCCTCCATCATCTATTATTTTCTTCTGCAAAATATAAATTCTCACATAAAATCAGTTAACGCATTTTAATTAAATCACATTGTATATAAACAACTTTCTTTTCAATTTGAAAGGATTCAATAATTTATCTATTTATTATTTATTTATTTATTTTAAATTTTTATATACCGGAATTCCTGTATGCAATACAAATCAGTCCGGTTTACAAGTAACGAAAGAGGTTGCCCTGGTCTGGGAAGTTAGACCTGGGTTTTTTTACATAGAACATGGAACAATAACAATAAACCATTGAACATTATTACAAATAACATAGAATGTAACAATAGCATTTAACAGATTTAACCTTTTTTTTTTTTTTTTTTTTTTACAAGGAACTTTAGTAGCGAATATGGTCTGCAGTAGACGGTTATATAAAGGTGAATAATGACTGTTAGAATTGTGAATAAGCAATTACGGTATGATAATTAAGTGGCAAGGTGTTGGTGATACCCTGCAATGGTTGGATCTGAAAGTCAGGAGGAGGTGCCTATTGGAAAGCTTGCCTGAAGAGCCAGGTTTTTAACCTTTTTTTGAACTCTAGTAGATTGGATTCGAGTCGAAGGTCTGGTGGGAGCGCATTCCATTGGTGTGGTCCCGCAGTGGAGAGTGCTCTTTTTCTTAGTGTTGATTTGGCAGGAGCTGCGGCTAACGTGCCTTTGTAGGCGCTTCTGATGGGTCTGGAAGATAAGTGTGGACGAAGTTGGGTTTGTAGAGATATAGGTGCGACGTTATGAATTGCTTTATGAATGATGGTTAATGTTTTATATAGGATTCTCTGTTTGATGGGTAGCCAGTGGAGGTTGCTCAAGATGGGGGTAATATGGTCTCTTCTCTTCGTGTTAGTTAGGATTCTGGCTGCGGCATTTTGTACTATCTGTAGGGGTTTGATGCTGTTGGAGGGGAGGCCAAGTAAGATTGAGTTGCAGTAATCAAGTTTCGAAAAAATAATGGATTGAAGTACGAGGCGAAAGTCATTGAAGTGAAGGAGTGGCTTTAGTTTCTTTAGGACCTGTAGTTTAAAGAAGCAGTCCCTGGTGGTTGTGTTTATGAATTTTTTTAGGTTAAGTTGATTGTCCAGCCATGCTCCTAGATTCCTGACATCAGCAGAGAGCTCAATGTTTAAAGATGTGGTTTGTGTCAGGTTAGGTGTGTGGGTGTTCGGGTTGTGTGAAATCAGTAGCAACTCTGTTTTGCTGGAGTTTAGAATCAGGTTCAGGCTGGAGAGTACTTGTTTAATTGGTTGAAGACAATTCTCCCAGTAGGCGAAGGTTTTTTGAATAGATTCTGTGATAGGGATGAGGATCTGGATGTCGTCTGCATAGAGGTAATGAGTAAGTTTAAGCTGTGATAGCAGATGGCAGAGGGGGAGGAGGTAGACGTTGAACAGGGTGGGAGAGAGGGAAGAACCTTGAGGTACACCTTGGTCTGATAGGATGGGGTTAGAATCCTTGTTATTAATTCTGACCTGGTAAAACCTGTTTGATAGGAATGATTTGAACCAACTGAGAGCTGTGCCTTTAATTCCTATGTTTGATAGTTGTTCCAAGAGTTGTGAGTGATTTACTGTGTCGAACGCTGAGGATAGGTCTAGTAGGACCAGTAAGAATGATTGTTTTTTCTCCAGGTTCAAAAGTAAATTATCAGTGAGAGAAAGCAAAAGTGACTCTGTGCTTAGTGATTTTCGAAAACCATATTGTGCAGGGGAGAGAATGTTGTATTCCTCGAGATAATCGGAAAGTTGTTTGTTTACGGCTTTTTCCATCAATTTGGAGATCAGGGGCAGGTTTGCAATGGGTCTGAAGTTAGCTGGGTCCGTTAGTGATGCATTTGGTTTTTTCAGTAGGGGTTTGATGATTGCAAGTTTTAGTTGGTTAGGAACTGTGCCCATGGCCAAAGAGGTGTTGATGATTTCTGCAATAGGTTTTGCGACGGTGCTAGGGATGGCAGTGAGCAGATTGGTAGGGAGTGGGTCCGATGGATGTGCAGATGGTTTAATTTTTTTAAGTAAATTTTCAATCTCCATGGCGGATGTAGGCTCGAATGACTTTAGTCTAGAATTCAGAGTGGGTTGGTATGAGCTATGAGGTATTGGTAGAGTTTGATGGGTTGTGAGGGAGCTAGTGAGGTTTGAGATTTTTGTTTTGAAGTAGGTGGCTAATTCGTTGGCCTTGCTGAGCGCTAGTTGGTCTGGAATGGATGGTGGTGTCGGTTTGGTGAGAGATGATACGTAAGAGAATAATGCTTTAGAGTCGAAGATGAAGTTATGAATTCTTTTTGCATAGAAGTCCTTTTTTGTTTTGTGTATGGCGTTTCTGTAGGTGTTGAGGGTGGCTTTGTAGTCCAGTCTGGATGTGGGTGTAGGGTTGATTCTCCAGCTTTGTTCTTTGTTTCGTAATTTTTGTTTTAGGGCTTTGAGTTCCGGGGTGAACCATGGTTTTCTGTTGTCTCGTGCCGATTGGATTACTTTTGAGGAGGTTGGACAGAGTTGATCCGCTATTTTGTTCGTGAGTTTGATCCATGAGGTGGTGGCTGTGTTGGCGTCTGAGAGGTCTATTTGTTTGAGATCTTTGGAGCAGTGTTCTGAGAGTAACTCCAGAGAGCATGGTTTCCTGAAATGAATGGTGGTTTTGGAGATGTTTGGAGGTGGTGAGTTTTTCATTTTGAGGGTTGTGTCTATGATCTGATGGTCTGACCAGGGGATTGGTGTGCAGGTGGGATTGGTATGGATGGACCAGCTATCGTTGATAAATATGAGGTCTAATGTATGACCTGCTTTGTGGGTGGGCCCGCTGATTATTTGTGAGAATCCAAGATGACTGAGGGAGGAAAGGAAGGTTTCGCAGTTAGTAGATTGAGGGATGGAGTCCACGTGAATGTTGAAGTCTCCCAGTATGATGGTTGGTTTGTCTGAGTTTAGGTGTTTGGCTATTATCTCTATTAGAGGGGAGGGGTTAGCCTCTAGAGTTCCTGGTGTGGCGTAGATGAGGAAAATTTGTAGATGTTGAGATTTGAATATGGAGCATTCAAGATTTGAAGTGGCGTATGATAGTTGTAGGGTTATGCCCAGTTGTTTTTTTGCAGCAAGTAGAATTCCTCCTCCTTTCTTTTTTGGTCTAGGTATTGAGAAGAGGTCGAAGGATTGTGTAGGTAATTGGTTAGTTAATGATATGTCCGTGGGTTTTAACCAAGTTTCTGTTATTGCACATATGTCAGGGTTGTTGTCAATGAGGTAATCATTGAGAAGGTGCATTTTTTTGGAAAGTGACTGTGCATTGAATAAGGTTAAAGTGAATAATGAGAGGCCTAGAAGTTGTGTAATGGGAGATGTCATGATGTTGATGAGTCTTTGTTGTCTGGGTGTCTGAATGGGGTCTGGTGGAGAGTTATTTCTGGGTTTTCTCTTGAGTATGGGGATGGAGTGGCAGTGTGTCATTGTATGCTGATTTGCTAGTGTTATAAAAGGAAGGTCTGTGACCGGTTATGTTCAGAATCTGCTAGGATGGATGGATCTGCTGGAACTACTGGAGTGGATGCTGGAACAGCTGAAGAGGATGCTGGAACCTGTGGAGTGGATGCTGGAATAGCTGGAGTGGATGCTGGAACTACTGGAGTGGATGCTGGAACAGCTGAAGAGGATGCTGGAACTTGTGGAATGGATGCTGGAACCTGTGGAATGGATGCTGGAACCTGTGGAATGGATGCTGGAACTACTGGAGTGGATGCTGGAACCTGTGGAATGGATGCTGGAAAGCAGGAGTAGATGCTGTGAGGGCTGGATAGCATGCTGATTTGTCTTGGTGGACTCTGGTGAGATTGTAAAGGGTGCAGTATTTTGGCTGGAAAGGAATGGTAGAGATGTTTGGAAGTGGTTGGTGCGTGCTGGCTTTATTCGTTCCGAGAAATCCGTTTGTCCATGGTCGTTGGCATTTGTATAAGTTATATTTTCCTCTGAGGATGGGGATAGTGGCTTCCTCGGGGCTGAGACGAAGGGGCGAGACAAAGGGGCAGGCCTAGTTTAACCTTTACGTTTTCAGCACTAAATACTATTCAAATGAAAAATAAACCTTTTAAACTACAGGGACTGTTATTCACAATTTCACTACAGTTTAATTCAAATAAGCACTTGCCCAGGTCTAAATACTAAATAACTTTATATATGCCCATTTGGCTAGTTTAATATCTGCTACTAGAGTTTACCTATAATTAGGAATTCTGATTTTAGGTGTTTATAAATAATATATTTATATGTTGGGTTTTTTTAACCTAATTAGTGTTCTTTGTGTTGCGCTTGTGGACCCTTGAGCCACAATGAGGGTGGAGTCACCACCAGGGAAAGCCCCCAGTGATCCTCATCATTGGGAGGCAGTACAGATGGGGAGGACCCTATACCAGCCCACGTTCCCCTCAGGTTGAGCCCTTGGGTGCCAGGGCTGGCAGGACTTAGGTGCAGCTCATTCCGGAAGAGGTGTCCAGAAGTAGGCAAGGTGGCATCAGGTAGACTAGGTCAGGGCTGGCAGCAGGCAGGCATGACCAGGAATGGTCCAGAGGTCAGGGCAGGCAGCGGAGAAGCGGAGTCAGGAAACAAAGCAGAAGTCAAAACGAGTAAGTCAGTCCAAGGACTGGTGCAGGAGTGGGGACGGGTCGAGGACACGGGAACAGGAAGACACACTGGAACACAGGATCAGGAGCACAGACTGGAACGCATGAAATAGCAACAACGTACTCAAAATGGAGCAGGACCTGTTGCCAAGGCAAGGTGCTGAAGTCTGAGCTGGGTTCGGCGTGGACGTCTGAGGGACGTAAGGGGCCCGACTGCAGCAGCCCGCAGCTGGGAACCCCAACACTTTGGGGTACCAAATCAGAGTTTAACAATGTTTTTGTGACACAGGTCATTTTTTGGTTGAATCAAATACATATATTTATTAAGGACTCAGACTGGAAAAGGCACAAAATCAAAGTGGAAGATTGAGGGTAGGAAAAGTAGGGTGAGTGAGTACTAGAGGAAGTGGTATTTTTCTTGTGTTTGTCTAATATCTATTTTACGTTTTTGGCTTCATGGGTGTTTATAAGGGTTTATCGGTTAAAACCTAAAACCAGAAGACCTACATATAATAAATCTTCTTTGTTTTTTAATACACTATCTTTTTATTTAGTTAACTTAAAATTCTGGAAGTATTACTTCCTGAATGAAAATCAGTGGCTGGATACAGCGATGAGAGAGACTTTAAAGAGTTAGGGCTTGATTTTCAAAGATATTTATACACATAGAAATGGGATTTACATGTGTAAATGCACTCTACCTATGTAAGTGGGCTATTGAAAATTTCTCCAATATATGCCATTCAATTGTCAACTGGCTTTTTTTTTTTAATTCTTTATTTATAATTATTCAAATAATACAAACTTGTTAAATGTTTGCACTCAGAAATACATGGATTGGTAATTGGAAAAAACTCATTTCCAGCAAAATACCATTTTGCAAATTAAATCTTATACCAACTCCATTAATATCAAACATAATTGAGAGCATATTACATGGTGACAAACCAAAGGGGAGTCTTTAACTTTAATATTTTCTTAAGTAAAGTCTTTAACATAGAACCTGCACTAGATTTACTTTTTCATTTAATTAGACACAGGGGATGAGGTTGGTAATCTCCTTTCTACAAGAAAATGTTTAACTGATCGGGTATAAAGAAAATATACAAATCTTCTTGTTTCTTAATTAAACATTTACATGGAAAACGGAGTGTGAATAAGAAACCCATAGAAATTACCTCCTGTGTGGATACTGCTAAGTCTGGAGATATTTTAATAGCTTTTTCCAAATACATTAAGGGGTATCTATTGAAATACCTTTTCATTATTGCTTAATATCATTAATAGAGGAAAAGGTAACCAATAGATTCCCCCATTCAATGACTTAGGCTGTTGAATCTTCTAAGAAATTTGTAAGGTCTCCCTGGAATAACATTTCAGATCTGTTATTTATATTCATGGGTTTGGGTAGGAAATAACAATTATTCACAGCTGGAGAGTCTTCCAAAACAAATCCAAGCTTTTCTATAAGAAACTTTTTAATAGTAATCAGCGAAAGGAGAGAGAATGTTTACCCTGTCTCTTGCCAGCAGCTGTTTTAAGTCCAGGGGTGAGTTTGTGAAGCCTGCCCCAATGGTAAACTCCACTCCGGTAGCTGAGCATTGTGTCATCGAGGGACAGACCAGGAGGCAGGATCCGGAAGCTGCCTATAACATTGGCAGCCCAGAGACCCCACTGAGAGCGAAAGGAGAGAGAACATTCACCCTGTCTCTTGCCAGCAGCTGTTTTGAGTCCAGAGGTAAGTTTGTGAAGCCTGCCCCACTCCGGCAGCTGAGCATCGTGTCATCAAGGGACAGACCTGGAGGCGGGATCCGGAAGCTGCCTATAACGTCAATTGGTTTTTACCTGCATTAAATGCCCTTTAATGCAGGTAAATGGCTTTTTCAAAATTGCTACAATAAAATGTTATCTTTATATGCATACCTCCTTTGAAAATTCACCTGTAAGTGTCTAGCTGTAATGCAATGGCAACAAGATATACTATGTTCAAAGATATATTTCTGTACAAAGACACATTTTTCCTTTGGTTATATCCAAGCACACCATATTTATTCTTCACTTACCAGCAGATAACTAGTAGCAAACCTTACCGAGATTCCTACAGGACCAAATAATATGTGTACAATCTGCCTAATAATCTTTCAAACACATTTTGATACAAATTTACTTAAGCAAAGCAAATAAACTGTATTTCCTAAAATACTTTTACAATTAATACAAGCCAATGGAAGTGGCATCATCCACTTCATATGGGAAAGGAAATATCTCTATCTATACAAAATAAAATTAACTTTTACAATCTAGCCTACTTACAAGATTTATATAGCTTCACTGTTGTCAGTTTCTTATCCAATTTTCTGAGAAGTAGTTAACGATAGGGATGTGAATCGTTTTTTGACGATTTAAAAAAATCGTCCGATACTTTTTAAATCGTCAAAAATCAGTACAGTGCGCGATACAATAGACATTTTCCTGATTTATCGTGAAAAATCGTTACTCCCGTTAGTGTCCACTAATGGGAGTTATTTGGGGGGAGGGCGGGAAAACCGGCACACCAAAACAACCCCTAAACCCACCCCGACCCTATAAAACTAATCCCTTACCTTTCCCCACCCTCCCAACGCCCCCCCAAAACTTTTTATGAGTACCTGGTGATCCAGTGGGGGTGCGGGGACCGATCTCCCACTCTCGGGCCATCGGCGCCATTTTGGCTGCCACTCAAAAATGGCGCCGATGGCCCGATAAAAAAAAATCCCACCCGACCCTTTAAAAATGACCCCTTAGCTTCCTCCACCCTCCCGATCCCCCCAAAACATTTTAAAATTACCTGGTGGTCCAGTGGTGGTCCCGGGAGCGATCTCCCATTCTCGGGCCGTCGGCTGCCACTCATAAAGATGGCGCCGATGGCCCTTTGCCCTTACCATGTGACAGGGTATCCGTGCCATTGGCCAGCCCCTGTCACATGGTAGGAGCACTGGCTGGCCGGCGCCATCTTTAAAGATGGCCGCTGCCATCATAAAGATGGCCACCGCCATATTTAAAGGTGGCGCCGGCCATCCAGTGCTGCCATCATAAAGATGGCCACTGCCATCTTTAAAGATGGCGCCGGCCATCCAGTGCTCCTACCATGTGACAGGGGCCGGCCAATGGCATGGATACCCTGTCACATGGCATGTCACATGGCATGGATACCCTGTCACATGGTAAGGGCAAAGGGCAAAAGGCACATGGTTCAGATCCTACCTAAACAACAGGTTCTTTCAAGTCCAGATAAAAAACACATTATCAGAAAAATTTAAACTTAAAACAGGAGTACCTCAGGGTTCAGCGCTGTCTGCTACCCTCTTTAACATATATATGCTACCCTTATGTCATCTGCTGGCAGGCCTAGGGATAATACATTACATTTACGCAGACGACATTCAATTAATTCTACCAATAGACGACACAATTGAAAAAACATTAAGTCTAGCTAACATGTACCTAGACATAATTAAACAACTACTAAACCAGATGGAACTGGTTATCAACATTGACAAAACTGAATTCCTTCACCTTGAGAGAAAACATACTAAAATCATTCAAACACCGATAACCCTAAGAAATAACCAAAAAATTGAGCTAGCCGAAAAAGTAAGGAATCTGGGAGTAATAATGGACCCAGAAATCAACCTGAAGCAACACATATCTATAAAAGTAAGAGAAGGCTACGCAAAACTTATGGTCCTCAGAAGGTTAAAACCATTACTCACACCTGTCCCACTTCAGAACAGTATTGCAAACACTTATCTTTTCTAGCACTGACTACTGCAACGCACTCTTACTAGGACTCCCAAGCACATCGATAAGACCACTCCAGATACTTCAAAATACTGCAGCCAGAATACTAACGGGAAAAAAGAGGAGGGACCATATAACCGAAACTCTAGCAGACTTACATTAGTTACCCATCGAATACAGGATAAAATACAAAGCCTTATGCACCATACACAAACTAATATATGATAAAGAAGCAGACTGGCTAAACACAGCCTTACGAGTACACGTTCCACAAAGAAACCTCCGCTCAGCAAACAAAGCACTACTAACAATCCCTTCAGTAAAGTCAGCAAAATTAACACAAGTGAGAGAAAGGGCTTTATCATTGGCTGGGCCCATACTATGGAACACGATGCCACCCGAACTCAGATTACAGAATAATCTCAAAACTTTTAAGAAAAATCTAAAAACATGGCTCTTTAAAAAAGCCTTCACTAAAGAGTGTGGAGGGTAGAGAATGAAAGTACAAGGTAATGCAGATGAGAATGAATTTAATCAATCCTACTTTTAAGAAGTAATATTTCAAAGCGATAGTAACTCAATAATATACCTGGACTTATTTTATTTTTATTTATTTAGAGTTTTTATATACCGGCAATCATGAAAACATATCTTGCTGGTTTACATCGAACAGGAGTGCATTATAAACAAAAACTAGAACTGTGGTGTCCGAAAGTACAGTTACATTTAACAAGGGTAGCCGAACTTGGAGAAGGAAGAAGAGAGGAGAGAAAAGAGATGGTTAAACAATATACAATTTAAATATAGTATACAGAATAAATGTTATATACAAGAGGAGTGGTGTTTTAGGAGTCATTGGAATGTGTCATTGGGTTGTGTCCGGAAATGCTTGTTTGAATAACCAAGTCTTAAGTTTTTTCCTAAAAGTTGGGAGGCAGGGCTCCTGTCTGAGGTCTGTAGGAATGGAATTCCACAAAAGAGGGCCAGCTGTGGAGGTGGCGCGATCTCTTATGGTGATGTGTCTGGTCGTTTTCGCTGGGGGAACTTGGAGGGAGCCTCTATAAGCATCTCTAGTAGGTCTGGTAGAATTATGTGTTTGGAGAGGGAATTGAAGATCGAGAGTGGTAAGTTGATGTATAGTTTTGTAGGTGATGGTTATGGCTTTGTACATGATGCGGAAGTAGACTGGTAACCAGTGAAGCTCTTTCAGGACGGGGGATATGTGGTCTCTTTTCCTTGCGCCTGTCAAGATTCGGGCTGCTGAATTTTGAACCATCTGTAGGGGTTTGGAGTATGATGATGGTAGACCTAGCAATAGGGAATTGCAATAGTCTAGTTTCGAAAAAATGACTGCTTGGATGATCGTTCTGAAGTCTTGAGCGTGGAAAAGAGGTCTTATCCTTTTCAGGACCTGAAGTTTATAGAAGCAGTCTTTGGTTGTTTTGTTGATGTGTGCCTTGAAGTTTAGCCGGTTGTCTATTATTACTCCTAGGTCTCTAGCTTGTGTGGTAGGCAGATTGGTAGGAAGAGAACTGTTGGAGGTGTTGTTCTCAGGAGAGATGAGTAGGATTTCAGTCTTAGAGGAATTTAAGATGAGGTGTAGGCTGTTGAGTAGTTGTTTGATTTTTTTGTGGCATGATTCCCAGTAGTCAAGAGTATTAGAGTATGTGTCTTTGATAGGGATGATGATTTGAATATCATCTGCGTATAGGAAAAACTTTAGATTGAGGTCGGTGAGAAGTTGGCAGAGAGGAAGAAGGTAAATATTGAATAGAGTCGGAGATAAAGACGAACCTTGTGGGACTCCTATGGCAGAGTTGAATCTTGAGGATTCCTTGTTTTGGAGTTTAACTTTGTAACCTCTATTGTTGAGAAAGGTTTTAAACCAGGAAAGGACGGTGCCGCTGATTCCTATGGATGACAACTGGTTAAGGAGGATAGCGTGGTTGACCGTGTCGAACGCTGCGGACAGGTCCAGCAAGATCAATAGGTATGAATTTCCTTTGTCAAGGCCCAGTAGGATATGGTCTGTCAAAGAGATAAGGAGGGATTCTGTGCCTCGATTTTTTCGGAATCCGTGTTGTGGGGCGAAGAGAAGATTGTTGTCTTCGATGTAGTTTGAAAGTTGAGAGTTGACTAGTCTTTCCATGATCTTGGCGATGAATGGAAGGTTAGCTATGGGGCGGAAGTTGTTAGGGTCCTTCGGATCAAGGTTGGGTTTCTTTAGGAGTGGTGAGATTGAAGCCATTTTGAGATCATCTGGGAAGGATCCTTGGGCTAGAGAGCAGTTAATGATGTTTGTCAATGATGTGGCTATTGTGTCTGGAATAGATAGAAGTAGTTTGGTAGGGATGTGGTCTGCGGGGTGAGACGAAGGTTTCATTCTTCTCAAGATGGCATGTATCTCAGTGGAAGAGACGGGCTCAAAAGTGTTTAGGCTGGAGTTTTTGAAGGTTGGGTGTTGATATAATGGAAAGGCGTCAGCGGTATTGGAAGGCAGTTGAGTTAAAAGATTGTTGATTTTATTTTGGAAAAACTGAGCGAGTTCATCAGCTTTAGACTGTGCCATGTCGCAGGGGATTTCTCGCGGTATGGTTTGAGTGAGGCTGGAGACATAAGCGAAGAGAGCTTTAGCATCAAAGACCAGGTTGTGAATCTTAGATGCAAAATAATCTTTTTTTGATTTTGAGGTGAGGGCTTTGTACTGATATAGTGTGGATTTGTATGAAGAAATGGTGCTGTCACAAGGGGTTTTACGCCAAGTCGCTTCTTTCTTTCTTAAGCTTTGTTTTAGTTTTCTAAGTTCATTGGTGAACCAAGGCTGTCTGTTGGAGGCGTTGGTGTGAGATTTTTTTATGGTTGAAGGGCAGAGCTTGTTAGCTATGTTTTCTGTTATGTTGTTCCAGGAACGAATGGCAGTGTTCGGGTCGGTGAAATCTAATAGAGGGAGCTGTGAATCCAGCTGGTTGTGAAGGTCTTCTGGGGGGCATCGCCTCCTGTATTGGAATGAAGGTGAGCGGATATTAGGAGAGTTGGTTTCTTTCAGAGCGAAAGAGGTAGAGATGAGAGTGTGATCCGACCATGGGACCTTTATGTTCTTCAAATTGGATGTAGTAGTAATGCCTTTGTTGATGAAAATCAAGTCCAGAGTGTGACCCGCTTTGTGTGTGGGTTCGTTGACTAATTGTTGGAATCCCATTGCTGACAGGGCTGTGAGGAGGGTTACGCAGCTGTTAGAAGGTGAAGGATTGTCTATGTGCAGATTGAAATCTCCTAAGATGATTGCTGGAGAATCCAGGTTGATGAGCGTAGTGGTGATTTCAAGGATGGGGGAGACCAACATTACTCAAATAATGATTTTATTTATGAAATTGTAACCAAACTTTATTGGCACCTGTTAGAATGTAAGATATCCTACATTTACTTACCTTAGTCTATGTGCCTATTTGTAAACCGTTGCGATGGTATATAACTTAGCGACGGTATAGAAAAGTTTTTAAATAAATAAATAAATAAATAAATAAATAATTATGTTCCAGACTGTTGTGCTAAATTAAACAGGATTCTGATAGTACTATGCAGTAAATTTACATAACACAAAAAACAAATGCATTATATATGCCCTTATTTACACATATAAAATTATAGTACTTATCAAGCTAAAACTCACATTATCTCACATACACATCTTTGGTAAACTAATGACAACATTATAAAACAGCTTTAAAATAATTATTTAATTTAGACATCAGAATTGAATTTGTGCCAAAATACCAATACATACTTGAGGTGGCAGTACATCATTAAATTTTCAAAATATTTAGATTTCTTCAAGCTAACATAGTTTAGATTAATTTTGTTGCGCTTCCCGGTCGTGCTGGTGCCATGAACGGGCCTGCTCACCTGGTGCGACCGTCTACCAGCAACTCTCTTAATCCCAGCTCTGCTCGACCGCGGCATCCACGAGCATCCCCAGGCTCATCGGGGCCTTCCACCTCACAGTGCTTCTCGCACCAGGGCTCGGCATCCTCCTCGGCTTTGGCCCTGCCCCCTAGCGCGCGTGCAGGGAACTCTAGCGAACTTAAAGGGCCAAGTGCAGGAAACCCTCGGGCGGCACCCGATTCTGACATCACCTGAGCCCTGTATAAATGCAGGGCTCAAACACTAGATCATTGCCTTGGCAATCAGGTCATACACTCTGGTGTTCTCTAGTTTGCCTGTTCCAGTGTCTCCTGTTCCAGCGTCTCCTGTTCCAGCGTCTCCTGTGTCTCCTGTTCCAGTGTCTCCTGTTCCTTCGTCTCTCTATTCCTGGTAGTAACTTTCGGACTAATCTCATGGTACTGACCTTTGCTTGCTCTTGACCTCATCTGACTGCTGCCTGGACCCGGCCTCTGCCTGTTCATTGCCCACGTCTGACCACTGCCTGGAAACGACCTCTGCTTGTCCACTGACCTCGTCTGACTGCTGCCTGACCTACTTGATGATTACAAGCCGGATTTCATAGCAATCATGGAAACATGGATAAAAAACACTGATACAGTATTAATCAACCAAATCAATAACCCTATCTACAGAACATTTTCAATCCCCAGATCAAAAAAGAAAGGTGGAGCCCTAATGCTAATTATAAAAAAACCCAACAGATGAAATTACTTCCAACTAACACCCACACTCCACTGGAAATTGCACTATTCGACTCACCAGAACTACAAATCTGTCTTGTATTCTGCCCCCACAATTCACTGGATCGGAACTGCTCACCACTTATAGGATTCTTCTTGACAAAAATAACTATCAACAAACCCATAATCATCTTAGGTGACTTTAACATCCACATAGACACCATTCCCCACTCCCCCACATGCACCTCAGTTATTGACGCTCTCTCATCCCTAGGCCTTAGTCAAATCATCAATGGCCCAACACACAAAGCGTGTCACACACTAGACCTCGTCATCATCAATACTGACATATGGGCTAACTACCAAACAATGATCACGAATATACCCTGGTCGGACCACTCTATAATCCACTCCAATCTGAATTCAAATTGTAAATTTACTACAATAAAAAACCCACCTAAATCTTTCTCCTACCGACCACCCTTTTGCATTGAAACACTTCAAGAAAATCTACAAACAGAACTTACAAACATAGACCTATCTAACGCACAGGACGCAACTTCATCCTGACTCACCATCACTAAAACAATAGCAGACAAGATAAACCCCACGATAAAGTAAACTATAAAAAACCCAAAACACCAAAACCAATGGTACAACGACAACATCAGATCAGCCAAACGTGAACTCAGAAAAAAAGAGAAAACATGGAGGAACAACAAAACAACCACACTACTTAATGCATACCGAGCACACTTAGTGGAATACAAAAAACTTATCCACAATGCAAAAAAAGACTTCTACTCAAACAAAATAAACAAATACCAACATAACCCAAGGATGCTTTTCAATATCGTACAAAGCCTAATCAAATCCTCCAATGACCAGATATCATCAATCTCCAAGATCAGAAGTAACAATTTCACAGATTTCTTTAACAAAAAAATCAAAACCTCATAAATAACAACCTCAACAACAACTCCCATGACCAGAAAATATAGAACATTCAAACATCAAGGTGGCCCAACTTTGATACAGCATCATCACTAGAAATCCAAAAGATCATCAAAAATATGAACCCAGCTAAACACCCTATCGACTGCATACCCATAAAGACGATCAAAGCCATCGAACCATCAATAACCAAAACGTTAACTGACATCGTAAACCTATCCCTCACTGAAGGATACTACCCCGAATGCCTAAAATCAGCAATTATCAAACCCATACTGAAAAAGACCAAACTTGATCCAGAAAACCCACTGAACTACCGACCCATATCAAACCTACCTTTCATTGCCAAAATCATCGAGAAAATCGTCCACTTCTGACTCAGTGACCACCTCGAAGAAAACAACATCCTAATACCCACGCAATTTGGCTTCAGGAAACAACTGAACACTGAGACGCTACTCCTGTCATTAGCAACACCATACTCAAAGGTGTCGAAAACGGCCACAGCTCCCTTTTAGTCCTACTTGACCTATCAGCAGCCTTTGACACGGTAAACCACTATCATGATTGAACATCAATCCAAAATTGGTGCAAAAGAAAAAACCCTACAATGGTTCACATCCTATCTATCACAGAGAACCTACCAGGTGTTGATCAATGACACCCTCTCAAAAAAATAAATCTAGACACCGGCGTTCCCCAAGGCTCCGCTCTATCAGCAACACTATTCAACATTTATCTACTTCCAATTTGCAACTTCCACTCAAACCTTAAACTGACCCACTTCATATATGCAGATGATATCCAAATATTAATCCCAATATAAAACTTTCTGGAAGAAACCTACAAAAAAACAGCCATTTACCTCAACAAAATAAAGCAACTACTAACAAACATGAAACTCATCCTAAACTTCGATAAGACTGAAATAATCATACTGGATAGAAAGAACAACGCTCCTCAACTACCACCACTCAACCTTATGAACCAAAAAGTGGCAATCTCACCTGTCAATCATGCCCGCAACCTTGGAGTCATAATAGACAAGGAACTTTCCTTCAAGAACCACATCACAACAAAAATAAAAGATGGATATCACAAACTCATAACCTTACGTCATCTAAAACCTTTCCTCTCCCCCAACAACGTCAGAACAGTCTTTCAACTACTCATCTTCTCCAACCTGGACAACTGTAACTCCCTGCTATTCAACTTACCTCTCAACACCATTCGACCACTCCAAATCCTCCAAAACACAGCTGCAAGAATATTCACTAGAACTAAAAAACATGATCATATTACTCCTACACTTATATGACTAAACTGGCTCCCAATAAAATTTAGGATAGAATACAAAATACTATCCATATTACACAAAATAATATACAAAAAACAAACAAACTGGCTAAGTACATCCATAAAATTGCACTCTCCAAACAGAAACCTCCGATCAGCTAATAAAGGTCTATTAAAGATTCCACCTGCTCGTTCCAAACAACTCACCTCAACTCAGAAGAGAGCCATATCACTAGGAAGCTCCAAACTATGGAACACCCTCCCAATCGAACTTAGAACACAACAAAACTTAAAAGCTTTCAAAAAAGATCTAAAAACCTGGATGTTTACCAAAGCCTACCAACTCACCCAATGACTCTCAAACACCACTTCCCTCCTATGGATCCTATACAAACATGTGGAACCAATGCAAGAAAGTAATATAACATATAACCAAAATCTGTATAATTTGACAACCGAACTACGTTTATAAAACCGACAATATCTATGTTAATAATCACAAGAACCTTTTGGAAACTCTGTTAAACATAGAAACTTTGTAAACCATTGTGATGCGAAACTGACAATGGTATATAAAACTTGATAAATAAATAAATACATAAATAAATATGGTGTATTTGGATTTTCAGAAGACATTTGACAAAGTTCCCCATGAGATACTCCTCAAGAAATTAAAAAGTCATGGGATAGGAGGCAATGTCCTATTATGGATTGGGAACTGGTTAAAAGATGTGAAACAAAAGAGTAGGACTAAATGATCAGATTTCTAAATGGAGAAAGGTCATTAGTGGATTACCATAGGGTTTGATAATGGGGCCTATGCTGTTTAACATATTCACAAACAGAGGCATTTATTTACTTTTATATACCAACATATCACATCAGTTTACATTCAGGTACTGTAGGTATTTTCCTATCCCCAGAGGGCTTACAATCTAAGTTTGTACCTGAGGCAATGGAGGGTAAAGTGACTTGCCCAAGGTCACAAGGAGTGACAGCGGGACTCAAATCCTGGTCTCCTGGTTTGTAGCCCACTGCTCTAACCACTAGGCTATTCCTCCTCCCTAATTAGGTACTTAAATAATCAGGTCACATAGGTCCTTTCTCCAATTATTCCCTCTTCAACCCTTTCCCAACATTTTGATAATTAACTGAAGAATAACAATCTCTTCTCCTAAAACTCAACATTCATATTATGGGGTAGATTTTCAAAGGGGTACATGTGTAAGATATGCGCGTACCCCCCCGAAAACCTGCCCCACATTCTCCCTGCGTGCGCCGAGCCTATGTTAAATAGGCTCAGTGGTGTGCACAAACCACGGGACGCGCGTAAGTCCTGGGGATTTCCCGGGGGCGTGTCGGGGGCGTGTTGGGGGGGCGTGTCGTGGCAGCGCGTCATTCGGGGATGGGGCTGCGGGCGTGGTTCAGGCCCAAAGGCGTTTCGGGGGCGTGGCCGAGGCCTCCAAAACAGCTCCCAGGCCGTGGAATTGTGTGTGGGCCGGCCAGCAGGCGTAACTTTTAAAACAAAGGTAGGGGGGTTAGCTAGGGCTTGGGGGGGGGGGGGGGGGTTAGGTAGGGGAAGGGAGGGGAAGGTGTGGGAGGGGGGTGGAAGGAAAGTTAAGAACATAAGAACATAAGAAATTGCCATGCTGGGTCAGACCAAGGGTCCATCAAGCCCAGCATCTTGTTTCCAACAGAGGCCAAAACCAACCCACAAGAACCTGGCAATTACCCAAACACTAAGAAGATCCCATGCTACTGATGCAATTAATAGCAGTGGCTATTCCCTAAGTAAAATTGATTAATAGCCATTAATGGACTTCTCCTCCAAGAACTTATCCAAACCGTTCCCTCCGAGGCCGCTCCGATTTCGGAGCGGCCTCGGAGGGAACGGAGGCAGACTGCACGGCTCGGTGTGCGCAGGCTGCCGATTTTGGGCAGCCTTGCGCGCGCGGACCCCGGATTTTAAAGGATATGTGCGGCTACGTGCATATCTATTAAAACCTGGCGTACTTTTGTTTGTGCCTGGTGAGCGAACAAAAGTACGCGCAGGCATACTTTTATAAAATCTACCCCTATGTGAGAATCATTTTAAACCAAGTGGCTTGCAGTTAGAGCAATGAGCTGAAAATCAGGAAAACCAGGATTTGAATCCCCATTCTCTCAATGACACATCTTGTGACTTTGGGAAAATTACTTTATGACCCTTTGCCTGAGGTAATCACTTAAATTATAAGCTCTTTAAGGTAGGAACTTACCTGAATTTTAAAACTAAAAAAGGCAGTAAACTTCCTTGAGCATTATTTGGAAAGGCTGGTTAAAAATCCCAAATTTAAAATAAAATATGATTTTAAAAAGATTAGGTTGTGAGAGAAAAAAAGATGGTGATCTGAGAGGACGTAACTCCATATGCCCTCTCTTCAAGATTTTGAATTTATTGCTTTCAAGCGCTGTTTCCTGGAAAATATGCCTCACAAAAGAAAGAGGAGACTTCGAATATACCCAACCAAGTCGGAGCCTCTCTCAAGGCAACGTTTAATCTCAGAGTTTGCTACTCTTCCACCTGAAATGAGGGCTTCTACACCCACTGGAGAGTCGGGCAGAGGAGATCCGATTTCTCCAGGGGAACTATCACTCAGCCCTCCGGATCCAAGAATGCCGCCGAGAGCTCTGCACCTGACCAACGCCAAAGGAGCTGAGTCACAGGGTGATGATGTCACCGAGCACTAGTGGCTAGTTTTATATTGCGTTACCCATGTAAGTGCATTATCAAACTATTAAGGAACACATATATTTCCTTTGTACCAGATCAATTGAGGGCCTTTTTGGATGGGAAGAGGCAACAACCAGCAATTACAAATGAGGATCAATAAGAAAAAACAGGTGGTTATTATGGAAGTTTCATATGTTATAAGTTTCATATAATGCACTCCTCTGAAAAGTGGTTTCTTTTCTTTCCTTTCCAAGTTTCTTATGTATCAAGAGATAATAGTTTCTTTGTTTAATTATGTGATTGTTGTCACGGTTGGCCTCAAGGCCTTGCATACTGTCACGGTCGGCCTCAAAGGCCTTGCATTGTTTAGTGTGCCCTTGGGCCTCAGCCCGACCCCAGGCAAACCCAGGACCGACCTGAGGGTTGACGGCATATTCCAGCGTGGTGGGCAGCTGACCCTCTGCCAGGCCTGCAAGCTCCCAAGGCCAACATCCGAGGATGTTGGAAGTTGAATGGTCCTCCGACCATTCAGAGCCCTTTCAGACCTGCTGCGAGCAGCATGGAGCAGCAGGCCTGGCCTGAGGTAGAGGGCAGTCGAGGACCTTGACATGAAGACAGGACAATGGTAGATATATACGGTAACAGGGTTCAGGTACTGGAACCAGACAGGAGCTGCAGTAAGACTCAGGTACAGGAACTGCAGCAGGACTCGGGAATGAAGGCATCAGGAACCGTAACAAGACTCGGATACCTAGACATCAGGAACTGTAGCAAGACTCGGGTACGAAGACATCACAGAAGACACTTGGGCAGAAGGGCAGGTGCACAGTCTCTCAGGGTGCCCTACTCAGCCCACCCGCGGGACTGAGTCGCGGACCACCCTGTCCCACTGCGCACCCTACACAGCCCGAAGGCTGGTCACAAACCACGAGGAAAGTGGGACATGCACAGGGAAGATCCAGGCGAAGAGGAACTCCGATGACAGGAACAGTGACATCCGAAGCTCTGACGGCTGGTGGGAACAGAAGCTCCAAGCGCAGGGACGAATCCCACCTGTTGGCCACTCCTAGGCCCAACAGGTCAGAAGGCCAGGAGCACATACGAAGACGCAGGGAAGAACATCCGGGAAGGCAGGAACATCAGAACATAGAGGATCATGGCAGGACATCAGGACGAAAATCAGGACAGGTACATCAGGATACCTGGATGGGACATCTGGACAGGAACCTCAGGCACGAAGACAAGACGAGACAACAAGAACTGAACAGGAACTCCATGCAAAGCAAAGAACAGACTGACGAAGCAGCCCTTTATAGGGCAGAGGCAGGAAGTCCACTTAGAGGTGGAGTCAGCCACACTTCCTGTGGCTGGCCCCTTAAATCAGACAGAATGGCGCGGGCTGGCACCTAAGAAGCAACAGGAGACCAGTGCAGGACCGCGGACAGCGGCCGGCACTGACGTCAGACGCTGAGAAGCAGGAAACGGGCAGACTTCAGGGCAGCCTCCAGGCTGTCTCACGAGGACCTCCATGATGGCGTTGCGGCTCCCTGCCGCGAGGGTGGTCATGGCGTCCAGTGGCAGCTCCCAGCCCGCGGGGACGGAGAAGTTCCAGGACGGCCTCCGGGCCGCATGAGCAAAGGACAGGCCGCGGCTCCAGCCGCGTGGGAGGTCCGACGACGGCATCCTGCCGTGTTGGGTGAAGAAGGGCAGAGTCGTGGTAAGTCTGCTCGCGGGAGGGGGCCCGCGGGCAGCGGGTCACAACAATTGTAATGTGTAAATTCTATAATGTATGTTTAGATTGCCTTTAATTTTCTCATATTACTAATACAAAATTTATTTTGTAAATTTAAATAAAAGCTGATAAATTAAAAAAAATTAGGTTGTTTCTCTTATATTTATTTAATGAAAATAGTGTGTAAGCCTTCCTGATAACGTGCTGTCCCATATCAGGTTTGTTCTTCTATCACTTTCTCTCTCTCTTTTCTTAAATGCTGTCTCCACCGCAGCCCCCATTCTCACTCTCACCTTTCCAGTCTTTCTTATTTGCTATCCCAAATCCCCTTTGCCTATTGCTCTCCAACCCTCTTGCTCACTCACTCCTCCAGTACCCTCTCACTTGCTATCTCACCTCTCTACTCTCACTACCCACCCCCACTTGCAGCACCTCCAGAAAACCCTTTGCTTACCCCTCTAGCTGCCCTTGCTTTCATCCACATCCCCTTTGCCAACTCTCCAGCATTCATTGTTTGGTCCCCCAGCCTCAATTTTTTACTCTCTCCCCATTTTCATTCTTCCCTTCCTCCTTCTCCCCTCTTCAGTCTCCCTTTGTTCCTGCTTTCCTGTGTGATCTTCTGTGCATCACACCAAACCACACAATCCAACCTTCCACTTACCACTTAAAGGAGGAAAGCAGTGTCAGTACTTTTTACCTGCTTCTTTCTCTGCCACTTGAACTATGATGTTTGACTGCACAGGCCTGGACCCATGAGAATTCAGGGACTCACATGACTCATTTTATAGTAAAGCCAGTAAAAGAGGAATTAGGCAGTCACATATAAGAAGCACTGTAATTGTTTTACTCCATCTGGTGGGAGGGTGATAATGCTGGGAAGGGGGTTAGGGGGAGAGTGTAGTAGTATCTCAGCATTTGCTTTCATTATAACCTAAATGTTTCAGTGGCTAGCACCTCACTTTCCCCCGGTTGCCCAGATTTGGTATGGATTCTTGTCAGTTATGGATCCTTGTCAGGTTGCTAGCTACAGGGTATGAAACACAAATATCTTCTTATTCTTAACATAAAATGCTACAGGTTCTCTTCACCTTCACCTGGAGGAAAGGAGGAAAGACAACGACAAACCTTTTCCGTTAGAAAAAAATCAGCAGAACCAGAGGTCATAAGCTGAGGCTCCAAGGAGGAAGACTAAGAACCAATGTCAGGAAGTATTTCTTCACGGAGAGAGTGGTGGATGCCTGGAATGCCCTTCCGGAGGAAGTGGTAAAGTCCAAAACTGCGAAGGACTTCAAAGGGGCGTGGGATAAACACTGTGGATCCATCAGGTCTAGAGGAAGCGTATAAAGAAGAGGCAGCAAAACACTGCATGGAGCGGCAGTAGCCACAGAGGCATTCACGGAGCGGGATGCCAGTGGCCAGTGGTTGGTGTTCCACCTTCACGGAGCGGAAGGATGGAGGGCTGCCATCTCCAAATTAAAAAAAGAAAAAAAACAACAAAAAAACAGGGATGGGTTCATGGGCTATAGGTATTACCAATTATTAGGCTTATTCAATTACCAATTATTAGGCATTTCAATATTAGATGATAGTTAATGTGACTTTCAAGGCATACTTCACTTTCAATGCATATCCAGCATAGCTCTCTGCTATAATGGCAGGGGAGAAGAAAAACTAATACTTCACGCATTTCCAGCATTGCTCTCTGCTTCAACGGCAGAGAGCTATGCTGCCGCTTAACCAACTAATCAAACTTAATATTTCACTTGGAAGCAGCTCCATCACTGCTCTCTACATTAATGGTGGGGGTGAAAGGGAAATAGAACCTAAGGTTAATAAGAGCCAAGAGAAACAGATAAGTATGAGAAAAAAGAAGTGTGAAGCTTGCTGGGCAGACTGGATGGACCGATTAGTCTTCTTCTGCCGTCATTTTCTATGTTTCTATGTTTCTATGTTTCATTAACTTGAACATAACCATATAACAGCCATTTCGAAGTACTCACAGTCAGTCCAGTATGGGTCAGAATATTCCAGTAGCTTTTATATAATTACACATACTACCAACAGATACTTAGGATTATCAATTTTCCTCATCCCAGAGTTCACAGCATGGTTTATAGCCTTCAAGTTGCCAAGAACACTGGGATATCCCCAGTGATCTTTTATGACTCTCAAAGACAAATCTGAGACCTCCAGGGCAGAGTTACTGGTCTATCTGGCTGGAAGTAGATATGCAATGCAAGTCTTCTCAACTTATTTAGCTGTACATAATAGACTCATCCTGTAGCTGAAGAGCAGACTACAGGCCTTCCAGCAGAACAGAACCTAAGGTAGGTGAAATAAAAATAGGAGCAGATGAGACCCAGGGCATGGGCCCCCATTTGCTCAGAGCTAACAACACCCCTGTTCATAAATGATCTGGAACAGAGAATGGCAAGTCAAGTAATTAAATTTGCAAATGACTCAAAATTATTCAAAATTTGTTAAAACAGCAGCAGATTGTAAGGTACTGCAGAGAATTTAGGAGACTAGGTCAGACCAAGGGTCCATCAAGCCCAGTTTCCAATAGTGGCCAATCCAAGTCACAAATACCTGGCAAGTACCCAAATATTACATAAATCTCAAACTACTATATATTATTAAATAATAGCATTTTATGGATTTTTCCTCTAGGAACTTATCTAAACCTTTTTTAAACCCAGTTAAACTAACTACTGTAACCACATCCTCTGGCAATGAATTCCAGACCTTAACTATAAGCTGAGTGAAAAAGAATTTTCTTCAATTTGTTTTAAATGAGCTACTTACTAACTTCATGGTGTGCCCCCTAGTTTCTCTATTGTCAGAGAGTAAATAACCAAATTTACATTGATTTGTTCAAGTCCTTTCATGATTTTGTAGACCTCTATCATATCCCCCCTTTCAGTCATTTCTTCTCCAAACTGAACAGCCCTAACTTCCTTAGCCTTTCCTCAAAGAGCAGCCATTCCATGGCCTTTATCATTTTGGTTGCGCTTCTCTGCACTTTCTCCAGTGCAACTATACCTATTTTGTAGAGATGTGAATCGTGTCCTCGATCGTCTTAACGATCGATTTCGGCTGGGAGGGGGAGGGAATCGTATTGTTGCCGTTTGGGTGTGTAAACTATCGTGAAAAATCGTTAAAATCGTGAGCCAACCCCCTAAAACCCACCCCCGACCCTTTAAATTAAATCCCCCACCCTCCCGAACCCCCCCCCAAATGCATTAAATTACCTGGGGATCCAGCGGTGGTCCAGAACGGCGGCGGTCCGGAACGGCCCCCTCAATTGAATCCTTTTGTCTTCAGCCGGTGCCATTTTGCAAATCGGGGGACCATGCATGGCGCCGGCCATGCATGGCCGGCGCCATTTTCCATACGGAAAACGATTCGCGACAAGAAATTGCTTCCTGAACCCCGCTGGACTCCCAGAAACTTTTGGCCAGCTTGGGGGGGGCCTCCTGACCCCCACAAGACTTGCCAAAAGTCCAGCGGGGGTCCGGAACGACCTCCTGCGTCGAATCATTTTTGTCTATGGCCGCCGCCATTTTGCGGCGGCCATTTTGCAAAATGGCGCCGGCTGAAGACAAAAGGATTCAATTGAGGGGGCCGTTCCGGACCGCCGCCGTTCTGGACCACCGCTGGATCCCCAGGTAATTTAAAGCATTTGGGGGGGGGGGTTCGGGAGGGTGGGGGATTTAATTTAAAGGGTCGGGGGTGGGTTTTAGGGGGTTTTAGTGTGCCGGTTTTCCTGCCCTCCCCCTTCCCCCGATTTATGATTTTTTAACGATAAATCGGGGGAATTGGTATTGTATCGTGGCCCTAACGATTTTTGACAATTTAAAATATATCGGACGATATTTTAAATCGTCAAAAAACGATTCACATCCCTACTATTTTGAGATGCGGTGACCAGACTTGCACACAGTGTTCAAGATGTAGTTTCACCATGGAGGAATACAGAGGCATTATGACATCCATTGTTATATTTGCCATTCTCTTCCTAATAATTCCTAACATTCTGTTTGTTTTTTTGATAGTCACAACACACTAAGCTGACAATTTCAATGTATTATTCACTGTGACACCTCAATCTCTTTCCTGGGTGGTAACTCCTAAGATAGAACCTAACATTGTGTAACTACAGCAAGGGTTATTTTT
This sequence comes from Rhinatrema bivittatum, assembly GCF_901001135.1. Taxonomy (NCBI): domain Eukaryota; kingdom Metazoa; phylum Chordata; class Amphibia; order Gymnophiona; family Rhinatrematidae; genus Rhinatrema; species Rhinatrema bivittatum. The sequence continues at coordinate 284,451,944 of NC_042618.1, read as the reverse complement.
CCATATATACATCACTTTGCACTTGTCCATGTTAAATTTAATCTGCCATTTGGAAGCCCAATCTTCCAATCTCGCAAGGTCCTTCTGCAATTTATCACAATCCACTTAAGATTTAACTACTCTGCATAAATTTGTGTCATCCACGAATTTTATCACCTCACTTGTCATACCCCTTTCCAAATCATTTATAAATATATTAAAAAGCACTGGTCCAAGTACAGATCCCTGAGGCACTCCACTGCTTAATTTTTTCCACTGTGAAAACTGACCATTTCATCCTACTCTCTGTTTCCTTTCTTTTAACCAGCTTGCAATTCACAAAAAGACATTGCCTCCTATCCCATGACTTTTTAGTTTTCTTAGAAGCCTCTCATGCAGGACTTTGTCGAACACCTTCTGAAAATCCAAATACACCACATCTACTGGTTCATCTTTGTCCAAATGTTTATTCACCCCCTTCAAAAAAATGTAGGAGATTTGTGAGGCAAGACTTCCCTTGGGTAAATCCATGATGGCTGTATCCCATTAAACCATGTCTATCTAAATATTTTGTGATTTTATTCTTTATTAAGGATGTGCATTCGTTTTCAACGAATGTGCAGTCCGCAACGCATAAGTCCCTATTCGTTTTATTCATGGGTTCGCGAAACGCATAGCGATCCCCCATGAATAAAATATATTATATTACTTTCATTCTTTTGGTTCGAGGTGATTTCTTAGCGGCTGTTTGAAATAGAAGAAGGCCATGTGGGAGTATCCATAAGAAAAACTGGCCCTTTCCTGTGAGTCATAAGTGACCTCACAGCCCTGTCATAGAGTGGGTCAGACAGGTTAGCAAGGAGATGAGAATGCAATATAATTATCTAAGTAACCTTTTATACTCCCTATTCTCATATACATATATATCCCTTATATTTTATTTCATAGATCTATTTATTACACTTATATCTACTGTATATTTGTTTTCCACATTTTTCTACTGTTCGTTGTAAGGGGCTTTGCCCACAAGTTATTAGTTGTATGTAAACCGATACGATGTACAAACGGCTATCGGTATATAAGAAACCCCAAATAAATAAATAAAAATAAATAAAATCTATCAGAGCTAAGCATTTTTCTATTGCAGCCAATTGCCGCTCTCACTCAGTGCTCTGTGACACTGTTCCTGATGACGCTGAACTATTTATACCTTAAGCACACGGCGTGCCATGCTCTTTCTTTGCGGGGGTGGTCCAGGGAAGTGGTCCGGGGATGGTGGCTTTACTCAGAGCTAGTCTGAGTGTCTCAAATCTGTATTCAATTGCTAGCTACTTTGATAGAATTTTCCATTGAAAAATATATTTGTTCGTTTTTGCTGCAGTGCCAGCCAGCCAAGAATTTTTTGACTGCACTATTTTTTATTGATCTCAGAAGGTCTCTCTGTCTCTCCCAATGAGACAAGCTGCTACCAGTGGCATTTAGCTGCTTATCTTACCCCCCTGGGGGAGGTAGTTGCAAGCACAGGCAGGGTGTGAGTGGGAAAAAGAGTGAGTTGATATTTTCAAACAAGAAGCAGCATCACTAGTAATTGTGCACACATAGCAGTCTCAGTAGTGTACTGTACATCAAGGCATGGCACTGCATCTGTGGACAATTTTTCAGACTCACATATATTGGGACAGCAGTGCTCTTTTAATCCAAATCCCCAGTAGGCATCTTCTGGAGTTAAAATTTTGTTGTGTGCACATACAGCGATCCCAGTTGTAGTGTACATCATGGCACTGCATTGTGCGCCTGTGGGCAGTTTTGCAGACTCACATATATTGGGACAGCGGTGCTCTTTGAAGCCAAATCCCCAGTAGGATTCTTTTGGAAATAAGTCTTTTAATTGAAATCCCTAATAGGCAGTGACATAAAATCCATGATGTCAGAGAAATCTAGACGTGGTCTAGTGATTGGGACTGGCAGAGGAGATACTTCAAAAGGCAATGCCAGTCCCCCATTGAAGTTAAAAAGGGACTTGTTCCAATCTAAAATCTCTGGAGGGGCAGGCAGTTCCATCCGGAAAAAAATGAAATTTAAAGGTGATGCATTGCCACCACCTGTTTCTGACCCCGTTGTTTTGGAGGTGAGGGAAGGGGAGGCTGAGTCATGCAAGACAAAAGGGCGAGACCCAAAAGCAGCAGCATGATGGCAGACTCTACTTAGCGTTGAAAATGTAGTGCAGGCACTGTTTGCTTCTGATTCCGATGAAGAATCATCTTGTGTGGGATTCTCATCATCAGAAATGGAAGAAGTAATAGCTGAAGAAGGTTTAGGAGGATTAGTTAGTTCTGTTTTAGCCTCCACTTCAGTGCTGCAGGGGAGAGATGAAACTGATGATGAGGAGGAAGAGTGGTCAGTGCAGGCACAGAGTGTGACTGATGCCCCTGGCATTGCTTCTCAGGGTGCACCCACTACTTCAGCTCCAGTGCCAGCATCCACCCCGAAGGCAATAGAGAAGAGATCACGAAAGAAATCTGCGATCTGGAGCCACTTTAAAGTGAAGGAGGACCCGCCTTTTGCTCAGTGTAATTACTGTGCCAGGCTATTAGCAGAGGCAAGCAAATGGGACATCTAACTAATTTTGGCATGATGCATCATATGCAGAAGCAACACCCAACAGTACTGACATCTGGGGATGGTGGCAGTACCAGTCAGGAAACCCCTTTTTTCAGGCAGCGTAAAGTGGTAGAAAAGAAGCAGAGTCACCCCACAACCTCAGCCCCTTCTAGCAGTCAGGTGGCAGGCCAGCAGCCCCTGCTATGTGTCAGTAGCGACAACCCACCATGGAGGAAATAGGGTGGTGTTCGGTAACGCTATCCCGGGGAAGGAGGCAGGCAGCCTCAAAAGTTGTAATTAGGAGCATTGGGGAACTGATTGCCCTTGATGACCAGCCCTTGCAGATAGTGGAGAATGTGGGTTTCAAGCATTTGCTGAAGGTCTTAGTTCCAAATTATAAAGTCCCCTCCAGAACCACATTTAGCAGAAAGGACATCCCCAGCCTGTACAACCAGTGTTGCAGTCGCATCCAAGCGCTGCTAGCTAAGTCAGAGGGGAGTGTGCATCTCACCTGTGATATATGGACCGCACTGAATGCTGCACACTCTTACCTCTCCCTGAAAGCACACTGGTGGGACCTGACTGAGGCAGGGGTAGGCAGCTGCTCTATTAGTGAACAAGTATGAGGGTGGAGATGGGCTTTACTGCACACCCACCTGACAGACGAGGCCCATACCTCAGCCAATATTCTATCATGCATCAGACAGATGCTGGCAGGCTGGCAGCTACACTAGTGAGACAGGAATATTCAGGCAGGGTTCTTTGTCACAGACAATGGTGCAAACATGGTAAAGGCAATATGTGACGGGGGGTTTCAGAACATCCGATGTTTTGCACACACTCTGCACCTGGTAATGAAGTCAGCTCTGGGGTTGGAGTCCAATCACCAAGAGAATGAATACCTGCATACATTAATACACAAGTGCAGGAACATAGCAGCGCACTTCTGTGTTCCCATAGTTTACAGAGGCACTCTGTAAAATACAAAGTCAACATAGGTTGATATTGTAGATTTGGACTTGAGTAGCGGTTTTCTTATTTCTGAGAGCTCTTCAAGTTCCTTTGTCATCAGCTGAAGTGCATAAGTACAGTTAATAGCTTCTGGGTATTTATAAGGGCTTGACCTCAAACGCTGTGCCTGTCCATCTAGGCCTTACGTCCCTACAAGGGCTTGACATCTAACACTATGCCTGTCCATCCACTGTCCAGACCTTATGTCCCTACAAGGGCCTGACCTCTAACACAGTGCCTGTCCATCCAGGCCTTATGTCCCTACAAGGGCTTCACCTCTAACGCTGTGTCTGTCCATCCAAGCCTTACGTCCCTACAAGGGCCTGACCTCTAATGCTGTGCCTGTCTGTCCAGGCCTTATGTCCCTACTAGAGCTTGACCTCTAACGCTGTGCCTGTCCATCCAGGCCTTACATCATTACAAGGACTTGACGACTAATGCTGTGCCTGTCCATCCAGGCCTTACGTCCCTACAAGGGCCTGAACTTAAACGCTGTGCATGTCTGTCCACTGTCCAGGCCTTACGTCCCTACAAGGGCCTGACCTCTAACGCTGTGCCTGTCCATCCAGGACTTACATCCCTTCGAGTGCTTGTTATCTAATGCTGTGCCTGTCCATCCAGGCCTTACGTTCCTACAAGGGCCTGACCTCAAATGCTGTGCCTCTCCATCCACTGTCCAGGCCTTATGTCCCTATAAGGGCCTGACCTCTAATGCTGTGCCTGTCCATCCAGGCCTTATGTCCCTACAAGGGCTTGACCTCTAACAATGTTCCTGTCCATCCACTGTCCAGGCCTTATGTCCCTAAGAGGACCTGACCTCTAACGCTGTGACTGTCCATTCAGGCGTTACGTCCCTACAAGGGCTTGACCTCTAACTCTGTGCCTGTCCATCCAGGCCTTACGTCCCTACAAGGGCTTGACTTCTAACGCTGTGCCTGCCTGTCTAGGCCTTATGTCTCTACAAGGGCTTGACTGCCTATGCTGTGCATGTCCATCCAGGCCTTATGTCCGTGTAAGGGCTTGACCTCTAACGCTGTGCCTGTCTGTCCAGGCCTTATGTCCCTACAAGGGCCTGACCTCTATCGCTGTGCCTGTCCGTCCAGGCTTTACTTCCCTACAAGGGCTTGAACTCAAATGATGTGCCTGTCCATCTTGTCCTTACGTCCCTACAAGTGCTTGACCTCTAACACTGTGCCTGTCTTTCCAGGCATTATGGGCCTACAAGTGCCTGACCTCAAACGCTGTGCCTGTCCGTACACTGTCCAGGCCTTATGTCCCTACACGGGCCTGACTTTTTTCTCCTACACATCCCTATTCCTTGCTGTTGAAATCTCCACTCCTCAGGCTCTTTCTAGGTGAAAGACTTTTCTCCCAATTTTTCAGAAACTGGGTCACTGGTCAAGTGCACTCAGTTCCAAAAAAACAAAAACAGGAAAAAACAAAAGAGACAAGATGAGTAGTAAAAGCTTCTTTATCTCCCAAAATAAGAGGATAGACAATGAGGAAAAAGGATCCATCAAGCCCAGCATCTTGTTTCCAACAATGGCCAATCCAGGCCATAAGAACCTGGCAAGTACCCAAAAACTAAGTCTATTCCATGTTATTGTTGCTAGTAATAGCAGTGGCTATTTTCTAAGTCAACTTAATTAACAGCAGGTAATGGACTTCTCCTCCAAGAACTTATCCAATCCTTTTTTAAACACAGCTACACTAACTGCTCTAACCACATCCTCTGCCAACAAATTCCAGAGATTAATTGTGCGTTGAGTGAAAAAGAACTTTCTCCGATTAGTTTAAATGTGCCACATGCTAACTTCATGGAGTGCCCCCTAGTCTTTCTATTATCTGAAAGAGTAAATAACCGATTCACATCTACCTGTTTTAGACCTCTCATGATTTTAAACACCTCTATCATATCCCCCCTCAGCCGTCTCTTCTTCAAGCTGAAATGTCCTAACCTCTTTAGTCTTTCCTCATAGGGGAGCTGTTCCATTCCCCTTATCATTTTGGTCGCCCTTCTCCGTACCTTCTCCATTTCAACTATATCTTTTTTGAGATGTGGCAACCAGAATTGTACACAGTATTCAAGGTGTGGTCTCACCATGGAGCGATACAGAGGTATTATTACATTTTCCATTTTATTCACCATTCCCTTTCTAATAATTCCCAACATTCTGTTTGCTTTTTTGACTGCCGCAGCACACTGAACCGACGATTTCAATGTGTTATCCACTATGACACCTAGATCTCTTTCTTAGGTGTAGGTCCTAATATGGAACCTAACATTGTGTAACTATAGCATGGGCTATTTTTCCCTATATGCATCACCTTGCACTTATCTACATTAAATTTCAGCTGCCATATGGTTGCCCAATTTTCCAGTCTCACAAGGTCTTTCTGCAATTTATCACAATCTGCTTGTGATTTAACTACTCTGAACAATTTTATATCATCTGCAAATTTGATTACCTCACTCGTTATATTTCTTTCCATATCATTTATAAATATATTGAAAAGTAAGGGTCCCAATACAGATCCCTGAGGCACTCCACTGCCCTCTCCCTTCCACTGAGAAAATTGTCCATTTAATTCTACTCTCTGTTTCCTGTCTTTTAGCCAGTTTGTAATTCACGAAAGGACATCGCCACCTATCCCATGACGTTTTACTTTCCTAGAAGCCTCTCATGAGGAACTTTGTCAAATGCCTTCTGAAAATCCAAGTACACTACATCTACCGGTTCACCTTTATCCACATGTTTATTAATTCCTTCAAAAAAGTGAAGCAGATTTGTGAGGCAAGACTTGCCTTGGGTAAAGCCACGCTGACTATGTTCCATTAAACCATGTCTTTCTCTATGTTCTGTGGTTTTGATATTTAGAACACTTTCCACTATTTTTCCTGGCACTGAAGTCAGGCTAACCGGTCTGTAGTTTCCCGGATTGCTCCTGGAGCCCTTTTTAAATATTGGGGTTACATTAACTATCCTCCAGTCTTCAGGTACAATGGATGATTTTAATGATAGGTTACAAATTTTTACTAATAGGTCTGAAATTTCATTTTTCATTTCCTTCAGAACTCTGGGGTGTATACCATCCGGTCCAGGTGATTTACTACTCTTCAGTTTGTTAATCAGGCCTACCACATCTTCTAGGTTCACCGTGATTTAGTTCAGTCCATCTGAATCATTACCCATGAATATCTTCACCAGTACTGGTACCTCCCCAACATCCTCTTCAGTAAACACCGAAGCAAAGAAATCATATGATCTTTCCACAATGGCCTTATCTTCTCTAAGTGCCCCTTTAACCCCTCAATCATCTAACGGTCCAACTGACTCCCTCACAGGCTTTCTGCTTTGGATACATTTTTAAAAGTTTTTACAGTGAGCTTTTGCCTCTACGGCCAACTTCTTTCAAAATTTCTCTTAGCCTGTCTTATCAATGTCTTACATTTAATTTGCCAACGCTTATGCATTATCCTATTTTCTTCTGTTGTATCCTTCTTCCAATTTTTGAATGAAGATCTTTTGGCTAAAATAGCTTCTTTCACCTCCCCTTTTAACTATGCCGGTAATCGTTTTGCCTTCTTTCCACCTTTTTTAATGTGTGGAATACATCTGGACTGTGCTTGCACACTTTTTAACTTTGTAGTTACTCCTTTCAGTTTTTTTCTAACAATTTTTCTCATTTTATCAAAGTTTCTCCTTTGAAAGTTTAGCACGAGACCCGTGGATTTGCCCACTGTCCCTCTTCCAGTCATTAATTCAAATTTGATCATATTATGATCACTATTGCCAAGCAGCCCCACCACTCTTACCTCTCTCACCAAATCCTGTGCTCCACTGAGGAGTAGATGTTCTACTTGCTAAATTCATAGAGTGCCCCCTAGTCCTTCTATTATCCGAAAGAGTAAAAATCGATTCACATTTACCTGTTCTAGACTTTTCATGATTTTATTGACCTCATCTCCCCTCTCAGCTGTCTCTTCTCCAAACTGAACAGCCCTAATCTCTTTAGCCTTTCCTCATAGAGGAGCCAGACCATCCCCTTTATCATTCTGGTCACCCTTCTCTATACCTTCAAGATGCGGCTGTTACCGCTCCACGCCCTTCTGCATCTGTTGCTTCTGTTGGGGCTAGCAGCCGCGTTCCTCGGTGACATTCCCCAGCTACAGCGCAGGTCGACGCTCGCCGCATCATGACTCCTACCACCGCGGCACGTCATCGCCTTCCCCCGGACGACCCCGCGCTAGTGCGGGAACTGGGACTATATAAACGCCACTTGGCTACAGGCTTGCTTGTGCTGGTGCTGCTCCTTAGATTCACTCACTCCCTCTCTGATCGGATTGTGCCTTGGACCTTTTCTTGCTTACTGCCTGCCTCTCTGTCCCAGATTGTGCCTTGGACCTTCTCTTGCTTACTGCCTGCCTCTCTGACCCGGATTGTGCCTTGGACCTTCTCTTGCTTACTGCCCGCCTCTCTGACCCGGATTGCGCCTTTCCTTCTATTGCCTGCTGCCTGCCTCTCTGACCTGGATTGTGCCTTGGACGTTCTCTTGCTTGCTGTCTGCCTCTCTAACCCAGATTGTGCCTTGGACCTTCTCTTATTGGCTGCCTACCTAGGGGTACCAGATTGCACCCTTGACCGGTTGCTTGCTGTGGTCCAAGGGTAAGTCAAGGTAAGACTGTTACACTATCTTGGGTCCACTATTACGATTGTAACAGTTAGCCGAAGCCATGGATCAAGTGGACTTAACAGCCTTACAGGCCATTCCCGGACTGGCTTCAGATGTACAACATCAGCAAGGAGTGCTGGACCAAGTGACTGGCATTCTGGAAAAATTGGCTGCCCATATGGATGCCCTGGCCATTGCACCTCCAGTGGCCACAGCTTCCATCACTCCAACTCCTCCTGTAATATGACTTCCATCCCCTCTGCGTTTCAACAGAAATCCCTAGCAGTGTTGGGGGTTCATAAATCAATGTCGCATGCATTTTTCTCTTCAATCTTCACTGTTCCCCACAGAAAAGACCAAAGTCACATTCATCTTATCATTATTGGAGGGACCAGCCTTGGCATGGGCCTCACCCCTCTGGGAATGAGATGATCCTTTATTACATAATCTGGACCATTTCCTGAAAGATTTTCTATCAATTTTTTATGAGCCCAGTCAATCTGCCTCCGCAGCTTCTGATCTACTTCAGATCCAACATGGGTCCTGCTCTGTGGGGGAATATGCTATCCAGTTTTGGACTCTTGCTGCTGAATTCCGCTGGGCTGAGGATAGTCCCACAGCAATTTTTCATCGAGGATCAGAAGCCATTAAGGATGAGTTAGCCACTCAAGAACCACCAGAGTTCCTAGAAGAATTGATACGCCTAGCTATTCGTCTGGATCTCCATTTTCAGGAGAGGTCCCAGGAGTGGGTAGCTCTTCGACGACCTATTCGACTCTCACTAGCTTTTCAGTGACTGCTTTAGGTTCCTAATACTTCAGAGACTCAGCTCAGTATTGATGAACCTATGCCATTTGACCGATTCCGGATCTCACCCGAAGAGTGGTACCGTCGAAAACAGACTAATCTCTGCTTGTACTGTGCCGGAACAGGTCACTTCACCAATAAATGCCCAAACAAGTCGGTGAAACTCCCGGGCCTAGGTCTGGTGGGAGAGGCCTCCCTGGGTCATGCTAATTCCTCTCCACAAATCTTGATTCCAGTAACCTTACCCACTGCCGGAGGTTCCATTCATCTCCAGGCATTCTTGGATTCTGGTGCTGCTGGTAACTTTGTAGAGGGCAGCCTCATTCGTCAATATCAACTTCCCACAGAGCTTTTGAAAACACCGCTTACAGTTTCCTCAGTATCGGGAGAACCTCTGGGGAATACAATTTTATTTGTCACCAAGCCTATTAAAATGATAATGGAACTACTTAACCAAGAGACTATTCAATTTTATGTGTTCCCTTCCGTGGTAATCAGGTGATTCTGGGGTTACCCTGGTTAAGACTGCATCAACCCCGGTTGGATTGGGGATCATTGCAGCTAGTAAGTTGGAGTTCCTACTGCTGTCAAAACTGCTTGATTCCGGTGAAACCTTCTAAGTCTCAAATTCCTTGCTCCGCAATTATTCCCTTTCGGTTACCTCACCAGTATGCTTTATTCATAGATGTTTTCAGCAAGCAAGAAGCAGAGGTCTTACCACCACATTGAGCTTATGACTGTGGAATAGAATTAGTTCCAGGCGTAGAGTCTACACATTATCAGGACCTGAGTCAGAGGCCATGACTCAGTATATTCAAGAGAATTTGACTTAGGGATTTATTAGACCCTCTTCATCTCCAGCAGGGGCCGGATTCTTTTTTGTCAAAAAGAAAGATAGTTCTCTCCAACCATGCATTGATTACAGAGGATTAAATTCCATTACAAAGAAAACCGGTACCCTATTCCGCTTATTTCTGAACCCTTTGACTGATTGAAAATTGCACAAATTTTCACTAAGCTCAACTTCCGAGGGGCCTATAATTTAATACGAATTCGGAAGGACAATGAGTGGAAAAACGGCTTCAACACATGAGATGGACATTATGAGTATCAGGTAATGCCATTTGGACTCTGCAATGCCCTGGCAGTATTTCAAGCCATGATCAATGACATCTTTTGTATTCTCGTGTTCTTGTTTACTCGGACAACATCCTTATTTTTTCCAGAACAGAAGACCAATATCAGGTTCATGTACGAAAAGTTCACCAGCGCCTTCGAGAAAACCGATTATATGCTAAATTACAAAAATGCCTGTTTCACAAAGAAGAATTACCCTTCCTGGGGTACATTGTCTCCTGGACTGGTCTACACATGGATCCAGGAAAACTCAAGGCCATTGTAGAGTAGCCTCAATCCAAGGGTCTCATAGCCCTACAATGTTTTTTGGGGTTTTCCACACCTTGAATACTGTTCAGCTTGGAGAAGAGACGGCTGAGGGGGGATAAGATAGACGTCTTTAAGATCATGAGAGGTCTTGAACGGTTATTTACATTTTCAAATAATAGAAGGACTAGGGGGCATTCCATGAAGTTAGCAAGTAACACATTTAAGACTAATTGGAGAAAATTCTTTTTCACTCAACACACAATAAAACTCCGGAATTTGTTGCCAGAGGATGTGCTTAGTGCAGTTAGTGTAGGTGGGTTCAAAAAAGGTTTGGATAAGTTCTTGAAGGAGAAGTCCATTAATGGCTTTTAATCAAGTTTACTTAGTAATATACACGCGTAACCCATTTAAACTCCTCCTGTGCGCTCCGAGCCTATTTTGCAGAGGCTCGGTGATGCGTGCAAGCCCCGGGATGCACGTATGTCCCGGGGCTCGAAAAAAGGGCGGGGTGTGGGTGGTTCGGGGCAGGGTGGGGGCGTGGCTGGAGGCAGGCTCAACTTAAATAATAAAGGTTGGGGGGATTTAGGTAGGGCTGGGGGCAGGTTAGATAAGGAAAGGGAGGGAGAAGTGGGGGGACAAAAGGAAAGTTCCCTCCGAGGCCACTCTGATTTCAGAGCGGCCTCGGAGGGAACAGGGAAAGCCATTATTTTATTTATTTATTTATTTATTTAAATTATTTTAATATACCGATGCTCAAGACCAGGTCTTATCGTACCGGTTTACAATAAACTAGGGCAGAGCTTTCCAAAGTGTGTGTCGGGACACATTAGTGTGTCGCCTGTAGTGTGGAGGTGTGTCGCCCGGTCCACAGGGCCGGCGGAAGCAGGGAACTATAGCAGGAAGATCGGCGGGCAGTGGTGGAGCTTACATCACCATGGCCCGAAGAAAAGGGTCACGTTCACTCCTCCTCCTTCCTGCCTGTGCAACCCTGGAAGAAAAACGTTGCCGGAGCCGCGTGGGCAGGAAGGAGGAGGAGCATCTGCTGCGTACAGAAGAAGAGCAGCATTAATGGGCCATTGTGGATCCCACGTGGCGACGGCCCGAGAAGAGGAGGAAACCCGATAGCAGGGCCGCTGTGGATCCCACGTCGCGGCATCCCGAGAAGAGGAGGAAACCCGATAGCAGGGCCGCTGCAGATCCCATGTCACGGCCAGGGAAGATCAGGGCCTCTGAAGAGCCCATCCTTCGGCAACCCGTTCAGAGGGACAGCATGTGCCAGTGAGAGCCTGTGCTTGAGCAAGAGAGCATGTAGGAGTGAGAGAGCCTGTGTGTGTGAGAGTGAGACAGCATGTGCACAAGAGAGACAGTATTTATGTATGTATGAGAGAGAGGCATGTGAGAGTGAGAGCTGTGGATGTGTGAGATTGCATGTGAGTGAGAGCCTGTGTGTGTGAGAATGTGTGAGATAGCGTGTGAGAATGAGAACCTGATTGTGTGTTTGAGGGAAGACAGATGGAGAGAAAAGAAATAGAAAAAAAGACCCTGTAAAAGGAATTGGCAAAAAAACAAGAAAGGAAAGGTGGAAAAAAAAGCCTGTGACCAACCGGTTAGAAAACTAAGATCAGACAGCAAAGGTAAAAAAAAAAATTACTTTTTAGTAGGGATGTGAATCGTGTCCTCGATCGTCTTAACGATCGATTTCGGCTGGGAGGGGGAGGGAATCGTATTGTTGCCGTTTGGGGGGGTAAAATATTGTGAAAAATCGTTAAAAATCGTTAAAAATCGAAAAATCGAAAAACCGGCACATTAAAACCCCCTAAAACCCACCCCCGACCCTTTAAATTAAATCCCCCACCCTCCCGAACCCCCCCCCAAATAACTTAAATAACCTGCGGGTCCAGCGGCGGTCCGGAACGGGCTCCTGCTCCTGAATCTTGTCGTCTTCAGCCGGCGCCATTTTCCAAAATGGCGCCGAAAAATGGCGGCGGCCATAGACGAAAAAGATTGGACGGCAGGAGGTCCTTCCGGACCCCCGCTGGACTTTTGGCAAGTCTCGTGGGGGTCAGGAGGCCCCCCACAAGCTGGCCAAAAGTTCCTGGAGGTCCAGCGGGGGTCAGGGAGCGATTTCCCGCCGCGAATCGTTTTCGTACGGAAAATGGCGCCGGCAGGAGATCGACTGCAGGAGGTCGTTCAGCGAGGGTTCCGGCGCCTCGCTGAACGACCTCCTGCAGTCGATCTCCTGCCGGCGCCATTTTCCGTACGAAAACGATTCGCGGCGGGAAATCGCTCCCTGACCCCCGCTGGACCTCCAGGAACTTTTGGCCAGCTTGTGGGGGGCCTCCTGACCCCCACGAGACTTGCCAAAAGTCCAGCAGGGGTCCGGAAGGACCTCCTGCCGTCCAATCTTTTTCGTCTATGGCCGCCGCCATTTTTCGGCGCCATTTTGGAAAATGGCGCCGGCTGAAGACGACAAGATTCAGGAGCAGGAGCCCGTTCCGGACCACTGCCGTTCCGGACCGCCGCTGGACCCGCAGGTTATTTAAGTTATTGGGGGGGGGGGTTCGGGAGGGTGGGGGATTTAATTTAAAGGGTCGGGGGTGGGTTTTAGGGGGTTTTAGTGTGCCGGCTCACGATTCTAACGATTTATAACGATAAATCGTTAGAATCTGTATTGTATTGTGTTCCATAACGGTTTAAGACGATATTAAAATTATCGGACGATAATTTTAATCGTCCTAAAACGATTCACATCCCTACTTTTTAGTGATTGGCACATGTAATCTTTGGGAATGTGCAAGAGTAGCACTTTCTCTATGCCGATCTCACAATGTACGAGATCAGCATGGAGGAAGTGGAAGCCTGCAAATATTTATTATGAGATAGGTTGTGTTGTGAAACATTTTATTTATGTATATATTTAAGGAAACATACATAAATTGTTGAAATACATTTTGTTCGTTTAACCTTTAACTTCTGGTTTGCTGGTAGACTGAATTACTGTGTCACGAAATTATGTTTGTCTAAAAAGTGTGTCACCAACATGAAAAGTTTGGAAAGCTCTGAACTAGGGGGAACCAGTTAACAGAGAAAAACAAAAGTTACATTATAACAGGGAACGTGGAACTAGGCTGTTAGAGAAAAAGATAGGTTAAAAACAAATTCTAACTGGAGAGAAGGGCAAAAAGCAGGAGAGGGTGTTTACAGGATAAGAATTATGTACAAATTTACATAGTGTATATGAATTAAGATAGTGCAATTAGTTGAACAGCAGTTCCTTTGAGTTGCGGAAATGGACGCATCCGTGGGGTATGAGACTGTGAGGGTGACCCTGAGGCTTTTCAGGGGTATGCTTGGGCGAACAGCCAAGTTTTTAATTTTTTTCTGAACGTGATATGACAATGTTCCTGGCGGAGATCTGGCGGGAGGGCGTTCCAGTGATGCGAACCAGCAATTGATAGTGCTTGTTTTTCAATAGAGTTGTGAAAAACGGATTTTTTGGGGGGAACCTGGAGGGAATCTCTATATGTAGATCTGGTGGGTCTTGCAGAGGAGTGTAGTTTGAGGGGTATGGTAAGTTGGAGCGAGGATTCTTGAAATAAGGTTTTGTGGCTAATAGTAAGTGTCTTGAAGAGAATTCTGTAGCGAATGGGTAGCCAGTGAAGTATTTTTAGAATCGGGGTGATGTGGTCCATGCAGCAGGAGTTTGTGAGGATCCTGGCTGCAGCATTTTACAGCATTTGAAGAGGTTTGGTAGAAGAGGCCGGGAGACCACGTAACAGCGCATTACAATAGTCTATCTTTGAGAATAGTATGGCTTGAAGGACCGAACGGTAATCATGAAAGTGTAGGAGAGGTCTTAGCTGTTTTAATACCTGTAGTTTGTAAAAGCCTTCTTTGGTGGTGTTGTTGATGAATTTTTTAAAGTTCATTCTGGAGTCTAGGAAGGCTCCAAGGTCTCTCACTTGATTTACCAGAGGTGTATTAGTATTGATGGCTAGGATGTTGTTATCATTAGGGGAAATGACTAGCAGTTCGGTCTTGGACGTATTGAGAATGAGGCAGAGACTTGTGAGAAGGAGGTTGATGGCGTGTAGGCAGCTATTCCAGTAGTTTAGAGTGTCAGAGGCGGGATCCTTGATGGGGATTAGGATCTGCACGTCGTCCGCATAGAAGAAGTATGTGAGGTTGAGGTTGTCGAGGAGTTGGCATAGGGGGAGAAGATATATGTTGAATAGGGTCGGCGAGAGCGAGGAACCCTGGGGAACTCCTTGTTTGGCAGCTACAGGGTGCGACTCTTTGTTGGTTATTTTTACTTTGTAGTATCTGTCGCTTAGAAAGGATTTTAACCAGAGGAGTGCAGTACCTGAGATACCTATTTCCATGAGACGCTTGATGAGGATTGTGTGGTTCACTGTGTCGAACGCTGCTGAGATGTCTAGCAGAGCTAGAAGGTATGATTGACCTTTGTCGAGACCCAACAGGATGTTGTCAGTTAATGAGAGTAGGAGAGTTTCTGTATTTCTGCGTTTCCTGAAACCGAATTGCGATGGATATAGGATGTTGTGGGATTCGAGATAGTCTGTGAGTCTAGTATTGACCAGTTTTTTCATTAGCTTGGCTATGAAAGGTAGGTTAGCGATAGGGCAAAAATTTGTGGGATTAGATGGGTCCAGGTTGGGTTTTTTTAGTAAAGGTTTCAGCGAGGCTGTTTTCAAAGCATCTGGGACTGTTCCGTTTGTGAGTGAACAGTTTATGATGTCGGCCAAAGGTTTGGCGATGATGCTAGGAATTGTAAGAAGGAGTTTGGTCGGGATTTGGTCTATTGGGTGCAATGAGGGCTTCATTTTCTTGATGATAGATTCTATTTCCAGGGATGATGTGGTATCAAAAGATTCTAGGGACCATTTGTGTGTCGATGGGGAGTGGTTTTGGTCCGGTGGAGGCTGGGAGTTGTGAATGGGGTTGGAGGATGTTAGCGGGATAAGTAGATTTTTTATTTTGTTGTCGAAGAAGACTGCCAGCTCGGTGGATTTGTTTTGTGCTTCTTCTTCCGGGATGATAGGAGGAATAGGGGTGGTGAGTGTGGCAACATATGAGAAGAGTGTTTTTGGGTCGTATATGAAGCCGTGTATTTTTTTGGCGTAGAAGTCTCTTTTGGTACGAAGAATAGTGGCCCTATAGTAGCTCATAGTGGTTTTGTAGGAGGCCCGTGCAGTGTTAGAGGGGTTCTTCCGCCATTGTTGTTCTTTATGTTGAAGGTTTTGTTTAAGTGTTCTTAATTCTGATGAGAACCAGGGTTTTTTGTTAGTGCAAGCAGGATTAATATTTTTGGATGTCAAGGGGCATATTTTATCAGCTGCTGCGTGGGTGATGGTTAGCCAGGAGTTCATGGCGGTGTCCGCATTTGTGAGGTCCAGGTTAGTTAGTTCCTTGGTGAGCGTGTTGCGGAGAGTTTCCATGGAGCATGTTTTTCTAAATTGGATCGTGGATTTGGTGATGTTGTTGGTGGGTTTATTCTTTATGTATATTTCCGTTTCTATAATTGAGTGATCTGACCAAGGGATGGGGGTGCAGGTAGGAAGAGCAGTGGTCGAGATCGGATCATTCGTAAATATTAAATCTAGCGTGTGTCCTGCTTTGTGCGTGGGTTTGTTAATAATTTGTTTAAAGCCCATGGCCATGAAGGATGAGAGGAGGGCTTCGCAGTTGGCTGAGGGAGATGGGGAGTCCACATGAATGTTGACGTCTCCTAGCAGGATCGCTGGTGAGTTGGTATTGATGTGTTTGGCTATAAGTTCTATGAAGGGCGATGGGTTGGAGTCTAGGAGCCCAGGCGAGGCGTAGATGAGGCAGATTTGGAGTTGATTGGATTTGAATAGCCCGATTTCAAGTTTAGTTGAAGTTTTAATTGCAAGCTGGGTTAGTCTAAGTTCTTTTTTGGCAGCTAGCAGTAATCCTCCCCCTCTTTTTTTTGTTCTAGGGATGGAGAAAAAGTCGTAAAGTTGTGTTGGTAATTGGTTGATTAGTGGTGTGTCCGTGTTTTTTAACCATGTTTCAGTTATAGCACACAGGTCCGGTTGGGTGTCCAGTAGGTAGTCATTGAGCAAGTGAGATTTTTTTGATAGGGATTGGGAGTTGAGGAGGGTTAGTGTGATTAAGGATAGGCCTAGGAATTGGGTTAGAGGGGAGATCATGATGGGGATCAGGGATCTCTTAGAGCGTTGTATCTTGGGAAAGGGTGAATTATCTCTGTTGAGGGAGGAGTGCGGAATGATAGGGATAGGGAAGGTTTGCATCATGTTGATTAATTGGCGAGGCTGGCTGACTGCTGGAGAGGCTGGCTGACTGCTGGATGTTTGAGTGGTTGGTTGAATGCTGGGTGCTGGATTCTAGAGTGGCTGGATGAATGTGAATGCTGGATTCTGGAGGGGCTGGTTGGATGCTGGATGTTGACTGATGTTGAATGCTGGGTGCTGGATGCTGGAGGGGCTGGATGAATGCTGGGTGCTGGAAGCTGGAGTGGCTGAATGAATACTGGGTGCTGGATTCTGGAGTGGCTGGAAGAATGCTGGATGCTGGAGTGGCTGGATGAATGCTGGGTGCTGGATGCTGGAGTGGCTGGATGAATGCTGGATGCTGGAGTGGCTGGATGAATGCTGGGTGCTGGATGCTGGAGTGGCTGGATGAATGCTGGGTGCTGGATGCTGGAGTGGCTGGATGAATGCTGGAAGCTGGAGTGGCTGGATGAATGCTGGGTGCTGGATGCTGGAGTGGCTGGATGAATGCTGGATTCTGGAGTGGCTGGATGAATGCTGGGTGCTGGATGCTGGAGTGGCTGGATGAATGCTGGAAGCTGGAGTGGCTGGATGAATGCTGGGTGCTGGATGCTGGAGTGGCTGGATGAATGCTGGAAGCTGGAGTGGCTGGATGAATGCTGGGTGCTGGTTGCTGGAGTGGCTGGATGAATGCTGGATGCTGGAGTGGCTGGATGAATGCTGGGTGCTGGATGCTGAATTCTGGAGAGGCTGGAGGAATGCTTGAGGAGAAACTGCTTTAGGGCGGTAGGATTAATGGAGAGGGTGGCTTGGCATAAGATGGCGTGGGTAGCTTCTAGTTCTATGTGTTGGTGCGCACGAAGGGGCTCACAAAGGGGCGGGCCCCTTTGTTGCGCTCCTTAGTCGCGCGACGCCTGCAGCCGTTTTCAGCCCTTTAAAGGGCTCTGGGGAGGCGTCAGGGCTTCCGGGGAGGGCTTAGCGGTGCCCTTCCAATTGCTGCTTCCTTCTGGCACTCGATTTTATAACATGCGTGCGGCTGCACGCGCATGTTATAAAATCGGGCGTAGATTTGTGCACACCGGATTGAGCGCACAAATCTACGCCCGCACATAAGTTCGAAAATCTGGCCCTAAGGGAATAGCCACTGCTATTAATTGCATTATTAGCATGGGATCTTCTTAGTTTTTGGGTAATTGCCAAGTTCTTGTGGCCTGATTTGGCTTCTGTTGGAAACAGGATGCTGGGCTTGATGGACCCTTGGTCTGACACAGCATGGCAATTTCTTATGTTCTTATGTTCTTATGTTTATTGTGGGATACTCCACTGTGGTAGCCCCTCTCTCAGCCATGACTAAGAAGGGGGCAAAACTTCGGAAGTGGTCTCCCACAGCCGTTCAAACAATTCAGCATTTAAAAGAAGAATTAATTAAAGACCCTTGTCTATAACGTCCTGATCCTACTAAACCTTTCATTATGGAGGTCGATGCCTCGGCCCTAGGAGTAGGGGCAATCCTTCGGCTACATTCTTGCTTGTGCTGGTGCTACTCCTCAGATTCGCTCGCTCCCTCTCTGACACGGATTGTGCCTTGGACCTTCTCTTGCTTGTTACCTGTTTCTCTGACCCGGATTGTGCCTTGGACCTTCTCTTGCTTACTGTCTGCCTCTGTGACCCGGATTGTGCCTTGGACCTTCTCTTATTGGCTGCCTACCTAGGGGTACCAGATTGCACCCTTGATAGGTTGCTTGCCATGGTCCAAGGGCAAGTCAAGGTAAGACTGTTACACTATCTTGGGTCCACTATCACAATTGTAACAGCCGAGGCCATGGACCAAGTGGACTTAACAGCCTTACAGGCCATTCTCGGACTGGTTTCAGCGGCGACCAGAATTGTACACATTATTCAATATGCGATCTCACCCTGGAGCGATACAGAGGCATTATGACATTTTCTGTTTTATTCACCATTCCCTTCCCAATAATTCCTAACATTCTGTTTGCTATTTTGACTGCCACAGCACACTGAGGCATTGATTTAAAAATATTATCCACCATAACGCCTAGAATCTTTTCCTGGGTGGTAACTCCTAATATGGAACCTAATGTTGAGTTAATAACAGCACTGGTTATTTTTCCCTATATGCATCACCATGCACTTGTCCACATTAAATTTCATCTGCCATTTGGATGCCCAATCTTAAAGTCTTGAAAGGTCCTCCTGCAATGTATCAGTTGTGATTTAACTACTCTGAATAATTTTTTATCATCTGCAAATTTGATTACCTCACTATTCCTTTCCAGATCATTTATAAATATATTAAAAAGCACCGGAAAAGTACAGATCCCTGAGGCACTCCACTGTTTACCCTTTTCCACTGAGAAAACAGACCATTTAATCCTACTCTCTGTTTCCTGACTTTTAACCAGTTTGTAATCCACGAAAGGACATCACCTCCTATCCCATGACTATTTACTTTTCTTAGAAGCCTCTCATGAGAGACTTTGTCAAACGCCTTCTGAAAGTCTAAAAATGTCATGATCCGCTATGCTGGTGGGAGGAGCAATCATATAGGGGTGTCAATCTGATGTATTCCGTAGGTGGACTTAGCAATCTGTGGTTATAGACTGCCGGAGATAGTAGTAAGTGGATCCTTGGGCTGGTGGCAGATGACCATACCCCCGGGGGAAGATCCCGAGAGGGACCACCGGCTAGGCTTAGAGTATGAAGACAGACACACACTAGTTCTTTTATTAAACAGGTCTTGAAACCACTAGAGGTGGCAATAGTGAGCTGAAGTGCCCGGTATGGCTGTAGTCCCTCAGATATGATAACAGCGATCCCTGGATGGCTGAGCTGTTAAGAAACTGTAGACAGTGAGTAGGCAGGTTATACAGAATTCATGAACAGAACTAGATGACAACACTCACAAATTGGTCTCAGGGAGCTCAGGAGCTGGAAAGGTTAGGCCCTCGAGGAGCGAGTACCTGTTTCCAGGGAAAGCTCTGACAGAGCAATGGTAACTCACAATGATGTAGATAAAGATGACTTCCAGGCAGAAGAGAATCAGTAGATAGTAGAGATATGCATTCGTTTATGACGAATTAGGCAATTTCAATGAAATTGCCTAATACGTCGTGGTTCGGGGGCCCCGCCCCCCAAAATGATTTTCCCCGAACCACGAGAAAAACTTGTTTTTCGGGTTTGTATGGGGGGAGGGGCACATTTTATTTTTTTAAATAAAAAACCACCCCAAGCATTAACATTTAGTATAATACACCTCCCACCACCACCATCCCGATCCCTCCCCAAGACTTACTAAAATCCCTGGTGGTCCAGCGGGGTTCCGCAAGCAATTTCTCCCTCCGTGCCATCGGGCTTTTGGGCCTGCCTCGCATCAAAATGGCGCCGATAGTCTTTGACCTACTATGTCACAGGGGCTACTGGTGCCATTGGTCAGCCCCTGTCACATGGTAGGAGCAATGGATGGCCGGCGCCATCTTGTGCTCCTACCATGTGACAGGGGCTGACCAATGGCACAAAATGGCGCCGGCCATCCATTGCTTCTAGCATGTGATAGGGGCTGACCAATGGCACCGGTAGCCCCTGTGACATAGTGGGTCAAAGGCTATCGGCGCCATTTTGATGCGAGGCAGGCCCAAAAGCCCGACGGCACGGAGGGAGAAATCATTTGCGGGACCCTGCTGGACCACCAGGGATGTTAGTAAGTCTTGGGGAGGGATCGGGATGGTGGGGGGTTGTATTTAATGTATTATGGTCGATTTTAATGCTTGGGGTGGGTTTTTTGAGCTCATCTCTAGCAGATAGTCAGGAACGAGGACCCTTGAGGAGCGAGTACCGGTTCCCGTCTGTAACCTGAAAGGCAAAGAGAGAGAGCGAGGCCCCCGAAGAGCAGGTTCCTCTGGTAAGTTCAAGGAGGCAGAGTAGCTTAGGCAGGAAACTCAATCTGAACCTTAGCCCTTGCTAACTCAACTAGTAGCGATATCAGAGACCTTTAAATATCAGAAGCGGATGACATCATCTCAGGGGAACGCCCCTGAGGTTTGCACCCTTGCTGGTACTTCACTCGGAGCTTCAGGCAACATGGCAGATTTGCAGCATCGAGCCAGCCCGGGGACGCCAGAGAGAGATGGCAGGGAGACGCTGCGGCAGCCAGCCGTCCTTCAGACCTGGAGGAAGTCACCACAGAAGTAAAGAGGGCGGAGTGAAGACGTCGGGCAGCGACGGTTGCAACAAAAAATACTACATCTACCAGTTCACCTTTATCCATATGTTTATTAATCTCTTCAAAAAATGAAGATTTGTGAGGCCAGACTTTCCTTGGGAAAATCCATGCTAACTGTGTTCCATTAAACCATATCTTTCTATATGCTCAGTAGTTTTGGTCTTTAGAATAGTTTTCACTATTTTTCCCGGCATTGAAATCAAGCTCACCAGTTTATAATTATCCAGAACACCGCTGGAACCCTTGTTATATATTGGGGTTACATTGGCTACCTTCCAGTCTTCAGGTACAATGTTTGAATTTAATAATAGGTTACAAATTTTAACTGATAGATCTAAAATTTCATTTTTTAGTTCCTTCAGAACCCTGGGTGTATACCATCTGGTCTAGGTGATTTACTACTCTTCAGTTTGTAAATCAGTTCTATTTATTTATTTATTTAGTTTTATATACCGTCATTCGGTGTAGCCATCATAAAGGTTTACAAGATTCAAACAGAATACAGATAATTAAACATAGTTGATCATTGCAAAAATAAACAGTGGGGGGGATGAAGGGAAGGGGGAGAGGGCGGTGGGGAAAAGGAAGAAATGGAAAGAAAGAAGGATGATAACGGTATTGGGATTTATTCATTTTTGATGTGGACTCTTAGTGTGTTTCTTATAAGTTCATATTGGTATGATTATGGTTGATGCCGGTTGTTGTTTCTGTTTCTTTCTTGCGTGGGTTTAGTTGGTGGTATTGATTGTAGTTAGATTGTTGATTTAACTGATCGTTAATGTAGACTTTGTGGAAAAGCAAAGTTTTTAGATCTTTCTTGAATGTTTTGATGTTAGTTTGTGTTCTCAAATAAGGTGGTAGGGAGTTCCATCTTTTTGGGCAGGCGATGGAGAATGCTCTATTTCTTGTAGTTGATAGGTGGGCATCTCTGATGGGAGGAATTGTTAGATGAGATGTATTATTTGATCGAAGATTCCTGTGGGTATTTTGTGGAGTGAATTTTAAACCTGTTTGTTTTTGATGATCAGAGTGTACTAATTTGTGTATGAGGTCAAGATCTTATATTCAATTCGGGATTTAATAGGAAGCCAGTGTAGTGAAGTTAGTATGGGGGTGATATGATCGTTCTTTTTTTTTCAGTTAGTATTCTGGCTGCTGAGTTCTGTAGAATCTGCAGAGGTTTGATGTTGTTGTACGGAAGGCCAATCAATAGGGAATTGTAGTAGTCTATGGTTGAGAAAATTATTAGTTGCAGAACAGTTCTGAAGTCTAACGAGTTTAGGAAAGGTTTTATACGTCTTAGGATTAGGAGTTTGTGATATCCTTCTTTGATTTTGGTTGTTATGTGGTTATTGTAGGATAGGTTTTTGTCAATAATTACTCCAAGGTTTCTGGCATGAGTGACAGGGGATATTGGATTAATTTTATTATTAGCTGTGAGTTGAAATGGTGGTGTTAGATTGAGGTTTTTTTCCACTATGATTATTTCGGTTTTGTCAACGTTGATTATGAGTTTTAATTTTGTAAGGAGTTGTCTGATTGAGTCAAGTAGAATAGATGTTTCTTTGTATGTTTCGTCAATGGAGTTTTCGATGGGAATTAGAAGTTGTATGTCATCTGCATAGAGGAAGTGGGTGATTTGAAGATCATTTAGTAACTGGCAAATGGGTAAAAGGTATACGTTGAACAGAGTGGCAGATAATGCTGAGCCTTGTGGAACTCCATCTATGTTCACTATGATTTGGTTCACTTCATCTGAATCATTACCCATGAAAACCTTCTCTGGAACAGGTATCTCCTCAACATCCTCTTCAGTAAACACCAAAGCAAAGACTTTTTAAAATCTTTCTACCATGGCTTTATCTTCTCTAAATGCCCCTTTAACTCCTCAATCATCTAATGGTCCAACTGACTCCCTCACAGGCTTTCTGCTTTGGATATATTTTTGAAAGTTTTTACTGTGAGTTTTTGCCTCTACGGCCAACTTCTTTTCAAATTCTCTTAGCCTGTCTTATCAATATCTTACATTTAACTTGCCAACGCTTATGCTTTACCCTATTTTCTTCTGTTGGATCCTTCCTCCAATTTTTGAATGAAGATCTTTTGGCTAAAATAGCCTCTTTCACCTCCATTTTAACCATGTCGATAATGATTTTGCCTTCCTTCCACCTTTCTTAATGTGTGGAATATATCTGGACTGTGCTTCTAGGATGGTATTTTTTTTAACAATGTTCATGCTTCTTGCACACTTTTTACTTTTGTAGCTGCTGCTTTCAGTTTTTTTCCAACTATTTTTCTCATTTTATCAAAGTTTCCCTTTTGAAAGTTTAGTGCTAGAGCCATAGATTTACTTACTGTCAAGCATCCCCAGCACTGTTACTCTCACAAATCCTGTGCTCCACTAAGAATTAGATCTAAAATTGCTCCCTCTCTCATCAGTTCCAGAACCAATTGCTTCATAAAACTGTCATTTATTCCATCCAGGAACTTTATCTCTCTATCATGTTCAGATGTTACATTTACCCAGTCAATATTGGGGTAATTGAAATCTCCCATTATTACTGCACTACCAATTTGGTTAGCTTCCCTAATTTCTCTTAGCATTTCACTGTCTGTTTCATCAACTTGGCCAGGTGGATGGTAGTATTCGCCTATCACTATACTTTTCCCCAACACACAAGGGATTTCTACCCATAAAGATTTGATTGTGCATTTAGTCTCATGCAGGATCTTTATCTGGTTGGACTCTATGCCATCCTGGACATAAAGCGCCAGCCTGCCTCCCAGATGCTCTTCTCTGTCATTGCGATATAATTTGTTCCCCAGTATAGTACTGACCCATTGGTTACCCTCCTTCCACCATGTCTCAGAGATGCCAATTAAGTCTTTGTCATCATTCACTGCTATACTTTCTAATTCTCCCATCTTCTTAGACTTCTGGCATGTGCATACAAACATTTCAAAGTGTGTTTTTTGTTTGTAGTTTCATTCTGCTTTCTAATAGTAAATTGGAATCTTTTAGTTCAGGTGAGTTTTTAATTACAGGCACTTGGATTACTTTTCTTATTAATGCAAACTCACTTTTGGGATGCCCTAATTCCAATGCGTCATTAGTATCCTTTGAAGATACCTCCTTCTGAACCCTGTGCTGCTGAGCGACTGTCTGCTTTCCCCTTTGTTCTAGCTTAAAAGCTGCTCTATCTTCTTTTTAAAGGTTAATGCCAGCAGCTTGGTTCCACCCTGGTTAAGGTGGAGCCCATCCCTTCGGAAAAGACTTCCCTTCCCCAAAAGGTTCTCTAGTTCCTTACAAAACTGAATCCCTCTTACTTGCACCATCATCTCATCCATGCATTGAGACTCAAGAGCTTTGCCTGCCTCTGGGGACCTGTGTGTGGAAAAGGGAGCATTTCAGAGAATGCTACCCTGTAGGTTCTGGATTTCAGCTTTTGACCTAAGAGCCTAAATTTGGCTTCCAGAACCTCCCTTGCACATTTTCCTATGTTGTTGGTGCCCACATGTACCTCGACAGCTGGCTCCTCTCCAGCACTGTCTAAAATCCTATCTAGGTGACACATGAGGTCCGCTACCTTTGTACCAGGTAGGCATTTTTGTTACCAGACAATCCTCATGCCCTCCAGCCACCTAGCTGTCTCCATCCCTATTAATCGAATCACCAACTATGATGGCCGACCTAATCCTTCCCTCCTGGGCAGTAGCCCTTGGAGACACATCCTCAGTGCGAAAGGACAATTCACCACTTGGAGAGCAGGTCCTTGCTAAAGGAATCTTTCCTGCTGCACCAGTTTGATGCTCTCCGATTATGAGACCTTATTCCTCCAAAGCAGCCCCAGGGCTGCCAGTCTGAAGTTGGGACTTGGCTACTATGTCCTGAAGGTCTCATCTATATACCTCCATGTCTGCCACTCTAGCCTCCAGAGATCGGACTTGTTCTCTGAGGCACAGGAGCATTTTGCATCAGATGCACACGTACAACTTCTCACCAGCGGGTAAAAAAAATCATACATGTGACAGTCGATGCAAAAGACTGGGAGGCCCCCCTCTTTCTGCTGGACTGCTGCCTTCATCTCAAATTTGTTCAGTTCCTAGTTAAGTTTTAGGTGTTATGGGAGTAGGTGTGTGTGAGTGTGTGTATGTGAAAGTGGCACCTGCCTATAAATTAAAGGATGAGCTAGGGATGGGAGGGTTGGGAAAACAAACACACTAACTTGTTTATTAGCTGCTTTACTGATTATTTAAAAAAAATACTATTTAAAAAATAAACATTAACTTCTGTTTGTAAACACTATTTAAAAAGCAAACACTAACTTCTGTTTATAAGCTGTCTTACTGACTATTTAAAAAACAAACACACAAATTAATTATTAGCTCTGTGGACCCTTGAGCCGGCATGAGTGTTAGTAACACCCCCGAGGGAAGGCCCCCAGGGGATCTCGTAGCCGGGTGGCGGTTCAGATCCAGGAGACCCAGGAGCTTCACCTATACAAACCTTGTTCCCCTCAGGTTGAACCCTTGGGTGCCGGGGCTGGCAGGCGGGGGTCTCCCAGTGCAGGTCAAACCAGCAAAGGAGGCGATGTCAGGAAGTCTGGGTCGAGGCAGGCTGAATACAAAAGCACCATGGGCAGTCCAGAAGGCAGGGTAGACAGAGAGCAGGCTGAACGTGGAACCAGGCCAAGGGTCAGGGCAGGCAGTGGATTCGGGGAAGCCAGGAACAAGCCAAAGGTCAGGACGGGCAGCAGACAAGGAGAAACCAGGAAGCCAAGCCAAAGTCGAAAGTGAGAAGACCATCCGAGGGACAAGGAGCCAGGGGCAGCGGAACCACGGGCGAGGAACAGGCAGGAATGAACAGGAACGCAGAAACACACACTCGGAGAGTAGGACCTGTTGCCAAGGCCCTGATTGAAGACAGGGCCTGGCCTTAAATAGTACCAGACTTGATGAGGTCATCAGTAAATCCATGGACTTCAGCTCCCATCCCCCTGCTGGTGGCTCTTTAAGAGGCCAGGCTGTTGCATGCGTGCGCTAAACGGGGGGAAGGGCAGAGAGAGCTGAGGGCGTCCGGCACAAGGGACGCCCTGATGCGAGGAGCCGCACACCGCACCGGCCCTGGCGTTTGTGGCCACGCAGCGTGCCGAACGTCATTCCCCAAACTGGGACACGGGGCATTTGCCTCACAGGACTGTGGGTGAGTGCAGCGGTCTGAT
Organism: Rhinatrema bivittatum; assembly: GCF_901001135.1. Taxonomy (NCBI): domain Eukaryota; kingdom Metazoa; phylum Chordata; class Amphibia; order Gymnophiona; family Rhinatrematidae; genus Rhinatrema; species Rhinatrema bivittatum. Next base: position 284,425,749 of record NC_042618.1, on the reverse strand, counting down.
GGGGCAACACACGGGCCGCCGAACCCGACATTAATATACCCCAATAGTTTACTTCTCTCAATAAGTAAATCTGCAGCTCTAACACTAAATTTTAAAAAGGGAAACTTTGATAAAATGAGGAAAATAGATAGAAAAAACTGAAAGGTGCAGCTGCAAAGGTTAAAAGTGTTCAACAGGCTTGGAGATTGTTTAAAAATACCATCCTAGAGGCGCAGTCCATATGTATTCCACGCATTAAGAAAGGTGGAAGGAAGGCAAAACGATTACCATAATGGTTAAAAGGTGAGGTGAAAGAGGCTATTTTAGCCAAAATAAATCCTTCAAAAATTGGAAGAAGGATCCATCTGAAGAAAATAGGATAAAACATAAGCATTGTCAAGGTAAGTGTAAAACATTGATAAGACAGGAGAAGAGAGAATTTGAAATGAAGTTGGCCATAGAGGCAAAAACTCATAATAAAAACTTTTTTAAATATATCCAAAGCAAGAAACCTGTGAGGGAGTCGGTTGGACCATTAGATGACAGAGGGGTTAAAGGGGCTCTTAGGGAAGATAAGGCCATTGCAGAAAGACTAAATGAATTCTTTGCCTCCGTGTTTACTAATGAGGATGTTGGGGAGATACCAGTTCCGGAGATGGTTTTCAGGGGTGATGAGTCAGATGAACTGAATGAAATCACTGTGAACCTGGAAGATGTAGTAGGCCAGATTGACAAACTAAAGAGTAGCAAATCACCTGGACCAGATGGTATGCATACTAGGGTTCTGAAGGAACTAAAAAATGAAATTTCTGATCTATTAGTTAAAATTTGTAACCTAACATTAAAATCATCCATTGTACCTGAAGACTGGAGGGTGGCCAATGTAACCCCAATATTTAAAAAAGGCTCCAGTGGCAATCCGGGTAACTATAGACCAGTGAGCCTGACTTCAGTGCTGGGAAAAATAGTGGAAACTATTCTCAAGATCAAAATCGTAGAGCATATAGAAAGACATGATTTAATGAAATACAGTCCCCATGGATTTACCCAAGGGAAGTCTTGCCTAACAAATCTGCTTCATTTTTTTGAAGGGGTTAATAAACATGTGGATAAAGGTGAACCGGTAGATGTAGTGTATTTGGATTTTCAGAAGGCGTTTGACAAAGTCCCTCACGAGAGATTTCTACGAAAACTAAAAAGTCATGGGATAGGAGGCGATGTCCTTTCGTGGATTACAAACTGGTTAAAAGACAGGAAACAGAGAGTAGGATTAAATGGTCAATTTTCTCAGTGGAAAAGGGTAAACAGTGGAGTGCCTCAGGGATCTGTATTTGGACCGGTGCTTTTCAATATATATATAAATCATCTGGAAAGGAATACGACGAGTGAGGTTATCAAATTTGCAGATGATACAAAATTATTCACAGTAGTTAAATCACAAGCAGACTGTGATACATTACAGGAGGACCTTGCAAGACTGGAAGATTGGGCATCCAAATGGCAGATGAAATTTAATGTGGATGAGTGCAAGGTGTTGCATATAGGGAAAAATAACCCTTGCTGTAGTTACACGATGTTAGGTTCCATATTAGGAGCTACCACCCAGGAAAAAGATCTAGGCATCATAGTGGATAATACTTTAAAATCGTCGGCTCAGTGTGCTGCAAGCAGTCAAAAAAGCAAATAGAATGTTAAGAATTATTAGGAAGGGAATGGTTAATAGAATGGAAATGTCATAATGCCTCTGTATCACTCCATGGTGAGACCGCACCTTGAATACTGTGTAGAATTCTGGTCTCCGCATCTCAAAAAAGATATAGTTGCGATGGAGAAGGTACAGAGAAGGGCAACCAAAATGATAAAGGGGATGGAACAGCTCCCCTATGAGGAAAGGCTGAAGAGGTTAGGGCTGTTCAGCTTGGAGAAGAGATGGCTGAGGGGGGATATGATAGAGGTCTTTAAGATCATGAGAGGTCTTGAACGAGTAGATGTAACTCAGTTATTTACACTTTTGAATAATAGAAGGACTAGGGGGCATTCCTTGAAGTTAGCAAGTAGCACATTTAAGACTAATCAGAGAAAATTCTTTTTCACTCAACACACAATAAAGCTCTGGAATTTGTTGCCAGAAGATGTGGTTAGTGCAGTTAGTGTAGCTGGGTTCAAAAAAGGTTTGGATACGTTCTTGGAGGAGAAGTCCATTAATGGCTATTAATCAATTTTACTTAGGGAATAGCCACTGCTATTAATTTCATCAGTAGCATGGGATCTTCTTAGTGTTTGGGTAATTGCCAGGTTCTTGTGGCCTGGTTTTGGCTTCTGTTGGAAACAGGATGCTGGGTTTGATTGACCCTTGGTCTGACCCAGCATAGCAATTTCTTATATTCTTATGTTCTTAATACTTGTAAAATATTTCCTAAGCAGAACTTACTGATTGCTTTCAGCCACCATCAAGGTGATCCTCTCTTCTTAGTGTACATTTGTTCCTAATAATATCACACAGAATTTATTAAATGCAAAAGAAAAATTCAAAAAAAGTAAAATATGAAGCTGCATTAAATTTGCCATTAAAATACAATTAAGAAGTTGTAGTGATTTCTCAGTGGTGGAGAGTTCTCACCACCTCTGCTGCCTATACTATACTGGACAAACTCTGACCAACTTTTACACATACATTTCCCCTAGGCTTTTGTATTATTTTGGTTTTGTAGGTTGGGAAGTGTTGTCGAGGCTGTTTTTGATAAAATCAATAACACCAAATAATAAAGTGTCCAGTTACATCCAGACTCTGAGCATTGCAGGGGACACAGATTTAACTTGTATATCCCTCTGTAGAAGTGTCCCTTTATACTGAAACTTGGCACTGGTATTTCAGTCATGATGTAGTAAGAATAGGTGTCCCAAGGTTGTGGGGGTATCCTAACCAAGGGGCCAATGCAAAAAAAAGCACGGGAAGTTGACACTGAAAAGTCAGCACCCGCTTTCTTAACGCGCGCACGGCGCTCGCAAGGGGGGCGCCCTGCTATATTATAACTAGGGGGTCACGTTAACTCAGCATCGGTTTTCATAGCTGCAGTCCACCAGTTATGAAAACTGATGCCGAGCTTATTGGCGTCGGTTTTCATAATGCAGCCGGCCGGTTATGAAAACCCACGCCGAGCATATCAGCGTCGGCCTTCTTAATGCGGCCGGCTGAGGTTTTTGTGGGGGTTTTTTTTAACTTTTTTAAGAAGTACAGAAAAGTGTTTTTTTTTTCTGCTTTTCTGTACTTCTTTTCAATGCTCTCAACTATTAACGCCTGCTCCAGGCAGGCGTTAATAGCTGAGCAATAAATGTGCGTCTGAGAAACACATTTATTTTTTTGCATTGGAGTGAATGAGTAATAGCCTCATTCACATGCATTTACATGTGATGAGCACTATCGCATTCACTCCGCGTCGGATGTACATTAAATAGGCGTTAATCCCCCTATTGCATTAGGGGGTGATTAGAACCTATTTAACCCTCGTCCGAATGCGGTTATACTGTGCGCTCGGCTGAGCGCACAGTATTGCATCGGCCCCCAAGGTAGATGTCCCCTTCCCCATAGTACTTGTTCTCCACTCCTGAACTTCAACCCACCTGTGCCCATGCCCCAGGGTGGAAATTCCAATTGAGGGTCTCCAGATGTTGTCTTTTCTTCTCCCATCAACTATTCTTCAAAAGAATAGATACTGACCCTCCTGGAAGAAAGGCTTTATACTGGAACAGTTCTTACAGTCCAGTTCTGGCTAAGGAAGGGACCAGAAAAAATACTTCCTTCCTAATAAGATGGAAAAAACAAACTAAATCTTCACTGGCTGGTTTCTGCAACCTTTCTTGATGGAACGAAGGGGTATACAGATCCCTCCTGTACTACTGGAAAGGGGATTTCTGCCTCCCAGAAAGCACAGGTTTAGAACAGCAAAATTTAAGATCTGAGCAAAAATAGAAAAAACAATCTACCGTATGTCCCTCTTGTCTATCACCAATACTGGCAGTCCTAGGCTGTGGGGCCTAACTTGAAAACACTGAAAACACTTCCTTCCTTCATGAAAGCAAAACTATACTGCCTCCTAGTCACATGTTCTAACCGCCCCTTATGCCTAACAGCCTACCTATTCCTGCAAGCCTCTGGGGGGAGGTGCAGTATTAAATGGCATAGCCTGTAATGCTGGTGACTAAAAGAGAGGTGGGGGATCTAAGGCCATCTGGTGGAAACCTCATAGCCTCTACATGATTAATGCCATGCCTCCTTCTTTCCTTCCTACCTTATCCTTCCAGAATAGATTGTAGCCCAGTATAACTATATCCCAGTCACGGTTTTCCTTGTTCCAAGTCTCATGACAGCTACTATATCTAAATCAGCTTCTTCCTTGACTGCCTCTAAATCTGGGACTTTATTCCCCATAGTATGAGCATTAATGTACATAGCTTTTCAGATATTGATTTTTTTCTTCACATGTTTCCCATTTCTTTATGAGTATTTAATGTTTACTTACCTTAGGCTTTTGTTTCCCCATCCCCAATGATTCTAGTTTAAAGCCCTCCTCAGTAGTTTTGCCTTCTTTGTTGAAAGATGCTGCTCCTCTTCTTTGACAATTGGATCCCATGTCTGCTCAGCAGTTCTTGAAATAACCTTCCAGGATCCAGGAAGCCAAAATGCTCACATCAATATATTCCATGCAGCCATTCATTTATTTCCAGAATACAAACTTCCCTGCCTGGGTCTTTCTCCTTGACTAGAAGGATTGAGGAGAATACCACCTGTGCTTGCATCTGCTTTACCTTGTTACTTATAATACGATCAATGTGGTACCTAGCAGTATTATTTGTGCCAACATCAATGAGCAGAATTGGATAGTGGTCAGTACACTTGAGGATTTTCTGCAATCTCTCCAAAATGTCTTGAATTTTGGCACCTGGCCATTTCTCGTGCATATTCATTAGGGAGATCCTGAAAGCCTGACTGGTTGAAGGAGGGGGGGACTCACAGGACCAGTTTGAGCATGCTTGCTTTAAGGTATGAAAGACTTTTTCACCTTCATGCGCATGTGGTCTTGAAAAGCATGTAGGTAAGACAATGGCTTAATTAATACAAAAAGCCAATATCATCTTTGCTATAAACTTTGGGTGTTATCATGAATTTGGCTGCTAAACAACCTACCCCCATAAGCAGGGCCCCTCACTGGGCCACACTCTGACCCACTCTAGCCACTGTCTTGAAGGCTGCAAGATGCAGCAAGGCCAGCACTATAAGAACTTCTGTCACAGTTTATTCACCACCATAGTGTACAGCCTCCTCTCTTTCTTTGGCCACTTGTTCTTGTGCTCTTGCCTTTGTAACCTAGCCCTTGCTCTTTGTTCTTGGACCCTTGACTGTGTAAATTTAAGAACATATGAACATAAGATATGCCATACTGGGTCAGCCCAAGGGTCCATTAAGCCCACCATCCTGTTTCCAACAGTGGCCAATCCAGGCTACAAGTACTTGGGAAGGACCCAAAACCTAAGTATATCCCATGCTATTGATGCCAGCAATAGCAGTGGCTATTTTCTAAGTCAACTTGATTAATAGCAGGTAATTGACTTCTCCTCCAAGAACTTATCCAAACCTTTTTTAAACCCAGCTACACTAACTGACTAACCACATCCCCTGGCAACAAATTCCAGAGTTTAATTGTGCATTGAGTGAAAAAGAACATTCTCTGATTAGTTTTAAATGTGCTACATGCTAACTTCATGGAGTGCCCCCTAGTTCTTCTATTATCCAAAAGAGTAAATAACTGATTCACATTTAGCCATTCTAGACCTCTCATGATTTTAAACACCTCTATCATAACCCTTGCTCCTTGTTCCTGGACCTTTGCCTGTTTAACCTTGCCCTTGTTCCATGTGTTAGGGATTGTGGACCCTTGGCCCGAGGTGGGGATGTTGCTACCTGAAGGGTTGGGCCCCACAGGTCCCCATCGTCGGGAGGCGAGGCTGGCCTGGAACAGAGGCAAGCTGGAACTTCGCCTGTACCGACCCTCTTTCCCCGCAGGTTGAGCCCTTGGGTGCCGGGGCCGGCAGGACTTAGGAGCACCTCTCTGTGGCTGATCCCGGAGAAAGTAGGCGAGTGGGTGCAGAGAGTGTCGGAGAGGATAGGCATAGTTCCACACAGGAGCACTCTCGGAGGGAGGAGGAGAAAGAGTCTCAGGGAGTGTAAGGCCACTGCAGCTCTGAAGGGAGTAGAGCAGTGAGAGTGGCCTCAGGATGAGGAGGTGCAGGTACAGAGACATGAACTGTAGTATGCTGAATAAGGACTGGAGTGGGGAACTAACTGAAGCTGATGTCCAGAAAATAGCAGCGCAGGGGGGTGCCCCGAGGAATGGGGCGTCGAGACACAGTCAGATGGAGTACTGCGCTGAGTCCAATCTTGAAGAGAACAGGCATTGTAGAAATCCACAAGGAGAAGTGCCATGGGGGTCCCAAGGAGCAGAGGGCACTGCAGAAGGGATTCACAATTAAGATGGTGCTGAGCCTGGCCCCGAGGAGTGGGAAGCGCTAGAGAGAGTCCGGGTAGAGTTGCACGAGTGGCCCCGTGGAGCAGGAAGTGCTGAGAGGAAGTCCAGGTGAAGTGCTGAACCAGGGCCCGCGGAGTGGGAAGCGATAAGAGAGTGTCTGGGTGACGTGGCGCTGAGCCAGGACCTGCAGAGCGGGAAGAACTGAGAGAAAGTCCTGGTGAAATAGTACTGAGTCAGGACCCGTGGACTGTGAAGCGCAGAAGCACAGAGATCTGAAGGCAGGAACAACTGGTCCGTGGAGCAGGAACTGGCACCTAGAAGGAACCAAGGAACTCATTGCCAAGTCAGTTAGTGGTGGCTGGAGGTGAAGCTTAAGTACTCTGGGCCAGTGATGACACCAGCCTGGGACGAGCCTGGAGTTCCCACCATTGGCCCTTTAAAGGGCGGACAGATGGTGCGTGCACGCAGGCACCAAGAGAGGCCCAGGATCGGAATGCTGGTTGGCGGTGTCCCAGCCACCACATGCAGGGAGCCAGAAGGAATGCGGTGGCAGCAGCTGGCCACCGCTGCGAGAGTACCAGGGATGGAGAACCAAACATGACATGATGTGTGTTAAGCCTGCCGCAGGCGGCCGCAGCTGACGGTCATATCACCATGTTTGCTCCAAATCTATTAGGCTTCTAGTCTATCTGCCCTGCATCTGCCTTGTGTTTGTCTTATTTGGGACCATCTTGTCTGCATGTATTCTGTGCTCTGTTCTGGCCTGTTTATGCCCTTTTCATACAGTGTGAGTCCTTGAGCTGTGGTGTGGTTGATACCACTTAACATGTGGCACTGCTGCATCTAAGCAGACAACAGTCAGACATGCTAATGGTTGGAACTAAAGAGAAGGTTTCACCTGTACCAACCTCTTCCCCAGCCGGTTTAACCCTTGGTTCTGAGGTTGGCAAGACTTTGGAACTCTCTTCCCACTGCAAACAGATTGTCTAAGGTCAGAGCAGGTAGCAGACAAGTGGTGGCGATATCCAGGCCAATTGGGGCAGGCGGACTTAAGGCAATATCAAGATGCAGGCAGAGGTTAGGGCAGGCAGAGTTAAAGGTAGCATCAATATCCAGGCATAAGTCAGGGCAAGTGGAGTTCAAGGCAGTGTCAATATCCAGGCAGAGCACAGGCAATGAGAGATTAGACAGCAGGGCAGGGTGAGTGAGGAATAAGGCAAGAGCACAAGAGCTAGGCAGGCGTGAGGAAGGATTGGAAAAAGGTATAGTGGAGGGCAAGCAGAAACAGAGGAGGATACTGGAACAAGGCAGGGAACAAAACAGGAACAAGGAAGGAACATGTGGATCAAGCAATGAACATGGCAAAGAGTAGGAAAACCTGTTGCTGAGGCACTTAAGACTCAAGTCATGGCTTAAATAGCCTACCAGGCTAATATTATCAGGTACGTGTCATTGCTGAGTTCCCACCATGGTGCCTTGAAATAGTGCATATGTGTGTGCCTAGAAGAGAACAGAGGAGGCATGGTATTGGCAGCTTCTTGGAGTATGGAGCAGGCTGGTGGTAAGATGCACTGGCCACGGAGTGGAGGCTTGTGGTCAGTGCAGCGTTACAGTACTCTTTTCTCTAAGCCGCTCCCACGACCTTTAGAGTTAGGGTTGTGGGGGAAGAAGTGATGGAATTCTCTGGTGAACTAGGGGACTTCTGGGCCAGTTCTCCTTGGGGCCGAATCCTTTCCAGGAGATCAGGTAATGGAACTTGCCTTTTATCCTCTTGGTATCTGAATCTAGTATTCAGTATCCAGTTCTATGGCTATGTTTGTGGGCATGGGGGCTCATAGAGATCCCCAAGATACCGGTAGTACCAATGGTTTCAATGAGGATACATGAAAGTTGTTATGTGTCCATAGAGTAGGAGGCAACTGGCACTGATAGGTAACTGGTCCCACCTGATGGAGAACGGAGAAGGGTCTAATGAAGCATGGCAAAAACTTCGCCAAGGGAGTTTTCAGATGGAGGTTTCAGGTGCTGAGACAAACCCTGTCTACTGGCTTAAACTGGGGTGCAGGGTGGTGTTTCCTTTGAGCCTTCCTTTTGTATTTTTCTGCAGCCCCGAGGAGGAGTTGACGAGTCTTTTTCCAAAGCTCTCCAAATTTCTGGGTGGTGTTCTCTGCCATCAAACAAGAACCCGTTAGTGGGAGTGGAATGGAAATCCTTAGGTGTTAAAACACCAAAAGAGCAAGAACCTTGATAATAATCACAGAAAACAAATAATGGCTTCAAAATGTTATGTCTTCTATCTTTTATAACACATAAACACTGAAAATATTAATTATTATCAAAACCTTGTAAAACAGCATCAGATCATAAACAAGCGCTGTAGTACAAATCTACTGTTATGAATGTAACTTTTGTAAACTGTTGTGATCTATACATTTTACAATGGTATATAAAATATCAAAATAAATAAATACTGACTCTTGCCACACAATGGGCTACAAACGGTGTCAAATAACATGTGCTCCAAAAGTCTCATTCATCTGCTGGTCTTAATCAAAAAAGCATACTGTTTAATCCTTTATGTTCACTAATAACCTAAAAACATTTAGAACTTTAATTCACCACACTACAATAATTATACTCGAAATCTAAACTTATCTCCAAAGCAAAAAGATAGCTTGCAACAACACAATCATATAAAATGCTGTGGTAAATGCAGGAAACCCAATTACCAACACGAGCCCATGTTTTGGAGTCACAACGCCTGCATCAGGGAACTGGTTTATCTGGCTATAGGTGGTAGGGGATATACTGCAGGATGCCTTCGGTGCTGCTGCGCCTCTTCCTCCTCCAGCTCGGCCTAACTCAGTCCCTCTATTTCCACCAACCCTTAGATGTTAGCCATATACAATGTTGAATGGCGAAGATCCAGCTGACTCTCCCACATGGTTATTATGGCAGAACTCAACCCAAGGTGGCAAGAGGGCCCGATAATCCTGTCTTTCCCTGACATAGGCTCTGAGGAAGGCCTTCAGGATCTGATTTATTTTTTCAGTCTGTCCAGTGGCTTGGGGATGGTAGGCAGATGAGAAATCAAGGGCAATATTACATTTCCAACACAGATTCTCCAGAACTTAGATGTAAATTAAACTGTTCGGTCACTAACTATATGTTCCGATATTCTGTGGAGGAGAAATAAATTTTGAATGAAAATACGAAATCCCACATCCAAACAGTAGTCAAATCTTCTTTCTACAAGATCTGTCTCCTAAAGCACATTAAAACCCTTGCTCGAACATGATGGCTTTCGCACTGTCCTTCAATCCCTCTTCCTAACCGGTCTTGATTACTGTAATTCCCTCTACATCGGTCTCCCAATTTCTTACTTACGCTCATTACAATTGGTTCAAAATTCTTCTGCCTGTCTACTTTCAGGATCCTCTTTTACACAACCTTCATTAATTACCCATTAGCTGGCGCATTCACTACAAGCTACTTACCAATATCCACAACATAATTCATAACAAAAATTGCTGGTTATCTTCCACTTTGCACTTAAACACTCTGGCCCAGATCTTATGGTCCCAGAACCAAATGCTCTTACAGATACCCTCTCCAAAATTCACTAGACTAGCAACCACTCGCTAATGATCTTTCTCCATAGCAGGCCCTATCATTTGGAATTCACTTCCCACTCAGATCCGTCTTTTAACTGACCCCAAGGATTTAGAAAATGTTTTAAAAACCCACCTATTCAAATGTGCCTTCCCAGAATAACACTTTTCCAACTCTCTCCTTATTTGACTTCCCTCCATCTCCTCTCTATATTCTCCATTTCTCTTCTCAATTTAATTTTTTATTCCTCCTCCCCCTTTTAATTATTTTGTATGTATTTTCCTTTCTATTTTACTATGCTTGTTCTTATATTATGTTTGTATTTAGTTTGTCCTTATTGATTTTATGTATGTTTTTACTGTAAACCACCCCGAATCTTGGAGGGTACAGTATAGAAGTATTTTTAAATAAATAAATAATTGAGTTCCAGAGCCATTGGTAAAACTGTAAGTGGTATAAAATGAGCCATTTTCAAAAAGCAGTCCACTATGACCTACATTAATATAAACCCCTCGGAGGGGAAAATATCCATTATAAAGTCCATAACTATATGAGATCAAGGTATTTCCAAGACAGGTAAGGATTATAGGAGTCCCCATGGCCATGAATATGATGGCTTGCTGGCAGAAAAGTTAGGACAAGACTCAACATATTGCTGGACATCCTTAGAAACTTGAGGTCACCAATAGTGCTGAGAAATATACTCCAATGTCTTGCAGATACCTGGATGTGCAGCTAGCCTAGTAGGCCCACCAAGAGAACCTTCTCCCTGAAATGTTTGGGCACCACTGTTTTCCCAACTGGTACCATAACATAGGTGATAGCAAGGATTTTAGCTGGATCAACAATGTTCTTTGTTGTCCCTTAGGTATCCACTGGCTCAAAAGAACATGAAAGGGCATCCGCCCATTGATTATTTTTCCACTGGACAGTATTTATTTATTTGTATATAACGGTGTTTGTGGTATCATCATACCAGTTCACAATATGTTGAAAATACAATTAATAAAATACATCAATAGTAGTAAAATATACATTAACCTTTTAGGTACCAACATTCCACAAGTGGAACATTTTTTCATATACTTTTAATTACTTGCAAATTTTTTATACCATATTTGGGTCTAGTTAACTAAGATATGTAAAAAGGGGCATCAGGAAATAATTCCTTCAATGAGCAGGATCTAAAAGGTTAAAAGCATAAAAGTAAATCAAACTGCATTAAAAGCATAAAAGAAAATCATAAGACAATTCAACAATAAGAATAATAAAATAAGATAAAAGCATTAGTTTAAGACTACTATATAAGGCCATAGATATAATCGAGGTATCAGATTTGCTCACTTGAATGCTTGTTGAAATAGCCAAGTTTTCAATTTCTTCTTAAATGTCCGCAAATTATCCTTGAGCCTTAATTCAGATGGTAATGAATTCCATAATTTGGGCCCTGCTAGAGATAAAGCTCTCTCTCTTATGCTATTTAAATGTGCCAGTCTGGGAGACGGTATTGTTAATAGACCTATGTTTGCTGATCGCAAGCTCCGCTGTGGTGTATGGAAGTGGAGAGCTGCATTGAACCATTCAATTTTATCATTAAATAGTATTTTGTGGATTAGTGATAGAACTTTAAATTGAATTCTGTATGTGATTGGCAGCCAATGTAATTCTTTTAGAATTGGTATTATATGATCATATTTTTTACTATTCGTTAAGATTCGTGCAGCTGCATTTTGGAGAAGTTGGAGGGGCCTAATAGTAGATAATGGAAGGCCTAACAACAGAGCATTACAATAATCCATTTTTGAAAAAATCAACACTTGTAGACCAGTTCTAAAATTGTTGGTATATAAAAATGGTTTTAGTTTCTTAAAAACTTGAAGTTTAAAAAAAATCCATCTTTGATATGTTAATTAATCTCTTTAAATTAAGTTCTCAGTCTATACTCACCCCTAAATCTCTTACTTCATTGACTATAACATATCTAGGCTGAACATTTTTTTATATCTAATATAAAATTTATATCTAATAATATACAGGTCTAATAATATAAATTTTATATCTAATAATAAATTTTATATCTAATAATATAAATTTTATATCTAATATAAAATTTTATATCTAATATAAAATTTATATCTAATATAAAATATCTAATATAAAATTCATTTTATTGCATATTACAAGGATTTCTGTTTTTGCTTGGTTTAAAGATAGACTCACATGGACTAAGAGCTGTTGGAGGGAGGCAAGATATATTTTCCATAGTTTTAGAGAATTCGAGAGAGAGCCAGAAATAGGAATCACTATTTGGACATCATCAGCATATATGTAGTAAGTTAATGATAGTCCTGAAAGTAATTTACACAAGGGCAACACATATATTTTGAAGAGTGTTGCAGATAGGAAGGACCCTTGCAGTACACCAGTGGTGAGTGCCACTTGTTCAGATTTAAAAACTCCAATCTTTATTTTGTAAGATCTATTTTTCATATATGAATCAAACCATTGAAGTGTCATATTTGAGATACCAATTTCAATGAGCCTATTTATCAAAGTTTCATTATTAATTGTGTCAAATGCTGCTGAAATATCCAGCATAACTAACAGATATGATTGTCCACAGTCCAGCCCTCTAAGGACTGTGTCTGTGAGGGAGACAAGCAGAGTCTCAGTGCTAAAAAATGTGTGAAAGCCGAATTGTGGGAGATATATAATATTATTATTTTCCAGATATTCTGTAAGTTGTTTATTTACAACTTTCTCCATTAACTTTGCTACAAAGGGGAGATTTGACACAGGCCAAAAGTTACTAAGATTGGTTGCATCCGTATTTGAGTTCTTAAGAATTGGTCTAATCACTGCACATTTCAGATTTTCAGGGAATATGTCAGGTGAAAATCAAAATGGTTGAAATATAGTGACCACCTTGCCTGTCGAGGGTTCAGACTCTGAGGGGTGGATTTTAAAAGCCCTGCTCGCGTAAATCCGCCCGGATTTACGCGAGCAGGGCCTTGCGCGCCGGCGCGCCTATTTTCCATAGGCCTGCCAGCGCGCGCAGAGCCCCGGGACTCACGTAAGTCCCGGGGTTTTTTGTCAGGGGCGTGTCGGGGGCGGGGCTGATCGATGCGGCGTTTTGGGGGCAGGACGCGGCGTTTCGGGGGCGAGCCCGGGGGCGTGGTTTCAGCCCGGGCGGTCCGGGGGCATGGCCGCGCCCTCCGGAACCGCCCCCAGGTTGCGTCTCGGCGCAACCTGGGGGCAGTAAATCCACGCGCCCGCTGGCGCGCGTGGATTTACGTCTCCCTCTGGGAGGCGTAAATCCATGGACAAAGGTAGGGGGGGTTTAGATAGGGCCGGGGGGGTGGGTTAGGTAGAGGAAGGGAGGGGAAGGTGAGGGGAGGGCGAAAGAGAGTTCCCTCCGAGGCCGCTCCGATTTCAGAGCGGCCTCGGAGGGAACGGAGGCAGGCTGCGCGGCTCGGCGCGCGCCGGCTGCCCAAAATCGGCAGCCTTGCGCTCGCCGATCCTGAATTTTAGAAGATACGCGTGGCTACGCGCGTATCTACTAAAATCCAGCGTACTTTTGTTTGAGCCTGGAGCGCGAACAAAATTACGCGAACGCGCTGTTTTTAAAAATCTACCCCTGAGCCTGCTGAAGATACTGGAGATTTTTGTGATCCATGAAGATGGTGATGGGGTGAACAGATCCTTCCAGGAGATATCTCCTCTCTTCAGCGGTGAGCTTTATTGACAGATGTTCCTGGTCTTCAATAGTATAGATTTTTTTTGGAAGGTGTAAATTTTTTGAAAATAATAAAAAGTCATTTTCCTACTGGTCTTCAGTTGAGAAAGGATGGAACCGACCTCAATGGATGAGGTGTCTACCTCCAAGAAGAAGGGCTTCTGGGAGTCAGGGTGCTGTAGCTAGGAGGCATCAAAGAAGGTTGACTTGCTGGCTGAAAGCTTGGACTACAGCCTCAGGTGAATTCCAAGTGTCATAACTCTTTTTGGTTAGAGAGGTGAGAGATGCTGCTAAAGAGGAGTAATTGTGGATGAACTGACGATGGTATTTTTTGAATTCCAAAAATCTTTGTAGAGCCTTGAGACCTACAGGTTGAGGCCAGTTTTGAATAGCAAGCAGCATAGCAGGGTCTATCTTGAGACCTTGGCTTGAGACCAGGTAGCCCAAAAAATTCAATTCCGTTTGCTTGAAGGAGCACATCTCTAATTTGCATATAACCAGTTCTCCTTCAGTCATAAGACAGTTCTGACATGTTCTCTATGTTGAGCAAGAAAGTGGAAGTAAATAAGGATTGTAGGAGGTCTCTGAAGATTTTGTTTACCATGTGCTGAAACACTGTGGGAGCATTTCAGAGATCAAATGGTATGCTAAGTATTCATAGTGACCATCTGGAATGTTAAATGGCATCTTCCACTCCTCACCCTCATGGATTCTGATGAGGTTATATGCATATCAAAAATCCAATTTCATAAAGATGCAGGTACTCTAGAGTCTATCAAATAGTTCCAAAATGAGGGGTAGTGTGTACCAGTTTCTTGTAGTAATAGCATTGAGGCCACAATAATCAATACGTGGTCATAGATACCTGTCTTTCTTTCCCACAAAGAAAAATCCAGCCCTGGGCAGGGAAGTGGAGGGATGAATGAAGCTACATTTGAGATTCTCCTTTTTATTTATTTATTTATTTATTTATTTATTTATTAAAGGCTTTTATATACCGACTTTCTTGATACAAATTAAATCAACTCGGTTTACATCGAACTAAGCAGTAACTATAACCAACCAATCAACAAGAGACATATTAAAAGGAGAATAAAGTTACATTATAACAAGGAAGCCTTAACTGGGAGTAGGAAGAAAGAGATGGAGAACAAAGATAAAGTACTATATACAATAGAGTATGGGAGGGAGGCAAGGAGCCGACCTCATGATAACTTGTGAGCGTAATTAGCGTTTGTTTAGTGTTTGTTTATTTACATAAGTGATGGAACAGTTCTAAGGGCCTCATTTTCCATTATCGCAGTGGTAACGCATTGTTACCGCGTGCGATAAAAATCGGGGGCGTGGCCCATGCAAATAGGTGTTTTTTCGTGGTTCGCGAATGTTTTGCAGCACGCGCTACGATCGCGTGCGGCGAAACGGGTTCGCGTGCGGCGAAGCTGTTTCGCGTGCGGCGAAACAAATATCGCAGTACGTGATGAAAAGTTCAAAATAATATCGCGTACCGCGCCGTTGCCGCGGTACGCGATACAAAATGAAACCAAATACCGCGTCACGCGATAATGTGTCTGGTATAAAACCTGACTTCCTGCCCCTCCTCCTTTGAGGGTTTGGAAGGAGTGTTGGATAGAGAAGGTAGTTGTTGGTGGTATAGAGAAGTGGTTTAGAGAATTGAATACTGAGTGCGCTGTCCTGTGTTTCTGTTATAATTTGTTTCCCTTTACCTTGTGTCTTTTGTAATCTGTGTTTGAGTGCAAGTTTGTTAGTCAACTGTTTGTCCATCTGTGTGGAGGAGGGGGAGGAGGAGGAGGAGGAGTTTGTTGGTGGTGGTGGTGGTGAGGAGGAGGAGGAGAGAGGAGTGTGTTGGTGGTGGTGGTGGTGGTGAGGAGGAGGAGAGAGGAGTGTGGTGGTGGTGGTGGTGGTGGTGTTGGTGGTGGTGAGGAGGAGAGAGGAGGATGGAGCGTGAGAGGAGTGGCAGGAGAGGAGAGAAGAGGGGTGTTGAGAGTAGGGGGAGGGGGAGGGGGATGGGGAGGGGGAGGGAGGAGGAGGAGGGATGTAGGGGACTGAGGAGTAGGAGCAGGGACAGGGACAGGGGTAGTGGGAGAGATAGGCAGGAGGGAAGAGATAGGAGGGAGGGGGAGGGGGATGGGGTGAGGCAGGATAGGATGGCGGGAAGAGGTAGGGCTAGACAGGCAGGGCAGAGGGAAAGGGAGTGGGAAGTGCAGGGTCAGGTGGGGGGGGAGGAAGGGAGTGGGGAACCTGGGGGGGTGGAGAGAGAGGACAGGGAGGAAAACCCTCCGGAAGTGGCACCCCAACCAGGCAGCCAGGCCAGGGTCAGGCAGCGTGCCCTCAGGTTCAGCCAGGAGGACAATGACATGCTCATCGAGGGTGTCCTGCGCCACTATGCGCGGCTGTTTGGGAACCTGTCGGTGAGGACCAGCAAGGCAGCAAAGGCCGAGATCTGGTCCAGCATAGCTGGGCACATACAGCGGCAGAGCGACATCCCTCGCACCGGGGAGCAGGTGGCCCACCGCTACCGCGACATTAAGGCCCAGCTGAAGACCCGCATCGCTGACAGGAACCAGTACCTGAAGAACACAGGCGGACGGTCCCCATGCCCCATCCGGTTCACCCCAATGGAGCAGCAACTGATGGAGCGGCTGGGACCAGATGTCTTCGAGGGATTGCATCCCCACCTGGATACATCCCACCTCGAAGATGGTAAGCTGCCCTCTGCCCCCCCCCCCCCCCCCCCCCCCCCGTGAACGGTCGTGACACAATGTTTAGGCCAGGTTTCAGTTTCTGTTACCCATGTGCTCTGCAGAACTGTAGTGGCCCCCCCCTCCCCCAGTCAGCAAGGGGCAGGCAGCAGGGTGCAAGGCATGCTGGCAACAGGTCACTGTCTCCATGAGGGCCAGGCCTCAGGCCTCAGCCCCACCACCCATGCCATGAGGAATGTCCCAAAGGACTCAACTGTACTGTATATGCAGAATGACATGTTGGTTTTACATTAGCTGCCCCTGTGTGACATCACAGTAATATAACAGAACAGCTGTGTTACTGATGCAGTATATCCCCTTTCTCCCCAATCTTCCTACAGAGCCATCTGGTCCCAGGCAGCAGCCCTCTGATGACAGCTGGGAGGGCCCAGGCACAAGCAGGGATCCACCAGGGCTCAGGCAGCCGCCCATGCTGACGAGGCCATTCTACATGGACGCGGAGACACAGTGGTCAGAGGAGGAGGAGCAGGAGGAGGAGGTGGTGCAGGCTACAATGCCACCCCCAGGCAGCCCCTATACCCTGACCGAGGCCTTTGAGGAGTTCAAGTGGGGCCACCCCCACACTCCTCTGCGGGCAGCCATCCCGGGGAGCTCAGTGGGTACCCCACCCATCCCGGACACACCAGTGATGTCCCCAGTCAGCCCTGCACTGGAAGCTGGGCCAGCAATGGTCATGGGACATCCCCCTGGCCCGGAGGAACCGCCAGCAGCGCCACCTCTGCAACCCCAGGTGCAACCAGTGGCTGACGCAACGGTGCAACAGGTGGTGCTGGAGTTACGTGCCCTGAGGCGAGCATGGAGGCAGCAGAGGCAAGACCTCCACCTGATGACAGCAGCGCTGACAAATGTAGGGAGCAGCCTCTCTGCAGCAATAGGCACGCTTAGCACCATCATGATGCAGATTGTGCAGCGGCTGCCGGACGTGCAGGCATCCTCATCGGCAACCTCAACGCCCCAGCCAAGTCCCTCAGTGTCCCGAGGCCGCAGGGGCCGTCCACCGAAGAAGCTGCCACCACCCAGTGGACCATCTGGACGTGGCAAGGGGCCCTGAGGGGACCAACATGCCCATAAATGGGGTATGGGCAGGTACACCCAATCAACACTGTGATGCACACCCCCACAGAGGGGCAGTGCCGTCGAGATGGAAGAACATGTCCTGCTGGCTGCTCCCTACAGAGGGGCAGTGCCGTCGAGATGGAAGAGGATGTCCTGCTGGCTGCTCCCTACAGAGGGGCAGTGCCGTCGAGATGGAAGAACATGTCCTGCTGGCTGCTCCCCACAGAGGGGCAGTGCCATCGAGATGGAAGAGGATGTCCTGCTGGCTGCTCCCTACAGAGGGGCAGTGCCGTCGAGATGGAAGAGGATGTCCTGCTGGCTGCTCCCCACAGAGGGGCAGTGCCGTCGAGATGGAAGAGGATGTCCTGCTGGCTGCTCCCTACAGAGGGGCAGTGCCGTCGAGATGGAAGAGGATGTCCTGCTGGCTGCTCCCTACAGAGGGGCAGTGCCGTCGAGATGGAAGAGGATGTCCTGCTGGCTGCTCCCTACAGAGGGGCAGTGCCGTCGAGATGGAAGAGGATGTCCTGCTGGCTGCTCCCCACAGAGGGGCAGTGCCGTCGAGATGGAAGAGGATGTCCTGCTGGCTGCTCCCTACAGAGGGGCAGTGCCGTCGAGATGGAAGAACATGTCCTGCTGGCTGCTCCCTACAGAGGGGCAGTGCCGTCGAGATGGAAGAGGATGTCCTGCTGGCTGCTCCCTACAGAGGGGCAGTGCCGTCGAGATGGAAGAACATGTCCTGCTGGCTGCTCCCTACAGAGGGGCAGTGCCGTCGAGATGGAAGAGGATGTCCTGCTGGCTGCTCCCCACAGAGGGGCAGTGCCGTCGAGATGGAAGAACATGTCCTGCTGGCTGCTCCCTACAGAGGGGCAGTGCCGTCGAGATGGAAGAGGATGTCCTGCTGGCTGCTCCCTACAGAGGGGCAGTGCCGTCGAGATGGAAGAGGATGTCCTGCTGGCTGCTCCCTACAGAGGGGCAGTGCCGTCGAGATGGAGGGGGACGCACCATGCAAAGCTCCCACCCACCTGCTCACCTGTTCCACCGCCATCCGCTGTGCCACTCTGCTGTCTCCCACCGCCATCCGCTGTGCCACTCTGCTGTCTCCCACCGCCATTCGCTGTGCCACTCTGCTGTCTGCCACCTTCTGTTTCAAGAGCTGCACAATCTGGCAGTGTGCTGTAGGATGACCGGTCTGCTGACGGCATGTTAATGCTGGTTGTGTGGTGCAATCTGTGCCTCATGTCTCCAAACGCCATGTGCTGCTGTGTCCTCCTGGGCCTCCGCCTGCTGCTGCTGCTGCTGTGTCCTCCTGAGCCTCCTCCTGCTGCTGCTGCTGTGTCCTCCTGGGTCGCCTGCTGCTGCTGCTGCTGTGTCCTCCTGGGTCTCCTGCTGCTGCTGTGTCCTCCTGGGTCGCCTGCTGCTGCTGCTGCTGTGTCCTCCTGGGTCTCCTGCTGCTGCTGCTGCTGTGTCCTCCGCCTGCTGCTGCTGCTGTCTGGTCCTGACCCTTCACTGCTGTAGCCTGAACCGTCATGTGTTTGCCTGCTGCCTACATGCTGAACCGCTGGGTACCTTGTCTGCTGGCTGGCCTGTCAGGCTGTCCTCTTTCAGTGCACTCTTTCAACATGGACTGCCTGGGGCCTGGACTTTCACTCTGCTGGCTGGCCTGTCAGGCTGTCCTCTTTCAGTGCACTCTTTCAACATGGACTGCCTGGGGCCTGGACTTTCACTCTGCTGGCTGGCCTGTCAGGCTGTCCTCTTTCAGTGCACTCTTTCAACATGGACTGCCTGGGGCCTGGACTTTCACTCTGCTGGCTGGCCTGTCAGGCTGTCCTCTTTCAGTGCACTCTTTCAACATGGACTGCCTGGGGCCTGGACTTTCACTCTGCTGGCTGGCCTGTCAGGCTGTCCTCTTTCAGTGCACTCTTTCAACATGGACTGCCTGGGGCCTATGCCTGTCTACTCATTGTATACTGACCAGCGGTAAACTATGTATTACAGTATCCAAGCTATTGGGGTGCCACTTCCTGTTCCTAGGTAATCATGCTTTGCCAGTACTGATAACACCCACTACCTGCATATGTGTGAATACTGCTGATGGTGGAGTGATGTAGTCCGGATTTGGATCCCTTTGGATCCATTAGCTATCTAGTACTTGCAGATAATGAATACCTAGGAACATCAATTGTATGCTGTTACTGCTCACATAATATTTGACTATACCCTGCTGAATGTTGTCAGGAATAAATATCCTGTTTAACCTGCCACCTATTGTGTCGTTGTTATGTTCCTAATGTGCTGTTGGTGTCCCCCCGCCACACCTTGCATGCTGTATCCCACATTGCAGCAATACAGAGTGTCCAAACTGTCCCCTGCCTGAGGGTCACTATTGCTACATGTGCACCTGTCTGCCACATACCTTACAGAGTCAAACATTGGGCAGTACCAGACATGTCCCTGACAGTAGAAGAGGTATTGTTCCTCAGTACAGGGAATGCACAGTAATGGAGTCTGCTGATGTATGCCAGCACTCCTGATCTGTGAGGAAAGGGGAAGAGGTGGGCAGCTATGTCTTGCAATAGCACTGCTCATGTCATGCACTGATGTTGGTGAGGAGGCCAGACATGGATATCTGACCAGGGTTCAGTATGGTACCTATCTGTGCATGACCCACACCATGTAAGTAAGGCGAACTGATGCTAAGGTACTAGCCAACTTTGCTTCCTAGATGGTCTCTCACCTATGCAGGTAACTGGATGATAGCATCCAGCACTGCTGGGTGACTGACCGAGAGGTTGGCATGCACGACATCCATGATAGTGGTAGGGCATGCACACTCTTAATTTCCAGGCACCATTGGCATACAATACTGTGTAGGCCTTTCCAGCTGTACATGCGAAGCATGTACCGTGTGCAATCCCATATATCGTTGTGCATCCCCACCATGGCAGCATGGTTGTGTGCCAGGAACGCCATCCTATGGGCACGCTTATAGCATAAAGGTTGTGGGCCCCTGACAAGTGTGGGAGGGGAAAGGTAATGTGGCTATCTGCATGCTGTGTATTACAGCAGTTGCACAGACTGTCAGCAGCCAGCTAAGTGGGCTGTTAGTTGTACAGAGAGGGGACAATATTAATGGCAACATGTCATACCTGTGTACAGGGTGCACACAGTGTAACACATGGTTAACAGCCCTTAAGTGTGTTTAGCGGGTGTCCATGTGCACACTGATGTGGTGACTGCTGTTGTGCAGTCACTGTTACTCACCCATGTAGGATTTTGTGGGTCTGAAAGGTGCAGATATCACAACAAGGGGTCCCCATCCATAGTGGCACACATCCCTCTGGTGCCATCTCCTAGCTGTGGGGTGTGCATGGCTCCTCCATTACCTGTTCCAATGGTGGACATGGCCCACCATCTGATGGCCCACACTGTGTGGTCCACAGTCCTACAGTGTCTTCACATATGTAAGGTCACTACACACACATATGCCAGCCACTCACCAAGGTGGACTGTCCTTGGTGATAGGGCATGTTGATTGGCTAACCAGTACAGGGCAGTCACAGGTATCGGTCAGTTGTGACAGATATTTGTTAGACATAACTGTCCCTCAAAAGTGCAACAATCATTCACATGCTGCAGAACCCCAGTGGACTTTCCTTCCTACAGGTGTGCAGTTGCGACAGTTACAGGTGAACAATGTTGCTCACACATCATTTTCAGCAGACATTTAACACAGACTGTGTGACCTGTGTCACCATCATGTTATGTAGCCACCTCACACCCATTGTGCCACAAACCCTGTCGTGTAGCTCCTGTACCTGCAAGCCTTTTTTGAGGGACATAATGTGGATGGGACGCCTACCCTCCCAACGTACCAATATGGGTGCAGCTATGTCACGCGGAGGGACATGTAGGTCCATGTGTGGCCCTTATTCCCTATATGCCTGCACACAGCGCAGTTAGCAGTACTGGTACCACCACTGTGCACCAGCTCCTGTGCACTACATACTTGGGAAGCAAGGTAAAGGGGTCTCCTACACATATGGCCTGTCAGGCAGTGCCACAGGTCATTCAGCATGTGGAAACAGTAATGTTCTGCTGATAATGATGTGTGTGCCACATTGGTTAGCTGTCACCGTCTGACTGACCAGCACACCTGTAGGGAGGGAGGTACACTGGGGTTCTGCAGCATGTGAATGATTGTTGGCCTGTTCTAATTCAGTAGATTATAATGAAGATCTGTATCACTGGGTGTCACACACTTCTGTACTCATGGCATTACTAAGGACTCTGTTGGTGCAGCCATGGAGGACACAAACCATGACTGATGGTTGTCCACTGTACGTGGACATCAGGAAGCTGTCACCTGTCGAACGCTTGCCATACATGGTGTACAGTGTTGCCTCCATGTCCATGGCACTGTGTGGCCTGTGTATGCACTGAGGCAGAGGCCAAGTGCAACAATGAACACTGTGATGGTATTTGTCAGCGCCCTTAGGCACATCTTGCTTCACTGACACATTCCACCTCATTAAGAACAGGTAGCCATGTCAGAACATACAGCAAATACCGTGCAGCCTGTTTAACGTCTGCATACCCAGCTAGTGGAAACCAGGACCATACAACTGTGGTGCAGCAGGTAGCACAATTGTTAAGGATGCACATGTGCTTGGCCAAGTGTGAGGTATTTGAACACTGTGAGCAGCCATGGCAGGGGCTGATGGCACCGTTGGCCCTCCTTATATACCCTTGTGGAAGACATCGCTGGGTGCAGCCAGGTCACATGCTGCCAGACAGGTGCACCCTCATAAGGTCCAGTACCTGTAGGCTCCAGGTTTACATCTGCATGGGATCATGCTTGAGGGCCAAAGCAAGAGTGGATGGTGGTGAGGGGGGTGTGTGTGTGTGTAATGCAGAGCCTAGGTACCACCTGTACCCCGAGATGCCATCCTGGTATGGGGTGCTGCAGTGGGCAACACCATCATTGTCAGATAGTGGCAACACAGCAACCTGTCCCAGTCACACAAGCTGGGTGGGATGGGTTTGCATATCTTGTGGCCAGACTGGGGGGGAGGCATGGTTATGGTCAGAGCGCAGACCAATCCTCAGCCCAATCGGTCACCTTCCTGCCCTGTGTACCATTATACCGTACAGTATGAGGGCGACAGGCCACTGTATCCTACATACTTTAAGAGCCACACATGCTTCCTGTATGAGGAATCCTTTATTTATTGTAATTATTTATTTCAGTTTGTTATATCCCAACATTCCTGACAATAGTCCCATCATGCTGGTTCACATGACACAGGAGTGCAAAATAAGCTTACACTTGAACAATAGTGCAGAAAAAGCTGTTACATGTAACAGCGGAATATAGAATATGGAGTAAGAAGGCAACATATGAAAAGGAAAACAAGATACGTATATATAATCACATTGTCAGAGGTAGCTAATAGTCCTATCTATGGTGAGGTGTGTTGACTGTTAGGAGTTAAATAATAGTGGAGTTATGGACAAGCCTGCATGAACAGCCATGTCTGGCGTCTCCATAGATGATAGGGTCAGCCATTGGTTTCTCGCCCTGCCTGACACGCTGTCCTCCCCATCACATGCCAACAGTCAGGCCATCACCTTTGTAGCCAAACATGCGTAAGGTGGCTGGGTAGCCCCAGCCCACAGCTCCGTGCAGCCAGCACTGCTGACACTTTCTTCAGGTGAGATGTCATGACAGGAGTATGTCCGGCCTGCATTAAATGGTGGCAGTGTGTCCCAACAGGGGCCATCTATATCATGAGGGGTCTGACGGCATGTGTGTGTGCTGCTTCCAGGAGCATGCATGGCCAGGTAGCTCGTCCTTGCTGCTGAGGTGCACTGTGTTGCTGGGTAACTCCATCAGATAATGTGTGCCATATCTGGAATAACACAGGTGTGTGGTACACCTTGGATGGCAGAAGTGCACTGCACAGCAACCCAGAGTATGTAGCAAGTGCTTAGCCCAATGGCACAGAATAGGTATCACACATACAGCACCTCAGCAGAGGCTTGAGGCAGCGCTTCCCCACCCTATTATGGCCTACATCCTCTGTGGCAGGCCAGCACCCCACACAGTTATTGGGTGGACACACATAGCAGGTGAAGCACGTAGCAGACTGACAGGAGCTCTGCACACTAACCTATGTCCTAACCCATTGGTGGGCAAACAGGCCGTCTGGGGCAGGGGTCTGCCCCAGGCCAACCTTAAAAGTGTGTCTGTATAAGGTGTTGGCGAACCTGGCTACCCCTGAGTGTGGTGTCATGCCGTCGTGCACGCGCACATGGGGGATCAGGTCTGAGGTCTGGAGCTATAGCCACAGGTATTCCATGGCGAAGAGCCACATTATGGAACACACAGCAAAGCAGGATTATTTCAGCAACCTTGGGGGGGGCATACAGTAGCGCTCCCCCACTCTTGTCCAAACATCGGAAGCGGCTCTTCAAGAGGCCGATGGTACATTCGATGACCATGCGGGTAGCAGTTAAGGACCGATTATAGGCCAGCTGTTGTGCTGTGGCAGGCTGGGGGATCGGGGTCATCAGCCAGGGCCTGCATCCATAGGCTGCGTCTCCTGTAGCAATGACATAGGGAACAGATTACACATACTTATGTTTCTGTCCCATGGGTGTATGTGCTCAATACATGCAGTTGAACCGGATGGCACGAGGCAGCCCATTCCTGTTTCCCTACACCTTATGTGTGTGGTGTCAGGATTGCTTTGGCACACAGCTGGTGTGTGGCTATTAGGCGTTATAGCACGTGAAGGGCCCCTAAACAGTGAGATGTATGTCAGCTCTGTGTATGCAGTTGGTGCATTACACCACTGTCCTGACATCCCTGTGTCTAAATCATATGCAGTATGCACACCAGGCATTGTGTACTGACATATGTGCTCAGGTACACCTTCTCTGTCGGTATGCCTACCCAACAACATACATGGTGTCAACTGGCTGCCCCTCAATGTGCACAACTGAGTAGAGATGTTCATGCAAGGTCTCAGGAACGTCAGGGGCTCACTAACACCTGTGGATGTGAGCTGCTCTTACATGACAAGTCCCAATTCATCTTGCACACTGCCAGTATCCATGCCTACACCCAATATGTGTAGGCTGTCCACCTGTGCGGTGAGGTGAGCAAGCCATGCCACATACAAGGCGTACTGCATAGTTTGTGCTTGGCAGCCAATGGTACATGGTTGGGTGCCTGAGCCATTACACCACTTTCAGTAACACAATGTCCCACTCAGGTCTGTTGTGATGGGGACCTGTGACTCCATCACAACAGGCGTCTACATCACCTTTGTGTGCCATTACAGAGATGACCCTTGCAAAAATATTATATGCATGTTAATGTGGATCTTACCTACAAGCCAACCATCGCCATACAGGCCATCTTCGAATTTGCGAAACAGAGCTGATTGCCTGAGTACGAAGGCATCGTGCGCTGACCCCGGGAATCTGGACATCACCGAGAGGATACGCATTCCAGCATCACACACCACTTGCACGTTGAGGGAGTGGAACTGCTTCCTGTTGCGGTAGGCTGCCTCCGTCTCACGGGGTGGAACGATGGCCACATGGATGCAGTCAATAGCTCCAATGACATTCGGAAAGCGGGCAACGGCATAGAAACCACGCTTGAGGTCCATCAGGTCCTGTCTGTTGCGTGGGAATGCTATGTAGCGAGGCATGCGGTCCATAACAGCTGCAATGACCTGGTGCAGACACCGGGAAAAGGTGCTCTGTGACATGCCACCCACAACAGCTACCGTGGATTGGAAGGAGCCACTTGCTGTGAAATGCAGGGCGGCCAAGAGTTTGGTCAGGCCGGGGATGGCACGGCTCCTTCGGGTTCGGGCCTCAAGGGCACCTCGTATGTCTCCATATAGTTCCATGATGGCACGAGTGCTGAGGCGATATCTGCTGATGACTACATCCTCTGGCATTCCCAGCAATGAGGTTCGTGGCAGATAGATCCGATGCCTGTAACGATGGCGACGTCGACCAACATCCTGGCGTCTGCGTCTGCGTTGGGCCTGGTCAGCCATGGCGTGCACCTGCCCCATACACTGTGAATGTGTGGAGCAGATTCACCTACTAAGAACAGGCCTTTTTATTGGCCAGCTCTACATTTGTAGGTCTATGGGGATTGGTTTGGCAAATTTTCGTTCAATGCGCTATTAGCTCGCTGCACGCTGTGCGCCGCGATAGACTGTATCGCATTTGAAAGGGTTGTAGTTATTGGCCGCGTTAGGAGCCGCGCTAACACCGCCGCAGGTTTCGCGCCACGCGATACGTCGCGCTAACACCGCCGCGTATCGATACCTCCTCCCTACTTTACATTTGCCCCGCCCCAACTCCGCCCCCTGAATACATTATTCCGTATTTGCATTCGCGAACCGCGATATATGCTTGTTATCGCGGTTCGCGAATTTAGCGCAGGTGGTACAGCCGTATCGCGCGCGGTAACTCTTTGGAAAATGAGGCCCTAAGTCAGGCTGTTGGGCTAGTGGCAGGGAAGACTCGGCAGAACAGCCATGTCTTTAGTTTCTTTTTGAAAGTTAGTAGACAAGTTTCCTGCCTGAGGTCCGGGGGCATGGCGTTCCAGATGGAGGGACCTGTGATAGAGAATGTCTTGTCTCTGATATTTGAGTGGTGTACAATTTTGATTGGAGGAACATGTAAGGATCCCTTGTAGGCATCCCTTAAGGGTCTGGCCGTCGAGTGCAATTTGAGAGGGTGTAGAAGATCGAGTGGGGTCTGATGGTGAATATTTTTGTGGATAATTGTCAGTGATTTATGGAGAATCCTGAAGTTTACTGGGAGCCAGTGAAGATCTTTTAGGATGGGAGAGATATGCGCTCTCTGATTAGTATTCGTCAAAATTCTCGCCGCTGCATTTTGGAGCAGCTGGAGGGGTTTTATAGTAGAAGCCGGGAGACCTTGCAAGATGGAATTGCAGTAGTCAATCTTGGAGAACAGAATGGCTTGGAGGACCGATCTGAAATCGTAATGGAAAAGGAGCGGTTTGAGTTTTTTAAGTACTTGTAGCTTGTAGAAGCACTCCTTTGTGGTGTGTTTTATAAATTGCTTTAGGTTCAAGTGACTATCAATTATGACTCCAAGATCTCTAGCGTGGGATATTTGTATGTTAGATTGCAGTTGGTGATGGAAGGGACTGCTTCTGGGGTGATTAGCAATAATTCAGTCTTGGAAGTGTTGAGCACCAGGTTGAGGCTTGAGAGGTGATGGTTGATCGTTTGCAGGTGAGAGTTCCATAATTTGAGTGTTGAGTCCAGTGACTTGGATATGGGGATTAAAATTTGAACATTGTCTGCGTATATATAGAACTTAAGTTTTAGATTTGAGAGTACGTGGCAGAGAGGGAGTATGTAGATGTTAAACAGGGTAGGCGATAAGGAGGAGCCCTGCGGGACTCCGAATGGGGCATTAGTGTGAGAGGATTCCTTGTTATTGATTTTAACCTTATAGCCTCTATTGCTAAGGAAGGAGTCGAACAATCTAAGAGCTGATCCTGTAATTCCTATGTCTGATAGCCGGTTTAGAAGGGTGTTATGATTTACAGTATTGAAAGCTGCAGAGATGTCGAGAAGGGCTAGGAGGAACGATTGTCCTTTATCAAAGCCAATGTATATTTGATCAAGGAGTGAGATGAGGAGGGTTTCGGTATTGTGTTCTTTACGGAAATCGTATTGTGACGGGTGTAGAATGTTATGGTCTTCTAGGTAATTTGAAAGTTGCTTATTTACGATTTTCTCCATGATCTTAGCTACAAACGAGAGATTTGAAATGGGGCGGTAATTGTTGAGGTCGTTTGGGTCCAGGTTCGGTTTTTTGAGTATGGGTTTGAGGGTAGCCGATTTGAGAGCATCCGGGAATATACCTTGTGAGAGGGAACAATTGATAACGCCTTTGTTCACGCCTGCTGCGCAAACAAAAGTACGCACTCGCGCAAGTATTTAAAATCTGCCCCTATGTGGCATAGTATCCCAATCCAATATGGTGTGACAAATGTGTAAAAGTAATGGGGCAAACTAAACAATCATCAACTTTTCCGACTTTGCACAACGGAAGAAATCTTTGAAAAAAGATCCACACAAATGAAACAGAGATTTTTAGAAAAGGATTATCCTATACATCATGTACAGAATGGCTTGAATAAAGCACAAAAACAAGACAGGCGTACTTTATTGAAAGGGGAAAAGAAAATTGGAAAAGTTGATGATTGTCTAGTTTGCCCCATTACTTTTACACATTTGTCACACCATATTAGTACTGTTTTGAGAAAGTTTTGGCCAATAGTACAAGTAATACCAGCTTTTAAAAATAAGAAACTAATGATAGCTAATAAAAGAGATAAAAATCTAAAAGATATATTGGCTCCATCTGCTTTACCCAGGAATGTAATTCGAGATAAGAGACCGCCTGGTCATCGTCCGTGTGGGAGTTGCATAGTATGTAAATTTAACATGAAAACAAATTCTTTACAGATACCAGGACGTAATATAGATTTTAAACTTTATTCCTTTACAAACTGTAAAAGCAAGGGAGTCGTTTACGCAGCCATCTGCCCATGTAACAAATTGTATATTGGTAAAACTATCAGAGATTTCAACAAACGCATTTTAGAACATAAAAGTAGTATTAAAAGATGTGTCAGTTCAAAACCTTTGGTTGATCACTCTATTGAAAAAGATCACAAATTTGAAGAATATAAATTCTGTGTGATCCAGCAACCAAATTTAAACTGGAGAGGTGGTGATCTGGATAAATTATTATTGCAAATTGAGCAGAAATATATTTATGAATTTAATACCTTGGCACCACATGGTCTGAATATGGAGACTGCTCTATCAGTATTTTTATAAATGATAATTCCTGTGTCATTTGAAACAATTTTTGCCTGCTGCTTATTAAATTATTATGACAAATATTTGACGTTATTTGGAAACCACCACTATTGACATATGTAATTTAAAAGAATTTTTATTATTATAATGGAATTATGTGGTAAATTTTGGATTTTCACGTTTTTTAAAATGTTTTATCATATATGCAAATTTTTAGGAGTTTTTTATTAGAGTTTATCTGATATTTTAATATAATCTTATTTAACTATTAATTTATGTATTCCGAGAATAGAGCACACACCACACCCAATGATTTGATTGACAGTATACAATTAATTTGGTTTTTAGTTAAATTATATTGATCTCAGATTTGTTTATAACATATTAGCTTCAGCTATTGATATTTATCTTTGTGGGAGAAGCAGTCTTTTCTGTTTTTATCAAGACCCCTGACGTTGTAATTAACCATTGAACAATGGCTGATTAGAACCTTTTATAATTATATTAGAATGGAGACTGTGATTTCTTATATTGGTTCGCGATATGAACCTTCATGCACAAGGTTTCCAATTGACTCATTGAAAGACATTGACATAGCGCTATCGATTTTTGTGAAGTTATTTAATAGACTTAGAACCTTTTAATATATAAACAATTATTATTACAGGATTGTTGGCATTAATATTATTGGCATCGTGTGTATATCTGAGATTTCAGTGCATATATAAGTTGTAAAATCGTGCGGGTATTTATTTATTATTTAATATTTATTATTAAAAAATATCCCTCAGTGTAACTAGACGCCAGTGTACCATCTTTTTGAGGTCTCCGATATCGGAGCACTTACCACGCCCACTTTTTTGATTGCCAGGATTAAATATATCTCTTGTTTTATTTAAGATCAGTTTTTACAAATATGATTTTAGATTTAATTTTATAACACTTCGGGTTCACTTATTAATAATTATTATCTTAGTTTTAGTCATTTTTTAAACTTTATGCTGACGTTTTTGGCGCCAAAACTGACCCTTTAAAAATGGCTGACCAAACTCGGCTTGAATTAGATGTAAGCGGAGACTGCGGTCTGTTATGCTGGCATGCGTTTTGAACCTTCGTGCACAAGGTAAAATATATCATCTAAAAGAACCTTTGAGAAATACTGGGGTAGATTTTCAGACGAGCGCGAACAGCCTACTTTTGTTTGCGCTCCAGGCGCAAACAAAAGTACGCTGGATTTTAGTAGATACGCGCGTAGTCGCGCGTATCGGCTAAAATCCTGGATCGGCGCGCGCAAGGCTATCGATTTCGTATAGCCTGCGCGCGCCGAGCCGCGCAGCCTACCCCCGTTCCCTCCTAGGCCGCTCCGAAATCGGAGCGGCCTAGGAGGGAACTTTCCTTTGCCCTCCCCTCAC
Source organism: Rhinatrema bivittatum (assembly GCF_901001135.1). NCBI lineage: Eukaryota > Metazoa > Chordata > Amphibia > Gymnophiona > Rhinatrematidae > Rhinatrema > Rhinatrema bivittatum. The sequence continues at coordinate 284,395,749 of NC_042618.1, read as the reverse complement.
CTTCCCCTCCCTTCCCCTACCTAACCCACCCGCCCGGCCCTGTCTAAACCCCCATCCTACCTTTGTCGGGGGATTTACGCCTCCCAGAGGGAGGCGTAAATCCCCGCGCGCCAGCGGGCCTCCTGCGTGCCGGGCCGCGACCTGGGGGCGGGTACGGAGGGCGCGGCCACGCCCCCGGGCCGTAGCCATGCCCCCGTACCCGCCCCCAAAACGCTGCCGACATGCCCCCGCAACGCCGCGCGCTCCGGCCCCGCCCCCCGACACGCCTCCCGACACGCCCACTCCGAAAACCCCGGGACTTACGCGAGTCCCGGGGTTCTGCGCGCGCCGGTGAGCCTATGTAAAATAGGCTCACCGGCGCGCAGGGCCCTGCTCGCGTAAATCCGCCCGGTTTTGGGCGGATTTACGCGAGCAGGGCTCTGAAAATCCGCCCCACTGAGTATAAGTGTGGTGTGTTTGTTGAATCAAATAGTAACTAAATTTACACTATTGAATAGGGAGTGCTACTGATGTTTGCAATGTTATCTTATCTAGTTTGTGCTGTAATGGCACAGCCTGCCAAATAGAAATAGAACAGTGGTATATATATGTGATGATAAATATATCACAATACTGTTTGGTTAAGAGGTTAGTATTGATATTAAATATACCCCCTCTGCCAACTTCTTTCTAAACTGGGTATCCAGCATTTCATATATGCTGACGACGTGCAGATACTCATCCCTATAACTGACTCCATCACAAATGCAATGAAGATCTGGAACTCTGCTCTGTCTGAAATAAACAAAGTACTCACTAACAATTTCCTAGCACTCAACACCAACAAAACAGAGCTTCTCATTCTTTCTCCCCCTAACAACCCCTTGCACAATCTTCCCCCCACCCCCTCTCTACCCGGCCACCCTCCAACACAACAAGTCCGCAACCTTGGCATAATGATAGACAACCAATTCAACCTCAAAAAATTCATCTCTGCCACTATAAAAAGCGGATTCTTTAAGCTCCACACCCTGAAGAGAATCAAACCTCTTCTCCACACCTCCGACTTCCGCACAGTGCTGCAAGCCATGATTCTGTCCAAACTAGACTACTGCAATTCCATCCTACTAGGCTTACCAAAAAGTACCTTACAACCGCTACAGTTACTACAAAACGCTGCTGCCCGCATCCTCACCAATACTCACCGTCATGAACATATTACTCCAGTTCTTCAGTCACTACACTGGCTCCCCGTAACCTCCAGGATAATATACAAATCACTCACACTCATACACAAAGCCATTCACAACCAAAACATGCAATGGTTCCCAGAATATTTCTCACTCCACATTCCGACTAGACCAACAAGAATGCAACACCAGGCCAAACTCCAAACACCCTCTCCTAAACTCATGAAGCATGTTACGTTTAGAGAGCGCTCATTCATTATAGCAGGAACCTCCCACTGGAATAAAATGCCTCCCCATTTACGCCAGGAACCCTGCCACAAAAAATTCAAACACAATCTCAAAACCTGGCTGTTCAAACTAGCATACCCCGACTAACTAACGGACTCCCCTCCAAAGCTACGATATGACCACCCGACTGATTCATGCCCAATTATATCTATTCTCCCTCCTCCCCACTTCTTGTGGGTCTCCCTCTCCTCCACCTTCTTACTCCTAATACCCCACCCCCTCCGCCAATAACCTAACTGCTTTGATTAACTCTATTGTTAAAAACAAAAAATGTACATATGTATATAATCCACGTATTATCTCCTCCAGCCCCTGTTAACCGACTCCTTGTTAAAAAAAATAAAAATAAATTATATTATTGTAAAGCTTGTTGCTAGGTTATGTTACATTGTGAACCGAGGTGATGTTTTGCAAACGTGCCTCTGTATATAAAAAACCCTAAAATAAATAAATAAATAAATAAATAAATAAATAAATAAATACTATGCACACAATTGTTTTTAATACTTCCAGTGCGTTTGAAAACACTGAGGTAGAATTTAAAATTAACAGTAAGATTTCTTAGGAAAATAGTGATGTGCCATACAATGGATTAATTGTTTTATATTAATCATTTTTCAGTATAATGTAATTGAGACATGATTAATATAATGATACGAGATATCAACAAGCTGAATCTTTATCGTGTCAAAGCTAAAATGACTTGGTGTGATGTAATAATTGCTCTGGTTTAAATTGTGAAGATCGTTTTTTGGATTTTTAGTGATTTAAATGCTAATATATTTATGAGCCATCTGAAAGAACATTGTGATGTTATGATTTTTAGCCTTGCATATATGATGAAATTGTTGATGAAATTTACATGAAATATTTTGACCACATGCTTATAATAATTAGATTTAAGAAATTTTGCATGTGTTTTAATAGTGGTTGGATTTCTTCTAGTTGCTCTTGTACTGCCGGCATACTAGTACAATTGATTGGATGAAACAACATCATTGATTGGAATAGTGGAGGTAAATTGGTAATATTTTTAATGCAAAATATTTTTAATGTAATTTATCTATTTTGTTCTTATTATTTAAAGTATGCTTCCAATTTGAATTTTTCCGGTTTAGATAATTATCTGCTGTCACCTTTTAATTAATTATTTTTTAAAAATGAAAAATGTTTTGAGTCTTACTTGTATTATGATACTTTGTTTTTAGATCTTTACAATGTTTAAAAAGGATGTTTATTCTTTTATATAAAATTCTTTTTAATATTCGTGAGATCTTAATAATATTATTTTAGAGATATTTATTTATTTACTTTTGACTGTTCACTTTATTTTAAGCCCCTGAGGCAGCAGCTGCAAAGCTGTGAAACTCGGCCTGAGTCGGGCGATTTTATTTGACACGTCTCTGCACCAATAAAGCGTTGAAAAAGATCCAGGCATCTATTCTTTTTGTGTTCACCTGACGGTATCATAGATCGCCTACCTCTTTGTTTTCTTGGATCAGCTCATATTTAATACAGTCTATGAGACCCTGCCAAAAAAAGACCACCAAGCGTTCTTGGTTCCACCTGAGCTTGGACACAAATGTCCTAAACTGGATGGCATAATCACCTACAGTCTTAATGTCCTGGTGTAGGTCTGCAGCGGCAGAGGAGGAATGTACAGGCTCATAAAAGATCTTGCAGAAGTGGTCTAGGAACATCTCAAGATTCTATAAGAGGCTTGTTTCATTCCCACAGGGGCGAAGCCCAGTCCAGGGCCAATCCAAATGTCACCTTGGTCCAATAATTAGGAAAACAGGCCACTTGCAACTCAAAATGCATCAAGCACTGGTTTAGGAACCCACAGCATACCTTAGGGTGTCAGGAGGCCCCCCCAAGCTGGCCAAAAGTTCCTTTTGGGTCGAACGAGGGTCCCCCAGAGCGATCGCGCGGGGAATCACGTGACGCCACGTCACTCCGACGTGACGCCGACGTCACGTGCTCCTTGCAAAGGAGGTCAGAAATGGCGTCCTGACCCCGCTGGACCACCAGGGAGTTCTGTTAAGTCTTGGGGGGGGGGGGGGGGATTAAGGAGGGTGAGGGGTTTAAATTTTTATTTGCACATATGGACATAGACTCAACTTATGGAATTCTCCATATGTCCATATTGACCGCAAATGGGACCCCCTTTCGACTTATGGACATATGAACTTAAACTTTTGCTCTGCACATCCCTAGTACCAGCCTCTTTCCCTGCAGGTTGAACCCTTAGGTTCTGAGGCCAGCAGGACTTAGGCAATCTGTCTGCAGCAGGAAGAGCGGTCCAAGGGTCAGAATAGGCAGAAGATAGGCAGTGTCAATATCCAGGCCAGTCATGGCAGGCAGACTTAAGACAATGTCAGGATCCAGGCAGAGGTCAGGACAGGCAGATTTCAAAGCAGGTTCAATTAGGGATGTGCATCCGGAAAATTTTCGTTGCATTCATGATACGTATTCGTCAGGGGTCATTTCTGTTGCATATGGACGTATGGCGCCCCAATACGTTAATATGTGAATTTGTTTTCCTGTTCCCATTAAAGTCAATGGGGGAAGGATTTCCAGCCTATTTTTCGCTGCAGAATTGAGGTTTTATTATCAGTTTTGATGAAACTTCTGGGAAGCAATCATCAGAACAACAAAAGAGCTACAGGGTACTTAGACTGTGGCAAAGTGGCACCAAAGTGGCATTAATAGCCTAAGGCACTGTAAAGGAGCAAAGGGGTACCAGAAGTGGCAGGAGTGCTTTAACAGAGGCACAAAGCAGCAGTGAGAGTGTCAAAAACACACCACAGCTTCAAAAGAGAGCACCGATAACAGATACATGAACCCTCGAAGGCAGCACGACAAGCAAAGTGGCAAGACAAGTGGCATTGACATCCTACAGCACAATGAAGGGGGAGCATAGCAAGCAGAAAGACTAGCACCAACACACTGAGAAACCATGACAGTGGCAAGAACACCACAAGGAGTTAAGTGAGTCGTCTGGTGTATGGCAGCAAGGCAGAGTGGCAGAAAGCTGATAGGGGCAAGACAGGCTGGCAGAGCGGAGGTAGTCTAGTCCCTGTAGTTTTGATAGGGGAAAGACAGGCTGGCAGAGCTGAGGTAGTCAGGTCCCTGTGGTTTTGATAGGGGCAAGACAGGCTGGCCCAGGAGAGAGTTCCCTTTCCTTTGTGCTGGAAAGGGCTCCCTAGAACGGGTTCACCCCTAGAGTGGGGTGTTTCTGTTGGAGTCTAGTGAATACCCAGAAGCTACTGACTGTACTTATGCACTTCAGCTGATGAGAAAGGAACTTAAAGAGCTCTCAGAAATAAGAAAACTGCTACTCAAGTCCAAATCTACAATATCAACCTATGTTGACTTTGTACCCTACAGTGCCTCTGTAAACAATGGGAACACAGAGGATGAACTAGAGTATAACTACCACCAGTTTTCTATAGCACTAGAAACATTAATGTGGCAACTAAGAAACATCTAGGGAAAATGGCCCATATTATGAAGGTCATGAAAACTATATCCTAGCTCCAAGCTGGACAGACAGGCACAGCGTTAGAGGTCAAGCCCTTATAGGGATGTAAGGCCTGCATGGACAGGCACAGCGTCCCTTGTAGGGACGTAAGGCCTTGACAGTGGACGGATAGGCACAGCGTTAGAGGTCAAGCCCTTGTAGGGACCTTGTAGGGTCGAGAACAGAGGTCAATCCCACCTAGGAACACAAGGCCTGGATGAACAGGCAAAGCAATCGAGGCCAAACACTTGTAGGAACACAAGGCCTGGACAGACAGGCACAGCAGTCGAGGACAGAGGTCAATCCCACCTAGGGACATAAGGCCTGGACAAACAGGCACAGTAATAGAGGACAGAGATCAATCCCACCTAGGGATATAAGGCCTGGATAAACAGGCAAAGCAATCGAGGTCAAACACTTGTAGGAACATAAGGCCTGGACGGACAGGCACAGCAATAGAGGACAGATGTCAATCCCACCTAGGGACATAAGACCTGGATGGACAGGCAAAGCAATCGAGGCCAAACACTTGTAGGAACATAAGGCCTGGACTGACAGACACAGCAAGAGAGGACAGAGGTCAATCCCACCTAGGGACATAAGGCCTGGACGAACAGGCAAAGCAATCGAGGTCAAACACTAGTAGGAACACAAGGCCTGGATGGACAGGCACAGCAGTCGAGGACAGAGGTCCATCCCACCTAGGGACATAAGGCCTGGACGAACAGGCACGCAATGGACAGAGGTCAATCCCACCTAGGGACATAAGACCTAGAAAACACTTGACACCCACATTCTCCACTAACTGCAAGGGCTGTTCATCAAGGGCACAGCAATTGAGGACAGAGTCAATCCCACCTAGGGACACAAGCCCTAGATGGACAGGCACAGCAGGTTTTTTGTGTTTATTTATTTATCTTGCTATTTTCAAACGTTTTCAGCACTTCATAGTCAATTACACTCAGGTACTGTCGGTATTTCCCTATTCCCAGAGGGCTTACAATCTAAGTCGAACCCTTGTAGGAACATAAGGCCTGGACAGTGGACAGTCAGGCACAGCGTTTGAGGTCAGGTACATGTGCTGTAGTGCTTATATTATCTGGAGCATAGGAGGCAGTTGGAGCTGCTGCAAGGCTTTCAATTGCTTTCATTCATCTTGCCATTCACAGGGAAAATTTGGAAACCCAAGCAAAGGCAGGTTTACTTTCAAAAACATTAGCATTTCCATCAACTTTGGTGCCAGCCATGAGCGGTGAGGGCTCATGATATCCCCTGTCATTGAAAAGACACGTTCACTGGGCACACTGGTTGGTGGACATGACAGATATCGCTGAGCCACTTTGGCTAGGTGTGGCCAGACAGTGGACTTGTGTGTCCAATATGCCAGCGGATCTGTCTGCATGTTCTCTATCGGCTCTGAGAGATACCATGTCACTGACAGCTGTGCTGGTGTCTCCTTTGCTTGGGTGGGCTGAGAGACACTCATGCCAGCAGCTTTCTCTCTCGCCTGTCACACAACAGATACATTTTTATGGGCAACGTGCCTTGGGCGTTCTGAAGTGGAGGAGGAGGTACTATCTGTCACTGACACAGTGCTGCTCCTGCTTGGGCTAGCAGCTCAACTCTCTGAAGTGCCCGCTGTTTCCACCTCTGCTTCAAGCCTAATCTGTCTCTGCCTATGGCACTCCTGTTCATGGACTTTTGTAACAGCAGGTCCTTCACCAATAAGAGACAATTGTACTGTAGGGCGAGCTTCCCTTTCACACGGGGATCACAGACTGTGGCGAGCATGTATGTGTTCTGTTCTGTTAAAGGCCTTAATCTCTCTTTCACCTGACAATGCAGGAACCTCAACTGTCCTTCCCTCTTCCTGTTTAAAGGCCTCTAAATGTTCATCCAGGAGATGAACTATAGGGATGATGTCAGCCAAGGTGGCACTTCTGTAACTCAGCTCCTCCATGACATCCTTAAAGGGCTGCAGGATTTTTACCAGCTGATTCATGACTAACCAGTCATGATGCCCTAGGGGATTCTGCACACCTAAGTCCATTGTACCAGAAAGTTCATGAAGGGGTGTCTGCAGCTTCACTAACCTCTCCAGCATCATAAAGGTAGAATTCCACCGGGTGGCAATGTCTTAAGGTTTAAGGTTTAAGGTTTCTTATTACTTATATACCGTTGTCTCAGCATAGTCTTCACAGTGGTTAACATGATAATAAAATACAATAAAAGAAATTACAAACAATTATAATAATAGGAGATAAAATTTTAAAAGATAAAAGATATGTTAATAAAATAATGTCAGAAGCCATAAATATTAAACCAATAAATACTAAAAGACATAAAACATACTTCAAGCGTCTTGAATGAGATGCTTGTGAGGCATCTCCAAATCAGTCTGTTTTTGTCGGAGAACCTACCCCGCCTTGACACTTCTGTGGAAGTGCACTGCTATGTTCCTGCACTTTTGTATTAACCTATGCAGGTATTGATTCTCTTTGTCATTGGAATCCAACCCCAGAGCTGACTTCACTACCAGGTGCAGAGTGTATGCAAAACATCGGATGTTCTTAATTCGCCCATCGTTTATTGCCTTAATCATATTTGCACCATTGTCTGTGACAAAGAACCCTGCCTGAGTTTTCCTGTCTCGCTGGTGTAGTTGCCAGCCCTCCAGCATCTGTCTGATGCATGCTAGAATATTGGCTGTTGTATGGGCCTGGTCCGTCAGGTGGGTGTGCAGTAAAGCCCACCTCCACCCTGATACTTGTTCAGTAATAGAGCTGCTGGCTGCCCCTGCCTCAGCCATGTCCCACCAGTGTGCTGTCAGAGAGAGATAAGAGTGTGCAGCATTCATGGCGGTCCGGATATCGCAGGTGAAATGCCCTCTCCCCTCTGCCTTAGCTAGCAGCGCTTGCATGCGACTGCGACACTGCTTGTACAGGCTGGGGATGACCACTAAATGTGGTTCTGGAGGGGACTTTGTAATTTGGAAGTACGACCTTCAGAAAATGCATGAAACCCACATTCTCCACTAACTGCAAGGGCTGGTCATCAAGGGCAATCATTTCCCCAATGGTCCTGGTTACAACTTTTGAGGCTGCCTGCCTCCTATCCCAGGATAGTGTTACCGCACTACACCCCCTTTCCTCCATGGTAGATTGCCGCTTCTGCCACATGTCAGGGGGTTGCTGGCCTGCCACCTGACTGCTAGAAGGGGATGAGGGTGTGGGCTGACTCTGCTGCTTTTCAACCACTGCACACTGCTTGGAAGGGGTCTCCCAACTGGTACTGCCACCATCCCCATATGGCAGTAATCTTGTTGGGTGTTGCCTCTTCATATGATGGTTCATGCCAAAATTAGATAGATTTCCCATTTGCTTGCCTCTGCTAATATCCCTGGCACAGTAATTACACCGAGCAAAACGTGGGTCTTCCATCACTTTAAAGTGGCTCCAGGTCACAGACGTCTTTCATGATCCTCCCCTCTCTAAAGCCTTGGGGGTGGAAGATGCCACTGGAGCTGAGGTAGTGGGTGCACTCTGAGAAGCAATGCCATGGGGACCCTCAGTCACCCTTTATGCCTGTGCTGACTGCTCTTCCTCCTCCTCATCATCACTTTCATCTCTCCTCTGCTGCACATTTGTGGAGGCTAAGACAGGACAAACTGATCCTCCCGAAGATTCTTCACCTATTACTTCTTCCATTTCTGATGAGAATCTGACACAAGAAGATTCTTCATCTGAATCAGAAGCAAACAGTGACTGCGCTACCTTGTCAACACTAAATGTTAGTCAAGACTTCTGTCCCCCTGCTGCTTTTGGGTGTCTACATTTTGTCTGGCATGACTCTGCCTCCCCTTCCCTCACCTCCAAAACTACAGGGCCAGAAACATGTGGTGGCGATGGCGATGCATCATGGTCAGATTTCATTTTTTTCGGGATGGAACTGCCAGCCCCTACAAAGAGTTTAGATTGCGACAGGTGCCTTTTTAACTGTACTGGTGGTGTTGCACTAGTGTCTTTTGAAGTGCCTCCTCTGCTAGTCCCAATCACTTGACTACATCTAGCTTTCCCTGACATTATGGATTTAATGTCATTGAGTAGTGCCTACCACTGCCCACTATCACGGTGCCTGACTGTGTTCTAATGTGTGTGGTATGCACAAAGACGCTGCTTGCTTGTAAGCACAAAAGAGGCAGACTCCCTGGGCACTTGACTGCACAGACCCACCCAATAATTAGGTTCAGTCTGTTAAAAATACCCACTGCCCACAGTCATGGTGCCTGGCTGTGCACTAATGTGTGTGGTGTGCACACAGACGCTGCTTTCTTATAAGTACAAAAGAGGCAGACTCCCTGGGCACTTGACTGCACAGACCCACCCAATAATTAGGTTCAGTCTGTTAAAAATACCCACTGCCCACTGTCACGGTGCCTAGCTGTGCACTAATTTTATTTATTTATTTATTTTTAATTTTTATATACCGGTGTTCCTGTATGACATACAAATCACATCGGTTTACATTGAAACAGAGAAAAAGAATTCGCCTGGAGGTGGTACATGGAACAAGGAGTAAAGGAACTGGGATAGGGGGAACTATTCTAGCCAAGTTATGGAATGGTCCAGAAAGTACCAATAAAAACAAATAAACAGTTAACTATATAAAGTAGTCTGTACAATTATAATGGTGGGTAAGTGACAATTACAGCTTGTGAGAGTAACAATCAGTAACCTACAGCAGAGAATACTAGTAGGGTACATCGTGCCCATAACAACCTTAATTAGTTCAGACTAATGTGTGTAGTGTGCACACAGACGCTGCTTGCTTGTAAGCACAAAAGAGGCAGACTCCCTGGGCACATGACTGCACAGACCCACCCAATAGTTAGGTTCAGTCTGTTAAAAATACCCACTGCCCACTGTCACGGTGCCTGGCTGTGCACTGATGTGTGTGGTGTGCATACAGACACTGCTGGCTTGTAAGCACAAAAAAGGCAGACTCCCTGGGCACTTGACTGCACAGACCCACCCAATAATTAGGTTCAGTCTGTTAAACTAACCACTACCCACTGAAGACCAGTGCACAGAGAGACTAAGTGACTTGAATTAAAAAAACTTAGTTTACAAAAGCTGGAATTTTTTTTTGAAACTAATATTTCTCTCCCAGCCACCCACAACACCCTAATGGTGGTGAGTGCTAGCTGCTTCTCTCCCTGGCACAGCTTCTCTTCTCAGTCAGATCACCTAAATAAACAGCTTGAAAGAAACAGGACTAGCTGGCACTGGCACTGCAGCAAAATAAAGAATAATTAACTTTTTCTTTCCTTAACTAGCCTACACCAAACCCACCTCCCCACAGCATCGCTGGAAATAAAATGTGTGGCTCTCCTCGTGCTGATCTTTATATAGTGCTGGCTCATCAGTAAAATCGACAGAGAACACTGAATGACAGCACGATTGGCTGCATTCAATGCATTTCACAAAATTTCAGCTCGGATACACTGCATTCCGGTATCCATGCCGACCTGTCCGACCCTTTCCTGTGAGTAGTAGCTAATGGGGGCAAAGAAAATTGCGCGCCGCGGGGCACACCAAATTAAACGGATAATAAATTACATACGTGGGGAGTCGCAATGCGTTTCATCTCCTCATGCATATAACGAATATGGCAATATACGTTGCAGATCGCCAATATGGCGAAAACGAATGCACACCCCTAGTATCAATATCCAGGCAGGGGTCCGATAATGAGACGTCAGACATTAGGGCAGGAGGAACGAGGAACTAGAGAAAACTAGGACAATGAGGGCACAGGAGCTAGGCAAGAGTGAGGAAGGACTGGGAAAAGGAATGGCGCAGGGCAGGCAGTAACAGAGGAGGATACTGGAACAAAGCAGGGAGAAAGGCAGGAGCTGGAACAAGGAAGGAACAAGGCAGGTACTGGAACAAGGCAGGAACACATGGATCGAGCAACAAACATCAACAAAGAGCAGGAGAACCTTTTACTGAAGCATTTGTCTGGCAGTTAGGTTGCAGTTTAATTGGTCCACCAGGTTGACATCATCAGAGAGGCTGAAATTCAACCACAGGACCTAGAAATAGCAGCCGTGCACGCACACGTCAAGAGGAGGACAGATAAGGCCTGACGTTTGTGGCATCTCCGGGTTTGGAGAAAGCTGGTGGTAAAGTGCACTTCCTGTGGGGTGGAGGCTGCAGTCAGCATAGCATTCCAGCCCTCCAGTTACTGCCCTTGTCAGTATGTTTCTTGCTGTGCTCCTCTTCTGCTGCGTGTGGGCCTGTCACTGGCCCTCCTGCTTCCTGTGAGCCTCCCAGTGGCCCTTCTGCTCCTTGTGTGTCTCTCACTGGCCCTTCTACTCCCTGTGGGCCTCCCAGTAGGCCTTAGTGGCTCTCCTATTTCCTATGGGCCCACTGTGCCCTTGCCTTGTGTCTTGTCCAAGCCTCTCAGGGGCCTGGTTCTGCTGTGTGTTCCTTGCCCTGTACCTGTTCCAGTCTTGCCCTGTTTTGTTTCTACTTGTCTTCCCTGTCTTGCCAGTTCACTCCATGTTCTTGTGAGGACCCTGTTCCTGACCCAGTGCACCATCTCCAGAAGATCTGTCTGAGCAGTCCTACCTGCCACCTGAACCTGATAACTCAACTGCAGTGGGAGGTGGTTGGACAGGCAGGAGATCCATGCTGGTTTTCCCGGTTTCTGATTCCTGCAGAAGACTGCACACCTGACCTGCTTGTTCCTTATTCCTGTTTCCCCCAATCTTAGGAGTATAACAAATCATCCAGCCTGGCCGTGATAGGTACATGTGGAGTACTACCCTATTGGGGAAGAACTGCATTTAAAGAGAGTTATGAACTAAAGCCTGGTGGTCACTGTATCTTAATAATATAAGAAATTGCCATGCTGGGTCAGACCAAGGGTCCATCAAGTCCAGCATCCTGTTTCCAACATAGGCCAAAGCAGGCCACAAGAACCTGGCAATTACCCAAACACTAAGAAGATCCCATGCTACTGATGCAATTAATAGCAGTGGCTATTCCCTAAGTAAATTTGATTAATAGCAGTTAATGGACTTCTCCTCCAAGACCTTATCCAAATCTTTTTTGAACACAGCTACACTAACTGCACTAACCACATCCTCTGCAACACATACCAGAGTTTATTGTGCGTTGAGTGAAAAATAATTTTCTCAGATTACTCTTAAATGTGTTACTTGCTAACTTCATGAAATGCCCCCAGTCCTTCTATTATTCGAAAGTGTAAATAACCGATTCACATCTACTCATTCAAGACCTCTCATGATCTTAAAGACCTCTATCATATCCCCCCTCAGCCATCTCTTCTCCAAGCTGAACAGCCCTAACCTCTTCAGCCTTTCCTCATAGGGGAGCTGTTCCATCCCCTTTATCATTTAGGTTGCCCTTCTCTGTACCTTCTCCATCGCAAGTATATCTTTTTTGAGATGCGGCGACCAGAATTGTACACAGAATTCAAGGTGCGGTCTCACCATGGAGCGATACAGAGGCATTATGACATTTTCTGTTTTATTAAACATTCCCTTCCTAATAATTCCTAACATTCTGTTTGCTTTTTTGACTGCTGCAGCATACTGAGCCAAATATTTTAAAGTATTATCCACTATGATGCCTAGATCTTTTTCCTGGGTGGTAGCTCCTAATATGGAACCTAACATCGTGTAACTACAGCAAGGGATATTTTTCCCTATATGCAACACTTGCACTTGTCCACATTAAATTTCATTTGCCATTTGGATGCCCAATCTTCCAGTCTTGCAAGGTCCTCCTGTAATGTAACACTATCCGCTTGTGATTTAACTGCTCTGAATAATTTTGTATCATCCGCAAATTTGATAACCTCACTCGTCGTATTCCTTTCCAGATGATTTATATATATATTGAAAAGCACCAATCCAAATACAGATCCCTGAGGCACTCCAGTGTTTACCCTTTTCCACTGAGAAAATTGACCATTTAATCCTATTCTCTGTTTCCTGTCTTTTAACCAGTTTGTAATCCACGAAAGGACATCGCCTCCTATCCCATGACTTTTTAGTTTTCTTAGAAGCCTCTCATGAGGGAATTTGTCAAATGCCTTCTGAAAATCCAAGTATACTACATCTACCGGTTCACCTTTATCCACATGTTTATTAACCCCTTCAAAAAAATGAAGCAAATTTGTTAGACAAGACTTCCCTTGGGTAAATCCATGTTGACTGTGTTCCATTAAACCATGTCTTTCTGTATGCTCTACGATTTTGATCTTGAGAATATTTTCCACTATTTTTCATGGCATTGAAGTCAGGCTCACTGGTCTATAGTTACCCGGATTGCCCCTGGAGCCTTTTTTAAATATTGGGGTTACATTAGCTACCCTCCAGTCTTCAGGTACAATAGATGATTTTAATGATAGGTTACAAATTTTAACTAATAGATCAGAAATTTCATTTTTTAGTTCCTTCAGTTCCCTAGGATGCATACCATCTGGTCCAGGTGATTTGCTACACTTTAGTTTATCTGACTCATCACCCCTGAAAACCATCTCTGGAACTGGTATCTCCCCAACATCCTCATTAGTAAACACAGAAGCAAATAATTAATTTAGTATTTCTGCAATGGCCTTATCTTCCCTAACAGCCCCTTTAAGCCTTCGGTCATCTGGCTGACATGATTGTGATTAGAATAATACTTTCTATATGAGAAATTTGAGAGAAGCCAACTCCAATAGTTCAGACAGTGGCTTCGTGTTAAAACCACATTCAGATCCCTTGGAACAGGAGATTTGACAACTGGAAAGTTATTATACTATAAGTTTTTTATGAAATTGGATATCAATGGATGAGTGGAGATTGGCCCACCCTCAATTTGAACATGGTAGGCTGCTATCGGTACTGAGATGAATTCTTACAAATGAGATACTGAGGCCAGAGGAAGAAAGAGAGACTAAGTATTTAAGTAGCTCTTTTGGCTCACATGTGAATGGGTCCAAGAAAGTCTGTTGATACCAGGAAGAGAACTGTTTTCATTTAACTCTATAAGCTTTTCTAGTAGATAGTTTCTTGGCAAACACTACTATAGCTTCAACCTCTTTGGGTAAGGAAAAAGGGGTGATCAGCTAGTGTTCAACATTCATGCTGTCAGGCAGAGGGAAGGAAGTTCTGGATGATACAGTCATCCATCCTTTTCAGTTAATAATGATGGATCTACCCTGAGATTGATAGGAGGGGTGCTGGACAGCTGTACCAGGTACACAAACCAAACTTGTCTGCACCATGCTGGAGCAATAAGAATCAGATGACCCCAGTCCTTGAGTACTTTATGCACCATCCTGGCTATCAGTTGAATCGGTGCAAAAGCATACATGAGATCTGAATGCCAGTTGAGCAGAAAAATGTCCTGAGTAGATCTGAATTTGCTAGGAAGAATGAAGCAAATTCTTTCTACTTTTCTATTTTATTCTGACTCAAAGAGGTTAATTGCTGGAAGTGCCCATTGACGGAACCGTCAGTCAGCAGTTGATTGTTGCATTCATGTGGGAGAAATACTCTGCTAGGCAATCTGCTAACGTGTTGGAAATCCCTGGAAGGAAGGTTGTTTGCCGTGCAGCTTAATGGTTGCATGCCCTTCCCATATCTTTATCGCCTCTTTGCAGAGGGAACATAAACCCCATGCCAAGCCGTTTGTTACATAGAACATGACTACCTGGTTGTTGTTTTGAATGAGAAAACTCTTCCCCTGGAGGAGATATCTGAAAGTTGTCAATGCATATCTGATTGTTCATAGTTCTAGAATATTGATCTGAAATTGTCTTTCTATTAATGATTTGTTTGCTTCCTCACCAAGTATCCCCTTTCCAACTCAAAGTGGTGCCACATCTTGAAGGATAAAAAATGATATCAACCAGTGAAGCTCATGTTTCATTTCCTGTGAGACAAACACTGAGGTCGTCCAGGATTGAATAGGTCCCATTGGGAGCAGAGGCCCCAATGTAGAATTTACATATGAAGTTGGATCAGCAAAACTACATTACCTGCTGTCACCATGAGTCCCAGAATAATTAGAATCTCCCTGGCTGTTGTCTGATATGCATTCAGCAGTCAATATATTAGGGTTCCCAAAGAATTAGAATTGAATATTCAAATTAAGACTGGCAATCACTGTCTCACATGTGGATTGTGATAAATTACAGGAGGACCTTGAGAGACTGGAATTTTGGGCATCCAAATGGCAGATGAAATGTAATGTGGACAAGTGCAAGGTAATGCATATAGGGAAAAATAACCCAGGTTCCATATTAGGAGCTACCACCCAGGAAAAAGATCTAGGTGTCATAATGGATAATACATTCAAATATTCCATTCAGTGTGCTGTGGTGGTCAAAAAAGCAAACAGAATGTTAGGAATTATTAGGAAGGGAATGGTGAATAAAACAAATAATGTAATAATGCCTCTGTATCACTCCATGTTGAGACTGCACCTTGAATAATGTTTACAGTTCTGATCACTGCATCTCAAAAAAGATATAGTTGTACTGGAGAAGGTAAAGAGAAGAATGACCAAAATGATACAGAGGATGGAACGGCTCTCCTATGAAGAAAGGCTAAAGAGGTTAGGGCTGTTCAATTTGGAGAAGATATAGCTGAGGGGAGATATGATAGAGATCTATACAGTCATGAATGGGTAAATGTGTATTGGTATTTGCTAGTTCAGATAATAGAAGGACTAGGGGGCACTTCCTGAAGCTAGCAAGTAGCACATTTCAAACAAATCAGAGAAAATTCTTTTTTACTCAATGCACAATTAAGCTCTGGAATTTGTTGCTGGAGGATGCTGTTAGTGCAATACTGTAGCTGGATTAAAAAAAAGTTTGGATAAGTTCATGAAAAGAAGTCCATAAACTGCTATTAATCAAGTTGACTAAGGGAATAGCCACTGCTATTACTGGCATTAATAGCATGGGATCTATTTAATGTTTGGGTACCAGTCAGGCACTTGTAACCCGGATTGGCCACTGTTGGAAACAGGATGCTGTGCTTGATGGACACTCAGTCTGCTCCAGTATGGCAACTTCTTATGTTCTTAAGTTCACCAGAATCCTAATGACTGTAGGAGTTGAATTGACTTCAGCAAGGAGGTGAGTACACCTTCCAAGAAGTATTTATCACTAGCGTGTCATGTAAGTCCTGACACCTTGATGACAAAGATGAGTTGCTACTACAGCTAGGCATTGGGTAGACATATTTGGTCCTGCTGATAGTCCAAATTGGAGTACTCAGTAGTCAGTACTGGTAATAAAATTAATCAACCATATAGAGCCAGTGTGAGGGATGGATGTAAATATGAGCATAAGCGTCCTTCAAATCTAGGGCACATACCCACATCTACTCCCCATTCTGGATAAAAGGAAGAATTGTGTGGATGGAGTTAATTTTATTTATTTTATTTATTTAAATTCTTTTAATATACCAATGCTCAAGACGAAGTCTTATCGTACCGGTTTACAGTAGAACCAGGGGGAAACCATTTAACTAGAAGAAAGAAAGTTACAATAAACAGGGAGTAACATTCAGGGCCGTTAAGAGAGAAAGAATTAGTTTAACGTAACTCAACTAGAGAGGTAATGTAAAATAGCAGAATACAATTGCTTAAAATATCAGAAAACAATTGATTAACATAGGGTGCTGATTTAGCAGGATATATAAATAAGCAGTTCAAGCATAACAGTTCCTTTGGATAAGGGGCAGAGGAGGCAACCGAAAGGGGCGAGGGAGGGCAGGGGCCGGAAACGGGGCAGGGGCAGGGGGGAAGTGGTTAAAGGTCCAGGTGAGGAGAAAGGTAATAAAGAGGAGGTGTGAGAGTCAAAACGAGTTGGGGATTGACCCCTCAGGGGTATGCTTGAGAGCACAGCCAGGTTTTCAGTTTCTTTCTAAAGGAAAGATGGCATTGTTCCTGGCGTAGATCCGGGGGTAGTGAATTCCAATGATGAGATCCAACGGTGGACAGTGCTCATTTTTGAATTTATTTATTTATTTATTTAATTATTTGTTTTTATATACCGTCATTCGGTTTAGCCATCACAACGGTTTACAGAATCAAAACAACAATCAGATAAATTATACATAGTTGCAAAAGAAGAAAACAATAACAATAGTGAAATGATAGGTAGAGGGGGATGGTGGGGTGAAAGAGGGGGAGAAGGGAAAGATGTAAAAAAGGAAAGTAACAAAAATAGTATTAATTCATCTTAAATGAGGGCTTCATATTAAATTTCTGAAATTGTAATACTTAAGGTTGATGCCAGTTGTAGTTACTGTTTTTTCTTGTTTGGGTTTGAATGGTTGAATTGATTATAGAAGGATTGTTGTTAAAGATGATCATTGATGTAGACTGTATGGAAGAGGAAAGTTTTTAGGTCCTTCTTGAACTTTTTGATGTTAGATTGAGTTCTTAAATAAGGCGGTAGAGAGTTCCATTTTTTGGGGGAAGCAATGGAGAATGCTCTGTTTCTAGTAGTTGATAGTCGAGCATCTTTAATGGGAGACATTTTTAGACAAGAAGTGTTGTTAGATCGAAGATTTGTTCTGGTAATTTGTGGAGTGATTTTTAAACCAGTGTGTTTATGATGATTGGCATGTATTAATTTGTGAGTGATGATCAGGATCTTATAATCTACTCGAGATTTAATAGGAAGCCAATGGAGCGACATTAGTATTGGGGTGATGTGAACATATTTTTTTGTTCCTGTTAAAATTCTAGCTGCTGAATTCTGAAGAATCTGCAGAGGTTTAATACTTGTTGATGGGAGGCCAATCAGAAGAGAATTACAATAGTCTATTGTTGAGAAAATTATAAGTTGCAAGACAGTTCTGAAGTCCGTTGAATTTAAAAAAGGTTTTAAACGTCTGAGAACTAGGAGCTTATGATATCCTTCTTTGATTTTAGTTGTTATGTGTATATTGTAGTATAGGTTCCTATCCATGATAACTCCAAGATTTCTGGCATGATTGACAGGGGTAATAAAGTTGATTTGATTGTTAGTGGTGAATTGAGGTGGTGGAATTAAGTTGGTTTTTTTGTTCATGATAATTAATAGGGATGTGAATCTTTTTTGACGATTTAAAATATCGTCCGATATATTTTAAATCGTCAAAAATTGTTAGAGGCGATATTTAATAGGAATTCCCCCGATTTATCGTCAAAAACCGTAAATCGGGGGAGCTACCTTTGCCCTGTCATATGACAGGGCAAAGGTAGCGCCGGCGCCATTTCTATCAACGCACCCGTGGCCCGAGAGTGGAAGATCACAACGGGACCCCCCCACTGGACCCCAGGTAATTTAAGACATTTTGGGGGGGTTCGGGAGGGTGGGGATTTATTTTAAAGGGTCGGGGTGGGTTTTAGGGATGTTTTAGTGTGCCGGTTTTCCCGCCCTCCCCCAATTTACAATTTACACGATATTTAAAAAAACAAAACCGCGACGATCCAATTCCCTCCCCCCCCAGCCGAAATCGATCGTTAAGACGATCGATCACACGATTCACATCTCTAATAATTAATTCAGTTTTATCAATATTGATTATTAGTTTTGTTGTGAGTGAAATACTTTTTCTATTATTTTGGCAATGAAGGGAAGGTTTGAAATTGGGCGGTAATTAGATAGAGCATTTGGGTCAAGGTTGGTCTTTTTTAGGATAGGTTTTATTATAGCTGACTTAAGGGAATTTGGGTATGAACCTTCAGTAAGAGATAGGTTGATGATCTTTGTGATTGTATTTGTAATAGTAGATTCAATATTCTTTAGGCTTGTAATATGGATGCTATCTAAAGGATGGCTAGCCGGGTTCATTTTTTTGATAATTGATTGGATTTGGATAGTGGAAGAGGTTTCAAAAAGAGTCCATTTTGATTTTGCTTTTTTGTTCAGAGATACAGATTGGGTATTAACATTGATGTTTGATTGTATTAAGTTTAACATTTTATTATTGAAGAATTCTGCAAAATCATCACTGTTGTGTGAAGTACAAGTAGTTTTTAGAGGTTTTTTTGTGAGCTTCTGCATTATTGAGAAGAGCATTCTAGGGTTGTGGTGGAATTTAATGATTTTTTTTGAGAAATAATCTTTTTTTGCATTATTGATAATAAGTTTATATTGGGCTAGGTATGTTCGATATTTATTTAGGGTGGTTGGAGTTTTGTTTCGTCTCCATTCTTTTTCTTTCTTTCGAAGTTGACGTTTAGACGCTCTGATGCTATTATTATACCATGGATTATTGTGCTTTGATGGTTTGATTAACTTAGTTATTAAGGGATTGATATTAATCAGCAACTTTTTAGTGATTCTTAAACCAAGATGATACAGCTTCATCAGAATTTGAGAGATTAATATTAGTCAGTTCTTCTTTAAGAGTTTCTTGAAGGAGTTCAGTGTTGAAAGGTGGTCAATAAGTTATTTTGTTTTGTGGGTATCGAGGAGGGGTAAGGATGGTATTAGAAGATAAGGTAGCTTGGATTAGGGTGATGATCTGACCAAGGTATTTCTGTGGTTGTGGTTATTGATGTGTGCCAGTCATTAGTATTGACGAATATCAGGTCAATTGTATGGCCTGCTTTGTGAGTTGGATTAACAACGATTTGTTTTAGCTGTAGTGAACCAAGTCAATGATGATTTGACAGGTTTTTGAGTTATTGATTAGGTCGAAGGGAATGTTGAAATCACCCAGGATTATGATTGGTTTGTTTAATGATATATTGTTCATGAAATATTCAATTAAAGGTGAGCAGTTTTTTTCAAGTACTCCAGGCGGGCAATAGATAAGGCATATTTGAAGTTTAGGAGAATCAAATAACGAGATTTCATATGGTGCAGCAATGTTTGTTGGACGGTGTGTCATCTGTAGTTCTTTTTTAGAAATAAACATTAAGCCACCTCCTTTTTTTCTTTTCTAGGAATTGAAAAATATGTTGTATCTATGGTTGTTTAGTTGATTGGTTAATACTGTATCAGTGTTTTTTAGTGAGGTTTCTGTTATTGCAATGAAGTCAGGTTTGGAGTCATAGAGCATGTCATTAAATAGTGGAATTTTTTTGAGAATAGAACGTGCATTGACTAGAGTGAATGAAAGAAGAAAATAATTTGAGTATCGGATGTAAATGTTGTTTGAGTTGTTTGAAAGTTGTTTTTTTGAATGATGAGGATTATAAGATTTATGTTTCCTTTGGATTGGATGTTTAAAGGAAATGTATTTTTTTTTGTTTTGGAATTTGCTTGCTCTGTCCATTATTCCTGAATGAAGATCTTTTTATTTTTGCGAATAGTTTTTGTGAGAGAGATGTCAATTTATTTAGAGATGTAAAAGTGAGGCGCTGAATGGGCAGCGCAAAGGGGCGCGCAAAGGGGCTTGCTCCTTTGGACGCGCGCCTTTGGCGCGCGGCGCCTGGTGTGAGCAATTATTTCAAATATCTCACCCGGCTCCTCCTCCAACCTCAGGGGCGCTTTGAACTTCCTGCTTCCGCTGTTATTCCTGTGCTGCCGACTCAATCAGCTGACCCTTGTTAACTGTGCACTCCGGTATCAGGTCTGGCGTTGCAATTGACTGTCACCAAGCAACCAGATTCTGTTGCACTAGAATTCAGCTTCACTTCTGTAATCCGCTACTTTTTGCTTTTTTTGATGTTTTTAACGCTTCCTGTAATCAGAGTGTGGCACCTGGGTGAGCGATTATTTCAAATATCTCACCCGGCTCCTCCTCCGACCTCAGGGGCGCTTTGAACTTCCTGCTTCTGCTGGTATTCCTGTGAATGGAGGATTTGTTTGGGGGAGCCTGGAGAGATCCTTTGTATGCGGATCTAATCAGTATTGAGGAAGAATGGCATTCGAGAGGGATGGTGAGTTGGAGTGAGGATTGCTAATAGATGGTTTTGTGAATGATGGTCAGTGTCTTGAACAGTATTCTATAGTGGATGGGTAGCCAGTGTAAGTTTTTTAGTATCGGTGTGATGTGGTCCTTACGACGAGAGTTTGTAAGGATCCTGGCTGCGGCGTTTTGCAGCAACTGTAGTGGTTTAGTTAAGGAGGCGGTAGGGCGAGTAGTAGCGCGTTGCAGTAGTCAATCTTTGAAAACAGTATGGCTTAAAGGACTGAACTGTAATCATGAAAGTGTAGGAGAGGTTTTAGCTGTTTTAGAACTTGTAGCTTATAGAAGCATTCCTTTGTGGTGGTGTTAATGAACTTTTTGAAGTTCATTCACGTGCCCATGGTGGCACCAAGGTCTCTAATTTTACACAGAGGTCTCTAATTTTACATTTCTTCTGGAGCAGATTCTTTTTTAGATTTCTTTACATAGAAATCTGACAGCAGAAAAATACTGTAGAGCCTAGCTAGTCTGACCATCCACCCCACTAATTTAGCTTTCCTTTTCTTATCACTCGCTGAGACATCCCCTATGTTTACTCCATGCTTTCTTGAATTTAGATACTGTTTTTGTCTACACCACCTACACTGGGAGACTCTTCCACACACCAACCACCCTCTCTGTAAAGAAATATATTTTAAGATTACTTTTGAGTCTACCCCCATTTCAACCTCATTCCACAACTCCTCAATCTAGAACTTCCTTTCCATTGAAAGAGGCTTGCCTCTTGTGCATGGAAACTTTGGAGGTATTTAAATGTCTTTATCATATCTCCCCTATCTCACCTTTCTTCTAGGGAATACATGTTTAGATCTTTAAGTCTATCCCCATATGCTTTAGAATGAAGACCACCGACTATTTCTTTATATTATCCCTTTCAGACACTTCAAAGCTGATTACATTCAAGTATTATAGGTATTTCCCTATCCCCAGAGGAGTACTGTTGCGGTCTCCACCGCTTCCCCTCTTTTTGCTGTACTCAGGGCTCACCTCCGATGCCGGGAACACCACTCCCGCGGCTCTGCTGGGCCCTTGGGGCGTCCGTCATTACTGGGTCATCTCGCTGCTGCCACGGACGCGCATTATGGACACATGGTCACCGGAAGTCTGGCCCCGCCTGGGCTAACTACGCCACGCCCCAAGCCTGATTTAACCGGCGCTCATCTGCCTTCTCATTGCCTTGCAACGAGGGTCGCTACTGTTAGTAGTTCTTAGTTGCGCTTCTGCTGTTCTGCTTCCCGGTTGACCTCAGCTTGTTCCTGACTCCGCTTCTGCCTGCTGCCTGCCTTTGACCTCAGCTTGTTCCTGACTCCGCTTCTGCCTGCCGCCTGCCATTGACCTCAGCTTGTTCCTGACTCCGCTTCTGCCTGCCGCCTGCCACTGACCTCAGCGTGTTCCCGACTCCGCCTCTGCCTGCAGCCCGCCCTTGACGTCAGCTTGTGCCCGACTCCGCTCCTGCTTGCCGCCAGCCTCCGACCTTTGCCTGCACCTGAGACTGCTTCGACTGGCTGCCAGCCTGACTTGGGTTCGTCTCCTTTCTACTCACTGCCCGGTCTGGCTCTTTTGCATGCTACTGACTCCGGTCCTGCCTTCAGCAGGTCACAGCCTACGATACGCTACAGACTATGTTCCTGTTACCTGTCTGCTCCGCTCCGCGGCATACTACAGACCCCGGGCCTGCTCTCTACTGCTTGTTCAGCAGGCTACAGACTCTATCTACTGCCCCGCTCTCGCCGGGCCTTCCTGTTCCCTGCTGCTGGACTCTGTGGATTACTCTTGCCCAGGCCTTTTCTATAGAGACTGTTACTGTGCTCCCAAGTCCCAAGGTTCTAGGACCCTACGGGCTCCTCCTAGGGGATTCCTGGTTCCCGGGTGAAGACCGGTGCCTGTGGCTCTTAAGTCCCAAGGTTCTAGGACCCTACGGGCTCCTCCTGGGGGGTTCCTGGTTCCCGGGTGAAGATCTGTGCCTGTGGCTCCGCCTCCCGAGCTACTCTACCCAAGGTAGTTTGGTTCAAGGGTTCACACCTGGACTGCAGCTTCCCAGACTGCAACAGTTTGCAAGGCCATGGACTCGGCGGAGTCTCACAGACTGCAGGCTATCCCTGGGATGGCTCAGCGCCTTCAACAACAGCAACATTGTATTGATACTCTTGCTGCCACTGTGGATCAACTGGTCTCTCGTCTAGAAGCTTCTACTCGCCAAAGGCCTTCTGTATCAGTCGCTGTCCCCAATACACAGTTGCCAGCCCCTAGCAGGTACGCTGTGGACAGTAAGTCCTGCCGTGGGTTCCTGAACCAATGTCAAGTACGGTTCACCTTGTTACCAACCCAGTTTCCCACTGAAGCGGCTAAAGTGGCCTATATTTTTTCTTTACTGGAATGCAAGGCGCTAGAATGGGCTTCACCCTTGTGGGAACGCTCCGATCCTCTGCTACAGAATCTTCAGGAATTCCTTCTTCAGTTTCGCCTGGCCTTTGATGACCCTGCATGCCAGTCCACGGCGGCGTCTGAACTCCTGCATCTCTGACAGGGCACATGTCCAGTAGCGGAGTACATTATCAACTTTCGGACCCTGGCCATGGAACTGGCTTGGCAGGATGATTGTTTAAAAGGGATCTTCCTTGAAGGCCTGGCTGGTCGGATTAAAGATGAACTGTCAGGATGGGAGATTCCTGAGGAGTTGAATGACTTAATGGACATTGCAGGCAAGGTTGACCGCCGTCTTCAACAGCGTGACAGAGAGACTCGGTCGGCTAATAGGAGTCAGCCATGCCTACACGTCTCCTCCAGGTCTCCTCTGCAAAGGACTTCTCCTGCTGCCAACCCTGCTTCTGAACCCATGCAGCTGGGCAGGTCACCACTTACTCCGGAAGAGAGGAGCTGTCGGCGCTCGCTAGGCCTCTGCCTTTATTGTGGAGGTAAAGGACATTTCCTGTCATCTTGCACTGAGCGTCCGGGAAACGCCCGTGCCTAGGTTATACCGAGGAGCTACACCTAGGCGCTACCGGATCCCCTCCTCTCTGCACTCTGCCTGTAACCCTCAAGTACCCCGGTGGGGAGATCCAGATTCGGGCCTTTGTCGATTCTGGGGCCGAGGGGAACTTTATTGTGGCCGAGCTGGTGAAACAACTGGGCCTGCCTACAGAACCAAGGAATCCTCCTCTACGCATCTCTTCGATCCGAGGGACCTTGTTGCCTGGAGTTATCTCTCGCTCTACGAGACCCGTGACTTTGCAGACGGGTCTATTTCACTCCGAGGAGATTTCTCTACTCATCCTGGAACGAGCCGTGCATCCATTGGTGCTGGGACTTCCGTGGCTCCGTCAGCACTCTCCCGTCATCAGATGGGATGACTTCCAGCTAGTTAGCTGGGGTTCTGCCTGCTTTAACCAATGTTTACAGCTTCCTCGTCCTCCCAACGCTCTGCATCTCTGTTCCACACATCTCCAGCCAGAGGCTTACCAAAGTTTTCAAGATGTCTTCTCCAAAGAGATGGCGGAGATTCTCCCGGAACACAGACCCTTTGACTGTCCCATTGATCTGATTCCCGGTACTACACCGCCTCGTGGCCATGTATATCCTCTCTCACTACCAGAGACTAAGGCGATGTCCCAGGACATCTCCGAGAACTTAGCCAAGGGATTTATTCGTCCATCCCACTCACCGGCAGGTGCTGGATTCTTTTTCGTGGGCAAAAAGGATGGTTCGCTACGACTGTGTATTGACTATCGTGGTCTCAACGCCATTACTAAGCGAGGCCGCTATCCATTGCCACTCATCCCGGAACTACTGGACCGTCTCCAAGGAGCTCGCATCTTTACCAAGTTGGACCTGAGAGGGGCCTATAACCTCGTACGTATTCGCCCAGGAGATGAGTGGAAGACGGCATTCAACACACGTGATGGGCATTACGAGTACCTCGTGATGCCCTTTGGGCTTTGTAATGCCCCCCCCCCCCGTCTTCCAGCACCTCATGAACGAGGTCCTTCGAGAGATGCTCCATTCCCACGTAATAATCTACTTGGATGATGTCCTCATATACTCCAAAGACATAGACTCCCACCGCCAGCATGTTTGCCAGGTCCTTCAGGCCCTCCGGACCAATCATCTATATGCCAAGCTTGAGAAATGCGTGTTTGAAGCTGAATCTCTACCTTTCCTGGGATATATTATCTCAGCAGCGGGCTTTTGCATGGACCCAGAAAAGGTAGCCGCCATCACGAAATGGCCCCAGCCCACAGGTCTCAAAGCCCTCCAGCGCTTCCTGGGCTTTGCGAACTTTTATAGACATTTTATTCCACGTTACTCTCACCGTGTGGCTCCTCTTACAGCCTTGACCCGGAAAGGAACAGATGTCAAGCACTGGCCGGAGGCTGCTGTTGCGGCCTTTTCCGATCTTAAGGAGGCCTTCCTCTCGGATGTCTGTCTCCGACACCCGGACCCTTCACGACCATTCATCGTGGAGGTCGATGCCTCCAGCATCGCTGTGGGAGCGGTTCTCAGCTAGCACTCTGATACTGGACAACTCCTTCCTTGCTGCTGAAATTAATTATTCCATTGGGGATAAAGAGTTGCTGGCGATAAAACTCGCCTTCGAGGAATGGAGACAGTGGCTCGAGGGCTCCTTGCACACTACCACCGTTTACACGGATCATAAGAATTTGGAATTTCTGACCCAGGCTCAACGACTGAACCCCCGCCAAGCCCGCTGGGCCTTGTTCTTCAGTCGTTTTGACTTTGTTGTACAATACCGTCCTGCTGCTAAAAATCTCCGGGCAGACGCCCTGTCTCGCATCTCTTGTGCCGAGGAGGACATTAACCCACCACAATTCATCTTGGACCCCTCTAAGATTCGGCTCTCTGCCATGACCATCCTCTCGCAAGACCGCACAGTGCTCTCACGCCGGGACCGTTTGACGGCATTACGATGGGCCCACGACTCCTTGATTGGAGGACATGCTGGACGAGAAAGGACCCTGGAGCTTGTTAACTGGTATTACTGGTGGCCCAACATCCGGCGTGACGTCGCCTCGTATGTGGCTTCTTGCCCTACCTGTGCTCGCCAGAAACCCAATTCTGGCTCCCCATATGGTCTCCTGCACCCGCTTCCGGTTCCCACTGAACCATGGACCCATATAGCTACAGACTTCATAGTTGACCTGCCTCCATCCCAGGGACATACGGTCGTCTGGGTCACGGTTGACTGTTTCTCAAAAATGGTCCATCTGGTTCCTCTGCCTAAGCTTCCCTCTGCACCCGAGTTGGCCCACCTGTTCACCCAACATGTGTTCAGGCTTCACGGCCTCCCTCAAGATATCGTTTCGGACAGAGGTTCGCAGTTTGTGGCCCGCTACTGGAGAGCCCTCTGTAAATGCTTCCAGGTTAAGCTTAGTTTCTCCACAGCCATTCATCCTCAAAGCAACGGACAGACCGAGAGAATGAACAGGACTCTAAAAGCCTACCTCCGGGCCTTCATTAATGAGAGGCAAGACAATTGGTCTGAGCTCTTACCCTGGGCTGAATTTGCCTATAACAACCAGGTCCATGCCGCCACGGGCAAATCTCCGTTCCATCTAAACCATTACGACCACCACTCCCGCTAGAGGCTCCCAGTGCCTCACCCGCTGCTCAAGTAACAGCCCAGCAACTCCAGGCGTTGTGGCACACGACACGAAGACAGATTCTCTGTGCGGCCGCGAAGGCTAAACAGACGGCCGATTGCCATCATCAACCAGCTCCCACATTCCAGCCTGGGGATAGAGTCTGGCTAAGTACGAAGAATCTGCACCTTCGACTTCCCTCACGAAGATTCGCCCCAAAGTTCTGTGGTCCGTTTCGAGTAGCTGAACGAGTGGGACTGGTATTGTATCGGCTTCGGCTACCCTCTTCCTTCAGAGTACACAACATGTTTCACGCCTCACTGCTCAAGCCTGTAGTCCTCTCCCGGTATCACCATACACCTCCGGACCCTGCAACCACAACTGTTGATGATAATCCTACATACCAAGTACGGGACGTCCTGGACATCCGATTTCACAATCGCAGATGGGAGTATTTACTGGCCTGGGAAGGGTGTGGTGACGAAGATAACACCTGGGAGCCCAGCCGTAATATTCTAGACAAAGATCTCCTGCACCAGTTCCACCGGGACCATCCAGAGAAACCCGGTCCGCTCAAAAGGGGCCGTAAAGGGGGGGGGTACTGTTGTGGTCTCCACCGCTTCCCCTCTTTTTGCTGTACTCAGGGCTCACCTCCGATGCCGGGAACGCCGCTCCCGCGGCTCTGCTGGGCCCTTGGGGCGTCCGCCATTACTGGGTCATCTTGCTGCTGCCACACGCGCGCGAGGACGCGCATTATGGACGCACGGTCACTGGAAGTCTGGCCCCGCCTGGGCTAACTAAGCCACGCCCCAAGCCTGATTTAACCGGCGTTCATCTGCCTTCTCATTGCCTTGCAACGAGGGTCGCTACTGTTAGTAGTTCTTAGTTGCGCTTCTGCTGTTCTGCTTCCCGGTTGACCTCAGCTTGTTCCTGACTCCGCTTCTGCCTGCCGCCTGCCATTGACCTCAGCTTGTTCCTGACTCCGCTTCTGCCTGCCGCCTGCCACTGATCTCAGCGTGTTCCTGACTCCGCCTCTGCCTGCAGCCCGCCCTTGACGTCAGCTTGTGCCCGACTCCGCTCCTGCTTGCCGCCAGCCTCCGACCTTTGCCTGCACCTGAGACTGCTTTGACTGGCTGCCAGCCTGACTTGGGTTCGTCTCCTTTCTACTCACTGCTCAGTCTGGCTCTTTTGCACGCTACTGACTCCGGTCCTGCCTTCAGCAGGTCACAGCCTACAATACGCTACAGACTCTGTTCCTGTTACCTGTCTGCTCCACTCCGCGGCATACTACAGACCCCGGGCCTGCTCTCTACTGCTTGTTCAGCAGGCTACAGACTCTATCTACTGCCCCGCTCTCGCCGGGCCTTCCTGTTCCCTGCTGCTGGACTCTGTGGATTACTCTTGCCCAGGCCTTTTCTATAGAGACTGTTACTGTGCTCCTAAGTCCCAAGGTTCTAGGACCCTACGGGCTCCTCCTGGGGGGTTCCTGGTTCCCGGGTGAAGACCTGTGCCTGTGGCTCTTAAGTCCCAAGGTTCTAGGACCCTACGGGCTCCTCCTGGGGGGTTCCTGGTTCCCGGGTGAAGATCTGTGCCTGTGGCTCCGCCTCCCGAGCTACTCTACCCAGGGTAGTTCGGTTCAAGGGTTCACACCTGGACTGCAGCTTCCCAGACTGCAACACGTACAGTATAACAGGGAGGTTTGCTAAAATTTGATAAAGCTATAAATGCTAAAATTTGATAAAGCTATAAACGCATGAAAAACTGTTTATCGCTGTGATATTTTGTGAAAAAATCCACTGCTATTGAAATTATCTGCTTTGCATGTATTTTCATTCATAAAATGTACTAATTCATGTAAAGCAGCTAATGAATAGGTAATCAAATGCTAATAAAATAGTGCAACTTGCCACAGCCATGTTATTTGCTGAAAAATTAACTACAGCTCAGCATGTGATAGAGGCAAAGACAGATCAATGCCACTTTAAAAGATGGCTCTGGGCCCCACTAGACACCAGGGATTTCATCTAAAGATATTGGGGGGTGTAGGGCTGTGGGGTAGACCACTAGACACAAGGGACTTAATCAAAGGAAGGGGACCACTAGATACCAGGGAATTGTGAAAAAGTATGGGGAAGGTTTAGGAGCTGGCCAGGGTGGGGGCAGAAGTGAAGGAAGCCAACAGGGAGGGGTTACAACCAGGGGAAATTTTGGGAAGGGGTAGGGCATCACCATGCGGCAATACCAGTTTTTCTTTTTCTTTCTGCAGGGCTGCCTTGACAGATGGCAGGGGGTGGGCATGTTTCTGCACAGACCCCTGGGGGATATGTTACACTATTAGGGGTTTAAAGCCAATGCTGGAAAAGGGGCTGCTATCGTGAGTTTTCACCCTTTCATAGGATTGCTGTCCTGATTTTTTTCTGGATTGTACAAAATTTTGAATTAATATATTAGAGATGTGAATTGGAACCGGAATCGGTTAGGATTCCGGTTCCGATTCACATGTGTTTTTTTTTTTTCATCGGGCCCGATCAAGGTTTTGTTTATCAGCTGCGCCCAAGCCGATAAACAAAAAACCCACCCCAAACCCTTTAAAACTAATACCTTAGCTTCCCCCACCATCCCGACCCCCCCAAAAACTTTTTACAGATACCTGGTGGTCCAGTGGGGGTCCCTGGAGTGATCTCCCGCTCCCGGGCCGTCGGCTGCCACTAATCAAAATGGCGCCAATGGCCCTTTGCCCTTACCATGTGACAGGGTATCCGTGCCATTGGCCGGACCCTGTCACATGGTAGGAGCACTGGATGGCCCACGCCATCTTGTGCTCCTACCATGTGACAGGGGCTGACCAATGGCACCGGTAGCCCCTGTGACATAGTAAGGGCAAAGGCTATCGGCGCCATTTTGATTACTGGCAGCCGATGGCCCGAGTGCAGGAGATCGCTCCCAGACCCCCACTGGACTACCAGGTACCTGTAAAAGGTTTTTTGGGGGGGGTCGGGAGGGTGGGGGAAGCTAAGGGATTAGTTTTAAAGGGTCGGGGTGGGTTTAGGGGTTATTTTTGTGTGCTGTTTTTCCCGCCCTCCCCCAAAATGATAAGACAACCCCCACGATCAATATTGTGGGGTTTTCCTATTGTTTTGGGGAAGCCCCCAATTTCTGACGATTTTGAAAATATCGTCCGATATTTTCAATCGTCCGAAGCCCGATTCACATACCTATAATATATTGAAAAAAATAGGGTGAGCTAAAATGTTTGGTAATGTTCTGATTTTATCCCTTCACCCGTTGGCTAGCATTTGAGCTTTCCTTGTGATTATACAATCCATTGTGCACTTTGGAGCTATGCTATATTCTTTTTCAGTATGGCTTGGATACATGTATTTTCTGTCATTTGCATAGATTTCAGTCCATGATTTAATTTACAGAACTATAATTTGGCCCCTGGCCCCGGACTGGTAAAATCAAACCTTTTTCAGAATTCAGTTTGAGATCATTAAATTATAAGGCCTTGATTTTCAAAAGCATTTACACATGTAAAACTTGGTTTTACACATGTAGATGCTGTTGCGCTGGAGGTGGACCCTTGGCCTGGTGCATGATTGGTATGGCCATCTTTTACATTTGTCATCTTTTAAAGTGGCAAATGTAAAAGAATTTAAAAAGGCTTTGAAAACATATCTCTTTGCCGCAGCATATAACATTACTTAACAACTCTCACAGTTAAATGAACTCAATGTCATGAACACTAATTAATCTACTTTGACTTTCTATAATGTCTTTTCAGATGTAGTTTTTAGTTTTTAACGTTTTAGATGTAATGTTTTTATTTGATATAGTATAACTGTTTTAATTGGTGTATCTTATTATGTATGTTTATATACTTGTAAACCGCTTAGCCAGACAGATCCTGTTTAATTTGTGGTATATAAATTCTTTTAAATAAATAAATAAATAAATAAATAAATAAATAAAATACCCTCCGGTCGGACCCAGAGAGCGCCTGCCACCAGGAGGCGGAGCACAGGAGGAGACAGAGGCTAACTGGAGCCTCACCAATAGCAACCCGGGGTCCCCTCAGGTTGAGCCCTTGGTTACCTGGGCCGCCTGGTCTTAGGTGGGCCTCGCAGAGTCTCCTAGAGAGGAAGCACAGGGGAGTGCTCATCATGAGCAAGGGTGCATGGTCGATGTCCAAGCAGCAATGTCCAGAGGTCGCAGGAGGCCAGAAGAGAGTGTCCGAGTGCATAGCGAGGATCAAGGCCAGAGTAACAGTCTAGAATGGTCAGCCAAAGCAGGAGTCAGTACCTGTAGTCAATCCAGGAGTAGTCAGGTCAGGCAAAGCTCAAGTTCCAGGCAGCTGTCAGACGAGGTCAGTGGACAGGCAGAGGTCGGTTCCAGGCAGCAGTCAGACGAGGTCAGTTGACAGTTAGAGGTCAGTTCCTGGCAGCGGTCAGATGTGGTCAGTGAGCAGGTAGAGGTTGGATGCAGGCAGCAGTCAGACGAGGTCAAGAGCAAGCAAAGGTCAGTACCATGAGATCAGGCCGAAGGGTACTACCAGGGATGGAGAGACGAAGTAACAGGAGACACTGGAACAGGAGACACAGGAGACACTGGAACGGAGACGCTGGAACAGGAGACACAGGAGTCTTTGGAATGGAGATGCTGGAACAGGAGACGCTGGAACAGGCAGTGTATGACCGGATTGTACGACCCGATTGCCAAGGAAAGGAAGTGGTGTCTGACCACTTCCTTAAAACCTGCTGTCAATCAGGGAGCGCGCGGAGCTGGTTTTCGCCCTTGGCCCTTTAAGAGGCCATGGAGGACACCGAGCCCCGCCATGAGGCCTGGCTGGGAGACTGTGAGCAGGGGAGCCAGGGACGCTGCAAACTGGCTGCAGCTGCAGAGGAGAAGAGGCCGGAGCTCATAGACGGGAGAGAAAGGTGAGCAGGGCCGACCACGGAGCGGAAGCAGCTGGGACGCGCAATAGATGCAGTTTACCCATGTAAGTGAACTTTTGAAAATTGCTTCATATATATTGTTGAATTGTCCATAGAATTTACCAGTGTAAGTACATTTTACGCGCATAAATGGATTTTGAAAATTGCTACAATTGTATGTTACATTTATGCACATAATTTCTTTGAAAATTCACCTGCTAGAGGATAACTTTCAAATAAGTGCACTCAGTGGCATATATGCGTATATTGTATATGGCTATCAGAAGAACAAGAAGATCGGTAACAGCAAGGAATTTATTATTAAATAAAAAGCCCAACTCAGGCCAAGTTTCGCTCAATTAAGAGCTGCTTCAGGGACTGTTGAATAATGATAGCGGTGTTAGCAGCACTCATGCGGATGCAATGTCCTTAAATCCATGCAGTGTGTTAAAAAATTCTGTTCAAGCAGGTTTTTGAACAAAGCCGTAGTAGTGCATTACCAATTAACCATACAGATTCCTTGCTATAAAACTATAAAAACACCTAAGTCGGCAAGTAAGTAGAGAAACAATGCACTGTATTCGGATAAACATGTGAGACACGGGTAGGATTACAGATAACTACAACAAAATCTAAGGGTTATCTGTAATCCTACCCATGTCTCACACTGTTTATCCGAATATAGCGCGTTGTTTCTCTACTTACTTGCCAATATTATTCAACATCCCCTGAAGCAGCTCTTAATTGAGCGAAACTCGGCCTGAGTCGGGCTTTTTATTTAATAATAAATTCCTTGGTGTTACCGATCTTCTTGTTCTTCTGGTCGCTACTTGCAACATTGGATTGGTTTCCGGTTTGTTTCTTTGTATATGGCTATGCAAAGTGTTAATGTGGACAAGTGCAAGTGGTTGCATATAGGAAAAAATAAACTTTGCTGTAGTTACATGGTGTTAGGTTCCATATTAGGAGCTACCACCCAGGAAAAAGATATAGGCTTCATAGTAGATAATACTTTGAAATCGCTGGTTCAGTGTGCTGCAGCAGTCAAAAAAGCAAACAGAATGTTAGGAATTATTAAGAAGGGAATGGTTAACAAAATAGAAAATGCCATAATGTATCGCTCCATGGTGAGACTGTACCTTGAATACTGTGTACAATTCTAGTCACTGCATCTCAAAAAAGATATAGTTGCAATGGAGAAGGTACAGAGAAGGGCGACCAAAATGATAAAGGGGTTGGAACATCTCCCCTATGAGGAAAGGCTGAAGAGGTTAGGGCTGTTCAGCTTGGAAAAGAGATGACCGAGGGGGGATATGATAGAGATCTTTAAAATAATGAGAGGTCTTGAATGAATAGATGTGAATCAGTTTTTTACACTTTTGGATAATAGAAGGCCTAGGGGGCACGCCATGAAGTTAGCAAATAGCACATTTAAGACTAATCGGAGAAAATTATTTTTCACTCAACGCACAATTAAGCTCTGAAATTTGTTGTCAGAGTATATCGTTAGGGCAGTTAGTGTAGTTGGGTTTAAAAAAGGTTTGGGTCTTGGACGGGAAGTCCATTAACTGCTATTAATCAAGCTGATTTAGGGAATAGCCACTGCCATTACTGGCATTAGTAGCATGGGATCTACTTAATGTTTGGGTACTTGCCATGAACTTGTAACCTGGATTGGCCACTGTTGGAACAGCATGCTGGGTTTGATGAACCTTTGGTCTGACCAGATATAGTAGCTTCTTATGTTCTTAATGCATTGAAAGTACATATATACTACTCTGAGAAAATTCTTTTTCACTCAGCACACAATTAAGCTTTGGAATTTGTTTCCAGAGGATGTGGTTAGTGTAGTTAGTGTAGCTGGGTTTAAAAAAGGTTTGGATAAGTTCTTGGAGGAGAAGTCCATTAATTGCTATTAATCAAGTTTACTTAGGTAATAGCCACTGCTATTAATTGTATCAATAGCATAGGATCTTCTTGGTGTTTGGGTACCTGCCAGGTTCTTGTGGCCTGGTTTGGCCTCTGTTGGAAACAGGATGCTGGCCTTGATGGACCCTTGGTCTGACCCATCATGGCAATTTCTTATGTTCTTACTTTACCACCTATTTAAAAAACATATGTATGTATATATAAACTAAAATAAGAGTTACTCGCATAAGTCGCGTTTTATGCACGTAAGTCAGTGTATTTTAAAACATGCACACATCAAGGAAATTAGCAGTTATAACTATTAGTCCACCAGTTTGTCCAGTCCTTCTCCAGGTCAAGACTATCCTGGTTCTTCAGCCTGAACTCCTCCCAGTCCACCCAGATCTCCTATCCAGTCAGTACACAATAAATACATTTAATATCACTTATGGCAGATAATTAGCAGGTGTAAAAATACGCAAGTAAGTTGTCCAAGTACTAACCAGGCCCAACACTGCTTAGCTTCCAAGATGAGAAAAGATCAGCACAAAAATGTATATACATGTCTTTTAAAAAAGTAACTTAGACATGCAGGTGTTGGCCCCATCACTTAATACCCCTAGACCACCCATTTTTTACACAAATATATATGCACACAAAAGTGATGATACATACTAGAGATGTGAATTGGAATCGGTTCTGATTCCAATTCACATCGTTAATTTTTTAGTGAGGCCTGAGCAGATAAAAAACCCCCACCCCGACCCTTTACAAATGACCCCTTTGCTCTCCCACCCTCCCGAACCCCCCCCCAAAATGTTAAATTACCTGGTGGTCCAGTGGGGGGGGGGGGGTGTCCCGGCGCGATCTCCTGCTCTCGGGCCATCGGCGCCATTTGGGCTACCACTGATAAAAATGGCGCCGATGGCCCGTTAAAAAAAACCCCACCGACCCTTTACAAATTACCCCTTTGCTTCTCCCATCCTTCCGACCCCCCCAAAAACCTTTTACATGTACCTGGTGGTCTAGCGGGGGGGTCCGGGAGCCATCCCTTCAATCGCCTTTGCCACAGGGAGCGACGGTCGCTCCCTGTGACAAAGTGAGGGCAAAGGCGATCGGCGCCATA
Organism: Rhinatrema bivittatum; assembly: GCF_901001135.1. Lineage (NCBI taxonomy): Eukaryota > Metazoa > Chordata > Amphibia > Gymnophiona > Rhinatrematidae > Rhinatrema > Rhinatrema bivittatum. Next base: position 284,361,261 of record NC_042618.1, on the reverse strand, counting down.
CTGGCAGTCGATCGCCTTTGCCCTCACTTTGCCACAGGGAGCGACGGTCGCGCCCTGTGACATAGTGAGGGCAAAGGCGATCGGCGCCATTTTGAATCCAGTCCAGCACCGGCACTGAGGGTATGATTTAAGGGATGGCTCCCGGACCCCCCGCTAGACCACCAGGTACATGTAAAAGGTTTTTGGGGGGGTCGGAAGGGTGGGAGAAGCAAAGGGGTAATTTGTAAAGGGTCGGGGTGGGGTTTTTTTTATCGGGCCATCGGCGCCATTTTTATCAGTGGTAGCCAAAATGGCGCCGATGGCCCGAGAGCGGGAGATTGCGCCGGGACCCTCCCCCCACTGGACCACCAGGTAATTTAACATTTTGGGGGGGTTCGGGAGGGTGGGGGAGGGTAAAGGATTGGTTTTAAAGGGTCGGGGTGGGTTTAGGGGTTGTTTTGGTGTGCCGGTTTTACCGCCCTCCCCCTAAATAATTCCTGTACTCGATTTAACGATTTTTCACGATAAATCGAGGGAATTCCTATTGTATCGAGTCCCTTACCGATTAATGACGATTTTAAAATTATCGGACGATAATTTAAATCGTTAAAAAACGATTCACATCCCTAATACATACGTTATTTTGTACTTTTATAAAATATGGAATATTTATTTTTATTTTATTTTTATTTTATACGTTTTTATATACCGAAGTATTGGCGGGGGCCTTCACTCCGGTTTACATTTATAACAACGTTGTACATTGAATTCAGATGAACAGCTTTAACAGAGTTAAAGTTATAAAGAATATATACACACACTTGTTAAAGGTCTAAGTATGTCAGAACTGTTAGAAACATAGACATATTTTAACATATTTACAAATATATCAGATATAAACAAGAGTAAGTAAAAAACTCTTGGGGGCAATACAGATAGTGGGTATGAGTATATATACATGAATACATGAGTAGAGGCTACTTACTCACATATGTGCTCATTTTAACGCGCATATTTTGAAAATTCACCTCAGAGGATCCAAAGGGGTAGGCTCAGGAATAATATCAGAAAATATTTCTTCACAGAAAAGGTGGTGGATGATAAACTGTTATTGTTTTTGCATCTAAGAAAGCAAGGAACAAGTACAGAGGTTCATTATTTGCAATGAACTGAGGGGAAAAGTCAGAGATCAACTGTTACTGTAGCAGGAAGTAAACTAAACAGACTAGATGGGGCCTTATCTGCGATTCTTTATTTTTTTAACTTAATTTTTATTGGTATTTAAATCATCACACCAAATGATTTAACATAAGGCAATCATGGATTTATAACCACAAGAAATATACGAATGCCAGAATAACAAGTGTTCTGCCTCTCCTTGGACACTATACACAAATTGATATTTTTGACTTATTTGCCGACGAAAAGCAGTGTTTCTGTCCCTCCCAATGCAGCACATTTGAGAAACACGAACATGTCGGGTTACACAGCTATCTTTATGAATCTCGTGGATATTAGTGTTTCAAGGACTGAATAAATCATCTTGGATGGTGGAACCATTCTTTGCCTGGCTTTGAAGTTCATTGCCTAATTTGTGGAATGCTATACATTCATTGATGACCACCGCACCAATCTTTGTTTGAATATTAATTTATGTGGTGCAGCTTTCCTCCACTTACCCTGCTGGATTAAATCTTAGTACCAGATCCTAGACTATTCCTCAAGCTTCACTATATCCCTCCTTCTTGGCTAGCTATTCTGTTGAGGGTTTGGGTCTCATATGGAAAAAGACAAAACTTTCCAGAAAGTTCTTCCACAATGTTACTCATGAAAATGTTGAAAGGAACTGGTCCAAGGAAGATCCCTGAGGCATACTGCAAGTAATGCTCCCCTCCTTGGAGTGAACACATAAGAACATAAGAATTGCTATACTGGGTCAGACTGAGGATTCAACAAGCCCAGTATCCTGTTTCCAATAGGAGCCAATCCAAGTCAAAAGTACTGGCAAGATCCCAGACAGAACATAGATCTTGTGCTGCTAACTAGGTATGAGTAATGGCTTTTCCCAAGTCTACCAAGTTAATAACAGTTTATGGACTTTTGTAATTTCCATACCTTTTTTTAAACTCAGCTATGCTAAATGCCTTTATCACATTCTTAGGCAATGAATTCTAGAGTTTAATTGTGCATTGAGTGAAAATAATTTTTCTCCAATTTGTTTAAAAGGTAACATAGTAATGATGGCAGAAAAAAAGACCAAATGGTCCATCCAGTCTGCCCAGCAAGTTTTTTATGGTAGTAACTGCCACTCCATTCAGGTTACCCCATGTTTCTGTTAAGAGTAGTAATTGCTGCTCCATGCAGGTTTTTTTTTATTTATTTAAAGGTTTTTTATATACCGATTGCCGTTTGCACATCGTATCAGTTTACAAAGAAAACAGAGCAAATAGAATGGAGCATAATAGATACAAGCATCATTTCAGTTTACAACCAACATAACAATTATAGTATGAGGCATAACAGTTGCCTGGAGCAGATTGACAAAAAGTAAGTATAGTATAAGATTGACATAAAGTAAGTATAGTATAAGAAAGAAGTATTTAAATCAGTCAACTTATGAAAATGTACAACTCAATGGGTTTACCAGGAGCATTGAGCTTATTATAATGAGGTTTAAACGTACCATGGATTGGTTGGAAGCATATGGAGATATCGTCAGAGAATGCGTATGGAGGTGGCATGAGGTAAAAGAGAATAGAGATCGCATCAGAGATAGTGTATAGAGGTTGCCCCCAAGCCTTATGTTAATAGTAGTAATATTTCAATCAAAAACTAAGCAACTGCCAAACCCATAACAAAATTACTGATAGCAACATTTTCACAGGGTAAGCAGCCTTGGTATATCAAACAATGTTGCTTAAAAGTGCTTTACTTTTGGATTTTGCCATAGAAGCAGTCTTGTGCTTTTACCCTAATGTCTTGCATGTCAGTACACTGACTATAAAAGTCAGGGCCCAGCACAGACTGTGTCTGAATTCAATTCTCTTTTACCCCCACCATTGCTTCACCACCTTCATATAGCCAGACACTATCATCCCTAGATCCCTCTCCCAGTCTGTGCACATTAGTCTTTCATCCCCACCCCTTTTCCCCCATCACATACAGCTGTTTTAGATTAGTGTACTCCAGATGCATGAGCCTGCACTTCTTGGCATTGAATCCCAGCTGCCAAGTCTTCGACCACTCTTCAAGCTTTCTTAAATCACTTTTCACTCTCACTACTCCTTCAGGCAGGACCACTCTTTTGCAGATTTTAGTATCATCTGCAGACAAATTTTAACTTCTATCCCTTTCATAATGTTATTCGCAAAGATATTGAACAAAAATGGTCCCAAAACTTATCTGTGACACTCCACTTAACACCATTCTCTCTTCAGAGTAAGTTCCAAGTACCAATACTCACTGACTCTTGTCAGTCAACCAGTATTTAGTCCACTCCACTACCTTGGTGCCATTTCCCAAGCTTCTCATTTTATTCATGAGCCACCTATGCAGGACCATATAAAAAATGTTCTTAATATCCAAGTAAATCACATCAATTGCTCTTCCTTGATCCAGTTCTCTAGTCATACAATCAAAAAATCTATCAGATTTGACTGACAGGACCTTCCCCTGGTGAATGCATGCTACCTTGGGTCCAGCAACCCACCGGATTGTAGATAGTTCACTATCCTAACCTTCAGTAGAGTCTCCATTAATTTTCCCACCAATGAGGTGAGGCTAACCAGCCTTTAGTTTCCAGCCTCCTGTTAAGAACATAAGAAAATAAGATATGCCATATTGGGTCAGATCAAGAGTCCATCAAGCCCAGTATCCTGTTTCCAACAGTGGCCTATCCAAGTCACAAATACCTGTTCTTTTTTCCTTTTATTTTTTCATCCACCTCATTTGAGAACCAGCACAGTTTCTTTTTCTTCTTACTTTTGTTTACTTTTTAACATATAGATTTGATGCCTTTGTAATAGCTCCTTTTAATGTGGTCCATTGTAGTTCCACCTCACCCATTATCTCCCATTTTTCTAGTTCTTTATCCAGGAAAATCTCCATTTTAATAAAGTCCTTAGTTTTGAAATTCAAAACTTGGGCCTTTTTGAGACTTCTCTGTATCTTATTTGTGATATTTACCCATATTGTCTGATGATCACTGGTGCTCAGGTGGGCTCCTACGCAGACATTAGTGACATAATCCCCATTTGTGAGCACTGGGTTGAGCATCACACCCTCTCTTGTAGGTTCTAGTAAAATTTGTTTGAGCAATGCCCTTGAAGGGCATCCACTATCTCTCTACTTTTTGTAGATTCTGCAAAGGGGATACTCCAATCCATATCCTGCAGATTAAATTCTCCAACAAGCAACATGTCTTTCTTCTTTCCCATTTTTTTGGATATCTTTGACTGAACTTCTGTCCAGTTCTTCTGTTTGAATCAGAGGCATATAGTCCACACACACCTTATCAAGAGTTTAATCATTCTCTTGTAAGTGACTACCAGATAAATCGTGAATACATTAGTACATTTAAAGGACCATAATTGTACACATTCCTGCTTCCATAGCAACCTAAACTTAACTAGGAACTGAACAAATTTAAGATCAAGGCAGCAGTCCAGCAGCAAGAGGGGGGTCTCCCAGTCTTTTGCATCAAGTGTCACATGTATGTTTTTTTTATCACCAGTTAAAAGTTATGTGTGTGCACCAGGTGAAAAGAGCTCCTGTCTCTCAGAGAATAAATCTGATATCTGGAGGCTAGAGTGGCAGGTCTGGAGCAGCTGAGGCAGAGAGGTATATAGATGAGACTTTCAGGGACATAGTAGCCAAGTCCCAACTAGTCTGGCAGCCCTGGTGCTGACTTGAAGGAGGAAGGTCTTATGATTGGAGAACATCAACCTGGTGCAGCAGGAAATGATCCTGTAGGAAGGCCCTGCTGTCCAAGTGGTGCATTGTCCTCTCACACCAAGGATTTTTCTCCAAGGACTACTGCCCAGGAGGGAAGAGTTAGGATAGCTGCCAAAGTTGGTGATTTGATTATTAGGAATATAGAAAGCTGGGTGGATGATGGGCATGAGGATCACCTGGTAACACACTTACCTGGTGCGAAGGTGGTGGACCTCTCTCATCACCTAGATAGGATATTAGACAGTGCTGGGGAGGAGCCAGCTATTGTGGTACATGAGGGCACCAATGACATAGGAAAATGTGGGAGGGAGGTTCTGGAAGACAAATTTAGGTTCTTAGGTATAAAGCTGAAATCCAAAGCCTCCAGGGTAGCATTCACTGAAATGCTCCCTGTTCCATGAACAAGTCCCCAGAGGCAGGCAAAGCTCTAGAATCTCAATGCATGGATGAGATGATGGTGTAAGGAAGAGGTATGCAGTTTTGTAAGGAACTGGGGAACCTTTTGGGGAAGGGGGAGTCTTTTCTGAAGGGATGGACTCTGTTATGCTTGCTAGCCATGGAATCCCATGACCAGCTTCCCTTACCCGATGCCACTCCATGGTAGAGATGAGTTTCATTTTTCTGGGTTGGGTCGAGTTTTAGTTCGAGTGCTTCATTTTCCCACGGATTGTTTTTCGGCAAAAACGAAGCTGAAACCCGACCCAAACCCAGAAAAATGAATCAAAAATAAAAATCCGAATCGGAAAAAAAACCACCCCAACCCTTCAAATTTACTGTATTACAACCCCCCCACCATCCCGATCCCTCCCCAAGACTTACTAAAAGCCCTGGTGGTCCAGCAGGGTCCCGCGAGCGATCTCCCCCTCCGGGCAGTTGGGCTGTCGGGCCTGCTACGAATCAAAATGGCGACGATGGCCCTTTGCCCTTATGATGTCACAGGGGCTACCGGTGCCATTGGTCAGCCCCTGTCACATGGTAGGAGCAATGGATGGCAGCACCATTTTGTGCTCCTACCATGTGACAGGGGCCGACCAATGGCACCGGTAGATTTTATAAAAGTACGCCAGATTTTAATAGATATGCATGTAGCCACGCGTATCCTTTAAAATCCGGGGTCAGTGCACGCAAGGCTGCCCAAAATCGGCAGCCTGCGTGCTCCAAGCTGCGCAGCCTGCCTCCATTCCCTCCGAGGCCGCTCTGAAATCAGAGCGACCTCGGAGGGAACTTTCCTTCCACCCCCCCTCACCTTCCCCTCCCTTCCCCTACCTAACCCACCCCCACAGCCCTATCTAAACCCCCCTACCTTTGTTTTAAAAGTTACGCCTGCCAGAGGCAGGCGTAACTCGTGCACACTGGCCGGCTGGCCGGCACGCGATTCTCCAGCTGTTTCGGAGGCCTCGGCCATGCTCCTGAAACACCCCCGGGCCGGAACCACGCCCGTGGCCCCTCCCCCGAATGATGCACCGCCGGGACACACCCCCGAGACGCCCCTGACACGCCCCCCAGGAAAGTCCCAGGACACGTGTCCCAGGGCTTGTGCGCACTGCTGAGCCTATTCAACATAGGCGCGTGCAGGGGGAACTTGGGGCAAGTTTTTGGGGGGTATGTGCGTATCTTTGAAAATCTGCCCCCATATTACTATCTAAACAGACCATAAGAATCTTGAATATCGCCACCAAGCCCAGCGTTTGAACCCACGACAAGCTCGTTGAGCCCTGTTTTTCATCCGCTTTGCCTTCGAACTCAGGTATAGACCCGCCGCAAAAAACATCCAAGCAGACACCCTTTCACACAAAACAACATGGAAGCCGATCCAACGTAGCAGCAATGCAACCAGAACAAAATTAGATCGGTGTCAGGAAATACTTTAAAGATTAAAAAAACTAGTGCCCGACTCGGGCCGAGTTTCACCCATACAATGTGGGCTTGCTTCAGGCGCTATACAAACAAATGAATAAATATATTAATACATGAGCTTATAAATATATACATTTATAACATTAAAAATTAAAAAATTAAAAAATGAACACATTAATAGTACCAAACAGTGAAAAATGACATAAAAACATACATAAGAAACATATATAAAAAATCTCATACATTTAACACATACATACAAAATTAATAAATAGATAAATATGTTACCTATATATGTAAAAGCAACGTGAAAAAGAAGATGACCATTCAAATAATGTTAATTCCTTCACAGTAACTAGTAGTGCAGCTATAGACATTAGCCTATTAGGAACATGTAAAATATATGAATATTAATTCCATGAAAATATAAAAGTTTTAGTTATATAGACTTTTTATAAATATGTAACAAAGGGTAGATATAAGTGACTTCACACCAAATGACTAAGACAGCTGAGCCAGCAGTATAACAATATTAGGTGATATGTATGAAATGTTAATGTTCTAAAAATGCGATTTTTTTTATTTAAAAAACAAATATGTGAAAAAGTTCCATATGTGAACATTGACAATAGTGTCATGACGCTATCAGTATTTTATAAGTAAAAGCAAAGACATTTAGCCCCATAAATTAAAAAGGTAATGGAAAGCAATAGGAAAAGCTTACTTAGGCACAATAGCTCAGCCCACAGTGTGTAGAACCGATTAACATCAAAGCAAAAAAGAAGTCTACTGTATTTATCCACCACAGGAATCTTGCTAAGTAATTAACATGAAAAAAGATTAAAATATCCTTGCTTGTTGTAAAAAAGTTTAATAAAAGTAAAAGGTTAAGAATACTATTAAAAGCTTAACAGAGATGGCAATTGATAAACAGTTCAGTCAGTGGTACAGCCTGTTAAGCACTAGAGATGTGAATCGGAACCGGAATCTGATCGGTTCCTGTTCTGATTCAAATCTTAAAATTTTTATCATCCGGCTCGATTGGGTTTTTGTTTATCGGCTGTGCTCGATCCGATAAACAAAAAACCGACCCCTTAGCTTCCCCCACTCTCCCGGCCCCCACAAAAACATTTTAAAATTACCTGGTGGTCCAGTGGGGGCACGGGGAGCGATCTCCCGCTCTCAGGCCATCGACTGCGCTAATAAAAATGGCGCCGATGGCCCTTTGCCCTTACCATGTGACAGGGTATCCGGCCATTGGATGGCCCCTGTCACATGGTAGGAACACTAGATGGCCGGTGCCATCTTTAAAAATGGTGCGGGCCATGGCCGGCCATCCAGTACTCCTACCATGTGACAGGGGCCGGCCAATGGCACGGATACCCTGTCACATGGTAAGGGCAAAGGGCCATTGGCGCCATTTTTATTAGCGCAGTCGATGGCCTGAGAGCGGGAGATCGCTCCCCGCGCCCCTACTGGATCACCAGGTAATTTTAAAACGTTTTTGGGGGGTCGGGAGGGTGGGGGAAGCTAAGGGGTCGATTTTTATAGGGTTGGTGGGTTTTTATTTTATCGGGCCATCGGCGCCATTTTTATTAGTGGCATCAAAATGGCGCCGATGGCCCGAGAGCAGGAGATCGGTCCCGGGGCTTCCACTGGACCACCAGATACTCGTAAAAAGTTTTGGAGGGGTTCGGGAGGGTGGGGGAAGGTAAGGGTTTAGTTTTAAAGGGTCGGGGTGGGTTTAGGGGTTGTTTTGGTGTGCCGGTTTTCCCGCCCTCCCTCCAGCTCCCCGATTTACGATTTCTCACGATAAATCGGGGGAATTTCTATTGTATCGCGCTCTCTAACGATTTTTGATGATTTAAAAAATATCGGACAATTTTTTAAATCGTCAAAAAATGATTCACATCCCTATTAAGCACTAGTACTATCAAAACTGAGCTGTACAAGCACACATCATATTAAACTGAAAATGTGTTTCTTCTAAAAAGTGTATTAAATCTCTAATGATAAACCAAAGATGTGCTAATAAATATAAGTGTACTGAGGAGATTCAAGATATGAGAGAACTTACTTTAAATTTACAGTACAGAACAGCACAAATGCACAAGTCAGTGTCTCAGCATACCGGAAGTGTATAAAGCTGGATTTCCCACCATGAGCTGAGTTTCTGTACTGATGATAGAATCATGCACAAATTTAATTTGGAGCTTATTCATAACCAAAATATCTGATAATATATTAAACTTTGTGTTTGCAGTGTATATATTAAAATGATCAATATGACAAGGTTATTAAAATGTGTATAAAATACCATAAAAATAGTAAATGAAATGTTAAATGATATTTATTTATTTATTTATTTATTTATTTATTTATTTAAAGGTTTTTATATACCGATTGCCATTTGCACATCGTATCGGTTTACAAAGAAAAAATTGCAATTAGAATGGAGCATAACAGATACAATCATCATATCAATTTACAAATAACATAGCGACTATAGTATGAGGCGTAACAGTTACATGGAACAAATTGACATCATATAAGAATAGTTTAAGTAAGAAGTATTTAAGTCAATCAACTTAAGAACTATGTACAACTCTACGGTTTACCAAGAACATTGAGCTTATTATTATGAAGTATAAACGTACCATGGAGTGGTTGGAAGCATATGGTGATATTGTTCAGAGAATGCATATAGAGGCAGCATCAGGAGAGGTAAAAGAATGTAGAGATAGCATCAGAGATAGTGGATAGAGGTTGCATCGGAAAAGGTGAATAAATCAGACAGATAAATTAAAACAGATAGGGATAAATCAGGCAGATAAATTAAATCAGATAGAAAATTAGGTTCAGGAGTATGGACAGGATGTGGGAGGGGGGCCAGAGATGTAAGCTAGCTAAATTAAATTCTTGCCCGTCGGGAGGTGGACGGGCAAGAATAACATTTATTTATTTATTTATTTATTTATTTGTTTGCATTTATTGACATTTATTTATTTATTTATTGACATGTGCGAGAATAACAAAAAGGCAGAAAATCAAGGAAGGAGGTGGTAAATAGAATAGAGATAGATATATAACATTAAAAGGGGGGGGGGGCAAGATCTTTTCCTATAGTAACTGATGAGCTCACAAACAGCATACTATCCTAGAAAGGTAGACTCTTTAATACAAAATGGCAATGAGGTGCAATATAAGTAGAAACATTGTTTCAATGTAACTTATGTTACCAATGGAAATAAAGGGGCAGATTTTCATAGGGGTACGCGCATAAGATACACGCGTAGCCCCTGAAAACCTGCCCCAAGCTCCCCCTGCGTGCACCAAGCCTATGTTGATTTGAATAGCCTCCGCAGTGCACGCAAGCCCTGGGACGCACGTAAGTCCTGGGGCTTTCCTGGGGGGGGGGCGTGTCACGGTGGCACGTCATCCGGGGGCGGGGCCATGGGCATGGTTCCAGCCCGGGGGCGTTTTGGGGGCATGGCCGAAACCTCCGAAACTGCTCCTGGGCCAGGGAATTGCATGCCGGCGGCCGGGCTGGTGCGTGTGAGTTACTTTTCGAACAAAGGTGGGAGGTTTAGATAGGGCTGTTGGGGGGGGGTTAGGTAGGGGAAGGGAGGGGAAAGTGCAGGGGGGTGGTGGAGGAAACAGAGGCAGGCTGCGCGGCTCGGCCCCAGCTACGCGCGTATCTATTAAAATCCGGTATACTTTTGTTTGCACCAGTCTCGTGAACAAAAGTACGCACAGGCATAGTTTTTTAAAATCTACCCCAGTGAGCTCAAGCTGTCCTGGTGCACTCGTACTGTGAAAGAAGATTTGTCAGTTTAACAGATATATAGACTCTGCTAGGGTACTTACATGTGAAATATGTGGACCATTCCAACCAAAAAATATTAATATGATAAACAGATATACATACAATAAAAATATTTTAAGAATGTGAATAAAATGATGAATTAAATTATTTTAAAAAAATAAATATATAATAAATGTGAGACTAATGGATATTTACCAGAAGAAATATAGATCCAAGAGTGAAGAATTGCAGAGGTGATACAGTGACCATGTAGGTGAACTACAGATAGACTGAATTAGGGATGTGAATCGTTTTAGGACGATTAAAATTATCGTCCGATAATTTTAATATCGTCTTAAACCGTTATGGAACACAATACAATAGAGATTCTAACGATTTATCGTTATAAATCGTTAGAATCGTGAGCCGGCACACTAAAACCCCCTAAAACCCACCCCCGACCCTTTAAATTAAATCCCCCACCCTCCCGAACCCCCCCCAAATGACTTAAATAACCTGCGGGTCCAGCGGCGGTCCGGAACGGCAGCGGTCCGGAACGGGCTCCTGCTCCTGAATCTTGTTGTCTTCAGCCGGCGCCATTTTCCAAAATGGCGCCGAAAAATGGCGGCGGCCATAGACGAACACGACTGGACAGCAGGAGGTCCTTCCGGACCCCCGCTGGACTTTTGGCAAGTCTCGTGGGGGTCAGGAGGCCCCCCACAAGCTGGCCAAAAGTTCCTGGAGGTCCAGCGGGGGTCAGGGAGCGATTTCCCGCCGCGAATCGTTTTCGTACGGAAAATGGCGCCGGCAGGAGATCGACTGCAGGAGGTTGTTCAGCGAGGCGCCGGAACCCTCGCTGAACGACCTCCTGCAGTCGATCTCCTGCCGGCGCCATTTTCCGTACGAAAACGATTCGCGGCGGGAAATCGCTCCCTGACCCCCGCTGGACCTCCAGGAACTTTTGGCCAGCTTGTGGGGGGCCTCCTGACCCCCACGAGACTTGCCAAAAGTCCAGCGGGGGTCTGGAAGGACCTCCTGCCGTCCAATCGTGTTCGTCTATGGCCGCCGCCATTTTTCGGTGCCATTTTGGAAAATGGCGCCGGCTGAAGACAACAAGATTCAGGAGCAGGAGCCCGTTCCGGACCGCTGCTGTTCCGGACCGCCGCTGGACCCGCAGGTTATTTAAGTCATTTGGGGGGGGTTCGGGAGGGTGGGGGATTTAATTTAAAGGGTCGGGGGTGGGTTTTAGGGGGTTTTAATGTGCCGGTTTTGCGATTTTTCGATTTTTCGATTTTTCACGATTTTTCATGATTTTTCACGATATTTTACCCCCCCAAACGGCAACAATACGATTCCCTCCCCCTCCCAGCCGAAATCGATCGTTAAGACGATCGAGGACACGATTCACATCCCTAGACTGAATAGTTTATTTCCTGATTCAGTCCTAATGGATTCATTGTTTTAAACTCATAAATGTATTTTTGTTCTAATTTTAATAAGATGTTATCCAAGTTGCCAACTCTCCATGTTAAAATGGGTTCAAAAATAACACAAAATGTATAATCATTAAATTTATGGTTGGCCTCAATCGAATGTTGTACAAGTGGTTTACCCAATTTTTCTCGCTTAACAGCACTCCTGTGTCCAATGATTCTTTTATTGAAAGCTCTAATTGTTTTTCCAATGTATATCTTATTGCATGAACAGATAGCTGTGTAGATGTGTTGCACTTTTGCTTTCACACTTACTGGCGGCTCTCAGGTTGGGTCCGTTTTCATGCCAGCATGCTCGGGTTGGGCCTGGTCGTGGCGGTTTCTTTTCGGCACGTGCTGGACTCTCGAGCGCTTTCTGCGCTGCCAGTCTTTGGGGGAGTGCGCCATTTCTCAGGCCAAAAGAGGGGCTTTCTTTCCGGGAAGGATTGGTGGTTGCGCACGTGACCAGGGCGGCACAAGTAATTTGGCCTCAGTCATCCTCCTGCTTTCCCTTGAAGTTGGTCCTCCGTCACGTGATTTGTTTTCTTTTAAATTTAAAGGGGCAGTGTTCTTTTAGCTCGAGACCTATTCTGTGATTTCACAGTGCAGGGACTATATAAGGATAGTCCCTGTACTGCACTAGTGTCTTGGCAATGTTTTCTTTTTTCAAAGTACCAGGTTTTTTATTTTAGTCTCCTGAGACTCCCGAGTTTCTGGGTTTTCCTGAGATATTTTGGCTTGCTGAATATTTCTGATTTTTTCCCTGTGTTTCTATTTCTTGTTGTTATAACTACCATTGATTGTTTTTTAATAAATTCTTTGATTTTTTGGCTGACATGTATTGTTCTTCACTGACTACCTTGAATTTCTCCATCTGTCTGTGCTGAGCCGGTCCTCTATCTGAGATTCCACGTAAGTCCAGCAGACCCTGGCACCTGAGGGCTCAACCTAAGGGGAACATGGGTTGCTGTTGGTGAAGTTTAGTGAGGTTTCAGTGTTGTCCAGTCTCACCTCCTGAAGGAAGGATTCTATCTCTCATACTGGATCTTCTACCTTCAGCTTAAGGGTCCACTTCATAATAGTTTATAACAGATTGCCAAGACCATGGATCCGGCGGAGGCTATTCTGGGCTTAGCTCAGAAGATATTGGAACAACAGAGGTTCAGAGTCATTAGCAGCTTCTATGGACTGACTCAGTGCTCATTTTGATTCCATGGTGCCTGGAAATATACCTCCAATTCCGTCTACATCGATTCGTCCAATGTCGCTACCATTTTTTCGTTCTGCTATTTCACTACCTGCTCCTCCTCATTATGCCAGAGATTCACTGTGTTGTCGAAGATTTCTTAACCAGTGCAACATGCATTTTTGCCTCCAGAATTCTCTGTTTCCAGCGATCTTACAAAGACTACCTTCATTTTATCTTTACTCAAAGGTAAGGCACTAACCTGGGCTTCTCCTCTATGGGAACATGCAGATTCCATTCTTCAAGATTTTCCTCGATTTTTGGATCTTTTTCAAACAGTCTTCGAAGAACCAGGTCATTTGGCGACTTCCGGTTCCAAGCTGCTATGTATACGACAAGGTGGACATTCTCTGGCATACAGTTGAATTTCGTACTCTGGCTACCGAACTTCACTGGGGAGAAGACTGCCTTTGGACTATCTTTTTGGATGGGTTAGATCCCAGAATCAAAGATGAGTTGGCTGCTCGTGAACTTCCAACATCTCTGGCAGCTCTAATCGACTTAACAGGCAGAATTGACCGACGTCTTCAAGAGAGATTCCATGAACTTCAAAGATTTAGGAGGCGTGATCCAGTTAATTGTATTTGAAATTCATCTCCAACCTCACATTTACCTTCTTCTTCAGACAAACAAATGGATGAACCTATGCAGTTGGGTCATGGTCGTTTAACTCCAGAAGAACGTCAGCGACATCAACGGGCTGGACTCTGCTTGTATTGTGGAGAATCCGGTCATTTAATTGCTCGTTGCCCTGTCCGACCGGGAAACTCCCGGGCCTAAGATTCACCAGGGGATTGGTCCTAGGTCTAGCTTCACCTGTTCCCCCATTAACCTTGCCCGTAACTCTTTCTATTGGAGGTCGAAATTTCTCCACCTTAGCCTTAGTAGATTCAGGTGTTAGAGAAAATATTTTAATGCAGGATCTTGTGTAGGTTTTGGCTATTCCTACTCTTTCTTTCCCAGTACCCCTGACTCTTTCTTCTATTCATGGAAATCCTCTTCCAGGGAAGATTACACATACCACAATTCCAATAACATTCTGCACAAATTCGCAACATCAGGAATGTCTAGCTTTTTATGTCATTCAGAAGAATATTCATCCAGTGGTACTCAGAATTCCCTGGTTACAGATACAGAACCCACAATTTGACTGGACGTCACTTCAATTAACTCATTGGGGTTTAGCTTGTCAAAAGACTTGTTTGAAGAACTCTATTATTATACCTTGTTCTTCCACCATTTTATCTTCTGACAGACTACCTTCACATTATATCCAGTTTGCAGATGTCTTCTCTAAAAAGGCTGCAGAATTATTGCCACCTCATCAGAAATATGACTGTGCTATTAATTTGGTGCCGGGTTCTACACCCCCTCGAGGTCGGATCTGCCCATTGTCTCTTCCAGAAACTTGTACTATGTCAGAATATATCAAAGACAATCTACAAAAAGGTTTTATTCATCTGTCTTCTTCTCCAGCAGGAGCAGGTTTCTTCTTTGTGAGCAAAAAAGATGGTACTCTTCAACCATGTATTGACTATTGGGGCCTAAATGCAATTACCTTAAAAGATCGTTATCCGTTACCACTCATAGCAGAGTTGTTTGATCGCTTACAAGGAACTAACATTTTCACTAAACTAGACCTTCATGGGGCTTATAATTTAGTTTGGATATGTGAAGGGGATGAATGGAAATCAGCATTCAACACCAGGGATGGCCATTATGAGTATTTGGTTATACCGTTCAGACTTTGCAATGCTCCAGCTGTTTTTCAAAATTTAATGAATGAAATTTTCGAGATCTTCTCTATGTTTGTGTAGTAATATATTTGGATGATATTTTGATATTTTCCAAGGATTTACAATCTCATCGACAAGATGTCACTAAAGTGTTACAATGACTTAGGGAGAATTGTTTATATGCAAAATTGGAAAAAAGCATTTTTGAAAAAGAGGATCTTCCTTTCCTAGGTTATATAATGTCCATTCAAGGCTTCAGTATGGATCCAGCAAAACTTAAGAGTATCCAAGATTGGCCTCAACCCAACAGCTTATGGGCTCTCCAAAGATTCCTTGGATTCTCAAATTATCATCGTAGCTTAATTCAAAATTATTCTAAATTGGCTGCACCACTTACGGCATTAACACACAAAGGAGCTAACGTCAAACAATGGCCCATTGAAGCTGAAGTAGCCTTTAGAACTCTTAAGAAGGCTTTTCTCCAGAAACCATGTCTTCGACATCCGGATCCGAGACTCCCTTTCGTAGTGGAGGTGGATGCTTCTTCTGATGGAGTTGGAGCAGTCCGCAGTCAACACGAGCCCTCAGATACCTTGCATCCATGCTCTTTTTTTCTAAGAAATTTTCTTCAGCTGAATGAAATTATACCATTTTTGATAAAGAACTTTTAGCAATTAAATTAGCGTTCGAAGAATGGTGTCAATGGTTTGAAGGAGCCCAGCATTGGATTACAGTATATACGGACCACAAAAATCTTGAACATCTTGAACAGGCTCAATGTCTTAATCCACGTCAAGCTTGTTGGGCTCTTTTCTTTACGCGATTTTTCGATCTCCGTTATAGACCCGCAATCAAGAATCTTCGGGCGGATGCTCTCTCCCATTCTTTCAGTTCTGAGGATCCTGATGAATCATTTCTGCAATGGGTTCTCTTTTAGAACCAATATCCATTTTCATTGATGTTTTCTTAAAACCACTTGTCCCTCTTATCCCATCATATGTGATAGACTCTGCTCATATTATCAATATTTTAGAAGATTTGAGAATTACAGACAATGGTATCATACTTGTTACTATGGATGTGGATTCCCTGTATACTAATATTCCACAATCAGGTGCCCTTGACATTATTGAAGAAAGCCTCCTAAATAGAAGCACACACAAACGTATCCCGCACAGTGTATTATGGATCTTGCCAGTATAGCACTTACTAAAAAAGTTTTCTTTCAACAAACAGATCTTTATGGAAATCAAAAGTGTGGCCAAGGGTGCAACCATGGCCCCCACAATTGACAATCTATATGTGGCCAAATTTGAAAAAACATTTCTGGATGATCATACATATTCAAGAAATATTTTATTATAGAAAAGATATATAGATGATGTTTTAATGATCTGGAAAGGTAGTCGTGAAGAACTGCATGCTTTTCACACATGGCTTAATATTTTTATTTATTTATTTTTGGTTTTTATATACCGATCTTCCTGCATTAAATACAAATCAAACCGGTTTACAAGGAACAAGAAAACCGCCTGTACGACGATACATAGAACTAAGAACATACATTGTAACAGGGCAAACACAGTTAAAATTTAAAATTTAACTGAACAGAGAAAAAAATATTTACAATGCATAGTCATAAATGTCCTAAAGCATTCAAAGAGAAAAATGTGATTAGTTAAAATGCAGATTCTGGAAATGCAAGGTTGAATAACCATGTTTTTAATTTTTTTTTGAAGGATATTGGGCAAGGATCTTGTCTAAGGTCCGATGGGAGATTGTTCCATTGAGTGGGTCCTGAGATAGAGAAGGCTCTGATCTTTAGTGATGTTTTTGCTTGAGGTACGAAGAGAGTGCCTTGATAAGCTCTTCTCATTGGCCTAGTGGGATTATTAGGGCGAACTTGGTGAGTTAAATCGATTGGGGCAAGATTGTGAACAGATTTGTGCATGATGGTCAGCACTTTGTATCAGATTCTATATTTGATAGGGAGCCAGTGAAGGTTGTAGAGAATGGGAGTGATATGGTCCCTCTTTTTGGAATTGGTTAGAATCCTGGCGGCTGAATTCTGTAACATCTGAAGAGGCTTAGTGGTAATAGCCGGGAGCCCAAGTAATAATGAGTTACAGTAATCAATTTTTGTGAGTATGATTGCTTGTAGAACCAGACTGAAATCATAAAAGTGCAAGAGAGGTTAAGCTTCTTAAGGACCCTGTAGTTTAAAGAAGCACTCCTTTGTTGTATTGTGACAACCTTTTGAAGTTCAACTGGTTGTCCAGGAGAGTGCCTAGATCTCTTACGTGAGGAGTTTTTTTGATGTTATCTAGTTTTGTTGAAGGGAAGTTAGGAAGAGATTGGTTGTCAACTTGAGGTTGATCATCTTGGTGAAAAACTGTCTCCCTGGCCATGAGGTTTTCATCTTGAGAGATGATTATGAATTCAGTTTTGTCTTTGTTGATAACTAGGTTAAGCTGGAAAAGGAGTGAACTGATTTCCTTAAAGCAATTATCCCAAAACATAAGGGATTTTAGTAACGATTCCTTGATTGGAATGAGAATTTGGATATCATCCGCATAGATGTAATGCTTGATTTTTAACTTGGTAAGGAGGAAGCAGAGCGGAAGCAGATACATGTTGAAAAGTGTTGGTGAAAGGGCGGAGCCTTGTGGGACACCCAAGTTGGATCTAATTGGATGTGATTGTTTATTGTTGATTTTAACTTTGAAAGATCTATTGCTAAGGAAAGAACGGAACCAGTCAAGGGCAGAACCAGCAATACCAATATCTTTGAGTCGGTCTAGCATAATTGAGTGGTTGACCGTATCAAAGGCAGCTGAAAGATCAAGGAGGATCAGTAGGTGTGATTGTTTATCTGAGTTTACAATAATGTAGTCCGTAGAGATATCAAAAGTGATTCTGTATTACGATATTTACGGAAACCATATGTGAAGCTGCTAGGATATTATGTTCCTCCAGAAAATTCAGTGAGTTGTTTATTCACAATTTTCCTCATAGTTTTCTAATAGTTTGAATGTAATCTGTAAGTTCACTTTGGCCTCAAATAGAGAGACTATTCCCTTTTTGGATATTTTAATTAAATTCAATAATGGTAGATTCACTACTGATATATACCAAAAACCAATGGATATTAATAAATTTCTGGAACTCAGTAGCTGCCACAGTAGTTCCCTTATAAGGAATCTTCCATACTTTCAGTTTCTAAGACTGCAAAGATTATGTATTGACAAACAGACTTTCATGCAAGATCCACTGAGATGAAAGTCACTTTTGAGACAGGAACTACCCAGAAGTATGTTCATAGTTGGTTTCTCTCGTGCCACAGAACATAAGAGATTTATTGACACCTAGGACTAGATCTCACAAGAATATGATTGTCTGTCCATCACATCCACATACATGTCCAATGGCACTTACCAAAAGCTTTTAAAGAAACACTGGCATATTATGTAGACTTTGCCCATTTTTAAAGATAAAGACATTATGGTCGCTCATCAAAGAGACAAAAACTTGAAAGACTTACTTTCACCTTATGCCTACCACTCAGAACACTCCAACACATTAGACCTGCAGGACATAGGCCTCCCCCCCAAGACTTGCCAAAAGTCCCTGGTGGTCCAGCGGGGGGTCCTGGAGCGATCTCCTGCACTCACGCTGTCACCTGCCAGTATTTAAAATGGCGCCGATAGCCTTTGCCCTTACTATGTCACAGGGGCTACCGGTGCCATTGGTCGGCCCCTGTCACATGGTAGGAGCACAAGATGGTGCCGGCCATCCATTGCTCCTACCATGTGACAGGGCCGACCAATGGCACCGGTAGCCCCTGTGACATCGTAAGGGCAAAGGGCCATCAGCACCATTTTGATTCATGGTAGGCCTGACAGCCCGACGGCCCAGAGGGAGAGGATCACTCGCAGGACCCCGCTGGGCCACCAGGACTTTTAGTAAGTCTTGGGGAGGGATCAGGATGGTGGTGGGGTTTGTATACAGTAAAATTTTGAAGGATTGGGTGGGGGTTTTTCCGATTCGATTTTTTTTAAATTTGTTTTTCCAGTTTTGGTTTCAGGTTTCCATCTTTGTTTTTGCCAAAAAAATGATCCATGGGAAACGAGTTTTCCCACAAAGCGCCGAACTGAAACCCGACCCAGAAAAATGAAACTCATCTCTAGTTCTTAGAGTGACTCATTGATAGCCAGCAATGGTTCTAAGATAAATACTAGAGACAGAGATGCACCGGCATTGGTAACATTTTCTGAGCTGTGGGAAGATGTGCCTCGCTCCCTTCAAGAAGAAGATCCACCTCAGGAAGTATATTGACATATTTCAACTTCGGAGGGTCATAGATGGAAAGAGAAAAAGAGAGGAAGAAGAAAGGAGGTGCAGAACATTTCTTGGAGACTCAAAGAAAGTGTTTGCAGAAATTCACAACTGGATTTGTTCTTTCCTTTGCCTGGCAAGTGTTATTGGTCATAGAGACCCAACTCAATATGGGGCCTTATTAGCTTATGCTGATGCTATTCTGGCTGCTAGCAAGGAGTATGAAGGCTGGTCATGGCTTGAACTTGTGATGAATGTTTCAGGATTGAATGGAAGAGAACAAATTCATGTCTTGGGGTACGCAAGATGTGGTTTGTGGCTGAAGCAAATGAACAGCAAGGCATCCACTCTTTTATCTGGGACATCAGGGTGGCTCTAATGTTGATTAAACGGCCCTTTCACACAGATCCCATGTCCAACAACACAGGTAGAGTTGGTCAAGCTGGTAGTTGACTTTGTGTTGGTGGTTCAACTGTTCATCCTGCCTATTCCAGACTGCAGGTTTAAGCATGCCTGCCCCAATTGCGGAGCTAGTCACAGGGCTTCCAAGTGTGTTAAATAGTCTGCAGTGGGAGCAGTCAACATTCCTCTATCAAAAGGTTCTGCCTAAGTGAAGTATGTTCCCGAGCACCTACTCCTATTCAATTAGATGTGTTGTTGCCTTGGCTTAAAGCTTACCCTCGATTGGAAGCTGCAATTATTTTGTATAAAGGTTTTGATTTGGCTTTTCATATTCCTTGTGCAGAGTCTGTTGCATTGGGGGTGGTATAAATTGTCCTTCGGTTAAAAAAAATGGTCAAGTAGTGTCAGTAAAGCTACAAGCAGAAATTGATTTAAGGAGAATAGCTGGGACCTTTTGGAATCTGCCCTTAAAAAATGTAATTCTCTTGCTGTTGTCCATTATTCCTAAAAAGGAACCAGGGAAGTACAGATTAATCCACAATCTTTCTTTTCCAGTAGGTCATTCGGTTAATGATTTCATTCCTCAAGAGCTATGTGCTGTTCATTATGTTTCCTTTGATTCGGCAGTGCAATTGATTAAGCAAATTGGACAGGGTGCCCTGTTGGCTAAAGTGGACACAGAGTCCGCTTTCAGGTTGGTGCCGATACATCCAGTTTCCATTTATTTGGTTTTCATTTCAATGGTTCTTATTACTTTGACAAATGCATGTCTATGAGTTGTTCCATTGCTTGTGCGGACTTTGAAACCTTCAGTACTTTTGTTCATTGGGTAGTGGAGTAAGTTTCTGCATCTAAAAATATTGTTCATTATTTAGATAATTTTTTATTTGTAGGTACATCTGGGGCAGATCAGTGTATTTATCTGCTGCAAAGTTGTCAGGACATTGCCAAGTGCTTTGGTATTACATTGGCACATGAGATAACCAAGGGCCCGTGTACTTGTTTGAGATTTTTAGTATTGAATTGGATTCTATTGATATGATTTCCCGTTTATCTGAGGCTAAGGTGGAAGCCTTGTGGGCTTTAGTAAAAGAAGCTTCGAACAAGGTGAAGTTAACTCTGCAACAATTTCAATCCTTAGTGGGTAGCTTAAATTTTGCTTGCAGAGTAGTTCTGATGGTAAGGTATTCCTGCGTAGGTTATCCTTTGCGATGGGAGGCATATCCAAGAGACATCATCCATATTACTGCCAGAATGCGTGAGGATTTGTTTATTTGGGATCAATTCTTGTCCGAATTCAATGGCAGTTCATTTTGGCAGTCTGAATTTATATCTAACCATGACTTAGAGCTGTACATAGATGCCGCAGGGTCTCTCAGTTGTGGTGCCCATTTTCAGGGTGCTTGGTGTGCTGAGCCTTGGCCTGAGGATTGGCATTTATCTGGCGCTACCAGAAACATTACTTTCTTGGAACTTTTCCCAATTGTGGTCACGTTGTACTTGTGGGGTTCGCGTTTGAGAGATAAAAAGGTCCTCTTTTGGTGTGACAATCTGGGCATGGTCGGGGTCATTAATAAAAGATCAACGAAGGGCTTGATGATCTCTGAATTGCTGTGTGGGCTTGTTCTTTGCTGTATGTATTTGAATGTGACCATTTGGTCTCATCATGTCCCAGGTTTTGCTAATCGTGTGGCTGATTCTCTCTTTCTCATTTCAAGTGGGAGCTGTTTTGGAAGCTTGCTCCAGAAGCGGATCCAACTGGAGCTTTGGTACCTCCTTTCATTTGGAGATTTGGTTCCTGGAAGCTTGGAAGCTGCTGCGAGCATCACTAGCCCCATCCACTTGGGCGCCCATAAGGTAGTTTCTTTCCTTTCCTCTATGGGGTGGACTTGGGGGCCTGTTTCGGATGTCCTGTTATTGCAATTTATGGAAAAGGCCAGAGCTGCTCCAAAGCCTCCATTAATAAACAATTATACGGTTTTTCCTTTTTTATGAAGGTTCATGGTTGGGGTTTTCCAATTGGCCATTTTGTGATTCGGCGGTTGTTGGTTGGATGGTCCAGAGATTCCACTCATACTGGGGATTAGTGCTTGCCCATTACACATGACATCCTTTTGAGACTAGGGGATATTTTGCTTGACATTTGCACATCCCCTTATGAATATTGCCTTTTTAGGGAGGCTTTTGTGCTGGCATTTTTTGGAACATTCAGGGTTAGTGAAATAGTAGCCAGGGCATCAAAAGGGGCTGAATCCTCTGGTTTGCTAGTGTGGCATGTAACTTTATTACCTACCTCCTTACTGTTGTATATTCCTAAATAAAAAACTGATCAAGCAGGAAAGGGGCTTTCAGTTCTAGTAAGGGCTGTTCCAGGTAGCCAATTCGGAAGCATATTCTCAGCTGTGTGCCCCTGGGTTGGCCCAGTTCTTGGTCCATGCAAATCTCTGTCCTCTGACAAAATATCAATTTCAGATGGTTCTGTGGTCCAGTTTTCTGTCCTTGGGTTTAAATGCGGGGAAAATTTGGGACACAATCTTTTAAACTAGAACAAAGGGGAAAGACGACAGTCGCTCAGCAGCGCATGGCTCGGAGAGAGGACACTAATGATGCATTAGAATTAGGGCATCCCAACAGTGAGGTTCCAATAATAAGAAAAGTGCCTGTAATTAAAAACTCACCTGAGCTAAAAAATTCTAACTTATCCCTATCAATTAAAAAGCAGAATGAAAATACAAAAAACAAACTTTGAAATGTTTGTATGCTAATGCCAGAAGTCCAAGAAGTAAGATGGGAGAATTAGAATGTATAGCAGTGAATGATCACATCACTCTATTGAATTTACAACACTCAAAAAAGAGTACAATAATTCACGGATGTTGATTAAAGTTACAAAAAATTTTTGTGGAAGGAGAGGAACGTTTCATATGCAATTATCATAAATCCCCACCAGGGGTAATATGATGGTGAATATAATCATAAACGGACCTCCTCCATCCTGTGTAAACCATCGACATGTAAAAAATGCTCAAATGGTACAATTTTTTTCAAGAAACTTTTTTTATGTCCATCTAAAATCTTTATCTTGCTAACCCCGGTGAATGAAATCACTCCTACGGTGAACTTGTTTCAAATTGACACTCCTGGCAGCCTTATTTAAATGATCCCAACAAAGGGTATGGAATTTGGATGGAATTATTGAAATGCTTAGAAAACAACCTAGATAGGCATAATAGGCAGTCTCTGATGGCTTAAGGAATAAGCTCATACAACACCCCGACTTATCTGATGGTTTGAAGGGTCACCGACGTAGCCACGTTTCAGGTCCGTTCAAGGACCTTTCATCCGGGAAAATAATCCTCTCGTGATGTTTTGTCGGTGGATGTTGAGCCGTTGCCTGCTAGGTCTGAAGCGTGAGTCCTTTCGACTCTATCCAAGGCTGACAACGCTTTGAGCTACCGGCTGCGTCGTTTTTAAACGTTGTGCTGTACTAGCTGCGTGACCAATCCCCAACAGGCTCTGAAACCATGACGTGTATATTAAACCTACCAATCAAAAACACTCTCCATTCGGCGCTCCAAACACATGCTCCAAACTACAGAATGGAATTCCAATCCAATAATTCGTTTAACCCGGCTGGAACCTGGGATTTCAATGTGAAAATCCAAAAGACTTCCCACTTATTTAGAAGCCTAATCCGATCACCCCCACGAGGGGATTTCAAGACTTGATCTAAAATAGTCCATTTCAAATCTGAGAAAGCGTGATTTGCCTGCACGCAGTGTGAAACAATGGGCGCTGTCAAAGTTTCAGTGTGTACTTTAGATTTGTGTTCGTTCAGGCGAATTCTAATTTTCCTGATAGTTCTGCCAATATAGACCTTGGGACAAGAGCATACAATCACGTAAACAACGTGATCTGAGTCGCATGTTGTATGAGTTTTACGAACGACTTTGTATTCTGTCACAGGTTCGATCCATATTTCTCCATCAATGCTATGTTGACAATGTGCGCAATGTCCACATTGATTATGGCTGCCTCTCAAATTGCCACTGGGACCATGAGTCACCGCATGAATCAATGTATCACGAATGTTCCTGCCTCGTATTGTAACAATTAGCGAAGGATCTTTAAAAATCTCATGTAAAGCTAATACTGGCCAGTGTCCCAAGGCTCTTGTCTCCATGATATATTGGTCCATTCCCTGTGCTCTGCCAATTGGGTCCTGTGACCTACCAGCTCTGCCTACCCTCCTCCTTAAGGATTCCTAACTCCTTCCATGCCTCTCCTAAAACCTCTGGTACTCTCCTGGCCTTCTCGGAAGATACATGAAATTCAAAAGATTGCCTCTGAGAGTGACACCACGTACTAGGTGCGCGATGTCCTTGATGTGGGAAAACGTGGCTGAAGATGGGAGTACCTCCTCTCTTGGGAGGGATACAGCCCATAGAAGAACACCTGGGAGTTGGTCTCCAACAAACTGGACAAGAATCTGATCAAGCAGTTCCATGCCTCTCACCTCAGTAAGCCAAAACTTTCAGCAGGGGAGCAGTGAAGGAGGTACTGTTACACTAGCCATCCATTGAGTCCTTCGTCCGGCTTCCCTTATGCAACACTGCTCTACAGTGGGATCAGGCCCAGGTTCCTTGGTAACAGTGGGAAGCCACTGATGATGTATGGTGCTGCCTTCGGCCACAGCCCGCCAGCCCAATGCAAGCTCCACCAACACTGACTGTCCTCTTCTCTCCATGGCTGGGATGCTACCAGTCTCCTTTGGCAAGGAAACTCCCTCTAGGCATGCATTTGCACCTTCCTCGGCCATTTAAAGGGCCCATGGCAGGAAGTGCTGCTGGCCCTCTCAGATGACATCATCTCCAGGACAATATACAGGGTGGCCCATGGAAAAGTAGTCTGCCTCCAATGCACTGATATGGATCCTGCTTCCAGCCTTTATCTTGGTAACATGTCTCCTCACTCATTGCACTGCATGTCTCTTCCCTCATTCTCTTGGATCACCTCAGCTTTGACCTCAGACTGGACAGTGACCATGAGATATGCCACCTGCCTTGACCCTCACCTGGAACCCAACCACAAGATACATCGCCTGCCTTGACCCCTGCCTGGAACCTGATTACGAGAGATGCCGCCTGCCTTGACCCTCACCTGGGACCTGCTCCCTCACTCCACTGCCTGTTCTTGGACTTGGCCTACTCTTCAGCACCTCTCCTTCTCCAGGACTTCCTTCACTGCAGAGATCCCATGCAAGTCCACCCGGATGGAATAAATAACAGTTTTATGGAGCAATTGGTTCAGGAACCAATGAGAGAAAGAGCAATTTTAGATCTAATTCTCAGTGGAGCACAGGATTTGGTGAGAGAGGTAACAGAAGTGGGGCCACTTGGCAATAGTGATCATAATATGATCAAATTTGAATAAATGACTGGAAGGGGGACAGTAAGTAAATCCATGGCTCTATCACTAAACTAAACAGAAGGGAAACTTTGATAAAATTAGAAAAATAGTTTTAAAAAATCTGAAAGATGCAGCTGTGTGGACACTTAAAACATACTATCTTAGAAGTGCAGTCCAGATGTATTCTATGCATTAAGAAAGGTGGAAGGAAGGTCAAACGGTTGCCGGCATGGCTAAAACGTGACGTGAAAGAGGCTATTTTAGCCAAAAGATTTCATTCAAAAATTGGAAGTAGGATCAATCAGCAGAAAACAGGATAAAGCATAAGTATTGGCAAGTTAAATGTAAGACATTGATAAGACAGACTAAGAAAATTTGAAAAGAAGTTAGCTGTAGAGGCAAAAACACTTAAAAAAAACTTTAAAAAATATATCCAAAGCAGAAAACCTGCAAGGAAGTCAGTTGGACTGTTAGATGATCGAGGGGTTAAAGGAGCACTTAGAAAAGGTAAGGCCATTGTGGAAAGACTAAATAAATTATTTGCTTTGCTGTTTACTGGAAAATGTAGTAGGCTAGATTGACAAACTAAAGACTAGTAAATCACCTGGAACAAAATGGTATACACCCCAGGGTTCTGAAAGAACTAAAAAATGAAACTTCAGACCTATTTCAATTAATTTCTAAACTATCATTAAAATCATCTATTATACCTGAAGATTGGAAGGTATCCAATGTACCCTCGATATTTAAAAAGGGCCCCATGGTCAATCCAGGAAACTATAGACCAGTGAGCCTGACTTCAGTGCCGGGAAAAATCATGGAAACTATTATATAGAATAAAATCACAAAACATTTAGATTGACATGGTTTAATGGGACACAGCCAGCATGGATTTACCCAAAGGAAGTCTTGCATCACAAAGCTCCTACATTTTTTTTAAGAGGTGAATAAACATGTAGACAAAGGTGAACCTATAGAAGTGGTGTATTTGGGTTTTCAGAAGGCATTTGACAAATTCCCATCATGAGAGGCTTCTAAGAAAACTAAAAAGTCATGGGACAGGAGGTGATGTCCTTTTGTGATTAAAAGACAGAAAACAGAGAGTAGGATTAAATGGTAGGGATGTGCATTCATTTTCAACAAATGTGCAATCTGCAACACATAAGTCCCTGTTTGTTTGATTCATGGGTTCACGAAACGCATGGCGATCCCCCCACAAATGAAACATGTCATATTTGTTTCATTCTTTTGGTTTGTAGTGATTTCTTAGCAGCCGTTTGAAATAGGAGAAGGCCATGTGGGAGTTCCCATAGCAAAAAACCAGCCCTTTCCTGTGAGTCATAAGTGACCTCACAGTCCTTTCATAGAGTGGGTCAGACAGGTTGGCAAGGAGACCAGAATGGCAACTTATCAGATCTAAGCATTTTTCTAATGCAGCCAATCGCCGCTCTCAGTGCTCTGTGATGCTGTTCCTGCTGTACTATTTATACTTTAAGCATGCGGCACGCCACACACTTTCTTCTTGGTGTTTCACTGAGAAGCTTGTTGCTTTTGAGCTCTCTCTGAGTGTCTCAAATCTGTATTAAATTGCTATTGCTGCTTACTACTTTGATAGCAAGCAGCAGTGGGAGCACTGAGAGGAGAGGATCACCTTGCTGGTGGCTGAAAGGAATCAGTAAGTTTTTGCTTGGGACTTTGTCTTTTTTATTTATTTATTTATTTATTTATTTATTCATTCATAAACATTTTTATACCGGTGTTCATAGAGGTACATCACGTCAGTTCACAATATAACAAAAGTAGTGAAATTACATGATAACAGGGAAAAGGGATAGGGGCAACATAGTAAAGCATAGAAGTACAACTCAGATGCAAACAACAAATGTTTCGAGAATATAACGAAAAAGTTATAATGCTGGATCAAGCATTACAAGAATTATAGCTGGAATGAGTAAAAATGAGTTCCGGTGGGGGGGGGGGGGGGGCGCAGGTTCAGGCAGGGGATAGGGTTTGAGAAGGGGGATACTTGGGGTGGAGAGGTGAGCAGCCTAGAGGAATAAAATAGGTAAGATGAGAGACTAGTCAGGATAAGCTTGCTGAAAGAGCCATGTCTTAAGTTTCTTTTTGAATTTCCAAGCGGAGAGACGTAGGCAAGGTGTTCCATCATGTTAAAAGTATTGGGGCAAAGTTAACTATTTGGGAATATTATTTAGTGTGTTTGTGTGTTTGTGCTTTTTATAGTCAGTAAGACAGTGAATAAACAGAAGTTAGACTATTTGTATTTTTAAATAGTCCGCCAGAAAGGCAGCTAAAAAGCAGTAGTTAGTGTGTTTATTTGTAATGGTCTGTAAGGCAGCTAATAAGCAGGAGTTAGAGTGTTTGTATATTTAAAAAAAAGGTAGCCAGAAGCTAGATATAAGCTAGGAGCAGTATATACCTAAGTAAAAAGGTTGAAAAGTTCAGTTTAGTTACTCACCTTGGAAAGGTGTCAAGGTAGTGAGATTTGGTTTGATTAGGTACCAACATTTGTTAATCAAGTGAGTCACTCTGGCTGACTAACTGAAGTTAGACTGTTTGTGTTTCCCAACCCTCACCCACCCACCCCTAGCTCATCCTTTATAGGCGGGTGCCACTTACCAAAAAAAAACCCAAAAACCTTATTGAGAGTTTGATCATTCCCCTGTAGGCCACTACTAGACATATAGGGGTAGATTTTCAAAGGGTTGCGTGCACAAGATACGCACGCAACCCCGGAAAACCTACCCCTGCCTCCCCCTGCTGTTATGAATTTTGCTAGAGAGTTAGCAATCTGTTGTATATCTGATGCTCGAGTAGCAATCTGTATGGATCTGCTATGGAGAAGATGCTAGATGGGAGGAGCAATCAGATAGGAGGAGCAATCTGTAGAGAAAACTCTGTGTAGCGGGCTCCTGGAGAGGGAGGAGTCAGCAATCTTGTAGTGTCTCAGATATCATCTTGCTAAGGAGTAGCAATCTGTAGTGAATCTGATATAGTTATGGGTGGATCCCCGGGCCGATAGCAGATGACCACACTCCCGGGAGGATACCCCGAGAGGGGCCACTGGTTAGGTTGGAGTATGGAGACAGACACACATTAGTTCTTTTATTAAACAGATAATTAGAAACCACCAGAGGTGGCAGTAGTGAGCTGATATGCCCGGCAGGCTGTAGTCCCTCGGGTACTGGAACAACGATCCCAGGATGGCTGAGCTGTTTAGAAACTGTAGAAAGTGAGTAGGCAGAGTTCATAAATAGAACTAGATAACAAAACTCACGTAAGGTCTCAAGTAAGCTCAGGAGCTGGAAAGGATTAGGCCCTCGAGGAGCGAGTACCTGGTTCCAGGGAAAGCTCTGAGACAGTGATATTAACTCACAGTTGTTTGTAGCAGTGATAGCTTCCAGGCAGTAGATAATCTTCAGAGTGGCCAGGAACATGGGCCCTCGAGGAGCAAGTACCGGTTCCTATCTGTAATCTGAAAATAAAGAAAAGAGCAAGGCCCCTTAGGAGCGGGTATCTCTGGTAAGTCCGAGGAGGCAGAGTAGCTTGGAACGATTCCCCTTGTGTATCCTTGCTAACTCAGTTTGTTAGCATTTTCAAAGACCTTTAATTATTGGAAGCAGATGATGTCATCTCAGGGGGACACCCCTGAGGTTCGCGCCCTTGCTGGTACAAGAGTGCGCCCTAGGCATCAGGACAAGATGGCAGAGTTGCAGCATTGAGCCGGTCCGGGGATGCTGGAGGGAGACGGCATGGAGACGCCACGGCAGCCAGCCGTCCATCAGAACCGGAGGGAGTCACCACAGAGGTAAAGAGGGCGGAGTGAGGGTGTCGAGCAGCGATGGACGCAACACCTGCGTGTGCCGAGCCTATCTTGTATAGGCTCGGCGGCGCGCGCAAGCCCCGAGACATGCGTAAGTCACGGGGCTTGAAAAAATGGGCATTCCAGGGGTATTCCGGGGGTGGGACCGAGGCCTCCGGAACAGCCACCGGGCCGGGGGATGGATTTCCAGCGCACGCTAGTTACGCCTGCCCAGAGGCAGGCGTAACTTCTCCAACAAAGGTAAGGGGGGGGGGGTTTAGTTAGGGTTGCGGGGTGGGGTTAGATGGGGAAGGGAGGGGAAGGTGCAGGGGAAGGTGCAGGGGGGCGGAGGAACAGAGGAAGGCTGCTCGGCTCAGCTCGGCGCGCGCAATTTGCACACTTGTGCAGCCCCTTGCATGCGCCGACCCTGGATTTTATAACATGCGTACGGCTGCGCGCGCATGTTATAAAATCTGGCCCATAGTGAATTCTCGAATACATTTAAAGGACCTTAATTAGTAGGGATGTGAATCGTTTTTTGACGATTTAAAACAATCGTCAGATATATTTTAAATCGTCAAAAATCGTTAGAGCCGCAATACAATAGCAATTCCCCCGATTTAATCATCAAAAAAATCGTAAATCGGGGAGGGGGAGGGCGGGAAAACCGGCACAACCAAAAGAACCCTAAAACCCACCCCGACCCTTTAAAAACAAATCCCCCCACCCTCCTGAACCACCCCCCCAAAATGTTTTAATTACCTGGGGTCCAGTGGGGGGGTCCCGGCGTGATCTCCCGCTCTCGGGCCACGGCTGCGTTAATAGAATGGCACCGGTGGCCCTTTTGCCCTTACCATATGTCAGGGCAAAGTTAGCGCCGGTGCCATTTTGGTTCCTGTCACCCGAC
The DNA here is from genome assembly GCF_901001135.1 of Rhinatrema bivittatum. Lineage (NCBI taxonomy): Eukaryota > Metazoa > Chordata > Amphibia > Gymnophiona > Rhinatrematidae > Rhinatrema > Rhinatrema bivittatum. The sequence goes on along the minus strand of NC_042618.1, from coordinate 284,331,340 downwards.
GTCACGCGTGCAGGAGATCGCTCCCGGACCCCCGCTGGACCCCCAGGGACTTTGGCCAGCTTGGGGGGGGGGCCTCCTGACCCCCCACAAGACTTGCCAAAGTCCAGCGGGGGTCCTGGAGCGACCTCCTGCACTCGGGCCATATTGCCAATATTCAAAATGGCGCCAGCGCTACTTTTGCCCTCACTATGTCATACCGTGACATAGTGAGGGCCCCCGCTCCCTGACCCCCGCTGGACTTTGGCAGAGTCTTGTGGGGGTCAGGAGGGCCCCCAAGCTGGCCAAAAGTCCCTGGGGGTCCAGGCGGGGGGTCCGGGAGTGATCTCCTGCACTCGTGACGTCGGTGACAGGAACCCAAATGGCGCCGGCGCTACCTTTGCCCTGTCATATGGTAAGGGCCACCGTGCTCCATTTCGATTAACAGACAGCCGTGGCCCGAGAGCGGGAGATCGCCGCCGGGAAAAAAAACCCGCCCCACTGGACCCCAGGTAATTAAAAACATTTTGGGGGTGTTCGGGAAGGGTGGGGGTAGTTGTTTTAAAGGGTCAGGGGTGGGTTTAGGGTTTTTTGGGTGTGCCGGTTTTCCCGCCCTCTCCCGATTAAAACGATTTTTTATTTTTTTATTTTTTTTAAAACGATTTTTTAAGAAAAAAAACCATGAACGATCAATTTCCCTCCCCCCCAGAACCAAAATCGATCGTTAAGACGATCGTCATCAAAACGATTCACATCACTATTAATTAGACACATTCCTACTCCCATAGCAACCTAAAACTTAAGACGGAACTGAACAAATTTGAGATGAAGGCAGCAGTCCAGCAGCAAGAGAGGGGTTTCTCAGTCTTTTGCATCGAGTGTCACATGTATGATTTTTTCCCCGCCAGTGAGAAATTGTACATGTGCATGCGATGCAAAGAGCTCCTGGCTCTCAGAGAACGAGTCCAATCTCTGGAGGCTAGAGTGGCAGGCCTAGAAGAGCTGAGGCAGACAGAGAGGTATATAGTTGAGACCTTCAGGGACATAGTAGCCAAGTCCCAACTTCAGATTAGCAGCCCTGATGCTGCAGGGCCAGTGCAAGGGTATTAGGCACCCTAGGTAAACCTTACAGCCTGGCGCCCCCCATACACAATTTTAAATTATGCATTTATAACATATTTTACATGAAAAATTACATTCTGAGGTAAAATTAATATACACGTTGTTGTGATAATTTCATGTACTGTTGTGATGCCTACAAGAACACTTTGCATCATGGAATTCATATGGCATCATACCTATTATGATGTTTTGGCATGGTCCTCCCGTATCAGCACAGTACTATCTGCCAACATTAAAAAATAACTACCTACCTATGAAAAAAGAATACCACAAATATTACACCAGAATCTAAAATATCAATACACCTCCTATAGGAAAACAGAACAGGCCAAGCTACTACAGATCCCTACAGAGAAACTACATGCTAAGAATGCTTCATCTCAGACTTTGCATGCAGAACACAAACCCTCAACAATTACAGAATAAAGCACACTAAGTATAAATAGAAATGTGCAGACAAAAACTGAACTGTAAAACGCATGACGCCAGACTCAACAGTGCACAATGGAAAAACAAAAATCACCATTCCTCATGAAACAGTCAATAAAATCAAGATATATAAATCATTAATCATAATAGTAAAATTATACTAATAAAATAATTTCAAAACAGCTGATGATAGAATATCCAATAATAAAAGACTCATGCAAATTTTGAAAACTTTACCAAACAACCAATAAATATTTCAAAACAGTAGATACATCACATACTACCCAATAATTAAAATGGTAGTCAATCAGGAAAAAATGAACTTAAAAAGCCACCTTTACTTACCCTCTCCAGCAGTTCTCCTACTCCTTTCCCTGGCAGGCCACACCAGAAGCAGCAGTAGCTGATGAAGCTGTCCTCACAGTCTTCTTCCTTAGGGACCACAACTAGTCTCTCTCTCTCTCACAAACACACACCTGTCAAATCCTCAGGACCAGTTTTCGTCTCTCACACACAATCATCTCCCCAACCAGTCTCTCTCTCTCACACACACAAGCACACACATACCAGTCATCTCCCTGATCAGTCTCTCTCACACATGCCACACGTCACCTCTCTGGCCAGTCTCTCTCAATCACACAATGCTCTCACTCTCTCTTACTTACACACGGCTTTCAATCACACACATGCTCTCTCTATTTCACTTAAAACACAAGCTCTCAATCATACACATGTTCTATCTCACTTATAAACAGGGCTCAATCATACACATTGCCCCTTCTCTCTCTCACAGCACAGCCAGCCTAAAAAACAAGCTCCATCTCTCTCACACACACACTACACACACAAGAAGCACCCTCCCTGTCTCACACCACAAACACACAGAAGGACCCTCCCTGTCTCACACCACACAGAAGCACCCTCCCTGCTCACATACACACTACACATAGACACAGACGCACCCTCCCTGCCTCACATATGGTGTGTATGTGAGGCAGACACACCCTCCCTGCCTCACATACACACAGACACAGAAGCACCTTCCCTGTCTCACACCTCATACAGACACTGGAGTACCCTCCCTGCCTCACATACACACCATACACAGACACAGAAGCACCCTCCCTGCCTCACATACACACCACATACAGAGAAGCACCCTCCCTGCCTCACATATGCGCCACACACAGACACAGAAGCACCCTCCCTGCCTCACATACACACCACACAGACACAGAAGCACCCTCCCTGCCTCACATACACACCACACAGACACAGAAGCACCCTCCCTGTCTCACATACACGCCACACAGACACACACAAAGGCCCCCAGCTGAACAGCTCATCTCTGGCCCCTGCCGGCCTGGTCTCTGGTGGGCAATGGCTGGCAGTGAAGTCACTCTCCCGGGTTCTCGTGGCAACATTTGGGCTTCTCTTCACTTTTTTCAGCCGCTGCCAGCTTGGGCTCCGACAGCAGCTGACAGCGCCCCTCTTCCTTTCTTCAGCTGCCACTGGCTTGGGCTCCAGCAGCGGCTCATGGCCCCTTTTGCTTGAGCTCCGGTGGGGGCTTGCGGCCCCTCTTCCATTCTTCAGCTCTTGCAGGCCTCTCCGGCCCCGCATGGCTGTCTTGCGACTGTGGCAGGATGGCTCTGCTGCGGCCCCACAGGTTTCTCTTTGGGCCGCGCACCAGCAGACCCTCTTCTTCTCTTTGGCTGGAAAGGCCACCGGTGCCAGGGGTGGATTGCCCCACCGGTGGAAGCCTGATCCCCCAATAGGAAGCCTGGCGCCGGTGGCCTTCAGCACCTACCATGTGACAGGGGCTACCGGTGCCATTTGTTGGCCCTTGTCACATGGTAGGGGCTAAAGACCACTGGTGCCATTTTGGCTAGTGGCAGTTGAGGCCCTGGGGGAGGCAGATTGCCCCCAGTCCCTCCGCTGGACCATCAGGGGGGCATCAGAAGGGTGGCACTGAGGGGGGAGGCAAGGTGAGGCAGGGGCTAGCAGAATTTTGAAAGGGCACCTTTTGCCCTTTCAAAATTCTGCTGCCTGCCGCGGCACCCCCTAAGTCTCGGCACCCGAGACACAGGCCTAGCTCACCTAGTGGTTCCTCCGGCCCTGGGTGCTGCCTTGGAGGAAGAAGATCTCATGATTGGAAAGCATCAACCTGGTGCATCCAGAAAGGATCCTGTAGCAAGGACCTGCTCTCCAGGTGATGCATTGTCCTTTTGCACCGAGGATATCTCCCCAAGGCCTACTGCCCAGGAGGGAAGGGTTAGGTCAGCTGTCATAGTTGGTGATTCGATTATTAGGAATGTAGACAGCTGGGTGGCTGATGGGCATGAGGATCACCTGGTAACATGCCTACCTGATGCGAAGGCGGCGGACCCCATGCTTCACCTAGATAGGATTTTAGAAAGTGCTGGGGAGGTGCCTCCTGTCATGGTATATGTGGTCACCAACGACATAAGAAAATGTGGTAGGGAGGTTCTGGAAGCCAAATTTAGGCTCTTAGGTAGAAAGCTTAAATCCAGAACCTCCAGGGTAGCATTCTCTGAAATGCTCCCTGTTCCACGTGCAGGTCACCAGAAGCAGGCAGAGCTTCCGGTGTCTCAATGCGTGGATGAGACAATGCTGCAAGGAAGAGGGATTCAGTTTTGTTAGGAACTGGGGAACCTTTTGGGGAAGGGGGAGTCTCTTCTGAAGGGATGGGCTCCCCCTTAACCAGGGTGTGGAACCAGACTGGTGGTGCTAACTTTTAAAAAGGAGATAGACCAGTTTTTAAACTAGAACAAGGGGTAAAGCTGACAGTCGCTCAGCAGTGCATGGTTCGGAGAGAGGTATCTTCAAAGGATACTAATGATGCATTAGAATTAGGGCATCCTGACAGTGAGGTTCCAATAATTAGAAAAGTAGTCCAAGTGCCTGTAAATAAAAACTCACCTGAGCTAAAAAAAATTCTAACTTATCCCTATCAATTAAAATGCAGAATGAAAATACAAACAAAAAACAAACTTTGAAATGATTGTATGCTAATGCCAGAAGTCTAAGAAGTAAGATGGGAGAATTAGAATGTATAGCAGTGAATGATTACAGACTTAATTGGCATCTCAGAGACATGGTGGAAGGAGGACAACCAATGGGACAGTGCTATACCCGGGGTACAAATTATATCACAATGACAGAGAGGAGCACCCGGGAGGCATTGTGGCACTTTGTCCGTGCTGGCATAGAGTCCAACAGGATAAACATCCTGCATGAGACTAAATGCACAATTGAATCTTTATGGGTAGAAATCCCTTGTGTATCGGGGAAGTCTATAGTGATAGGAGTATACTACTGTCCACCTGGTCAGATGGTGAGACTGACAGTGAAATGCTAAGAGAAATTAGGGAAGCTAACCAAATTGGTAGTGTGGTAATAATGGGAGACTTTAAATTACCCCAATATTGACTGGGTAAATGTATCATCGGTACGTGCTAGAGATATAAAGTTCCTGGATGGAATAAATTACATTTTTATGGAACAATTGGTTCAGGAACTGACAAGAGAGGGAGCAATTTTAGATCTAATTCTAAGTGGAGCATTACTCAGAGGTATTGGTGGTGAGGCCGCTTGGCAATAGTGATCATAATATGATCAAATTTGAATTACTGACTGGAAGGGGGACAGTAAGCTAATCAATGGCTCTCGTGCTAAACTTTCAAAAGGGAAACTTTGATAAAATGAGAAAAATTGTTAGAAAAAACTTAAAGGAGCAGCTACAAAGGTAAAAAGTGTACAGTCTGATTGTCTCACATTTGTGAAGTACCTGCTATTAGTAAAAGTCCGTGAACAGGAGCACCATAGGCAGAAATAGATTAGGCATGAAGCAGAGGAGGAAACAGCAGGCACTTCAGAGAATAGTGCAAGCCCAAGCAGGAGCAGCAGCTAGTACTTCCTCCTCCACTTCAGTACACCAAAGCCATGTTGCCCCTAAAAAAGCATCTGTTCTGGAACAGGCTAGAGTGAAAGCAGCTGGCAAGAAGAACTCTCAACCCACCCAAGCAAAGGAGACACCAGCACAAATGTCAGTGACACGGTATCTCACAGACCCCATAGAAGACATGCAGACAGATCTGCTGGCATATTGGGCAAACAAGTCCACTGTACGGCCACACCTAGCCAAAGTGGCTCAGCGATATCTGTCATGACTACCAACCAGTGTGCCCAGTGAATGTGTATTTTCAATGACAGTGGATATCATGATCCCTCATCGCTCAAGGCTGGCACCAGAGTTGATGGAAATGCCAGTGTTTTTGAAAATAAACAAGCCTTTTCTTGGGTTTCCAGATTTTCCCTGTGAATGGCAAGATGAATAAAAGCAATTTAAAGCCTTGCAGCAGCTCCAACTGCCTTATATGCTCCAGATAATATCAGCACATGTACCTGACCTCAACCCTGTGCCTGTCTGTCCACTGTGCAACCCTTATGTCACTACTACAGGGGCTGACCCCAAATGCTGTGCCTGTCTGTCCAGCCCTTACATCACTAAAGGGCCTGACCTCAAACGCTGTGCCTGCCTGTCCAGCCCTTATATCACCACAATGGCCTGACCTCAAACTCTGTGCCTGTCTGTCCACTGTCCAGCCCTTACGTCACTACAAGGGCCTGACCTCAAATGCTGTGCCTGCCCATACAGCCCTCACGTCAGTACAAGGGACTGACCTCAAAACACTGTGCCTGTCTGTCCACTGTCCACCCCTTATGTCACTACTACAGGGGCTGACCCCAAATGCTATGCCTGTCTGCCTAGCCCTTACATCACTACAAGGGCCTGACCTCAAAAGCTGTGCCTGCTTGTCCAGCCCTTACTTCACTACAAGGGCCTGACCTCAAATGCTGTGCCTGTCTGTCCACTGTCCAGCTCTTATGTCACTAGAAGGGCCTGACCCCAAACTCTGTGCCTGTCTATCCACTGTCCAGCCCTTATGTCATTACAAGGGCCTGACCTCAAATTCTGTGCCTGTCCATCCAGCCCTTACATCACTACAAGGGCCTGACCTCAAACTCTGTGCCTTTCTGTCCACTGTCCAGCCCTTATGTCACTACAAGGGCCTGACCACAAACGCTGTGCCTATCTGAGTTTAGTTCTAGTATTTCTAATTTCAGTTTCATGTATTTGTGCATCACTTCTTTCCAGAATATTCTTTTTCCTGTTTTGCAACATTTGGAATGTAAGAACATAAAAAGCTGACCTAAGGTGTTTGGAGCTTGCATATTTCATATGCTCAATAGTTTTCATGACCTTCATAATAGGGGCCATTTTCCCTAAATCTTTCTTAGGTGCCAAAATTAAATGTTTCTAGTACTATAGAAAACTGGTAGTAGTTGCACTCTAGTTCATCCTCTGTGTTCCCACAGTTTACAGAGGCACTGTGTAGGGTACAAATTCAACATAGGTTGATATTGTAGATTTGGACTTGGGTAGTGGTTTTCTTATTTCTGAGAGCTCTTCAAGTTCCTTTGTCATCAGCTGAAGTGCATAAGTACAGTTAATAGCTTCTGGGGTATTCACAAATAATCTCCAGCTCTCTGTTCTTGCTTTACAAATGGCAGTCTCTATTGATCTGAAAGCATCCTCTATTGAATTACCTGTTGCAGTCTGGGAAGCTGCAGTTCAAGAGTGGACCCTTGAGCCAAACCACCCTGGGTAGAGTAGCTCGGGAGGCAGAGCCACAGGCACAGATCTTCACCCGGGAACCCCCCAGGAGGAGCCCGTAGGGTCTTGGAGCCTTGGGACTTAGGAGACACACGTAAGGATCTTCACCCGGGAACTGGGAACCCCCCAGGAGGAGCCCATACGGTCCCAGAACCTTGGGACTTGAGAGTGCAGATAAGCTCTTTACCCGGGAACCGGAACCCCCCAGGAGGAGCCCGTAGGGTCCCAGTCCCTTGGGACTTATGCACAGTGTCAGTCTCTATAGAAAGGCCCGGGCAAGGAGTAGGCACAGAGTCCAGCAGCAAGAGCCAATAGGCCAGGTAGCACAGAGCAAGCGGGAGCAGGGTCAGAGTCAGTAATGTCTTGAATGGAACTTGCAGGGTTCAATATGGGAGCCAGCAGCGAGTAGGCCTGAGCCTGGCAGGAAGTAGAAGGTATCAAGGCCCAAGACAGTCTGGCAGCAGTTCCAGCCCAGACCTGCGTAGGACGCTGTCCGGAGGACAGGAGCGCAACAGCTGTGGCAGAGAAGCCGTGGACTGAGGCAGGCGGCAGGCAACAGCAGAGTCAGGAACGAGCAGAGGTCAGTGGCTGGCGGCAGGCAGAAGCAGAGTCAGGAACAAGCAGAGGTCGGTGGCTGGCGGCAGGCAGAAGCAGAGTCAGGAACGAGCAGAGGTCGGTGGCTGGCGGCAGGCAGAAGCAGAGTCAGGAACGAGCAGAGGTCGGTGGCTGAAGCAGTACAACGGAAGTGCAACTAAGAACTACACACTGTAGCGACCCTCGTTGCAAGGCAATGAGAGGACTGAAGAACGCCGGTTATATCGGGCTTGGGGCGTGGCGTGGCCAGCTCAGGCGGGGTCAGGCTTCGGTCAGCGTATGTCCATAACGCGCGTCCCCACATCCCCGCGCGCGGGGCGGCAGTGAGACGGCCCAGCAATGGCAGACGCCCCGAATACTCAGCAGAGCCGCGGAGGCGGCGTTCCCGGCCTCGGAGGTGAGCCCTGATTACATCCAGTAAGGGGAAAGCGGTGGAGACCGCAACAGTACCCCCCCCCCCCCCCCCGGTCCTCTTGAGAGGACCGGGTTTTTCAGGATGAGCTTGGTGAAACTGACGCAGGAGATCCTTATCCAAGATATTCCGGCTGGGCTCCCAGGTGTTATCCTACTCACCACATCCTTCCCATGCCAGCAAGTACTCCCATCGGCGATTATGAAATCGAATGTCCAGGACGTCCCGTACCTGGTACGTTGGGTCCTCATCAATGGTGGTGGTAACAGGATCCAGAGGTGCAGGGTGATACCGGGAAAGAACCACTGGTTTCAGTAAGGAGGCATGGAGACGTTGTGTACCTTAAACAAAGAGGGTAACCGAAGTCGGTAAGATACCAGTCCCTATTCGCTCAGCCACTCGGAAGGGACCGCAGAAACTTCGGTGCGAATCGCCGTGAAGGTAGGCGAAGGTGCAAGTTTCGGGTGCTGAGCCAGACTTTGTCTCCTGGCTGGAATATAGGTGCAGGTCGACGATGGCGATCGGCCGTCCGTTTGGCCCTGGCAGTGGCTTGTAGGATCTGTTTTCGGGTTGCGTGCCACAAGGTCTGGAGTTGCTGGGGCTGTAAACTTGAAGCAGCAGGTGAGGCACTGGGAGCCTCTAGTGGAAGTGGTGGTCGTAGAGGTTTTCCATATACGAGATGGAATGGAGATTTGCCCGTGGCAGCATGAACCTGGTTGTTATAGGCAAATTCAGTCCAGGGTAGAAGCTCAGCCCAGTTATCCTGTCTTTCATTAATGAAGGCCCTTAGGTAGGCTTTAAGGGTCCGGTTCATTCTTTCAGTCTGTCCGTTGCTTTGTGGATGGAATACGGTAGAAAAGCTAATCTTCACTTGAAAACACTTGCAGAGAGCTCTCCAGTAGCGAGCCACAAATTGCGAACCTCTGTCAGAAACAATGTCCTGTGGAAGGCCGTGGAGCCTGAACACATGTTGGGTGAACAGGAGGGCCAACTCTGGTGCAGTGGGAAGCTTGGGTAGAGGAACCATGTGGACCATCTTGGAAAAACGGTCAACCGTGACCCATACAACCGTGTGTCCTTGAGAGGGAGGCAGGTCCACGATAAAGTCCGTGGCTACATGGGTCCACGGTTCGGTAGGAACCGGAAGCGAGTGTAACAGGCCAAAAGGAGAACCAGGGTTGGGTTTCTGGCGAGCGCAGGTGGGGCAAGAAGCCACATATGAGGCGACATCTCACCGAATGGTAGGCCACCAGTAGTACCGGTTAATCAGTTCCAATGTCCTGTCACGTCCAGCATGTCCTCCAACCAAGGAATCATGGGCCCATCGTAGTGCCGTCAACCGGTCCCAGTGAGAGAGCGCCGTGCGGTCCTGCGAGACGGTAGTCAGAGCAGAGAGCCAAATCTTGGAGGGATCCAGTATGAACTGCGGAGAGTCAACCTCCTCTTCGGGCACAGGTGGCACGAGACAGGGCGTCAGCCCGGATATTCTTAGCAGCCGGACGAATATTGCAACGATGAAATCAAATCGACTGAAGAACAGGGCCCATCGTGCCTGACGAGGGTTCAGTCGTTGAGGGCCTGAGTCAGAAACTCCAGGTTTTATTATCCGTGTAAACGGTGGTTGTATGTAAGGAGCCCTCGAGCCACTGCCGCCATTCTTCGAGGGCGAACTTGATTGCCAGCAGCTCCTTATCCCCAATGGAATAATTGATCTCTGCGGGTGAGAACGTCCGGGAGTAATAAGAACACGGAACGAGTTGCCCAGAGTCGGAGTGCTGGCTGAGAACAGCTCCTACAGCGATGCTGGAAGCATCGACCTCCACGATGAATGGCCGCGCAGGATCTGGTGGAGGAGACAAACCTCTGAGAAGAAGGCTCCTTGAGATCAGAGAAGGCAGCGATGGCCGTCTCAGGCCAATGCTTGACATCAGCCCCTTTCCGGGTCAAGGGCGGTGAGAGAGCCACACGGTTGAGAGTATCGGGTAATAAAATGTCTGTAAAAGTTTGCAACCCCAGGAAGCGCTGGAGGCCTTAAGACCTGAGGGTTGAGGCCATTTAGTAATGGCGGCTACCTTCTCCAGGTCCATGCGAAAACCGGTAGCAGATATAATATATCCCAAGAAGGGTAGAGAGTCCGCCTCAAACTCACATTTCTCCAGCTTGGCATATAGGTGATTCTCCCGTAGAGCCTGAAGGACCTGACAGATATGTTGACGGTGGGAGTTCAAGTCCATAGAGTAAATAAGGACGTCATCCAAATAGACAATTACATGGGAGTGAAGCATCTCTCGGAGGACCTCGGTCATGAGGTGCTGGAAGACGGCGGGGGCATTACAAAGCCCAAGGGCATTACGAGATATTCGTAATGCCCATCACGTGTGTTTGAACGCTGTCTTCCATTCGTCCCCCGGTCGGATGCGTACGAGGTTATAAGCCCCTCTCAGGTCCAACTTGGTAAGATGCGGGCACCTTGAAGACGGTCCAGTAGTTCAGGGATGAGGGGCAGTGGGTAGTGGTTCCGCTTAGTTATAGCGTTGAGACCGCGGTAATCAATGCATGGTCGTAGTGACCCATCCTTCTTGCCCACAAAAAAGAATCCCACTCCTGCCGGGGAGCGGGATGGCGAATGAATCCTTTGTCTAAGTTCTCAGAGATGCATTGAGACATCTTTTTGGTCTCTGGGAGAGAGAGGGGATACACCCGGCCGCGAGGTGGCGTAGAGCCAGGAACCAGATCAATGGGACAGTCGAAGGGCCTATGTTCCGGAAGAATCTCTGCCATCTCTTTGGAAAAGACGTCCTGATATCCTTGATAAGCTTTGGGCAAAAGGTGTGTGGAGCAGAGATGCAGAGCGCTGGGAAGATGAGGAAGCTTCAAGCACCGGTCAAAACATGCAGGGCCCCAACTAACCAACTGGAAGTCATCCCATTTGATGACGGGTGAGTGTTGGCGAAGCCAGGGCAGTCCCAACACTAAGGGATGCACGGCTCTCTCCAGGACGAGTAGAGAAATCTCCTCAGTGTGAAATAGCCCCGTCTGCAGGGTTACGGGCCTCGTAGAGCAGGAGATATGTCCGGCAACAAAGTCCCTCGTATCGAGGAGATGCGTAAGGGGGGATTCTTACGCTCGGTGGGCAAACCCAATTGGTTCACCAGTTCTGCCACAATGAAGTTCCCCTCGGCCCCCGAATCAATAAAGGCCCGAATCTGGACCTCCCCACCGGGGTACTTGAGGGTTACTGGCAGAGTGCAGAGAGGAGCGGATCCGGTAGCGCCTAGGTGTAGCTCCTCGGTATAACCTAGGCACGACCGTTTCCCGGATGCTCGGTGCAAGACAACAGGTAGTGTCCTTTACCACCGCAGTATAGGCAGAGGCCTAACGAGCGCCGACGGCTCCTCTCGTCTGGAGTAAGTGGTGACCTGCCCAGCTGCCTGGGTTCGGAGGTTGATTTAACCGCAGGGGAAATCCTCTGCTGAGAAGGCCTGCAGGAGACACGTGACTGACTCCTGCTACTAGACCGAGTCTCTCTATCACGCTGTTGGAGCCGGCGGTCAACCTTGCCTGCAATATCCATTAGGTCATTTAACTCCTCAGGAATCTCTCGCCCCGCCAGTTCATCTTTAATCCGGCCAGCCAGGCCCTCAAGAAAAATCCCCTTTAAACAGTCATTTTGCCAATCCAGCTCCATAGCTAAGGTCCGGAAGTGGATGATGTGCTGGGCCACAGGGCGTGTGCCCTGTCGGAGATGCAGAAGCTCAGAGGCTGCTGTAGACTGCCGCGCGGGGTCATCAAAAGCCAGACGGAACTGGAGGAGGAAACTCCTGGAGATTCTGTAGCAGAGGGTCTGAGCATTCCCACAAAGGTGAATGCCCATTCTAGGGCCTTGCCATCCAGTAGAGAAAAAATATATGCCACTTTACTTACCTCTGTGGGAAACTGGTTGGGTAACAAGGTGAACCGTACTTGACATTGGTTCAGGAACCCGCGGCAGGATTTACTGTCTCCCCGCATAACTGCTGGGAGCTGGCAACTGGGTATTGGGTGCGACGCCAGATACAGAAGACCCTTGGTGAGTAGAAGCCTCTAGACGGTAGGCCAGTTGCTCCATGGTGGCAGCAAGCATGTCAATGCAGAGTTGCTGCTGTTGCAGGCGTTGCGCCATCCCAGGTATCGCCTGCAAGCTGGGGGACTTCCGCCGAGTCCATGGCCTTGCAAACTGTTGCAGTCTGGGAAGCTGCAGTTCGAGAGTGGACCCTTGAGCCGAACCACCCTGGGTAGAGTAGCTCGGGAGGCGGAGCCACAGGCAACAGATCTTCACCCGGGAACCAGGAACCCCCCAGGAGGAGCCCCGTAGGGTCCTGGAGCCTTGGGACTTAGGAGACACACGTAAGGATCTTCACCCGGGAACTGGGAACCCCCCAGGAGGAGCCCGTAGGGTCCCAGAACCTTGGGACTTGAGAGTGCAGATAAGCTCTTCACCCGGGAACCGGAACCCCCCAGGAGGAGCCCGTAGGGTCCCAGTCCCTTGGGACTTATGCACAGTGTCAGTCTCTATAGAAAGGGCCCGGGCAAGGAGTAGGCACAGAGTCCAGCAGCAAGAGCCAATAGGCCAGGTAGCACAGAGCAAGCGGGAGCAGGGTCAGAGTCAGTAATGTCTTGAATGGAACTTGCAGGGTGCAATATGGGAGCCAGCAGTGAGTAGGCCTGAGCCTGGCAGGAAGTAGAAGGTATCAAGGCCCAAGACAGTCTGGAAGCAGTTCCAGCCCAGACCTGCGTAGCACGCTGTCCAGAGGACAGGAGCGCAACAGCTGCGGCAGAGAAGCCGTGGACTGAGGCAGGCAGCAGGCAACAGCAGAGTCAGGAACGAGCAGAGGTCAGTGGCTGGCAGCAGGCAGAAGCAGAGTCAGGAACAAGCAGAGATCGGTGGCTGGCGGCAGGCAGAAGCAGAGTCAGGAACGAGCAGAGGTCGGTGGCTGGCGGCAGGCAGAAGCAGAGTCAGGAAGGAGCAGAGGTCGGTGGCTGGCGGCAGGCAGAAGCAGAGTCAGGAACGAGCAGAGGTCGGTGGCTGAAGCAGTACAATGGAAGTGCAACTAAGAACTACACACTGTAGCGACCCTCGTTGCAAGGCAATGAGAGGACTGAAGAACGCCGGTTATATCGGGCTTGGGGCATGGCGTGGCCAGCTCAGGCGGGGTCAGGCTTCCGGTGAGCGTACGTCGATAACGCGCATCCCCGCGTGCGCGCAGGGCGGCAGCGAGACGGCCCAGCAATGGCGGACGCCCCGAATACTCAGCAGAGCCGCGGAGGCGGCGTTCCCGGCCTCAGAGGTGAGCCCTGATTACAGCCAGTAAGGGGAAAGCGGTGGAGACCACAACATTACCTTCACAAATGAAAAAAATGCCATTTTCTTCTGGCAGTAAACCAGTTCAGGAAAAGTGACAGATCAAAACACAACATACCTGCACAAAGGAAACGGATTGCGGATGACACTAAGATCTGCAACAGAGTGGACACACCGGAAGGAGTGGAGAGAATGAGACGGGATTTAAGGAAGATGGAAGAGTGGTCGAAGATATGGCAGCTGACATTCAATGCCAAGAAGAGCAGAGTCATGCATATGGGGAGTGGAAATCCGAATGAACTGTATTCGATGGGGGGAGAAAGGCTGATGTGCACGGAGCAGGAGAGAGACCTTGGGGTGATGGTGTCTAATGATCTGAAGTCGGCGAAAGAATGTGACAAGGCGATAGCTAAAGCCAGAAGGATGCTGGGCTGCATAGAGAGAGGAATATCGAGTAAGAAAAGGGAAGTGATTATCCCCTTGTACAGGTCTTTGGTGAGACCTCACCTGGAGTATTGTGTTCAGTTCTGGAGACCGTATCTCCGAAGAGACAGAGACAAGATGGAGGCGGTCCAGAGAAGGGCGACCAAAAAGGTGGAAGGTCTTCATCAAATGACTTATGAGGAGAGATTGAAGAATCTAAATATGTACACCCTGGAGGAAAGGAGGAGCAGAGGTGATATGATACAGACTTTCAGATACTTGAAAGGTTTTAATGATCCAAAGACAACGACAAACCTTTTCCGTAGGAAAAAAATCAGCAGAACCAGGGGTCACGATTTGAAGCTCCAGGGAGGAAGATTCAGAACCAATGTCAGGAAGTATTTCTTCACGGAGAGGGTGGTGGATGCCTGGAATGCCCTTCTGGAGGAAGTGGTGAAGACCAGAACTTTGAAGGACTTCAAAGGGGCGTGGGATAAACTCTGCGGATCCATAAAGTCAAGAGGCCGTCAATAAAGAGTGGGTGGCTCGCCAGAATGACAGCTACTGCCTGGAGATAATACCCTTATTCAATAAACATACACATGGTTTCTGTGACTCCAACATTGCTCTAAGCTTCAACAGAAAGAGGAAATGTGGAAAAAAGGATTTGCACTCACAAAGCGGGGAGTAGCTGGCTTGTTACGGCGGTTACTACCCCAAACCAAATAAGCCTGATACTTTCAATGCATATCCAACATAGCTCTCTGCTTCAACGGCAGGGGAGAAGAAAAACTGATACTTCACGCATATCCAGCATAGCTCTCTGCTTCAACGGCAGGGGAGAAGAAAAACTGATACTTCACGCATATCCAGCATAGCTCCCTGCTTCAACGGCAGGGGAGAAGAAAAACTGATACTTCACGCATATCCAGCATAGCTCCCTGCTTCAATACGGCAGGGGAGAAGAAAAACAACCAATAAGGGCTGAATAACATAGTCTTGGTAAAACAAATAAGCATGGGTGTAGCTTGCTTATTGCGGCGGTTACTACCCCTACTACCCCTAACTAATCAAGCTTGATATTTCACTTGGATGAAGTTCCATCACTGCTCTCTACATTAATGGTGGGGGAGGAAGGGAAATAGAACCAAAGAGCTAAGAGAAACAGATAAGTATGAGAAAAAAATGTGTGAAGCTTGCTGGGCAGACTGGATGGGGCCGTTTGGTCTTCTTCTGCCGTCATTTCTATGTTTCTATGGAACTCTCCCCGAGTGCAGCCTATCTCTTAGTACCCCGCTGACCCTTGTTGAACCAGAAACCGCTGTTCACATGGAAACCTCCTCCACATCACCAGAGACACAGTTCTAGAAAGGAGATATAGCTGTGACCCTCTCCCAGGGGTTTCAAGAGAAGAAGTAGGAGTTCAAGCAGAGATACTCTCACACTGTCTCAAGAAGCTTGAAAGGAATGAGAATCTAGGAATTTGTGGTTGAAAAGTGAAGCAAAAAGTACTTTAACTGTGATGGGAACTTGTTTTGGACCAGAAGGCAATCTGTGCCAACAGGTACTTGATACAGGGCTAGGTTGATTTCTGTCTGCAGAATCATAGGGATTTCATCCTTGAGCTGAAGTAACTGAATCAGAGTTTGCGACTGTAAGAGGATCAGGGTAAGCTAAAGAAAGGGCTATTAGAGCATAAAGTAGGAGAAATTTAATGCAGCAAGTATTAGAGAATTTCTAGAAGTTCTCTACTCAGTTTTTCAACTTTTGTTGATTGAAGAACTGGCTACAACAAGCTGTCTTTCTAGTCTGGACCACCATCTGTCTATTGGACATTGGTCTTATTTGAAGGAGAAAACTTGTGTGTATGTTCTTGGCTCAGTTTTGACCCTGCAGGTTATCCTGTCTCCAGTCCACAACCCAAGAAAGACTATTATTCCTCATCTTGGGTGGGTTCACCCCATGCTGCCCAAGGCTGAGAATGTGGCCCTGATGGAACAGGGTTTACAATGAGATAAATTCATATACTTGTGCTCCAGTATATGCAAATGTATGTCATGCATATTCATTGTGGATATCCTGAAAACTTGATTAGGTGAGGGGTCACCAGGACAGGTCTGAGAAACCCTGCTCTAGGTCTGCTTGAATTCTAAGTCTCCTAGAATTAAAAACAGTACTCCATGGGGAGGTCTCACCAAGAATTTATATTAAATCTCTATTTTGTCTGCTTTCAATAGATTTCCCAATATGCTTTAGAATTCCATTGACTTTCCCCACTACCTTGTTCCATCATTTGGCAATCCCTGAGGAGATCAGATGAAAATCACCATTGTATCACTCTTCCTTTGATTTCTTCCATCATGTATTACTTCCCTGGTTTTCTGTGGCCCAAATTACATGAAAGCAAAATATTTTTTAAATGGATTTTAGGTAATTACATTCTGTGCTATTTCAGAAGAGATTATGTTCACATATTCTTTCAGCATAATTGTAATGCTCTCTTTTAATTCATCTAGTAAAAATTGTTCATACCTAAGAAATAAAACAAACCAGTAACTAAATGCTGTGTATAGTATTGCAATGTAGTGATAATAAAATGTTACCTCTTAGGATTCTGATTGGTGCACTCCTATGCTATGGAACAAGAGTCAAGTATGGGATCAGGATGACACCATCAATAAAGTTAAGAGTGGTTTGCAGCTAGGCATGCAAATGAAAGAAGAAGACAAGTACACAGAGGAACCTGAACTAGACCTTAGCAGAACTTTGAAGACAAAGCCAAAATCATCCAGATCAGGAGCAGAAGAGTCCAGCATGCTTCAAATGGAGGAAAAAATCCCAGTTTTACTTCAAAGGTACAGTAATTTTTATGTAACCTCCTTCCCTCCCATCAGATGGGAGACATAAATGTGAGAGAGTTTGTCACTTGTGATGGTTAAGGGCCAGTTTCTTAGAAAGGGTTCAGAAAACAAATGGTCAAACAGATAGGGTAGTGGATCTGCCAGAGGCAAATAGAGTGCCCACGCTATTCTTGAGCTGGAACCAGGAAGCCCAAATTCTGGTGTTCCCCCTCTTTGAACTCAACCTCTTTCTCTATTGTGGTTGCTAGAAGTCAAGGTGCAACCCAAACAAGATTCACACCAAATCATATTTCAAAACTTTAAACTTTTATTTCTCGGATTACCAGCCAGCAACTATTTACAAGATGGATACAAAGCAGCAAATGGATTTTGATGTTATCTAAGTTCACATGCTTTACAGCCAAGATACCAATCTCCAGATATTAATCCAATAGTGGTTAACTCGTTACACAATTCTCCCAATAAATATTTCTACACCTATATAATAAGAACATGCCATACTGGGTCAGATAAAGAGTCCATCAAGTCCAGCATCCTGTCTCCAACAATCCAGGCCATAAGAACCTGGCAGGTTCCCAAAAACTAAGTCTATTTATTTGAGGTTTTTTATATACCGAGGTTTAGCAATAAGCCTTCACCCCGGTTCACAATAGAACAACTTGTTACATAGAACAGTAAGTCTATCCCATATTACTGTTGCTAGTAATAGCAGTGTCTATTTTTCTAAGTCAATTTAATAGCAGGTAATGGACTTCTCCTCCAATAACTTACCCAATCCTTTTTTTAACCCAGCTGCACTAACCACATCCCCTGGCAACAAATTCCAGAGTTTAATTGTGCTTTGAGTGAAAAAGAACTTTCTCCGATTAGTTTTAAATGTGCCACATGCTAACTTCATGGAGTGCCCCCTAGTCCTATTATCCAAAAGAGTAAATAACTGATTCACATTTACCCATTCTAGACCTCTCATGATTTTAAACACTTCTATCATACATCCTCTCAGCCATCACTTCTCCAAGCTGAAAAGTCCTAACCTCTTTAGTCTTTCCTCATAGGGGAGCTGTTCCATCCCCTTTATCATTTTGGTCGCCCTTCTCCATCACAACAATATCTTTCTTGAGATGTGGCAACCAGAATTGTACACAGTGTTCAAGGTGCGGTCTCACCATGGAAAGATACAGAGGCATTATGGCATTTTCTGTTTTATTCACCATTCCCTTTCTAATAATTCCCAATACTGTTTGCTTTTTTGACTGCCGTAGCACACTGAACCAATGATTTCAACATGTTATCCAATATGACACTTAGATCTCTTTCTTGGGTGGTAGTTTCCTAATATGGAACCTAACATTGTGCAACTATAGCATGGCTTATTTTTCCCTATATGCATCACCTTGCACTTATAAATGTGAAGATACAATTGGCAAATTCAAAAGAACAAAAACTTCACATATAAATGTAAATCATTTAAATTAATATCATTGAAAGGATGTTATAATGAGGAGGAGAAAGACTTCAGAGCCTCTATACCTATTCTCACCGGAACGGTACGGTACTTTAGACCGATTATACCAATCATAGGTCTTAAAAAACCGCTGGCCACCTAATTCAATTTTATTATTCCAAAAATATTGTCATGTTTTTTTTTTTCTTTTTTTCTTTGAACGATTCATCACTAGTCATGGGATTCACAGAGCCACTGAGTATCACAATTATACAAATTACTCGGTATATCTTCCAAAGGAATTAACTCTAGACATTCTTCACAACAATGGTCAGACATATTATTGTTACAAAAGAGGTTAGTTTGTGCTGAGTTACATAGCAGTATACTAGGTGAATATTGTAAAACTGAAAGAATTCCTAGGGGTTTAAGAATCATGAAGGCACCCAAACATTTTACAGAGGACTGTGAATTCATCACCAAATGGAATTCCATATTGAACAAATGTTCTCTCGACCTAATGATTTTAATAATTGAATCATCTAGGAAAACCATTCATGAAATAAAAAATGATATTGAAGTCCAAATTAATGAGTTAAAAAAGAATTCCACCACAGATCTCTTTGATTCTAATTTTGAAGAGCTTGAAATATCTATTTTTGAACAAGGTCTTTCTGGTTTGAACATGAATAAGTCATTCAAGTTACCAATCCGGTCTAAATAACCGCTAGAAAGCAAACATGGGAAATCGATGTTTTTATATGTGAAGGAGATGGTCGTGTGCAACATCAAGATTCAGATAAGTGTATTTTTCCAAGTACTAAACTATTGAGGAATGAACTCTTAATTCCTTTGGAGGACATTTATTTATTTATTTGTTTTTTTATATACCGATATTCAACTAGAGTCATCACATCGGTGTACATATAACAAAAAGTTAGAAATGTTACATTGTAATAATCATAACAGTGAGAAGACTAAATGTAAAAAGAGAAAAAAAAATAAAAAATGTGTGAAAAAGAAGTAATGAGAAATAGTTAAAATGAGATTAGAAGAATAATACGATTTATCATTTATTTATTTATTTAAAGTCTTTTTTATACCGAAGTATAGCAAAAAATGCCTTCACTCCGGTTACAGAATAACAACTTGATACATACAACGAGTTTGATACATATAACTAACAATATGAAAGAGAAATCATGTTGAGTCTGTATAATTGTGATACTCAGTGGCTCTGTGAATCCCATGACTAGTGATGAATCATTCAAAGGATTTTAAAAGTAAAATTTAGAAAAAAGAAAAAAAGAAAAACAAACATGAAAATATTTTTTGAATAATAAAATTGAATTAGGTGGCTGGAGGTTTTTTAAGACCTATGATTGGTATAACCTCTAAAGTACCATACTGTTCCGGCTCTGAGGTCTTTTTCCTCCTCATTATAACATCCTTTCAATAATATTAATTTAAATGATTTACATTTATATGTGACGTTTTTGTCACCTTGCACTTATCCACATTAAATTTCATCTGCCATTTGGATGCCCAATTTCCAGTCTCACAAGGTCTTCCTGCAATTTAACACAACTGCTTGTGATTTAACTACTCTGAATAATTTTGTATCTGCAAATTTGATTACCTCACTCATCATATTTCTTTCCAGATCATTTATAAATATATTGAAGAGTATGGATCCCAATACAGATCCCTGAGGCACTCCACTGCCCACTCCCTTCCACTGAGAAAATTATCCATTTAATCCTACTCTGTTTCCTGTCTTTCAGCCAGTTTGTAATCCACGAAAGGACATTGCCACCTATCCCATGACTTTTTACTTTTCCTAGAAGCCTCTCATGAGGAACTTTGTCAAACGCCTTCTGAAAATCCAAGTACACTACATCTACCGGTTCACCTTTATTTACATGTTTATTAACTCCTTCAAAAAAGTGAAGCAGATTTGTGAGGCAAGACTTGCCTTGGGTAAAGCCATGCTGAATTTGTTCCATTAAACAATGTCTTTCTATATGTTCTGTGGTTTAGATATTTAGAACACTTTCCACTATTTTTCCTGGCACTGAACTCAGGCTAACTCACCTGTAGTTTCCCGGATTGCCCTTGGAGCCCTTTATAAATATTGGGGTTACATTAGCCACCCTCCAGTCTTCAGGTACAATGGATGATATTAATGATAGATTAAAAATTTACTAATAGGTCTGAAATTTCATTTTTGAGTTCCTTCAGAACCCTGGGGTATATACCATTCAGTCCAGGTGATTGACAAGTTGAAGAGTAGTAAATCAGGCCTACCACATCTTCTAGGTTCACTGTGATTTGGTTCAGTCCATCTGAATCATTACCCATGAAAACCTTCTCTGGTATGGGTATCTTCAACATCCTCTTCAGTAAATACTGAAGTAAAGAAATCATTTAATCTTTCCGCAATGGCCTTATTTTCTCTAAGGGGGTCATTTATCAAAGTGCTGTATGGCGTTTTTGCATGCGAAAATGCCTTTAACGCATAGTGTGATGCAAATTAGAAAAGGGGGAGGAGTTGTGACCAAGTGGGCTGGCTTCATAATTTGGGAAGCCCTATCGCACAGCTTTAATGCGTATTTTAACTACACATTTTTCTTTTGCGTAAAGTTGTTACTTTAGCGCTTTAGTGTTATGTTTTTGCAAATGCCATTTTAAGCTCCTGGAGATCCAGCCTAGCTATCAGGGCCCTTCTACTGGGGGGGGGGGGGGGGGGGGGGGGAGAGAGAGAGAGAGAGAGAGAGACTAGCCATAATGCCCTCATACTAGGTAGGTATTTATACCTCTATATGAGGCCTACCTAGTCAATCGAGGTGAGGTTTAGGTATTAGTGTAGGAATTAGGGGCCACTTTGACATTCAAAGTGAGACGTACGAACAGAACAGTGCTCTCTTGTGAAGAAACTCTGAAGGTCATCAAATTTTCACAAGAGACTGTTCTGTTCTTACTCCCCCTTCCCCAAAAGGTTCCCCAGTTCCTTACAAAACTGAATCCCTCTTCCTTGCACCATGGTCTCATCCATGCATTAAAACTCTGGAGCTCTGCCTGCCTCGTGGAACAGGGAGCATTTCAGAAAATGCTACCCTGGAGGTTCTGGATTTAAAGGTTTCTATCTAAGAGTCTAACTTTGGCTTCCAGAAACTCCTTCCCACATTTTCCTATGTTTTTGGTGCCCACATGTACCACGACAGCTGGCTCCTCCCCAGCACTGTCTAAAATACTATCTAGGTGATGCGTGAGGACCGCCACCTTCTCATCAGGTAGGCATGATACCAGGCGATCCTCATGCCCACCAGCCACCTGGCTGTCTACATTCCTAATAATCGAATCACCAGTTATGATGGCCGACCTAACCCTTCCCTCCTGGGCAGTAGGCCTTGGAGACACATCCTCTGTGCGAAAGGACAATGCACTACCTTGCTACAGAATCCTTTCATGCTGCACGAGGTTGATGCTCTCCAGTCATGACACCTTCCTCCTCCAAGGCAGCACCAGGGCTGCCAGTCTGAAGTTGGAACTTGGCTACTATGTCCCAGAAGGTCTCATCTATATACCTCTGTCTGCCTCATCTCCTCCAGGTCTGCCACTCTAGCCTCCAGAGATCAGACTCATTCTCTGAGAGACAGGAGCTCTTTGCATCATATGCACATGTACAATTTCTCACCGGTGGGTAAAAAATCATACATGTAACACTCGATGCAAAAGACTGGGAAGCCCCCCTCTTGCTGCTGGACTGCTGCCTTCATCTCAAATTTGTTCAGTTCCTAGTTAAGTTTTAAGTTGCTATGGGAGTAGGAATGTGTCTAATTAGCATCCTTTAAATGTATTAGTGAATTCACTATGTCTGGTAGTGGCCTACAGGGGAATGATCAAACTCTGAATATGATGTGGGGAATTTGTGAAGTGAAGTTAAAAGGCTGTTTTGTTTTTGGTTTTTTTTAGTTTTTAGTGTGAACGTGGCACCTGCCTATAAATTAAATGATGAGCTAGGGGCAGGTGGGTGAGGGGTGAGAGGGTTGGGAAATACAGTCTAACTTCTGTTTATTCACTGCCTTACTGGACTATTCAAAGCACAAGGGAGGAGGAATAGCCTAGTAGTTAGAGCAGTGGGCTATAAACCAAGAGATCAGGTTTCAAGTCCTGCTGTTAATCCTTGTGACCTTGGGCAAGTCACTTTACTCTCCATTGCCTCAGGTACAAAACTTAGGGGGTCATTTTTCAAAATGTGGTAAGGCGTTTTCGCATGCAATTGCACCATATCGTATGGTGTGATGCAAATTTGAAAAATAGGAGGAGTTAGTGGGCTGCAAAGAGCTATTGCACATTTTAACTACACCTCTTTCAAATGTGTTAGGCTGTGACATTTCATTGCCATTTGTCGGGAGGGAGAGAGAGAGAGAGAGAGAGAGAGAGAGAGAGAGAGAGAGAGAGAGAGAGAGAGAGAGAGACTGGCCAAAATATAATGGCTCATAGGCAGGTATTTGTATCCCTAGGTTAGGCCCACCTAGTAACTCGAGGTGGGGATTAGGTAAGTGTGTAGGGGGTTAGGGGCCACTTTGACATGCTACGTGATACCTACGAACAGAACAGTGGTCTCCTGTGAAGATTTGCTGGCCTTCGGAGTGAGGAAACTCACTCCAAGATGAGATTTGGGCAATGTTCTCTCAACCTAGCTTGATGTTACCCAGGTAGAGAGTCCATGAAAAGCTAGGTTGAGAGAACATTGCCCAAATCTCATCTTGGAGTGAGTTTCCTCACTCCGAAGGCCAGCAAATCTTCACAGGAGACCACTGTTCTGTTCGTAGGTGTCACGTAGCATGTCAAAGTGGCCCCTAACCCCCTACACACTTACCTAATCCCCACCTTGAGTTACTAGGTGGGCCTACCCTAGGGATACAAATACCTGCCTATGAGCCCTTTTGGTCCTAAACTATCTTCCTTGCAGTGTTGCAGATTTCCCTGGCATTCCCTACATGCCATTCAAGGAGTCGTCGGTCATGGTTTCAACTGTTATGCATCCACTTCATGCCATGATTTTACCTGCTGCACAGCCTCCCCTCCACCAAGGGGTCCTCAGTGAGCCCCACTCCCAAGTGCACAAATACCCACTTCACTGATCAGCTGTACCTCAGCCCCGGGCCTACTTAACCCAGCCTGTCCAATCTATCGGGTGCTCTACATTGAGTCACCTGGTGTCCTTGACTTGGCCACCTCCTTGCCTTGCAGTCTACCCAGGCTTCCTTCCATGCCTTGTGGCCTATCCAGGCCTCCTACCTTACTTTGTGGGCTACCTGGGCCTACTGCCTTGCCTGTGGCCTATTCTGGCTCCCTGTCCTACATAGTAGCCTTCCAGGCTTTCTTGCCTTGCTCTGTGGCTTCCTGAGCTTCTCTATCCTGTTTTGTAGCCTCCGGGTGTACTAGAGTTACCTTGCCTAGTCTTGTGCCCTGTTGGGCTTTCTTGTTCCCTGTCCAATCTTTGTTCAGTCCTGTCCTTGTCCTGCCCAGCCTGGTTCAGCCCCTTGTCTGTTTCCCAGGCCTTGCCATTGTTCTTGGTCCAGTCCTGTCTGCATCCAGCCCTTGCCTGTTCTCTGTTCAAGCTCCCAGCCAGTACCTTTATCCATCTTCCAGCTATGATTGCCAGGAGGAACGTCCTACTCGCCCCCGGAAGCCAAGGGCTCAACCTGCGGGGTAGGAGGCTGATTAGGTAGAAAACCAACTCTAGTCCTGCACTGCTTCTCTAGGGGTGTTCCCTGACTCCAGTCTGCTAGATCATAACAGTCATCTCTTCTTCATTGAGTTCTTTACCAATTGTGGGGTCCTCTCCTACGTCTCTGCTCAGCCCACAAGCCTGGTCCCAAACTAAATTTACATGAGAAGAAAAGTTGGTATTGGCCTTGGACCTTTCCCCTTGAGGGGGGGGAAACCCTTACAGGGCCCTCTTCCTGAGTGGTCCCAAAGCCCACCAGCCTTGACTGGCAGCTCCCTCCATTCCACAGTTGAGGTTTTTCCACTATGACACCCACGATTTATAGTTTTACCATCAGCCTCTAAGAGGTCCAACTTCCCACCATCTTAAAGGAACAACCTTGCAAAACCCATTAATCATAACACGTATAAAGAGAAATTTCCAGATATTAATAACACCACACTATAATCAGGGGTGGGAAACTGTCCTGTCAACATCTTTTAGTTGGCCTGCCTACTTAATTCCTTTTTATTATGTCTGGCCCCCCGATGCATTACAATGAAGATTTGAGAGAAGATAGTGGTTGCTAGTGCTTCTCTTCATTCCCAGCTGCCTCCCACACAACTCAATGCACACAAAGGCAGCCCTGGCACATGAGCATGCACGCTTGCAGAAGGAGCAGCAGGGCCTGATCCAGCACATGTATACATGTGTGACCGGGTACCCTAAAGGTGCCTCTGCTGCTCCCCTGAGCTTATACTATACCTGGACAAGGAATTGGGACAGGGAGTCAGAGTGGGTTTCTCCCTCCATGATAAGAAAGAATTAAGGAGCTGTGGCAAATATTGATGGTTGTGTTCTGCCTGAAAATTTCCCTGGCTGAGAGAAAAAACTGGAGCTAAAACTATTGTTTTTAAATCTTTGAGCTGCTGTCTACCAAACCCACCCTAAAAGGTTAACAGGCAAAAGAAACTGGCTGGAAGGGAGAAGAAAACTGCATGGAGAAACAAGTCCCCCAGGAACATGTGGGAGCTGCAGATTTCAGCACCAATAAGAAATGAAAAGAAAAAAGAAGTGCATTTTGCAGTATGAATCCCCCTAGCAACTAAGAACTGAAAGAGGATGAGCCCTGCTGTGAAGAACCAGGAGAATCAGTTTTTCCTGCCAGTGGGAGCTGCAGGAGAAGCTCACCAGTTGTTCAAACAAAACCAGAGCCTGGATGGGAGTATCTGCACCTACCCACACACTGGGACTGAGTATCTGAATGCTGCACCCTGTCAAGAGTGAAACAGCTAAGTCAGGGGTCGGGAACCCATGGCTCGCGAGCCAGATATGGCTCTTTTGAGGGCTGCATCTGGCTCGCAGACAAGTGTCGCCATACTTCGCGGTTCCCCGCTGACCCAGCTGCTCCCCGGTCCTCCGCCGCCCGGGCTTAAAATGCTGTCAGCCCGGGCGGAACGCGGCAGGACAGCTGGAGTCAGCGGCACCGGCGTGCTCTCTTCTCCTCCCCCCCCCCGCGGCCCGGAAGAGGAAGTGGAGAGCATCGGGTGCCTGCGCGGGAAGAAGAGACCACACTAGCGTGGTCTCTTCTTCCGCGCAGGCACCCGATGCTCACCACTTCCTCTTCCGGGCCGCGGGGGGGGAGGAGAAGAGAGCACGCCGACTGGAGTCATCCGGGTGCCTGCGCGGGAGTCATCGGGTGTCAGCCGGGTGCCAGCGCTGGAGTCATCGGGTGCCTGCGCGGGTCTTCCCGCGCAGGCACCCGATGCTCTCCACTTCCTCTTCCGGGCCGCGGGAAGAAGAGAGCACGCCGGTGACTGCAGCGCGGCTCGGAGGAAAATGAAAATCTTCAACCGCGGCCGATGGGACTCCGCCTTCGCCTCCGCGAGGGCTGAAAATGAAGGAGGTTAGCGTTGGGAGGTGGCTGCTGCTGCTGCCGCCGCGAGTTCCCGGGGGGGGGGGGGGGGGAGAGAGAGAGTGAATGAGCGAGCAAGCATGTGTGTTTGAGATCCTGTGTGTGTGAGTGAGAGATTGCATGTATGTGAATGATTGAGAGCCTGTATATGTGAAAGAGAGTATGTCTGTGATTGAGAGCCTGCCTGTGAGAGAGAGAGAGAGAGCATGAATGTAAGTTTACAATTGGGAACCTGTATGTGTAAGTTTGTGATTGAAAACCTGTTTGTGTGAAAGAGTATGTGTGTATGATTGAGATCCTTTGTGTGTGAGAGAGATCATGTGTATGTATGATTAAGAGCCTGTGTGTATAAGTAAGAGAGAGATCATGTGTGTCTGTGTCTGATTGACAGCTGGTTTAGGTGATGGAGCATGTGAGTATGTGATTGAGAGCCTGTGTTTAAATGAGAGAGAGAGACCATGTGTGTCTGTGTGATTGAGAGCTGATTTAGGTGAGGGAGCATGTGAGTATGTGATTGAGAGCCTGTGTGTAAATGAGAGAAAGAGAGGACATGTTTGTAAGCATGTGAATGAGAGTCTGTGTGTGAGAGAAAAAGACAGCATGTATTTATGTGATTGAAAGCCTGTGTGTGTGTAAGCGTGAAAAGATAGACAGCATGTGTGTAAATGTGTAATTAAGAGCCTATATAAGTGAGAGAGAAAAAACATTTGTATATGTGAGTGACTGAGAGCATGTGTGTATAGGTGTGTCATTGAGAGCCAGTGTGAGAGAGAGCGCTGGTATGTGACTGAGAGAGGAGAAAGTTCCAAGCAAACCACCCCACCTCCTGCTAATTCAGAACAATCTCAGGACACCTGGATATCAAACGTTCCCAGGTATGCAGAGCAAAAAAATTTTTGTATCCTTATTATTTTTCATTACTGGATCTTTGTGTCTGCTATTTTGAAATATTTTGTTGGTATCTGGAAATGTTTTATATGAGTTTTTAATTATTGGATATTCCACTCATCAGCTGTTTCGAAATATGTTCTTTTTGTTAGTACAGTTTTACTGCTGATGATTTTATATTTCTTGATTTGTTTTATAAGGATGTGTGATGTTTCTTTTTTCCTTTGTTACACTGCATACAGAGACTCTGGCTTGTTGCAGTTTCCAATTCAGTTTTTGTCTGCATGCTTCTTGTTATGCGTTTTGGTCTCTTTATTCTATGTTAGGTGAGGGACAGCACGTGATTCAGGTGAGGTTTTCTGCTGGCGTGTAGTTTCTGTGTAGGACTCTATAGCAGCCTGACTTGGTCCGTTTTCCTAATAGGAGATGTATTGGTGTCTTAAGGCCTGGTGTAATATTTTCAGAGACTTATTGTACTTTAAAAGTGTGATCTTACATAAAATGCACACATTTACTTGTATTTAGTTTTAAACATATTGTATGGCTCTCATGGAATTACATTTTAAAATATGTGGCGTTTATGGCTCTCTCAGCCAAAAAGGTTCCTGACCCCTGAGCTAAGTGGTCAGAGTTTCACAGAGGGGTGTACACATTGCAAGATTGTTACTATATGAGAGACAGAAAACTTAGTAATGATGGCAGAGAAAGACCAAATGTTTCTTCCAGTCTGCTCAGCAAGTTTATTTTAGTAACTGCTGCTTTGTTCAGGTTACCCCCAAGCCTTATGTTAAAAATAGTAATATTTATAATCAAAACTATGCAACTGCCAAACACATAACTAAATTCCTGCTAGCAACATTTTTCCGGGGTGAGCAGCATTGATAATTTAAACAATGCTGCTTGAATGTGCTTTGATTTTGGATTTGGCCGTAGAAGCAGTCCTGTGCTTTTTCCCTAACTTCTGTGTATCATTACCCCAGACTGTAAAAGACAGGACCCAGCATTGGTTTTCATCTGACTCCATTTCCTCTTTTACCCATGTCATTGAAGCAGAGAGCAATGTTGAAATTACATCAAAATCATGAAAGCTAATTGGTTAAGGGTAGTAACTGCTGCTTTCTTTTCTTCATTTCCATGCTCTAGTCTTTAGGGATCCATAATGCATCTCATGCCTTTTTTAATTTGTTTACTGTTTTAGTTCCTACTACTCCCACCAGAAGGGCATTCCAGGCATCCACCACCTTTTTCGTGAAGAAATTTCTTGATGTTGGTTCTGAAGCATTCCTGCTGAAGTTCCATTTTGTGACCCCCTACTTCTACTGTCTGTTTTCCAATGGAAAAGGTTCAAAGTATAAGGAACTGCGTCTATGTAAGCCCCACTTGCCTTGACACAGCCTCGTAGGTAGAGTCCTGAGACCCACAGCAGCAATGGGTGAGCGAGTCTTGGCAAGGGCCAGATAATGGCATCCAAAAGTCTATACAGAGAACAGGCTGTGGCTAAAGCTAGGCAATGGCAAGACTGATGGGTTGAAATAAGGCTGATGGCTTGAGGCAAGATTATGGCTTGAGGCAAGGCTGAAGACTGCAGCAGAGTCACAGGCAAAAACTGAAGCAAATCTGAAGACTGAGAAGATAAAACCAGACTGGAGACTTGAGCAAGACAGAAGACTGGAACTATAAAGAGTTGGAACCAGGAGATCTTGCTAAGGCAACAAATCCAAGTTTAGGCAGGCTAAGTAGTCTTGAGCATGTGACATCCTCATCATGGTGAGTACCCGACTCTCCCATCAATGTTTACTGAATCATGCACACCGATGCGCAAGCATAGCCTAAGTGTCTTCACAGGATTCTAGTATCACACACATCAGAGCATCCAATGGCAGCATCCTTCCACATGGTAAACGTCCACCACCGAGGAGTCTGGGAATGTGGCTGGATTCTAACAGTACCCCCACCTCAAGCCTCTTCTCATTGGCTTCTGAGGAGACAAGGGTACTATTTTACCAACTGGGGGCTCAGGGATCCAGTCCCAGAATCCAGAGATTATTTGGTTTCAAGATTGGACAGAAAAACTATTCAAAGCAGAAGACTTAACTGAAAAAAAAGATTGAAAGCTTGCACAAGACTGAGACTGGTCCTGATCGATTGACAAAGTAGCTTTGGCAGGAGGACAACAGATCAGAATTCATGTAGGAACAGGATGTATACTGAAGCGGCAAAACTGGTAAGTCAGATGAGGTTTTTGAAATGAAGAGACTAGAGACAAAAGATGAAACAATGTTCTCAGCAGGATGAACTACCTTGGTCAATCTGTAAGGAATTCCAGTCAATAGATGGTTGATGAAGACTCAGCCAGGGTGGTCCAAGTACAAGGCGGCTGGATGCTTTATATAGTACATAGAACTTAACATTCTCTTAGTGAGACCCAATCTTCAATCTGATAGGTGACGAAGCTGTAGCCACATGTCCACGTAGGGGATCTCCGTTGATGGATGAAATGACATAGGAGGTGGTTAAGCTGGTAGTAGGGCAGCCACATTGATGTGCAATGATTCTTGAATAAAGTTGCCCTTGGCTCTGAAATCTACTAAAGCTTCAATCTGAACTAAGTGTTTTCCATAGGTAAGACACACCAGAACCATTAGTAAGGGAGAAGAAGTAGGACGGTGCAAGGTAGAGTCCTAAGACCCATGCCAGTACCAGGTGTGTGAGGCTTGGCATGGGCCAGGCTATGAATGAGTCCAAGTCTATGCAAAGGCCAGGCTGCGGCTGAAGCCAGGCAAGAACAAGACTGACTGCTTGAGATAAGGCTGATGACTTGAGAAAAGGCTGATGAATTGAGAAAAGGCTGATGGCTTGAAACAAGGCTGAGGCTGAAGAGGAGCTGAGGACTTCCGCAGAGCCACAGGCAAAGACTGAAGTAAAGTTGAAGGCTGAGAAAAACAGAACCAGGCTGAAGACTTGAGCAAGACAGAAGCCTGGAATGAGAAGGATCAGGAACTAGAAGACCTTCCTGCTGAAGAAAAAATGATACTTCACGCATAGCCAGCATAGCTCTCTGCTTCAACGGCAGGGGAGAAGAAAAACTGATACTTCACGCATAGCCAGCATAGCTCTCTGCTTCAACGGCAGGAGAGAAGGAAAAACAACCAATAAGGGCTGAATAACATAGTCTGGGTAAAACAAATAAGCATGGGTGTAGCTTGCTTATTGCGGCGGTTACTACCTCTACTACTCCTAACTAATCAAGCTTGATATTTTACTTGGATGCAGCTCCATCACTGCTCTCTACATTAATGGTGGGTGTGGAAGGGAAATAGAACCAAAGAGTTAAGAGAAACAGATAAGAATGAGAAAAAAAATGTGTGAAGCTTGCTGGGCAGACTGGATGGGCCGTTTGGTCTTCTTCTGCCGTCATTTCTATGTTTCTATAAGCAACAAATCCAAGTCCAGGCAGGCTAAGTAGTCTTAAGTGTGCGATGTCCTCATTGGGGCAAATACCTGACTCTCCTGCCAATGTGAGCCGAATTATGTGCACAGATGTGCATGCACACCCTAAGCATCTCTTCACCGGGTCCTAGTATCACAAACAGTGTCCAATGACCTCTCCCTGTGGCACAGTGAATGTCCACCACCGAGTAGTCTGGGAAAGCTTCTGGATTCTAACACAAAGCTTGTGCATCATTAAAACTTTTCACGTATCTGAAGGTCAATCCATTTTATATCTCCTCTGCACCTCCTCCAGGGTATACATATTCATATCCTTCAGTCTCTCCTCATAAGTCTTCTGATACAGATCCCTCACCATTTTGGTCACCCTTCTCTGGAAAGGCCTCACCAAGGGTATTATCACCTCCTTATTTTTTACTGGTTATTACTCTCTACACTGCCCAGCATTCTTCTGGCTTTAGCTATCACCTTGTCTAATTAAATTGCCAGACATTATCACCCCTAGGTCCTTATCTTAGTTTGTGCACATTAGTCTTTCACCCCATCATATACAGCTCTTATGGCCCCAGCTGTTAAGACTTTTACCATTCTTCAAGCTTAAATCACTTTTCATTCTCTCTACTTCTTCAGATGTATCCACCCTGTTGCAGATCTTAGTATCATCCACAAATAGACAAACTTTACCTTCTTGTTGCAGTCTGGGAAGCTGCAGTTCGAGAGTGGACCCTTGAGCCGAACCACCCTGGGTAGAGTAGCTCGGGAGGCGGAGCCACAGGCACAGATCTTCACCCGGGAACCAGGAACCCCCCAGGAGGAGCCCATAGGGTCCTGGAGCCTTGGGACATAGGAGACACACGTATGGATCTTCACCCGGGAACTGGGAACCCCCCAGGAGGAGCCCGTAGGGTCCCAGAACCTTGGGAATTGAGGGTGCAGATAAGCTCTTCACCTGGGAACCGGAACCCCCCAGGAGGAGCCCGTAGGGTCCCAGTCCCTTGGGACTTATGCACAGTGTCAGTCTTTATGGAAAGGCCCGGGCAAGGAGTAGGCAAAGAGTCCAGCAGCAAGGGCCAATAGGCCAGGGAGCACAGAGCAAGCAGGAGCAGGGTCAGAGTCAGTAATGTCTTGAATGGAACTTGCAGGGTGCAATATGGGAGCCAGCAGCGAGTAGGCCTGAGCCTGGCAGGAAGTAGAAGGTATCAAGGCCCAAGACAGTCTGGCCGTAGTTCCAGCCCAGACCTGCATAGGACGCTGTCTGGAGGACAGGAGCGCAGCAGCTGCAGCAGAGAAGCCGTGGACTGAGGCAGGCGGCAGGCAACAGCAGAGTCAGGAACGAGCAGAGGTCGGTGGCTGGCGGCAGGCAGAAGCAGAGTCAGGAATGAGCAGAGGTCGGTGGCTGGCGGCAGGCAGAAGCAGAGACAGGAACGAGCAGAGGTCGGTGGCTGAAGCAGTACAACGGAAGTGCAACTAAGAATTACACACTGTAGCGACCCTCGTTGCAAGGCCCCGAGGGAGGATCTGGACGCCGGTTAAGAAGGCCCCGGGCTGTGATGTCACCGCTGAAGGCGGGGCTTGACCCCCGGGGCTACGTGCCCAAAACAGGCGTCCTCGCGCGCGCGAGAGAGCCCGGAGGAGACAGGGCAACCATGGCGGCCGCCACGAGGAGCGGAGAGCGGGGCCGGAGCCCCGACCCCGCGGCACGCGGCACTTCCAGCCACGGCGGTAAGTCCGGGGGGGGATCCAGGAACCAAGGTAGCGGCGGAGACCGCAACACTTCTATCCCTTCCGCAATGTTGCTCAAAGATATTGAACAGAACCGGTCCCAAATACGATCCTTGCGGCACTCCACTTGACACCATTCTCTCTTCAGAGTAGGTTCCATTTACCATTACTTGCTGTCTTTCAGTCAACCAGTTCTTAATCTACTCCACCACCTTGGCACTGACTCCCAAGCGTCTCATTTTATTTACAACCATCATATGCAGGACCATATCAAAAGCTGTGCTGAAATCCAAATAAATCACATTGAACGCTCTTCCATAATCCAGTTCTCTAGTCACCCAATCATCCCCTAGTGAATCCATGATGCCTTAGGTCCAACAAACCAATGGATTGTAGATAGATCAGTATCCTATCCTTCAGCAGACTTTCCATCAATTTTCCCACCACCAAGGTGAGCCTAACCAGCCTGTAGTTTCCAGCCCCCTCTCTGCTACCATTCTTGTGAAGTGGGACCACCACCACTCTTCTCAAATCACGCAGCACTACTCAATTCCTGGGATCCATTGAACAGGTCTTTCAGCAAAGCCACCAGACCAGTTCTGAGCTTCCTTAGTACCCTGGAATGTACCTCATCCTGTCTCATGGCCTCATCCACTTTCAGTTTTCCTAGCTCTTCCCATATATTCTTTTCTGTAAACAGAGTTTCGTCTACCCCACTCCCACCTACAGTCTTGTCAACCAGCAATGTTCCTTCTCCCTTCTCCATGGTCTTCTTTAGTGAACAACAAACTTAAGTATTTGTTTAATATTTCTGCCATTTCTTTGTCTCTCTCCATACATTAGTCCTTATCACCTTTCAATTTCACTATATCACCTCGGGTCTCCCTTCTTTCTGTTATTTCTGAAAAATGTTTTGTCACCTCATTTTACCTCTTTTGTGATGCTTTCTTCCACGTAACCTTTTGCTTTCCTGATTTTTTTCTTCATCTCCCTAGGTTTTACCAGGTATTCTACCCTGTGTTCCTCTATTTGGGATCCTTTATACTTCTTGAACACTGTTCTTTTCACCTTTATTTTTATCAGGCACCTCCTTTGAGAACCAGATCCCAGATCCTCTGCCTACTTGAGTAGAAGGACAACTCTGGGAGAGAGAAAAATAAACCCACTAGCTCACATACATTCTAATTCTAGGGATGTGAATCGTTTTTTGACGATTTAAAATATCGTCCGATATATTTTAAATCGTCAAAAATCGTTAGAGCCGCGATCCAATAACAATTCCCCCGATTTATCGTCAAAAAATCGTAAATCGGGGGAAGGGGGAGGGCGAAAAAAACCGGCACACTAAAAAAAACCCTAAAACCCACCCCGACCCTTTAAAATAAATCCCCCACCCTCCCGAACCCCCCCAAAATGCCTTAAATTACCTGGGGTCCAAAGGAAGGGTCCCGCTGTGATCTTTCACTCTCGGACCTCCGGTACTTGTAGAAATGGCGCCGGCGCTGTTACAGTTTTGGCTGCAGTGCAACCGCCTCACCACTAGGGGTCCCTCTAGTGCTGGCTCTCCTGACAGGCCCAGGCCATCTCCCCTGTCCACTCTATGTTCTGGGTTGGCCCTTATAACCCTGCCTGACAGTTCCCTTGGTGCTTCGGCATCAAGCTCACCTGGGCTCCCTGCTCTAGCCTTGCGCGGCCTTCGGGCCTTTCCTTGCCTTGCCCTGCGCGGCCTTCGGGCCTTTCCTTGCCTTGCCTTGCGCGGCCTTCGGGCCTTCTTCCTCGCTTTTCTTACCTGGCCTACGGGCCTTCTGACCTGCCTTGCTCTGCTTACGGTGTGTGGCCTACGGGCCTTCTGTGTATGTTTGGCCTACGGGCCTTCTGACCTGCCTGCTCTGCTTACGGTGTGTGGCCTACGGGCCTTCTGACATGCCTTGCTCTGCTTACGGTGTGTGGCCTACGGGCCTTCTGTGTGTGTGTGGCCTACGGGCGTTCTGACCTGCCTTGCCCCGACTACGGTGTGTGGCCTACGGGCCTTCTGTGTGTGTGTGTGGCCTACGGGCCTTCTGACCTGCCTGCCCTGCTTACTGTGCCCTGACCCAGCCTGAGCCTAGACACTGCTTCCTGCCGCCTGCCCTGACTCAGCCTGAACCTAGACACTGCTATCTGCCGCCTGCCCTGACCCAGCCTGAACCTAGACACTGCTTTCTGCCGCCTGCCCTGACCCAGCCTGGACCCAGACTCTGTTTCAGCCATTCCTGTCTCTCTCAATCTGGAGCCACCCTTCTGGGTGGTGTTCATGACTCCTGACCGGAGCCCAGCCGTAACAGGTGCTACCTTTGGTTTTTCTGTACGGAAAAACGATTCACGGCAGCAGATCGCTCCCGGACCCCTGCTGGACCCCCAGGGACTTTTGGCCAGCTTGGGGGGCCTCCTGACCCCCACAAGACTTGCCAAAAGTCCAGCGGGGGTCCGGAACGACCTCCTGCAGTCGAATCGTGTTGTCTACGGCCGGCGCCATTTTGTGCATGCGCAAAATGCGCAAAATGGCGCCGGCCATAGACAACACGATTCGACTGCAGGAGGTCGTTCCGGACCCCCGCTGGACTTTTGGCAAGTCTTGTGGGGGTCAGGAGGCCCCCCCAAGCTGGCCAAAAGTCCCTGGGGGTCCAGCGGGGGTCTGGGAGCGATCTCCTACGCTCCTGACCTCAGGAGAAAAAAAAACAAAATGGCGCCGGCGCTACCTTTGAACTGTCATATGACAAGGCAAAGGTAGCACCGGCGCCATTTCTACAAGCACCGGAGGTCCGAGAGTAAAAGATCACACCAGGACCCTTCCTCTGGACCCCAGGTAATTTAAGGCATTTTGGGGGGTTCGGGAGGGTGGGGGATTTATTTTAAAGGGTCGGGGTGGGTTTTAGGGTTGTTTTAGTGTGCCGGTTTTCCCGCCCTCCCCCCCACTGGACCCCAGGTAATTTAAGGCATTTTGGGGGGGGGGGTTGGGAGGGTGGGGGATTTATTTTAAAGGGTCGGGGGTGGGTTTTAGGGATGTTTTAGTGTGCCGGTTTTCGATTTTCACGATTTTCACGATTTTCATGATTTTTAAAAAACCCAAACGGCAACGATCCGATTCCCTCCCCCTCCCAGCCGAAATCGATTGTTAAGACGATCGATCACACGATTCACATCTCTATCTAATTCTATTGCATTGCAAAGGCAGGGTGGTGCTGTCCAAATAATTTCTCTTTTTGTTGTTGCTTGTGGCTCCGAGAGTTCGACAGTGGATTGTATCAGAAAGTGATCTGACCAGGGGATCTGAGTGTAGTTTGTTTTAATGTGCTCTAAGTAACTTTGGTTGATAAATGTTAAGTCGAGTGAATGTCCGGCTTTATGGGTTGGCTCTTTAGTAATTAGTGTGAAACCAAGTGCTGTCATTACGTCTAGTAGTGTTTGGCTGTTATTTGATAATGGAATTGCGTCCATGTGTAAATTGAAATCGTCTAGTACAATGGCGGGTTTTGATGTTTTTAGATGCGTTGTTAGGAATTCAATTAGTGGGGAGATGTTTAATTCTAGAAGGGTTGGGGGCAGTATAACAAGCAGATTTGAAGGTTATTGGTTTCAAATAGTGCGATTTCATGGTTTCTGGGGGGTGTTATCGGGATTAGTTTACATTTTACCTTTTTTTCAATTATTAGGAGTAGTCCGTCCCCCCCCTCTTTTGTTTATTCTGGGGATCGAGAAGACATCATAGTTTGTGTGTGCTATTTGGTTCTTTAATACATATGACTTTTTTAGCCATGATTCTGTAATCGCTATAAAGCTAGGTTTTGTGTCGTAAAGTAAGTCTGTTATTATTGGGAATTTTTTTGTGATTGATTGGGCATTGACTAGAAGGAAAGTTATCATTACAAGATTACTTGATATCATGTTGTTAGTGGTGGAGTTGGTCTTTTTGATTTGTATGATATTACTAGATATGGTTTTCTGGGTTTTGTGTGTTGTGTGATTGTTTTTGTGGTTATGTGAATAGGATTTCCCATATTTACCTTTGTTGATGCAGATTTTGATAGGCTGTATCTCAGCTTTGTTGTATATTTCTGGCATTGTCTGTTCTGGTTTTGCCATCTGGTCCTGTCCTATAGTGACTGTTTCAAGGGGTGTACGAAGGGGCGTACAAAGGGGCATGCCTCTTCGATGCGCCCCATCAGTGTGCGGCGTCAGCGTGCGGTGCCTCCGGGTCCCGACCAGGTTTAAATCCCTCCTCCTTGGCGCGCTTTTCTGGCGTCGATGACGTTGGCATCAGCGTCAGCCAAGGGGGGGGGGAGGGTCCCAGGTTGACTTCCAGGGTCCGGGCTCCTATAGGGGAGAGAGAGGGAGAAAAAAGAAAAAAGAGAGAGATCTTCTTTGGGGCAGCAGCAGTAGCGCCTGTAACGAGAAAGGAGAGGAAGCTGAGAGAGATTTAGCCTTGGTGGTGCAGTAGGCAGGGCGTTCGGCAGACACACTGCTTCTTCCGGGTCCTGACCGGGTTTAAATCCCTCCTCCTTGGCGCGCTTTTCTGGCGTCGATGACGTCAGAATCAGCGTCAGCCAAGGGGGAGGGAGGATCCCAGGTCGACTTCCGGGGTCCAGGTTCCTATAGGGGAGAGAGAGGGAGAAAAAAGAGAGAGATTTTCTTTGGGGCAGCAGCAGCAGCGCCTGTAATGAGAAAGGAGAGGAAGGTGAGAGAGATTTAGCCTTGGTGGTGCAGTAGGCATGGCGTTCGGCGTACAAATTCAAATACCACCCACCTTTTAACACAGAAACACTGAAAGATGAATTAGAAGTAAAACTAACTGATATGGATTACACCAACTGCCACTCCGCAATCACATCATGGATACAAACCACCAAGAATCTTGCAGATGAGATAAACCCAATAAGAAACATTAAAATAAAAGAACCCAAAGCATCTAAACAATGGCATAATGAAAAGATAAAGGAAACCAAAAGAAATCTGAGAAAAAAGGAAAGAGAATGGAGAAAAACCAAAACACAAGAAAACCTAACTAAATATAGAAAACATCTAGCCTTCTATAAACAAACTATACTCAACGCAAAAAACAATATTACAGTACTAAAATAGAAAAATTTGCAAACAACCCAAGAACACTATTCAGCATTGTAAATAATCTCATCAATGATAAAATGGATACTCCCCAAAACTTATTAGAAAATAAATGTAATGAAATAGCCACCTTCTTCAATGAAAAAATCGTGAACCTAAAAAACAAGATTCCTAACACAACCAAACAAATCATTAAAATGCAAAAACGAGATGTTAATCAATGGTTAGAATTCAATGAGATTTCGGAACTAGAAGTCGAAACCATGCTAAAAAGAATTAACCCCGCCCCACATGCAGTTGACACCATACCTACAATAGACTTAAAAAAAATAGTTAACACAGTATCCCCAACACTTACAAAGATTATCAATCTATCCTTGACAGAAGGAAACATGCCAGACTCACTAAAAGGAGCAATTGTAAAACCAATTTTAAAGAAAAAAAAACAGTGACCCAAACATTTTGAACAATTATAGGCCAGTATCAAACTTGCCACTAATCGCAAAATTAATAGAAAAATCCATACAAAAACAGCTTGCTGAACATTTAGAGAATAACAATATCCTATATCCATCACAACATGGCTTTCGCAAAAACTACAGTACTGAAACGCTACTGCTTGCCCTAACAGATAACATCATGAGAGGCTTTGATAGCGGTAAGCGGTACATCTTAATGATGCTGGACCTATCAGCAGCATTTGATACTGTAAATCACAACATCCTACTAAACAGATTAGAAGAAATAGGTTTAAGTAATAAAACAATCAAATGGTTTCAATCATACCTAGACAACAGATGCTACCAAGTGCAGATAAAAGATGTAATGTCAAATAAAATAAAACTTCAAACTGGAGTCCCACAGGGATCAGCTTTATCGGCCACCCTATTCAACATATACCTACTACCTCTTTGTCACTTACTAGCTGGTCTAAGCATCTCACACTACATTTACGCTGACGATATCCAAATAATCTTACCCATTGATGATACAATCGAAAAGACTCTGAACATAGCTAATATGTATCTGGATATCATTAAACAATTACTAAACCGACCGGGTTTAAATCCCTCCTCCTTGGCGCGTTTTTCCGGCGTTGATGACGTCGGCGTGAGCGTCAGCCAAGGGGGGAGGGGGGAGGGTCCCAGGTCGACTTCCGGGGTCCGGGTTCCTATAGGGGAGAGAGAGGGAGAAAAAAGAAAAAAGAGAGAGATCTTCTTTGGGGCAGCAGCAGCAGCAGCACCTGTAACGAGAAAGGAGAGGAAGGTGAGAGAGATTTAGCCTTGGTGGTGCAGTAGGCAGGACGTTCGGCTTAGTAAGCAGCTGTGGGGGTTTGAAAGGGTAGTCGATAGCAGTCATTAAAATCCTATTTTCTTTCAAACTAAAAATAGAAAATATTTTTGCTTTCTTTCTGCCACAAAGCATAGATTTTTTGTGCAAGTGTTTTCTTTTTTGCTTTTATTAAACACAGTGCTATTAGAGAAAAAGAGAGAAAAGTCACTGGTTGTAAATTTAAATCTCCTTAGAGAATGTCTGTAGCAGAGAGAAATAGGTGGGCCTGCGCCGCATGGCCAGAGCCCACCCTTGACGGAGCGCCGGCACAGACGTGTGGGGTCGGCCTCCCAGCGGTGGGGGGGGGGGAGCGAGGGCACAGCGACGTGCTATCAGCCCCCTCCACCCCTAGCAGAGAGCAGGACGTGCCTAAGGGCCTGCCCTGCCAGGGTTGTGTATCGGGAGCGCTGGTGGCGCAGGCCGATGACGTCAGCAGGCCTTTAAAGGGCCATGACGGAGGCCAGGAGCCCCTTTTCCCTCGCGCAATGCGCCGGCAACGAGAGCAATACAGCTGCACGAGTGAGAACAGGAGACCAAAGTAAGGAGTCACGGGGGCTGCGAGCGTTAAAGTGACTACTCCCACCCACCCCCATGCTTGCTGTTTTCTGCAGCAGTGAGATAAACCAACTACTCCCAAACATATCACCCCCTTCTACCATACTCACTGCAGTTAGCACAGACAGCATTAGAGAAAAAGAAATCTTTTTTTTTTTTATCATTGTGAGGTGAACCCTCATCTCTTTATTTTTTAAAATGTTTGAAACTAAAAAAGACCCAGCCAAGATTATAGTTTTGTGAGCAGTTGTATAATTATAAAAATGAGTAGAAGCCAGGATTTTTTTGTTTGTTTGTTTTGTAAAAGCAAGCCAGCAAAAGAGAGGAACCACACACTTGCACAAGCACACTGAGAAAAGATGTTTTTAGAAGTAAGAGAAATGTTTTATTAGCTATGAAAAAAGAAAAAGAAAAGAGACCATGCACTTGGACATACAGAGGCAGGCCTTGCCTGCGCCTTGATGCCGTCCTCAGTCCACCCTCTGCGGTAGGGAAGCCGCTTATCATCTCGGGGCCTGCTCTGAGGCCTAGTTCTCCTTCTTCAACATCTTCAGTGGCAGGGACGCCGCTCACC
Organism: Rhinatrema bivittatum; assembly: GCF_901001135.1. Classification (NCBI taxonomy): domain Eukaryota; kingdom Metazoa; phylum Chordata; class Amphibia; order Gymnophiona; family Rhinatrematidae; genus Rhinatrema; species Rhinatrema bivittatum. The sequence continues at coordinate 284,291,785 of NC_042618.1, read as the reverse complement.
AAGGTCCTGCACTCCTCCTTCCTTAGGCGCAGGGCTGCACCACCTCTTCCTAATTAAATGGCCAGTGCAGGAGTGGTCCACCTCTGATGTCATCAAGGGAGTTTATCTTCAGCCCCAAAAAAAGGGACTGGCTTGACTTCTCCCTTGCCTTCGCAAGGAGCCAGTCCTCCTTAGGAATTCTCTTCAATCCAGCTTCTCAATGGCACTCTGTTCCATGTTCTTCATTGGAATTCGATGTCTACGTCTTCATCTTCGTATGGTCTCTTGTCTGATCCTGCGTCTTCATCTCATCAGTTCCAGTTGTCCTGATGACTTCATTATGCCCAGATCTGCTGATGTTTTGTTCTTCAGATCTTCAGATGCTTTTCATCTGGGCAGCACAATACTCCAGATGATCCAGACTTTTATTGTTCCCAGCATCAGCGTCCATACTCCGAATCCGCTCAAGATCCAAGCCGAGTCGCACTCCGAGCCCCTGGATCCTGAGGGATTCCTTAACTGGAACCCTGGTTTTAATCTGCAAGCTTCAGGCACAGATCCTGAAGTCTTCTCCTAATCCTGAATCCATCTGGATCTTCGGAGCCTCTTGCACCTGCCTCCGCTTGATTTGAACTCTGCTTATCCTGTCCTTCCTGGCATGTCCGCCTTGCCTTGATTGGCTGGGTCGGTGCATCTTGGTTCAGGCCTCGCTGGAGTCTTCATGTCTTCATCCTGGATCTTCAAGCAACCTGACTTGGGAGACCTCAGATCGTGGTCCGTGACCTGCCTTGCTTGGTAGTGTAGGGCGCGTGATGTGATAGTACCACTTCAGAATTCCATTGGATAACTTCATTCCTTGTGACTTTGTCAGAGTCCTCTGTATACCAAGGCTCACTTTAGATTACAAGACTTGGTCCCTTAATTGGATACCTTGAGTCTCGTCTCATCCTTACAAGTCTCCGTGAAGCCCTCACGTATCCTGAGTCTTTGTCTTCATTAGATGTCTTCATTTGATGTCTTCGCCCTTCAGCCACTGTCCGTCCTGTCGCATTTTCTGCTCCTGTGTGGCAGGTCTGAATGGGCTATCGAGTGGCCGGAGGGCTACTCCAGAGACCAATATTGCATCATTGGGTCTCTCTTTATGCGATCAGGTTCAGTAGTGGCTAGGATTCAGCGTTCTGAATCTTCGCCCGTGCTTGGACACTCCTTGCCTGCCACGGCACTTGCCAGAGCTCCTCTGTGGCGGTGTCGTGGTCCAAGGGTACACGAAATCCCAGAGATGGGACTGCCTCCAGTGTTCCCACAACACTGTCTCTGTCCCTCTTGAGATACGGTCTCCAGAACTGAACACAATAGTCCAGGTGAGGCCTCACCAAGGACTTGTACAAGGGAATTATCACCTCTTTTTTCTTATTGATTATTCCTCTCTTTATGCAGCCCAGCATTTTTCTGGCTTTAGCTATTGCCTTGTCACATTGCTTTGCTGTCTGAATCCCAACTGCCATACCTTCAACCACCATTCAAGCTTCCTTAAATCATGTCTAATTCTCTGTACTCCTTCTGGCATGTCTACTCTGTTGCAGATCTTGGTATCATCTGCAAATAAACAAACTTTACCTTCTATCCCTTCCGCAATATTGCTCACAAAGATATTGAACAGAACCTGTCCCAACACCGATCCTTGTGGCCCTCCGCTTAACACCATTCTCTCTTGAAAGTAGGATCCATATACTACCGCACGCTGCCTTCTATTCATCAACCAGTTTGTAATCCACTCCAACACCTTGGCACTTACTTCCAAGCTTCTCATTTTATTCATAAGCCTCCTGTGCAGGACCATATCAAAAGCTTTGCTAAAATCTAAGTAGATCACATCGAGCACTCTTCCTAGATCCAATTCTTTAGTTACCCAATCAAAAAATTCAATCAGATTTGTCTAACAGGATCTTTCCCTGGTGAATCCATGTTGCCTCTGGTCGAGTAACCCACTGGATTGTAGATAGTTTACTATCCTTTCCTTCAGAAGAGTCTCCATTAATTTTCACACCAATTGAGGTGAGGCTAACCAGCCTGTAGTTTTCAGCCTCCTCTCTGCTCCCACTCTTATAGAAACATAGAAACATAGAAACATAGAAATGACGGCAGAAGAAGACCAAATGGCCCATCTAGTCTGCCCAGCAAGCTTCACACATATTTTCTCTCATACTTATCTGTTTCTCTTAGCTCTTGGTTCTATTTCCCTTCCACCCCCACCTTTAATATAGAGAGCAGTGATGGAGCAAGACCACCACCACTCTTCTTCATTCTTGTGGCACCACTTCTGTTTCCTGTGATCTATTGTACTGGTCCTTCAGCAGACCTGCCAGCACATCTCTGAGCTCCTTCAATATTATGGGATGTACCTCATCTGGCCCCATGGACTTGTCCACTTTCAGTTTTCCTAACTCTTCCCATACATTCTCTTCTGTAAATGGAGTTTCATCTACTCCTCCCCCAACCACAGTCTTCTTTAGTGGACACCGAACTGAAGTAATTGTTTAATATTTTGGCCATTTCTTTGTCACTAGCTACCATTTTGTAGTTAAAGCCTAGACAACTCATACATGCTTCACAAGTACCCATGGATATAACAGGGGGTTTTAACACCTTGTACCTATACACTGATATCATAGAACATCAATTAGTAGGAGACCATTTCTTCCCACTGATATGCTGAGTTCCCATCAGGGGTCACAGGAATGAGTTTATCACCAACACTTATGATAAGCCTCATTATGTCCCCATGAGCAAACAACACATCGATGCCATCACCTTTGAAATAAAGATGGATTAGAACACACACGTCTCATTTCATTGCAGGAAGGTGATACTTAAAATTCATCTGCATCCTCAGAAAGTTGATGTGTTTTAACATAGTCGCATTTAAGGACTACAGAGACCCCGTGGTATACAGAAAATATTACATGGCCCAGGCAGGATGTGGACTTCTGGGTTATCAAGGGCTGCCTGTCACGTATGGCGCGGGGTTATGTGGTGTATTTTGTAGTCTCTTTAGAAAAGCACTGCTGCTTTTTAGAAGAGGATTTGAGATTGTTAAGCTGCACGTGAAAAGCATGGCCAAAAACATAGCCTGAGATGTAATGGGGCATGTGACCACAACTGTTCTGAATAAGATGAATAACCTTGCTGACCAGATGGGGTCAGGGTTGGTTGTAATTCTAAGAGCCTCAAAAAGGAAAAGAACAACTGACAGATGCTTCTGCAGGGGCCTCCTGAACCTTGTAAAAGAAAGAATTGCAAGGGCATTGTGTCTCAGAACTGTAAGCACCAGGCTAAGAAAAGAATGGATGTCTCCAGGGAAAAAGATATATTTTAACAAAGCACATTGTCGTTTGTGCACCAAGGGTTGGAGGAATGCATTAAATTGGAGTTGGCCCTGTTTCAATTGTTACCTATCAAAACCAGTATTGATAAAAGTATTTATGTAGAAATACTTCCATTATCAGCTCTATCAGAAACAGCACCTTTGGACTTTCATATCACCAGCCATGGTGAAGATTACTTGGATTTAAATAATATGCTGCTGTACCTGACCTGTAAAATTGTGAAAGAGGACAGCTCTGACATTGACTCAGGGGACAAAGTAAGGTCTAGATTAATCAAAAAGCTATAAATATAGTGAAAATAGCACTTGCAATATAAAAGGGGGCATGGATAGTCTAATTACCCTGCTCCCGCATTGCACAGGTAATTTCTGAAGCTAATTTTCACATCACATGTTGATTAATCCACCACAGGCGCATTACTGACCGAAAAGGTTTGTATCACAAATGCCATGAGGGAGAGGGAGGGAAGGAGGGAGGGAGTGAGAGAGAGAGAGAGAGACTCTGTAGACCAATATGTAACTTTACTATTTATACAACTGTAAGAGGGAGCACTTTTAACTTGGGGTGGGGTCTCTACCTACCTATCTAGGTAGAGAGTACAGTATACAAATCAACTCCTCTTTTTCCTTTCATCACTCCAAATGACAGAAAATCTTCAGTGAAGTCAACTTTGCTGTTCATATCTCTGTGTATGTAAAACTGCCTCCCAAACCTACTCCACTCCCCCAAACTATTTATATCCTTACAGTGGTATAAATAGTAGGGATGTGAATCGTTTTTTGATGATTTAAAATATCGTCCGATATATTTTAAATCGTCAAAAATCGTTAGGGCCACGATACAATACCAATTCCCCCGATTTATTGTCAAAAAATCATAAATCGGGGGAAGGGGGAGGGCAGGAAAACCGGCACACTAAAACCCCCTAAAACCCACCCCCGACCCTTTAAATTAAATCCCCCACCCTTCCGAACCCCCCCCCCCAAATGCATTAAATTACCTGGGAGTCCTCCGTAGCGGCGGTCCGTGGCTAAATCGGGGGAAGGGGGAGAGCACGAAAAACCGGCACACTAGATCGTGAGGTCTTCAGCCGGCGCCATTTTTCAAAATGGCCGCCGCAAAATGGCGGCGGCCATAGACGAAAACGATTCGACGCAAGAGGTCATTCCGGACCCCCGCTGGACTTTTGGCAAGTCTTGTGGGGGTCAGGAGGCCCCCCCAAGCTGGCCAAAAGTTCCTGGGGGTCCAGCGGGGGTCAAGGAGCGATTTCCTGCCGCGAATCGTTTTCCGTACGGAAAATGGCGCTGGCAGGAGATCGACTGCAGGAGGTCGTTCAGTGAGGTCCGGAAATCTCGCGAGGGTTCTGGACCTCGCTGAATGACCTCCTGCAGTCGATCTCCTGCCGGCGCCATTTCCGTACGGAAAACGATTCGCGGCAGGAAAATCACTCCTTGACCCCGGCTGGACCCCCAGGAACTTTTGGCCAGCTTGGGGGGGCCTCCTGACCCCCACAAGACTTGCCAAAAGTCCAGCGGGGGTCCGGAACGACCTCTTGCGTCGAATCGTTTCGTCTATGGCCGCCGCCATTTTGCGGCGGCCATTTGAAAAATGGCGCCGGCTGAAGACCTCACGATCTAGTGGTGCCGGTTTTCGTGCTCTCCCCCTTCCCCCGATTTAGCCACGGACCGCCGCTATGGAGGACTCCCAGGTAATTTAATGCATTTGGGGGGGGGTTCGGGAGGGTGGGGGATTTAATTTAAAGGGTCGGGGGTGGGTTTTAGGGGTTTAGTGTGCCGGCTCACGATTTTAACGATTATGACGATACTTTACACACACAAACGGCAACAATACGATTCCCTCCCCCTCCCAGCCGAAATCGATCGTTAAGACGATCGAGGACACGATTCACATCTCTAATAAATAGTAAAGTCACATATTGGTCTTTACAGAGTTTCTCCCTCTCTCTCTCTCTCTCTCTCCCTCTCTCTCTCTCTCTCTCCCACTCCCTCTCTCCCCCAGGCAGTAATAAAATCCTTTTTGGTTGTTAACAGACATAACACACAGAAAAAAGGTGTAGTTTTGACATTACTCTATTACATTTGATGTTAGGAGCTGCTCATTACCATTAACTCCATCCAAATTCCTCCCACTTGCATCATTAATGTGATTGCATATTAGCACGCATTGCGATAGTTATCACATGTATTAGGGCCTTAACACAAAATGATAAATGACCCTGTAAGTTTAGTGAACTATCCCATGGCCTTTCTTTTCAGTCAGCTGGATGTCACCCTCGGAGACCGTTTCATCAGCCAAAGCAACAACTGCTACCCCTACAGAGTCCTTAAAGAATTGCTGCTGAATTACGGTGATGACTAGGAATGTGAATCATTTTTCTGACGGATGAAAATATCGTACGATATTTTCTCATCCGTCAGCTATCGGGGGGGTCCCTGAAAGCGATAGGAAAACTCCAAAAAGTTTTGTGTGGTTTTCTTATCATTTTTGGGGGGGCTGGGAAGAAAGGGCACACAGAAAAACAATCCCCAAACCCACCCTGACCCTTTAAATCAAATTATTTAGAATCATCCATCCTCCCGACACCCCCAAAACTTTTCTAAAGTACCTGGTGGTCCAGTGGGGGTCCCGGGAGCGATCTCCCGCTCTCAGGCTGTCTGCTGCCACTAATCAAAATGCCGCTGATGGCCCTTTGCCCTTACCATGTGACAGGGGCTATCGGTACCATTGTCCAGCCCCTATCACATGGAAGGATAGGGCCAGTGCCATTTTTTAAGATAGCGCTGGTGTCCATTGCTCCTACCATGTGAAAGGGGCCAGCCAAAGGCACCGATAGCCCCTGTCACATGGTAAGGGCAAAGGGCCATCAGCATCATTTTGTTTACTGGCAGCCGATGGCCCGAGAGTGGGAGATCACTCCCGGGACCCCCGCTGGACCACCAGGTACTTTAGGAAAGATTTTGGGGGGTCGGGAGGGTGGGGGATTCTAAATAATTAAATTTAAAGGGTCGGGGTGGGGTTTTTTTTCTTCGGCTCGGGACAGCTGAACAAAAGCGCTCAGAACCACGGGAAACAAAAGTTCCCCGTGGTGGTTCTACGAACACGATACCGGAAATGAGTCTGGTACCGATTCACATCTCTAGTGATGACTCCCTCAAAACACAATTTACCTGCAGCCTGTTCTATAAAGACACAGTGGGGCACCATAAGGTGCAGAGCCGGGAGGGCATAAAGAGGTTATTACACAAACAGTAGACGGAAGGTGGAGCTATTGGGGCATCAGCACACTGACCTGTTTTTTCAATAGAAACTGCTGATCAATGGAGTGGATGTGAAAATTAAACTCATAGGTGCTAAAGATACTTTCTATTTCATGAACGGCGATGCAAGTGAGTACAAACTCCAGATTTTATCCGCGGTGCTCTCCATAAAGAGGGTGAAAGTATCCCCAGGGATTTGGTTGGCACATGCCAAAGCACAACTGAGGGCCAACGTCAAGTTTGCTGTGGACCGAGTGGGACTGAAGGTATTTAGCATCCCAGGCAGAGCACATGTTACCAAACAGGAAAATCTATTTTGGGGACAATTGCCCAAGCTCATCGTCCTGGGGTTCATGGACAACGATGCTTTCAGCAAGACTTACAATAAAAAACCCTTTCATTTTAAGCATTATGATATCAACTTTGCAGTACTCTACGTGGATGACAAACATTTACTGGGCAAATCTCTACAGCCGGACTTTGAAAACAGACGCGTATGAGAGAATACATGCAGCTGATATAAGCCACAGGGGAGCATCTGATCAACTCTTTGCTGATCGACCATTAATGGTTTTCCCAAGGTTACACCCTGTTGACTTTTGTCCTGTCACTTGACCAGGAGTGCACGGACTAATACTCCCTGATTAAAACAGGTATTCTGAGAGTCAAAATCCATTTTTCCAGAAGGCTGCCCCGCACCATGGATATGATAATATATATGGTGTTTTTGACAATGTGGTAGAAGTCAATCACAGAAGGCACGTACTGTTTGACTACCTCTGAACACGAACACCATGCAGATCTACCGTGTGCTGAAGAAGGACCTGTACATCACATAATCTTTTTTAGACGTCCTACCCTGAGACTGGTTACCTGATGTATAACTATCATAGAGACCATGGGATTAATGGCGAATACCCAACCCCTGACCTCCCTGCCAAACACTGGTTAAGTATCTACGTGATGGAGAATGGAGTCGGGGAGTTTTTCAATTCTTACAGTGCTACTGCCCGACTGCCTCAGCTGACACAGAGGCCCAATCAAACGGCAGCGTCTCCTACCCGCTCCTCCCTTACAGCCACCAAGCCTCTCTGTAGAATAGCCGCGCCTACTAACCTTTCCCTCCTTGTCGCCGGTCTCTCCTCTCTCTCTCTCTTTCCTTTTGCTTGTTCTTTCAGACACCGCAGCCCCAGATCGCAGGGCCCCGACGGACCCGGAAGAGCAGCCCGTGCCCCTCCCCTTTGGCGTCGCTGCTGATGTCACGACGTCAGAGGAGCACCAAAGGGGAGGCATTTAAAAGCAGAGTCGAACCGGAGGCACCGCGCACCAGAGTCGCGCAACAAAGGGGCAGCCCCCTTTGTATGCCCCTTCGTACACCCCGAGAATTCCCAGAGAACAGGAAACTCTCTTGCTGAACATCCATGGATAACCCAACATGGTCAACGAGAGAGAAGAACAGGTAACACAAACAATTAGAATCTGCCTAAACAAAGGTAAGTACAGCAGAAAAGACACGAAAAACTACAAAGACAAAATAAAATACAAAGCAACAAATACTACACAAACAAATACAAACAACCTAATACAAATCAAAAGAACAAAAAACATAAACAATGGAGATTTAAACCTACTATTAGAGATGTGCATCGTTTTTTGTGTTCGTGTCGTTCTTCGTTTTTCGGCTGCCATGGAAAATATCGGTTTTTTTCGGTTCGGGTCTTTTTTTTCGCGAAAAATCGATTTTTAGTTAGTGCGCGCTAACTCCCAGTTAGTGCGCGCTAACTCCTGTTAGCACGCACTAACAAAAACCGTTAGATTTTGTTACTTTTTGTTAGTTTTTGTTAGTTTTTGTTAGTGCGCACTAACAGGACTTAGTGCGCACTAACGGGGAGTTAGCGCGCACTGACTCCCGTTAGTGCGCACTAATCGGAAAGACGAATTTTTGCGAAAAAACAGGAAAATCCTGATTTTTTTCGGGCTCCCTGAAACATGCCGAATTGGACAATTTCGTTGCAATTTTCCAATTCGGCAAAAACGAATGCACATCTCTACTAATGATCACCTTCCTACTAGTAAATGCACAAGCCATAACCAAAAAAATTCCCAATCATCATGGATCTACTCTATGACATTAAACCCAACTTCATTGCAATAACAGAATCCTGGCTGAAAAAATCTGACACAGTTTTAAAAAACCAAATAGCACACAAAAACTATGATGTATTCTCAATTCCCAGAGCAAACAAAAGAGGAGGCGGACTCCTACTAATAACTGAAAAAAACCTTAAATGTAAACTGCTACCCATACTACCCCCAACAAACCATGAAATTGCTATGTTTGAAACCCTCAACATACAAATTTGTCTTATTTACTGCCCTCCAAGCCTTCTTGAACTAAATATATCACCGCTAATAGAATTCTTCACAACACACTTAAATACAACAAAACCCACAATAGTGTTAGGAGATTTCAATTTACATGTGGACGTACACCCTTTAACAAACACCTGCCGAACCTTAATGGACATTATGACAGCCCTAGGGTTCACATTAATTACAGACATTCCAACACATAAAGCAGGACACTCACTTGACCTTACATTCATAAATAGTAGCTTCTTAGAACACATTAAAACAAACTACTCACAAATTCCATGGTCCAACCATTTTCTAATACAGTTCACCATTAAATATATGAGGCCCCAGCCAAAACATAGAACGGAACCAATAGTATTTAAGTACCGACCGCCATTTAACATTGAAACACTAGGAAACGAACTAGATGAAAAACTAAAAGAATTTGAGTTTAAGGATGGCCACTCAGCAACAAAAACATGGACAGAAACAATGAACAAACTAGCAGATGAAATCAAACCGATGAAACACACCATCATCAAAGAACCAAACCAAACAAACCCATGGTACAACCAAAAGATAAAAGAAATCAAGCAAAATCTGAGAAAAAAAGAAAAAGACTGGAAAAACCCCCAAACCAATGAAAACCTAACTAGATATAAAAAACATCTAGCCTACTACAAACAATCCTTGATGCCAAAAAACAATACCATAGAACAAAAATCAAAAAATTTTCAAATAATCCTAGAACATTATTTGCCATAGTCAAAAACCTTACCAATGACACAACAGAAGCTCCCACAGAGTTACCTGAAAACAAATGTAATGAAATAGCTAAATACTTCAATGACAAAATTAGAAGCCTTAAAATCAAAACTCCAAACACAACAAAACAAGAAATCAAAATGCACATAAGGGACAGTACACATTGGTCTATATTTGAGGAAACAACAGAACCTGAAGTTGAAACCATGCTAAAAAAGATAAACCCAGCCCCACATATAAATTGAATCTTTATGGGTAGAAATCCCTTGTATGTCGGGGAGGACTATAGTGATAGGAGTATACTACTGTCCACCTGGTCAAGATGGTGAGACGGACAGTGAAATGCTAAGAGAAATTAGGGAAGCTAACCAAATTGGTAGCACAGTAATAATGGGAGTCTTCAATTACCGCTCAAATGCCAAGCAGAGAAATGGTGTCAGGTCCGAAATTATAGTGGACCCTCAATTTCTACTAAGTCACCTTCAGTAACATTTGGCGATCTTAAAAGAAGCACTGGCGTGAAAGATTTGCCTGTAATCCCGTCTGTAAGATGCACGGGGAGTGCTGGATCAGGAGAGTCAGTAAAATTCACGTCTCTGAAGCAGCGGTATTGCGAAATTCGCGCGTCAGACTACTGACCCCGAAAGTCATTTAAGGGAAGTTATACCTCCTGTACTTTTTTAGTATATAAGTTTTTGAAAAAAGTTAAAAATTGAATATTTAAATACTGGACTTTTGGACTGATGATTAAAAGTGACCCAACAAAGTGCATAAAATACAAGTTTTAACTTGCAAGCACAGTGAGTGGTATGATGGTCCCTAATTTCACATAATTGTGATCTCTTTAAATCTACTGGAAATAACATACAGCATTGTGAGTTTAAAATATATAGAACCATGTTCTCTACTTTGATGTTATATTAATCGTGGGTTTATAGTTTAAGAGATACTCTTTACATTTGGTTTAGACTTCAATTACCCCAATATTGACTGGGTAAATGTATCATCGGGACACGCTAGAGAGATAACGTTCCTGGATGGAATAAATGATAGCTTTATGGAGCAATTTGTTCAGGAACCGACGAGAGAGGGAGCAATTTTAGATCTAATTCTTAGGGATGTGAATCGGGCTTCGGACAATTGAAAATATCACTGATATTTACAAAATTGTCAGAAATCGGGAGCTCCCCCGAAACGATAGGAAAACCCCACGATATTGATCGTGGGGGTTCTCTTATCGTTTTGGGGGAGGGAGGGAAAAACGGCACACAAAAATAACCCCTAAACCCACCCAGACCATTTAAAACTAATCCCTTTGCTTCCCCCACCCTCCCGACCCCCCCAAAAACATTTTATAGGTACCTGGTGGTCCAGTGGGGGTCCCGGGAATGATCTCCCGCTCCCGGGCTGTCGGCTGCCACTAATCAAAATGGCACCGATGGCCCTTTGCCCTTACCATGTGACAGTGTATCCATGCCATTGGCCGGCCCCTGTCACATGGTAGGATTACTGGATGGCCCGCACCATTTTTAAAGATGGCGCCGGCCCTCCAGTGCTCCCTCCATGTGACAGGGGCCGGCCAATGGCACAGATACCCTGTCACATGGTAATGGCAAAGGCTATCGGCGCCATTTTTATTAGTGGCAGCCGACGGCCCGAGAGCGGGAAATCACTCCCGGGACCCCCACTGGACCACCAGGTACCTATAAAATGTTTTTGGGGGGGTCAGGAGGGTGGGGGAAGCAAAGGGATTAGTTTTAAAGGGTCGGGGTGGGTTTTTTGTTTATCGGCTCGGGCACAGCCGATAAACAAAACTGCGATCGGGCCCGATGGAAAAAAACCCACATGTGAATCGGAACCGGAATCCGAACCGATTCCGGTTCCGATTCACATCTCTACTAATTCTCAGTGGAGCACAGGACTTGGTGAGAGAGGTAATGGTGGTGGGGCCACTTGGCAATAGTGATCATAATATGATCAAATTTGATTTAATGACTGGAAGAGGAACAGTGTGCAAATCCAAAGCTCTCGTGCTAAACTTTCAAAAGGGAAACCTTGATAAAATGAGAAAAATTGTTAGAAAAAAACTGAAAGGAGCAGCTACAAAAGTAAAAATGTCCAAGAGGCGTGGTCATTGTTAAAAAATACCATTTTAGAAGCACAGTCTAGATGTATTCCACACATTAAGAAAGGTGGAAAGAAGGCAAAACGATTACCGCCATGGTTAAAAGGGGAGGTGAAAGAAGCTATTTTAGCCAAAAGATCTTCATTCAAAACTGGAAGAAGGATCCAACAGAAGAATATAGGATAAATCATAAATGTTGCCAAGTTAAATGTAAGACATTGATAAGACAGGCTAAGAGACAATTTGAAAAGAAGTTGGCTGTAGAGGCAAAAACTCATAGTAAAAACTTTTTAAAATATATCCAAAGCGGAAAGCCTGTGAGGGAGTCAGTTGGACCATTAGATGATCGAGGGGTTAAAAGGGCACTTAGAGAAGATAAGGCCATCGCGGAAAGATTAAATGATTTCTTTTCTTTGGTATTTACTGAAGAGGATGTTGGGGAGGTACCCGTAATGGAGAAGGTTTTCATGGGTAATGATTCAGATCGACTGAATCAAATCACGGTGAACCTAGAAGATGTGGTACACCTGATTGACAGTAGTAAATCACCTGGACCGGATGGTATACACCCCAGAGTTCTGAAGAAACTAAAAAATGAAATTTCAGACCTATTAGTAAAAATTTTTAACCTATTATTAAAATCATCCATTGTACCTGAAGACTGGAAGATAGCAAATGTAACCCCAATATTTAAAAAGAGTTCCAGGGGCGATCCGGGAAACTACAGACCGGTTAAAAGTGCCAGGAAAAATAGTGGAAAGTGTTGTAAACATCAAAATCATAGAACATATAGAAAGATATGGTTTAATGGAACAAAGTCAGCATGGCTTTACCCAAGGCAAGTCTTGCCTCACAAATCTGCTTCACTTTTTTGAAGGAGTTAATAAACATGTGGATAAAGGTGAACCGGTAGTTATAGTATACTTGGATTTTCAGAAGGCATTTGACAAAGTTCCTCTTGAGAGGCTTCTAGGAAAAGTAAAATGTAATGGGATAGTTGGCGATGTCTTTTTTTGGATTGCAAACTGGCTAAAAGACAGGAAACAGAGAGTAGGATTAAATGGACAATTTTCTCAGTGGAAGGGAGTGGACAGTGGAGTGCCTCTGGGATCTGTATTGGGATCCTTACTTTTCAATATATTTATAAATGATCTGGAAAGAAATACGAGTGAGATAATCAAATTTGTAGATGACACAAAATTGTTCAGAGTAGTTAAATCACAAGCAGATTGTGATAAATTGCAGGAAGACCTTGTGAGACTGGAAAATTGGGCATCCAAATGGCAGATGAAATTTAATGTGTATAAGTGCAAGGTGATGCTTATAGGGAAAAATAACCCATGCTATAATTACACAACGTTGGGTTCCATATTAGGTGCTACAAACCAAGAAAGAGATCTAGGCGTCATAGTGGATAACACATTGAAATCGTCGGTTCAGTGTACTGCGGCAGTCAAAAAAGCAAACAGAATGTTGGGAATTAGAAAGGGAATGGTGAATAAAATGGAAAATATCATAATGCCTCTGTATTGCTCCATGGTGAGACCGTACCTTGAATACTGTGTACAATTCTGGTCGCCGCATCTCAAAAAAGATATAATTGCAAAGGAGAAGGTACAGAGAAGGGCTACCAAAATGATAAGGGGAATGGAACAGCTCCTCTATGAGGAAAGACTAAAGAGGTTAGGACTTTTCAGCTTGGAGAAGAGACGGCTGAGGAGGGATATGATAGAGATGTTTAAAATTATTTGAGGTCTAGAACGGGTAGATGTGAATCGGTTATTTACTCTTTCGGATAGTAGAAAGACTAGGGGGCATTCCATGAAGTTAGCATGGGCATATTTAAAACTAATCGGAGAAAGTTCTTTTTTACTCAACGCACAATTAAACTCTGGAATTTGTTGCCAGAGGATGTGGTTAGTGCAGTTAGTATAGCTGTGTTTAAAAAAGGATTGGATAAGTTCTTGGAGGAGAAGTACATTACATGCTATTAAGTTCACTTAGGGGTAGATTTATTAAAAAAGCGCGATCGCGTACTTTTGTTTGCGATCGCAGCAGGCACAAACAAAAGTACGCTGGATTTTATAAGATACGCGCATAGCCGAGCGTATACTCTAAAATCCTGGATTGGCGTGCGCAAGGCTGCTGATTTTGGGCAGCCTGCATGCGCCGAGCCGCGCAGCCTGCCTCCGTTCCCTCCGAGGCCTCTCCGAAATCGGAGCGGCCTCAGAGGGAGCTTTCTTTCGCCCTCCCCTCACCTTCCCCTCCCTTCCCCTACCTAACCCACTCCCCCGGCCCTATCTAAACCCCTCCTTACCTTTGTCCCTAGATTTACACCTGCGAGAAGCAGATGTAAATCTACGCGTGCCAGCAGACTGCTGGCGCGCAGTCTTCCGACCCGGGGGCTGGTCCGGAGGCCTGGACCACGCCCCCGGGCCGGCGTCACGCCCCCAGTCCCGCCCCCAAAACACCGCGCCCCGCCCCCGAAATGCCGCGTCATCCGGTCCCGCCCCCGACACGCCCCCTTCAAAAAACCCTGGGACCTATGCGCGTCCCGGGGCTCTGCGCGCCGGCACGCAAGGCCCTGCTCGCGTAAATCCGCCCGGATTTACGCGAGCAGGGCTTTTAAAATCCGCCCGTTAGAGAATAGCCACTGCCATTAGCAATGGTAATATGGAATAGACTTAGTTTTTGGGTACTTGCCAGGTTCTTATGGCCTGGATTGGCCACTGTTGGAAACAGGATGCTGGGCTTGATGGACCCTTGGTCTGACCCAGTATGGCGTTTTCTTATGTTCTTAATTGACACCATACCAACAAATGACATAAAAAAGCTATCCAACATTAGGGATGTGAATCGTGTGCCCAATCGTCTTAACGATCGGGTTCGGCTGGAGGGAGAAAAAAATCTGATCGGTGGAGATGTGAATCGGAATCGGTTCCAATTCACATCGTTAATTTTTTTTTAGTGAGGCCCAACCCTTTAAAATTGACCCCTTACCTTCCCCCACCCTCCCGAACCCCCCCCCAAAAAAACTTTTTACGAGTACCTGGTGGTCCAGTGGGGGCGCGGGGACCGATCTCCCGCTCTCGGGCCATCAGCGCCATTTTAGCTGCCACTCAAAAATGGCGCCAATGGCCCGATAAAAAAAGAAACCCACCTGACCCTTTAAAAATGACCCCTTAGCTTTCCCCACCCTCCCGATCCCCCCAAAACATTTTAAAATTACCTGGTGGTCCATTGGTGGTCCCAGGAGCGATCTCCCGTTCTCGGGCCATCGGCTGCCACTCATAAAGATGGCGCTGATGGCCCTTTGCCCTTACCATGTGACAGGGTATCCGTGCCAATGGCCGGCCCCTGTCACATGGTAGGAGCACTGGATGGCCGGCATCCATGTCCCAAAGAAACCTGAGATCTGCGTCCATGTCCCAAAAGAAACCTGAGATCTGCCAACAAAGCCCTCCTAACCATCCCCTCAGTCAAAACCGCAAAACCTACACAAGTCAGAGAAAGAGCACTAACATTGGCCGGACCGATATTGTGGAACACCATGCCCACAGAGGTAAGACTACAGAGATTTCAAAACTTTCAAAAAGAGCTTAAAGACATGGCTCTTTAGGGAAGCTTTTTCACAAGGAGAGCGAGACAGAGAAAAACGCTGAAAGCTGTACACACAAAATCTTTACACAGCACTAGCATATTATATGTATGTACGTCATGGTTTGTTTATTGCACCTCTTAATTGAATGTATAAATCTAACAGTCTTTAAAGATGGCGCCGACCAGCCAGTTCTCCTACCATGTGACAGGGGCCGGCCAATGCACAGATACCCTGACACATGGTAAGGGCAAAGGGCCATCGGCGCCATCTTTATGAGTGGCAGCCGACGGCCCGAGAACGGGAGATCACTCCCAGGACCACCACTGGACCACCGGGTAATTTTAAAATGTTTTGGGGGGATCGGGAGGGTGGGGGAAGCTAAGGGGTCATTTTAAAGGGTCGGGTGGGTTTCTTTTTTTATCGGGCCATCGGCGCCATTTTTGAGTGGCAGCTAAAATGGCACCGATGGCCCGAGAGTGGGAGATCAGTCCCCGCGCCCCCACTGGACCACCAGGTACTCGTAAAAAGGTTTTGGGGGGGGGGTGGGGGGGGGGGGGGAAGGTAAAGGATTAGTTTTATAGGGTTGGGGTGGGTTTAGGGGTTGTTTTGGTGTACCGGTTTTCCCACCCTCCCCCCAAATAACTCCCATTAGTGGACACTAACGGGGGTAACGATTTTTCATGATAAATCGGGAAATTTTCTATTGTATCGCGCACTCTAACGATTTTTGATGATTTAAAAAATATCGGATGATTTTTTTAAATCGTCAAAATACGATTCACATCCCTATCCAACATAGTCTCCCCCACATTAACAAAAATTATAAACCTCTCCTTAGAGGAAGGATCCCTCCCAGATAACCTGAAAGGAGCAATAGTTAAACCAATAATAAAGAAAAAGAACAGTGACCCACTTATACTGAGCAACTACAGACCAGTATCAAATCTACCACTAATAGCAAAATTAATAGAAAAAATTGTTCAGAAACAATTAGCTGAACACCTAGAAAACAATAACATACTATACCCCTCACAGCACGGATTTCGCAAACATTACAGCACTGAACCCTTACTTCTCTCATTGACTGACAGCATAATGAGAGGTTTTGACAATGGCAAATACTACATCCTGCTAATGCTTGACCTTTCCTCTGCCTTTGACACAGTAAATCATGACATACTGCTAAAAAGACGCGATGAAATTGGATTAAAGGAAAAAACTAAAGCCTGGTTCAGATCATACCTAAGCAACAGATATTATCAAGTTCAAATAAAAAACACATTGTCAGAGAAAATATATCTAGTAACTGGAGTACCAGAAGGATCAGCACTCTCCGCTACACTCTTTAATATCTACCTACTTCCACTGTGCCATCTACTAGCAGACCTGAGTATCATACACTACATTTACTCCGATGATATTCAATTATTACTACCAATTGAAGACTCACTGGAAAAAACACTAAACCTAGCAATCATGTACCTTGACATCATTAAACAACTACTAAACCAAATGGAGCTAGTCATTAACATAGAAAAAACCGAATTCCTCCATCTTGAACAAAAAAACATGATAGTCATCCAATCTCCGATACTACTAAAGAACAATCAGAAAATTTAAATAGCCTAGAAAGTAGGGAACCTCGGTGTAATAATAGACACAGAACTCAGCTTCAAACAACATATATCATTAAAAGTAAAAGAAGGATACACCAAACTAATGGTCCTCAGAAAACTAAAACTGTTACTAAATCAAACAAACTTCCGAACTGTCCTACAAGCTTTAATATTTGCCAGCACCAACTACTGTAATTCCATACTATTAGGATTACCATACACGACAATAAGACCACTCTAAATACTCCAAAACTCAGCCGCAAGAATTCTGACAGGCAAAAGGAAAACAGATCAAATCACTGAAACGCTAGCTGAACTACACTGGCTGCCAATTGAATACAGGGTAAAATATAAAACCCTTTGCACTATACATAAACTCATCCATGGCGAAAAAGCTGAATGGCTAAACACAGCACTCCGCGTCCATGTCCCAAAGAAACCTGAGATCTGCCAACAAAGCCCTCCTAACCATCCCCTCAGTCAAAACCGCAAAACTTACACAAGTCAGAAAAAGAGCACTATCATTGGCCGGACCGATATTGTGGAACACCATGCCCACAGAGGTAAGACTACAGAGATTTCAAAACTTTCAAAAAGAGCTTAAAGACATGGCTCTTTAGGGAAGCTTTTTCACAAGGAGAGCGAGATAGAGAAAAACGCTGAAAGCTGTACACACAAAATCTTTACACAGCACTAGCATATTATATGTATGTACGTCATGGTTTGTTTATTACACCTCTTAATTGAATGTATAAATCTAACAGTCTTTATTGTAGTCACAGGTCAGATTAGACAACACTGAACATATAGCCATTATTATGAAACTATGTTACCGAGCTTATCAGACACCTCCAGTACTAATAATAGGAACAGATGGATGTACAATTTACTATATGTGCCTTTATGTAAACCGTTGTGATGGTAATCTACTGAACGACGGTATAGAAAAGATTCTAAATAAATAAATAAATAAATAAATAAATAAACAAACTTCCGGACAGTGTGTGGTTTCTGAACAACATAATGGATTTTCAAAATATACACTACTTGTCTGTTTCATATCACAACAGGCAGCTGCAACACCTTCCCTCCTCAGCCTGCAGTTACCACTGTAAATTTTTCTTACATCACCATTGTAAAGGCTTATCTTTTGAAAATATATTAAAATTATATACTGAAGATCTAATGAAAAATGATCAAAAAATGCTTGGTTTAGGAGCTGACCCCCCCCCCCCCCCCCCCATCCATTCCTGGTTAGGGAGGAAGGCCACAACAGTGGAGATTTTCCACCTCCAGGGAGGAGTGCAGAGGCTGGTGGGAGGACTGGTGACCTCAACTTAAGCCAGGAACAGTCCTCCCACCAGCCTTTTCTTTCAGTGTTTTCTGCCACCATTCCCATGTTTGGAAGAGATTTGCCTTCCCTCTCCTACCCTGCTGCATGAGGCATGGGAATGGCCTGTTTGGTTGCTGTGGCTCTTTCATTGGGCACTGATGAGATGGAGAATTCTTTCTCCTATGCTGGTGGTGTGCGTGTTTGGGGCCAAAACCGGTAGACTTTAGTGGTAACTGGTATGAACGCCTGCCCGTCAGTGGGGCAAGGTCCCATTGTGCAGCTATCAGTTACATCTTTGGGCTGTGGTGCTCATTGGTGAGGCCTGTAGAAAGTCCAGGCATGCAGCCTGTTGGAGAGGGAGCTTGTGCATGTCAGTTTGGGTGATTGTGAGCACTGGCACCTTTCTGAGTAGTGGAGCGTCCCTCCCAGCTGCCAGAATAGTGAGAAGAGGGAATGCAACAGAAAACGAGGCATCCCATGGACTGTTGAAAGCAAGCCATGAAAAGGATGGATGTGATTTTCAGCAGAGTAGGTAACCGGAGCAGGGGCTCAGCCTTATGGCATCCTTGCTTGGGCAACATTACAATTAGAAGACTTGCATGCAGCGGTTGCACTGTAGTTCAGAATGGTGAGGCTTGCAGCCTCGTTTTTCTGCTTAGGCATGGGGGTGAGTGTTGTTTGACCCAGTGCTCATCTGAAGTGGGTATGGATGGTGTAATGTTGTTCAGGGGAGTACAACCCTTTCTGGTCATAGGTTCTGACCATCAGCTACTTTTGTCTTCCCACAAGTGTCGCCCTCCAGCTCCTATTGTTTCTAGCTCAGTAGTATCTCAGAACATTACTAGCACACCTAGGGGCTGCACATATAATTTTCCACTTTGCCGTGTGTCAAAAATAAAAAATGTTTTGAGGAGTAAAGCATTTAGGCTGCAAAGCTTAAAGGAGAGGTATGCCATTGAAAGTAATCATTGACAAATTCTCAGATACAAACCAGCAACCAGGCTTTGCCTCAGGACCTCATTGCAACAAGAGTCACCCGTGGTAACACCACAAGGGATAGCAGTTCCACACTGGGAACATATGAAATGTAAAAGGCTTTTATAGCTACAGCATGAACCCTGGAGGAAAGACTAAAGAGGTTAAAGTCTAAAGAGGTTTATAGCTACAGCATGAACCCTATGAGGAAAGACTAAAGAGGTTAGGACTTTTCAGCTTGGAGAAGAAACGACTGAGGGGGGATATGATAGAGGTGTTTAAAATCATGAGAGGTCTAGAATGGGTAGATATGAATCGGTTATTTACTCTTTCGGATAGTAGAAAGACTAGGGGGCACTCCATGAAGTTAGCATGGGGCACATTTAAAACTAATCGGAGAAAGTTCTTTTTTACTCAACGCACAATTAAACTCTGGAATTTGTTACCAGAGGATGTGGTTAGTGCAGTTAGTATAGCTGTGTTTAAAAAAGGATTGGATAAGTTCTTGGAGGAGAAGTCCATTACCTTCTATTAAGCTCACCTAGAGAATAGCCACTGCCATTAGAAATGGTAACATGGAATAGAGTTAGTTTTTGGGTACTTGCCAGGTTCTTGTGGCCTGGATTGGCCACTGTTGGAAGCAGGATGCTGGGCTTGATGGACCCTTGGTCTGACTCAGTATGGCATTTTCTTATGTTCTTATGTTCTTAATGCAGGGCATAGATAGCAAGGTCACATTTTGCACAACTCATTCAGTGTGCACAGCAGCTCTTCATCTTCCCCGACTTGAGTCTCTTTTGAGTGTTTTTAGCCTCTGTCTTATACTAGGCTAAGAGAGACAGGGATAATGTACAGTGAGACCTGGGAAATGACTTACTCCAAGGCCACGGTTGAGGTGGATTGCTGGGCTTGGGTGACACTTGAACTGACCCAGTATGGCAAATCTTATTCTCTTATATAGTCTTACAGCTTTAGTTTATTTATTTTATTTATTTATTTAAAAACTTTTCTATACCGTTGCTAAGTTAAATACCATCACAACGGTTTACATGTAGGCACATAATTAATGTAGGTAAAAGTGTACTATAGTACATTCTAACAGGTGCCATCAAAGGTTCAGTTACAATATATCATTATAGACATAGTCATTTAGTGAAGTAGTTCATGACCAATTGTACCAAGACTTCCAGCTTTGAAATGCAGACATTTAAGTTAATTTGTATGTATTCCTATGCATCTACTGCCTTGCTGGATTTTGAGATCATACAGGTAGTTTGGAGTCATTCTATCTGTATGCCTCATTGTGACGGGGTTTATGTCCCAAACCTGAGAGGTCAGTTAAAATCCACTGAATCAAAGATCCAAGAGAAGGGGGGAAGGAAAACACAGCAACACCAAGCTAGGGACGTCCCCTGGTTCCTTCCCCCGGATGTTACAAAGACAGAGGAACCACAGGTGTGGGAAGTTAAGGGTGGAGCTATAGGGACCAATCCTTGGCTTCAAGAGGAGGGCCAAAGTGAGAGTGGAACTTTCCGAGCCAATCAACTAGTAGAGGAGGAGGAGTTTACAGAGTATAAAAGAGACTCCCTAACCCAGCAGTTTTAGTCTCCTGCTGGGGATGGAAGGAGAAGGACCATACTACTGGCTGCTTGAAAGGACTAGAACTTTGGTGCTCCTGCTTGGATCGAAGATGGCTGGCTGGTGTGACTTCCGGGAAGGTGAGCTGGTAGATAAAGACTGTTTTACTATCTGGATATACCTATTTGATGTACCTATTTAAAAGGATATTGTTTTGAGAGACTGCCAGTGGGTAGTTGTATCTGAAGGGACAAGTAAAATATCCTGAGAGATACAGTGGGAGGTGGCAGTTAGGCCCATTGGGCCAGACTTTGGACTTTGTGAGAACATATGTAGATTTTGGTTGGTTGTTCGTGAATGGCCTAGAGGAAGGAAAGCAAAGGCTAAAGACTTAAGATGGACTTTTGAAGCCAGCCTTTTGCAAAGTGAGTTGCTGGCTCAGTGGGGAGGGCATCTGCCTTCCAACCCAGCTGGGAGGGTTCAAACCCTGTCTAGAGACTTGTAAAGGCAAATTACATAGAACTTCTAATTGAGTTTTCAAGTGACCAGGAAAGCTCTTTCAGGGATTGGACCCTGGAAATGACAAGGAGTGCAAGACCAGTGGAACTGTGACACTCATATTCAAGATGTTAAAGTCAATTTTAGCTGAAGGCCCATAATCAAAATACCTCACATCCCTTTGCATTAAGTCTGCTCGCTGACTAATGATCAGATGCAGTGGTAATTAATGGGTTGTATACAGGGCATAGATAGCTAGCCTCCAGTTTATGTAGCACATACAATATGCACAATGCATCCTCATCTTCAGCCTCTTTAGTCACTTGTGTGTGTGCTTTCAGCCTTTTTATTATATGCATACTGAGAGGGACAGGAACAATGTGTATTGAGCCTGAGACATGACTCACATTGAGCTTTCTGTTCTGGCACCCCTATGCAGCAGCCAGAGCTAAACCAGCTCCCCCCTCATGTATTTCTTTGGCACTTGTGTATATAGCCTTAATTTGCAAATAATCCTGTCTTCAGACTTCTGACA
Source organism: Rhinatrema bivittatum (assembly GCF_901001135.1). NCBI lineage: Eukaryota > Metazoa > Chordata > Amphibia > Gymnophiona > Rhinatrematidae > Rhinatrema > Rhinatrema bivittatum. Next base: position 284,269,761 of record NC_042618.1, on the reverse strand, counting down.
TTGCAGGCATCTTAAGTATGTGGTCTAGTTGCATTTCTAATCTGGAGCCATTCTGCCAACATACCTAGTATTTAAGCTATATTGATCAATTTTATCTGCAGGCTCGATAGTTAAATTATCCTCATCTTTCTACATTAGGTCTACTCAGGTATGCCTGATCAGGCAGCAGATGTCGGTGGACCTAATCAGCTTACTTTACAGGGATAGATTTCTAAAAACATTGAGTGTTCTTCAGTCAGTTCTTTGCAATGTATCTTGGCCTGCATTGATAATGAGTGATCATTACTGGACATCCGTACCAGGGGGCCCAGAGCCTCTGTAGCATAGCAGTCAGTCTGTCATCCTCATAATCTGGAGGTACAGAGTCAATCCTTTGAGAAGGCAGCAGTCATGTTCATCACCCCACCATTTGCATGTCCACATTTCCTGAGTGTCTTCCTTCTCCAAGAACATAAGAAATTGCCATGCTGGGTCAGACCAAGGGTCCATCAAGTCCAGCATCCTTTTCCAACAGAGGCCAAACCAGGCCACAAGATCCTAGCAAGTACCAAAACACCAAGAAGATCCCATGCTACTGATGCTAGTAATAGCAGTGGCTATTTTCTAAGTCAACTTGACTAATAGCAGGTAATGGACTTCTCCTCTAAGAATTTATCCAAACCTTTTTTGAACCAAGCTACACTAACTGCACTAACCATATCCTCTGGCAACAAATTCCAATGCTTAATTGTGCTTTGCGTGAAAAAGAATTTTCTATGATTAGTCTTCAATGGTTACTTGATAACTTCATGGAGTGCCCCCTAGTCCTTCTATTATCCAAAAGTGTAAATAACTGATTCACATTTACCCATTCTACACCTCTCATGATTTTAAAGGCCTCTATCATATCCCCCCTCAGCTGTCTCTTCTCCAAGCTGAACAGCCCTAACCTTTTCAGCCTTTCCTCATAGGGGAGTTGTTCCATTCCCTTTATCATTTTGGTTGCCCTTCTCCATCACAACTATATCTTTTAGATGCAGCGACCAGAATTGTACACAGTATTCAAGCTGCGGTCTCACCATGGAGCGATACAGAGGCATTATGTCATTTTCTGTTTTATTAATCATTCCTTTCCTAATAGTTCCTAACATTCTGTTTGCTTTTTTGACTGCTGCAGCACACTGAGCCCATGATTTCAAAGTATTATCCACTATGATGCCTAGATCTTTTTCCTGGGTGGTAGCTCCTAATATGGAACCTAACATCGTGTAACTACAGCAAGGGTTATTTTTCCCTATATGTAACACCTTGCGCTTGTCCACATAAAATTTCAACTGCCATTTGGATGCCCAATCTTCCAGTCTCGCAAGGGCTTCCTGTAATGTAGAGAATATAAGGCCATCATGGAAAGATTAAACAATTTCTTAGCTTCGGTGTTTACTGAAGAGGATGTTGGGGAGTTTTCATGGGTAATGATTCAGAGGGACTGAACCAAATCACAGTGAATCTAGAAGATGTGGTAGGCCTGATTGACAAACTGAAGGGTAGTAAATTACTTGGACCAGATGGTACACACCCTAGGGTTCTGAAGGAACTAAAAAATGAAATTTCAGATCTATTAGTAAAAATTTGTAACCTGTCACATCCGGGTATATCCAAACTCTATGGCCATGAAAGTTATATTCTTGATTCCTAAGAAAAAATCTTAGAACTAAATCTTTCTGTAGCAAACACAAAAGAGACCAGTAAAGTGTCTCGCGTTTCTATGACCGTCTCTAGAGTTAAATCCAACAAAGCGGTAATATTTAACGATATTTCTTGTTCTCATCAGAGAAAAGAGAGAAATTTCTACAGATGAGGAATGAAGTCACAGCAAGGGGGGGCGAGATTTATTCTTCACTTGCCCTGCAAATGTATTATAATTTATCAAGAATCTAGATACATTTTCTTTGACCCTTTACAATTAAGAGCATACCTGGATTCACATTCCTGAGAGTTTCAAAGGGTTTGGTGCTTAAAAATGAATAGCATAGGTTACACTCTAAAAGGATATTTTGTGTTATAGGAATATTACCTTTTGATAACTGCTGTGTCTTGGACTCCCAAATTTCCTATATCTTTTCAGATAAGAGATTATATTGTTATGTATTTGTTATCTGATATTCTTAGAACAATGTTCTGTAAGAATTGTTGAAATTTCAATAAAAATAAAATTTAAAAAAAATTATAACCTGTCATTAAAATTATCCATTGTACCTGAAGACTGGAGGGTGGCTAATGTAACCCCAATATTTAAAAAGGGCTTCAGGGGTGATCCAGGAAACTACAGACCAGTTAACCTGACTTCAGTGCCAGGAAAAATAGTGGAAAGTGTTCTAAATCAAAATCACAGAACATATAGAAAGACATGGTTCAATGGAACAAAGTCAGCATGGCCACCTCGAGTTACTAGGTGGACCTCCTGTAGAGCTAGAAATACCTAACTACTGAAAGGGCCTTATAGCTAGTCTCTCTCTTTCTCTCTCAGTAGGAATTGTTATTAGTGTAAATAAGCTATCCCTCTTTGCAGTAATACCTATGTGAAATTCTAAGGTAGTGCACATTGTGATAAATAAGCTATTACCATAAAACATGCCCTTCTTCCTATCACATGCAATAGGCTACCATTTTTTGCAGAACACTTTTTTTCCACTTGCAGCTTGCTATTGGTCTCTTAATAGGACATCCGTTTTTTTTCTTTGTACCATCTCATATTTTTCAACAGTACCCTGTTCTTGAGCTGTGTGTTATACCTGCTCAGAGTTCTGGGCTGCCCCTGCTTTTGAGCTACAGTATAAATCAGGAAAAGGCCTCTTAACTTTAAACAATGAATGGTAATGCCTTAAAAATAAAACATGCTATAATTTTGGCTGGGGAAAAAAAAGCTCTATCTAATGCCCTAAAATGAAAGCCACTTTGAGTCTGAGCATTTCCACCTTCTTGCGTAAAACATTTCTGCGCATATGTATGATCTTTATGCCATGCATTTCTCTGTCATTTATACTTTCTTTTTTGTCTCTTTAATCTTCCTGGAATAGGCATGTTCTCTTAGAATCGGGAAACATTTCTTTTCTTTCACTGTTAGAATAAAAACATATGAAAACCCATTAACCATGGTCTGGTTTTTTTTTTGTTTGTTTGTTTTTTTGTAATACAGCATAATAAAAATAAGAACACTTACATTGTTGGATTAATTTTTGGACTGCCTTTGTTTCTGAGATTTTTTCATAAGAGGTATGATCATCACCCTTTGTCTCTATTTCTCCTGCATTCTGATCCTGTATTTTATTTTTTTAAAAATACAACCTCTGATCAATATTAAAATAGAAGCAGCTGCTGGCTAATGCCCTAGTGCAATTTTTTTCTTTTTTCTTTTAATAATTTTATTTTTATTAAGTTAACATATCACAAAGTATACAATATATTCAAAAACCAAAGAAATTTTACAATTCAAGAATTCAAAAATATTTTACCATTTTCACTTTAACAATTAATTCTGTAAATTTATTTATTTAACATTTTTCTATACCGAACTTCATGACAAGCTTCATATCAGGCCGGTTTACATCAAACTTAGGGGTTAACTTAACAAAACCATATAACAAGAAGGCCGAGGTGCAGTTACAAATAACAGGGAGAATGAACTTGGGGGCTAGGGTAGCCAGGAAGTAAAGGACAGAAAACTGGAGAATGAGAATGAGGTGTGAGGATTACTGATGGCATCCTATAAATACATGTACCCGTAATCCTAATTATATCATTTACTATACCAGTGATTCCCAACCAGTGTGCATTTAGACTTGATCAGGTGTGCCACAGAAAAGTCAGCACTGCCCGATGCTCAGGCCAGCACCTGGGGACTCCTCTCAGCAACTCACAGAAACAAAAGATCCCGGTAGTAAACCCTTAAATGTGTAGGAGCTTCTTACACATGTTTTCAGAAATCGTGTATACCTCTTCTTACTAGCTACATGAGCTCCGGATTGTGCCAATTAATGGGCAGCATGCAGGGTATGAATGTCCGGGCCCTGCTTTCCATAGTTCATACATTGCATACAGCATCCACCTTCCCCCTTCCTGAGTCTTCCCCTTCGAGTCCTTCCAGCCTCTGTCTTATCCCTAGGCTGAGTGAGAGCACTGAGCACTGGACATGGCTCATTCTGAATCTTGGGAGCAGCACGGTGGAGGAGATCTGGCAAGTGACAATCCAAGCTTAGCTACCTCTACGAAGCTGACTTCTCCCTTTCTGATGGGCTCATGTGTGTCCCTGCCCTTTGTTTAAAAATTTGGAAGAGACTGCTGAGGCTGTTAGTGCTTCCCTGGCTCTTCCTTTAACCATATGAGTTCTCTCCCTATCCGCACTGCCTGCTCCACAGTATAAGGTGTAATATGCTGTCCCAAAAACTGGAAATCTCCGAGAAGGACCAAACATAATACTATAAAGTTACAGGTTCATTTTGATATTTGCCATACAATGAAGGGAAGAAGGTTTCCCCAGTGAGCAATCTCCTTTTTTGGCCAGCAGGGAGGAAGAGGAAATCTCAGGACTGCAGAGGGAGGACGGGAAGGGGTTAGGCTGTTCATAGGAATATTTTAAGAGAGGGAGGGAGGGAGTAACGGAAGGGGTTGGGCTGCTGCTGGATCTTTATTTTATATTTAAAGAATCAGGAAGGAAAGAGAGCTGTTTTTTTCTTTTAAATAAAATTCTTAAGAAAAAAAAGAAATGCCACACTGGATCAGACCAAGGGTCCATCAAGCCCAGCATCCATTTCAATATAGGTAATAGGAGGAACCTGGTGGAAAAATCTAAGCACAGCATCTCTCTGTTGAAAAAGCAAACTGTACTATAAGGGTACCCCTAGTTTGTAGTTTCTACTGTCATTACATAAGATTTTTCTAAAAATTCAGACAAATTTAAATTTGTTTGGCTGGTTTCCCTGGCCTTGATTCTCTTCTGTGGATTGAGGTTGGAATAGGTAATACATTTTCAATACTGCAGGCAATGCATTTTCAGGAAATTTTAATATACTTATTATATATATATATATTTATACTTATTAAATTTTAATATACTTATTAAATAGCTTTTTAAAATAAATCATTTAACTTTATCCTAGGAAAATTTAGTATCCTAAGATTTGAGCTTCTTAATTGATTTTCTAACACTTCTATCTTATTCACATACACTTTTTCAGATCTTATTAAATTTTCTTGAACTTTTGCATAAGTATTGGCATAGTCTCAATCTCTTCCAAAGTAAATGTCTGGTTTAATGGTAGATTGGTCAAGACTCCGACTTGTTGATCCTCCTTTCCTGCCTCCATTGTGGCCTGTCCAAAAACTTCACAGCACTGTAATGCCTCCCCAATTTGACTCCTGGAACCCTGTAAACCCGGGTTCACCGAAGAGCTAGATATTCTCTCTGCTCCTCTCTGGTTATCAAATGGTAGTGAGGCTGATCTTACTCTAACAGCTTCGTGTAGAAGCTCAAATTCTCTCATGTCTGACAGAGGCTCTGGTGTTGCTGGTATGCCATGGCTTAAAGATGTCTCATAGGTCTGAAGGCTCAGATCCTGCTCCTGACCAAGTCCTCCCGCGACCTCCCTTCCCAGCGTTATTAATGGAGACCTTGTGAAACAGGCCTCAATCCGAGGTTGATTTGAGAGTGAAATCAGGGTAGAGGAAAGTTCCTTGACTCTGGCTTTTCTTAGTATGCGGCATTAAAGATAGAAAAATGCAAAAATGTTAAGACTTACCAAAGTATAATATCAAGTCTCGGAGAAGGCTCCTTCACAAATTTGCACCACAATAACTCACTTCCACCAAGAACTCCAGGCAGCTGGACTAAGCCGGGTGGCGCTTGCGGCTTTGTCACGCTGTAAAAGTTCCAATTTAAAGGGCACTTCCCGGTTCCTCCCTCTGTTGTCAGGGCTCAGTGAGGGAAAGATGAAAAAAGAAATTCTTTAAATGCCGTAGGCCCACCCAAGCAGGTAATGCTTCAATAAACAGTCTCTCCAGCTGCCAGTGCAATTTTTTCTAAAGTTTAAAACTCAAACTCATCTCTTGACCAGAGGAAAAGATGAGTCTTTTAGCTGTGACTCTCATACACTGTACACTACAGCACTGCCCACTGAACTCATAGGTCAAATGCCAAATTCATCACAGAACACACTTTCCTTTTTTACTTGGAATACATTATATTTTTTATTATATATGTACTTATATCATATCATTAAGACATAAATGCTAATGCTTTTAAATAGTGGACGAACAAAACACATCTCATTTTCCTTAGAATATACTTTTTTCCTTTAAAATATCCTGTTAAGAGCTTTAATTCTTCAAATTATTACACAACAAACTGCATTTTTTTTCTACTCTCAAAAGGCATTTCTAAACATGTCCTGGATTTCATGTGACATCATATCTCCTATTGTGTGGTTTTTTTGTATTTATTTTTCTTACAAGTTTGCTTATGCTTCTGTTTAAACCAAAAACAAAAAAATTAAATGGAGGGAGAAGTAGTGTCTAGTTGTGGGAGGTGCAGTACTGCTTCTGGCCTCCAGATGGAGAAAAGCAGGGGAGCCATGTGGTAGTTCTCCTAAAGCAGGGGGGTTGTGTATGGTTGGGGGTACAATACTGCTTCTGCCCTCTGGATGGTGAAAAGAAGGGGAGCCGTTTGGTTTCCATGGTAACTACCCAGGATGCATTTCTTTTTCTCAAGATTCCTCACATATTCCATGATGCCTGCTTGCCCCTGTATGTCCAAATGCAGGTTTCTCTTTTTCTTATTTTCATAGCTAGTAAAACATTTCTCTTACTTTGCTTTTAAAAATAATATTTTTTCTAAGTGTGCTTGTGCACAGTGTGCTGGTTCCATTTCTTTTGCTGGCTTGCTTTTACAAAACAAACACAGTCCTGGCTTCTACACATTTTTACTATTATACAACTGCTCAAAATATTTAATCTTGACTGAGTCTGTCTTTTTTTTTTTAGTTTCAAACATTTCAAAAATAGAGGATCCACCTCTCAATTTAAAAATGCATTTCTCTTTTTCTCTATGCTAACTGTAGTGAGTATGGTGGAAGGGAGGTCATGTATTCGGGAGAAGTTGCTTTATCACATTACTACCGAAAGCAGTGAGGGTGTGGGTTGGAGTAGTCAGTTTTCTCTCTGCTACAGAAATTCTCTGAGATGAAATTTACAACTGACTTTTCTCAAACAGAACTGTTTAATAAAAACAAAACACTGGCACAAAAAATGTGTGCTTTGTGGCCGAAAAATACAAAAGGATTTTCTCTTTGAACTTTGACAGAAAATAGAAGGATTTTATTGACTGCTATTAACTACCCTTTCAAACCCCTGCAGTTGCTTACTGAGTATGCTCATTCCTTCCAACATGATTGCCCTCTGTGCTCTCTCCTTGTGAACAAAAGGTCTGAGCTTGTATAGGAATGATGTCATGACTTGTGATATCATTTCAAGATGGCTGCTTGCAGCATGGTTCACAGCATCAGGAATCAAACCCGCTTTGTTTTTGTTTTACTGCACATGCGTGGTCATGATATCATTTCTGGTCTCCACCACATCTGCCATCTTGGATGTGTGTCATTTCCTGTCTCCAGGTGCCTGCTACCATGTTGAAAAACATATTTCCAGTTCTGCTCTGTGCCCTGCATAGGGGGCATGACCATAAGTGACATCATCAAATGGGACAAAAAGGGGTGAGGCATGGGCAGGGCTGTGGCAGATGTCATCAAAGGGGCATGGCTAGGACAGGAAAGGGGATTCGGATTGACCCTGAAGTGAATGCTGATTGGCTGGCTGAGAGGAGGTCAGTGGGTGGGGCTTGACCCAGAATTGGGCATGGCCACTTGTCAAAACAAAGTTTTGACAAGATGTGTACCCCTAAACTACTGATAGGTGAAGATTATTGGTGGTAATATCAATCCCAAGCAAAAGTAGTCAATGCAGATAACTAACATGAGATACCCCTGACATTTTTCCTCAGGTTCCACCACTGACCTCAATTCTAGTGCCAGCATTAGCCCCCAAGGATGTAGAGAAGAGATCACCAAAAGCATCTCTGAACTAAGGCACTTCAAAGTGAGGAAGGACTTGTGTTTTGCTTAGTATATTTACTGCAGTAAAGAGAACAATTGAGGCAAGAAAGTGTGGTATCTGACAAATGCTGGTATGCAGCACTCACCAGCATAGGCATCAGGGGAGGGAGGCAGTACTAGCCTGGGGACAACTTCTTCCAGTTAAAGAAAAAGCCAGAAGAAAATCATTGAAAATGGGAAGATTTTTCCCAAAGCTGATCTCACAGCCCCTTCCAGCAGTCAGAAGCCTCAAGCCATGCATCCAAAGCAGCAATCATAGAGGAAATGGGATGGTGTTCCATAGCATTGTCCCATAGCAAAAGGCAGGCAGCCTCTAAAGTAGTAACAAAGAGCATTGGGGAAATTATTGCCCTTGATGGTCAGCCCCTGGAGGTAGTGGAGAAAGTGAGGTTTAAATGTCTGCAGCTGGTGGTAGTCTCCAATTATAAAATGTCCTCCAGGACTACATTTAGTAGGAAAGTCAGCCCTACCATATACAACAAGTGCCATAGTCTCATGCAGGCATAGCTGTCTAAGGAAAAACGGAATAACATGTATTTCACCAGAGATATTAGGACAGCACATATGCTATGCATTCTTACTAGAGATGTGAATAGGAACCGAAATCGGCTCCAGTTTTGGATACGTGGACCATCAGGAAATTTTTCCTGTGGTCCCATCATGTTTTTTTTTTGTTTTTGTTTTTTTTTTTTAAGCGGCTGCACCAAGCTGATAACACAACCCGACCCTTTAAAATTAATTCTTTAGTATCCCCTCACCCTCTGGAACCCCCAAAATATTTTAAGTACCTGGTGGTCCAGAGGGAGACCCGGGAGCATTATCCTGCTCTCAGGCCGTTGGCTGCCAGTAAACAAAATGGTGCCAGCCATCCATTGCTCCTACCATGTGACAGGGGCCGGCCAATGGCATGGATACCCTATCACATGCTAAGGGCAGAGGGCCATCAGCCCCATTTTGTTTACTGGCAGCCAATGGCCTGAGAGCAGGATAATGCTCCCAGGTCCCCCACTGGACCACCAGGTACCTAAAATATTTTGGGGGGGGTCCAGAGGGTGAGGGGATACTAAAGAACTAATTTTAAAGGGTCGGGCTGTGTTTTTGTGTTAAGTGCCCTTTCTTCCTGCCCCCCATAATAAGAGAACACACTAATCTTGGGGTTTCCTATCACTATCAGGGACCCCCGATATCTGACAAGATTGAAAATATCAGATATTTTCAAACAATTCACATCCCTAATTCTTACTTCTCCTCCTTAATGGCACACTGGTGGGACTTGGCCAATTCAGGGACTGGCAGTAGCTCGAGCAAGGACAGAGCATCAGATCGGATTCATTGTTGAATATTCAATCAAACATATGAAAGATGCTGGAGGGTTGGTAGATAGACCAGAGAATAGATATCCAAAAACTGACTACTGTGTGGCATATATTAACAAATAGAGATGTGAATCGTGTCCTCGATCGTCTTAACTATCGATTTCGGCTGGGAGGGGGAGGGAATCGTATCGTCGCCGTTTGGGTGTTTAGAGTATCGTGAAAATCGTTAAAATCGTAAACCGGCACACTAAAACCCCCTAAAACCCACCCTCAACCCTTTAAATTAAATCCCCCCCCTCCCGAACCCCCCCCCCCCCCCAAATGCCTTAAATTACCTGAAGGTCCAGCGGCAGTCCAGAACGGTCTCCTGCAATTGAATCGTGTTGTCTTCAGCCGGCACCATTCTGCGCCGCCATTTTGCAAAATGGCGGCAGCCATAGACCAACATGATTCGACTGCAGGAGGTCGTTCCGGACTCCCGCTGGACTTTTAGCAAGTCTTGTGGGGGTCAGGAGGCCCCCCCAAGCTGGCCAAAAGTCCCTGGGGGTCCAGCGGGGGTCCGGGAGCGATTTCCTGCCGCGAATCGTTTTCCGTACTGAAAATGGCGCCGGCAGGAGATCGACTGCAGGAGGTTGTTCAGCGGGGTCCGGAACCCCCGACCTCCTGCAGTCTATCTCCTGCCGGCGCCATTTTCCGTACAGAAAACGATTCACGGCAGGAAATCGCTCCCGGACCCCCAGGGACTTTTGGCCAGCTTGGGGGGGCCTCCTGACCCCCACAAGACTTGCCAAAAGTCCAGCGGGGGTCCAGAACGACCTCCTACAGTCGAATCGTGTTGGTCTATGGCCGCCGCCATTTTGCGCCGCCATTTTGCAAAATGGCGGCGCAGAATGGCGCCGGCTGAAGACAACACGATTCAATTGCAGGAGACCGTTCCGGACCGCCGCTGGACCCCCAGGTAATTTAAGGCATTTAGGGGTGGGGTTCGGGAGGGTGAGAGATTTAATTTAAAGGGTCGGGTGGGTTTTAGGGTGTTTTAGTGTGCCGGTTTTCCTGCCCTCCCCTTCCCCCGATTTACGATTTTTTGACGATAAATCGGGGGAATTGGTATTGTATCGTGGCCCTAACGATTTTTGACGATTTAAAATATATCGGACGATATTTTAAATCGTCAAAAAACGATTCACATCCCTATTAACAAACAATTGGAACAACCATACATTCAGGAAGCATCATCACTTACTTTGACAAAGCGGAAGGACCTCATACTTATAGGATTGCAAACTTTTATGTTTCGCTAATGGTTAAACTCAAAAAGCCTTATTGTAAAACTTTATTTTGAGATACCACTTACGTGCTGTTGCTTCCATTGAATATGTAATCATAGGTCCTCCATTTTTTTGATATTTTATTTTCACTTTGCCTTTTTTTTGTTATGCAAAATGTTGTTGTGTTAAATTGATGTGAAACAACTAAGGAGAACCATAGACATTTATCTGAAAATGTTCTGCCCGTGTCACTTTTTGACTTAGATTTGCCCGACATGACCAATGTTTTGGAAGATCTCCTTCCTCAGGGGATTAAAGGGCAATTCTCTACTTAAAATACAAAAAGCACTTCACAAAGTATACTTATTCTGCTAAAAGACAGTAATAACTAAACTTTAATAAAAATGCTTACGTGTCCTGGTTGCATAAAATACAAGGCAATAACGAACTTCAATCAACATCTTGGTGTTTCTGAGTTGGATCCGCCATTTTGTAAACCCATATTTATACAAACTGATAGGACCACTGAATGACTTTTAAAAGAACCAATGAATGATTCAGCTATGTGAACGTCAAACTAATGACATCCATGCAATGGTATCATTCATTCCAACTGGGACACTGGATGATAATTTAAAGATCGATCATTGTTCTCTATAGTTTAGGATACTCCTAATGTCACTGCCTCTATCTGAGGCAATCACCATATCTAAAACAATCCAACGGAGTTGATCAAAATTATGTTTATGTTGCAGACATTGCTTCACTATGGGCGCATCTAGCTTTTGGGTGTTTAATCAGCTACGGTGTTCTCGCAGCTTAATTCTCACAGGTCTCATGGTTTGTCTAACATATAGCTGTGGACACGTACATTGTAGCAAATAGACTACATTCTGTGAATCACAAGGAGAGCTAAAAAAATTTGTCATTTTGGAGAAACATGTGTGAAAACCTTCAATAGTGTTTTCACACATGTCACATGCCCAACATGAAGGATGTCCTTGCTGTTGAGATGTTGCATTCTTATCTATAGTTGGTTAAAGTGATGCTCAAATGACTTGATCTCTTATGTTGCACCCATGCTCATAGACCCCATCCTGCAAGCAGGCCCTCCACCTCACCACTGCTGCAGACTCCACCTCTAGTGGCAGGAGCTGCCGCCGCCACTACCTTGATCTTCACGGCCTAGTGTCACCCTGGGACATCCTCACCTTTGCAGCCTGGGGCCACTGCCACCAACTATCCATCATGCAGCATGGAACCACCGCCAGCATGCGTCTTCACAGCCTAGTGCTGCCACTAGGAAGCCTCCACCTTAGCGGCAAAAAGCCGCTGCCCCGATTCCACATCATGCAGCAGGAAACCACTGACTAATTTTCTCTTCACGGCCTAGTGCCACCGCCAGGCCCTGCTCTTCACGGCAGGGATGCCGCTGTCCTCAGTGCTGCATCACTCCCTGGGTCCTCCCCCCTAGGCGCCAGCACGCCCCTGTTCAGTTTAAAGGGCCAGCAGTGGGAAAATCCCACAGCTCCACCGGAAGCCAGCCTCCGCCCACTTCCTGCTTCAGCCCTCTATAAGGGCTTAGTTCCTGTTCCTCGGGGCCTTTGTATCTGGAATCCACAGTTATCTGTAATCCTCTTCTGATCAAGGTGCTCTGTGGTCTTCACTTGTCTAGATGGCTCCTCGTTGGAGCTCCTTAGTTGCCTTGTTCCAGAGGTCCCGTTCCATTGTTCTGAGTCTTCCAGCTCTTCAAGTCCTCAGGTGACCAACCCAAGGGTAAATCCTTATTGATCCGGTTCCTGTTTCCAGTCATTGGAGCCTCGTTTGGTTAGATCCCCTTCCAGCATGTGGTCCACAACCAGCCTTCCCAGGTTGTGTAGGGTGAGCAGTAAGACAGGGGTGGTCCATGACCAGCCCTTGGGGAGTGCTGTGTAGGGCAACCCTGAGGGACTGTGCCCACCTGTACCTTCCAAGTCTTCGTCCAAGTCCCTGTCTTGGCTTGTTCCTGCCCTTAGCTTCAATCTGGCCTCACGCACTCATTGTTCCCAAGCAGCAGGTCTGAAGGGCTTCTAAGTGGCCGGAGGGCTACTCCTGAGACCAACATTGCATTGCTAGGTCTCATTGGTGCATGTAGGTCCAGTGGAGGGCTGATCATGCCTTGTTCCTGTTCCGAAGTTCCTTGCCTTAGTTCTAGTCCTGCCTTGTTCCTATTCCGCCCGTGTTTGCATGCTCTCACCTCCCACGGTGTGCCTTGGGGCTCCTCCCTGTGGTTCAGGGACTCACACTCTCTCCTATGAGCTAGCGACCATGTCGCAATGCTCTCAACACCAGCCGTACGCCTTGCTCGCAACAGGATATGAAGGCCATGAGCTCAGTGAGCTGTGCCTGCGACGGGCTCGAGTTCCTGGATATTTTTTTTTTAATCTTGCTCCTTGCCTAGAAATTTTTGCTCCTAGTTTCCTGGACTCTTGCCTGGTTAAAACTTTTTTTGTTTGCTTCGCTTTTTGAGTGTGTCTGGATATTCACAACCCACAGGAGGCACCTGTATCCAGACTTTCTTCAAGCCAGTCCTGTCCTGGAGCTCCTCTCGACCAGCAGGAGGTGCCTGCACTTGTTCCAGAGACCATCTCTGTTCGGTTCTGTTACGCCGGAGGTAGACCCTTGGGCTGATGTGGGGTTGATGCAACCCTTAGGAACGGTCCTATGGGTGCCCACCATCAGCAGGCGGAGTGGGCTGATGGACAGAGGCAGGCTGGTGCTTCACCAATACCAGCCCTTGTTCTCCGCAGGTTGAGCCTTTGGATGCCGGGGCCAGCTGGACTTAGGTGGCCTGCATCGGTGTCATTGATAGATGGATCAAGGTCAGCCCCAGAAGCAGAAACAGGTGAAGGTATCAGTCCGTACTGGACGAGGCGGAGTCCTAGAGACCCGGGCGCTGATAGGAACACGACAGGGGGCGTCCGAGCAAGAGTAGGCCAAAGCCTGAATAAGCCACATCAAGGACAAGGGCTGGATTCAGGGCTGGTGGCAATCTGGAAGCAGTGGCAAGCAAGGCTGAGGTCTGGATGAGGAGAGAAGCAAGTGGATGGTCAGACGAAGCAGAGGTCCAGGGCTGGAGAGAGGCAATGGAGTAGTCGGGCAACGCAGAGGTCAAACCAGGTCAGCAATCCGAAGGGGGAGACGAAGGAACAGGAACAAGGATACTCAGGATCAAGAACCAGGAACAGTGGAAGCAACAAGCACTTAACAAGCGAGGGGACCTGTTGCAAAGGCAATCTGAGGTAGTGGGGCCTTATATAGCAGAGCTCCACTGTCATCTGGGGCCTGCGGCTAGGTTCCCTCCTCGGGCCCTACTTAGGGTCTGGTTGTGCATGCACACGTGCCTAGGAAGGGGTGCAGGGCTGGTCAGAATGGCACTCTCTGCGGGCCACATGGAGAGGCCTGGCACGGGGCGCTGGGAGCAGTAGTAGAGCCAGGGGCAACAGGGCAGCCCGAGGACGGAGCCGGCGGCCCACAGCTGCCAGACAAGGGACCAGGCACTAGATTACTCTGAAAGAGGTGAGGGGGCCAAGCCACAGGTCTGCCATGGGCAGCACACGTAACAGTACCCACCTCTATGCCCCCCCCCTTGGAGGTCTGGGTTTGCCCAGATGGGCACAATGAAACTGGAGGAGGAGTTTCTCATCCAGGATGTTACAGGCTGGCTCCCACGAATTTTCTTCAGGGCCATAACCCTCCCAGGAGAGGAGGTATTCCCACCGGCAGCCCCTACGGCAGACGTCAAGGACTTCATGGACCTGATAAGTGGTGTCTGTCTCCGCGACTAGTGGAGAAGGTGCTGGAGCATCTCGTGAAGGCCAGGATAGGACCACAGGTTTAAGAGGGATACGTGGAACATATTGTGGATTCCCAATGTAGGCAGCAGCCGGAGTTGGTAAGTTACTGGTCCGACACGACAAATGATTGGAAAAGGTCCAATATACCTTGGTGCAAACCTCTGAGAAGTTATTTGAGTCGAATATAACGGGTGCTTAACCAGACTTTCTGGCCAGGAAGGAACTCGGGAGCCAAGCATCGATGACTGTCAGCAGATCTTTTGGGCCAGGAAGCGGCCTGGCATAAGCGAAGATTCATCTGATTCCAAAGTGCCTTGATGGCAGTGGCTTGCGCAGCAGGAGAAGACACAGACAATGGTATGGGAAGCAGTGGTCGTGGGTGTTTCATGTAAACAATGAAGGGCAATGTACCTGTGGGAGTTGTGGGAGAACTCCGCCCAAGGAAGAAGCTCCGACCAATTGTCCTGATGGTCATTTTATATATGCGCGGCGGAAGGCATTCAAGGAGCGGTTAGTATGCTCGGCTTGTCCGTTGGTTTGAGGATGGTAAGCTGTTGCCAAACTTTTTACAAAGAGCACAAGTATCTGGTGATGAATTGTGGGCCTCTGTCAAAAACAATGTCCTTGGGTAAGCCATGTAGTCAGACGATGTGTCGAAAGAACAGGCGTACCAGTTCAGGTGTGGATGGTAGGCCCAATCGTGGGACGAAATGGGCCATTTTGGAAAATCTGTCAGTTGTAACCCATATGACCTTGTAGTCTTTAGATGGTGGCAAATCCATAATGAAATCCAGGGAAAGATGTGTCCACGGCTCTTCGGGAGCTGGAAGCAGCTGGAGTAAACCCCAAGGTCGCCTGACTGGGGGCTTCTGTTGAGCACAGGTACTGCAGGAATCAACATATTAATGATGTGAATCGTGTGACCGATCGTCTTAACGATCGGGTTCGGCTAGAGGGGAAAAAAAATCTGATCGGTGGTGATGTGAATCAAAACATCGTTGTTTTTTTTTTTTTTGTTTTTTAGTAAGGCCCGACCCCTTACCTTCCCCCAACCCTCCCAAACCTCCCCCCAAAACTTTTTACGATTCTTTAAAGATGGCGCTGGCCAGACAATGCTCCTACCATGTGACAGGGGCCGGCCAATGGCACAGATACCCTGTCATATGGTAAGGGCAAAGGGCCATTGGCGCCATCTTTATGAGTGGCAGCCGACGGCCCAAGAATGGGAGATCGCTCCTGGGACCACCACTAGACCACCAGGTAATTTTAAAAAGTTTTGGGGGGGATCGGGAGGGTGGGGGAAGCTAAGGGGTCATTTTTAAAGGGTCGGGTGGGTTTTTTTATCGGGCCATCGGCGCCATTTTTGAGTGGCAGCCAAAATGGCGCCGATGGACCGAGAGCAGGAGATTGGTCCCCACGCCCCCACTGGACCACCAGGTACTTGTAAAACATTTTGGGGGGGGGGGTTCGGGAGGGTGGGGGAAGGTAAGGGATTCGTTTTATAGGGTTGGGGTGGGTTTAGGGGTTGTTTTGGTGTGCCGGTTCCCCCCCCCCCCCCCGACTTACGATTTTTTACGATAAATCGGGAATTTCTATTGTATCGCGACTCGACGATTTAAAAAAATCTGACGATTTTTTTTTTTAAATCGTCAAAACAATTCACATCCCTACAACATATGCTTTAGCATCAGACAGTGGTGGGCCACCAGAAGAACCACTGGAGTAGCACCAAAGTTCACACTTGTCCTAGATAACTGGCAAATTTAGAGTCCTGTGCCCACCGGAGGACTCTTTCATGGAGGCTATGGGGTACCATGGTTTTCCCCATAGGAACAGGATGAGTAGCCGAAAGAAAAATGCAGGCTGGGTCAATGATATGACCGGGTTCTTCAAGTTTGTCTTCAGGTTCAAATGAACATAAGGCATCCACCCTGAGATTTTTCTCTGCCAGGCAGTAGTGAAGCTCGAAGTTAAATCTGGAAAAGAACAAAGCCCGTTGGGCTTGGCTCAAGTGTTCCAGATTTTTATGATCTGTGAACACTAAATTTATGTTGAGTGCCCTCTAGCTAGGGGTGCCACTCCTCCAAAGCCAGCTTGATGGCAAGTAACTCGCATTCTCCAATGCTGTAATTTTGTTCTGCAGCAGAGAATTGCACGAGTACAAAAACACGGGACCACGGATCCAGAAGCAGTGCATTGGAGCAGGGGCAGTCCTGAGCCAATTGCGGAGGCATCTACCTCCACCAGGGAGGGGTGATTAGGGTCTGGATGGTGGAGACGGATCCTGTTGAGAGAGCCTCTTTGAGGTGATGAAAGGCGGAGACAGCCTTCACGGTCCAGTTTTGGGTATCTTGACCCTTACAGGTTAAAGCTGTGAGGAACCACCAATGTAGAGTCGTGCGGTAGTAATTTGTATATCCTAGAAAACTTTGAAATGCCCTCAGGCCCACAGGTTGGGGCCAGACTTGGATTCCTTTAAGTTTCTCAGGATCCATCGAGAACCCTTGTTGGGGAAACTATATACCCCAGAAAGGGCAAGCTGGAGTTTTCAAACAGGCACTTCTCCAATTTTGCGAACAGATGGTTCTCCCAAAGATGTTGAAGTACGGTACAAAAATTGGTACAGTGCGTAGCCAGGTCTTTGGAGAAGACAAGAATGTCATCCAGATATGCCACAACTTTGATGTATAAGAGGTCTCTGAAGATTTCATTAATCATTCGCTGGAAAACTGCAGGTACATTATAAAGGCCAAAAGGCATCACTAAATATTTGTAATGCCCATCCCTGGTGTTGAAAGCAGTAGGGATGTGAATCGTTTTAGGACGATTAAAATTATCGTCCGATAATTTTAATATCGTCTTAAACCGTTATGGAACACAATACAATAGAGATTCTAACAATTTATCGTTATAAATCGTTAGAATCGTGAGCCGGCACACTAAAACCCCCTAAAACCCACCCCCGACCCTTTAAATTAAATCCCCCACCCTCCCGAACCCCCCCCCAAATGAGTTAAATAACCTGCGGGTCCAGCGGCGGTCCGGAACGGCAGCGGTCCGGAACGGGTTCCTGCTCCTCAATCTTGTTGTCTTCAGCCGGCGCCATTTTCCAAAATGGCGGCGAAAAATGGCGGCGGCCATAGACGAACACGATTGGACGGCAGGAGGTCCTTCCGGACCCCCGCTGGACTTTTGGCAAGTCTCGTGGGGGTCAGGAGGCCCCCCACAAGCTGGCCAAAAGTTCCTGGAGGTCCAGCGGGGGTCAGGGAGCGATTTCCCGCCGCGAATCGTTCCGTACGGAAAATGGCGCCGGCAGGAGATCGACTGCAGGAGGTCGTTCAGCGAGGCGCCGGAACCCTCGCTGAACTACCTCCTGCAGTCGATCTCCTGCCGGCGCCATTTTCCGTACGAAAATGATTCGCGGCGGGAAATCGCTCCCTGACCCCCGCTGGACCTCCAGGAACTTTTGGCCAGCTTGTGGGGGGCCTCCTGACCCCCATGAGACTTGCCAAAAGTCCAGCGGGGGTCCGGAAGGACCTCCTGCCGTCCAATCGTGTTCGTCTATGGCCGCCGCCATTTTTCGCCGCCATTTTGGAAAATGGCGCCGGCTGAAGACAACAAGATTGAGGAGCAGGAGCCCGTTCCGGACCGCTGCCGTTCCGGACCGCCGCTGGACCCGCAGGTTATTTAAGTCATTTGGGGGGGGGGTTCGGGAGGGGGGGGGTTTTAATTTAAAGGGTCGGGGGGGGGTTTTAGGGGGTTTTAATGTGCCGTTTTGCGATTTTTCGATTTTTCACGATTTTTCACGATATTTTACCCCCCCAAACGGCAACAATAAGATTCCCTCCCCCTCCCAGCCGAAATCGATCGTTAAGACGATCGAGGACACGATTCACATCCCTAGAAAGCAGTCTTCCAGATGACATCAGGGTGCATATGCACCAAGTTATAGGCTCCACGTAAGTCTAACTTGGTGAAGATAGAAGCTCTGTGTAGATGATCAAACAATTAGGATATCAAGGGCAGAGGTACTTGTCCTTGAGAGTGATCACATTCAGACCACGGTAATCGATACACGGTCTTAAGGATCCATCCTTTTTTGTGACGAAAGAACCCTGCACCAGCAGGGGAGATAGAGGGGTGAATGAACCCCTTCGCAAGATTCTCCTGGATGTATTCCATCCTGGCCTTTGTCTTGGGAAGAGACACAGGATAGGTACACCCTCAGGGGGGGCATAGTACCAGGGAGGAGGTCAATGGGACAATCAAATCTCCGAAGAGGTGGTAGGAGGTCCGCCTTCTGCTTCAAAAACACGTCTTCGAAGTCTGTATAGGGAGCAGGTATGCCTGAGGAAGTGGTCACTAGAGAAAACACTGAGGGTGCCACTTTCTGTAAACAAGTTTGGTGACAGGCGGAGCACCATTATGTCAGCTGAAGAGGGGGGGGAGGTGACGTTGCAGCCAGGGTAGTCCCAGAACTATCAGGTGGATGGATTTCTCTAGAACCAAAAGTTCAATTTCTTCAGAATGGAGAGCACCAGTGAGAAGTCAAACAGACTCTGTGGATAAGGAGACTCGACCGGGTAACGGTTCTCCATAGATTGAAGCAATGCATAAGGAAGTCTCAAGAGGATGGGTATTGATACCCAAGAGTTGAACTAAGTCTTTAAGAATTAAATTATCACATGCTCCAGAATCTACCAGAACAAGGACAGGAAACAAACGAGAGTCCAAGATGATAGTAATAGGCACAGATAACTGAGGGACCGAAGATGTTGCACACAAGTTCAGGACCCCAACCTAACTTATGCCAGGAAGTTTCCTGGACAGACTGGGCAAGCCTGTAGGTGATGGCCAGGTGCTCCGCAGAAAAGACACAGGCCTGTTTGTCTCCGCTGGAGGCGCTCTTCTGGGGACAGATGCCCATGACCCAACTGCATGGGTTCGTCAGTCTCAGCAACAGAAGAATTCCCACCAGTAGTGGAGTTGGTAGCAGGTGGTGACTGGAAACAGACCTGAGAGGGTTTCTTGGACATCCAATTCTCCTGGTGACGCTCTTGGAGACTATGGTCAATTCAACCAGCTAGATCAATAAGATCCTCAAGAGAGGGAGGGAGCTCTCATGCTGCCAGTTCATCCTTTAGTTGTGGGGAAAGCCCATCCAGTAGATAGCTCACAGGCAGTCTTCCTGCCAAGCGAGTTCAGATGCTAAAGTTCGGAATTCAATGGTGTAGCGAAAAGGCTTCTTTGGCCTTGTCAAGGTGTATTGGCTAGTACTTGCCACAGCATGCCACCCAGGATCATCAAAGGTTTGCCGGAACACAGCCATGAACCGAGACAGTTCCTGTAGGAGTGAGTCCAATCACTCCCACAAGGGAGAAGCCCATGCCAGTGCCTTTCCTTCTAGGTGAGACAAGATGAAGGTGACCTTGGTGAGTTCATCTTGAAAGATGGAGGGTTGAAGAGCAAACTGCATGTAGCATTGATTAATGAACCCTCTACACAGTTTGGAGTCAATGTTCCTCTAGAACCTTCTAGAGGAAGGTTCTAGAGGAAGAAGTAGACATCTGTGGCAAAGAGAAAGCCATCGCTGGAACTGGGTTGCTGGACATAGCATCTAGCCCTGTATGCAGACACTCGAAGAGGCCAGGGCCTCAAATCTGTTGCTGTTCTTGTACCTTTAAGACCAGGAATAGCCTGGATGGCAAGCGGCTCCTTTGCAATCTGTTGCGCCAGAGGTAGACCCTTGGGCTGAGGTGGGGTTGACATTACCCATAGGAAGGATCCTACAGGTCCCCACCAATACCAGCCCTCATTCCCCACGGGTTGAGCCTTTGGGTGCTGGGG
Organism: Rhinatrema bivittatum; assembly: GCF_901001135.1. Classification (NCBI taxonomy): domain Eukaryota; kingdom Metazoa; phylum Chordata; class Amphibia; order Gymnophiona; family Rhinatrematidae; genus Rhinatrema; species Rhinatrema bivittatum. The sequence goes on along the minus strand of NC_042618.1, from coordinate 284,249,353 downwards.
CCAGCTGGACTTAGGTGGCCTCTGTCGGTGGTCATCGATGGAGGGATCGAGGCCAGTGTTGCGTCCAGTGCTAGATGGCTTCACCCCGTTTGCCTCACCTTGTTCACGGCTCCTCCCGCTTACCTAGGAAAGATGGCTACCGCAGCATCTACAAGCTGACCTCTCCAGCATCCCCACAACTGCTATGGTGCAGCCTCCCGCCATGCTCCTCCCAGGTATCTACTAGGGTGCACGCGTGCATGCCACCCACATCTTTATTCCAACCTTGGCGCGAACCTCGGGTGTTCCCCTTGCTGACGTCACATTATCTGGGTATATAACCTATTCTAATTTGCTAGCTTGTTGAGTTAGCAGGACTCTAACCCGTTCCTGTCTTCACTATGCTGCTGCTAGAAGCTCTCTCTCTGCCCTTTGGGGTAATTGCTAACCTGGGTACCCGCTCCTTGGGCCCTCTGCTTTATTTCAGTTACCTTACAGGGAACAGGTACTTCGCTCCTCGAGGGCCTGCTTGCACTTTCTTCTTCTTCAAAACCTGGTGGAATCACATACCTACAGCAAACACCTAGTGAGTACTCTAACTCTCATTCTGTCTCATCCACAGTACTACCTTGTTGGGGAAACCTGCTTCAGAAACCTCCCTATACCAACAGGGTGAGAAGGGCTTCCCTCTCTGCCGAGGTCCTGAGACTGCTACTACCAGACTGCCTCACTACTGCCACCTCTGCTACTCTTCAAGCTGTACAATTAAAGAACTAACTGTGTTTGTGCCGTTCTGATTCTAGCCTAGTACTGGGGCTCCTCCTGTTGGGTGTGGTATCTGCCATAGTACCCAAGAATCCACCCAAACCACCACTAACCATAACAGATTGCTAACTCCATGGATATGACTCAGCTCAACACATTCCAGGCCTGGCCCAGCGAATCTCCAAACAGCAGAATGCATGGAGGGTTTGACCACTGCATTCAACCTACTGTACACACAGATGAACTTACCTACCACCACAGGTAAAGAAGCTACACCATCTGAAGTGACAGTCAAGACTATTGTACCTCTATCTGCTCCTACCCGCTTCTCGGGGGAAGTTTGGAGATGCAGAGGTTTCATTAACCAGTGCTGCATGCACTTTTCCCTGCAACCCAGCCATTTTCCAACAACTTATGCCAGGACCACCTATATCTTGTCGTATCTAGAAGGACAAGCATTGTCTGGGCCTCTTTTGCTCTGGGAGCGTGAGGATCCAATTCTTCATGACCTTGAAGGATCAGTTTTCGATGACCCTGTCCGGTATACCACTTCAGGATCTTCTTTGATTCACCTGAAGCAAGGTAATAAACCATTAGCTGACTTCGCTATCTAATTCAAGACACTGGCATCTGAGTTATCCTGGGACCTGAAATGCCTGAAAGACCCCTCTTCTTTTGAAGGACTGAACTCTCTCTTCTGAAGGACGAGCTCACCACTCATGAGATACCTGAGACCTTGGCTGAACTAGTGAAGATAGCAACAAGGATTGATCGCCAACTTCATGACAAGGTTCAAGAGACCAAGACTCCCAGAAGATCCTTTCAGGGTGAAGCTCGAGTGAAGTCCACACCCAGGTCTGTTCCCTCGGTCCCAGAAGCTGGTGAAGAAGAACCTATGCAATTTGTCCTAAGAAGACACGGAAGAAATTGGGGGCTGAGCATGTACTGTGGGACACGCTGGCCATGCTGTTCAAACATGCTCTATATGTCCAGGAAACTGGCAGACCTAAGTCCTGCGGGCGTACTCTTCTTAGCTCTTACTGCTCCTTCTCCACTCTCTCTTCCTGTATCCTTGATCTGTGGACCCTTAGACTATCAGACTCTTGCCCTAGTGGACTCAGGGGCAGGAGGCAATTTCATTCTACAATGATTAGTGGAGCACCTACGGATCCCCACTATCACTATGAAGTCTCCACTACTTCTGTCGTCCATTCATGGAGAGTCCTTACAGGGTGAAGTAACCCAACTCACCGAACCAGTATGTCTACGGACCAGTGCTCTCCATTCTGAAACTATATCCTTCTTTGTTTTAGAGAAGGCCATGCACCCTATAGTACTGGGATTACCGTGGCTGCAGCATCATATGCCTCAATTCAATTGGGCTACACTGGAACTTTCACGTTGGGGTCCAGACTGCCATGGGAAATGCCTGATGGAGGTCGCTCCTATACCCTGCCAACCACCCCAGTAATGCAGGGGTTGCCACCTCAATATGCTTCGTTCCAAGATGTCTTTTCAAAAGAAGCTGCGAACGTACTTCCGCCTCACAGACCTTATGACTGTGCTATTAATCTGAAGCCTAACACTGAACCACCCAAGGGTCTGGTATACCCCCTATGCATGGCAGAGAATAAATCCATGTCAAAATATTTTTAGGAAAACCTCCATAAGGTCTTCATAAGACCCTCCAAGTCTCCTGCTGGCGCAGGTTTCTTCTTTGTGGAGAAGGATGGAACATTGCATCCATGAATAGATTACAGGGGTCTCAATGAGAACAGTGAAAGATCGTTATCCCCTGCCTCTGATCTCAGAGCTATTGGACAGACTACAAGGAGCCAAGATATTCTCCAAGCTTGATCTGAAAGGAACCTACAACTCTGCATTCGTGCTGGCGATGAGTGGAAAATGACCTTCAACACCCAGGACGGTCACTTTAAATATTTAGTGATGCCTTTCGGCCTGTGCAATGCCCCGGCTGTCTTTCAAAATTTAATGAATGACATTTTATGGGATGATCTCTATAAAAGTGTCATTATCTACCTAGATGACATCTTGATATTCTCTCAAGATATGACCACTCATTTTGAGGATTTCAGATATAACCAAACCCTTCATCGTTGAGGTTGACGCCTCAGATGTTGGCATAGGGGCCATACTAAGCCAGGCCAGTGATTCAAAGGTTCCACAACCATGCTCATTCTTTCTCGCATCACTTCTCTCCAGCAGAGAAAAATTACGGAAAAGGAGATAAAGAGCTCCTGGCTATAAAGATGGCATTCGAAGAATGGCGCCCTTGGTTCAAAGGAGCGCAACATCAAGTCACTGTCTATTCAGTCCATAAGAATCTGGAATATCTCCACCATGCACAGCACCTAAATCATAGACAAGCAAGATGGTCTCTGTTTTTCAACAGTTTCAACTTTGTGCTAAAATACTGCCCTGGAGATAAGGCATCTGCTCTGATATTCTTATCTCTATCATTTCTCTCAGAGGACATTCCAGAAGAACCACAACACATCATTGACCCAGAAAGGGTTATTTTGGAAGCTACTCACTCAGTACCTGCAGGAATAACCATCGTACCCAATAACCTCAAAGTTGTTAGCATGGGCTCACGACTCTAAACTGGCAGGACACCCTGGCCAACGCAGAACTCTGTCTAAACTACTAAACATTTATTGGTGGCCCACCATGAAGGAAGACACATTCTTCTATGTTGCTTCCTGCGCAAATTGTGCCAGACAGAAGATGCCACCCGGTCATCCTTGGGGGTCTACTCCTACCCTTGCCAGTACCAGACGAACGATGGACAGACTTTGTGGTAGGCTTACCACTTTCAGGAGGAAACACGATTTGGGTAACTGTAGATCGATTCTCAAAGATGGCTCACTTTGTGGCTCTCCCTGGCTTACCCACCACCATGGAGCTCGCCAAGCTCTTCATCATGCACATCTTCTGCCTCCACAGCATGCCTAAGCACATAGTCTCTGAGGATCCCAATTCACAGCTAAGTTCTGGAAGGCACTATGCAAGAAGTTTATTTCTCTCGACTTCACCTCAGCATACCATCCATAATCTAACAGGCAAACGGAGAATGAACAGGACACTCAAGCAGTTCATTCGTGCCTACATGAACACTCGCCAGAATGATTGGAGTGAACTGTTGCCCTGGGCTGAATTCACCATCAATTCTCATCCAGCAACATCCACTGGATCAACACCATTTGAAGTGTTTAAGGATGTCTACCACTGCCACTTCATTATCATGTGTCGTCCCCGGCAGCTCAATCTACTGCAAAGATATTCCAACAACTTTGGACTCAGACAAAAGAGATACTTCTTAAAGCAGGACTTCGAGCTAAAGTGAGATACAATGCTTACCACTGCAAAGCTCCAGATTTCCAGCCTGGTGACAGTCTGGCTATCCACTAAGCACATGAGACTTAAGCTACCTTCAGCTCGCTTCGCTCCATGCCTCGTTGGACCATTTCCCATTCTCTGAAGATTAGGCAATCTCACCTATAGTCTGAAGCTACCACCTACATTGAAGATCCATAATGCATTCCACATCTCACTATTGAAGCCATTGATCCTTAGTGAGTTCTCAAACAAGACACCTGAAGCTACACCTATAGATGCAGAAGAAGACATTGAATACAAAGTAGACACTATTCTTGATGTGAGAGAGGCAGAGTATGGGAATACCTCCTATCATGGAAGGGTCATGGACCTGAGCAACTCTAGGACTCCTTTGGCTAATACACTGGATAAAGAGATGCTACAGGACTTCCATAGATTGCATCCTCAGAAACCAAGACCTGGTAGGAAACAGCATGGATGCCCTTTGAAGGGGGGGGGGGATGGTTGCATCCGTCGGTGCTAGACGGCTTCGCCCCATTTGCCTCACCTTGTTCACAGCTCCTCCTGCTTATCTAGGAAAGATGGCTACCGCCACGTCTACAAGCCGACCTCTCCGGCATCCCCACAATGGCTATGGTGCAGTCTCTTGCAAGGCTCCTCCAGGTACCTACTAGGGTGCACGCATGTGCACACCCACATCTTATTCCAACCTTGGCATGAACCTCGGGGCATTCCCCCTGTTGACATCACGCCATCGTGCTTATATAACCTATTCTAATTTGCTAGCTCGTTGAGTTAGCAAGGACTCAAACACGTCCTGTCTAGGCATTCTGCCGGGAAGCTCTCTCTGCCCTTCGGAGTAATGGCTAACCTGAGTACCCGCTCTTCAGGGGCCCTCTCTGTTTATTTCAGGTGCCTTACAGGGAACAGATCCTCACTCCTTGAGGGCCTGCTCACCCTGCCTCGGTGGCCTGCACTTTCTTCTTCACCTGGTGGAATCGCATACCTACAGCAAACACCTAGTGAGTACTCTTTCTCAGTCTGTCTCATCCACAGTACTACCTTGTTGGGAAACCAGCTTCGGAACTTCCCTATACCAAAGGGGTGAGAAGGGCTCCCTCTGCCAAGGTCCCTGAGATTGCTACTACCAGACTGCCTCACTACTTCCACCTCTGGTGGTACTCTTCAAGCTGTACAATAAAGAACTAACTGTGTTTGTGCGTTCTGATTCTAGCCTAATACTGGGGCTCCTCCCCATGGGCGTGGGTCATCTGCCACAGTACCCAAGAATCCACCCAAACCCACTAACCATAGCAGTCGGCCCAGAGGCAGCAACAGGTGAAGATATCAGTCCGTACTGGACGAGGCGGAGTCCCGGAGACCCGGGCGCCAATAGGAACACAGACAAGGGACGCCCTAGCAAGAGCAGGCCGAAGCCTGAATAAGCCACATCAAGGACAAGGGCTGAAGAGGCATCATTGAGCAAGCTAGGTTCAGGGCTGGCGACAATCTGGAAGCGGTGGCAAGCAAGGCTGAAGTTTGGACGAGGAGAGTTGCAAGTGGATGGTCAGACGAAGCAGAAGTCCAGGGCTGGAGAGTCAACAGAGTAGGTAGTCAGGCAATGCAGAGTCCGGGGCTGAACAGAGGCAATGGAGTAGTCTGGCAATGCAGAGGTTCAGGGCTGGAGAGAGGCATCAGAGTAAATCAGTCAATGCAGCGGTCAAACCAGGTCAGCAATCTGAAGGGGAGACAAAGGAAAAGGAACAAGGAAACCAACAAGGATACTCAGGATAAGAACCAGGACAGTAGAAGCAACGAGCACTCGACAAGCAAGGGGACCTGTTACAAAGGCAATCTGAGGTAGCGGGGCCGCCATTATATACTGGAGCTCCACTGATGTCGTCATCTGGGGCTGGGGCTAGTTTCCCGCCGTGGCCCTACTTAGGTTTGGTTGTGCGCATGCATGCTCCTAGTGGCATGGCGCCGCACGAGTCAGAATGGGTGGCTCTCTGCGGCCATGCGGAGAGGCCCGACGCGGAGCACCAGGAGCTGTAGCTGAACCGGAGCTACCAGGATCTATACTGAGCCAGGGGCGGCCCAAGGATGGAGCCGGTGGCCCACCGCCACTGGCGACAAGGGACCAGGCACTGGATTCACTTGAGAGCAGTGAGGGTCCGAGCCGCGGGTCTGCTGTGGCTGGGACACGGAACATACACTGTCCCGGCTGCATCCGCTCCGCTGCCAGCCCTGCTCACCTCGCTCTCCCATCAACAGCTCTAGCTTTCCTCTGCTGCAGCCAGTTCCGGGCATCCCCAGCTCCCCCGCTTGCAGTCCTCCCATACAGACCTCATGGTGGGGCTCGGCGTCCTCCATGGTTTCGGCCCCACCTCTAGCCACGCGCGCGGACTGCCCAGCCTCTTAAAGGGCCAAGGGAGGTTCCCAGCTCCAGGCGTGCCTTGATTGACGGCAGGATTTAAGGAAGTGGTCAGACACTTCCTTGCCTTGGCAATCGGGTCATACACTCTGGTGTCTCTGTTTGCCTGTTCCAGCGTCTCCTGTACCTCATCTCTCCATTCTGGTAGTACCTTTCGGACTGATATCATGGTACTGACCTTTGCTTGCTCTTGATCTCGTATGACTGCTGCCTGGATCCAACCTCTGCCTGTCCATTGACCATGTCCGACCTCTGCCTGTCCACTGACAATGTTGGACTGCCGCGTGGAACTTGACCTTTGCCTGACCTGACTACTCCTGGACAGACAACAGGTACTGACCCCCTGCTTCGGCTGACTATTTTGGACTGATACTCTGGCTTTGATCCTCGCTATCCACTCGGACACTCTTCTGGCCTCCTGTGATTACTAAACCTGCTTGCTTGAACATTGACCGCACACCCTTGTTCATGGTGGGCACTCCCCTGCACTTCCTCTCTGGGAGATCCTGTAGGCCCACCTAAGACCAGTCAGCCCGGGTACCCAGGGCTCAACCTGCAGAAACCACGGGTTGCTATTGGTGTCTGTTTGCCTGTTCCAGTGTCTCCTGTTCCATTTGATCCAGCTAGCCTCTGTCTCCTCCTGTGCTCTGCCTCTTGGTGGCAGGCACTCTCTGGGTCCAACCAGAGGGCTGTACCAACCCTGCACCAGGCCAAGGGTCCACCTCCAGTGTAACAGGTTGCCAAGTCCATGGACTCGGTGGAGTCTCCCACCTTGCAGGCTATCCCTGGTGTAGCTGCTCATGTCTGAGAACAACAGCGAACCATGGAAGCATTAACTACATCTGTGGAGAGACTATGGTCTCAACTAGAAGATTCAATTATGGCCAACTCAGGGGGTTTAGCTCAAACCCTGCCCCCGCAGGCATCATTGGCCCTCCCAGCTCCACCCCATTTCACTGGGGATCCACACCTCTGCCAAGGCTTCATCCACCAATGTTTTATGTAATTCGCACTACAGCCTTCACTGTTTACAAGAGAGACCACCAAGATCACCTTCATCCTCTCACGCCTGGAAGGGAAAGCCCTGGCATGGGCTTCTCCACTTTGGGAGTATTCTGATGACATCCTCCGCCGTCTCTCCCACTTCATTCCATTTTGAAGCAAACCTTCGAGGATCCCGGCCGTCAGGCAGTTGTGGGTCACCAGCTAATCCACCTCCATCAAGGCTCGCGTTCGCTCACCGAATTCACTGTAGAATTCAGGACACTAGCCACAGAACTGGGGTGGCAAGAGGACTGCCTACAGGCAATCTATCTGGAGGGCTTGTCTCCTGCCCTCAAGGACGAGCTGGCTGCTCATGAGATTCCCACATCTCTTGAAGACATGATTTCCCTGGTTGGAAAGATTGACCATCGCCTCAGTCAGCGACACCAGGAGGTAAAGAGCCTCCGGCCTCCGGCCTCCTGCCTTATGCCCAGTCTGTGCTATGAGCCCCCAGTTGAAGGCTTTACCAGCACCTCCTCCATCACTAGAGGAACCGATGCAGATCAATCGTGGGCGCTTGTCTCCTGAAGAGCACCTTCGATGTAAGAAGCAAGGCCTTTGTTTATATTGTGGGCGGTTCCGGACATCTCCCTGCAATTCTTCCCCATAAAGCCTGAGCCTGGCAGGGGTCCCGAACTTGGGTGCTACTGGCCCCAATTTTACTCCCTTTTTAAGGAGTCTCGCTCATGTACCACTACCTCACTTGTAAACACTGGGGCGAGTGGCAATTTTATTCTGGACGATATCGTCACTCTACTCCAGATTCAACTTAACCTCTGGAAGTACCTCTCCGCATTGCATCAATCCAAGGAGAGCACCTCCCCAGATGCATTACTCATTGGACCGTGGCCTTCCGCCTCACCATGGGAACCCTTCATGAAGAGGAAATTTCTCTGTTCGTCTTGAAGTGTTCCATGCATCCGGTAATCCTTGGACCTTCCTTGGCTCCAGGTACATGCACCCCACTTTGACTGGCAATCCCTGAAGTTAATTCAGTGGGGACCCCAGTGCCAGAACCGCTGTCTGGATAGGTGTCTCCAGCGGTTACTGTTCTGAACTCTACAACCCTCACTGGGTTACCTGCTCCATATTCCAACTTCAAATTTGTGTTCTCCAAACAAAATGCTGGTCATACTGCCTCCACTCTGAAAATTCAGTTGCCCCATTGAGCTCCTACAGAGCACCATTGCCTCACAAGGGCAGAAACCTTCCCCCTCTCGCTTCCAGAAAACCCAAGCAATGTCAGAGTACCTTAAAAGAACCTGAATAAAAGATTCATAAGACCCTCAATTTCTCCGGCAGGAGCCGGAGTCTTCTTCGTGAAGAAGAAAGATGGAAGTTTACATCCTTTGCATCGACTACCGTCGTGGGCTAAACGCCATGGAATCGCAAGGATTGCTACTCTCTGCTGCCACTCATTAGCGATCTATTGATCGCCTACAAGGAACTCAGATCTTTACAAAGCTAGATCTCCGAGGGGCATACAATCTTGTACTAATCCAGCCAGAGGACATCTGGAAGACCACCTTCAATATGAGGGACGGCCACTACGAAGTACATAGTAACGCCTTTTTTGGCTTTGTAACACTCCTGCGGTCTTTTCAGCATTTGAATGAGATCTTTCGGGACCTACTATAGACCAGCGGTTCTCAACCTGTGGGTCGCGACCCGGCGGGGGGCGAACGACCAAAACGCAGGGGGTCGCCTAAAGCAGGTCCCCAACCACCGGTCCGCGGACCACTACGGGCCGTTGGGGTTTTTTTGCCGGTCCGCGGCTGCTGCGGGGAGGCGGGGCGGAAGCTGGCGACCTGCCTCCTCCAACCCCAAAGGGAAGAGACATGGCCCAAAAAGCTAGCGCGTCGCAGTGAACGTATGTTGCTGGAGCCGCGCAGGCAGGAAGGAGGTGTATCAGCCACTGCAGGTGCTCCTCCTACTTCCTGCCTGCATTACCCTGCCCCGGAAGACAAATGTTGCCGGAGCCGCACGGGGAGGAAGGAGGAGGAGGCGCGTCAGCCGCGTGTGTAGAAAGAGGCGCTTCAGCCGCTTGCAGAAGAGGAGCAGCGGGGCCGGGAAGACTAGGGCCACTGCAGAGCCATCCTGTGGCAACCCGTAAAGAAGAGGCCCAGAGGTGAGAGAGAGGTTGTGTGCGAGTATGAGATGAGTTGAGAGACTGTGTGTGTTTGCAGAGACAGCATGTGAGAGCCTCTGTGTGTGTGAAAGAGACAGCATGTAAGAGTGAGAGCCTGTGCTTGAGCAAGGCAGCATGTTGGGGTTGTGAGAGAGCCTGTGTGTGAGACTCAGACAGCCTGTTGCCAGTGAGAGCCTGTGTATGTGTGTGTGAGAGAGAAATGCATGTGAGAATGAGAACCTGACTGTGTGTTTGAGGGAAGAAGACAGGTGGAGAGAAAAGAAATAGAAAAAAAGGCAATATAAAAGGAAATGGCAAAAATTTAGAAAGGGAAGCAGATGTAAAAAAGAAATAAATTACTTTTTACTGATTGGCACATGTAATCTTTGGGAATGTGCAAGAGTAGCACTTTCTCTATGGCGGATCTCACAATGTACGAGATCAACATGGAGGAAGTGGAAACCCACGGGACCTGCACAGAGGAGGCAGCAGAATGGGCTTCAGTGCCTCCCCAATAGCCACGTGGCAGCAGTGGCAGTAATTAGATTAATTGTTTGACTCAGCTGGAGGTGACAAAGTATGAAGTGGGATGTGAAATCAGCTTGATCTGGTGGAGAATTAGGATTGCTGTTACACATGAACTGTATTTGGCAAACATAAAGGGAGCCAGGATAATCAATTGATGCCTGCAGCTGAGGACTGATTCATTATGACTCATGTAGAAATTAGTGCATTTTCCAGATTAGTCTGCATAACACAATTCTCAACATTCAGCATTATTTCTGCTGCATAGAGTTTTATCTGAGAGGCTCTGAGGTTGTGAGGGAGCCAATAAGAGTGAGAGCATGAGTGTGTGTGAGAAAATCCAGGGGAGTAAGAGTGTGTGTGTGTGAGTGGGCGGGGGGACGGGGAGAGAGTGTCTTACACCCTGAGGGGCGGATTTTCAGAGCCCTGCTCGCGTAAATCCGCCCAAAACCGGGCGGATTTACGCGAGCAGGGCCCTGCGCGCCGGGAAGCCTATCTTACATAGGCCTCCCGGCGCGCGCAGAGCCCCGGGACTCGCGTAAGTCCTGGGGTTCTCCGAGGGGGCGTTGTCGGGGGCGGGCCCGGTCGTCGCGGCGTTTCGGAGGCGTGTCGGCAGCATTTTGGGGGCGGGTACGGGGGCGTGGCTACGGCCCGAGGTGGTCCGGGGGCGTGGCCGCGCCCTCCATACCCGCCCCCAGGTCGTGGCCCGGAGCGCAGGAGGCCCGCTGGCGCGCGGGGATTTACGCCTCCCTCCGGGAGGCGTAAATCCCCCGACAAAGGAAAGGGGGGGGGTTTTTAGACAGGGCCGGGCGGGTGGGTTAGGTAGGGGAAGGGAGGGGAAGGTGAGGGGAGGGCAAAGGAAAGTTCCCTCCGAGGCCGCTCCGATTTCGGAGCGGCCTTGGAGGGAACGGGGGTAGGCAGCGCGGCTCGGCGCGCGCCGGCTATACAAAATCAATAGCCTTGCGCGCGCCGATCCAGGATTTTAGTGGATACGCTCGGCTCCGCGCGTATCTACTAAAATCAGGCGTACTTTTGCTTGAGTCTGATACGCAAGCAAAAGTAGGCCTATTCGCGCTTTTTGAAAATCTACCCCTGAGAGTGTATCAGTGTCTGTGAGAGTGAGAGGTTATGGTGGGTATAAGAGCATGAATGTGTATGTATGTGACAGTGTATGTGTGAGAGAGAATGGACATGTGAGAGTATGTGTGAGAGAGAGAGGATAACCTCCTAATCCTCGACAATATCAGGGTGACTGGAAATCAAGAGCTCCCATGTATGGACAGCAGGGGCTTTTTAAAATCCTTATTAGTTTTAATTATTGTGTGTTATTTGATATATGTGCTGTTTTGAAATATTATTGGTGTTTGGGAAATTATAAAAATGTATATGATTTTAATTAATAGAAATTCTATTTATCAGTAATTTTAAAATATTCTTTTATTAGTATGGTTTTACTATTATAATTGATGCTTTATGTTTCTTAATTTTATTGTTTTATGAGGAATGGTGGTTCTGTTTATAAATGTCATAATAAATAAGTATGCACTAAAATCCAACCCCATCCATAACCCCGCCCCCATATGACCAAAGCCCTGCCCTCGCCCCGCCCTTGCGGGGCGAGGGCGGGGCGAGGGGTCACCGCAACATGAGGAACTGTATTTCGGGGTCACGGCATTAGAAAGGTTGAGAACCACTGTACTATACTCATTCGTGGTGGTATATCTGGACGATATACTGATCTTTTCCAAAGACCTGATGTCCCACCGCTCACATGTTCAGAAAGTCCTCCAACACCCTCAGACAATCACCTCTACGCAAAATTAGAGATGTGTATCTTCAAACAGACCCACCTTCCATTCCTGGGTTACATCTCCAATCGTGGCTTCACCAGGGACCCTGAGAAACTCCAAGGTATTCGAGATTGGCCCCAGCCAGTAGGCCTCCGTGCCTTTAAAAGATTCCTTGGATTTACAAATTATTACAGAAACTTCATCACTAACTACTCCACGCTAGCTGCTCCACTCACGGCCATGAGTAGGAAAGGTGGTAACCTTCAAGTTTGGAGCCCCAAGGCTCAATCTGCTTTCCATGCCTTGAAGAGGCCTTCTGCACTGGGACCATGTCTACGTCATCCAGACCCTAACCGCCCCTTCATAGTCAAAGTTGATGCCTCTGCCAATATTCCTCCAAGGGGGTCTTAGTACCCTGCTCTTTCTACTCACACATGTTTTCTGCCGCAGAGCAAAATTACATGATTGGGGACCACAAACTCTTAGCTCTGAAATTGGCCCTTCAGGAGTGGTGCCCCTGGTTAGAAGAAGCACAGCATAAGTTTAAGATATTTACAGACTACAAGAACCTCGAACACTTAAAGGGAGCCCAGCTTCTGTAATCTAGACAGGCCTGCTGGGCGCTGTTCTTTGAACATTTCCACTTTGAACTCCGCTACCATCCTACAGCAAAGAACACCCGAGCAGATGCTCTCACTCGCTCCCTCGAGCCACAAGATACGCCTGAGATTCCTAGGCACATCATCGATCCAGCGTGTATATCCCTCACAGTTACCAACATGGTACCAGCTGGGAAGATGGTGGTCCCACGCCGTCTCCGGGAGCGCATTCTCCGCTGGGCCCACAACTCAAAGTTGGCCGGACATCCTGGCCGGGCTAGGATCCTTGATGTTAAGGAGACATTAGTGGCCTAACATAGTTAAAGAATCCCACAATTATGTGGACTCCTGCCCCATCTGTGCACAGCAAAAAACCCTGACTGGCCATCCATGGGGACTCCTCTAATCTCTTCTGGCTCCCACCGAACCCTGGTCAAGCATCTCTACTGACTTCATTGTAGAGTTGCCCCCATCAAAGGGCAACATGATTGTTTGGGTTATTATCGACTGCTTTTCAAAGTTGGCCCACTTTGTTCCACTACAGAGTCTCCCTTCGGCTCCTAAACTGGCAAAACTCTTCATAAACAACGTATTCCATTTACATGGGTTACCCAGAGAGATCGTTTCCGATCGAGGGCCGCAATTCACCGCCAGGTACTGGCAGTCTCTTTGTAAAATGTTTGATATTACCCTGAATCTGACCTCGGCTTACCACCCTCAAGCGAATGGCCAAGCCAAGTGGACAAACCGCTCCCTGAAGACATTCCTAAGAATCTACATCAATGATCAGTAGGATAACTGGGCCAACCTCTTGCCATGGGCTGAGTTATCCCACAATACTCATGTTGCCTCTGCTAGTGATGCCTCACCCTTCTCCTTGATCTTTGGCCACAAGCCACGTCTGCATCTACCAGTGCCACTCTCCATACCCTCGCCTGCAGCCCAGTCTACTGCACAGACAATACGATGACTGTGGAATCAAGTCAAGGAAAGACTGACCCAGGTGGCCGAGCAGGCTAAACGCTTCACAGATGCTCATCGCACCACACCCCTCTTCCAGCCTGGCCAGAAGGTTTGGCTGAGCACTAAACACATCAGACTATGTCTTCCATGACAGTGACTGGCTCCTAGATTCAGCAGACCATTCCTGATCATCCGATGCATAAGAGCGGTTATATACCAACTTTAGCTTCCCGCCTCCATGGGGATCCACAACACGTTTCACGTACCCCATTTAAAGCTGCTAGTCCTGTCCTGGCCTTCCCATAGGCCTCCTGCACCTACTCAACATGATACTGAACCCGAGAATACCCTACAAGTAAGGGAAGTAACAGATGTCCAGCGATGGAAAAGCCATTGCGAATACCTCCTTCATGGGAGGCTTTGGACCAGAGGAGAACTCATGGGAGCCCTCCCATCACATCTATGACAAGGACCTCCTGTCGGACTTCCATCGGGCACACCCTGAAAAGCCCAGGCCAGTAAGGGGAAAGCCTAGAAGAGGGTGTACTGTTGCGCGTCCATGCCGCAGCCGGCTCTGCTCACCTCGCTCTCCCATCAACGAGCTCCGGGCTCTCCTCCTCCACACCCAGTTCACGGTGTCCCCGGCTCCCCTGCTCACAGTTTCACGGTGGGGCTCGGCGTCCTCCATGGCGTCGGCCCTGCCCCTAGGCACATGCACGTGAACCCGCCTGGCCTCTTAAAGGCCCAAAGGCAGCTCCCAGCTCTGCGGCGCGCCCTGATTGACGGCAGGATTTAAGGAAGCAGTCCGATACAAACTTCCTTGGCAATCGAGTTGTACACTGCAGTGTCTCTAGTTTGCTTGTTCCAGTGTCTTCTGTTCCAGCGTCTCCTGTACCTTCGTCTCTCTCATTCTGGTAGTACCCTTCGGACTGATCTCACGGTACTGACCTTTGCTGCTCTTGACCTCGTCTGACTGCTACCTGGAACTGACCTCTGCCTGTCCATGACCATGTCTGACCGCCACCTGGAACTTGACTTTACCTGACCCGACTACTCCCGGACTGACTACAGGTACTGACCCCTGCTTCGGCTGACCATTCTGGACTGATACTCTGCCCTTGATCCTCGCTATCCCCACTCGGACAATCTCTTCTGGCCTCCTGTGATTTCTGAACCTGCTTGCTTGAACATTGTCTTGCACACTTGCTATGGTGGGCACTTCCTCTCTAGGAGACCCTGTGAGGCCCAACCTAAGACCAGGCAGCCAGGTACCCAAGGGCTCAACCAACAGAAACCCCGGGGTTGCTATTGGCGAAGCTCAGCTAGCCTGTCTCCTCCTGTGCTCTGCCTCCTGGTGGCAGGCACTCTCTCTGGGTCTGATCTGAGGGCCGTACCAACCCTGCACCAGGCTAAGGGTCCACCTCCATCACAACACCCCCCCCCCCCCCCCCCCCCCTTGGAGGTCTAGGTTTGCCCGGATGGGCACGATGAAATTGTAGGAGAAGGGTTTTTATCCAGGATGTTTCGAGCTGGTTCCCACTAATTTTCTTCAGGGCCGTGACCCTCTCAGGAAAGGAGGTATTCCCACCGTCGGCCCCTACAGTGGACATCAAGGACTTCATGATCCTTGTAGGTAGTGTCAGTCTCAACAACCAATGGAGGTGGTTCAGGAGCTTTTGTGAAGGCCAGAATAGGACAACTGGCTTCAGGAGTGATACGTGAAACATATTGTGGATTCCCAATGTAGGTGGCAATCGAAGCTGGTATGTAACTGGTCCAACATGATGAATGATTGGAAAAGGTCCAATATATCTTGGTGCAAACCTTTTGAGAAGGAATCTTAAGCCGAATATACCAAGTGATCAACCATTCTTTCTGGCCAGGAAGGAACTCGGGAGCCAAGCATCTGTGGCTGTCAGCAGACTTCTTGGCCCGGGATGCGGCTTGGTGTAAGCGGAGGTTCATCTAATTCCAGAGTGCCTTGAGGGCTTTAGCAGTAGCCTGCTTAGCAGGAGAGAGTACCGATAATGGTATGGGTAGTAATGGTCGTGGTTACTTCCCATAAATGATGGAAAAGGGCGATGTACCTGTAGCAGCGGAGATATGAGAGTTGTGGGAAAACTCCCAAGGAAGGAGTTCAGACCAATTGTCTTGATGGTCATTTATATAGGCACGGAGAAATGATTTTAAGGAGCAGTTCAAATGCTCAGCTTGTCCCTTGGCTTGTAGGTGGTACGCTGCTGTTAAGCTGATGTTGATGCCAAATTTATGACAAAAGAGTGCACCAGTATCGAGCAACAAATTGTGGACCTCTGTCGGAGACAATGTCCTAGGGCAAGCCATGTAGTTGAAAGATGTGAAGAAAAAAACAGGTGTACCAATTCGGGAGCAGATGGTAGGCCCAGAAGTGGAACAAAATGCACCATTTTAGAAAATCTATCTATTGTAACCCATATGACCGTGTGGCCCTTAGATGATGGTAAGTCCACGATGAAATCCGTGGAGAGATGTGTCCACGGGAAGTGGAAGTGGCTGAAGCAGACCCCATAGTCAACCGACCAGGGGTTTTTGTTGAGCGCAGGTGTTACAGGAATTGACGTACGCTTTAGCGTCAGACCATAATGGCCACCAGAACAACTGCTGGAGCAGCGCAAATGTTCGTGCTCGTCTTGGGTGACTTGCAAACTTAGTCATGTGCTCAACGGAGGACTCTTCACGGAGTCGACAGGGCATAACGTCTTCCCAGTGAGAACTGGGTGAGTCTCTGACAGACAAATACAAGCTGGGTCAATTATGTGACCGGGGTTCTTATAGAAACATAGAAATCACAGCTGAAGAAGACCAACGGCCCATCCAGTCTGCCCAGCAAGTTTCACTTTTTTCTCATACTTATCTGTTACTCTTGGCTCTTAGTAACCTTTTGGTTCTATTTCCCTTCCACCCCCACCATTAATGTAGAGAGCAGTGTTGGAACTGCATCTAAGTGAAATATCAACCTTAATTAGTTAGGGGTAGTAACCACTGCAATAAGCAAGCTACACCCATGCTTATCTGTTTATCCAGACTATGTAATTCAGTCCCTGTTGGTTGTCTGTATATAGATCAACTTTTCTTCATTCCCCCTGCCGTTGAAGCAGAGAGCTATGCTGGATATGCATTGAAAGTGAAGTATCAGGCTTATTTGGTTTGGGGTAGTAACCGCCGTAACAAGCAAGCTACTCCCAGCTTTTTGGTGAATGCAAATCCTTTTTTCCACATTTCTTTTAGCCGTTGAAGCTTAGAGCAATGTTGGAATCGCATTAACCGTGTGTATGTTTATTGAATAAGGGCATTATCTTCAGGTAGTAGCCGTCATTCCCGCGAGCCACCCACTCTTCATTCACGTCCTCTAGACTTTATGGATCCACAGTGTTTATCCCACGCCCCTTTGAAGTCCTTCACAGTTCTGGTCTTCACCACTTCCTCCGGAAGGGCATTCCAGGCATCGACCACCCTCTCTATGAAGAAATACTTCCTGACATTGGTTCTGAGTCTTTCTCCCTGGAGCTTCAAATCGTGATCCCTGGTTCTGCTGATTTTTTCCAACAGAAAAGGTTTGTCGTTGTCTTTGGATCATTAAAACCTTTCAAGTATCTGAAAGTCTGTATCATATCACCTCTGCTCCTCCTTTCCTCCAGGGTGTAGATATTTAGATTTTTTCAATCTCTCCTCATAAGTCATTTGATGAAGACCATCCACCTTTTTGGTAGCCCTTCTCTGGACTGCCTCCATCTTGTCTCTGTCTCTTTGTAGATACGGTCTCCAGAACTGAACACAATACTCCAGGTGAGGTCTCACCAAGGACCTGTACAAGGGGATAATTACTTCCTTTTTCTTACTCAATATTCCTCTCTATGCAGCCCAGCATTCTTCTGGCTTTAGCTATCACCTTGTCACATTGTTTCACCGACTTTAGATCATTAGACACTATCACCCCAAGGTTTCTCTCCTGCTCCATGCACATCAGCCTTTCTCCCCGGATCAAATACAGTTCATTTGGATTTCCACTCCCCATATGCATGACTCTGCACTTCTTGGCATTGAATCTCAACTGCCATATCTTCGACCACTCTTCCAGCTTTCTTAAATCCCATCTCATTCTCTCCACTCCTTCTGGCGTGTCCACTCTGTTGCAGATCTTAGTGTAATCCGCAAAAAGACAAACCTTACCTTCTATCCTGTCCACAATGTTGCTCACAAAGATATTGAACAGGACCGGTCCCAACACCGATCCTTGCAGTACACCGCTTAAAACAGCTCTTTCTTCAGAGTTCCATTTACCATCACACATTGTCTTCTGTCCGTCAACCAGTTTTGCAATCCAGGCCACCACCTCAGCACTCACTCCTAAGCTTCTCATTTTATTCACCAGTCTCCTGTGCGGGACCGTATCAAAAGCTTTGAAATCCAAGTAGATGACATCGAGTGTTCTTCCTTGATCCAATTCCTTGGTTACCCAGTCAAAAAAGTCGATCAGATTTGTCTGACAGAATCTTCCCCTGGTGAATCCATGCTGCCTCTGGTCCAGAAATTCTCCCGAATGTAGATAGTTCACTATTCTCTCTTTCAACAGTGACTCCATTACTTTTCCCACCACTGAAGTGAGGCTAATTGGTCTGTAGTTACCAACCTCTTCTCTGTTCCCACTCTTGTGAAGCGGGACCACCACCGCTCTTCTCCAATCACTCGGCACCACTGCCGTTTCTAGGGATTTATTGAACAGGTCACACAGCGGACCTGCCAGCACATCTCTGAGCTCCCTCAGTATCCTGGTATGAACCTCATCAGTCCCCATGGCTTTGTCCACTTTCAGTTTCTCCAGCTCTCCCCATACATTTTCTACTGTAAATGGAGTTATATCTATTCCACTCCCCTCCAGTTTCTTGTTAACTAGCGACCATCCTTCTCCAGGGTCCTCTTTAGTGAACACAGAACTGAAGTATTCGTTTAATATTTCTGCCATTTCTTCGTCTCTCTCCACATATTGATCCTTTCAATTTCACTATACCACTTTGAACTTTTTCTCTTTTCACTGATGTATCTGAAAAATGTTTTGTCACCACTCTTTACCTCCTTGGCAATCCTCTCTTCCGCCTGACTTTTTGCCAACTTGATTAATTTCTTCGTCTCCCTCAGTTCTACCAGATATTCTTCTTTGTGCTCCTCCCTTTCTTCCGGGGTATCTTCTGGTTCAAAGGAACATAAGGCATCCGCCTGGAGATTTTTTTCCAGCTGGACGATAGCGAAGTTCAAAGTTGAACCTAGAAAAGAATAAGGCCCATCGAGCTTGACAGGCGTTTGGGACGCTGGGCATGGCTCAAATATTCCAGATTCTTGTGGTCTGTGAATACAGTGAACTTGTGTTGAGCGCCCTCTAACCACGGGCGCCATTCTTGTAGTGCCAATTTGATGGCGAGTAACTCGCGATCTCCACTGAAGAGAACTTGCGAGAGTAGAATGAACACGGGACTATGGATCCAGAAGCAGAACGTTGGCTCAGGACTGCCCCAGCCCAGTCGGCGGAGGATCACCTTGACCAGAAGGGGCGGTTTTGAGTCCGGATGGTGAGATAGGATCTGGCTAGAAAAGTCTCTTTGAAGCGATAAAAGGCTGAAATGGCTTCCGGAGTCCAGTTCTGATTATCTTGTCCCTTACGGGTCAATGCGGTAAGAGGAGCCACCAGAGTTGAGTATGTGTGAATAAAATGGCAGTAATAATTTGTGAATCCTAGGAATCGTTGTACTGCTTTAAGACCCACGGGCTGTGGCCAATTTTGGATTCCTTTGAGTTCAGTGGGATCTATCAAGAATCCCTGTTGTGAAATGATTTACCTAAAAGGGCAGATTGGACTTTTCAAACAAACACTTATCCAACTTTGTAATCAGATGATTCTCACGGAGACGTTGAAGAACCGTGCGAACATCGGTGCAGTGCGTAGCCAGATCTTTGGAAAAGACAAGGATGTCATCAAGATATGCCACAACCTTGGTGTATAGTAGGTCTCTGAAAATGTCATTAATCATTCATTGGAATACTTCGGGAGCATTACAGAGGCCAAAGGGCATCACCAGATATTCATAATGCCTATCTCTGGTTTTGAAAGCAGTCTTCCAGATGTCATCAGGGTCAATCCGCACCAATTTGAAAGCTCCGCATATGTCCAACTTGGTGAATATAGAGGCGCTGTGCAGATGGTCAAATAGTTCAGAGATGAAAGGCAAAGGATACTTGTTTTTGTGGGTATTCACATTTCAGCTGCGGTAATCGATACACGGCCTTAGAGATCCATCTTTCTTTGTCATGAAGAAGAATCCTGCACCAACAGGAGATGTACAAGGATGAATGAACCCCTTTGCAAGGTTCTCTTGGATGTACTCTGTCATGGCCTTGGTCTCAGCAAGAGACAGAGGATAAGTATGCCCTCAGGGAGGCGTGGTTCCAGGCAGGAGTTCGATGGGACAATCAAACCTCCAAAGAGGTGGTAGAAGGTCCACTTTTTGCTTTGAAAACACATCTTCAAAGTCTGCATAGAGAGTGGGTATGACTGAGGAAGTGGTCGCCAGATAAACCACAGGTGGTGACACCACTTTGTGTAGACAAGACTGATGGCAGGTGTAACCTCATTCCACCAGCTGGAGCAACCCCCCAATCAATTGAGGGGATGACGTTGGAGCCAGAGTAGTTCTAAGACTACCGGTGAATGTATTTCTCCAGTACCAATAATTCAATTTCTTCACTATGTAGGGTGCCAGTATGGAGTTGAACTGGCTCTATGGTCCAGAATATTCGACCGGGTAACAGTTCGTCATAAATTGAAGCAATGCACTAGGAGAGCTCCAGAGGACTGGTTTTTATACCCAGAAGTTGAACTAGATCCTTGAGGATAAAATTGCCTCCTGCTCCGGAATCCAACAGAGCAAGAACTGGAAAGGACCGGGAGTCCCAGATCAAGGTGACACGCACAGATAACTGAGGGGCTGGTGACGAGTGCCCAAGTTCAGGACCCCCAACTGAATTTAGGCTGGGAAGTTTCCCGGATGGACTGGGCAGGCCTGTAGGTGATGGCCGGGTGCTCCGCAGCACAGACACAGGCCTGTTTGTCTCCACCGGAGGCGCTCTTCCAGGCACAGCCACCTATGGCTCATCTGCATGGGTTCTTCCATCTTGGCCACAATAGAGACCCTACCAGAGGCAGGGCTGATGGCTGGTGGTGAAAGGGAGCGAACCCGAGAGGGCTTCTTGGGCATCCCATTCTCCGGTGATGCTCTTGTAGACAATGGTCAATTCGGCCAGTCAGATCGATAAGATCCTCAAGAGAGGAGGGGAGCTCCCGAGCTGCCAATTCATTCTTCAGCTGCGGGGAGAATCCATCCAGGTAGATAGTTCGCAGGCAGTCTTCCTGCCAAGTGAGTTCTGAAGCTGAGGTCCGGATTTCAATTGTGTAATCAAATGGCTTCTTTGGTCTTGTCGAAGGGTGTAGCAACCTTGACACGGCATGCCACCCAAAATCATCAAGGTCTGCTGGAATATGGCCACAAATCGAGACAGTTTCCTGTAGAGGGAGTCAGATTGCTCCCACAAGGGTGGAAGCTCAAGCCTTCCCTTTGAGATGAGACAGATAAAAGATGACTTTCATTAATTCATCTTGAAGACGGAGGGCTGCAGAGCGAACTGCATGTAGCATTGGTTGATAAATCCTCTGCAGAGCTTGGAGTCACCACTGAAACGAGGTGGAGCTGGTAGGGCCAACAAGGCTCTAGGAGTGGAAGGAGAAGAAACCGGTACTTGGCACTGGGTTGCTGGATAGGGCATCAAGCAGGCATGTAGACACTCATGAGAGGAGGCCAGTGCCTCAAGAAACTGTTGCTGTTGTGCCTTTGAAGCCAGGCCAGAGAGAGCTGGAGGGCATGTGCTCCACCATGTCCATGGCCTTTGCAACCTGTTGCACACCGAAGTGGACCCTTGGACCGAGGTGGGGTTGACACAACCTGTAGGGAAGGTTTCTACGGGTCCCCACCATCGCAGACCTGAGTGGGCTGATGGACGGAGACCACCTGGTGCTTCACCAATATCAGCCCTCGTTCCCCACGGGTTGAGCCCTTGGGGTGCCAGGGCCAGCGGGGCTTAGGTGGCCTCCATATGTCGTCATCGATGAAGGATCAAGGTCATCCCAGAGGGAGCAACAGAAGAGAGAAGTCTGTACTGGATGAGGTGGAGTTCTGGAGGCCCTGGCACCAAAGGAACAAAAGTCAGACAGGGGGCGCCCGAGCAAGAACAGGTTGAAGCCTGAATAGACCAAGTCCAGGACGTAGACTGAAGAAGCATTGAAGGGCAAGCTTGAGTCGGGCTGGACGCGGTGGCAGCAAGGCTGAGGTCTGGACGAGGAGATAGTCAAATGTAGTCCGGCAATGCAGAGGTCTAGGTCTGGAGAGAGGTAAAGACATGGTACGGGAAAATCATAGGTCCGGGCTTGGAGAAGTCATGGCATGGTCAGGCAAAGCAGAGGTCAGGATCCGAGAAGGATAGATACAGGATCAGGAACGAGGAGAATCTCCAGGAGGCAATGAGTACTCTACCAGTGAGGAGACCTGCTGTAAAGACTAGGGATGTGAATCGTTTTTGAACAATTAAAATTATCGTCAGATAATTTTAAAATCGTCCTAAATCGTTAGAGTGCACGATACAATACAAATGTCCCCGATTTATCGTCAGGGGCATTTGTATTGTATCGTTAAATAGGGCACGGGAATTATTTGGGGGAGGGCAGGAAAACCGGCACACCAAAACAACCCCTAAACCCACCCCGACCCTTTAAAACCAATTCCTTACCCTCCCGAACCCCCCCAAATTTGAAATTACCTGGTGGTCCCGGCGCGATCTCCCGCTCTCAGGCCATCGGCGCCATTTTGGCTGCCACTAATTAAAATGGCCCGATAAAAAAAAAAAAAAAACCCACCCGACCCTTTAAATTGACGCCCCCTTTTTTTTTTTTAGGGAGGCCCGCGCCGCTAAAAAAAACCAAACCCCCCCCACCCTCCTGTCCCGACCCCCCCCCCCCCCCCCCAAAACCTTTTAAAATTTACCTGGTGGTCCAGGGGGGCCTCGGGGAGAGGAGAGATTTCCCGTTCCCAGGCATCACCTGTTCTAAAACAAAATGGGGCATCGGCGCCATTTTGTTTTAGAACAGGTGATGCCTGGGAACGGGAAATCTCTCCTGGAGGCCCCCCTGGATCTCTCCTCTCCCCGAGGCCCCCTGGACCCACCAGATAAATTTTAAAAGGTTTTGGGGGGGGGGGGGTCGGAGGGTGGTCAATTTAAAGGGTCGGGTGGGGTTTTTTTTTTTTTAGCGATGTGAATTGGAATCGGAAACGATTCCAATTCACATATCTTAACGATCAGATTCCCCCCCCCCCCCCCCCCCAAGCCAAATCTGATCGTTAAGATGATCTGGCACACGATTCACATCTCTAGTAAAGACAATCCTAGGAAGTGGAGTCCAGGCTTAAGTACCGGAGCTCCGCTGACATCATCATCCAGGGCCGTGGCTAAGTTCCCGCCGCGATCCCTACTTAAGACACAGTGTTTGCGCCATGTCTTAAGGGGCGCAGTGCCGAGTACCGAGTGTGTCTCTCCACAGGCCATGCAGAGAGGCCCGATGCAAAGTACCAGGAGCTATAGCTGAACCAGAGGTACCAGGATCTGTAGCTGAGCCAGAGGCACCAGGGACGGCACGAGGACAGAGCCAGCGGCTCACCACCACCAGTGATGAGGGACCAGACACTGGATTCACTTGAGAAAGGTGAGGAGGCCGAGCCGCTGGTCTGCCACAGCCGGGACGCGTAACAGGTTCCACAGAGATGTGAGGTTCCATCCTGGGTTCCACACGACTTGCAGGAGGTGCCTGCGCCCAGGTTTCCACATCTTCTTTACCAAGTTCTACTTCTTCACCAAGCATTATCAAGCTTCACGGAGTGTATGCTCACTTGAATTGGATTATAGCAACCCTAGGCCTGGCTTCGTTCCACCAGTTCTAATTCAGCCCATGCCTTGGTGATTATCATGGGACTAATTACAGCTACCATCTCAACGCTGCTGTGCACAAGTGGGAAGTCCAGCTTCAAATTCCATCCCAATCTTCCTGAGAGATCACCTTGTTGGGTCTCTTCACCTTAATTTCACCATGGCAAGTTTTCTCGAATCCACAGCTTATAAACCATCATCTTTATGGTATCCTTTGCATAGCTTCTGAGCTGCTAAAATCCGGATTGGGAAATCCTGACTTATTGTTCATCCGTCCATCTGATGCTGACTCCGCATCTCATCCTTCTGGCTCATCTGGAAAGCCTGTACTGTTCTTCTGCTTTGTTTTTATCAGGAAGGGCCCCCTTGTGCCATCTAAGGACTGCTCTTAAAGGATGATCAAATCTTGCCAGCCTTAGCTGTTTCCACCTATGATGGAAATGACCATCTAACAGTCTCTGCTGGAATCTCCAACTGTCTGCTAGCCTTGCCTTCTGGAGCTTACCATCTATCAGGCCATTCTGGAGATCCTCTTCAAGAAATGGTTCCTTGTATAAAGTTGGGCATGTAATTCTGTTCATCAGAAGAGAAGGCTGAGTGGGGATATGATAGAGGTCTTTAAGATCATGAGAGGTCTTGAACGAGTAGATGTGACTCGGTTATTTACACTTTCAAATAATAGAAGGACTAGGGGGCATTCCATGAAGTTAGCAAGTAGCACATTTAAGACTAATCAGAGAAAATCTTTTTCACTCAACTCACAATAAAGCTCTGGAATTTGTTGCCAGGGGATGGTTAGTGCAGTTAGTGTAGCTGGGTTCAAAAAAGGTTTGGATAAGTTCTTGGAGGAGAAGTCCATTAATGGCTATTAATCAATTATACTTAGGGAATAGCCAGTGCTATTATTGCATCAGTAGCATGGGTTCTTCTTAGTGTTTGGGTAATTGCCAGGTTCTTGTGGCCTGGTTTTGGCCTCTGTTGGAAACAGGATGCTGGGCTTGATGGACTCTTGGTCTGACCCAGCATGGCAATTTCTTATGTTCTTATCATCTAACGCCTTATGAAGTAACTCCTCTCGGTATGGGAGCCCATGTTAACATGTGGATTATACTTGAGATGCAACTCCCTTCTCGACCTTTATTAAAGGGTCTTCTCTCATCTATCTGGCCTTACAACCGTTTGGGTTCAGTAACCCTTTGAATCTCTCCTTTTCATCTGTCAACCACGACTCCATGTACCATCTATCATCAAAGTATAGAATACGCCCTAAAGCCAGTTTTCCATCTTTTGAGCAATGTTTGGACTGTCTCACTTCACCTGGCACTCTTTGTACCAATGTTCAGCTAAAGATGTGGTATCTGTAAGTTTGAACTCTCATGGTATACCATCTTGCATCCAAGATCCCAACAGTGATGCCTTAAACCTACTTTCTGGCTACTGCTTTCACGAAGAAGATGCTGTGGAGGTGTTCCTCACTTACGTCTTGATATAATAAAAACCTGAACTGGACCATTTCTTAAGATGCTACTACTACCTCGGTGCATTCAATTTAACCTGGGTCATGTCGTCTTTTGAGTTTCATCATGTGTCTACGTTGTCTTCAGTTTGTTGCTTCACCTCATCGCTTCAGGTCCTTCCAACCTTTGAAGATCCTGTGTTTGGAACCTCAAAGACTAAAGAGGTTAGGACTTTTCAGGTTGGAGAAGAGACGGCTAAGGGGGATATGATAGAGATGTTTAAAATCATGAGAGGTCTAGAACGGGTAGATGTGAATCGGTTATTTACTCTTTCGGATAATAGACTAGGGGGCACTCCATGAAGTTAGCATGGGGCACATTTAAAACTAATCGGAGAAAGTTCTTTTTTACTCAACGCACAATTAAACTCTGGAATTTGTTGCCAGAGGATGTGGTTAGTGCAGTTAGTATAGCTGTGTTTAAAAAAGGATTGGATAAGTTCTTGGAGGAGAAGTCCATTACCTGCTATTAATTAAGTTGACTTAGAAAATAGCCACTGCTATTACTAGCAACGATAACATGGAATAGACTTTTTGGGTACTTGCCAGGTTCTTATGGCCTGGATGGGCCACTGTTGGAAACAGGATGCTGGGCTTGATGGACCCAAGTTCCACAGCTGGTATAGAAGATATGCCTTCTTGTCTTCAGCCGTAGAGAAGAGGCTTAAGAGGAAGCTTTGAGAAGGGGGTGCTGTTGCGTTGAAGTGACGCTTAACCAACTTGATCTCTTATGTTGCATCCCTCCTCGCGGACCCCATTCCATGAGTAGGCCTCCACCTTACCACCATCACCACTGCTGCAGGAGCCGCCACCGCTACTACCTTGATGTCCGCGGCCTAGTGCCACCTTGGGATGTCCTCACCTTTGCTGCCTGGGGCCACTGCCACAGACTATCCATCATGTGCCATGGAGCCACAGCCAGCATGTGTCTTCGCGGCCTAGTGCCGCTGCTGGGCCCTGCTCTTCGCGGCAGGGACGCCACTGTCCTCAGTGCTGCCTCACTCCCCAGACCCTCCCCTAGGCACCGATGTGTGCCTCTTCAGTTTATTTAAAGGGCCAGCGGCAGGAAACGCCCATAGCCCCACCGGAAGCCAGCTTCAGTCCACTTCCTGCTTCAGCCCTATATAAGGGCTCAGTTACTGTTCCTCAGGGCCTTTATATCTGGAACCCACAATTGTCTGTGCTCCTCTTCAGATCAAGGTCCCTTCACTTGTCCAGATGGCGCTTCATTCCATGTTTTTTGAGGTTCTTGGTCTCATTCTTCTTCGGAGCTCCTTCGTTGCCTTGTCCTAGTTCCAGATGTCCTGATGTTCCTTGGTCCTGGTGTTCAGAAGTCCTGATGTTCCAGAGATCCTGTTCCATTGTTCTGATTACTGAAGTCCTGATGTTCCTGAAGTCTTCAAAGTTCAAAGTCTTCCAGCTCTTCGAGTCCTCCAGATGACCACTCAAGAGGGTAAATCCGTATTGATCTGGTTCCTGTTTCTGGTCATTGGAGCCTCGTTTGGTTGGATCCCCTTCAGGGGCTTGTCCTGCTTCCACGTGGTCTGTGACCAGTCTTCCTAGGTTGTGTAGGGCACACAGTAGGACAGGGTGGTCCGTAACCAGTCCATGGGGGCCTGTGTCCACCTGTACCTTCCAAGTCCTCGTTTGAGTCTTCCAAGTTCCTGTCTTGGCTTGTTCCTGCCCTCAGCCTCCGTCTGGCCTCACGCACTCGTCGTTCCCAAGCGGCGGCTTCGGAAGGGCTTCCAAGTGGCCGGATGGCTACTCCTGAGACCAGCATTGCATTGCTGGGTCTAAGCCTGCCTTGTTTCTTTTCCAAAGTTCCTTGCCTTAGTTCTAGTCCTGCCTTGTTCCTGATTCTCCCGTGCTTGCATGGTCTCACCTCCCACGGTGTGCCTTTGGGCTCCTCTCCATGATTCAGGGGCTCACGCTCTCCTAGAAGCTAGCGACCGTGCCTCCATGCTCTCAATACCAGTCATAGGCCACGTTCGCAATATCTTATGCTAGGGCCCCTCTTAAAGGAAATCAATGGTTCCGCCACAAAAACATTGTGAAATTGGCATGTTCTTCAATGTTGTTTGATGCTACGGACTATGAAAATGGGTTTATCAGAATGCTGTAAAACACAAACCATTTGTGACGAATGATCTTTGTTATGGTATTGCAAAAGTGAAGAGTGGGGGGAATATAATGCCCTTTTATAGGCCATTCACACCACCAAAACGAGTATCCTCTTTCAAGAAATCACCTTGCTAAAATTTGTACTTGTACTTAAATTCAGCTAGAGATGAACAGATTCTTCAAATCCAAAAAAATTGACTGACAGGGAGGCTATTTTTAAAGGCCCTTGGATGGAAACTCTGATACATAGGAATAATTTACTTATCTGTTGGTTTGCGGAATACCGTTTCTAAAGAATGATCCTTTTTTGAAATTTAAATGTCCAGAAAGGAAATTTTATCTAAACTTGAAGCCAAAGAGAACTTTAAGTGTGAATCACAAGTTTTAAGTAGATCAAAATATTCTTTTAATGATTCTGCCGTAGAATCCCACAAAAAAAGCAAGTCATCTATATATCTGAGCCAGAATGTTATATGTGAAAAATAAGGCGATGAATAAATAAAACATTGCTCCAAAGCATCTGTCTATTTATTCATCGCCTGCAAAGAACCATCTTTCCTGATACAGACCATAGCTAAAGCAGCTGAAAAAAAAGAGACCTTTTCCCCACCCCAGCAAAGAAGACCCCAGTACATATGCATTTCACAAAGCCCATCGAGGAGATGGACACAGATGTGCTGGCATATTGGGAACACAAGTGCACTGTCTGGCCATACCTAGCCAAGGCCTAGATTCATCAAATTGTTATAAAGATAGCAGAAATAGTGCCTGTGATTAAAAAAAAAAAAAAGGGCATGGTTGCTCTCTGCATCAATGGCAGGGGGTGGGGGCAGGAAATTCGAATCAAACAGTTACCAATAAGGGCCCTGAACTTGGTGGTCGGTGTGAAACAGATAAATATGGGAAAATAAGTGTGGGTACTGCTGGGCAGACTGGATGGGCCGTAGGATCTTTTTCTGCCGTCATTTCTGTTAGGCTAATTTCCTGTCTACTGTATCTCAAAGACATTTTATGCATGGCACATTGCATTATCACATACTGCGTTGCATTAGTGTGTCATATTTCATTTTACGCAGCACATGTAGATTAGTGTGTGGCACGTTATTTTTCTAATTTATATATACCTGCTTCCTGCAGCTGCCTCTTTGAGGGTGTGTCGGCATTTTGAGAGATGAGAGGAGAGTGGGTAAGTTGGTGGTAGTTGGTTAGAAATAGTTAGTTAGAAATATCAGAATGTAGTGTTGTGTGGCTTGGTTAACATCTATTTCTCTGTCCTCTGATCTATTGTCTTGATCTGAGTGTGCGAAAGTTTTTGTTAGTTTGTCCTGTTTGTCTGTCTTTCTTTGTGTTTGGGTGAGGTGGAGGAGTGGCGAGAAGGAGACATGAGGTGTGGTGATAAGGAGGAGGAGTGGTGATGAGGCAGAGGGGGATTGGTGAGGCATAGTGGTATTGAGGTGTGGAGAGAATGGAGCATGAGAGGAGAGATGTAAGGAAAGAAGGGAGAGGAGGGAGTACAAGGGCAGGAGTACTAGGAAAAGGAGGAGGAGTAGGGACAGGAGAAGAGATGGGAAGGGGCAAGGGATAGGAGGAGGTGGTAGGAGGAAAGGGATAGGCAGGCAAGTCTGGTGGGAGGAAGATGAGACTAGCAATAGACAGAGTGGGCAGAGGGGAGGGGAGTCAGTAGGGCAAGTGCAGGGGGGCAGAGGGGGGAGAGGAGTGGGAGTGAGGAAAGGGAGGACATCTCTCCAGATGTATAAATGGTACCCCCTCCAGGCAGCAGGGTGCATTCATCTCAGGGCGTTGAAATTTAGCCTGGATGACAACAAAATGATCATTGCCGGGATCCTGGAAAATTATGCCATGTTTGGTAACTGTGCGGCTAATTCCTTGAGAGCAGTCAAGGGCCAGATCTGGTTCACCATCGCCCAATTAATCTCAAGGTGCAGCAGCATGAGACACAATGGGGAGCAGGTGGCCCACAGATACCAGGATATAAAGGCCCAGTTAAAAACCAAGGTGGCAAACCATAACAGGTATATCCAGCAGACCGGTGGTGGAGCCCCTAGTCCAATTGTGCTGACACCCATGAAGAAGTGCCTCGTCCAATGTCTGGGACCAGATGTGTTCGAAGGCATGCCAGAGCAGCTGAACACCACCCTAGCCAGAGCCAGTAAGTTCACTTCACCTGTAAATGCCAAGGCTGCTATAGCTGTGAACATCATTTGGGATAAGAGGCTCACATTGATTAACATGCAAAGTACACATCTCATGCCAAATGGTCCATGTGTGTATCTCTTGCTTTAGTACTTATGTAAGAACATAAGAAAATGCCATACTGGGTCAGACCAAGTGTCCATCAAGCCCAGCATCCTGTTTTCCAACAGTGGCCAATCCAGGCCATAAGAACCTGGGCAAGTACCCAAAAACTAAGTCTATTCCATGTTACCATTGCTAATGTCAGTGGCTATTCTCTGTTTCCACAGCTCTTGCCTCAGGGCTATGCCGGTCTGAGCCATGCAGACCCAGGGACTAGCAGTGAAGCTCCAGGGACCAGCCATGCAGCAGCACTTTTTCATGCCCCCTTGCTTATGGATCCTCAGACACAGTTCAGCGAGGAGGAGGGAACAGCCACAGCCTCTGAGCACAGACAGATCCTGCAAGCCCTTGGCTCAGCAAGCCCACTCAATGTGATCCTAAATTTTTCCAGCTTCATGGAGGAACCCAACCTGTAGATGATACACAATAGAGGCAAGTGCAACCTCACTCCAGCACACCACGTGGCCAGCATGAAGCAGCACATAGAGAGATGGAGCTGGGATGCTCCATCTCTGTGTGCCCCTCGTGCCACTTCTAGAGGTTCAAACCTCCACTCTGCCATGACCAGCACAGCACCAGCTCTGGAACCAGCACACAGCAAAAGGAACCATGGTGTCCACCTGCACCACATATGGACAGAGCTACGAGCTAATGCACCTCAGGAGGGCTGCCAATGCCCAGACCCAGGCCATACATGACAACTTTGCAGTCCACACATAAGCACTCACCACCGTGGCAACCTCTATAAATAACCTCACCAGCATCCTCACACAGATTCTACAAAGAATGCCAGAGCCTCCAACAGTACCTTCCCAGCATCCCAAGACTATACGCCACTTAGCAGTCCCCGGTCTGACAGACAAGCTAGAGGGAGGCCCCTCAAAGAAATGCCACCCCCAAGTGGCAAGCCATGGCCAAGAGCATTCACAAGTGATGCCCAGTAATGCCAAGAATCAAGACTTGTTCAACAAGTCTGGCCAGGTCTGTTGATAGAGTTCCTATGCCGGCTAGGTGGAAGAAGACTGCTAAGGCTGTCCTCACCACAGAGTTCCTGTGCCAGCTTGCCAAAAGGGATGGTCTATTGTCTGCCAACTGTTGTCCTGGTGCACTAGTTTTAAAGCCCTCCTTGATGCTCTGCCTGCACTCCAGCATCCTTGATGTGGTCTCCAGTCATGATTCAGCTGCTGCCTCTTCGCATCATGTATCATCGCCTGCTCCTGATTCTGATGTCTGTCTCATCTCAAGCTGCTGCAACCTCCATGCTTTTGTGTCTCATCTAATATCATGCTGTTGCTGCCTCCATGCTGCTGTGTCTTTTCCTGGGGCTGCTACCTTCATACAGTGGTCTCTTCGCCTGAGTCTTGGCCTCCATGCTGTACTCTCCAGTCCTGGTCCTGCTGCTTGCTACTAAACCTTTGCTGCCTTGGCCCTAAGGGCTGTCCCCCCTTTGAGTGCACTCTTTCAATATGGACTGTCTGGGGCCTTCACCTAAACTCTGTTGCCTTGGCCCTTAGGCTGTTCCCCCTTTGAATGAGCTCTTTCAACATGAACTCTGCTGCCTTGGCTCTTAGAGTGTTCAAATTTCAGTGTACTCTTTCAATATGGACTGTCTAGGGGCCTTTTGATTCACATCACATACAGGCCGATACAGTAAGGTGGAGCGCACTGTTAACCCACGTTTGGACGTGCTAGCTTTACCCCTTATTCAGTAAGGGGTAATAGCGAAAGCGCACGGCCAACCCCCCCCCCCCCCCTGAAACTAATAGTGCCCGCAAAATGCAAATGCATGTTGATGGCCCCTATTAGTTCTTCCCGCGCGATTCACTAAATGTGCATCCAAGCCGCACATTTTACTTTGAGAAATTAGCGCCTACCCAAAGGTAGGCATTAATTTCTGCCGGCATCGGGAAAGTGTACAGAAAAGCAGTAATAACTTGCTTTTCTGTACACCCTCCGACTTAATATCATGGCGATATTTAAGTCTGAGGTCCCAAAAGTAAAAAATAATTAAAATAAAAATATTTAAAATCGGCTCGCGGGTTGAAAACGGGGACACTCAATTTCGCCGGCATCTGGTTTTCTGAACCCATGGCTGTCAGCGGGTTTGAGAACAGACGCCAGCAAAATTGAGTCGGCTGTCAAACCCACTGACAGCCGCTGCTCTTGTCAAAAAAGAGGCGCTAGGGACGTGCTAGTGTCCCTAGCGCCTCTTTTTGCCGCTGGCCCTCATTTGAATACTAAATCGCGTGCAGGCGCTCTCCCGTGACTTTTACTGTATCGGCCTGCAAGTTGTGCTGCTATCAGGTCTAACATTAGAGCTGTACTGTACCTATTGGGGTACCACTTTCCTCTTCCTATGTTTCTTTGTAGTAATTATGATCGTGCAAAAGGGACTGCCTACACTCGTGCTCCTGTTACACTCCAAGGCTCCTCCGGCAGCTCCACGGCCTCCTCTGGTCCTGGTCAGGTCTTTGCCACGTGCGTTGAGGGAAGATGCAGCCTGCCCGCCTTAGGTGCGCGTGTGCACCCTTCATTGACTTTAAAGGGGCCTTGGCAGGAAAACCTTCCCGCGGCCCCGGATGATGATGTCTCTCAGCCTTACTATATAAGGCGGGCCCCACCATTCATTCTTTGCCTTGGCAACAGGTCTACACGCTTCCTGTTGTGTGCTTAGTTTGCTGCTTTGTTCGTGTACCTGATCCTGTTCCAGTCCTTGTGTTCCAGTTCCAGCTTCCTGTTCCCGCTACCCTTTGGAAGGATTCCTTTGCTTTGACCCTCGCTTGTACCTGACTACTCTTTGGATGGATTCCTTGGTTTTTGACCCTTGCTCGACCCTGACATTGTCTTCCGCCGCCTACCCCGACTTCAGCTTGAACCTGACCTTATCTTCAGCCGCCTGCCCGGACTCCAGCTTGATCTTGATCTCCTCTCCAGCTGACTGTCTTAGTACTTGGCCTTTTCTTAGGCACTCGCCTTCTCACAAGCCCAGACTTAACTTGTTCCTAATCGCTTGCCTGCTTCGTCTGTCCAGGCTTCTGGAACCTGGCCTTGTCTTCGACTTTGCTTTTTGGACCCTGTGTCTTCGCTCCTTCCTGGCACACTGTCTTGGACGCTTTCTCTGGGATCAACCACGCGGAGGCTCGCCTAAGATCAGCTGGCCTTGGTACCCAAGGACTCAACCTATGGGGAATGAGGGCTGGTATTGGTGAAGCTCCAGTTGGCCTCCATTTCCCATTCAGCCCTCACCTTCCGACAGTGGGGACCAATGGGGTATCCCCACGGGTAGCGCCAACCCCACCTTGGGC
Organism: Rhinatrema bivittatum; assembly: GCF_901001135.1. Taxonomy (NCBI): domain Eukaryota; kingdom Metazoa; phylum Chordata; class Amphibia; order Gymnophiona; family Rhinatrematidae; genus Rhinatrema; species Rhinatrema bivittatum. The sequence goes on along the minus strand of NC_042618.1, from coordinate 284,216,449 downwards.
CAAGGGTCCACCTCTGCAGCAGATTGCCAAGGCCATGGACCCAGTGGAGCCCTCCATTCTCCAGGCCTATCCTGGGCCTGGGCTTAAAGATCCACGAACAGCAGCAGTTCTTGAGGCATGGCTACCACCTCCATTGAATGCCTCAATGTTGTCTGGACTCTCATTCAGGTTTCCGCAGTTTCCACGACCACACCACTCTGTTCTCAGGCACTGGCTACCTCAGCCAGAGCTCTGCTCACCCTGCCTGCTCCTCCCCACTTTAATGGGGACCCGAAGCTCTGCAGAGGCTTCATCAACCAATGCTACATGCAGTTTTCTCTGCAACCCTGCGTCTTCCAAGACAACCTCATGAAAGTGATCTTCATCCTGTCACGCTAGAGGGCAAGGCTTTAGAATGAGCTTCTCCCTTATGGGAGCATGCGGACTCTCTTCTCCAGGAACTATCACGCTTGGTGACTACCTTTCTTTGGACCTTTAGTGATCCAGGGAGGCAGGCTGTGGCTAGTTCGAATCTTCTGCATTTGCGGCAAGGTCACTGAGCATTCAATGAATATACTACAGAATTCCAGACCCTTGCAACGGAGTTGGGCTGGCAGGAGGATTGCCTCCAAGCCATTTACCTAGATGGCCTGTCACCCCAACTCAAAGATGAGCTTGCAGCCCATGAACTACCCTCCTCTCTCAAGGATCTCATCAACCTTGCTGGTTGCATACACCATTGCCTCCAGGAGCACCACCAGGAAACCCGTGTACCCTGGCACCCCACTGCAGAACATTCTCGCTCTCCATCTGCGGTAAGCCCCACAACCAGCGGAGCTCTGCCATCTGCTAAGCTTGAGGAACCAATGCAGCTGGGACGTGGACGCCTCACCCCTGAGGAGAGCGTTAGGCGGAGGCATTTGGGTCTGTGCTGGTATTGCAGAGCTGCAGGACACCGCCTGTCTTCATGTCCCGTCTATTCAGGAAACCCACTGGCTGAGTTCAGTAGGTGTTATAAATGTAGGCGCTACTTCTCCGGCCCCCCCAGCTAACGCTACCGGCTACCTTGACCTGTAACTCTTGTTCCTTCCCCAATTTGGCTTTGGTCGATTCTGGAGCTGGCGGGAACTTCCTTGTGAAGGACTTTGGCCCAACTCCTGGGCATTCCTACCCATTCCATCGAGAAACCACTACTCATCGCCTCCATCCACGGCGACTCTCTACCTGGAAGGATCTCTCAGGTCACCGTTCCTGTCCACCTCTTCACTGGAACTCTGCTTGAGGGAGGAGGGTAGAATTCTTCATCCTGGATAAGTCCATCCATCCACTGGTGTTAGGATTACTATGGCTTCAGCGCCACTCACCCCACTTTGATCGGGAGACCATACAACTCACCGAATGGAGTTCTGCTTGTCACTGCACCTGCCTCAGGAGAATGGAACCTCCTTCTGTGATTCCGCTGGCGGTTACTGTCTCAGGCCTCCCTGTATCATATGCTGACTTTGGGGATGTGTTCTCAAAGCAGAAGGCTGACATCCTCCTGGCACACCATGAATTTGACTGCCCCATTGACCTGTTACCGGGTACCACACCCCCTAGGGACAGAACTTACCCCTTGTCTATACCTGAGACCTGAGCTATGTCAGACTATATCTGTGAAAACTTGGCTAAAGGCTTTATCCGTCCCCTCCATGTCACCTGCTGGTGCAGGCTTCTTCTTTGTCACCAGGGGTCACGATTTGAAGCTCCAGGGAGGAAGATTCAGAACAAATGTCAGGAAGTATTTCTTCACGGAGAGGGTGGTGGATGCCTGGAATGCCCTTCCGGAGGAAGTGGTGAAGACCAGAACTGTGAAGGACTTCAAAGGGGCGTGGGATAAACACTGTGGATCCATAAAGTCAAGAGGCCGCCAATGAAGAGTGGGTGACTCGCCAGAATGATGGCTACTGCCTGGACACAATACCCTTATTCAATAAACATACACATGGTTACTGTGACTCCAACATCACTCTAAGCTTCAACAGCAAGAGGAAATGTGGAAAAAAGGATTTGCACTCACAAAGCCGGGAGTAGCTGGCTTGTTACGGCGGGTTACTACCCCCAAACCAAATGTGCCTGATACTTCACTTTCGATGCACATCCAACATAGCTCTCTGCTCCAACGGCAGGGGAGAAGAAAAAACTGATACTTCACGCATACCCAGCATAGCTTCAACGGCAGGGGAGAAGAAAAAAGGATTCACACTCACAAAGCGGGGAGTAGCTGGCTTGTTACGGCAGTTACTACCCCAAACCAAATGTGCCTGATACTTCACTTTAGATCAGTGGTTCTCAACCTTTCTAATGCCGTGACCCCGAAATACAGTTCCTCATGTTGTGGTGACCCCTCGCCCCGCCCTCGCCCCGCAAGGGCGGGGCGAGGGCAGGGTGAGGGTGGGGCTTTGGTCATATGGGGGCGGGGTTATGGATGGGGTTGGATTTTAGTGCATACTTATTTATTATGACATTTATAAACAGAACCACCATTCCTCATAAAACAATAAAATTAAGAAACATAAAGCATCAGTTATAATAGTAAACCATACTAATAAAAGAATATTTTAAAATTACTGATAAATAGAATTTCTATTAATTAAATCATATACATTTTTATAATTTCCCAAACACCAATAATATTTCAAAACAGCACATATATCAAATAACACACAATAATTAAAACTAATAAGGATTTTAAATAGCCCCTGCTGTCCATACATGGAGCTCTTGATTTCCAGTCACCCTGATATTGTCGAGGATTAGGAGGTTATCCTCTCTCTCTCACACATACTCTCACATGTCCATTCTCTCTCACAATACACTGTCACATACCTACACATTCATGCTCTTATACCCACCATAACCTCTCACTCTCACAGACACTGATACACTCTCAGGGGTAGATTTTCAAAAAGCGCGAATAGGCCTACTTTTGCTTGCGCATCAGACTCAAGCAAAAGTATGCCTGATTTTAGTAGATACGCGCGGAGCCGCGCGTATCCACTAAAATCCTGGATCGGCGCGCGCAAGGCTATTGATTTTGTATAGCCGGCGCGCGCCGAGCCGCGCTGCCTACCCCCGTTCCCTCCAAGGCCGCTCCGAAATCGGAGTGGCCTCGGAGGGAACTTTCCTTTGCCCTCCCCTCACCTTCCCCTCCCTTCCCCTTCCTAACCCACCCGCCTGGCCCTGTCTAAACCCCCCCCTTACCTTTGTCGGGGGATTTACGCCTCCCAGAGGGAGGCGTAAATCCCCGCGCGCCAGCGGGCCTCCTGCGCTCCGGGCCGCGACCTGGGGGCGGGTACGGAGGGCGCGGCCACGCCCCCGGACCACCCCGGGCCGTAGCCACGCCCCCGTACCCGCCCCCAAAACGCTGCCGACACGCCTCCGAAACGCCGCAACGACCGGGACCCGCCCCCGACACGCCCCTGACACGCCCCCCTCGGAGAACCCCGGTACTTACGCGAGTCCCGGGGCTCTGCGCGCGCCGGGAGGCCTATGTAAAATAGGCTTCCCGGCGCGCAGGGCCCTGCTCGCGTAAATCCGCCCGGTTTTGGGTGGATTTACGCGAGCAGGGCTCTGAAAATCCGCCCCTCAGGGTGTAAGACACTCTCTCCCCGTCCCCCCGCCCACTCACACACACTCTTACTCCCCTGGATTTTCTCATACACACTCATGCTCTCACTCTTATTGGCTCCCTCAACAACCTCAGAGCCTCTCAGATAAAACTCTATGCAGCAGAAATAATGCTGATGTGAGAATTGTGTTATGCAGACTAATCTGGAAAATGCACTAATTTCTACATGAGTCATAATGAATCAGTCCTCAGCTGCAGGCATCAATTGATTATCCTGTCTCCCTTTATGTTTGCCAAATACAGTTCATGTGTAACAGCAATCCTAATTCTCCACCAGATCAAGCTGATTTCACATCCCACTTCATACTTTGTCACCTCCAGCTGAGTCAAACAATTAATCTAATTACTGCCACTGCTGCCACGTGGCTATTGGGGAGGCACTGAAGCCCATTCTGCTGCCTCTTCTGTGCAGGCCCCGTGGGTTTCCACTTCCTCCATGTTGATCTCGTACATTGTGAGATCCGCCATAGAGAAAGTGCTACTCTTGCACATTCCCAAAGATTACATGTGCCAATCAGTAAAAAGTAATTTATTTCTTTTTTACATCTGCTTCCCTTTCTAAATTTTTGCCATTTCCTTTTATATTGCCTTTTTTTCTATTTCTTTTCTCTCCACCTGTCTTCTTCCCTCAAACACACAGTCAGGTTCTGATTCTCACATGCATTTCTCTCTCACACACACATACACAGGCTCTCACTGGCACAGGCTGTCTGAGTCTCACACACAGGCTCTCTCCACACCCCCACATGCTGCCTTGCTCAAGCACAGGCTCTCACTCTTACATGCTGTCTCTTTCACACACAGGCTCTCTCACACCCCCACATGCTGCCTTGCTCAAGCACAGGCTCTCACTCTTACATGCTGTCTCTTTCACACACACAGAGGCTCTCACATGCTGTCTCTGCAAACACACACAGTCTCTCAACTCATCTCATACTCGCACACACCTCTCTCTCACCTCTGGGCCTCTTCTTTATGGGTTGCCACAGGATGGGCTCTGCAGTGGCCCTAGTCTTCCCGGCCCCGCTGCTCCTCTTCTGCACGCGGCTGAAGCGCCTCTTCTACCCACGCGGCTGACGCGCCTCCTCCTTCCTCCCCGTGCGGCTCCGGCAACATTTGTCTTCCGGGGCAGGGCATGCAGGCAGGAAGTAGGAGGAGCACCTGCAGTGGCTGATACACCTCCTTCCTGCTGCGGTGCTCCAGCAACATACGTCACTCTGCGACGCGCTAGCTTTTTGGGCCATGTCTCTTCCCTTTTGGGGTTGGAGGAGGCAGGTCGCCAGCTTCGCCCGCCTCCCCGCAGCAGCCGCGGGACCGGCAAAAACCCCAACGGCCCGGTACTGGTCCGCGGGACCGGTGGGTGGGGACCTGCTTTAGGCGACCCCTGCGTTTTGGTCGTTCGACCCCCGCCGGGGTCGCGACCCACAGGTTAAGAACCGCTGCTTTAGATGCATATCCAGCATAGCTCTCTGCTACAACGGCAGGGGAGAAGAAAAACAACCAATAAGGGCTGTATAACATAGTCTGGGTTAAAACAAATAAGCATGGGTGTAGCTTGCTTATTGCGGCGGTTACTACCCCTACTACCCCCTAACTAATCAAGCTAGATATTTCACTTGGATGCAGCTCCATCACTGCTCTCTACATTAATGGTGGGGGAGGAAGGGAAATAGAACCAAGAGCTAAAAGAAACAGATAAGTGTGAGAGAAAAAATGTGTGAAGCTTGCTGGGCAGACTGGATGGGCCGTTTGGTCTTCTTCTGCCGTCATTTCTATGTTTCTATGTTTCTATAAGAAGGATGGATCTCTACGGCCATCCATAGACTATTTCAGGCATGAATGCCATCACTCGCAAGGATAAGTACCCTCTGCCTTTGATTAATGAGTTGTTCGATCACCTCCAAGGGGCGACCATTTTCACCAAGCTGGACTTATGAGGAGCCTACAACCTGGTTCACATCCGTCCTGAAGATGTCTGGAACACAGTCTTTAATACCAGGGATGGACATTACAAATACCTTGTGATGCCATTCGGCCTTTGCAATGCCCCTGCGGTGTTCCAACGCATAATCAACGAAATCTTTCACGACCTGCCCCTTGTGAAGGTCATCGCCTACCTAGATGACATCCTTATCTTCTCTAAGGATCTTGCTACCCATTGTTTGGATGTCTGCATGGTGCTGTAGCACTTGAGGGAGAATCACCTTTTCACCAAACTAGATAAATGCTTACTTGAGAAGCAGAGCTTACCCTTCCTGGGATATATTGTTTCACGACATGGCTTCTTCATGGACCCCGGTAAGATACGAAGCATCCAAGATTAGCCCCGACGAATGGGCCTCCAAACTCTCCAGCGGTTCCTTGGTTTTACCAACTACTACCACCACTTCATAGCCAATTACATTCTGATTACCGTACTCCTCATGGCCCTTACCCGTAAGGGAAGTGACTTGAAGAACTGGACCCCAGAGGCAATTGCGGCCTTTCAAGCATTAAAAGACATCTTCTTGTTAGGACCCTGCTTGCATCACCGGACCTGAACCGCCCCTTCATTGTTGAAGTTGATGCTTCTGCTATTAAAGTTGGGGCGGTGTTCAGTCAACATTCCCCAAAAGGGGTTCTGTGTCATAAGAACATAAGAAAATGCCATACTGGGTCAGACCAAGGGTCCATCAAGCCCAGCATCCTGTTTCCAACAGTGGCCAATCCAGGCCATAAGAACCAGGCAAGTACCCAAAAACTAAGTCTATTCCATGTTACCATTGCTAATGGCAGTGGCTATTCTCTAAGTGAACTTAATAGCAGGTAATGGACTTCTCCTACAAGAACTTATCCAATCCTTTTATAAACACAGCTATACTAACTGCACTAACCACATCCTCTGGCAACAAATTCCAGAGTTTAATTGTGCATTGAGTAAAAAAGAACTTTCTCCGATTAGTTTTAAATGTGCCCATGCTAACTTCATGGAGTGCCCCCTAGTCTTTCTATTATCCGAAAGAGTAAATAACCAATTCACATCTACCCATTCTAGACCTCTCATAATATTAAACATCTCTATCATATCCCCCCCTCAGCCGTCTTTTCTCCAAGCTGAAAAGTCCTAACCTCTTTAGTCTTTCCTCATAGGTAAGCTGTTCCATTCCCCTTATCATTTTGGTAGCCCTTCTCTGTACCTTCTCCATCGCAATTATATCTTTTTTGAGATGCGGCGACCAGAATTGTACACAGTATTCAAGGTGCGGTCTCACCATGGAGCAATACAGAGGCATTTATGACATTTTCCGTTTTATTCACCATTCCCTTCCTAATAATTCCCAACATTTTGTTTGCTTTTTTGACTGCCGCAGCACACTGTACCGACGATTTCAATGTGTTATCCACTATGACGCCTAGATCTTTCTTGGGTTGTAGCACCTAATATGGAACCCAATATTGTGTAATTATAGCATGGGTTATTTTTCCTTATATGCATTACCTTGCACTTATCCAGATTAAATTTCATCTGCCATTTGGATGCCCAATTTTCCAGTCTCACAAGGTCTTCCTGCAATTTATCACAATCTGCTTGTGATTTAACTACTCTGAACAATTTTGTGTCATCTGCAAATTTGATTATCTCACTCGTCGTATTTCTTTCCAGATCATTTATAAATATATTGAAAAGTAAGGGTCCCAATACAGATCCCTGAGCACTCCATTGTCCACTCCCTTCCACTGAGAAAATTGCCCATTTAATCCTACTCTCTGTTTCCGGTCTTTTAGCCAGTTTGCAATCCACGAAAGGACATCGCCACCTATCCCATGACTTTTTACTTTTCCTAGAAGCCTCTCATGAGGGACTTTGTCAAACGCCTTCTGAAAATCCAAACACACTACATCTACCGGTCACTCACTGTACCACGACCATTCGCCTCTTCTGGTTGGATTCGTACAAGGTTATATGGCCCTTGGAGATCCAATTTCATAAACATTTGTGCGCCCTGCAGATGATCAAATAGTTCACTCATCAGTGGCAGTGGATAACGGTCCTTACGAGTTACTGCGTTCAACCCTCTGTAGTCTATGCAAGGTCTCAAGCTGCCGACCTTCTTCTTTACAAAGTAGAACCCAGCTCCTGCTGGGGAATTAGAGGGTCTAATGAATCCTTTGTCCAAATTCTCCTTGATGTATGCTGACATGGCTTGTGTTTCAGGAAATGAAAGGGGATATGTTCCGCCCTTGGGAGGCATGGTTCTGGGTAATAGTTCTATGGGACAGTTAAACTCTTGGAGTGGAGTCAGGATGTCAGTGTTTTGTGTAGAGAACACATCTTTGAATTCCGAGTATGGAGCAGGTAACCCAGGAAGGGTTGAAGAGTTTAGAATGGTCTCAGAGAAACTTGCTGTAAACAGCAGTTCTGACATTGAGGGCCCCACTGAGTAAGTTGCAGGGATTTCCAGTCAAAGTGGGGTGCATGTAACTGGAGCCAGGGAAGTCCAAGGACTACGGGGTGCATGGCCCGTTTCAGGATAAGGTGAGAGATTCCCTCATCATGGAGGGTTCCAACAGTGAGGCGAATGGTCGTGGTACTGTGAGAGATATGATCGGGAATATGCTCTCCCTGGATCGAGGTGATACGGAGTGGTACTTCCAGTGGTTGGGCAGTACCTGCCCAACCACTGGTATCTGGAAAAGCTTGAGGATATCTTCCATAATAAAATTTTCCACTCGCCCCAGTGTCCACGAGGGCGGTGGTGGCGAAAGAACAGTCTCCCCAAGGAGGGAGATAGGGAGCAATAGTTGAGGGCCAGAAACAGTAGCGCCAAAGCTTGGGACCCCTGCTGGGTTCAGGCTTTGGAGTTTGCCGGATGCACAGGGCAAGTCTGAAGAAGATGTCCAGAACCGCCGCAATATAAACAGAGACCTGCTTTTCTGCGTTGGAGACGTTCCTCTGGAGTCAGGCGACCGTGATTGATTTGCAAGGGCTCCTTGGGTGGCTGAGGAGCCGGTAAGGCCTTTAATGGAGGACTCGCTTCACATGATGGTCGTGGGGCAGGAACTCGGAGGACCTTTACCTCCTGATGTCATTGTTGGAGCCAATAGTCGATTCTACCGACCAGGGACATCAGGTCTTCCAGAGATACAGGATCTCGCAGGTGGCCAGTTCATCCTTAAGGGCCGGAGACAGTCCCTCGAGAGAGTGCCCTTAAGCAGTCTTCTTGCCAACCCAACTCAGTAGCTAATGTTCTGAACTCCACTGTATATTCAGCGAGCAAGTGCGAGCCTTGACTGAGGTGGAGTAGATGGTAGCCAGCAACCGCCTGTCGGCCTGGGTCCTCGAAGGTATGTCGGAAGACGGAGATGAACTGAGGGAGCTGAAGGATGGTGTCGGAATGCTACCAAAGTGGGGAAGCCCATGCCAGGGCCTTCCCCTCAAGGCACGAAAGGATGAATGTGATCTTAGTTGCTTCATCAGGAAACAGCGAGGGTTGCAGTGAAAACTGCATATAACATTGATTTATGAAGCCTCAACAAAGGCGCGGATCCCCATTAAATGGGGTGGAGCGGGGAGGGCCAGCGGTGCCCGTGAGGGTAAGGTGTGGGCAAGACCTCCTTAGTTGGCCATGACAGGACTCCTCCCAATTGAGAGCGTAGCTTTCCCATGGAGGAAGCCAATGTTTCCAGGAACCTGTTGTTCTCGGACATGATTAGGCCAGACCAGGGAATGGCCTGCAAGGCAGGAGGCTCTGCAGAGTCCATGGCCTAGGCAACCTGTTGCACTGGAGGTGGACCCTAAGCCTGGTGCAGGATGGTATGGCCCTCTAGTCGGAGACCCAGAGAGCACCTGCCACCAGGAGGTGGAGCACACAAGGAGACAGAGGCTAACTGGAGCTTCACCAATAACAGTCTGGGGTTTCTGCAGGTTGTGAACCCTTGGACACCCGTACTGTCGGACTTAGGTGAGCCTCTGGTGGTCTCCCGGAGAGAGGTAGCGGAGGGGTGTGCACACCCACGAGCAAGAGTGCCGGCTGATGCAGAGTGGATGGACTAGACCCGAACTGGAAGCTCTGGAGACCTCAGGGTTTGGCAACAGTTCAGGAGGTTCCCCAGCAAGAACAGGCAGTGCCTGTGGGTCTAGCCAAGTGGAAGCTGTGGTTGGTTTCCAAGAAGGTTGGTCTAATGGTCACAGTAGGCCAGAAGAGAGTGTCCGAGTGAAATGCAAGGGTCGGTTCCAGGTGGCAGACAAGAGAATGTTCAGGCAGGCAGTGGTCGGTTCCAGGCAGCAGGCAAGAGAATGGTCAGGAAGGCAATGGTCGGTTCCAGGAGGCAGGCAGAGAGAATGGTCAGGCAGGCAGTAGTCAGGTCCAAAGGTCAGTCCAAAGAGGTACTACCCTGAGAAGGAAACACGAACACATGGAGCCACTGGGAACGGAAGACACAGGAACTCGGAGACACTGGAACAGGAGAACCCTTGGAACACAAAGGCAAACTAGCACACCAACGGTGTCGACCCGATTGCCAAGGCAAGGTCCTGGGGATAGGGCCTCACCTTAAATAGTAAGTCTAAGTGATGTCAGCAGGAGATGCCCCCATGGGTTTTCCTGCCTTGGGCCCTTTAAAGGGCTGAACGATGGCTGCGTACATGCCTAGGGGCGTGGCCGAGGACGCCCATGACACAGAGCCCCAATGGGAGCTCCGCCGTGAGGCCTGCGAGAAGGATGATGAGTGGAGAGCCTGAGGACGCTGTGAACTGGCTATGGCAGCAAGGGAGGGGTGCCAGAGCTGGTCAAAAGAAGCACGAGGTGAGCAGGCCCAGCCACATTGCTTACGCAGCCGGGGTACGCAACAATCTGAAGTTATTTTTTAAAATTCATATATATTGAATATGAATTAATGTGCACAAAAAGGGTACATGTTACACAATTCACTATTTATAAATCTGGCTAACTTATTAGCATAGTTAATCAGTCAGATTAATCAAATCCGACTTGCTCTTTTATTTCTCCATTCACTTTACAAATACACTTTCTATTTTTTATTATTATTTAATATTATTTCAAAATTGTTATATTTTTTTTAGATCAATTACTCTGTGTGATACTACCATCAGATTTTATGAGCTTCTGTTGTATACAGGCCAAAATGAATTACTTTTCAAATAACTGTTTCATCTCAGTTTGCATATCTACGAGTGTCATTCGAATTATCCTGTTTAAACATGTCACATTGATTAAGTTCCTTTTGAATTCTATTCTATTTATTTCAATTTGGTTTTTTTGTAAAATGAACATTATATGAGTACACTTAAATCACTTCCTTTAGTTCTATCAGATGCACTGTCAAGTTTAAATGTTACCATTTTATATGTTGTCTCATACATAATGTTTTTATTGGCTTTTTCTTTAGTTATATATGTTTGTTTAGGTATTGTAGCCCTTGAGGCAGCCCCAAATGTAAGGGGTGAAACTCGGCCAGAATCGGGCTTATTTATGGTACTTTGTCTCCATTTGAATAAAGTATTCTGATCGGACATCTGGCATCTACAACACATGAGGCACAGCCTAGAGGACAGCAACTCTTCCTGCTTTGCCACAAATCCAGACAGCCATGTAGATCAGCAAGGGCCTGCAATCATACAGCCCTGAAAGGTGGTGGTGACCTTGGAAACGGACCATTCTGCAGGCTGTTTGCCCCAGTAGTCCTCAGCCTATGTGCTTTAAGGGTGGCCACAAATACTCTAAGGATGGTAACTGATACAAATATCGCAATAAGCAAAGTACTCAGCATATTTTCTAGATACATTAATACATACAGCAGCAGCACATGATTAGCCCTTAGCTCAACTGGCAAATGGCCTTACAGCATCGTTACATCTCCCTATCTGACTAAAGCTACCTGTGATATGTTAGGTGCACCAAATAGCTTATAACACAGCTTTGTATTGGGATCAATGATGTGAACCTTTTCTTATGAGACAAGAGGTCTAGAACGGGTAGATGTGAATCGGTTATTTACTCTTTCGGATAGTAGAAAGACTAGGGGACACTCCATGAAGTTAGCATGGGGCACATTTAAAACTAATCGGAGAAAGTTCTTTTTTACTCAACGCACAATTAAACTCTGGAATTTGTTGCCAGAGAATGTGGTTCGTGCAGTTAGTATAGCTGTGTTTAAAAAAGGATTGGATATGTTCTTGGAGGAGAAGTCCATTACCTGCTATTAAGTTCACTTAGAGAATAGCCACTGCCATTAGCAATGGTTACATGGAATAGACTTAGTTTTTGGGTACTTGCCAGGTTCTTATGGCCTGGATTGGCCACTGTTGGAAACAGGATGCTGGGCTTGATGGACCCTTGGTCTGACCCAGTATGGCATTTTCTTATGTTCTTATGTTCTTACAGGTGCGTGCTGCTAGAGTCAGTACAAACCATACTGTGATGCTGACATTTCTGAGGTGACTTGCAAATACAAATGAAGGCATAACAATATCTGATTCCTAATGCTGCCTTCACACAGTCTGCCCAACATCCTTGTGTCACCTCCCCAAGAAGCTTACCTCACCAACATGACATCCAAATGCCCAAGGACCTCACCATCTGGACATGATAGTTGGCAATTAGCTGAGGTAGGTGAGGTATGGTGCACCTGTCTATATATTCATGCAACCACAAACAGATATGCTAATTTGTAAGGACCTATAACCATTGTGGGAATGCAACAATGTTGCACAGGTGCTTTACCAAAGGCTGTAAGTGAAGGCCTGCTAGGTGAGCACTCTGATGTCAGCTGTGTCTCTGAATCTGGTGGTCGGTGAAACAGATAAGTATGAGAAAATATGTGTGGGAGCTTGCTGGGCAGACTGGATAGGCCATTTGGTCTTTTTCTGCCGTCATTTCTATGTAAAACAGCTGCGGCAGTGCTGTCAGCAGTGTCTTTGCATGCCCAGGTGACAGAAAACATCCCAAGTACGGGTACATAACTCAACATGCAGACATCAGCTATGGGACGAGGCAGTAATGGAAACTCTGAGATTGATACCTTAAACTGACTACCTGTAGCTTTAGGCTAGGCCATTAAGCATCTGAGCTATTTGTGATTTATAGGATTTCTAGACCTGTTGCTTTGCATGTTCAAGGCCCAGCTGGAGCCCCATCATATCAATGTCGCTATCTCACCCACATAGGAGGGTTAGGACAGGGTCCTAGGGGGGAACTCACCAAGTCAAATGCCACAAGTTAGGTCAAGCTATGTACACTGTATTGGCAGTTGTACATGAACTATTTTGTGACACATGCCTCTTTTAGATTCACTATCAGTCAGAAAGCATTAGGCAAGCCACATGTATTTGGTGTTATCTTTAATTCAACTACAATTTTTCAGGTACAGTCCACTACTCCACTGTGGAGTTGAAACCTAAGTAGGCAATTGTGTTTTCAGTTAAACTGTGACCCAGACAGAGGAGCAGTGACTGAAAGATGATAGAGAGCAGCTGCAAACACTCTACTGGTCCCCCTTACATGGAAGGAGAAAGGGTAGTTGAGGCCTAACAGGCAAAGTAGCATTCCATCAGGCTTTGCCAAAGCTGGATGCCACTCAGGGTGATGTCCTCAGCTTTGGGGGGTGCACATGAGGGGAATGGGGGTAGGTCTGGAAGTATCTCCATTGATATGCAATGCAATACATAGCAGAGCAACACTATATCTGCTACTTTGAGTTGGGCTTATATTAAAGCTCCACCCATTTTGTCCAAATTGCAAAATATACTGTTGAGAATTCTAAAGGTGCATTCTATGACACAGCAGATAGAACATAAGGATTGTACCCCATCTTTGCTGGCATGTTGGGAATAGCAATGGGGTGAAAAGTCAGATCCTACAACCGTATTCCGAATCTCCTGCGGTAAAAACAGAATGAGGCCATCAATGACACCACAGTCACTTTGACATCTTTCTGCCAAAGCACAACATGCTGTAAGACAGTAGAAGTTAGGCTTCTAAGGCTGAGGCTAAACTACAGGCTATTTCCATACCTTAGGTGGAACCCTATATGACCAGTATAGCATTAGCTGAATCTAGATCACATCTTCCAGACTAACAAACTGCATATAGGGATTCCCCAAAATGTGTGGCAGTCCCTCACAACTAAGCTAAGGCTACTCGTTCGTTGCAGTCATCAAACCCTAAAGCATTACATCAGAGGTGTCATACTTGTCCTAGCAAAAAAACCTCTATTTTGTGGTCTGAATGTTCATGTCTCTGCCTGCTCTGCACTATGTCCTCCACAGATACCAAAATTTTTCTGCCCTGTCATAGGGAATATGCTATGCCCCAAAATACAATGGCTGCTGCTTCTGATTTACCTGTGTGATGGGAAAGACAAAACTGTGCCTGACATCCTGGCTGACCCATCACTAACAGGCCACACCTGCTCTGCAAGTAGTTAAAGGTTTGATTCACCTGTGATATTTCTACTGGTCCAAAAGGAAGGATTGGAAAAGGGCATTTTTACAGTGAACTCGTATAAAGTGTGTAGTGGCTGTTCATACACCAAGCATAGAGAAATTGCAGTGTTTGGCCTCACAAGATTAGCAGCCCTTTTGAGCATGGGAAGAAAAGGCAGGCCTTGGCACAAGGGCCTGCACACTTAACTGTACAAGCCACTTGTCATGTCAGTGATGCTGTTACATCCCCCACAGCCCCTCCCCCCATGTCCGTGCCATTTGCTGCTAACACATAGCTAATGATGGAATAGAGAAAGAAACATCTGTCTTATCTATGACCCAACCATCATCATAGAGGCCATCCTCAAAATTTTCAAAGTTGCCCGATTGCCTAAGTATAAATGAATCATGTGCAGCTACCAGGAACCTGGACATGACATTGAGGATGTGCATTCGAGCATCACACACCACTCCTCTCAGTGCTCCCACAATCCAGTGGGAGCACTGAGAGGAGTGGATCACCTTGCTGGTGGCTGAAAGTAATCAGTTAATTTTGCTTGGGACATTTTTTTTTTTTTTAAAGTATTGGGGCAAAGTTAACTATTGGGGAATATTATTTAGTGTGTTTGTGCTTTTAATAGTCAGTATGGCAGTGAATAAACAGAAGTTAGACTGTTTGTATTTTTAATAGTAAGGCAGCTAATAAGCTGTAAAAACTTTTAAAAATATAATCCGAAAGCCTGTGAGGGAGGTCAGTTGGACCATTAGATTGATCGAGGAGTTAAAGGGGCACTTAGAGAAGATAAGGCGATTGCGGAAAGATTAAATGATTTCTTTGCTTCGGTGTTTACTGAAGAGGATGTGGGGAGGTACCCGTAATTAGGGATGTGAATCGTGTCCTCGATCGTCTTAAACGATCGATTTCGGCTGGGAGGGGGAGGGAATCGTATTGTTGCCGTTTGGGGGGGGTAAAATATCCGGGAAAAATCGTTAAAAAATCGTTAAAAAATCGAAAAATCGAAAAACCGGCACATTAAAACCCCCTAAAACCCACCCCCGACCCTTTAAATTAAATCCCCCACCCAAATAACTTAAATAACCTGCGGGTCCAGCAGCGGTCCGGAATGGCAGCGGTCCGGAACGGGCTCCTGCTCCTGAATCTTGTCGTCTTCAGCCGGCGCCATTTTCCAAAATGGCGCCGAAAAATGGCGGCGGCCATAGACGAAAAAGATTGGACGGCAGGAGGTCCTTCCGGACCCCCGCTGGACTTTTGGCAAGTCTCGTGGGGGTCAGGAGGCCCCCCACAAGCTGGCCAAAAGTTCCTGGAGGTCCAGCGGGGGTCAGGGAGCGATTTCCCGCCGCGAATCGTTTTCGTACGGAAAATGGCGCCGGCAGGAGATCGACTGCAGGAGGTCGTTCAGCGAGGCGCCGGAACCCTCGCTGAACGACCTCCTGCAGTCGATCTCCTGCCGGCGCCATTTTCCGTACGAAAACGATTCGCGGCGGGAAATCGCTCCCTGACCCCCGCTGGACCTCCAGGAACTTTTGGCCAGCTTGTGGGGGGCCTCCTGACCCCCACGAGACTTGCCAAAAGTCCAGCGGCGGTCCGGAAGGACCTCCTGCCGTCCAATCTTTTTCGTCTATGGCCGCCGCCATTTTTCGGCGCCATTTTGGAAAATGGTGCCGGCTGAAGACGACAAGATTCAGGGAGCAGGAGCCCGTTCCGGACCGCTGCCGTTCCGGACCGCCGCTGGACCCGCAGGTTATTTAAGTTATTGGGGGGGGGGGGGGGGTTCGGGAGGGGGGGGGATTTAATTTAAAGGGTCGGGGGGGGGTTTGGGGGGTTTTAGGTGTGCCGGCTCACGATTCTAAAACGATTTATAACGATAAATCGTTAGAATCTGTATTGTATTGTGTTCCATAAACGGTTTAAAGACGATATTAAAATTATCGGGACGATAATTTTAAATCGTCCTAAAACGATTCACATCCCTACCCGTAATGGAGAAGGTTTTCATGGGTAATGATTCAGATGGACTGAATCAAATCACTGTGAACCTAGAAGATGTGGTAAGGCCTGATTGACAAACTGAAGAGTAGTAAATCACCTGGACCGGATGGTATACACCCCAGAGTTCTGAAGGAACTAAAAAATGAAAATTTCAGACCTATTAGTAAAAATTTGTAACTTATCATTAAAATCATCCATTGGACCTGAAGACTGGAGGATAGCAAATGTAATCCCAAATATTTAAGATGCTCCAGGGGTGATCTGGGAAACTACAGACCGGTTAGCCTGACTTCAGTGCCAGGAAAAATAGTGGAAAGTGTTCTAAACATCAAAATCACAGAACATATAGAAAAACATGGTTTAATGGAACAAAGTCAGCATGGCTTTACCCAGGGCAAGTCTTGCCTCACAAATCTGCTTCACTTTTTTGAAGGAGTTAATAAACATGTGGATAAAGGTGAACTGGTAGTTATAGTATACTTGGATTTTCAGAAGGCGTTTGACAAAGTTCCTCATGAGAGGCTTCTAGGAAAAGTAAAAAGTCATGGGATAGGTGGCGATGTCCTTTGGGGGATTGCAAAACTGGCTAAAAGACAGGAAACAGAGAGTAGGATTAAATGGGGCAATTTTCTCAGTGGAAGGGAGTGGACAGTGGAGTAGGGGTGTGCTTCGTTTTGAACTTATATGTAAAACGCTACTTTTTTTTTTTTAACTTAAAAAAGTGATGAGGCGAAAACGATCGGATTTCCAACTTATTCAACATAGCTATGTTGAATACGTTGGAAATCGTGATCGTTGATCCTAAATAAAAATTTAAACCCCTCACCCTCCTTAATCCCCCCCAAGACTTACCAAAACTCCCTGGTGGTCCAGCAGGGAGTCAGGAAGCCATTCCTCTATTCCTTTGCGAGGAGCACATGACGGCCGCGTCACGTCGGAGTGACGAGGCCGTCACGTGGTCCACCGCGGTTCCGCTCCCGGACCCCTCGTTGGACACAAACGGAACTTTTGGCCACCTTGGGGAGGTCAGGAGGCCCCCCCAAGCTGGCCAAAAGTTCCGTTTGTGTCCAACGAGGGGTCCGGGAGCGGAACCGCGGTGGACCACGTGACGGCCGCGTCATTTCGACGTGACGCGGCCGTCACGTGCTCCTCGCAAAGGAATAGAGGAATGGCTTCCTGACTCCCCGCTGGACCACCAGGGAATTTTGGTAAGTCTTGGGGGGGGATTAAGGAGGGTGAGGGATTTAAATTTTTATTTAGGGAACCGGTGCACGTATGGACATAGACTCAACTTATGGAATTCTCCATATGTCCATATTGACCGAAATTGACCCCCCTTTTCGACTTATGGACTTATGAACATAAACATTTCGTCTGCACATCCCTACAGTGGAGTGCCTCAGGGATCTGTATTGGGACCCTTACTTTTCAATATATTTATAAATGATCTGGAAAGAAATACGATGAGTGAGATAATCAAATTTGCAGTGACACAAAATTGTTCAGAGTAGTTAAATCACAAGCAGATTGTGATAAATTGCAGGAAGACCTTGTGAGACTGGAAAATTGGGCATCCAAATGGCCGATGAAAATTTAAATGCGGATAAGTGCAAGGTGATGCATATAGGGAAAAAATAACCCATGCTATAATTACACAATGTTGGGTTCCATATTAGGTGCTACAACCCAAGAAAGAGATCTAGGTGTCATAGTAGATAACACATTGAAATCTTCAGTACAGTGTGCTGCGGCAGTCAAAAAAGCAAACAGAATGTTGGGAATTATTAGAAAGGGAATGGTGAATAAAACGGAAAATGTCATAATGCCTCTGTATAGCTCCATGGTGAGACCGCACCTTGAATACTGTGTACAATTCTGGTCGCCGAATCTCAAAAAAGATATATTGCGATGGAGAAGGTACGCAGAAAGGGCTACCAAAATGAATAAGGGGAATGGAACAACTCCCCTATGAGGAAAGACCTAAAGAGGTTAGGACTTTTCAGCTTGGAGAAGAGACGACTGAGAGGGGATATGATAGAGGTGTTTAAAATCATGAGAGGTCTAGAACGGGTAGATGTGAATCGGTTATTTACTGTTTCGGATAGTAGAAAGACTAGGGGGCACTCCATGAAGTTAGCATGGGGCACATTTAAAACTAATCGGAGAAAGTTCTTTTTTACTCAACACACAATTAAACTCTGGAATTTGTTGCCAGATGATGTGGTTAGTGCAGTTAGTATAGCTGTGTTTAAAAAAGGATTGGATAAGTTCTTGGAGGAGAAGTCCATTACCTGCTATTAAGTTCACTTAGAGAATAGTCACTGCCATTAGCAATGGTAATATGGAATAGACTTAGTTTTTGGGTACTTTCCAGGTTCTTATGGCCTGGTTTGGCCACTGTTGGAAACAGGATGCTGGGCTTGATGGACCCTTGGTCTGACCCAGTATGGCATTTTCTTATGTTCTTATGTTCTTATTAAAAAAAAAAAAAAAAAAGGTAGCCAGAAGCTAGAAATAAGCTAGGAGCAGTGTATACCTAAGTATACACGCAGCTGGCGCTGAAGCCCATTGGGGCAAGGCCTAGCTTAAAATAAACCACTCACCACCGGGGCTCCAGCGACGGCCACGCGGCTCACCCGATCGTCCCTCAGCTCTGCCCACCCAGGAGAAGCAGCCTACCAGCGAGCACAGACACGTCAGCAGCAGAGGTAAGCGGGGGATTTAAATCCCTGCCGCTTCTCCCGGCGTCCTCTTCTTCTGCGACCGCCGCAATTGCCTCTTCACCGCGATTGACTGCAGCCCAGGCCTGCGCAGCCGGCGCTGAAGCCCATCGGGGCAAGGCCTAGCTTAAAATAAAGCACTCACCACCGGGGCTCCAGCGACGGCCACGCGGCTCACCCGATCGTCCCTCAGCTCCGCCCACCTAGGAGAAGCAGCCTACCAGCGAGCACAGACACGTCAGCAGCAGAGGTAAGCGGGGGATTTAAATCCCTGCCGCTCATCCCGGCGTCGCGCGCCAAAGGTGCGCGACAAAGGGGCCTGCCCCTTTGTCTCGCCCCTTAGTTGCAGCCCCGAAGGAGCCCCGATCCCTACCCCGGAATGGCCACAGACAAACCTCTGCTTAATTAACATTTCCCATTTAACGGATTTCGCAGCCGTGTTTTGCAACGCTCCGCCTTCCAGGCCCTAAACCACATCTCATCAACTTCTACTGGGATTCGTGTGATCGCCACCACCCACTCGGGGACCTCCTGCCTTCATCTAAAGTCTAACCAACCAATTCCTTAAGCAACCAGCGTTCATCTCGACAACCAACCTACAACAAACTACATCTCCCCACCTAACAGCTTTTAATCAACACCAGACAACCTCTTTCAGCATTCAACATTCAACCTGCACCAGATTACATCTTCCTGCCTTCAGCATTCAACCAACTTCTCAAGCTACTTTCCCATCATGTACCCCCTAACCATCCCCATCATCCACAACCTAAGGTGGAGAGCACCCAAGCTCCCCACCACACCACACCACTCCACCACAACCGCCAACAGAGACTCAGGCCCATCATGCTGACACCTATCACCCAATGCCTTGGCCTGGCTCTTTTCTCAATCACACTGTTTAATGCGCAATCCATATCCAAGAAAACGCACATACTCAATGACTTCCTATCCGACTCTAAACCAGATATCTGTGCCATCACAGAAACCTGGTTAAAACCAACTGACACAACTCTAATTAACCAGCTACCTATCCAGACCTACGACATACTGTCCATACCCAGACACAAAAAAAGAGGAGGAGGCCTCCTCTTAGCAACCAAAAAATCACTAGGTCTGACATTGCAGACATCTAATACCATAGCCAATATGGAATTCGCTTTATTCAACTCTAAACATCTGACTATCGCCTTAATCTACCCTCCTCCCGGTCTTTTGGAATCAGACCCTTCCCCAATCATAGAACTAACAGCAAAACACTTAAATTCAGGAAAACCAGCTATCTTGATGGGAGACTTCAACCTCCACGTGGATGTCCAACCTCATTCCTCCAACTGCAAATCCTTCTCTCCTCCCTCAACCATATGGGTTTCAGACAAATTGTGACAGAACCTACCCACAAAGCTGGTCATACCTTAGACCTGATCTTTATAACGAAGGTCTTACATCCCACTCCACCCCAACCTGCCTTGCGGTTCCTTGGACTGACCACCGAGTCATCTCTTCAATGTTAAAGATTCTTGAGCCTCTTCCCTTAACAACCCAAACAATTACATCTCAAGTCAGGAAACAGTGTTCAGGAGATCACCTAAGTAACACCTAGCCAAAGAACTGATGAATCTGGACCTCACCGACGCTAACTCAGCAACCTCATCATGGATCAACATCACCAACAAGGTTGCAGATCAAGTATGTCCCTTGACAACAAAGTCTATCAACCCGGACAAAGACAACAGGAAACCTTGGTTCACCACAGAACTAAAGTCTCGTAAACACGAGCTTAGAAGCAAGGAAAAACCAATGGCGTAAAAGCCCATCTACAACAACCCTACTCAACTACAAATCATGCCTCACACCTACAGAAACGAAATCAACAAAACAAAAAGAGAATTTTTTCTCCAAAAAGATACACCACTTCTCATTTGATTCAAGAGCACTCTTCTCTTATGTCTCAGCCCTCACTAAACCTCCCGGACCAAACATCCCAGATGACCAAGCTCTAAAAAAAAAGCCAGTGAACTTGCCAATTTTTTCGACAACAAAATCACAGCCCTCGTAGCCCCCCTCAAAGGGCCAACACTGCACGCAAGCCTCGCAAGCAACCACAGCCAGCAATCAGATACAGCAACCGCTTCTCAACCCAACACACACACAGCAGTGCTCGAATCTCTTGAACCCACATCTACCTTAGAAATAGCAAATATCATTAAGAAGATAAAACCGTCCTCTCACCCCTCAGACCATATACCATCAAACTTGCTGAGTTCAATCCATGACAGCATTGCCAAGCCAGTTGCCGATATCATTAATTGCTCCCTCGCCCAAGGCCAAGTTCCTGACCAACTCAAGTTAGCACTGCTCAAACCTCTACTCAAAAAACCCAACCTTCCTACTACAGATCTGGCTAACTATAGACCAATAGCTAACCTCCCTATGCTAGCTAAAATTATGGAGAAAATTGTCAACAGACAACTTTCTGAATTCCTCGAAGACAACAATATCCTCACCAATAACCAATATGGATTCCGAAAGAAAAAGAGCACCAAATCCTTATTAGCCACACTAATGGACACCATTATCCTCAATCTCAAAAAAGGCCAACCTTGTCTCCTCGCGCTGCTGGATCTTTCCTCAGCGTTCGACACCGTAAACCACCCTAGTCTACTGCAACGACTAACAGACATCGGCATCACTGGAGCAGCTTTCAACTGGTTTAAGTCCTTCCTAGAGAACAGAACATACAAAGTTAAGATAAACAACAAGGAATCTCACCCCATCCAAGTCAAGATGGGGGTACCACAAGGATCATCACTCTCCCCCACCCTCTTCAACATTTACCTTCTCCCACTCTGTCATCTACTTACTAACCTCAAGCTCACCCATTTCTTATACGCGGATGACATTCAAATTCTCATCCCTATCATGGAGACCATACAAAAAACCATGGCCTACTGGAAAAAATGCCTCTCATCCATCAACGATCTTCTAACCAGCCTCAATCTGGTGCTAAACACCAAAAAAACGGAAATTCTCATAATAGCACCGGAGCATTCTACCCCGCCAACATCCAACAACTCTCCAGACACCTCAAGATATTCCACCGCACCTCAAGTCAGAGATCTGGGAGTACTACTAGACAACAGACTCAGCCTCAATAAATTCATAAACAACACTACAAAAGAATAGGGATGTGAATCGTGTCCTCGATCGTCTTAACGATCGATTTCGGCTGGGAGGGGGAGGGAATCGTATTGTTGCCGTTTGGGGGGGTAAAATATCGTGAAAAATCGTTAAAAATCGTGAAAAATCGAAAAATATCGAAAAATCGAAAACCGGCACATTAAAACCCCCTAAAACCCACCCCCGACCCTTTAAATTAAATCCCCCACCCTCCCGCACCCCCCCCCCAAATAACTTAAATAACCTGCGGGTCCAGCGGCGGTCCGGAACGGCAGCGGTCCGGAACGGGCTCCTGCTCTGAATCTTGTCGTCTTCAGCCGGCGCCATTTTCCAAAATGGCGCCGAAAAATGGCGGCGGCCATAGACGAAAAAGATTGGACGGCAGGAGGTCCTTCCGGACCCCCGCTGGACTTTTGGCAAGTCTCGTGGGGGTCAGGAGGCCCCCCACAAGCTGGCCAAAAGTTCCTGGAGGTCCAGCGGGGGTCAGGGAGCGATTTCCCGCCGCGAATCGTTTTCGTACGGAAAATGGCGCCGGCCATACGCGTATGGCCGGCGCCATTTTCCGTACGGAAAATGGCGCCGGCAGGAGATCGACTGCAGGAGGTCGTTCAGCGAGGCGCCGGAACCCTCGCTGAACGACCTCCTGCAGTCGATCTCCTGCCGGCGCCATTTTCCGTACGAAAACGATTCGCGGCGGGAAATCGCTCCCTGACCCCCGCTGGACCTCCAGGAACTTTTGGCCAGCTTGTGGGGGGCCTCCTGACCCCCACGAGACTTGCCAAAAGTCCAGCGGGGGTCCGGAAGGACCTCCTGCCGTCCAATCTTTTTCGTCTATGGCCGCCGCCATTTTTCGGCGCCATTTTGGAAAATGGCGCCGGCTGAAGACGACAAGATTCAGAGCAGGAGCCCGTTCCGGACCGCTGCCGTTCCGGACCGCCGCTGGACCCGCAGTTTATTTAAGTTATTTGGGGGGGGTTCGGGAGGGTGGGGGATTTAATTTAAAGGGTCGGGGGTGGGTTTTAGGGGGTTTTAGTGTGCCGGCTCACGATTCTAACGATTTATAACGATAAATCGTTAGAATCTGTATTGTATTGTGTTCCATAACGGTTTTAAGACGATATTAAAATTATCGGACGATAATTTTAATCGTCCTAAAATGATTCACATCCCTACAAAAGAATGCTTCTTTAAACTACATGTTCTAAAGAAACTAAAGCCCCTTCTACTCTACAGGGATTTCCGCACAGTACTCCAAGCCATCATCCTTACCAAATTAGACTACTGTAATTCACTCCTGCAAGGCCTTCCAGCATACACTACCAAACCACTCCTGATGGTTCTGAATGCTACTGCAAGGATCCTTACCAATGCCAAAAAAAGGGACCATATCACCCCCAATCCTCCAGCATCTCCACTGGCTTCCCATCAAATATAGGATTCAGTTCAAGACTTGCACGATGATTCACAAGGCATTACATAACATCTCCCCACTCAACTTAACTTTCCAGCTTCAACTACACTCTTCTAACAAACCAACCAGAAGGGCATACCAGAATAGAATGATCACCCAACCTGCAAAATCTACCCTGAGGAAACGCGCTCTATCCACAGCAGGCCCGTCTCTCTGGAACTCACTACCCCGGACCTCCGCCTTGAACCGTGCCATACTACTTTCAAAGTGAAACACAAGACTTGGCTTTTCCATCAAGCTTTCCCAGAGAGCTAAAAGCAAGAAAAACAAACTTCCAGCCTTGTCTTACAGTATTATTGTAATGTTCATATTGCGTCAGTTATATGTTTCAAGTTGTTTTCTAAGTTGATCTTAGTTGTTTCATAATAGATTTTACTTGGATTATTATCCGTTCATTATATTCGATATGTTCCATGTATACCGCCTCCCCGGCGATAGTTATTTCTGTTAAATGTGAACCGGAGTGATATGTATTGTATACAGGAACTTCCGGTATATAAAAATTTTTTAAAAAATAAATAAATAAATAAAAAGGTTGAAAAGTCCACTTCAGTTATTCACCTTGGAAAGGTGTTAAGGTAGTGTGATTTGGTTTGATTAGGTACCAACATTTATTAATTCAGAGAGCAGTGAGTCCCTCTGGCTGACTAACTGAAGTGTTAAGGTTGTGTGATTGATTTGATTAGGTACCATCATTTGTTAATCAGAACAGCAGTAAGTCACTCAGGACAACTAACTGTAATGTAAATCTCCAAAGAGATTGTTTTGCACTAATTTACCTTTGAAGCACAATATAAATTGCAAGGGAAGAGCTCAGTAACCCACAATCCAGTGGGAGCACTGAGAGGAGAGGATAACCTTGTTAGTGGCTGAAAGTAATCAGTAATTTTTGCTTGGGAAATTTTTGTTTTAAGTATTGGGGCGAAGTTAATTATTGTGTTTGTGCTTTTAATAGTCAGTAAGGCAGTGAATAAACAGAAGTTAGACTGTAAGGCAGGAAAACAGACAACAGGCATTGCAGGCACTAGGCACAGTAGGAGACCCTTTGCTGAGACATCTGCTGCTCCACTGAAGTAGCCTTATATAGTAGAGAGCCAGTAATGTCATTAAAGGGCACTGGAGCTGCTTTCCCGCCATGGGCCTTTTAAAAATAGTAGGCAGTCTGGCAAATGCATCCCTAGGGGGAGCAGGAAGAGTGCAGCACTGCGGTCTAATGCTGACTGCCACTTTTGGCGGCAGTCAACATTAGGCAATGAGCAGGCCATGAAGTGGTGCTGGCGGTGTTGGGGTGAGTATGATGGCTCACAGGGCCATCCTGCGAGCCACCAAACTTAACAGAAACTAAAGGAGCTACTAATTAAATGCAAAGTGCATTTTGTAAACATTTCCATGCACAGGAACGTGACGTGCATAATTATCTAAAGCGATGTGACTCACGCCTGGGGTAAATCACAGTGAGTAACAGGTACCAGAACACTATAGATGACTTGCTGAAGAAAAAACTAGAGAGACAATATGCAATGACACTGCCAAACATGTGGTAAAGGTAGAGCACCTGGTATTGGCGAGTCTGGCAATCTGATAGCGACCAGTCATTGACTGAGAGAACATAGGCAGAGTACACAGTTTGTATGGAGTAAGTGACTTGCTGATGCCCATAGACAGTCAGCAACAAGTGGTAGCACCCCGTGATCTATATATATAGATGAACTCAACCTCTCTTTCTGAAAACATATACCTGCTAACCTATCTCAGTAATCAGAGGATTGTCCCATGGACATAAGCAAGGACATGAGTACACAAGTGATCTGTGACCTGATTTGGATAGTGATTTCTTTTGTCTTTAATATATGCTCACTAGTGCTTACAATGGAACCTGCAGCAAAAATTTAGTGTAAGCCAGAGACTAACTGGATACAAAAAGGTGACCACAAAAGCGCCACTAAAAAATGAAGCAAGCATGCTCTGAATCATCAGGACATGGATCACAAAGGTGCAAACTATATGTATGTGGAACCTAAAAGAATGGTGGGACCAAGTCAGAGTGGTGGAAAATGGCAAGGAACTGCAATGTTTTGGCCAGCCAGAGGATGTCACATGATAAGCCACATTTACTTCTGGCTTCGTGACATGCACGGGTTGCCAATGCAGCAGAAACTCCATCCTGCTAAGACTACCCTAGGTGCACATACATAGCGAGGCGCCTCTTAAAGGCCCCGCAGTGGGAGTCCCAGAAGCTGGCACTCAGTGATGATGTCATGCGGCTGTGTATTTAAACCCCAGCATCGCAACAAGTTCATGCCTCAGGAACAGGTCCTCCTGCTCCTGCAGTGTGTGTTGCTTTGCTGTCTTGTGCTTGCCTTGCCTTCCCTTATTGTTCTTCCTGTCTTGCCATGTTGTTTCTTTGTCTTGCCTCTGTGTGCCTTGCCCTGCCTTTCCTTGGTATCTCTGCTGTGTCCTGGATCTGTCCTTGTCTTGTCTATCTGTCTCTGCCTGATTTATGGTTTGATCCTGACCTCGGACACTGTCTACGCCTTTGAACTGCCGCCTTCCCCGATTTCAGCTTGGACCTTGATTCTGCCTATTCTGACCTTGGCCTGGACCTTGAAGCTATATGATCTCTACCTGCCTTGACTTCATCCTGCACCTTGACACCTCTTGCTCACCACCCGCCCTGACTTTGGCCTGCTACTCAAATTCATCTGATCTTTCTTTACAGGACCCACGCCTAAGCCCTGTCGGCCCTTGGAACTCAAGGGCTCAATCTGCAGGAACAGGGCTGGTTTAGGTGAAGTCCAAGTCCTAGTTGTCATGGATGTGAGCCCTTGGACTGAGGTGTGATGAACTGTAAGCAAACTCACTAGGATCATATCGAAAGCTGGCAGACATGCCCTTACTTTTGACTGGAACAGGATCTTCACTTATACCAACCCTTTGGGTTCCAGGGGCCGGCAGGGCTTAGGCAGTATCCCTAAGGAGTGGTCAGAGAGAGTTCAGGTATGGGCAGTGGTCAGGGCTGGCAGTTAGAAGACAGGGTCCAGATACAAGCTGAGTTTGAAAGCAGGCAATGTGTAATGAGGAGTCAGCGTCTATAGCCAAGGTCTATGCCAGGCGGCAGGCAAGACAGTGGTCCGGATCTGTAGCAGAGGTCACTACCAGGTGGCAGTCAAGAACGTGGTCAGGGTCTGTAGCACCAGGTAGCAGGCAATAGAGTGGTCAGGATCCATCGTTGAAGTCAATACCATGAGTCAGGCAAGACAGACAGAACAAGGATGGATGAACACTGAGGACCAAGACAAGACAGGATGGGTACAGCAAGGCAACAGAGAGGTGGACGAGGCAGGAGCAAGGCAGAGAGGCACAATGGGGAAAAAAGGCAAGAAAGGAGCATGGCACGGGATCACAGCAGGACACCAAGACAAGCAGGACAACAATACACAAAGGTTAGCAACATGCACTACAGGCAAGGCAGGAGGACCTGATGCTGAGGCACAGAGGGAAGCATGGCTGGAGTTTAAATACCCAGCCACATGACATCATCATGAGGCGTCACTGAATAGCTTTCCCACCTTGGGGCATGCACACACTTACAAGCAGCACTGGTAGCATCCTTACCACGAAAGAGAAAGCAAGGTGTTGAAATGGGTCGGTGGCAACCTGTATTGAGTGAGGCCAATCAAGGGGCCATCCCACAACCAGCAAAACGTTACCCTGGTCCTTATAAGAGCAAGTCACCTAAGAATTTAAGAAATTGCCATGCTGGGTCCATCAAGCTCAGCATCCTGTTTCCAAAAGAGGCAAACCAGGCCACAAGAACCTGGCAATTACCCAAACACCAAGAAGATCTCATGCTACTGATGCAATTAATAGCAGTGGCTATTCCCTAAGTAAACTTGATTAATAGCAGTTAATGGACTTCTCCTCCAAGAACTTATCCAAAACGTTTTTGAATCCAGCTACACTAACTGCACTAACCACATCCTCTGGCAACAAATTCCAGAGCTTAATTATGCATTGAGTGAAAAATAATTTTCCCCGATTAGTCTTAAATGTGCTACTTGCTAACTTCATGGAAT
This sequence comes from Rhinatrema bivittatum, assembly GCF_901001135.1. Classification (NCBI taxonomy): domain Eukaryota; kingdom Metazoa; phylum Chordata; class Amphibia; order Gymnophiona; family Rhinatrematidae; genus Rhinatrema; species Rhinatrema bivittatum. The sequence goes on along the minus strand of NC_042618.1, from coordinate 284,188,919 downwards.
GCCCCCTAGTCCTTCTATTATCCGAAAGTGTAAATAACCGATTCACATCTATTAGTTCAAGACCTCTCATGATCTTAAAGACCTCTATCATATCCCCCCCTCAGCTGTCTCTTCTCCAAGCTGAACAGCCCTAACCTCTTCAGCCTTTCCTCATAGGGGAGGTGTTCCAACCCCTTTATCATTTTGGTTGCCCTTCTCTGTACCTTCTGCATCGCAACTATATCTTTTTTGAGATGCAGCGACCAGAATTGTACACAGTATTCAAGGTACGGTATCACCATGGAGCGATACAGAGACATTATGACATTTTCCGTTTTATTAACCATTCCCTTCCTAATAATTCCTAACATTCTGTTTGCTTTTTTGACTGCTGCAGCACACTGAGCCGATGATTTTAAAGTATTATCCCCTATGATGCCTAGATCTTTCTCCTGGGTGGTAGCTCCTAATATGGAACCTAACATCGTGTAACTACAGCAAGGGTTATTTTTTCCCTATCTGCAACACCTTGCACTTGTCAACATTAAATTTCATCTGCCATTTGGATGCCCAATCTTCCAGTCTTCAAGGTCTTCCTGTAATGTATCACAATCTGCTTGTGATTTAACTACTCTGAATAATTTTGTATCGTCCGCAAATTTGATAACCTCACTCGTCGTATTCCTTTCCAGATCATTTATATATATATTGAAAAGCACCAGTCCAAGTACAGATCCCTGAGGCACTCCACTGTTTACCCTTTCCACTGAGAAAATTGACCATTTAATCCTACTCTCTGTTTGCTGTCTTTTAACCAATTTGCAATCATGAAAGGACATCGCCTCCTATCCCATGAATTTTTAGTTTTCTTAGAAGCATCTCATGAGGGACTATGTCAAACCTGCTGTTGGCATGAGCTTAGTGGGTTCGCCTGCTATGCAGCGTCAACCACACTACAATCCAAGGGCTCAAATCCATGACAGGAATATCCTGATGGGTATCAAAATTAAGGGCGCAGCCACTGAAGACTGTAGTGCATATTAGTCATATTGGAGAATGGAACCACAGAATGTGCACTGCTGATATACAGTATATACTGCCAGGGGTGCAAGATCCTCAGCTTGGATCAGCTTATCAGAAAAACAGCAGAAGAATCCATAATTTTGGGATATAGCACATGAATTGGCAGTTATAGACACTCATTCATTGACCAGCCATCTGATAAGGAATGTTGGATAACCGATGGCAACAGGTGATCTTAGAGGTCCTCCTAAGAGGAAGTAAGACATTGGACTTTGTCTGCAACTAAACTATGCCTGGAATAGAAAGAATCTGTGAGTATTAACTAAATAAGATTTTCTTATTGAATTGAGACTCAGCTTACTGTTGCACGTCCCGGCCGCGTTGGTGCCTGGGTCGGGCCTGCTCACCTCGCGCTGCCCTCCACTAGTTCCGGCCTTGCCGCAGCTGCTAGATTCCAACATCCCCGTCACTCTCCCCAGGCATCCTCGGCCTCTTCCATGCCACAGGCCTCTCAGTGGAGCTCCCGTAGGGGTTCTGCGTCTTCCATCTCCTCGGCCCCTCCCCTGGGCGTGCACGCGGCCAACATCTCGCCCTTTAAAGGGCCAAGTGCGGGAAACCTGGGTCAGACGCATGCTGATGACATCACATGGCCACAGTATATAAGGCGAGGCTCTGTCCCCAGAACCTGTTCCTTGCTCCTGTGCCTGATCCTGTGTCCCAGTGTCTCATTGTTCCAGCATTTCCTCATTCCAGTGTCTCCTTGTTCCAGCGTCTCCTTGTTCCAGTGTCTCCTTGTTCCACCGTCTTCATGTCCCAGTGTTCCCGTGGTTTTCTGTGTCTTCAGCGTCTCTCTTGTTCCTACTCCACGTTCCCTGGTAGTACCCTTCGGACTGATTCTTGGTACTGATCTTTGCTTGCCTGACTACAACTGAATGCTGCCTGGACCTGACCTTTGCCTGCCTACTGACCACGTTGATCACTGCCTGGAACTGACCTCTGCCTGCCTGACCACATTGACCGCTGCCTGGAACTAACCCTCACTTGCCTTGACTACGCTCGGACTGAACTTGGATTGGACCCTTGCTTTGGCTGACACTTCTGGACAGATACCCTGGCTTTGACCCTTGTGGTTCACTCAGACATTCTCTTCTTGCCTTCCGTGACCACCAGACCGACCTGCTTGGACTCTGACTGCGGCCTTCATCTGACCAGACCCACAGGCGCTGCCTGTTCCACCCAGAGAGCCTTCCTGAACTGCTACCTCCCTGAGGTCTCTGGAGTCTCCATTTCAGGTCTGGTCCATCCTCTCTGCATCAGCCACGCACCCTTGCTCGTGGTGGGTACACCTCTCTGCTACCTCTCCGGGAGACCCTCTAAGGCCCACCTGAGTCCAGGCAGTCCGGGTACCCAAGGGCTCAACCTACGGAAACCCCAGACTGTTATTGGCGAAGCTCCAGCTAGCCTCATGTGCTCCGCCTCTTGGTGGCAGGGTGCTCTCTGGTCTGACCAGAGGGCCATACGAATCCTGCACCAGGCCAAGGGTCCATGTCCAGTGCAACACTTACCTCTTGCCATTGATATAGACACCATAGTGTCATCACCTTAAAATAACCAGGTAACTATATTTGACTAGCATCCTGTGAAAAAAATGAGAGACGGAGGCAGGTATTCCTGTGTCATTGTGGCATCAGCAAAAAACAGACCTGTAACATCCGGGAGGCTTACATGGTGACATCCTGTTACGACTGGGCTCCGGTCAGGAGTCGTGAACACCACCAGAAGGGTGGCTCCAGGTTGAGAGAGACAAGAATGGCTAATACAGGGTCTGGGTCCAGGCTGGGTCAGGGCAGGCGGCAGATAGCAGTGTCTGGGTCCAGGCTGGGTCAGGGCAGGCGGCAGAAAGCAGTGTCTAGGTTCAGGCTGGTCAGGGCAGGCGGCAGATAGCAGTGTCTAGGTTCAGGCTGGGTCAGGGCAGGCGTCAGAAAGCAGTGTCTAGGTTCAAGGCTGGGTCAGGGCAGGCGGCAGATAGCAGTGTCTAGGTTCAGGCTGGGTCAGGGCAGGCGGCAGAAAGCAGTGTCTAGGTTCAGGCTGGGTCAGGGCACAGTAAGCAGGGCAAGGCAGGTCAGAAGGCCCGTAGGCCACACACACACACACACAGAGGGCCCGTAGGCCACACACCGTAAGCGGGGCAAGGCAGGTCAGAAGGCCCGTAGGCCACACACACACACAGAAGGCCCGTAGGCCACACACACACAGAAGGCCCATAGGCCACACACCGTAAGCGGGGCGAGGCAGGTCAGAAGGCCCGTAGGCCACACACACACAGAAGGCCCGTAGGCCACACAAGGCAAGGCAAGGAAAAGGCCTGAAGGCCGCGCAGGGCAAGGCAAGGAAAGGCCCGAAGGCCGCGCAGGGCAAAGCAAGGAAAGGCCCGAAGGCCGCGCAGGGCAAAGCAAGGAAAGGCCCGAAGGCCGCGCAAGGCTAGAGCAGGGAGCCCAGGAGAGCTTGATGCCGAAGCACCGAGGCAACTGTCAGGCAGGGTTATAAGGGCACACCCAGAGCATAGAGTGGACAGAGGAGATGGACTGGGCCTGTCAGGAAAGCCAGCACTAGAGGGACCCCTGGTGGTGAGGCGGTTGCACTGCAGCCAAAACTGTAACAGTACCCCCTCCTCAAGGCTTCCCCCTCCTCCTGGGTCCCATCTTAGCAGGGGGTACTCAAAAATGAAATCCGACCCCTCCGAGGGCAGCAACAGCTGGAGCAATTCAACAGGCTCAGATGGCTGAGTCAGAAAGTCTTTTAGTGGTACCGGTTTGAGCCCCTCCGGGGGTGGCAGCAGGACCGGTTCAGCAGGCTCTTCTCGGGGTAGTGCAGCAGGGCTCGGGCCCCCTCTCGGGGTGAAACAGTAGGCTGGAACACCTCTCCGGCGTTGTTGTAGGCTCGGACCCCTCTCGGGGCGATGAAGCAGGCTCGGACCCTTCTCGGGGCGATGAAGCAGGCTCGGACCCCTTTCGGGGCGATGAAGCAGGCTCGAACACCTCTCCGGGCATTGTAGCAGGCTCGGACCCCTCTCGGGGCGATGAAGCAGGCTCGGACCCCTTTCGGGGCGATGAAGCAGGCTCGAACCACCTCTCCGGGCGTTGTAGCAGGCTCGGACCCCTTTTCGGGGCGATGAAGCAGGCTCGAACACCTCTCCGGGCGTGTGTAGCAGGTTTCGGACCCCTCTCGCGGCGTTGTAGCAGGTTCGGACCCCTCTCAGGGCGATGAAGCAGGCTCGGACCCCTCTCGGGGTGATGAAGCAGGCTCAGACCCCTCTCCGGGCATTGTAGCAGGCTCGGACCCCTTTCCAGGCGATGAAGCAGGTTCGGACCCCTCTCGGGGCGATGAAGCAAGCTCGGACCCTCTTGGGGATATTAAGACAGGCTCGGACCCCTCTCGGGGCGATGAAGCAGGCTCAGACCCCTCTCCGGGCGTTGTAGCAGGCTCGGACCCCTTTCGGGGCGATGAAGCAGGTTCGGACCCCTCTCGGGGCGATGGAGCAGGCTCGGACCCCTTTCGGGGCGATGGAGCAGGCTCGAACACCTCTCCGGGCATTGTAGCAGGCTCGGACCCCTCTCGGGGCATTGTAGCAGGTTTGGACCCCTCTCGGGGCGATGGAGCAGGCTCGGACCCCTCTCTGGGCGTTGTAGCAGGCTTGAACCCCTCTCCGGGCGTTGTAGCAGGTTCGGACCCCTCTCCAGGCGTTGTAGCAAGTTCGGACCCATCTCGGGGCGATGAAGCAGGCTCGGACCCCTTTCGGGGCGATGAAGCAGGCTCGGACCCCTCTCCGGGCGTTGTAGCAGGCTCGAACACCTCTCTGGGCGTTGTAGCAGGCTCGGACCCCTCTCGGGGCGATGAAGCAGGCTCGGACCCCATTCGGGGCAATGAAGCAGGCTCGGACCCCTCTCCGGGCGTTGTAGCAGGCTCGAACACCACTCCGGGTGTTGTAGCAGATTCGGACCCCTCTCCGGGCGTTGTAGCAGCCTCGGACCCCTCTCGGGGTGATGAAGCAGGCTCGGACACCTTTCGGGGTGATAAAGCAGGCTCGGACCCCTCTCTGGGCGATGAAGCAGGCTCGGACCCCTTTCGGGGCGATGAAGCAGGCTCGGACCCCTCTCCGGGCATTGTAGCAGGCTCGGACCCCTCTTGGGGCGATGAAGCAAACTCAGATGGCAGAGCAGCAAGGTTAGAAGTAGTGTATATGGAAGACATAGATTGTACTGCCAAGGGCTTGATACCTCGAGCCAAAGTCTGAAGCTCCTGATTTTGTTTCTGGATGAGCAGGTTAGAGAAGGCACAGGCCGTTCTAGGACGTCTAGGGAAGGAGCTCGTTAGAGGCTGTTCAGCAGCTGTGGGAAGCAGAGCCCTGCTCGGGTTAATGAGTTCCATCTGTTTTTGTGCTTGATCTCCTAGAACGGAAGTCCTAGAAGTTCTCTTGGCCAGGTAAGTTTTTGGTTTTCCTGAAGTATAAGCTGCTTTTTGGTAAAACGTTTTGTGACAAGTTATGCTACAATCTCCTGTTAGTAAACTGTCCAGGGTGAAAACATTCCTAGCTGAGCCAGAAGCAGGGCAGAGTGTGATAGCTCTGGCTGAATCTTTATGAGGAGACAGTGGCCCGTTAGCTGTGCAGCGGGGGCAGGGTTTGCCTGGAGGCAAAAGAAAAGGAAGACAGAGACACTTCCACCAGCCTGGTTTGGGAGAATTGCAATTAAGGCATTCTTGGTATACAGACACATTTCTTCTGTGACAGTTGCTGCACATCCAGTGCTCCTGGTCCGAGAGCTGACAAGCTAAACAGTTCAGGTACGTAGGATAATCAGGGTTTGATTAAATGGTACAGATAATAAACCGTGAGGACTCCACCGTCTGAATACTGAGTCCTTTCTGTCTCTCCCAATGTTAAATGGCTTCGGCATACTGTTACGACTGGGCTCTGGTCAGGAGTGCTGAACACCACCCAGAAGGGTGGCTCCAGGTTGAGAGAGACAAGAATGGCTAATACAGGGTCTGGGTCCAGGCTGGGTCAGGGCAGCGGGCAGATAGCAGTGTCTGCTGGTCCATGCTGGGTCAGGGCAGGCGGCAAAAAAGCAGTGTCTAGGTACAGGCTGGGTCAGGGCAGGCGGCAGATAGCAGTGTCTAGGTTCAGGCTGGGTCAGGGCAGGCGGCAGAAAGCAGTGTCTAGGTTCAGGCTGGGTTAGGGCACAGTAAGCAGGGCAAGGCAGGTCAGAAGGCCCGTAGGCCACACACACACACAGAGGGCCTGTAGGCCACACACCGTAAGCGGGGCAAGGCAGGTCAGAAGGCCCGTAGGCCACACACACACACAGAAGGCCCGTAGGCCACACACTGTAAGCGGGGCAAGGCAGGTCAGAAGGCCCGTAGGCCACACACAACACAGAAGGCCGTAGAGCCACACACCGTAAGCGGGCGAGGCAGGTCAGAAGGCCCCTAGGCCACACACACACAGAAGGCCCGTAGGCCACACAAGGCAAGGCAAGGAAAAGGCCTGAAGCCCACGCAGGGCAAGGAAAGGCCCGAAGGCCGCGCAGGGCAAAGCAAGGAAAGGCCCGAAGGCCGCGCAGGCTAGAGCAGGGAGCCCAGGAGAGCTCGATGCCGAAGCACCGAGGCCAAACTGTCAGGCAGGGTTATAAGGGCACACCCAGAGCATAGAGTGGACAGAGGAGATGGACTGGGCCTGTCAGGAAAGTCAGCACTAGAGGGACCCCTGGTGGAGAGGCGGTTGCACTGCAGCCAAACCTGTAACAGTACCCCCTCCTCAAGGCCTCCCCCTCCTCCTGGGTCCCAACTTAGCAGGGGGGTACTCAAAAAATGAAATCCGACCCCTCCGAGGGCAGCAACAGCTGGAGCAATTCAACAGGCTCAGATGGCTGAGTCAGAAAGTCTTTAGTGGTACCGGTTTGAGCCCCTCCGGGGGTTGCAGCAGGAACGGTTTAAGCCCACTCCGGGGGCGGCAGCAGGATCGGTTCAGCAGGCTCTTCTCGGGGTAGTGCAGCAGGCTCGGGCCCCTTCGGGGTGAAAACAGTAGGCTGGAACACTCTCCCGGGTGTTGTAGTAGGCTCGGACCCTTTCTCTCGGGCGCGTGTAGCAGGTTTGGACCCCCTCTCGGGGCGATGAAGCAGGCTCGGAACCCCTCTCGGGGCGAGAAGCAGGCTCGGACCCCTTTCGGGGCGATGAAGCAGGCTCGAACACCTCTCCGGGCGTTGTAGCAGGCTCGGACCCCTGTCGGGGCGATGAAGCTGGCTCGGACCCCTTTCGGGGGTGATGAAGCAGGCTCGAACTCCTCTCCGGGTGTTGTAGGCAGGCTCGGACCCCTTTCGGGCGATGAAGCAGGCTTCGAACACCTGTCCGGGCGTTGTAGCAGGCTCGGACCCCTCTCGGGGCGTTGTAGGCAGTTCGGACCCCTCTCGGGGCGATGAGCAGCTCGGGCCCCTCTCGGGGTGATGAAGCAGGCTCAGACCCCTCTCCGGGCGTTGTAGCAGGCTCGAACACCTCTCCGGGCATTGTAGCAGGTTCGGAACCCCTCTCGGGCGTTGTAGCAGGCTTGGACCCCTCTCGGGGCGATGAAGCAGGCTCGGACCCCTCTCCGGGCGTTTGTAGCAGGCTCGGACCCCTCTCCGGGCGTTGTAGCAGGTTCGGACCCCTCTCGGGGCGATGAAGCAGGCTCGGACCCCTTTTCGGGGCGATGAAACAGGCTCGGACCCCATTCAGGGCGATGAAGCAGGCTCGGACCCCTCTCCGGGCGTTGTGTAGCAGGCTCGAACACCTCTCCGGGTGTTGTAGCAGATTCGGACCCCTCTGGGGGCGTTGTAGCAGCCTCGGACCCCTCTCGGGGCGATGAAGCAGGCTCGGACCCCTTTCGGGGAGATGAAGCAGGCTCGGACCCCTCTGGAGGCGATGAAGCAGGTTGGACCCCTCTCCGGGCGTTGTAGCAGGCTCGAACACCTCTCCGGGTGTTGTAGCAGACTCGGACCCCTCTCGGGGCGTTGAAGCAGGCTCGGACCCCTTTTGGGGCGATGAAGCAGGCTCGGACTCCTCTTGGGGCAATGAAGCAGGCTCGGACCCCTCTCAGGGCGATGAAGCAGGCTCGGACCCCTCTCCGGGCGTTGTAGCAGGCTCAAACACCTCTCGGGGTGTTGTAACAGGCTCGGACCCCTCTCGGGGCGTTGTAACAGGCTCGGACCCCTCTCGGGGCATTGAAGCAGGTTCGGACCCCTCTCGGGGCGATGAAGCAGGCTCAGACCCCATTCGGGGCGATGAAGCAGGCTCGGACCCCTCTCCGGGCGTTGTAGCAGTCTCGGACCCCTCTTGGGGCGATGAAGCAAACTCAGATGGCAGAGCAGCAAGGTTAGAAGTAGTGTATATGGAAGACATAGATTGTACTGCCAAGGGCTTGATACCTCGAGCCAAAGTCTGAAGCTCCTGATTTTGTTTCTGGATGAGCAGGTTAGAGAAGGCACAGGCCGTTCTAGGACGTCTAGGGAAGGAGCTCGTTACAGGCTGTTCAGCAGCTGTGGGAAGCAGAGCCCTGCTCGGGTTAATGAGTTCCATCTGTTTTTGTGCTTGATCTCCTAGAACGGAAGTCCTAGAAGTTCTCTTGGCCTGGTAAGTTTTTGGTTTTCCTGAAGTATAAGCTGCTTTTTGGTAAAATGTTTTGTGACAAGTTATGCTACAATCTTCTGTTAGTAAACTGTCCAGGGTGAAAACATTCCTAGCTGAGCCAGAAGCAGGGCAGAGTGTGATAGCTCTGGCTGAATCTTTATGAGGAGACGGTGGCCCGTTAGCTGTGCAGCGGGGGCAGGGTTTGCCTGGAGGCAAAAGACAAGGAAGACAGAGACACTTCCACCAGCCTGGTTTGAGAGAATTGCAATTAAAGCATTCTTGGTATACAGACACATTTCTTCTGTGACAGTTGCTGCACATCCAGTGCTCCTGGTCCGAGAGCTGACAAGCTAAACAGTTCAGGTACGTAGGATAATTCAGAGTTTGACAAATGGTACAGATAATAAACCGTGAGGACTCACCGTCTGAATACTGAGTCCTTTCTGTCTCTCCCAATGTGAATGACTTCGGCATACTGTTACGACTGGGCTCCGGTCAGGAGTCGTGAACACCACCCAGAAGGGTGGCTCCAGGTTGAGAGAGACAAGAATGGCTAATACAGGGTCTGGGTCCAGGCTGGGTCAGGGCAGGCGGCAGATAGCAGTGTCTGGGTCCAGGCTGGGTCAGGGCAGGCGGCAGAAAGCAGTGTCTAGGTTCAGCCTGGGTCAGGGCAGGCGGCAGATAGCAGTGTCTAGGTTCAGGCTGGGTCAGGGTAGGCGGCAGAAAGCAGTGTCTAGGTTCAGGATGGGTCAGGGCAGGCGGCAGATAGCAGTGTCTAGGTTCAGGCTGGGTCAGGGCAGGCGGCAGAAAGCAGTGTCTAGGTTCAGGCTGGGTCAGGGCACAGTAAGCAGGGCAAGGCAGGTCAGAAGGCCCGTAGGCCACACACACACACAGAGGGCCCGTAGGCCACACACCGTAAGCGGGGCAAGGCAGGTCAGAAGGCCCATAGGCCACACACACACACAGAAGGCCCGTAGGCCACACACACACAGAAGGCCCGTAGGCCACACACCGTAAGCGGGGCGAGGCAGGTCAGAAGGCCCGTAGGCCACACACACACACAGAAGGCCCGTAGGCCACACAAGGCAAGGCAAGGAAAAGGCCCGAAGGCCGCGCAGGGCAAGGCAAGGAAAGGCCCGAAGGCCGCGCAAGGCAAGGAAAGGCCCGAAGGCCGCGCAAGGCTAGAGCAGTGAGCCCAGGAGAGCTCGATGCCGAAGCACTGAGGCAACTGTCAGGCAGGGTTATAAGGGCACACCCAGAGCATAGAGTGGACAGAGGAGATGGACTGGGCCTGTCAGGAAAGCCAGACTAGAGGGACCCCTGGTGGTGAGGCGGTTGCACTGCAGCCAAAACTGTAACATATCCAGCTTAAGGAACACTCATCCCCTGTTGAAATAGCATCCTCTGGATGGAAGAAGGGGTCCCCTGAAGTGTATGCTGCTTCTGTAGGTGATGCATTATTCCAAATGGCCCACTTGCTTGCCTAGGCTGATGTCCTTGATATAATAATTACACTGAGCCAAGCACAATTGAAAGTGCCTCACTTGAAAGTACCTCCAGATAACAGATTTGTTTGTGATCCCTTGCCTGTGTCTGCATCCTTGGGGGTGGATAATGCTGGCACTGGAGTAGAAATGGAGGTAGGTGAAACCTGAGAAACAGTGGCAGAGGAATTACTCATTCTCTGTTTCTGCACTGCTGCCTGCTTTCCCTCACCAACATCAGCTCCTTCCTCTCTTTACTCCATCACTGAAGTGGAGGCTAAGACAAAGTAATCCGTCAAAACTAGTGTGTTCAGCTAACAGCTGTCCCATCTCCTATTCTGTGAATCCTTTAAAAGGAGACTCAGCTTCAGATTCTGATGAGGCTTTTACTGCCTCTTCAGCGCTAACTAAAGAAGATTGCATAAGAACATAAGAACATGCCATACTGGGTCAGACCAAGGGTCCATCAAGCCCAGCATCCTGTTTCCAACAGTGGCCAATCCAGACCATAAGAACCTGGCAAGTTCTCAAGCACTAAGTCTATCCCATGTTAATGTTGCTAGTAATAGCAGTGGCTTTATTCTAAGTCAACTTAATTAATAGCAGGTAATGGACTTCTCCAAGAACTTATCCAATCCTTTTTTAAACCCAGATACACTAACTGCACTAAGCACATCCCCTGGCAAAATTCCAGAGTTTAATTATCCGTTGAGTGAAAAAGAATGTTATCCGATTAGTTTTAAATGTGCCACATGGTAACTTCATGGAGTGCCCCCTAGTCCTTCTATTATCCAAAAGAGTAAATAACCGATTCACATATACCCGTTCTAGACCTCTCCTGATTTTAAAGACCTCTATCATATCCCCCCTCAGCCGTCAATTCTCCAAGCTGAAAAGTCCTAACCACTTTAGTCTTTCCTCATAGGGGAGCTGTTCCATGCCCTTTATCATTTTGGTTGCCCTTCTCTGTACCTTCTCCATCGCAACTATATCGTTTTTGAGATGCGGCGACCAGAATTCTACACAGTATTCAAGGCGTAGTCTCACCATGGAGCAATACAGAGGCATTATGACATTTTCCGTTTTATTTACTATTCCCTTCTTAATAATTCCCAACATTCTGTTTGCTTTTTTGACTGCCGCAGCACACTGAACCGATGATTTCAATGTATTATCCACTATGATGCCTAGATCTCTTTCTTGGGTTGTAACACCTAATATGGAACCTAACATTATGTAATTATACCATGGGTTATTTTTCCCTATATGCATCACCTTGCACATATCCACATTAAATTTCATCTGTCATTTGGATGCCCAATTTTCCAGTCTCACAAGGTCTTCCTGCAATTTATCACAATCTGCTTGTGATTTAACTACTCTGAATAATTTTATTTATTTATTATTTTATTTATTTAAAGTCTCTTCTATACCGATAGCCGTTCGCACATCGCATCGGTTTACAAAAAACAAGAACTTTTGGGCGGAGCCCTTACATATAACCGATGGAAATACAATTAACAGGGAGAGTAGATAATACTGAAAGGCAACGCAAATTAATAAATCAATAAATAGATAGATAAAGAACTATGAACATGAGTAACAATGTACAATAATCAGTGGTCAAAAAGCATCAGGCATAAATCGGTGGTCATAAGGCATTCCTAGTCATAGAGCATTCTTAATCGTAGAACGAAGAATAGTTTACAGAGGAGTTTTATGAGGTTGGCGGTGTCATGGGGTAGGCTTGCTGGAAGAGCCAGGTTTTCAGTTTTTTCTTGAATTTGGGAGTGTAGGTCTCCATGCGTATGTCATGAGGCAAGGAGTTCCATACGGAAGGGCCGGCAAGAGAAAAAGCTCTGCTTATATTGGAGGAGAGTTTGAAAGATTTGATGGATTGGGTACGTAGGGTTCCTTGGAAGGCTGGACGGGTGGGTCTGTTGGAGGTACGGGGGAGGAGGGGAGGGTTGATCCAATTGAGGTTTGAGTTTACCAGACTTTTGTGGATGAGGGAGAGTACTTTATAAAGTATTTGTGAGTGTATTGGGAGCCAATGTAGTTCGATAAGTGTGGGAGTAATATGGTCTCTTTTTTTAGAATTTGACAGTATACGAGCGGCTGCGTTTTGTAATAGTTGTAACGGCTTGATGTGTGTTGCGGGGATGCCAAGGAGGAGTGCGTTACAGTAGTCTATTTTAGACAATATAATAGACTGGAGTACTGTACAGAAGTCAGAGAAGTGTAGTAGGGGTCTGAGTTTTTTTATCGTTTGTAGCTTAAAATAGCATTCCTTTATGATAGATTTAATGAATGGTTTAAAAGTAAGATGATTATCAATAAGGACACCTAAATTGCGAATGTGCGCGGGGAAAATGGTGGATGAGTATGAAGGTGGGATGGCTGGAAGCGGTTGCTTATTGGAGATGATTAATAGTTCGGTTTTGTGGGGATTTAGGGCCAGGTGCATGTCAGTGAGGAGTTGGTTGATGGAGGAAAGACAGGATTCCCAATTTTGTAGAGCAGTTTGGAGGGAGTCAGAGAAAGGGAATATGATTTGCACATCATCAGCATAAATGAAATGCTTGATGCGCAGGTTGGTGAGAAGAGTGGTAAGGGGAAGCATGTATATATTAAAGAGGGTAGAGGAGAGGGAAGAACCTTGGGGCACACCTTGGGGGAGACTGATGGGGTCAGATTCATTGTTATCCACTAAGACAGTAAAAAAGTGATTTTGTAGATACGATTGTATCCAGGCGAGAGCATTGCCAGTGATTCCAATACTCCTGAGGATGTTGAGGAGGACATCATGATTGACTGTGTCGAACGCAGCGGAAATGTCAAGCATGGCAATCAGATAAGAGGATCCTGAGTCGGTTCCTCTGATGAGTGTGTCGTAGAGGGAGAGCAGTAAAGTTTCAGTACTTAAATGCTTCCTGAAACCATGTTGGGTGGATGGGAGAATATTGTTTGTTCAAGGGTGATCGGAAAGGCGAGAGTTAACTAGTTTTTCAAGGACTTTAGCTAGGAGGGGTAGGTTGGAAACAGGTCTGTAATTAGACAAAGTGGCGGGGTCAAGATTGGGTTTTTTGAGTAGCGGTTTCACTACTGCTTGTTTGAGAAAGTTGGGAACAGTGCCATGCTCTAGGGAGCAGTTAAGGATATTCGAAAGTGGTTTGGCGATCACTTTGGGTATAGATAGAAGGAGTTTAGAAGGGATAGTTTCAGAGGGATGAGATGAAGGTTTCATTTTTTTTAAGATGTTCCCTACTTCCAGGGAGGAAGAGGAATCAAAGGAGGATAGGGAGACTGAAGAGCTGAAAGTAGGAAGAGTGATGTTGAAATTATTGTGGGAGAACTGTGCTGTGATGGAGGCGACTTTATTTTTAAAGAAATGTGCTAACTCATTGCAACGATTTTTAGAGGGAATTGCTGGTTGTTGTGTGTGAGAGGGAGAGGTTAGGTCAGCAACCATAGAGAAGAGGGCCTTGGGGTTATGTTGCAGGCCATGTATTTTTTTGGCGTAGTATTCACGTTTAGTTTGTAGGATGGAATTTCTATATTCGTGCATGCATTGGTAATAGATTGTTTTGGTTGCGGGGGATTGGTGTTTGCACCAGGACCTTTCAGCAGCTCTGAGCTGAGTTTTAAGGTTTCTTAGGTCAGGTGTGTACCAGGGTTTTCTATTTCTACGGTTCGGGTTGACATTTTTCATTATTAGTGGGCAATGTTTATTGGCAATGCTAAGGGTGAGATTGACCAATGTGGAGAAGGCGTTATCTGGGGATGAGAGGTCAATTTGATTGTCTATGTTAGAGCACGCTTGTATGATGGTATCTGTAGTACAGGTTTTGCGATATTTGAAAGATATGGGCTGACGGGGCAAGGTAGGGGAACTTTGTGGAAGGGTAAGTTTAGTCTGAATCAGGGAGTGATCAGACCAGGGTACTGCCATGCATGAGGGGGGATTGCTTATGTTAATGGGGGAGTTGATAAAAATCAGATCTAGGGTGTGGCCAGCTTTGTGTGTGGGAGAGTTCACAATTTGTTGGAAACCCATAGCTTCAAGGGAAGAAAGGAAAGCTTCACAGGCGGGGGATTGCGGGAAGTATCCACATGTAAGTTAAAGTCTCCTAGGAGAATCGTGGGTACGTCAGGAGATAGGGAGTTGCAAAAAATTCAATAAGGGGGGATGAATCTTTCTCTAGAAGACCTGGGGGAGTATAAATGAGACATAGTTGGAGTGACTTAGATTTGAAAAAGCCAATTTCGTACTGATTTGGGATATCACATTTCTGGGACAAAAATTGTAGGTCCTTTTTTACAGCCAGGAGTATGCCGCCTCCTCTCTTCTTTTTCCGAGGGATTGAGAAAACATCGTAGTTATCTAAGGGTAGTTGGTTGATGAGGGGGGTGTCATGTTGTTTGAACCAGGTTTCAGTGACAGCACATATTTCTGGTTTAGAATCAGTAAGAATGTCATGTAAGATATGGGTTTTCTTCTGGAGTGATTGTGCGTTGAACAAAATAATTGAGATGAGTGAGAGACTGACGGCTTGAGTGCGTGTGAGGGTGTGTATTGGAATGAGTCTTCTTTTGTTGCGAGTGGACTTGTGGTGTGTGGTATTGTGTGAGTATGGAAGGAAGATATTTGAGTGGGGTCTAGACTGATAGGATAAGGAGCAGTCGCCGATTAACGGAGGCATTGCTGAACTGTACTGTTATGCTGGTAGCGAGCTGGGCGACAACACAAATTATGTGGGAAATGCCCACGTATGTTGAACAGTGCTGATAGGATAAACAACAATGCTGAAGACAATATGCACATTACATACTAGATAATGTATACAGCAGATAATTCCGTGCTGACAGTGAGTATCGCAGTTCAAGGTGTAAAGAACAGAGCAGTTTAAAAGAGCAGTTGACTGAGCTACAATAAGGAGCTACCGTGGATTAGGCAGGATACGTGGTACTTCGCAGTCCTTTATGCATAGAGAGTTATAACGTATGTTGCAACTTACTGCTTTGTTCAGTTGTGGGACTGAAAGTTCGCTTGGAAACTAGTAACAAAATCAACGAAGACCTTCTGGGCTGTCTGAAGGGGCTGCTCGAAGGGGCGCTCAAAGGGGCAGGCCCCTTTGTCGTGCAACGCACGGCGCGCAGCGCCGGAGCTGCAGTGGATTAAAGGGCCCCTGTGCCCCTTTGCGATTGGCTGAAGGTAAGTTAGGAGGCGGGCCTTTATCAGTTCGTGTCGGCGGGTCGACGGGCCTTCTATCGGTCGGTCGGTGGCAGGTCGGCGGCAGGACGGGCACGGTAGGACCGCGTGGTCGGCCCTCGGACCCAGCGGGGGCACGGGAGAAATTTAGAGGCCTTACCCCGATGGGTCCCTGGCGCCGATCGCGCAGGCCCTCCCTCGCTCCGGCTGCCGCGTGGAGAGGAAGAATCGCCAGTGTTGGAGCTGCTTGCCGCGAAGGAAGAGGCTGGTTGCCGGAGCTGCAGTGGATTTAAAGGAACCCTGTGCCCTTTGCGATTGGCTGAAGGTAAGTTAGGAGGCGGGCCTTCTATCCGTTCGTGTCGGCGGATCGGCGGGCCCTTCTATCGGTCGGGTCGGCGGCAGGTCGGCGGCAGGACGGCGCGGTAGGCCGCGTGGTCGGCCTCGGACCCAGCGGGGGCAAGGGAGAAATTTAGAGGCCTTACCCCGATGGGTCCCTGGCGCCGATCGCGCAGGCCCTCCCTCGCTCCGGCTGCCGCGTGGAGAGGGAAGAATCGCTGGGTTTGGAGCTGCTTGCCGCAGAAGGAAGAGGCTGGTCGCCGGTGCGGCAGTGGATTTAGAAGGGCCCCTGTGCCCTTTGCGATTGGCTGAAGGTAGTTAGGAGGCGGGCCTTTCTATCCGTTCGTGTCGGCGGGCCTTCTATCGGTCGGGTCGGCAGCAGGTCGACGGCAGGACGGCGCGGTAGGCGCGGTAGGCTATTTTCTTCCGGCGCCGGGAAAGTGCACAGAAAAGCAGTAAAAACTGCTTTTCTGTGCACCCTCCGACTTAATATCATAGCGATATTAAGTCAGAAGTCCCGAAAAGTAAAAAAAGTAAAAAAAAAAAAAAAAAATTAATTTGGCTCGCGGCTGTCGGGCCAAAAACCAGATGCTCAATTTTGCCAGCGTCCGGTTTCCGAGCCTGTGGCTGTCAACAGGCTCGAGAACCGATGCCGGCAAAATTGAGCGTCGGCTGTCAAACCCGCTGACAGCCGCCGCTCCTGTCAAAAAGGAGGCGAAGGGCCGGTGCACGCGCCGGGAGAGCGGGCGTTCGTCCGCTGTCCCGTGGACTTTACTGTATCGGCCCGTCAGTGGGGTGAGAGAAATGTGTAATAATTACCAGTGCAGAGGAACAGAAGACAAAATGATTTCATATGTTTCTGTGTTAAACCAGAATATCACAGTTAAACACTCTGTCAGAGAGCTCAATCAAAGTACAACTTCTTCAAAAGATTTCTAAAGAGCAAATGTACCTAAATTCACACATGCTCAGAACTTATGAACTACTTCACTGGATCCACAGAGCAGCGATATGTTGAATTGGAACATTTCTTCATTCTGATACATTGGCATTCTGGTTTCCTTGCTGACACATCCTGGCAATTCTGTGAGATCACACATGAGTCACAGGCAAGGGCTGGTTGCTATGGAGACTCCCACATGACCTCCCACATCAGCTCCCATAGTGTTTAATGGCTCCTTAGACTTTTAATAAGCCATTAAGTCTATGCAAGCTAAATTAATTAAATTAATGGGATATGTTTCATTCTTGGGAAGTGCCCCTTTTATTATTGGGGGTCCCAGAAATGAAATGAATGGGGCCTTTCATTTTGGATATGCCATTCATTTTAAATCAATGCACATCCATGGAGGGACAGTGATGACTCATCACGAGGGAGTTTTTGTTACTAGATTTGTTGAGTATGTGGACCCTTGAGCTGAGACGAGGTTGATACTGCCACCAAGGGTTCTCATCATCGGGAGGCGGTGCAGGCTGAAAAGAACCAACAGGAGCTTCACCTTTTCCAGCCCACATTCCCCACAGGTTGAGCCCTTGGGTGCCGGGGCCGGTAGGACTTAGGTACGGGTCTCTCACGTCAAGGAGTCCAAAGGAGAAGACAGAACGACGTCAGGAAGGCAAAGGTCGAGGCAGGCAGCGGACAAACAAAACCAGGAGCAGACCAAAGGTCAGGATGGGCAGCAGGCAGGCAAGATGAAGAGACAAACTGGAGGTCAGGGCATGCAGAGGTCAAGCAAAGGAGTACCAGGCAAGGATCAGGCAGGCAGAGAGAAGGCGGAGGCAAGATACCAGGCAGAAGTCCAAAACTGGGGAGTCAGTCCAAGGGCAGGAGCAGGAACAGGAGCAGGACCGGAACGCAGGATCAGGAAGGCAACGCAGATTACGCACTCAAGATCAGAGCAGGACCCGTTGCTGAGGCAAAGTGCAGAAGTCAGAGCCGGGTTTAAATACCCGGCTGGAGTGATGTCCTCTCCCAGGGACACGGCAAAGTTTCCCATGTGGCCCCTTTAAATGGAGAACGGGGCACACATGCGCCTAGCGAAGTAGGTGCCAAGGCTGAGCTGGCGGCATATTGTGCCCTGTGGGCAGGCTGCCTCAGCAGGATATGGCACCTGACTGCCCCATGCTTCGGAGGAGAGGGCCAGAACAGGATGCCTACCAGAGCAGGTAAGGGGGCCCGGCCATGGGTGGCCACGGCCGGGAATACTAACAGTACCCCCTCCTTTACGCCCCCTCTTAGAAGGGCCAGGTTTGCCGGGGTGAGCCGTGTGGAACTGTTGGAGGAGCGCCTTGTCAAGGATGTTTGAGGCGGGTTCCCAGGTATTTTCCTCGAGCCCAAATCCTTCCCAGGCAATAAGGTATTCCTAGCGTCTGTGATGGCGTCTCACGTCCAGGACTTCCTTCACCTGGTACATATGATCTTCTTCAGATGCCACGTCCTGTGGCTCGGGTGGCTTACGATGAGGCCAGGATAGCACCAGCAGTTTCAGGAGAGAGACGTGAAACTTTTTGTGGATCTTCAAAGTTGAGGGTAGGTAGGTAGGCAGTAAGTAATTGGTCCTTGATGATCTGTGGTAGCGAAGGGGCCAATGTACCTGGGAGCCAACTTCATCAAAGGTACCAGGAGGTGGATGTGGCGGATACTCAGCCATACTCGGTCTCCTATATGAAACAGAAGAGCTGGGCAGCGGTGTCTGTTGTCCCCCTTCTTGGCTGCTTTGGCGGCCCGCAGGAGGTTGTCTTGCATACTTTTCTAGAGGGAATGGAGTTGTGCGGTGAGTTGAGCCACAGGAGAGGGCACCAAGAGCAGCATAGGTTGTGGTGGGACTGGTAGTCACCCATAGACTACCTGGAAGGGTGAGGAGGCAGTCGCCAAATGGGTGTGCGAGTTGTGTGAGAACTCTGCCCAGGGTAGCAGGGAGGACCAGTCGTCCTGTCTGTCATTTACAAATGAGTGGAGGAAAGTCTTCAAGGTCCAGTTGGTGCATTCGGCTTGCCCATTTCCCTGGGGGTGGTATGCTGAGGTAAAGTCAAGTTGCACCCTGAATTTCTTGCACAGTGAGAACCAGTACATAGCTGTGAACTGAGTCCCTCAGTCAGAGGCTATATGTTGGGGTAGCCCATGGAGGCGGAAGTTATGCTGCATGAACAGTTGGGCAAGTTTGAGGGCTGAGATCGTGCAAAATGGCGCCGGCTGTATGGCCATATTGCCGTATTGCAAAATGGCGCCGGCCGTATGGCCGGCGCCATTTTTCATTAAGGCAACACGATTCGAGTGCAGGAGGTCGTTCCCGGACTCCCGCTGGACTTTTGGCAAGTCTTGTGGGGGTCAGGAGGCACCCCCAAGCTGGCCAAAAGTCCCTGGGGGTCCAGCGGGGGTCCAGGAGCGATCTCCTATGCTTGTGACGTCGGGGAACAGGAACCAAAATGGCGCCAGCGCTACCTTTGCCCTGTCATATGACAGGGCAAAGGTAGCGCCGGCGCCATTTCTATCAACGCACCCGTGGCCCGAGAGTGGAAGATCACACCGGGACCCCCCCCACTGGACCCCAGGTAATTTAAGACATTTTGGGGGGGTTCGGGAGGGTGGGGGATTTATTTTAAAGGGTCGGGGTGGGTTTTAGGGTTGTTTTAGTGTGCCGGTTTTCCCGCCCTCCCCCGATTTACGATTTACACGATATTTAAAAAAACAAAACCGCGACGATCCGATTCCCTCCCCCCCCCCAGCCAAAATCGATCGTTAAGACGATCGATCACATGATTCACATCTCTAATGGCTACTACCTGGTGATTAATACCCTTACTCAACAAATGTTCACATGGTTAATGCGACTCCAACATTGCTGTATGCTTCAACGGCAAGAGGAATTGTGGAAATGAGGATTTGCATTCAGGCAACAACCAACAAGGTAGCACAGTCTGGGTAAACAAATAAGCATGGGAGTAGCTTGATTGTTGCGGCGGTTACTACTCCAAACCAATTAAGCCTGTTACTTCACTTGGAAAGCATATTTAGTGCAGGAATGAAGAAAAGAGGATTTATATTCAGACAACAACCAACAAGGACTGAATCGCACAGTATGGGTAAACAAATAAGCGTGGGAGTAGCTTGCTTATTTCAGCTGTTACTACCCCTAAAAAATTAAGCCTGATACTTCATTTTGAATGCATATCCAGTGCAGCTCACTGCTTCAACGGCAGGGGGGAATGAAGAAATAGGATGTACATCTAGACAAATTCTAACAAGGCATTGATCTGAGCAATATGAGTATATAAACATCGGGGTAACTTGCTCGTTACGACGGTTAATACCCTCAAACATTAAGCCTTATACTTCAATTTGATGCAGCTCCAACACTGCTCTCAGCATCAATGGCGGGTGTGGAAGGAAATTAGAATAAAAAAATTACCAATAAGGGCCCTGAACTCAGCAGTCCAAGTAACAGATAAGTATGAGAAAATAAGTGTGAAAGCTTGCTGGGCAGACTGAATGGGCCTATTTGTCTTCTTCTGCCATCATTTCTATGTTTCTATGTTTCTATCATGCAATAAACAGTATTTAACTTTTAACAGTTGTTTAACTGATGATATCACCATATCATGGCTTTGTGAATGCATCTATTAGCTGCATAAGTAGGATTTTAAGACTTGTCCATCTAAGAAGCACCTATTACTATTAAGCCGAATAAACCAGAACTTGTCCAGATAAGTGCCACTACTTATCCAGATAAGTTTGAATTTGTCAAAGTAGTGGCAAAGGCACAACTTAGCCAGATAAGTCAGAATTTAGCTAGATAAGTGTGAATAAATGATATAGCCACATTATTTTAACTTCAAATTTTAAAAGGATATGCAAATATATTTTACACGCATTATTTAGACACATTAAGTCAGCTTTTAAATGCATACGTCAGGGGATTTTTTTAATATGCATGCAGCAATGAACTAACCAATTTTACCAATTAGTCTATCAGTTCACCAGGAATATCTGCAGCTTGTTAATACCCTCCTGGCTCTTCAGCCTGAAGTCCCCCCATTTCAACCAGACCCCTCACCCAGTCATGTTTTCACTTTTAAGATGTTTGTGATCACTTATGCCAGATATTGAGAAGAGTAAATATATGTAAAGTGCCAAATTTACATGCGTAAATTACTAATAAATAACAACTTACTCAAGTAAATGTTGGCCCACCCCTCGTTTAAATGTGCAAATTTATTTGTGGATCCTGATTTATGTGTTTGTTGAGGTTTCTAAAATAGCCAATACTTGCATAATTGTTATTTTACATGTGCAAGTGCTGTTTTTTTACTCACACAGCTTTTGAAAATTCACCTTTGAAGTTTTAGTTTGGAACACCCAACCAAAGTGTCCTGCCTGTTAATTCATTGCACCTACATCAAGGACACACAGTGAAATACACACAGTTAAGAGATTTCCACCTTTATGCCTTGGGCCTGCAAATTCGAAAAATCCATGACTAGAGTGGTTTGGGACTTGAATTACAGTGTGAGGATTTAGCCCTGAGACTGAGTGTGACTCTACACATTTCAGATAACACCCTGAAATAGAGGATACATATATTAAATGTACTTCAATTTACTCTTGACTTTCTGAAGGCCAATACACATAATAACAGGCCTAATACTATATGGGGTAGATTTTCAAAGGGGTACGCGCATAAGATACGTGCGTACCCCCCGAAAACCTACCCCAAACCCCCCCTGCGTGCGCCGAGCCTATTTTGCATAGGCTCAGCGGCGTGCGCAAGCCCCGGGATGCGCGTAAGTCCCGGGGCTTGCATGGAGGGGCGTGTCGGGGGGGCATGTTGGGGGCGTGCCAGGAGTGACGTGGCGTTTCGGGGGCATGTCGCGACTGACGCGGCGTTTCAGGGGTAGCGCCATGGGCGTGGTTTCGGCCCGGGGGCGTTCTGGGGGCGTGGCTGTGGCCTCCGGACCAGTCCCCAGACCAGAACATGGAGCGCGGCAGCCGGCCCGGCGTGCGCAAAGTTACGCCTGCTTCCAGCAGGCGTAACTTTGCAGACAAAGGTAGGGGGGATTTAGATAGGGCCGGGGGGGGGGGGGGGTTAGGTAGGGGAAGGTGCGGGGGGTGGAAGAAAAGTTCCCTCCGAGGCCGCTCCAATTTCGGAGCGGCCTCGGAGGAAACGGAGGCATGCTGCATGGCTCGGCGCACGCAGGCTGCCGATTTTGGGCAGCCTTGCACGCGCCAACCCCGGATTTTAATGGATACGCGCGGCTAGGCGCGTATCTATTAAAATCCCACGTACTCTTGTTCGCGCCTGGTGCGCGAACAAAAGTACGCGTGTGCGCAGATTTATAAAATCTGCCCCTATGGGTTCCAAGTGTCTATTTTGCTTTTTTGTAGATTTTTCTAGCTGGCATTGCAGCAATTCATGTAGACCAACATTTCATGTAGACCAACAAGAAAAATGTACCAGGCTAAACTCTCTATTCCAACACTCAAACATATAAAACATCTTTCAACGAGAGAACGATCATTCACGATTGCTGGAACCAACATCTGGAACAAAATGCCCACAGATCTGCGCCAGAAGCCCTGCCATAGGAAATTTAAACAGAACCTAAAAACCTGGCAGTTCAAACAAGCCTACACTTAATGAACATCTCCCCTTCAGAAATTGCTAAATATATGTTACACATACAATTATCGTTCACTCTCCAAACAGACATATACAATAACTCCAACTACATTCATTGATTTAAATGTTTGCACTACTTTTACTTTTGTAAAGACTATTTCTGATCAATGGATCTATCCTAAAATACAGACTCCCAAGTTATATACATCTCCTGTTATATATTCCCCAAATTATATATAATTGTATCGTTATATACCCTTCACCTGTTAAGTACGTCTCCATTGTATTATTTGATTTTAATTTGTTTACTGGTTTTAATTTATATCTGTTATGTTCCATTCTAAATTCATTTGATTGTAAAGCTTGTTGCTGAATTATTGTTCATTGTAAACCGAGGTGATGTTTCTTAACGTGTCGCGGTATATAAAAAAAATCCTTAAATAAATAAATAAATAGATATAAAATACATGTTGTAAGTGATATTTTTACCTAAGAAGACTGTACTTTGAATGTCCTTTTTCATGTCAAATCTGTTGTTATAAATGATTAATTTTTAATTGTGATGGTTAGACCAGAGGGGTGTGTAAGGCTATAATACCCTTATAATACCTAATACCCTTGTACCAGCATGGAGGAAACTTGCACTGCTACTGCCCCAAAGAAAAAGATATCCCCTGGGCCCTGGTCCCAGCTGCTCAAAACTGAATTTAAAACAGTTGTGGAGTCTGCACCTCTAATGCAGAAGAGCAGAAAGATAGGTGAAGATACCTGTTCAACACATAATAACCAAAAAAATAAATAAATAACACAATCAGGCATTCTGTCTGTTCTAATTTATCTCTAAACACCTGTAACAATGCTACTTCAGAAATAAACTGTAGAGATGTGTATCGTGTGATCGATCATCTTAACGATCGATTTCGGCTGGGGGGGGGAGGGAATCGAATCGTCGCGGTTTTGTTTTTTTAAATATCGTGTAAATCGTAAATCGGGGAGGGCGGGAAAACCGGCACACTAAAACATCCCTAAAACCCACTCCGACCCTTAAAAATAAATCCCCCACCCTCCCGAACCCCCCCCCCCAAATGTCTTAAATTACCTGGTGTCCAGTGGGGGGGTCCCATTGTGATCTTCCACTCTCGGGCCACGGGTGCGTTGATAGCAAATGGCGCCGGCGCTACCTTTGCCCTGTCAGGGCAAAGGGAGCACCGGTGCCATTTTGGTTCCTATCCCCCGACGTCACGAGCATAGGAGATTGCTCCCGGACCCCCGCTGGACCCCCAGGAACTTTTGGCCAGCTTGGGGGGCCTCCTGACCCCCACAAGACTTGCCAAAAGTCCAGCGGGGCTCCGGGAACGACCTCCTGCACTCGAATCGTGTTGCCGTACGGCCGGCGCCATTTTGCCGTACGGCAATATGGCCATATTGCCGTACGGCAAAATGGCGCCGGCCGTACGGCAACACGATTCGAGTACAGGAGGTCGTTCCCGGACCCCCGCTGGACCTTTGGCAAGTCTTGTGGGGGTCAGGAGGCCATATGGCCATTTGCAATGGCCATATTGCCGTACGGCAAAATGGCGCCGGCCGTACGGCAACACGATTCGAGTGCAGGAGGTCGTTCCTGGACCCCCGCTGGACTTTTGGCAAGTCTTGTGGGGGTCAGGAGGCCCCCCCCAAGCTGGCCAAAAGTCCCTGGGGGTCCAGCGGGGGTCCGGGAGCGATCTCCTACGCTCGTGACATCGGGGGATAGGAACCAAAATGGCGCCGGCGCCATTTTCTATCAATGCACCCGTGGCCCGAGAGTGGAAGATCACAACGGGCCCCCCCCACTGGACCCCAGGTAATTTAAGACATTTGGGGGGGGGGGTTTGGGAGGGTGGGGGATTTATTTTAAAGGGTCGGGGTGGGTTTTAGGGATGTTTTAGTGTGCCGGTTTTCCCGCCCTCCCCCCTCCCCTCCCCCTTCCCCCGATTTACGATTTTTTACGATAAATCGGGGGAATTCCTATTAAATATCGACTCTAACGATTTTTGACGATTTAAAATATATCGGACGATACTTTAAATCGTCAAAAAACGATTCACATCCCTAATAAACTGCAAGTTCTTGTGAACAACAAATATCTGTGTGAAGTGTCATGAAAGTTAAATTGTAAATGTATGTAGCGCCTTTAGGGGAGTTAGGAAACAGGGATTATGGGAGAAGTTGGTAGAGCTAAATTGTAATGCTGACGTACTTGTGTTAACAGTAAAGGTTCCTGTTTTATGAACCTGTGGCAAGAGTAAAAAATAAAATGTCACCCCTACTAGAATAACAAATGACGGCAGAAGACGACCAAACGACCCATCCAGTCTGCCCAGCAAGTTTTGCACTTTTTTTTTTCTCATACTTATCTGTTACTCTTGGCTCTTAGTAACTTTTTGGTTCTATTTCCCTTCCACCCCACCATTAATGTAGAGAGCAGTGTTGGAACTGCATCTAAGTGAAATATCTAGCTTAATTAGTTAGGGGTAGTAACTGTCGCAATAAGCAAGCTACACCCATGCTTATTTGTTTATCCAGACTATGTAATTCAGTCCTTGTTGGTTGTTGTCTGTATATAGATCCACTTTTCTTCATTCCCTCTGCCGTTGAAGCAGAGAGTTATGCTGGATATGCATTGAAAGTGAAGTATCAGACTTTCTCCCCTGCCATTGAAGCAGAGAGCTATGCTGAATATGCATTGAAAGTGAAGTATCAGACTTTCTCCCCTGCCGTTGAAGCAGAGAGCTATGCTGGATATGCGTGAAGTATCAATCTTTCTCCCCTGCTGTTGAAGCAGAGAGCTATGCTGGATATGCATTGAAAGTGAAGTATCAGACTTTCTCCCCTGCCGTTGAAGCAGAGAGCTATGCATAAAAATTGCATAAAAGAATATGCTATGCAGAAAAAAACTTATGTGGCTATGATAAATGGAAAATATTGAGCACTAGCTACACAAGTCATTTGACAAGGGTACAGTTTGGGCTAGTTATGGCACTTCAGATATAAACTAGAGCGCTGCTTTCTCAAAAGAGACCCACTAAAGGATTTTTTTTGCTGCTACTGCAAATGATTCAACTAAAGCTGAGTTTTTTAGGAAAAATTGTCAATGCAGCTACCAGCAAGAGAAAATTGTTGTGACATGGGCCATCAGAAAATTGTTCTGAAAACTCCTGAACTAGAATCACATTAGCAAAACTGATAGTTGGTTTAATGGTACTGCTGTGCACTGCTTTGTGGGAAACATGGATTCAATTCCTAGGTCAGACTTCTGCTCCTCAAGCCAGCCAGGGATTGGGATGATGCAGAGGCAGCGTTCAAATACCATAATGAAAGAAGATTTAGTCAAGAGCGGCTCAAGGTAATCTGCCACCTGAGGTGTGGGATGAGATGGCACCCCCTTCACCCTGCCCCCTCTCAATCCGCCCCCCACTCCTCTTCTTTTCAGCAGCTGCCAGCCTGGCCTCCGGTGTAGTTGGTGTCCCTCCTCCACACACCACCGACCTGGCTTCCGGCGACCCTCCTCCATGCACCGCTGGCCTGGCCTCCATCAACAGCCCTCCTCCCTTAAGCCACCACCAGCCTGGCCTCCAGTGGTGGCGGCCCATAGCAGTGACCCTCCTCTTTTCTGCCGCCACCAGCCTGGGTCGGCAGCCATGGCAGAAGCAGGCAGGGTGAGATGAACGCTACAGTGGCATCATGAGAGGGGCATTTTTTGCCACCTCAAAATTCTGACACCTGAAGCGGCTGCCTCACCCTGCCACATTATAGAACTGCCCCTGGATTTAGTCATGGTGACACATACAGGCTAGATTTTGGGAGCATATTAGCCAGGTTCCAGAGAGAGCTGTAGTTTCTGATTCCTGACTGAGGACTGTAGCTGCAATGGCTTGGCTGAAGGAAAGGGGGATCTAAAAATAGGTGGCAAAAAATCCCAGTAATTGTGAATGAAGGCTTATGAGAACCATAGCTCAAGATAAGCTGATTCCAAATGGGCTGGAAAACCAAAGAAGCAGGATAAAATTACTAAGCACAAAAAAAAGCATAGCTCACTTTATCTGGGTAATATTAGCCAAGTATTTTCCGTTGAAGATAAGTTCTAATGAATATATACATAAGAACATAAGATTTACATACTGGGTCAGATCAAAGTTCATCAAGCCAAGTATTCTGTTCCTAACCGTGACCAATCCAGGTCACAAGTACCTGGCAAGATCCCAAGGTTAGATAGATTCCATAATGCTTATCCTGGGGATAAGCAGCAGATTTCCCCAAGTCCACCTTAATAATGGTTTATGGCAGGAGTAGCCAACTCCTGTCCTCGAGCCACAAATAGGCCTGCTTTTCAGGATATCCACAATGAATATGCATGACATAGATTTGTATGCACTGCCTCAATTATATGCAAATCTATGTCATGCATATTCATTGTAAATATCTTGAAAACCTAGGCTGTTTATGGCTTTCGAGGTCTGGGGTTGGCCACCCCTGATTTATGGACTTTTCTTCCAAGAACTTGTCTAAACCTTTTTTAAACCCAGATACACTAACAGCTTTGACCACATACTTGCCCGTGCCATGACCATTGCTACATCTGACCATGCCTGCCTTCTCCGTGCCTTGATTATTGCTACGTCTGACCACGCCTGCTTTCTCTGTGCCTTGCCCATTGCTACGTCTGACCACGCCTGCCTTCTCCGTGCCTTGACCATTGCTACGAATGACTTCACCTCAGACTTTCTTGAGTCCAGAATTCCACGTTGCTTGCTACATCTTCCAAATGCCACCAGCTTCCATTTAAGCTTTACAGTGACGCCTCTGTCCCTATCCTCTGGACATGGACTATTTAGGCTTCGGCCTAGCTTTGCTCAGGCACCTTCAGTTCCTTCTTGTTCCTTGGTGCTTGTGTTCCTGTTCCACATCCCGTCCGGGGTAGGACCATGCCACCTACTGACTGCTGTCTCTGGGCTGAACCATCTACTACCCATACTTAACCTTGAGGCCTGCCTAAGTCCTGCCGGCCCCGGCATCTGAAGGCTCAACTCGAGGGGAACATAGGCTGATATAGGCGAAGCTCCAGTGGCCTCCAGCTTCAGCCCTCTCCACCTGCTGATGGTAGGGACCCATAGGTCCTCGCCTACGGGTTGCGTCAACCCCACCTCAGCCCAAGGATCCACCCCCTACACAACAGGTTGCAAAGGCCATGGATTCAGTGGAGCTGCGTGCCCTCCAGGCCATCCCAGGCCTGGCTTCCAAGGTGCAAGAACAACAGAAGTTCCTCGAGGCATTGGCCTCTTCCATGGCTTCATGCCCGGGTTGATGCCTTCGTCAATGACTTGGCTTCTCCTCCTTCACAGCCACCTCCATCATCACCACATGCCTTGTTGGCACTTCCAGTGCTTCCACGTTTCAACAGCGACTCTAAGCTCTGCAGAGGGTTCATAAACCAGTGCTATATGCAATTTGCTCTGCAGCCTTCTGTCTTCCAGGATGACTTGACAAAGGTCACATTTATCCTGTCTCACCTCGAAGGGAAGGCCTGGCCTGGGCTTCCCCCCTGTGGGATCGCTCAGACTCCTTGCTAAGAGAACTGGTTCAATTTGTGGCTGTTTCCAAATGGACCTTTGATGATCCAGGGTGGCATGCTGTAGCAAGCACCAGTCTATTACATCTTCGTCAAGGACATCAAAGTATTTTTGATTATACAATAGAGTTTCAGACTTTGGCTACTGAGCTCACTTGGCAGGAGGACTGCCTTCGAGCTATTTACTTGGATGGTCTCTCCTTACAGTTAAAAGATGAGCTGGCTGCTCAGCAGCTCCCTCCCTCCTTGGAGGACCTTATAGATTTGACAGGCCGAAATGACCACCATCTTCAAGAGCGTCACTGGGAGAGTCGAATGCCCAAGAGGCCCGTGCGGGTTCACTCCTGCTCACCACCTGTTACTATCTCCGCATCTAGTGACAGCAGCGTGGTCAAGGCAGAAGAACCCATGCAATTGGGTCGAGGGCAACTGACAGCAGAAGAGTGCCTCAGGCAAAGATTAGACTGGCTTGTGTCTGTATTGTGGAGCCCCAGGCCACCATCTACAAAATTGTTCCATACATCCGGGAAACTCCAGGGCCCAAGTTCAGTAGGGGCCCTGAACTTGGCTGCAACTTCTCTGGCCCCCCAACTCTCAATTCCAGTCACACTAATTTGAGACTCTCGGTCCTTTCTGGTTCTTGCTCTGGTAGACTCCGGAGCAGGAGGTAATTTTATCCTCAAAGATCTTGTGCAATTCCTGGGCATTAAAACCCGTTCGCTTTGGGAAATGTATGGCTAGCTCTAAAAGCAATTGAAAAATCCCTAAAAGTAATTGCTCAGACAACAATGAAAGCAAAAAATCAGACAATAATTAATAACAACTTAATTGGAACTTTTAATCTCAAAATAGAAAATCATGAACAAAGAATACAAAAAATGGAGGACATTCAACAAAGTCTTATAAAATCAGAAGAAATGAATGCGAAAAGATTGGAAAGGGTTGAAAATAGTCAGAGAATCTTGAATTTAAGAGTAATAAACTTTTCAGTTGTTCACATGATATCACCAATTGAATTATTCAAAATCCTACATGAAAGAGATTCTAAAAATACCCGATATAGCGATGCCAGTTTGTACTAAGGCTTATTACCTTCCTCAATCGAGCCCTGAAGTGGAAGCTGAAGAGAGATATGTTTCCTCAATGAACATTACTGATTTGTTAGAATTATCTGTTGATACGGAAATCAAAAATAGGAAGACAAAGGGCCTCATTTTCCAAGCACTTTACCGCGTGCGATAAATTCGCAAATCGCGTTAACAGCTGTTAACGCGATTTGCGAATTAGTCATTTGGTAATCAGGGGGCGGAGCATATGTAAAGCGGGAACCTGTGTATCGTGTGCGGCTGCTATCGCGGCTAATAACTACAACTCAAACCTCGCGTTATGGACTGCGTTACGGGCCTGAAAAGGATTACCGCCATCCACGATAGTTCCGGACAGCCTGTTTGAGAGAGAGAGAGAGAGAGAGAGAGAGAGAGAGAGAGAGAGAGAGAGAGAGAGAGAGAGAGAGAGAGAGAGAGAGAGAGAGAGAGAGAGAGAGAGAGAGAGAGAGAGAGAGAGAGAGAGAGAGAGCGCCTTACTATAGTGCCTATGCCCTACATAGGTATTTTAACCCCTATGGGAGGGCCACCTACTAAATCGGGGTGGGGATTAGGTATGAGCGTCGGGGGTTGGGGGCCACTTTCGCATTCCACATGAGACCTACGGACAGAACAGTGGTCTCTAGTGCAGATTTGCTGGCCGTCGGAGTGAGGACGCTCACTCCAAGCGGGAGATTTGGCCAACATTCTCGCCACCTAGCATGTTGTTGCCCAGGTTAGAGTGTCCATCAAGCTAGGTAGAGAGAACGTTGCCCAAACCACTTCTTGGAGTGAGCGTCCTCACTCCGACAGCCAGAAAATCTGCACTAGAGACCACTGTTCTGTCCGTAGGTCTCATGTGGAATGCGAAAGTGGCCCCCAACCCCCGACGCTCATACCTAATCCCCACCCCGAGTTAGTAGGTGGCCCTCCCATAGGGGTTTAAAATACCTATGTAGGGCATAGGCACTATAGTAAGGCGCGCTCTCTCTCTCTCTCTCTCTCTCTCTCTCTCTCTCTCTCTCTCTCTCTCTCTCTCTCTCTCTCTCTCTCTCTCTCTCTCCCCCTGAAACAGGCTGTCTGGGACTATCGTGCAACATCGCGTGCGGCGCTAATGTTTTCGTGAATGGCGAAAACATCGCCGCACGCGATTTTTCCCCACTGCACGAAAGAAGCCTCATTTGCATTGGTAACGCCCCCTAATGCGTTACCAATGCGATATTGGAAAATAAGGCCCAAAGTTAGTAACATTTGCCTTCATTTCTGAATGGAATCATGTTCTAAAATTATTCCTGAGAAATAGATCTGCCTCCTTCTACGGTGCCCAAATATGGATATATCCTGATACAATTAAAAAAACACAGCTGCAAAGAAAAGAATTCTTAGCAATGAGAGAAAGGGTCCTCAGTTTGTGTGCTCGATACATATTAAAGTACCCTAGTAAATGCTGTATTCTTTGAGCTAGACCAACTGAAGGAGATTCTACTGGGTCACTCACAAGATATCCCTAGGGATGGTTCGACTATTAGTTAAGAGCATGATTCACTATCTTATACCTAAAATTTGAAATCTATATTGCTTTCGCTTAGAATTCTCATGTCCCCGAATGCTTATATTTAGGAACATAATCCTCTGTAATGAATATTGTTTCAATATTGTTATGCTGATGTATGTAAAGATGTGATTATAGGAAGGATTATGTAACGTTTTTCTATTTAAGATAAATTACATGTAATTATGTGAAATTCAAAATTTAAAAATTAAAAAAACCCAAAACTCCATTTGCTTAACCCTTCCTTGTGTGTCGCCTCTATCTATCTGGCTGTATCTCTTTGACCACTGAACCTGTCCAGTTACGTACAGGGGCATTACACCTTGAAGAACTCGAGTTACTGGTGTTGGATAAGTCAATCCATTCCATTGTGCTTGGACTTCCATGGTTACAGGAACATTCCCCCCAATTTAATTGGACTTCGCTACAACTGGTAGAGTGGAGTCCAGCCTTTCACCAATCCTGTCTTTAGAAGGTGACTCCATCTTCGACGATTCCTTTGGTTACCACCTCTTCTGGCATACTTTCTCCATACGCCGCCTATGAGGATGTATTTTCTAAACAAAAGGCCAATCTCCTCCAGCCTCTTCGTCGGTTTGATTGTCCAATCAACCTTCTTCCTGGAACCAAGCCTCCTCGTGGACGCACCTATCCTTTGTCATTACCTGAGACAAAGGCCATGACCGAATATATTTGGGAAAATCTGGCAAAAGGGTTTATCCGTCCATCCACGTCACTCGCCGGAGTGGTATTCTTCTTTGTTACCAAGAAAGACGGATCACTCAGACCGTGCATCGATTACCGCGGTCTAAATGCTATCACCCGTAAGGATAAATATCCCTTGCCGTTGATTTCTGAACTATTTGATCATCTCTAAGGTGCTACCATCTTCACGAAGCTGGATTTACATGGGGCGTATAACTTGGTGAGAATCCGCCATGATGAAATCTGGAAAACCGCCTTTAATAATAGAGACAGCCACTATGAATGCTTGGTGATGCCTTTTGGCCTTTCCAATGCACCAGCTGTATTCCAACGGATGATGAATGAAATTTTCAGAGATCTGCTATATATCAAGGTCATGGTCTATCTGGACGATATCCTCATATTTTCGAAGGACCTCAACACCCACCGGGCCGATGTACGAATGGTACTACAATGCCTACGAGAAAACCACTTGTTTGCAAAACTGGACAAGTGTTAGTTCGAGAGGTCCAATTTACCATTCCTTGGCTATATAATCTCTCCTCAAGGCTTCTCCATGGACCCAGATAAATTGAGGGCAATCCAGGATTGGCCACAACCAGTGGGACTTAAAGCGCTCCAGTGCTTCTTGGGATTCCTTAATTATTATCGCCACTTTATCGCACATTTCTCCACACTGGCTGCTCCTCTGATGGCCCTGACCCGGAAGGGCCAAAATACACGGAATTGGCCACCCAAGGCCATTACCACTTTCATCATTTGAAAGAAGCCTTCTAAAAGGGATTCTGCTTTCGTTACCCTGATCTGACTTGTCAATTTTTAGTCGAGGTGGACGCTTCCACCATTGGAGCTGA
Organism: Rhinatrema bivittatum; assembly: GCF_901001135.1. Classification (NCBI taxonomy): domain Eukaryota; kingdom Metazoa; phylum Chordata; class Amphibia; order Gymnophiona; family Rhinatrematidae; genus Rhinatrema; species Rhinatrema bivittatum. The sequence continues at coordinate 284,156,811 of NC_042618.1, read as the reverse complement.
AGCTGTTCTAAGTCAGTGCACAATGCTTCTGGTACCACAGTCCCATGCTCATTCTATTCTCAAATATTTTCATTGGCAGAGCAGAACTACAGTATTGGGGACAGCGAACTGCTCGCCATTAAATTGGCTCTTGAAGAATGGCGCCCATGGCTCGAGGGTGCACAACATAAATTCACGGTATTCACTGACCAGAAAAATTTAGAACATCTAAGTCACGCCCAGCGCCTCAATGCCCATCAAGCTCGATGGGCCTTATTTTTTTCAAGGTTCGATTTCAAGCTCTTCTACCACCCTGCGGATAAGAATTTCCAGGCAGTTGCCTTATCTCGGTCTTTTGAACCTGAGGACATCCCCGAAGAGCCAACTCACATCATCAACCCAGCTTGTATTTCCTTGTCTGCTACCTATGCAGTTTTTACTGGGAAAACCGTGGTGCCCCGACAACTCCGGGCACACGACTCCAAATTTGCTGGCCACCCAGGACGTATGCGAACCCTGGCACTGCTCCAGAGGTTTTTCTGTGGCCTACTTTGGTCTCCGACGATAAGGCATTCGTCGAATTCCGTAATGTGTACGCACAACAAAAATCCCTGGTCGGGTGACCTTGGGGACCTTTACAACCACTTGTAGCACCCGAGGAACAATGGACTCACTTATCTATGGATTTCATCGTGGATCTGCCCCCTTCTAAGGTTAATACCGTGATATGGGTCACCATAGACCGTTTTTCAAAAATGGCCCATTTTGTACCTCTTCCGGGCCTACCATCTACACCAGAGCTAGCACGTCTCTTTTTTCATCACATTTTCAGACTGCACGGCCTACCAGCGGATATTGTTTCTGATAGAAGTCCTCAATTCGTCTCCAGATATTGGCACTCACGACAGCCTATCACAAGTTGTGGAGCGCTAGGAGAGCGATCCCACTCCTGGGAGAAGTGTGTGCCCTTGGGCCGCGGCTCGACGCCAGAGCGTCTGAAGAGGTGCCACGGGAGGCGTGGCATGCCCGAGCATGGGCTGGACGGAAGCAAGCTGGAGTGAAGACTGGAAGATAGGCCCTCCCCCGGGCCTGCACGCTTCGGAAGACCCAACAACGCTATGTTGATCTTGTGAACAGTCCTCCGACCGTTCCCAGCCCTTTCGGACCTGCCACAGGGTACGGCACGAAGCGGCAGGCCAGATGGAGGCCAGGGCAGCGAAGACTGGAACATGGAAGCAGACGAGACTCAGAAACGAGGTATTGGAAGTGCAGACGTAGACTCAGGCACAGGTACTGGAAGTGCAGACGTAGACTCAGAGGCAAGGTACTGGACATGCTGACGTAGACTCAGGAACGAGGTACAACGTGGACTCAGAGACAAGGTACTGGACGTGCTGACGTAGACTCAAGAACGAGGTACTGGAGGAAGAGACATGGAGTGAGGAACGAGGTATGATGCATACAGGAGACTCAAGGGCGAGGTACGAGATTGGCAACATGAAGCGCCCTACACAGCCTGCCCGACAGGGGTTGCCGCAGGATACCAGGCTTTCAGAGAGTTCAAGAACAAGGTAAGGCTTTCTCAGAGACTCAGGAACGAGGTGCATGGCTAGCATCACGAAGCGCCCTACTCAGCACGCCCATGGGGCTGGTCACGGACCACGACATGGCTTGCCGCGAGGCACCATAAGAACATAAGAACATAAGAAAATGCCATACTGGGTCAGACCAAGGGTCCATCAAGCCCAGCATCCTGTTTCCAACAGTGGCCAATCCAGGCCATAAGAACCTGGCAAGTACCCAAAAACTAAGTCTATTCCATGTAACCATTGCTAATGGCAGTGGAAGCGGCAGGCCATCTTGAAGACATATCTTGAAGACACAGGGACAAGGTGCTAGCTTTCAGGAGATTCAGGAACAGGGTAAGGCTTTCTCACAGACTCAGGAACGAGGTGCATGGCTTGCATTACGAAGCGCCCTACTCAGCCCACCCATGGGGCTGGTCACGGACCACGACATGGCTTGCCGCGAGGCACCAGGACATCTCAAAGGCACAGGAACGAGGTGCTAGCTTTCAGGAGGTTCAGGAACAGGGTAGAAGCAGGTTGCTGCACTCCAGGCAGCCTATAGCAGGGTTGCTGCACACCGGAAGCCTAAGGCAAGGGTTGCTGCACACTGGCAGCCTAAAGCAGGTTTGCTGCACACCGGCAGCCAAAGGCAAGGATGGTAGAATCCCAGGAGTGACCAACTCCTTGCGAAGGCAAAGTTAGACTGAAAACTGAGCCCCTTAGTAGGGCTGATGATGACAATGCCCAGGGAGGGGCCAGCAGGGGGCCACACCTGGCTGGCCCTTGAAGAGGAGTAGAGAGGCGTGCACCCGTGCCCTAGGGAGCTGGAGAGAAGAGCTGGAAGCTGGTGGCGTCCTCAGCCACGTGGAGGACCCAGGGAAGCAGCGAAGCAGCCCTGGGCTGGAGCTGGGTGAAGGCAGGTCGCTGGAGCAGTTCCCCGCTGCAAGGACTGAAGCAGGAGAGGTGCTGGCTGCAGGAACGGCTCCAAGCCATGGAGTCAGCCCCAGGGAGAGCCGAGAGCTGCAAGGACTGAAGCAGGAGCGGCTCCCAGCCGCGAAGACATCAGGTAAGAAGCAGAAGTAAGGCTGGCTGCAGGGAGCTGTGGGAGCTGTAGCAGGCTGCAGGCAGTGTAGAGAGCTGCAGGCACCGGCAGGGACAGCTCCCTGCCGGTCGAGGACCCGGGCTGAAGCAGGCTCCAGCAGGGACGGCCTCCCTGCTGGCTGAAGGTCCCGGGATCGCAGCAGCAGATCGGGGGAAGGCAGAAATAGGAGCAGAGGAGCCGGCCGCATGGCAACAGCTGCGGGGACGGCCCCAGCTGATTCAGGAAGAGAGAAGCAGCGTCAGTGGCCCGACTGGCCGCGAAGGTAAGAGCCTGCCCGCGCTCCTCGCTCCTCCTAAGCAATAGTTCAAGCATATAAAAACAAAATTCAGAAAGATACTATTTACTAGAGATGTGAATCGTGTCCTCGATCGTCTTAACGATCGATTTCGGCTGGGAGGGGAGGGAATCGTATTGTTGCCGTTTGGGTGTGTAAACTATCGTGAAAAATCGTTAAAATCGTGAGCCGGCACACTAAACCCCCCTAAAACCCACCCCCGACCCTTTAAATTAAATCCCCCACCCTCCCGAACCCCCCCCCCCCAATGCTTTAAATTACCTGGGGATCCGGCGGTGGTCCAGAACGGCAGCGGTCCGGAACGGCCCCCTCAATAGAATCGTGTTGTCTTCGGCCGGCGCCATTTTTCAAAATGGCCGCCGCAAAATGGCGGCGGCCATAGACAAAAACGATTCGACGGAGGAGGTCGTTCCGGACCCCGCTGGACTTTTGGCAAGTCTTGTGGGGGTCAGGAGCCCCCCCCCAAGCTGGCCAAAAGTTTCCTGGGAGTCCAGCGGGGTTCCGGGAGCGATTTCTTGCCGCGAATCGTTTTCGTACGGAAAATGGCGCCGGCAGGAGATCGAGTGCAGAGGTCGTTCAGCGCGGGTTCCGGACCGCCGCTGAACGACCTCCTGCACTCGATCTCCTGCACTCGATCTCCTGCCGGCCATACACGTATGGCCGGCGCCATTTTCCGTACGAAAACGATTCGCGGCAAGAAATCGCTCCCGGAACCCCGCTGGACTCCCAGGAAACTTTTGGCCAGCTTGGGGGGGCCTCCTGACCCCCACAAGACTTGCCAAAAGTCCAGCGGGGGTCCGGAACGACCTCCTCCGTCGAATCGTTTTGTCTCTGGCCGCCGCCATTTTTGCGGCGGCCATTTTGAAAATGGCGCCGGCTGAAGACAACACGATTCTATTGAGGGGGCCGTTCCGGACCGCCGCCGTTCTGGACCACCGCCGGATCCCCAGGTAATTTAAAGCATTGGGGGGGGGGTTCGGGGGGGGGTGGGGGGATTTAATTTAAAGGGTCGGGGGTGGGTTTTAGGGGGTTTTAGTGTGCCGGTTTTCCTGCCCTCCCCCTTCCCCCGATTTACGATTTTTTAACGATAAATCGGGGGAATTGGTATTGTATCGTGGCCCTAACGATTTTTTGACAATTTAAAATATATCAGACGATATTTTAAATCGTCAAAAAACGATTCACATCCCTACTATTTACTTCAAAGGACACAACTTAAAAGTCTATCTAGGATTCAAACGTTTACTAATCCTTCAAACAAAATGGCATGCACAAACAGAATAGAGCTTTTATAGGATCACAAAACAATCAGATTTTACAATCATTAGCCAATAAAAAACGTTCCTTATTTAAAGAAAAAGATTCTATTCCATGCAAAATCCTTTTGAAAATTGGATTATGTATGCAAAAAATAGATAAAATCTGCTCATTGAAAAGTGAATGTTAAAAGCCCAGTGCATGCTAAAATCAGGAGTTGCATGTATAAGTCAGGCATGCACGCACCCACCGAATTTTAAAAGCTACCCACATGTGTGCATATCTCCGACTACATGCTAGGGATTGCAGAGGGTACGGATTCATCTGATTTGGTATTTGTATTCGTCGACGGCCAAATACATTACATTCGTTCAATGTCACCCCCAAACCGTTGATACGTTGCATTCGTTTTCCGATTCCCATTAAAGTCAAAGGGAGAAGTATTGGCAGCCTATTTTTGGCTGCAGAATTGGGGTTTTCTTATCAATTTTGATGAAACTTCTGGGGAGCAATCATCAGAACAAGAAAAGAGATCTAAGGTACTTAGACTGTGGCAAAGTGGCACCAAAGTGGCATGAACAGCCTAAGGTACTTTAAAGGGGCAAAGGGGTACCAGGAGTGGCAAGAAGAGCGCTTTAATAGAGGTGCAAAGCAGCAGCAAGAGTGTCGAAAATACACCACAGCTTTAAAAGAGAGCACCGATAACAGATGCATGAACCCTCGAATGCAGCACGACAGGCAAAGTGGCAAGACAAGTGGCATCAACATCCTACAGCACAATGAAGGGGGAACATAGCAAACAGAAAGACTAGCACCAACACACTGAGCAACCATGATAGTGGCAAGAACACCATAAGGAATTGAGTGAGTCATCTGGTGTATGGCAGCAAGGCAGAGGGTAGATACAGGCTGGCTACACCCAGGGGGAGTTCCCTTCCTTTGCACAGGAAAGGGCTCCCTAGAATGGGTTCGCCCCTAGAGTGGGTGTCTAGTGTCTAGTGAGCTCTTTCTGGTCTTTTAAAATCTGGTGGAGTTAGCAAATATACAAACGAGAATTTTCAAGGCTGAGGCGGAAGAGATTTCCATGTAAACAGCGGTTCAAAATGGGTCAGAGGGTAGATACAGGCTGGCTACACCTGGGGAGAGTTCCCTTTCCTTTGAGCAGGAAAGGGCTCCCCGGAATGGGTTGGCCCATAGAGAGGAGCATGAGCCTTCAAAGCATGGTGACGTGGCGCAGGGTGCCATGTGAACAGCGGTTCAACATGGGTCAACAGGTACTAAGAGATAGGCTGTAACACCGGGGAGAGTTCCCTTTCCTTTGAACAGGAAAGAGCTTCCTTGGAACGGGTTCGCACCTAGAGTGGAGCACAAGCCTTCAAAGCATGGAGACATGGAGCAGGGTCTCACTGTGAGCATGGTCTCACTGTGATTGCCACAGTCTAAGTACCTTGGAGCTCTTTTCTCATTCTGAACATGGATCAACAGGTGTTAAGAGATAAGCTGCTACATCCGGGGAGAGTTCCCTTTCCTTTGAGCAGGAAAGGGCTCCCTGGAATGGGTTGTCCCCTAGAGTGTATAATGGTACAAATTGATAGGATTTAAGCATCTGCAAACAGATCATGTCTTCATAAGCAAGACGGAGGAAGTTCTCTTCTCTGCCCTGAAACTAAAGAAAACTGTTTGTTTTATTTAAAGATCCATGCTGTGAAAGATTACTAGTTTGAATTGCCAGAGACTGAGGTTTCCCTTTGCAACGAGGGTTCAGCCATTAGGACTGGGCATAAGCATTTGAGGACAGAGGTCAAGCCCACGTAGGGACATAAGGCCTGGACGGACAGGCACAGCATTCAAGGACAGAGGTCAAGCCCATGTAAGACATAAGGCCTGAATGGACAGGCACAGCATTCAAGGACAGAGGTCAAGCCCACATAGGGACATAAGGCCTGGACGGACAGGCACAGCATTTGAGGACAGAGGTCAAGCCCACATAGGGACATAAGGCCTGGACAGACAGGCACAGCAATCAAGGACAGAGGTCAAGCCCACGTAGGGACATAAGGCCTGGATGGACAGGCACAGCATTTGAGGACAGAGGTCAAGCCCACGTAGGGACATAAGGCCTGGAAGGACAGGCACAGCATTTGAGGACAGAGGTCAAGCCCACATAGGGAAATAAGTTTTTGCTTGGGACATTGTCTTTTTTAAAAGTATCGGGGCAAAGTTAACTATTTGGGAATATTATTTAGTGTGTTTGTGCCTTTAATAGTCAGAAAGGCAGTGAATAAACAATTTAGACTGTTTGTATTTTTAGTCAGTCAATAAGGTAGCAGTAGGTAGTGTGTTTATTTTTAAAGGTCTACAGAACTGAGTGTTCTCCAGACTTTTAAAAAAACTGAGTGTTTGTATTTATTACTAACTGAGTGCTTGAATTGAAAAAAAAAAAAACACAAAAAAAAAAAAACCAACCCAAAAAGTAGCCAGAAGCTAGAAATAAGCTAGGAGCAGTGCATACCTAAGTAAAAAAGTTGAATAGTTCAGCTCAGTTACTCACCTTGGAAAGGTGTTGAGGTAGTGTGATTGGGTTTGAATAGGGACCAACATTTGTTAATCAAGAGAGCAGTGAGTCACTCAGGCTTACTAACTGAAGTTAAACTGTATGTTTTTCCCAACCCTAGCTTATCCCTTAATTTATAGGCAGGTGCCACTTTCACAAAAAAACAAAACAAAAAAAAAAAACATCAACAAAAACTTTATTGAGAATTCGATCAGACCCCGGTAGGCCACTACCAGACACATAGTGAATTCATTAATACATTTAAAGGACGTTAGACACATTCCTACTCCCATAGCAACCTAAAACTTAACTAGGAACTGATCAAAATTGAGATGAAGGCAGCAGTCCAGCAGCAAGAGGGGGGCTTCCCAGTCTTTTGCATCGAGAGTCACATGTATGATTTTTTACCCAATGGTGAGAAGTTGTACATGTGCATGCGATGCAAAGAGCTCCTGGCTCTCAGAGAATGAGTCCGATCTCTGGAGGCTAGAGTAGCAGACCTGGAGAAGCTGAGGCAGACAGAGAGGTATATAGATGAGACCTTCAGGGACAAAGTAGTCAAGTCCCAACTTCAGACTGGCAGTCCTGGTGCTGCCTTGGAGGAAGAAGGTCTCATTATGGGAGGGCACCAACCAGGTGCAGCAGGAAAGGATCCTGTAGCAAGGACCTGCTCTCCAGGTGATGTATTGTCCTTTCGCACTGAGGATATCTCCCTAAGGCCTACTGCCCAGGAGGGAAGGGTTAGGTCGGCCTACGTGGGTGATTCAATTATTAGGAATGTAGATAGCTGAGTGGCTGTTGGGCGTGAGGATCGCCTGGTAACATTCCTACCTGGTGCGAAGGTGGCGGACCTCACGCGTCACCTAGATAGGATTTTAGACAGTTCTGGGGAGGAGCCGGCTGTCGTGGTACATGTGGGCAACAACGACATAGGAAAATGTGGGAGGGAGGTTCTGGAAGCCAAATTTAGGCTCTTAGATAGAAAGCTTAAATCCAGAACCTCCAGGGTAGCATTCTCTGAAATGCTCCCTGTTCCACGCGCAGGTCACCAGAGGAAGGCAGAGCTCCGGAGTCTCAATGTGTGGATGAGACGATGGTGCAAGGAAGAGGGATTCAGTTTTGTTAGGAACTGGGGAACCTTTTGGGGAAGGGGGAGTCTCTTCTGAAGGGATGGGCTCCACCTTAACCAGGGTGGAACCAGACTGCTGGCGCTAACCTTTAAAAAGGAGATAGAGCAGCTTTTAAACTAGAACAAAGGGGAAAGCCGACAGTCGCTCAGCAGCGCATGGTTCGGAGAGAGGTATCTTTAAAGGATACTAATGATGCATTAGAATTAGGGCATCCCAACAGTGAGGTTCCAATAATTAGAAAAGTAGTCCAAGTGCCTGTAACTAAAAACTCACCTGAGCTAAAAAATTCTAACTTGAAGGTAAGCGCTGCTTGCTCCTACGGTAAAGATCTACCCCAGCTGATTCCTTGATTGAGGGGAGTGGCCTGAGCCTGGAAACGGACTACAAATCAAACTGACTGCTTTGGTTTTACTGAGGCAGAAAGGAGACGCTATTACCTGCAGCAGAGGGACCCGGGGGTAAGCGCTGCTTGCTCCTACGGTAAAGATCTACCCCAGCTGATTTCTTGATTGAGGGGTGTGGCCTGAGCCCGGAAACGGACTATAAATTCAAGCCATAAGCGGCGCGCAGCAGAGCCGGCATGCTGCTAAAGCCGCGCGCGTTTAAGGGGCGCGCGGCTAAGCACGTAGGGCTTAGCCGGGATTTGCCGTGTTTGCCTGGAAATTGTTCGATTAAAGATTTACCTCAGGTAGGATTGTTAAATGTTTTGTGTCTCCTTTCAAAAAGCCTCCAACAAGTGATTCTCTTTTTATTATATGCATTGTTCCATTCTGCTCAGTATAAGTCCTGGTTAAGTTATTTTCCTTTCAGAATTTTGATATAAATATGCCACACACCAAACGGAAGGCCAAGTTAAGGCCTCCAGTTGGAGTGACTATGGCAGATCCCAGACAGAGAACTGTAACAGAATGGATAGACTCTAATTTAAATACCCCTGTAGGACAGACCGTTGGAGGAGAAGCATTAGAATGGAATGCCCCCTCCCAGGCCCTAGAAATATCTTTAAGTCCAGGGGCGCCGGATATGCCACCTCCCCCTGGAGGAGCGGAAGGTTTCACTCTAGGGATGTGAATCGTTTTCCATATCGTCTTAACGATAGAAATCGTGTGGCAGGGCAAGAAAATCGTCTTAGGCACGATTTTTTAGTTAAAAAATCGTTAAAAATCGTTTTTTCCGATTAGTGCGCACTAACTGGGAGTTAGTGCGCACTAACTAAAAATGATACAATTTGACACTTTTCAGGTCAGTTAAGGTCAGTTTAGGAATGAATATGTATTCCTATTGGCTGCCCTCTTATTTATTCATGTTACCAAGTTTCCTACTGACAGTATATGGGGGATGGGAAATGGAAACAGTTGGTAGCTTGACAAAACAAGTAATGTGATCAGTCGATGTGACTAGAACTTGTGCCCTAACCCTGATACCAGGGGTATTGTGATCTTCCTGCACACAGTGCCCTATCCCTATTAATACCAGGAGTGTTGTGATCTTCCTGCACACAGTGCCCTATCCCTAATACCAGGGGTGTTGTGATCTTCCTGCACACAGTGCCCTATTCCTGATACTGGGGGTGTTGTGATCTTCCTGCACACAGTGCCCTATTCCTGATACCGGGGGTGTTGTGATCTTCTTGCACACATCCCGGTATCAGGGATAGGGCACTGCATGCAGGAAGATCACAACACTCCTGGTATTAATAGGGATAGGGCACTGCATGCAGGAAGATCACAACACTCCTGGTATTAATAGGGATAGGGCACTGCATGCAGGAAGATCACAACACCCCTGGTAGCAGGGATAGGGCACTGTGTGCAGGAAGATCACAATACCCCGGAGGAGTGAGGGTCAGGCAGCTCCCCCCTGTCTGTGAAGCCAGCCTCTCACTAGTAATGCAGGGAGGGAGCTGTCTCAGACTTCACCATCCTCCCCCCCCCCCCCCCTCACCCACACACCATTCACTAGCTGGGACATGGGGGAAGTCAGGAGTGAGGGTCAGGCAGCTCCCCCCTGTCTGTGAAGCCAGCCTCTCACTAGTAATGCAGGGAGGGAGCTGTCTCAGACTTCACCATCCTCCCCCCCCCCTCACCCACACACCATTCACTAGCTGGGACATGGGGGAAGTCAGGAGTGAGGGTCAGGCAGCTCCCCCCTGTCTGTGAAGCCAGCCTCTCACTAGTAATGCAGGGAGGGAGCTGTCTCAGACTTCACCATCCTCCCCCCCCCCTCACCCACACACCATTCACTAGCTGGGACATGGGGGAAGTCAGGAGTGAGGGTCAGGCAGCTCCCCCCTGTCTGTGAAGCCAGCCTCTCACTAGTAATGCAGGGAGGGAGCTGTCTCAGACTTCACCATCCTCCCCCCCCCCCCTCACCCACACACCATTCACTAGCTGGGACATGGGGGAAGTCAGGAGTGAGGGTCAGGCAGCTCCCCCCTGTCTGTGAAGCCAGCCTCTCACTAGTAATGCAGGGAGGGAGCTGTCTCAGACTTCACCATCCTCCCCCCCCCCTCACCCACACACCATTCACTAGCTGGGACATGGGGGAAGTCAGGAGTGAGGGACAGGTAGCTCCCCCCTGTCTGTGAAGCCAGCCTCTCACTAGTAATGCAGGGAGGGAGCTGTCTCAGACTGGTATCAGGGTTAGGGCACTGTGTGCAGGAAGATCACAACACTCCTGGTATTAATAGGGATAGGGCACTGTAAGAGATGACTGTAGTAGATTGAATAAAGATCTGATGTTTCTGCTCTCCTCACACCAAACAAAAACAACACACAAGCAGAGAAGCCCTTCTTACAAAGCTGAGCTAGTGAGTTAAGTAGGAGGAAAAGTAAACATACTTGTGCCAGTGTGGCTACTTAAAAAATACACTTACCAACAATCAATTACATATATTTGAACTGTGTACAGTTCCAGCCAGGACCACCTTTCTAAAATGCACAGTGATTGGCAAATTCAACATGCACTAGCATTTCAGGTGCCTGCTAACAAAAATAATAAACAAACAAGTTCTAGTCACGTGAGTGCTGATCATTACATTACTTTTTTTGTCAAGCTTTCAACTGTTTCCATTTCACATCCCCCCAACCATTACCTCAGTATTAGCCTTGGTAACATCAACAGATAAGAGCACAGCCAGCCAATAGGAATACATACATACATATTCATTCCTAAGTGACCTTTACTGACCTGGGAAGTGTGAACACTTTGTTTCATTTTCTGTTGGTGTTCGTTAGTTTCCAGTTCCATTTCCCATCCCCCCCAACCATCACCTCAGTGGTAACCTTGGTAACATCAATAGATAAGAGGGCAGCCAGCCAATAGGAACACATATTCATTCCTAACTGACCTTCAGTGACCTGGAAAGTGTTTATTTGTATCATTTTCAGTTAGTGCGCACTAAATCGAGTTAGTGCGCACTTACGGGGAGTTAGTGCGCACTAACTCGAGTTAGTGCGCACTAACACGATTTAACGATTTTTAACGATAAATCGTTAGAATTTCTATTGTATCGTGTTCTATAACGATTTAAGACGATATAAACATTATCGGACGATAATTTTAATCATTGAAAAACGATTCACATCCCTATTTCACTCCAGTAAATCCAGGGGATCTGCAGATGGAGTCCCAAAGATCTAGTGAGCGGGTGAATGAGTCTGTGCATTCTGCTAACGAGACAGATATATCTGTGCAATTAGGACATCTGAGTGGGTTAGAAAAATCTGTGCCGACCCCAAAAGAAACAAGTACCCCCAAGACTTTTGTATCATCGGTAGAAAAACAGGATAGTATTGAAGTGTTAATAAAAACGGATTCTCAAATTAAAAAACCAGTAAATATAACGTTAGAAAGTTTGTGGAACTATTTAGTGAAATTAGATGACTCAATTAATAAATTAACTGGTGCAGTTTTGAAAACAACTAATTCGTCGGTACAAAATACCCTCGAACTAGAGAAACAAAATAAAGAAATTAGCACACTGACTACACGTGTTTCTCAGATTGAAAAAGTTCAGAGCTATCAGGTTACAGTAGAAGGAAATATAAATAAGAGATTAGAAATTCTTGAAAAGTCTATAAGATCCCTAAATTTAAGAGTAAATAACTTTCCAATTTTAAATAAAATAGACTCGGTGGAATTATTTAGGGAATATATGTTGCAGATATTAAAAATACCAGAGAAATGTTTACCAGTTATAGTGAAAGCTTTTTATTTGGGGATCATGAAGAAAGTGTTAAGAGAAGAACAACTTGTAGAGAGTGCTAAAGAAAAAGAAAAGGAAAAATTAGAAATAGAGGTAGTTCAAAATAGTTCTATAAACTTATCTGATTTACTGCAAAAGTCTCAACAAGACTTGGTTGTTAAAGAACGAGGAACATTACTAATTCAGTTTGCCTTTGCAACTGATAAGGAAAATGTTTTGAAATCCTTTTTTCGAAATCGATTAAGTACTTTCTATGGGGAAAGAGTATGGATCTTTCCAGATCTAGTTAAGACGACTCAGTTACGCAGAAATAAATTCCTATCTTATAGGAAAGAAGTAATAGATAAAGGTGGATATTTTATTTTAAAATATCCATGCAAGTGCACTGTTAAGTTAGATGGGAATACTTATACATTCACAGAGCCAATAGGTCTTAGGTATCTCCTAGCATGAAAATGATCGGCCTATATGATTAGAAGAGTATTGACAATGCATTTTTCCTTGACTAATGTTTTCTTTATAATCCGTTCAAATGTCTTGAGACTCACTTGAATTTCCTTAAGTATAATAATGACTGACTTGTAATGTTTAATGTTAGGTTGAAAATTTTTTTCCTGTTTCTTATTAAGGACTCAGTCATTATGAGACTTCTTAAATCTTTTGTTTATTGTAAACATTTTGAAAAAGTAATAAATAAAGAAAAAAAAATTCTAACTTATCCCTATCAATTAAAAAGCAGAATGAAAATACAAACAAAAAACAAACTTTGAAATGTTTGTATGCTAATGCCAGAAGTCTAAGAAGTAAGATGGGAGAATTAGAATGTATAGCAGTGAATGATGACATAGACTTAATTGGCATCTCAGAGACATGGTGGAAAGAGGATAACCAATGGGACAGTGCTATAACGGGGTACAAATTATATCACAATGACAGAGAGGAGCACTCGGGAGGAGGTGTGGTGCTTTATGTCCGGGGTGGCATAGAGTCCAACAGGATAAACATCCTGCATGAGACTAAATACAAAATTGAATCTTTATGGGTAGAAATCCCTTGTGTGTCAGGGAAGACTATAGTGATCGGGGTATACTACCGTCCACCTGCTCAAGATGGTGAGACGGACAGTGAAATGCCAAGAGAAATTAGGGAAGCTAACCAAATTGGTAGTGCAGTAATAATGGGAGACTTCAATTACCAATAGACAATGGTGCAAGAATACAACTTTAAGGATCCACCAAATGTTCAAATAGAATTTAATTGCTATTTTTTGCACAGAATATAATTTATAATTGGCAACTCCACATAACTCACAGAGTTATTTGTATAGGTCCCCCGACACGGTCCCGTGTTTCGCATGTTGCTGCATCAGGAGGGACCATTGTTATAATTAGATCTACAACACAAACAAATACAATTGGTAGACCACAAATTGAAGGGCTACTTTGTTAAAGACAGAGGTCACAAATAAAGTACATACCTTTCAGATCAAACATGGAGCGCGAGCGCCCTCAACAGTATCAAACATTTAAAGAACAGAATTGGTGCCAAACAGGATCGCGAGATTACTGAACCAATCAAAACGGAGCACACTTTTAACCAAATAAATGCCACTCAATTTCTTTGTTTAGACCCTTCGGACTGATAGTGTCTAGAGTGAATATCCATCTCTGCTCTTTTCTCCCCAGTAAGCTAGGATAGTCACCCCCTCTAGGATGACGGGGGGCCTGGCATCGGCTCCTTACTTGAACCCTTGTCAAAATTTGTGGATGTGTTTCGGAAACCGTTTGTCCCAAAAATCTGCTCATATGTTCGAGACTCTTCTCATTTAATTTCTATTTTATCCGAATTACCGGTTCCATCGGGAAATTTCTTTTTTGTGACCCTTGACGTTATCTCCCTTTACTCGAACATCCCATAGGGGGAGGCATTGCATGTTATAGAAAATACTTTAAATCAACGCCCAGTGCCCCATCGTGTGTCCACCTCTTTCTTGACACAATTATCTGAACTTGCCTTAACAAAAAATTATTTTTGTTTTGACACAACTTACTATCAACAGATAAAAGGCACAGTGATGGGGGCGACTAAGGTCCCCAGCTTAGCTTGCATATACATGGACCATTTCGAGTCATCATGGGTTTACCTTTCAGAGTGGGCAACATTGATAGGTTTATGGCTACGTTTTATTGATGATGTCCTCATTATTGGGAAGGGACAGATATTCAATTCTACATGTTCATAGACTGGTTAAATTCATTAAACACTAATATTCAATTTAATTTTAATATTGATCCGATACAAATAGCATTTCTGGATATTCTAATCTCTGTGAAGGAGGAGGAGTTCACTACCACTCTTTATCGAAAAGAGACGGACCGGAACACTTTATTAACTTACACAAGTTTTCACCCCAAGCCATTGAGAGACAACATTCCTACGGGTCAGTTTTTACATCTCCGTAGGTTGTGTTCTTCCCGCACTGAGTTTGTGAAACAATCTCATTTTATGACCATTTGATTTTTGGATAGAGGGTACCCTGCACGTGTGGTGAAAAAAGCTTTTAAACGGGCTTTATACTCTAATCGTGACTGGTTGTTCCTTCCCCCATCAAGCTCGGATGAGGTTTTCTATAACTGTATCCTTCCATTTTCAACCATTAGTAACAATATAGCAACTGTAATTCGTAGACATTGGCAAGCTTTGTCACTATCCAACCTTCTACAGGGGTCTCTGCGTTTCACTTTTTGGAGGGGGAGGAACCTCCGAGATTGGCTGGTCCATGCAATGTTTTCAAGCCATAGGAATTTACCTGAGGAGGAGGGTGGTCATGGCCCCTGCGGGCACTGTACCATGTGTACCCACACCAAAGCGATGTCTGAGTTTACTCATCCAAACACTGGCCGTGTTTTTCAATTACGTGCAAAAACTAACTGCACAACCAAAGGTGTGGTGTACGTTGTGCAATGCCCGTGCCCCCTCCTATATTTGGGAAAAACTACCCGTATGGTCAAGACAAGGATAATTGAACATTGCTCTAACATCCGCTTGCTGAGAATAGACGAGCCTTTGGTATACCATTGGTCTCAACATAATCATGTCATCTCGGAACTTTTTTTTCTCAGTATTGGAGGTGGTCCCCCGTCATCCTAGAGGGGGCGACTATCCTAGCCTACTGGGGAGAAAAGAGCAGAGATGGATATTCACTCTAGACACTATCAGTCCGAAGGGTCTAAACAAAGAAATTGAGTGGCATTTATTTGGTTAAAAGTGTGCTCCGTTTTGATTGGTTCAGTAATCTCGCGATGTGATCCTGTTTGGCGCCAATTCTGTTCTTTAAATGTTTGATACTGTTGAGGGTGCTCGCGCTCCATGTTTGACCTGAAAGGTATGTACTTTATTTGTGACCTCTCTCTTTAACAAAGTAGCCCTTCAATTTGTGGTCTACCAATTGTATTTGTTTGTGTTGTAGATCTAATTATAACAATGGTCCCTCCCGATGCAGCAACAAGCGAAACACGGGACCGTGTCGGGGAACCTATACAAATAACTCTGTGAGTTATGTGGAGTTGCCAATTATAAATTATATTCTGTGAAAAAAATAACAATTAAATTCTATTTGAACATTTGGTGGATCCTTAAAGTTGTATTCTTGCACCGTTGTCTATTGGTACTTGCTGATGTGCAAGGTTTGCTTCGTGATTTGGATGGTAGACTTCAATTACCCCAATGTTGACTGGGGAAATGTATCATCGGGTCACGCTAGAGAGATAACGTTCCTGGATGGAATAAATGATAGCTTTATGGAGCAATTGGTTCAGGAACGACGAGAAAGGGAGCAATTTTAGATCTAATTCTCAGTGGAGCACAGGACTTGGTGAGAGAGGTAACGGTGGTGGGGCCGCTTGGCAATAGTGATCATAATATGATCAAATTTGATTTAATGACTGGAAGAGGAGCAGTGTGCAAATCCAAGGCTCTCATGCTAAACTTTCAAAAGGGATACTTTGATAAAATGATAAAAATTGTTAGAAAAAAACTGAAAGGAGCAGCTACAAAAGTAAAAAATGTCCAAGAGGCGTGGTCATTGTTAAAAAATACCATTCTAGAAGCACAGTCTAGATGTATTCCACACATTAAGAAAGGTGGAAAGAAGGCAAAACGATTACCGGCATGGTTAAAAGGTGAGGTGAAAGAAGCTATTTTAGCCAAAAGATCTTCATTCAAAAATTGGAAGAAGGATCCAACAGAAGTAAATAGGATAAAGCATAAACATTGGCAAGTTAAATGTAAGACATTGATAAGACAGGCTAAGAGAGAATTTGAAAAGAAGTTGGCTGTAGAGGCAAAAACTCACAGTAAAAACTTTTTTAAATATGGGTACACAGGCTTAAGGAAAAGGCATCCCCTACCCGCCATAAAAGCACTCATCCAGTCTCCAGCAGCACACATTCAGACTCCAGCAGCTCATCTAGCAGCACATCCAGTCTCCAGCAGCATTCATTCAACCTCCAGCAGCACTCATCCAGTCTCCAACAGCACATTCAGCCTTCAGCAGCTCTCATCCAATCTCCAGTAGCACTCATCCAGTCTCCAGCAGCACTCATCCAGTCTCCAGCAGCACATTCAGCCTTCAGCAGCTCTCCTCCATTCTCCAGCAGCACTCATCCAGTCTCCAGCAGCACATTCAGCCTTCAGCAGCTCTCATCCATTCTCCAGCAGCACTCATCCATTCTCCAGCAGCACTCATCCAGTCTCCAGTAGCACATTCAGACTCCAGCAGCTCAACTACCAGCATATCCAGTCTCCAGCAGCATTCATTCAGCCTCCAGCAACACTCATCCAATCTCCAGCAGCACTCATCCAGTCTCCAGCAGCACTCATCCAGTCTCCAGCAGCACCCATCCAGTCTCCAGCAACTCACATATAGTCTCCAACAGCAATCATTCAGCCTACAGCAGCACACATTCAGACTCCAGCAGCTTATCTAGCAGCACTTCCAGATTCTAACAACACTCTTCCAGCACCGATCCAACCTTATCCAATTATGCATTACCGCCCACACACCTACAAATCACTCATCCCAATCATGATCTCCCCCACTACACAGTTCCTAGGTCTCACTCTATTCACCATCATCCTTTTCAACGCTCAATCGCTCACCAACAAAACCCTTATACTAAACGACATACTGCAGGACTCAACCCCAGACTTTTGTGCATAACAGAAACATGGCTCAAATCCACCGATATAACCCTCATTAACCAACTACCAACACAGACGTACGATTTCTTCTCCATCCCAAGACAAAAAAAAAGAGGAGGGGGTATCTTCTTAGCTGCAAAAAAATTCTTAAGGTTCACACACCACCACATCAGCACAGCTACTAAACTAGAAGTAGGACTGTTCAAATCAGAACATCTCCAAATCCTTCTAGTCTATGCCCCTCCAGGATTACTAGAGTCAGACGCCTCACCTATTATTGAAACCATAACTTTACATCTCAATCTTGACTCCCCTGCTATAATCCTGGGCGACTTCAACTTACATGTTGACAAAGTCCCTCTTTCAACAAACTGTGAAGCTTTCCTCACCGCAATGTCAGCGATGGGTTTCAAACAACAAATCAACAAACCCACTCACAAAGCAGGCCACACGCTCGATCTCTTCTTTACAAACTCCGGTATTTCTCTTACAAATCAACCAAATTGCAAAAAAGTCCCATGGTCTGACCATTCGCTAATCTCCACCAGCTTCTCTTTACCAAGATCAGACTCCAATCTAAACTCAAGACCCTCTTTCTTATACAGAAAACCTTGCTCCTCGGAACACCTCAGCAACCTTCTTACTTCAGATCTACTACTCGTAGATGTCTCTACGCCCAATTCGGCCCTCCAATCCTGGTCCAAAATAACTAAATCTATAGCAAACACCCTCTGCCCACTGACAACCAAAACAAGGTCTTCTAATGCATCCAAAAGACAACCCTGGTTTAATGATGAACTGCGAAAGCTCAAACAACTACTTCGGCAGAAAGAAAGAAAATGGCGTAAAGCCCCCTCACCGGCCTCACTATCTGAATACAAACGCTCACTCCATCTATACAAAAGTACCACGCTGAAAACAAAAAGAGACTATTACGCCCGGAAAGTTCATCATCTAATCTTTGATTCAAAAGCCTTATTCGCCTTTGTCTCCAGCCTCACTAAACCCATCATTCCAGATATCCCACCAGAGCTAGCCCAGACTAAAGCAGATGAATTGGCTCTTCATTTCAATAAAAAAATATCGGATCTCCTCAATCAGCTGATTACAAACACTACTGCTCCAGATATCACATATCTCCCCCAAGACAAAAACATCCAGCTTAACGCTTTCGAACCCATCACAATCACAGAGATACATTCGGTGTTAAAGAGAATGAAACCGTCATCACACCCACTTGATCAAATCCCTTCCAAATTGCTTCTTCTCATCCCTGATACTATAGCAAAAACACTGGCAGAAATCATAAATTGCTCCCTATCACATGGGATCTACCCAGATGACCTAAAAACAGCCTCAATCAAGCCACTGCTAAAAAAACCAAATCTAAATGCTTGTGATCCCAATAACTTCCGCCCGATTTCCAACCTCCCATTCATAGCTAAAATCATGGAAAAATTGGTAAACACCCAACTATCCAACTACTTAGAGGACCACAGTATTCTGTCCCGAAACCAATATGGTTTTCGCAAAGCTGCAAGCACCGAAACCCTACTACTCTCTCTCACGGACTTCCTCATTTCTGGAATTGATAAAGGCCAAACATTTTTACTAATCCTCCTTGACTTCTCGGCGGCCTTCGACACCGTCAATCACGCCCTACTTCTAAAACAACTGGCAAACATTGGATTGACAGGTGCTACACTAAACTGGTTCAAAACATTCCTAGAAAACAGAGGATATAGAGTCAAAATTCACAATAAAGAATCCCAATACCACCCTTCTAACAGAGGGGTGCCGCAAGGTTCATCACTTTCACCCACGCTCTTTAATGTCTACCTGTTACCACTATGTCAACTTCTTACAAAATTAAACCTGAAACACTTCCTTTTCACAGACGACGTACAGATCGTGATTCCCATAAAAGAAACAATCTCAAAAACAATGGAACACTGGGACAGTTGCTTATTAGAAATTAAACTTCTCCTCACCAGCCTAAACCTCGTACTTAACGCTTCAAAAACGGAATTCCTGCTCATATCACCGGAAAACAACAACACACTTCCAAAACCAACCACACTCCTTCAAACTACCCATGTAAGAGATCTAGGAGCTATCTTAGACAATTGTCTCAACCTTAAAACATTCATTAACCAAACCACCAAAGATTGCTTCTACAAATTACATATTCTGAAAAGAATCAAACCACTTTTCCACGCTATGCACTTTAGAACAATCTTGCAAGCAATAATTTTTTCCAAACTAGATTATTGCAACTCTTTACTATTAGGCCTCCCAGCTTCTTATACCAAACCCCTACAAATGGTTCAGAACTCCGCAGCCAGAGTCCTTACAAATTCCAGGAAAATGGACCACATCTCCCCTATCCTCCAAAAACTCCATTGGCTACCAATCCACTATAGAATCATGTACAAATCCATCAACATCATATACAAAACCATCAACCAACACACGCAACTCGATCTACAAATACCATTTAAAAAATACACTTCCGCCAGACCTATCAGGGAATACTACAAAGAGTCACTCCAAATTCCAAATGCCAAAACCTATCAACATAAATCCTTGAGTCTCAGAGCCTTCTCTACAGCAGGTCCAGTTCTGTGGAACTCTATACCACCTGATCTGAGACAGGAGCCATGCGCTCTAACATTTAGGAAAAGACTAAAAACTTGGCTTTTCAAAAAAGCATTTCCAAGCCTTGAATAAAACACACTCATCAACACTAACTCCTATGTAATATCTGGATCCAAATAAGAATCCACCTATCACAAACTTACACTCATTATTACCTTTTGAGTTTTTATCATATCATCACCATGCACTACTGTGTCATATTTATTCTCTTGGTTATTTATATTACCGCTCATATTTATGTACCGTCACATTCATTCAAATAGACTTATTTATTTACTCTGCTACACTATTACTTTAATTGTATGAAATGTAAATATTGCATTGTTTAACCTCTCCCCTCTTCCAGTTCCAAGTTAATTTTCCCTGTTTTATTGTAACTTTCTCACACCTTTTAATTGATTCTCTGTATTTAAAGTTCACAGTTGTATTGGAAATATTTATTACGTTACGCTATACTTTACACACATTGTTATTTGTAAACCGGGTTGATGTGATGCCTATCATGAAACTCGGTACAACAAAAATAATAAATAAATAAATAAATATATCCGAAGCAGAAACCTGTGAGGGAATCCGTTGGACCGTTAAATGATCGAGGGGTTAAAGGGGCACTTAGAGAAGATAAGGCCATCGCGGAAAGATTAAATGATTTCTTTGCTTCGGTGTTTACTGAAGAGGATGTTGGGGAGGTACCCGTAATGGGGAAAGTTTTCATGGGTAATGATTCAGATGGACTGAATCAAATCATGGTGAACCTAGAAGATGTGGTAGGCCTGATTGACAAACTGAAGAGTAGAAAATCACACGGATTGGATGGTATACATCCCAGAGTTCTGAAGGAACTAAAAAATGAAATTTCAGACCTATTAGTAAAAATTTGTAACTTATCATTAAAATCATCCATTGTACCTGAAAAATGGAGGATAGCAAATGTAACCCCAATATTTAAAAAGGGCTCCAGGGGTGATCCGGGAAACTACAGACCGGTGAGCCTGACTTCAGTGCCAGGAAAAATAGTGGAAAGTGTTCTAAACATCAAAATCACAGAACATATAGAAAGACATGGTTTAATGGAACAAAGTCAGCATGGCTTTACCCAAGGCAAGCCTTGCCTCAGAAATCTGGTTCACTTTTTTGAAGGAGTTAATAAACATGTGGATAAAGGTGAACTGGTAGATGTAGTATATTTGGATTTTCAGAAGGCGTTTGACAAAGTTCCTCATGACAGGCTTCTAGGAAAAGTAAAAAGTCATGGGATAGGTGGCGATGTCCTTTCGTGGATTGCAAACTGGCTAAAAGACAGGAAACAGAGAGTACGATTAAATGGACATTTTTCTCAGTGGAAGGGAGTGGACAGTGGAGTTCCTCAGAGATCTGTATTGGGACCCTTACTTTTCAATATATTTATAAATGATCTGGAAAGAAAAACAACGAGTGAGATAATCAAATTTGCAGATGACACAAAATTGTTCAGAGTAGTTAAATCACAAGCAGATTGTGATAAATTGCAGGAAGACCTTGTGAGACTGGAAAATTGGGCATCCAAATGGCAGATGAAATTTAATGTGGATAAGTGCAAGGTGATGCATATAGGGAAAAATAACCCATGCTATAATTACACAATGTTGGGTTCCATATTAGGTGCTACAACCCAAGAAAGAGATCTAGGTGTCATAGTGGATAACACATTGAAATCATCAGTTCAGTGTGCTGCGGCAGTCAAAAAAGCAAACAGAATGTTGGGAATTATTAGAAAGGGACTGGAGAACAAAAGGGAAAATGTCATAATGCCTCTGTATCGCTCCATGGTGAGACCACGCCTTGAATACTGTGTACAATTCTGATCGCCGCATCTCAAAAAAGATATAATTGCGATGGAGAAGGTACAGAGAAGGGCTACCAAAATGATAAGGGGAATGGACCAGCTCCCCTATGAGGAAAGACTAAAGAGGTTAGGACTTTTCAGCTTGGAGAAGAGACGACTGAGGGGGGATATGATAGAGGTGTTTAAAATCATGAGAGGTCTAGAATGGGTAGATGTGAATCGGTTATTTACTCTTTCGGATAGTAGAAAGAACAGGGGGCACTCCATGAAGTTAGCAGGGGCACATTTAAGTTCTTTTTTATTCAACGCACAATTAAACTTTGGAATTTGTTGCCAGAGGATGTGGTTAGTGCAGTTAGTATAGCTGTGTTTAAAAAAGGATTGGATAAGTTCTTGGAGGAGAAGTCCATTACCTGCTATTAAGTTCACCTAGAGAATAGCCACTGCCATTAGCAATAGTAACATGGAATAGACTTAGTTTTTGGGTACTTACCAGGTTCTTGTGGCCTGGATTGGCCACTGTTGGAAGCCGGATGCTGGGCTTGATGGACCCTTGGTCTGACCCAGTATGGCATTTTCTTATGTTCTTATATTCTTAAGGCCTGGACAGACAGGCACAGTAATCGAGGACAGAGGTCAAACCTTTGTAGGGACATAAGGCTTGGACGGACAGGCACAGCAGTCGAGGACAGAGGTCAAGCTCATGTAGGGACATAAGGTCTGGATGGATAGGCACAGCATTTGAGGACAGAAGTCAAGCTGACATAGGGACATAAGCCTGGACGGACAGGCACAGCATTTGAGGACAGAGGTCAAGCGTACATAGGGACATAAGGCCTGGACAGACAGGACAGAAGTCAAGCCCATGTAGTGACATAAGGCCTGGATGGACAGGCACAGCATTTGAGGACAGAGGTCAAGCCGATGTAGGGACATAAGGCCTGGACGGACAGGCACAGCATTCGAGGACAGAGGTCAATCACTTGTAGGGACATTAGGCCTGGATGGACAGGCACAGCATTTGAGGACAGAGATCAAGTCCATGTAGGGACATAAGGCCTGGATGGACAGGCAAAAGATTTGAGGACAGAGGTCAAACCCACATAGGGACATAAGGCCTGGATGGAAAGGCACAGCATTTGAGGACAGAGGTCAAGCCCACATAGGGACATAAGGCCTGGACGGACAGGCACAGCATTCGAGGACAGAAGTCAAGCCCATGTAGTGACATAAGGCCTGGATGGACAGGCACAGCATTTGAGGACAGAGGTCAAGCCGACGTAGGGACATAAGGCCTGGACGGACAGGTACAGCATTCGAGGTTAGAGGTCAAGCCGATGTAGGGACATAAGCCAGGACGTACAGGCACAGCATTCGAGGACAGAGGTCAAACCTTTGTAGGGACATTAGGCCTGGATGGACAGGCACAGCATTTGAGGACAGAAGTCAAGACCACGTAGGGACATAAGGCCTGGATGGACAGGCACAAGATTTGAGGACAGAGGTCAAGCCCACATAGGGACATAAGGCCTGGACGGACAGGCACAGCATTCGAGGACAGAGGTCAAACCCACAAAGGGACATAAGGCCTGTACAGACAGGCACAGCAATCTAGGACAGAGGTCAAACCCTTGTAGGGACATAAGGCTTGGACGGACAGACACAGCATTCGAGGACAGAGGTCAAAACCTTGTAGGGACATAAGGCTTGGACTGACAGGAACAGCATTTGAGGACAGAGGTCAAGCCCACATAGGGACATAAGGCCTGGACGGAAAGGCACAGCATTTGAGGACAGAGGTCAAGCCCACATAGGGACATAAGGCCTGGACGGACAGGCACAGCATTCGAGGACAGAAGTCAAGCCCATGTAGTGACATAAGGCCTGGATGGACAGGCACAGCATTTGAGGACAGAGGTCAAGCCGACGTAGGGACATAAGGCCTGGACGGACAGGTACAGCATTCGAGGTTAGAGGTCAAGCCGACGTAGGGACATAAGCCAGGACGGACAGGCACAGCATTCGAGGACAGAGGTCAAACCTTTGTAGGGACATTAGGCCTGGATGGACAGGCACAGCATTTGAGGACAGAGGTCAAGACCACGTAGGGACATAAGGCCTGGATGGACAGGCACAAGATTTGAGGACAGAGGTCAAGCCCACATAGGGACATAAGGCCTGGACGGACAGGCACAGCGTTCGAGGACAGAGGTCAAACCCACAAAGGGACATAAGGCCTGTACAGACAGGCACAGCAATCTAGGACAGAGGTCAAACCCTTGTAGGGACATAAGGCTTGGACGGACAGACACAGCATTCGAGGACAGAGGTCAAAACCTTGTAGGGACATAAGGCTTGGACTGACAGGAACAGCATTTGAGGACAGAGGTCAAGCCCACATAGGGACATAAGGCCTGGATGGACAGGCACAGCATTCGAGGACAGAAGTCAAGCCCATGTAGTGGCATAAGGCCTGGATGGACAGGCACAGCATTTGAGGACATAGGTCAAGCCGACTTAGGGACATAAGGCCTGGATGGACAGGTACAGCATTCGTGGACAGAGGTCAAACCCACATAGGGACATAAGGCCTGGACGGACAGGCACAGCATTTGAGGACAGAGGTCAAGCCCACATAGGGACATAAGGCCTGGATGGACAGGCACAAGATTTGAGGATCAAGGTCAAGCCCAAGTAGAGACATAAGGCCTGGACGGACAGGCATAGCATTCGAGGACAGAGGTCGAGCTCACATAGGGACATAAGGCCTGTACGGACAGGCACAGCATTCAAGGACAGAGGTCAAACCCTTGTAGGGACATTAAGCCTGGACGGACAGGCACAGCATTTGAGGACAGAGGTCGCCCTCGTAGGCACATAAGGCCTAGACGAACAGGCATATCATTTGAGGACAGAGCTCAAGCCCACGTAGGGACATAAGGCCTAGGTGGACAGGCACAGCATTTTAGGACAGAGGTCAACCCCACATAGGGACATTAGGCCTGGACAGACAGGCACAGCAATCGAGGTCAGAGGTCAAGCTTACATAGGGACATAATGCCTGGATGTACAGGCACAGCATTCGAGGACATGAAGAGCTCTCAGAAATAAGAAAACCGCTACTCAAGTCCAAATCTACAATATCAACCTATGTTGAATTTGTGGTTTACACAGTGCCTCTGTGAACAATGGGAACACAGAGGATGAACTAGAGTGCAACTACCACCAGTTTTCGATAGTACTAGAAACATTACTGTTGGCAAGGTCATGAAAAATATTGAGCATATGAAATATGCAAGCTCCAAACATCTTATGTCAGCTTTTTATGTTCTTACATTCCAAATGTGGATGGACAGCCACAGCGTTACAGGTCAGGCCCTTGTAGGGATGTACAGCCTGGACAGTGGACGGACAGGCACAATGTTAAAGGTCAGGCCCTTGTAGGGACGTACAGCCTGCACAGTGGATGGACAGGCACAGTGTTTCAGGTCAGGCCCTTGCAGGGACGTACGGCCTGGACAGTAGATGGACAGGCACAGCGTTTCAGGTCTGGTACATATGCTGCAATGTTTATATTATCTGGAGCATAGGAGGCAGTTGGAGCTGCTACAAGGCTTTCAATTGCTTTTATTCATCTTGCCATTCACAGGGAAAATTTGGAAACCCAAGCAAAGGCAGGTTTACTTTAAAAAACACTAGCATTTCTATCAACTCTGGTGCTAGCCATGGGCGGTAAGGGCTCAAGATATCCCCTGTCATTGAAAATACACGTTCACTGGTCACACTGGTTGGTGGACATGACAGATATCGCTGAGCCACTTTGGCTTGGTGTGGCCAGACAGTGGACTTGTGTGCCCAATATGCCAGTGGATCTGACTGCATGTTCTCTGTGGACTCTGAGAGATACCGTGTCACTGACAGCTCTGCTGGTGTCTCCTTTGCTTGGAGGGGCTGAGAGTCACTCATGCCAGCTGATTTCTCTTTAGCCCATAGCACAAAAGATGAATCTTTATGGTCAACATGCCTTTGGCATTTTGAAGTGGAGGAGGAGGAGGTACTAGCTATCACTAACAGAGTGCTGCTCCTGCTTGGGCTAGCACAACGCTCGGAAGTGTCCGCTGTTTCCTCCTCTGCTTCACGCCTAATCTGTCTCTGCCTATGGCGCTCCTGTTTATGGACCATTGCTACCAGCAGGTCCTTCACCAATAGGAGACAATCATACTTTAGGGCGAGTTTCCCTTTCACCCGGGGATCACAGACTGTGGCAAGCATTTATGTGTTCTGTTCTGTTAAAGGCCTTAATCTGTCTTCCATCTGCTGCTGCAAAATGTCCAGACAATGCTGCACCTCAACTGTCATTCCCTCTTCCTGTTTAAAGGCCTCCAAATTTTCATCCAGGAAATTAACAATAGGGATGATGTCAGCCAAGGTGGCACTTCTGGAACTCAGCTCCTCCGTGACATCCTTGCAGGAGTTTTACCAGCTGACTCATGACTAACCAATCATTATGCCCTAGGGGATTCTGCACCCTCATGTCCACTGAACCAGAAAGTTTATGAAGGGGTGTCTGCAGCTCCACTAACCTCTGCAGCATCATAAAGGTGGAATTCCACCGGGTGGCAATGTCTTGATGAGATGCTTGTGAGGCATGTCCAAATCAGTCTGCTTTTGTCGGAGAACCTGCCCCGCCTTCACACTTCTGTGGAAGTGCGCTTCTATGTTCCTGCACTTCTGAATTAAGCTATGCAGGTATTCATTCTCCTGGTCATTGGACTCCAACCCCATAGCTGACTTCACTACCAGGTGCAGAGTGTGTGCAAAACATCGGATGTCCTTAAAGCGCTCTTCGGTTATTGCCTTAACCATGTTTGCACCATTTTCCGTGACAAAGAACCCTGCCTGAGGATTCCTGTCTCGCTGGTGTAGTTGCCAGCCCTCCAGCATCTGTCTGATGCATGCTAGAATACTGGCTGAGGTATGGGCCTGGTCCGTCAGGTGGGTGTGCAGTAAAGCCCACCTCCACCCTGATACTTGTTCAGTAATAGAGCTGCTGCCTGCCCCTGCCTCAGCCAGGTCCCACCAGTGTGCTGTCATGGAGAGGTAAGAGTGTGCAGCATTCATGGTGGTCCAGATATCGCAGGTAAAATGCACACTCCCCTGTGCCTTAGCTAGCAGCGCTTGGATGCAACTGTGACATTGCTTGTACAGGCTGGGGATGACCTTTCTGCTAAATGTGGTTTTGGAGGGGACTTTGTAATTTGGAACTACGACCTTCAGAAAACGCTTGAAACCCACATTCTCCACTTACTGCAAGGGCTGGTCATCAAGGGCATTCATTTCCCCAATGCTCCTGGTTAAAACTTTTGAGGCTGCCTGCCTCCTACCCCGGGATAGCATTACCGCACTCCACCCCATTTCCTCCATGGTGGGTTGTCACTTCTATCACACGTCAGGGGGTTGCTGGCCTGCCACCTGACTGCTAGAAGGGGCTGAGGGCGTGGGATGACTCTGATCCTTTTAAACCACTTTATGCTGCTTGGAAGGGGTCCCCTGACTGGTACTTCCACCATCCCTATATGGCAGTACTGTCATTGGGTGTTGCCTCTTCATATGATGCGTCATGCCAAAATTAGATAGATGTCCCATTTGCTTGCCTGTGCTAAAAGACCTGCCACAGTAATTACACCGAGCAAAATGCGGGTCCTCCATCACTTTAAAGTGGCTCCAGATCGCAGATGTCTTTCGTGATCCTCCCTTCTGTATAGCCTTGGGGGTGGATGCTGGCACTGGAGCTGAAGTAGAGGGAGCACCCTGAGAAGCAATGCCAGGGGCCTCAGTCACACTGGGCCAGATTTTCAAATGGGTAGGTGCGTAAGATACACGCGTACTCCCCAAAAACCTGCCCGATGTTCCCCCTGCGTGCGCTGAGCCTATGCTGAGTAGACTCGGCGGTGCGCGCAAGCCCCGGGACGCGCATAAGTCCCGAGGCTTTCCTGGGGGGCGTGTCGGGGGCATGTTGCGGTGGTGCGTCATTTGGGGGTGGGGCAGTGGGCGTGGTTCCTGCCCAGGGGCATTTTGGGGGCATGGCTGAGGCCTCCGAAACAGCTCCCGGGCCGGGGAATCGTGCAGCTGGCATTCGCAAATCGTGCAGCCGGTACGGCGCTCGAAACAGGCGTAACTTCTGGAATAAAGGTAGGGGGATTTTAGATAGGGCTGGGTGGGTGGGTTAGGTAGGGGAAGGGAGGGGAAGGTGGGGGGAGGCAGAAGGAAAGTTCCCTCTGAGGCCGCTTCGATTTCGGAGTGGCCTCGGAGGGAACGGAGGCAGGCTGCACAGCTCGGCGCGTGTAGGCTGCTGATTTTGGGCAGCCTTGCGTGCGCTGACCCCGGATTTTAATGGATACGCGTGGCTACGCACGTATCTATTAAAATCCCGCATACTCTTGTTTGCGCCTGGTGTGCAAACAAAAGTATGCGTATGCGTTACTTTGTAAAATCTACCTGCGCTGACTGCTCTTCCTCCTCCTGAGCATCATCAGTTTCATCTCTACCCTACTGCACTGAAGTGTAGGCTAAAACAGGACTAACTGATCCTCCTAAAACTTCATCAGCTATTACTTCTTCCGTTTCTGCTGAGAATCCCACACAAGATGATTCTTCATCAGAATCAGAAGCAAAGAGTGCCTGCACTACATTGTAAATGCTAAGTCGAGACTGCTGTCCCACTGATGCTTTTGAGTGTCGACATTTTCTCTTGCTTGACTCAGCCTCCCCTTCCCTCACCTCCAAAACTACAGGGTCAGTAACAGGTGGTGGCGATGCATCTTGTTTAGATTTCATTTTTTTCTGGATGGAACTGCCAGTGCCTGCCCCTCCAAAGAGTTTAGATTGCAACAGGTCCCTTTTTAACTTTAATGGGGGACTGGCACTAGTGCCTTTTGAAGTGCCTCCTCTGCCAGTCCCAATCACTTGACCACATCTAGCTTTCCCTAACATTATGGATTTAATGTCACTGCCTAGTAGGGATGTGAATCATTTTTTGACGATTTAAAATATCGTCCGATATATTTTAAATCGTCAAAAATCGTTAGGGCCACGATACAATACCAATTCCCCCGATTTATCGTCAAAAAATCGTAAATCGGGGGAAGGGGGAGGGCAGGAAAACCTGCACACTAAAACACCCTAAAACCCACCCCCGACCCTTTAAATTAAATCCCTCACCCTCCCTCACCCCCCCCCCAAATGCCTTAAATTACCTGGGGGTCCAGCGGCGGTCCGGAACGGTCTCCTGCAATTGAATCGTGTTGTCTTCAGCCGGCGCCATTCTGCACCGCCATTTTGCAAAATGGCGGCAGCCATAGACCAACACGATTCGACTGCAGGAGGTCGTTCCGGACCCCCGCTGGACTTTTGGCAAGTCTTGTGGAGGTCAGGAGGCCCCCCCAAGCTGGCCAAAAGTCCCTGGGGGTCCAGCGGGGGTCCGGGAGCGATTTCCTGCCACAAATCGTTTTCCATACGGAAAATGGCGCCGGCAGGAGATCGACTGCAGGAGGTCGTTCAGCGGGTTCCGGAACCCCCGCTGAACGACCTCCTGCAGTCAATCTCCTGCCGGCGCCATTTTCCAGAACCCCCGCTGAACGACCTCCTGCAGTCGATCTCCTGCCGGCGCCATTTTCCGTACGGAAAACGATTTGCGGCAGGAAATCGCTCCCGGACCCCCGCTGGACCCCCAGGGACTTTTGGCCAGCTCGGGGGGGCCTCCTGACCCCCACAAGACTTGCCAAAAGTCCAGCGGGGGTCCGGAACGCCCTCCTGCAGTCGAATCGTGTTGGTCTATGGCTGCCGCCATTTTGTACCGCCATTTTGCAAAATGGCGGCGCAGAATGGCGCCGGCTGAAGACAACACGATTCAATTGCAGGAGACCGTTCCGGACCGCCGCTGGACCCCCAGGTAATTTAAGGCATTTGGGGGGGGTTCGGGAGGGTGGGGGATTAAATTTAAAGGGTCGGGGGTGGGTTTTAGGGTGTTTTAGTGTGCCGGTTTTCCTGCCCTCCCCCTTCCCTCGATTTAGCTACGGACCGCCGCTGGACCCCCAGGTAATTTAAGGCATTTGGGGGGGGGGGGTTCGGGAGGGTGGGGGATTTAATTTAAAGGGTCGGGGGTGGGTTTTAGGGGGTTTTAGTGTGCCGGTTTTCCTGCCCTCCCCCTTCCCTCGATTTAGCTACGGACCGCCGCTGGACCCCCAGGTAATTTAAGGCATTTGGGGGGGGGGGGTTCGGGAGGGTGGGGGATTTAATTTAATGGGTCGGGGGTGGGTTTTAGGGGGTTTTAGTGTGCCGGTTCACGATTTTAACGATTTTCACGATACTCTAAACACCCAAACGGCGACGATACGATTCCCTCCCCCTCCCAGCTGAAATCGATCGTTAAGACGATCAAGGACACGATTCACATCTCTACTGCCTAGTACCTACTGGCTGCACATGGGCACAGTGCCTTGATATGCACTAATGTAATGTGTATGCACACATCAAGCTTGTAACTACAAAAGAGGCACACTGGGGATTTGGCTGCACAGACTGTCCCAATAATATACTTGAGTCTGCTAAACTACCCAGTGCCCACTGGCACAATGCCTCGATATGCACTCATGTAATGTGTGTGCACACACTGAGCTTGTAACTACAAAAGAGGCACACTGGGGATTTAGCTGCACACACAGACCACTGCTGTCCCAGTATACTTGAGTCTGCTAAACTGCCTGCCCACTGGCACAGTGCCTTGATATGCACTAATGTAATGTGTGTGCACACACCTAGCTTGTAACTACAAAAGAGGCCCACTGGGGATTTGGCTGCACAGACTGGCCCAATAATATACTTGAGTCTTCTAAACTACCCAGTGCCCACTGGCACAGTGCTTTGATATGCACTAATGTAATGTGTGTGCACACACCGAGCTTGTAACAACAAAAGAGGCCCACTGGGGATTTGGCTGCACAGACTGTCCCAATAATATACTTGAGTCTTCTAAACTACCCAGTGCCCACTGGCACAGTGCTTTGATATGCACTAATGTAATGTGTGTGCACACACCGAGCTTGTAACAACAAAAGAGGCCCACTGGGGATTTGGCTGCACAGACTGTCCCAATAATATACTTGAGTCTGCTAAACTACCCAGTGCCCACTGGCATAGTGCCTTGATATGCACTAATGTAATGTGTGTGCACACACCGAGCTTGTAACTACAAAAGAGGCACACTGGAGATTTGGCTGCACACACAGACCACTGCTGTCCCAGTATACTTGAGTCTGCTAAACTGTCTGCCCACTGGCACAGTGCCTTGATATGCACTAATGTAATATGTGTGCACACACCGAGCTTGTAACTACAAAAGAGGCACACTGGGGATTTGGCTGCACACACAGACCACTGCTGTCCCAGTATACTTGAGTCTGCTAAACTGCCTGCCCACTGGCACTGATGCCCAGTGCACAGAGAGACTGAGTGAGTTCAATTAAACAAATGCAGTTAACAAAAAAGCTGGAATTGTTGGCACAGCAGGAAAATCGATGAAATATATTTTCCAATGGCAATTCTAGCAAGCTAGATAAAAATTGAATATATCTCTCCCACCCACAACACCCAAATGGTGCTTGCAACCTACCCCAGAAGGTGAATTAAACAAAATGCCACTGCTAGCATTTCTCCCTGGCACAGAACAACTAAAAAAAGTGCTTTAAAAAAAACAGGGCTAGCTGGCACTGCAGCCAAATGAAGCACAAATATCTTTTTCTATCTAAGTAACTAGCTTAGCTAGCAATTGAATACAGATTTGAGAATTCAGACTAGCTCTGAGTGCATCCACGTTCCCCAGAGACAGACCACCTCCCAGCCTCCCCAGATCACCCCTGCAAAGAAAGTGCGTATCACGCCGCGTGCTTAAGTATATATAGTGCTGGGTCATCAGGAAAAGCGTCACTGACCACTGAGTGAGAGCGCGATTGGCTGCATTGCAAAACTTCTTATCACTGATACGTTGTATTCTGGTCTCCTTGCCAACCTGTCCGACCCACTCTGACAGGGCTGTGAGGTCACAGATGACTCTCAGGAAAGGGCTGGTTTTTGGCTATGGATACACCCAAATGGCATTCTCCGATTTGAAATGGCGGCTAAGAAAAGCGCGCGGCGCCAAACGTATGGAACAGATGATATGTTATATTCGTGGGCAATCTTGATATGTTTAGCGACCCCACGAATACAATGGATATCGACATATATGTTACGGATTGCCAATACGTTGCAAACGAATGCACACCCCTACTACATGCACATCTCACTTGATTTCAAAAAAGGACATGGTCTGGGTATGTTCTAGGTGGGGTGTATTTCAGTGTGAAGCCAAGAGATGTGCATATAAATACTTATGTGCCCCAGCGCATGCCCAAGTCCACTGCCATGTAACTGTACTTCTGCTATGGAGGAGGTATAACTGAAAAAATAAAATAAATTTGCCATTTCTGCCAGATTTAAAGGGTCTGGGGGAGTGCAGACTAACAAACCAGGGGGATTTGGAGGAACTAGCTTTTAACTGGGTGAACTGGTGGATGAACTGGTGAAACTAGCGATGGTGTGGATGAGTGCCCATTTTAAAATACCTTGACTTACGGTGGTAAAATTGGGATCTGTGCACTTAGGCACATGTCGACTTAAAATTAGGTGCACATGTGTGTGCAGCCAGGCTATTTTAAAACGTGACGCATATGCGCGCGCAAGTTATAAAACAGCTGCATATCTGGGTGTGCACCGATGTACATGTGCCAAAGTTCACCTGTGTGCTGGTTTGACAATTGCCATCATAATATTTTTTATGTTTTATAACTGCCTTAATGCAGCATTGTTGCAAAACTCTGGCCACATCGATATCAATATAATCAGAGGTTTTTGCACATCAAATTGAACTGTGGAATACGAGTTAAGTAATCACTTTCTCCAACAATTTATATGGACTGGGGTTTAGCAATTTTGGTACTTAAAATATTAAAATTTTCAATTATTGGAGGTTTTTCTGACCCATGATCAATCTGTATAGCAGTGCATTTTTACATGACAAATTTTTTTTTTGTTGTTGTTTTTTTTAGGGGACTTTTCCTCCATTTTTTGAGAATATTGAATTTTTTCAAAATAGAATGCACATTCTGTAACTATTTAGATATTTAAGTAAGGTTTTTTGTGCACTGGTATTTGACCTACTCATGTTTTCCTTTTCATATTTAATTATTTTATATGAACTTGATATTGCAATTGTAATTTTTTATTTTGTTTTTGCAACTCTCACATGTTTTATATATGTTTTTTTGTTTTGTTAATAATCTCAATAAAAATACTTGAATGTGATAATATTGCCTTTTAACAGATCTCTGCTTAAGTAAAATGTTACAAAATATATTTAAATCAATATAATTTTTATTAGTTATTTATTTTACTTGGAAATTTAATTTTGGCTTTTTGTTTACAGAGAGAAAACATCTCCAATTGTTTTGCCCCCTACTTCTAGTCCATGGGCCCAAAGCATGGCTTCTCCCATACACCCGGATTATTCTCTATATAGAGCATTACCTATGGGCCATGATGGTAGCAGTTTGTGTCGACAGTCAAGAACACAGAACACAGCATCCGACCCTGCACCAGGTGAGTGAAAGAAAGTTTTTATGTTACTATTATCTGTTTTCAGATATGTGCTTTTTAATGCTTCCTTCATAGATACTCAAATGACAGATGACTATTTTTTCCTAATCTTTGTTCATCAGAAAGACATTTTAATCTGCTGGATGTGAATTGAAGCATCCCATCTGCAGAATCTACAAGAAGTAGAGAGATAGTGGATGCTTTTCAAGAGGCTCTGTCAAACAAATGTTAATGGGTATCCATAAAGGAGGGTTGACCTGGTGCTCACAAATGGGGATAATGTCTCAAGTAGGTACGCACTTGAGAACTAGTGACTATCAGACAGTATGATTTGATATCACAAACAGGATACAGAGAACACACACAAAGACACAAGTTTTGATTTTCAGAAATACAGACTTTGTCAAAATGGAAATGTTCTTAGAGGAAGAACTGGAAGCCTAGGAGAAAATGAGTAAGGTGGAACAACAGTGGGCCAAACTGAAAGGAGATGGGATCAACAAATCTATATGTTAGAAAAGTAAACAAAAGTAAACAAAAGTAAGAGGAAAAAGAAACGGATCTGGTTCTCAAAGGAAGTGGCTGAAAAAATAAAACCAAAAAGAACAGTGTTCAAGAAGTTTAAAGGATCCCAAAAGGAGAAACACATGGAAGAATTTCAGGTGAAACTGAAGGAGATGAAGAAAGAAAACAGGAAAGCAAAGCATGATAAGGAACAATGTATGGAGAGAGACAAAGAAATGGCAGAAATATTCAACAAATACTTCAGTTCAGTGCTCCCTAAAGAAAACCCTGAAGAAGGACCATTACTGGTAGACTCAACCTCCCCCCCCCCCCCCCCCCCATGCACTCCTATCCCCTGGTGCGATCATTTCCACATTGAAACTACCTGTTCCCTAAAAAAGATGGTCTCCCCCTCACCAACTAAGAAAATCATTCACTTCCACAGATCTTGCAAAACAGAAGACCTCATAGCAGCCCTCTCTAATGAACTCCCC
This sequence comes from Rhinatrema bivittatum, assembly GCF_901001135.1. NCBI lineage: Eukaryota > Metazoa > Chordata > Amphibia > Gymnophiona > Rhinatrematidae > Rhinatrema > Rhinatrema bivittatum. The sequence continues at coordinate 284,122,345 of NC_042618.1, read as the reverse complement.
AAGCTAGATCTGATTGACTCCGAGTGAGCTCTATCCTCATGGTACCAGCTTAACAACACAGTTGCCAATAATATCTGCCCTATACAATCTCGAGAAATTAACCCAGCAAATAATAAACAGAAACCTTGGTACACGCCAGAGCTCAAAACTATGAAACATAAGAAAACTAGAAAAAAGCTGGCGTAAAGACCCATCACCTCCCCAATTGGCAAGGTTCAGATCCCTCCTACACACCTACTGAGAAGCCATAGACAAAACTTAGAGATTTTTACGCCCAAAAAATTCATCAACTCCAATTTAATGCCCGAGCCCTATTTGAATATGTATCAAATTTAACTAAAACCACTACCATCCCCACCATTGACACCGATGATGACTCCAAATGTGAAGACTTTGCACGATATTACCACAATAAAATATAAAAACTTATGTCTCGCTTCTCCCCCACCCCCACACCTTCTATAACCCAAGCAATAAATACTAGAGATGTGAATTGTGTCCTCGATCGTCTTAACGATCGATTTCGGCTGGGAGGGGGAGGGAATCGTATCGTCGCCGTTTGGGTGTTTAGAGTATCGTGAAAATCGTTAAAATTGTGAACCGGCACACTAAAACCCACCCCCGACCCTTTAAATTAAATCCCCCACCCTCCCGAAACCCCCCCCAAATGCCTTAAATTACCTGGGGGTCCAGCGGCGGTCTGTAGCTAAATCGGGGGAAGGGGGAGGGCAGGAAAACCGGCACACTAAAACACCCTAAAACCCACCCCCGACCCTTTAAATTAAATCCCCCACCCTCCCGAACCCCCCCCCCAAATGCCTTAAATTACCTGGGGGTCCAGCGGCGGTCTGTAGCTAAATCGGGGGAAGGGGGAGGGCAGGAAAACCGGCACACTAAAACACCCTAAAACCCACCCCCGACCCTTTAAATTAAATCCCCCCCCCCTCCCGAACCCCCCCCCCAAATGTCTTAAATTACTTGGGGGTCCAGCAGCGGTTCGGAACGGTCTCCTGCAATTGAATCATGTTGTCTTCAGCCGGCGCTATTCTGCGCCGCCATTTTGCAAAATGGCGGCGGCCATAGACCAACACAATTCGACTCCAGGAGGTCATTCCGGATCCCCGCTGGACTTTTGGCAAGTCTTGTGGGGTTCAGGAGGCCCCCCCGAGCTGGCGAATCGTTTTCCATACGGAAAATGGCGCCGGCAGGAGATCGCTCCCGGACCCCCGCTGGACCCCCAGGGACTTTTGGCCAGCTTGGGGGGGCCTCCTGACCCCCACAAGACTTGCCAAAAGTCCAGCGGGGGTCCGGAACGACCTCCTGCAGTCGAATCATGTTGGTCTATGGCCGCCGCCATTTTGCGCCACCATTTTGCAAAATGGCGGCGCAGAATGGCGCCGGCTGAAGACAACACGATTCAATTGCAGGAGGTCATTCCGGACCGCCGCTGGACCCCCAGGTAATTTAAGGCATTTGGGGGGGGGGGTTCGGGAGGGTGGGGGATTTAATTTAAAGGGTCGGGGTGGGTTTTAGGGTGTTTTAGTGTGCCGGTTTTCCTGCCCTCCCCCTTCCCCCGATTTACGATTTTTTGACGATAAATCGGGGGAATTGGTATTGTATCGTGGCCCTAACGATTTTTGATGATTTAAAATATATCGGACGATATTTTAAATCGTCAAAAAACGATTCACATCCCTAATAAATACCTCGGCTTCCCCTTGCTCCCACACAGAAACCCAATCTACACACACCCCAGCTGTTCTCAAGTCTTTTGAGCCCTCCACATCATTAGAAGTGGAATCCATTCTTAAGAAAATTAAACCCGCAATGCACCCATCAGACACTGTTCCTATTAAAATCCTCCTCACCATCCCCATCATCATCGCCTACCAATATCTTATATCATCAACAGATCCATCACACTTGGTACTGTCCCTAACCAACTTAAAGTCATAATTAAACCCATCTTAAAAAAAACCTCTCTTAACCTGGCAGACCCTTCCAACTTCCGCCCCATATCCAATCTCCCCTTCATTTCAAAAATCCTCGAAAAAATAATTAACTGCCATCTCACTGATTACTTAGACGAACATCACATCTTCTTCCCTTCCCAATATGGCTTTCATAAACTCCTTAGCACCGAAACCCTCCTCATCTCCCTCTCCGACTACATCCTAAAAGCCCTCGATAAAGGCCATTCGTATATTTTGGTCCTCCTGGACATCTCTTCGGCCTTTGACACAGTCAATCACTACACTCTTATAGAACGCCTTAAAGAAATCGGCATCTCCGGCAGCTCCCTTCTCTGGTTTCAATCATACCTAAGCAATAGGCAATACAGAGTAAAAATTGGAAATAGCGAATCGAAACCTATCAACCTGACACAAGGTGTCCCTCAAGGTTCCTCCCTATCCTCCACTCTCTTTAATATAGACCTCCTTCCTCTCTGTAGCCTCCTTTCCAAGTTCGGTCTTCCGCATTTCATATATGCAGATGACGTACAGATCCTTATACCCATAACTAACACACTATCCAATGCCATGAAAATTTGGGATTCGGCCCTGGCCGCTATCAGCTCCCTACTCTCAGACATCTTACTGGTGCTCAATACTAGGGATGTGAATCATTTTTTGACGATTTAAATTATCATCCGATATTTTTAAAATTGTCATTAATCGTTAAAGAGTGTGAAACAATAGAAATTCCCCCGATTTATCGTAAAAAATCATTAATCGTCTTAGGGGTAGATTTTCAGACGAGCGCGAACAGCCTACTTTTGTTTGCGCTCCAGGCGCAAACAAAAGTACGCTGGATTTTAGTAGATACGCGCGTAGTCGCGCGTATCGGCTAAAATCCTGGATCGGCGCGCGCAAGGCTATCGATTTCGTATAGCCTGCGCGCGCCGAGCCGCGCAGCCTACCCCCGTTCCCTCCTAGGCCGCTCCGAAATCGGAGCGGCCTAGAAGGGAACTTTCCTTTGCCCTCCCCTCACCTTCCCCTCCCTTCCCCTACCTAACCCACCCGCCCGGCCCTGTCTAAACCCCCATCCTACCTTTGTCGGGGGATTTACGCCTCCCTGAGGGAGGCGTAAATCCCCGCGCGCGAGCGGGACTCCTGCGCGCCGGGCCGCGACCTGGGGGCGGGTACGGAGGGCGCGGCCACGCCCCTGGACCGCCCCGGGCCGTAGCCACGCCCCGTACCCGCCCCCAAAACGCTGCCGACACGCCCCCGCAACGCCGCGTGCTTCGGTCCCGCCCCCGACACGCCTCCCGACACGCCCACTCCGAAAACCCCGGGACTTACGCGAGTCCCGGGGTTCTGCGCGCGCCGGTAGGCCTATGTAAAATAGGCTTCCCGGCGCGCAGGGTCCTGCTCGCGTAAATCCGCCCGGTTTTGGGCGGATTTACGCGAGCAGGGCTCTGAAAATCCGCCCCTCAGTGCGCGCTAACAGGAAGTTAGTGCGCACTACCCATTGTTAGTGCGCACTAACAGAAAATGATACGATGTGACACTTTTCACGTCAGTTAAGGTCAGTTAGGAATGAATATGTATTCCTATTGGCTGCCCTCTTATTTATTGATGTTACCAAGGTTCCCACTGAGGTGATGGTTTAATATATGGGAGATGGGAAATGGAAATGGTTGGTAGCTTGACAAAAAAAGTAATGTGATGATCATTAGTCATGTGACTAGAACTTGTTTGTTTATTATTTTTGTTACCAGGCACTGGCACGTGAAATACCACTGCTGGTATATGGGAGAGAGAAGGGGAAGGGAAGGGAAAGGGGGAAGTGAAGGGCCAAGCAGTCCCACTCCCTTATCTCTGAAGGACAGATCTCTTCAGAAAATCAGAGCTGCTGAATGCAGGGGCTGTCTCCCCCTACACATCCCTCTCCCCCCCCCTTCCCCCCACTGCTGGTATATGGGAGAGAGAAGGGGAAGGGAAGGGAAAGGGGGAGGTGAAGGGCCAAGCAGTCCCACTCCCTGGTCTCTGAAGGACAGATCTCTTCAGAAAAGGTGGTGGCAGCCAATGGAAACGCAGAACGATACCTCTTGCTAATGAACATTTCCTCAAATGTTACTTTTAAACCATTAAGTAACAATTTTTGATAGTGCGCACTAACCTTCCGTTAGTGCGCACTATTCGTAAAAACGATTTTTTTACTAAAAAAAATCATGCCGATCAGATTTTTTTCTCCCGCCAGATGAACCCGATCATTAAAACGATCGGGCACACGATTCACATCCCTACTCAATACTGCCAAAACTGAGCTATTAATCATCTCTCCCCACAATGCCAACCTAAATCTACCCCTGCACAATACATCTCACTCCTCAATCACCTTTTCACAATATGTCTGTAGCCTCGGGGTTACCCTGGACAATCAACTCAACCTAAAAAAGTTCATCAACTCCACCCTAAAAGATGGATTCTTCAAGCTTCATATGCTAAAAAAAACTGAAACCCCTCCTACATCTTAATGACTTTCATACAATACTCCAATCTACCATTTTGTCCAAGATAGACTACTGTAACGCTATCCTTATTGGCCTTCCCAAAAACACAATACAACCTCTGCAGATACTCCAAAATCCGGCAGCCCGTATCCTCACCAATGCCCACAGAAATGATCATATCACCCCCATCCTCAAAGATCTGCATTGGCTACCTGTCACATCCCGGATAATATATAAAGCCCTCTCTATCATTCACAAATCCTGCACAACAAAAATATGTTCTGGTTCAAGGAGCATCTCATTCTTCGCACCTTGTCCAGACCCACCAGAAAACAGTACTTGGCAACTCTATATACACCCTCACCAAACACACAAAACCTATGACCACCAAAAACCGCGCCCTCTCCATTGCTGAACCTCTGCTTTGGAATTCCATGCCCGCCAGTCTTCGCCAAGAAATATGCCCAAATAAATTTAAGCAGAATCTCAAGACCTGGCTATTTAAACAGGCCTACTCCTAATAGCTAATTGCTATTTCTCCCCCTCCCCCCAGGGCAGCCAACATATCCGCTACTTAGTATATAGTTTCTAAATACCCCCCTTCCCCATAAAGTACACTCTTCTTTGCTCCAGATTTGTATATAACTTGTCAATACAGCCAGTTCTATTCTCTGAATATAAGTTTCTTTTTCAGGTTATTTTGACTTCAATTTCAATTGCTTGTAAATAATGTTGCAGGTTATCTTGTTGTTGGTTGAACTTTTTCTAAACCCACCCACCCCCCCCCCCCCCCCATACCTCTCTTTCTTACCTCGATTGCTTTAAGTTCCATTTCTCTAATTATTGCTTATTGTAAAGCCTGTTGCTAATTTATGTTTTCATGTAAACCAATGTGATGTTCCCAATGACCGTTGGTATATAAAAATGTTTAAATAAATAAATAATAGACAAAATCGTAGATGGGGATGGGGTAGACAAAATTCCATTTATGGAACAGTATGTATGGGAAGAGTTAGGAAAACTGAAAGTAGGCAAGGCCATGAAGTTGGATGAGATACATCCCAGGATATTGAGGGAGCTCAGAGATGTGCTGGCAGGTCTGCTGATGGACCTTTTCAATAGATCCCTGAAATGGGAGTGGTGACGTGGGGTTGGAGAAGAGCAGTGGTGGTCCCGTTTCATAAGAGTGTTTGCAGAAAGGAGGCTGGAAACTACAGGCCAGTTAGCCTCATATCGTCAGTGGGAAAATTAATGGAGATGCTGCTGAAGGAAAGAATAATGAACTATCTACAATCTGGTGGGTTGCTGGACCCAAGGCAGCATGGATTCACTAGGGAAAGGTCCTGTAAGACAAATATGATTACTTTTTTTAAATTGGTGACTAGAGAATTGGATTGAGGAAGAACATTTGATATGATCTCCTTGGATTTCAGCAAAGCTTTTGATATGGTACCGCACATGAAGCTTGTTAATAAAATGAGAAGCTTGGGAGTGAGTGCCAAGATGATGGCATGGATTACAAACTGGTTGACTAATAGGACACAGCATGTAATGATAAATGGCACCTACTCTGAAGAGAAAACAGTGTTAAGTGGAGTGCAACACGGATTGGTGTTGGGAACAGTTCTGTTCAATATCTTTGTGAATGACATTGCAGAAGAGATAGAAGGTAAAGTATGTCTATTTGTGGATAATACTAAGATCTGCAACAGAGTGGACACACCTGAAGGAGTACAGAGAATGAAACGTGATTTAGAAAAGCAGGAAGAGTGGTCAAAGATTTGGCAACTGGGATTCAATGCCAAGAAGTTCAGAGTCATGCATCTGGGGTGCGGTAATCCAAAAGAGCTGTATGTGATGGGGATGAAAACTGATGTGCATGGAACAAGATAAGGACCTTGGGGTGATAGTGTTTGGAGATCTGAAGATGGTGAAGCAGTGTGACAAGGTGATAGCTAAAGCCAGAAGAATGTTGGGCTGCATAGAGAGAGGAATAACCAGTAAGAAAAAGGAAGTGATGATGCCCTTGGGGAGCCTCACCTGGGATATTGTGTTCATTTCTGGTACCCATATCTCAAAAAGGATAAAGACAGGATGGAGGCAGTCCAGAGAAAAGTGATAAAAATGGTAGGGATGTGCAGAAGGAAAACATTTGTTTCGATTTGTTTTTCATTTTGAACGGGACCCAAATTAATTGCATTAGTTTCATAGGGGGAAAAATGAATTCATTGATTAGTTTTATTCGTTTTTTGTTGCCCCATTATAGTCAATGGGGGAAGTATTTTAAGCCTATTTTTGGCTGCAGAATTGGAGTTTTCTTATCAGTTCTAATGAAGCTTCTGGGGAGCAATCATCAGAACGAGAAAAGAGCTCCAAGGTACTTAGACTGTGGCAAACTGGCACCAAAGTGGCATGAATAGCCTAAGGAACTGTAATGGGGCAAAGGGGTACCAGGAGTGGCAAGAGTGCTTTAACAGAGGTGCAAAGCAGCAGTGAGAGTGTCAAAAACACACTACAGCTTCAAAAGAGATCACCGATAACAGTTGCATGAACCCTCAAAGGTAGCACGACAGGCAAAGTGGCAAGACAAGTGGCATCAACATCCTACAGCACAATGAAGGGGGAATATAGCAAGCAGAAAGAGTGTCAGAAAAAAGCCACAAGGTGCCGATAAAGGGACAAAGCAGCAGAAAGACTAGCACCAACACAGTGAGGAACCATGATAGTGGCAACAACACCACAAGGAGTAGAGTGAGTCATCTGGCCCATATTATGAAGGTCATGAAAACTATTGAGCATATGAAATATGCAAGCTCCAAACATCTTACATCAGCTTTTTATGTTCTTAGATTCCAAATGTTGCAAAACAGGAAAAAGAATATTCTGGAAAGAAGTGGTGCACAAATACATGAAACTGAAATTAGAAATACTAGAACTAAACTCAGACAGGCACAGCATTTGAGGTCAGGCCCTTGTAGTGTTGTAAGGGCTGGACAGTGGACAGACAGGCACAGCGTTTGAGGTCAGGCCATTGTAGTGACGTAAGGGCTGGACAGTGGTCACTGCAGACAGGCATATCATTTGAGGACAGGCCCTTGTAGTGACGTAAGGGCTGGACAGTGGACACTGCAGACAGGCATATCATTTGAGGTCAGGCCCTTGTAGTGACATAAGGGCTGAACAGTGCACAGACAGGCACAGCGTTTGAGGTCACGCCCTTGTATGTCGTAAGGGCTGGACAGTGGACACTGCGGACAGGCACAGCGTTTGAGGTCAGACCATTGTAGTGACATAAGGGCTGGACAGTGGACACCGCAGACAGGTAGAGCGTTTGAGGTCAGGCCCTTGTAGTGACGTAAGGGTTTGACAGTGGACACTAGAGATGTGAATCGTGACCTCGATCGTCTTAACGATCGATTTCGGCTGGGAGGGGGAGGGAATCGTATTGTTGCCGTTTGGGTGTTTAAAGTATCGTGAAAATCGTTAAAATTGTCAGCCGGCACACTAAAACACCATAAAACCCACCCCGACCCTTTAAATTAAATCCCCCACCCTCCCGAACCCCCCCAAAATGCCTTAAATTACCTGGGGGTCCAGCGGGGGTCCGGAACGGCCTCCTGAAATTGAATCGTGTTGTCTTCAGCCGGCGCCATTTTGCGCCGCCATTTTGCAAAATGGCGGCGCAAAATGGCGCCGGCCATAGACCAACACGATTCGACTGCAGGAGGTCATTCCGGACCCCCGCTGGACTTTTGGCAAGTCTTGTGGGGGTCAGGAGGCCCCCCAAAGCTGGCCAAAAGTCCCTGGGGGTCCAGCGGGGGTCCGGGAGCGATCTCCTGCCGCGAATCGTTTTTCCGTACGGAAAATGGCGCCGGCAGGAGATCGACTGCAGGAGGTCGTTCCGGACCCCCGCTGGACTTTTGGCAAGTCTTGTGGGGGTCAGGAGCCCCCCTCCCCAAGCTGGCCAAAAGTCCCTGGGGGTCCAGGAGCGAGATCGCCATTTTGCAAAATGGCGGCGCAAAATGGCGCCGGCTGAAGACAACACGATTCGATTTCAGGAGGCCGTTCCGGACCCCCGCTGGACCCCCAGGTAATTTAAGGCATTTTGGGGGGGTTCGGGAGGGTGGGGGATTTAATTTAAAGGGTCGGGGGTGGGTTTTCCGGTGTTTTAGTGTGCCGGTTTTCCCGCCCTCCCCCTTCCCCTGATTTACGATTTTTTGACGATAAATCGGGGGAATTGTTATTGTATCGTGGCCCTAACGATTTTTGACGATTTAAAATATATCGGACGATATTTTAAATCGTCAAAAAACGATTCACATCCCTAGTGGACACTGCAGACAGGCACAGCGTTTGAGGTCAGGCCCTTGAAGTGACATAAGGGCTGGATGGGCAGGCACAGCGTTTGAGTTTAGGCCCTTAAAGTGATGTAAGGCTGACTTCACTACTAGGTGCAGAGTGTATGCAAAACATCGGATGTTCTGAAAGGGCCCATTGCATATTGCCTTTACCATGATTGCACCATTGTCTGTGACAAAGAGCCCTGCCTGAAGATTCTTGTCTCGCTGGTGTAGCTGCCAGCCCGCCAGTATCTGTCTGATGCATGCTAGAATATTGGCTGAGGTATGGGCCTCGTCCATCAGGTGGGTGTGCAGTAAAGCCCACATCCACCCTGATACTTGTTCACTAATAGAGCTGCTGCTTGCCTCTGTTTCAGCCAGATCCCAGCAGTGTGCTGTCAGGGAGAGGTAAGAGTGTGCAGCATTCATGGCAGTCCAGATATCGCAGGTGAAATGTACACTTCCCTGGGCCTTAGCCATCAGCGCTTGGATGCGACTGTGACACTGGTTGTACAGGCTGGGGATGACCTTTCTGCTAAATGTGGTTCTGAAGAGGACTTTGTAATTTGGAACTACGACCTTCAGAAAATACTTGAAACCCACATTCTCCACTACCTGCAAGGGCTGGTCATGAAGGGCAATCATTTCCCGGATGCTCCTGATTACAACTTTTGAGGCTGCCTGCCTCCTTCACCGGGATAGTGTTACCGAACACCACCCCATTTCCTCAATGGTGGGTTGTCACTTCTGACACATGGCAGGGGGCTGCTAGCCTGCCACCTGACTGCTAGAAGGGTCAGAGGGCGTGGGGTGATGCTGCTCCTTTTGAACCACTTTACACTGCCTGGAAAAAGGGGTCCCCTGACTGGTACTGCCACCATCCCAAAATGGCAATACTGTTGGGTGTTGCTTCTGCATACGATGCATCATGCAAAACTAGATAGATGTCCCATTTGCTTGCCTCTGCTAATAGACCTGCCACAGTAATTACACTGAGCAAAACGCGGGTCCTCTGTCACATTAAAGTGGCTCCAGATCCAGATTTCTTTCGTGATACCTGTCTTTAGCCTTCGGGGTAGATGCTGGCACTGGAGTTGTAGTGGGTAAACATGTGGTTCGTTTATCACCAGAATTAGGAAATCACAACGAAATTTCCTAATTCGTTGTGGTTTTGGAGACCCCGAAACCCAAAAAGAATTTTCCCCGAATTTCAGGGAAATTTCGTTTTTCGGGTTTGCATGGGGAGAGGGACACTTTTTTTTTTTTTAATTAAAAACCACCCCAAACATTTAAATAAACTATAATACAACACCCCCCCCCCTGATCCCGATCCCTCCCCAAGACTTACGAAGTACATCCCTGTCCAGCGGGGTCCCGGGTTCCATTTGCCCTCCGTGCCCGTGCTACTCCAAGCCGTGCTCTTTAAAATGGTGCCGAATAGCCTCTGAACTACCATGTCACAGGGGCTACCGGCGCCATTGGTCAGCCCCTGTCACATGGCCATCGGCGCCATCTTGTGCTCCTGTCATGTGACTGGAGCTGACCAATGGCACCGAAAGCCTCTGTGACATAGTATGGGCAAAGGCTATCGGCACCATTTTGATTACTGGCAGCCAACAACGAAATCGCTTTCGGACCCCCGCTGGACCCCCAGGGATTATTGGCAACCTTGGGGGGGTCAGGAGGGGGCTCTTGACCCCCCCAAGGCTTGCCAATAATCCCTGGGGGTCCAGCGGGGGTCCGAAAGCGATTTCGTTGTCGGCTGCCAGTAATCAAAATGACGCCAATAGCCTTTGCCCATACTATGTCACAGAGGCTTTCGGCGCCATTAGTCATCTCCAGTCACATGACAGGAGCACAAGATGGCGCCGATGGCCATGTGACAGGGGCTGACCAATGGCGCCGGTAGCTCCTGTGACATGGTAGTTCAGAGGCTATTCGGCACCATTTTAAAGAGCACGGCTTGGAGTAGCACGGGTACGGAGGGTAAATGGAACCTGGGACCCCGCTGGACCACCAGGGATGTACTTAGTAAGGCTTGGGGAGGGATCGGGATGGGGGGTTAGTTTGTATTTATGTAGAAAACTGATTTTAAATGCTTGGGGTGGGTTTTTTTTAAGCTTCCTTTGCCGTTTCGTTTTTTGGCCCGGTTTCGGGTTTCCTCATTTCGTTTTTCAAAAAACGGAACGAGAAAATCCGAAATTTACCACGAGGTATCCGAGTCAAAAAACGACCCGGCAGAAAAAAACAAACCACATCTCTAGTAGTGGGTGCATCCTGAAAAGCAATGTGAGGGGCATTAGTCAACCTTGTGCCTGCGCTGTATGCTCTTCCTCCTCATCATCATCAGTTTCATCTCTCTCCTGCAGCACTGAAGTGGAGGCTAAGACAGTACTAAATAATTCCTTCTAAACCTTCTTCAGCTATTAATTCTTCCATTTCTGAATATTAGAATCCCACACAAGATAAGTTTTCATCGGAATCAGAATCAAACACTACCTGCACTACATTTTCAACTCTACGTCGAGCCTGCTGTCGCACTGCTGCTTTTGGGTCTTGCCCTTTTGTATTGCATGACTCAGCCTCCCCTTCCCTCACCTCCAAAAATACAGGTTCAGAAACAGGTGGTAGCGATGCATCATCTTTAAATTTCAGTTTTTTCTGGATAGAACTGTCTGCCCCTCCAGAGATTTTAGCTTGGAATAACTCCCTTTTATCTTTAATGAAGGACTGGCTGTTCTGGGTCAGGCAGACATCCGAGTTTGCCATCCAGGCAGCTAAACTTTCTCTCCAATCAGTCCTCAAGACAAAGATTATTTAAGTTTGAAATTATTTATTATACAGGTAAATTCTACTTACAATTATTGCATCTAAAACGTGAGCTCCTAGGCAAAGATCTTTGGTAACTGGAGACAGGGTAGCAGGAGAGAGAAGGCGGTCTCTTGTGTTTCAGGAGTTAGTTTTTGGTAGAGGTAGGAAGCCTAAGGGATATAAGACTGATTTAGTCTTCAGACGAAGGCAGTAAGAGAGAAGGTAAAAAAAACCCAGATCGTTTCACAGGGTTTTAGAGAGCGCTGTTGGCTCAGAAGCAAGCATGGACAAGAATGAACTCTCATCGAGAGCTGCTAAAGGAAAAGCCTCCACAAGCTTTGATGTACACTAAACTGAGACCGCTGTATGTGCACACACCAAAATATTCACTAAAAAAGAGGCCTTCCTGGGGATTATCCATAAAAGAGCACTGCTGTCCCAATATATGTGAGTCGAGAAAACTGCCCACACATACACAGTGCAATGCCTTGATGTACACTGCAACTGAGACCGCTGTATGTTCACACACCAAACTTTTCATTACAAAAGAGGCCTACTGGGCTTTTGGCTTAAAAGAGCACTGCTGTCCCAATATATGTAAGTCTGGAAACCTGCAAACAGATGCACGGTGCAGTGCCTTGTTCTACACTACAACTGAGACCGTTGTATGTGCACAAACCAAACTTGTAACTACAAAAGAGACCTGATGGGGATTTGGCTTAAAAGAGCACTGCTGTCTTATTACATGTGAGTCTGGAAACCTTCCCACAGATGCACGGTTCAGTGCCTTGATGTACACTGCAACTGAGACTGCTGTATCTGCACACACCAAACTTTTAACTACAAAAGAAGCCTACTGGGTACATGGATTAAAAGAGCACTGCTGTCCCAATATATGTGAGTCTGCAAAACTGCCCACAGACGCACGGTGCAGTGCCTTGATGTACACTGCAACTGAGACTGCTGTATGTGCACACACCAAACTTTTAACTACAAATCAGGACTGCTGGGGATTTGGCTTAAAAGAACACTGCTGTCCCCATCTATGTGAGCCCGGAAACTGCACAGAGATGCACGGTGCAGTGCTTTGTTGTACACTACAACTGAGACCGCTGTATGTGCACAAACCAAATTTGTAACTACAAAAAAGACCTACTGGGGATTTGGCTTAAAAGAGCACTGCTGTCCCAATATATGTGAGTCTGGAAAACTGCCCACAGATGCACGGTGCAGTGCCTTGATGTACACTGCAACTGAGACTGCTGTATGTGCACACACCAAACTTTTAACTACAAAAGATGCCTACTGGGGATTTGGCTTAAAAGAGCACTGCTGTCCTAATATATGTGAGTCTGGAAAACTGACACCAGATGCACGGTGCAGTGCCTTTACGAACACTGCAACTGAGACCGTTGTATGTGCTCACACCAACCTTTTAACTACAAAAGATGCCTACTGGGGACTTGGCTTAAAAGATCACTGCTGTCCCAATATATGTGAGTCTGGAAAACTGCCCACAGACGCACTGTGCAGTGTCTTGATGTAGACTGCAACTGAGACCACAGCATGTGCACACACCAAACTTTTAACTACAAAAGAGACCTACTGGGGATTTTGCTTAAAAGAGCACAGCTGTCCCAATATATGTGAGTCTGGAAAACTACCCACAGACGCACAATGCAGTCCCTTGAGGTACACTGCAACTGAGACCGCTGTATGTGCATGCACCAAACTTTTAACTACAAAAGAGGCCTACAGGGTGTTACGGCTATGCCTGCTTTGTAGCCGCCTCACCACTAGAGGTCCTCCTCGAGCATGTCCTTCTGGCTGGCCCACTCCTTCCTTCCTGTCTACTCTATACACCACTCTTGTCTTTATAACCCTGTCTAGCAGTACCATCGGCGCTTCAGCATCGAGCTCACTTGGGCTTCCTGCTCTAGCCTCCCGGGCTTGGCCTTTGGGCCTTCTGTCTGCTTCTGTGTTGCCTTGCTTGCGGTGTTTGGCCTTCGGGCCTTCTGTCCTGTTCTGTATTGCCTTGCTTGCGGTGTTTGGGCCTTCGGGCCTTCTGTCCTGTTCTGTATTGCCTTGCTTGCTGTGTTTGGCCTACGGGCCTTCTGACCTGACTCGCCTTGCTCTGTGTGTGTGTGTGGCCTACGGGCCCTCTGCCTTCTGTATGTGTATGTGGCCTACGGGCCCTCTGCCTTCTGTGTGTGTGTGTGGCCTACGGGCCCTCTGCCTTCTGTGTGGCCTACGGGCCCTCTGCCTTCTGTGTGTGTGTGGGCCTACGGGCCCTCTGCCTTCTGTGTGTGTGTGTGGGCCTACGGGCCCTCTGCCTTCTGTGTGTCTGTGTGGCCTACGGGCCCTCTGCCTTCTGTGTGTCTGTGTGGCCTACGGGCCCTCTGCCTACAGGGTGTGTGTGTGGCCTACGGGCCCTCTGCTTACAGGGGGTGTGTGTGTGTGGCCTACGGGCCCTTTGCCTTCAGGGTATGTGTGTGGCCTACGGGCCCTTTGCCCTGCTCTGCTGCCTTCGGGCCTATGTGTTTTATGTTCATTGTCAGTGCTGTCCTGGTTTGTCTGTACCGTTCTCTGTCAGTCTTGTTTTCTCTTCTCGGTCACTTATACATCCAGCCAGTATCACTCTTACCTGCACGCTTCCTGAATTCATCCTTAGCAGCACCCAGTTCCAGTTTCCTGTATACCTGTACCTGCATTCACATTCATACATACCTCCATGCAGTATCAGTACTTAAGTTCACCCTTACCTTCATGCATCTGATATTAGGTATCCCCAGTCAGTGTGAAACTCCATTTGCCTATTCCACCTTCCCACTTGCCCATAGGGTTCATTCATTCCTGCCTGCACCAGCCAGCATCTGGACTCGTCTGCAACCCTGCCTCTCTCCACCCAGAGACACCCCTGTTAGTGGTGTTCTCAACTCCTGACCGGAGCCCTACCGTGACACAGGGTTTTTGGCTTAATAGAGTACTGCTGTCCCAATATATCTGAGTCTGGAAAACTGCCCTCAGATGCACGGTGCAGTGCCATGATGTACACTACAACTGAGACCGCTGCATGTGCACACACCAAACTTGTAACTACAAAAGAGGTCTACTTGGGATTTGGCTTAAAAGAGCACTGCTGTCCCAATATATGTGAGTCTGGAAATCTGCCAATAGATGCATGGTGCAGTACCTTGATGGACATTACAACTGTGACTACTGTATGTGCACACACCAAACATTTAATTACAAAAAAGATCTACTGCGATTTTGGCTTAAAAGAGCACTGCTGTCCCAATGTATGTGAGTCTGGAAAACTGCCCACAGACTCAGTGTGCAGTGCCTTGATGTACACTACAATTGAGACCGCTGTATGTGCACACACCAAAACTTTAGCCACAAAAGAGTTGGGATGTGAATTGTTTTTTGATGATTTAAAAAAATCGTCCGATATTTTTTAATTCGTCAAAAATCATAAGAGTGTGCAATACAATAGAAATCCTCCCGATTTATCGTGAAAAATCATTAATGGGTTAGTGTCCACTAACGGGAGTTATCTGGGGGGAGGGCGGGAAAACCGGCACACCAAAAGAACCCCTAAACCCACCCCGACCCTTTAAAACTAAACCCTTAACTTCCCCCACCCTCCCGAACCCCCCTAAAACTTTTTACGAGTACCTGGTGGACCAGTGGAAGCCCCGTGACCCTCCTGACCCCCACAAGACTTGCCAAAAGTCCAGCAGGGGTCCGGGAGCGACCTCCTGCACTCGGACCGTCGGCTGCCAGTATTCAAAATGGCGTCGATAGACTTTGCCCTTACTATGTCACGGAGCTACCGGTGCCATTGGTCAGCCCCTGTCACATGGTAGGAGCACAAGATGGCGCCGGCCATCCAGTGCTCCTACCATGTGACAGGATCCAGCCAATGGCACGGAAACCCTGTCACATGGTAAGGGCAAAGGGCCATTGGCGCCATTTTGATTAGTGGCAGCCGACGGCCCGGGAGCGGGAGGACGGCCCAGAGCAGGAGATCACTCCCGGGACTTCTACTGGACCACCAGGTACCTGTAAAAAGTTTTTGGGGGGATCGGGAGGGAGGGGGAAGCTAAGGGGTTAGTTTTAAAGGGTCGAGCTGGGTTTTTTGTTTATCGGCTGGGGCGCAGCCGATAAACAAAACCGCGTTCTGGCCCGATGGAAAAAACACCACATGTGAATCGGAACCGGAATCCGAACCGATTCCGGTTCCGATTCACATCTCTACAAAAGAGTCCTACTGGGAATTTGGCTTAAAAGAGCACTGCTGTCCCAATATATATGTGAGTCTGGAAAACTGCCCACAGATGCACGGTGCAATCCCTTGATGTGCACTCCAAATGAGACCGCTGTATGTGCACACACCAAACTTTTAACTACAAAAGAGGCCTACAGGGGTTTTGGCTTAAAAGAGCACTACTGTCCCGATATATGTGAGTCTGGAAAACTGCCCTCCCACGCACAGTGCAGTGCCTTGATGTACACTACAAGTGAGACCGTTGTATGTGCACAACCCAAACTTTTAGCTACAAAAGAGGCCCACGGGGATTTGGCTTAAAAGAGCATTGTTATCCCAATATATGTGAGTCTGGAAAACTGCCCACATATGCACGGTGGAATGCTTTGATGTACACTACAACTGAGACCGCTGTTTGTGCACACACCAAACTTTTAATTACAAAAAAGATCGAATGGGATTTTGGCTTAAAAGAGCACTGCTGTCCCAATATATTTGAGTCTGGAAACTGCACACAGACGCATGTTGCAGTGCCTTCATGTACACTGCAACTGAGACCGCTGCAGGTGCACACACCAAACCTTTAACTACAAAAGAGGCCTACTGGGAATTTGGCTTAAAAGTGCACTGCTGTCCCAATATATGTGAGTCTGGAAAACTGCCCACATATGCACGGTGGAATGCCTTGATGTACACTACAACTGAGACCGCTGTTTGTGCACAGCCCACACGTTTAATTACAAAAAAAGATCTACTGGGATTTTGGCTTAAAAGAGCACTGCTGTCCTAATATATGTGAGTCTGGAAAACTGACTACAGATGCACAGTGCAGTGACTTGATGAACACTGCAACTGAGACTGCTGTATGTGCACACACCAAACCTTTAACTACAAAAGAGGCCTACTCGGGTTTTGGCTTAAAAGAGCACTACTGTCCCAAAATATGTGAGTATGGAAAACTGCACACAGACGGACGGTGAAGTATCTTGATGTACTCTACAACTGAGACCAGTGTATGTGCACGACCCAAACTTTTAACTACAAAAGAGGCCTACTGGGGACTTGGCTTAAAAAATCACTGCTGTCCCAATATATGTGAGTCTAGAAAACTGACCACAGACGCACTGTGCAGTGTCTTGATGTAGACTGCAACTGAGACCACTGTATGTGCACACACCAAACTTGTAACTACAAAAGAGAACTACTGGGGATTTTGCTTAAAAGAGCACAGCTGTCCCAATATACGTGAGTCTGGAAAACTACCCACAGACGCACAATGCAGTGCCTTGAGGTACACTGCAACTGAGACTGCTGTATGTGGACACACCAAACATTTAATCACAAAAGAGTCTTACTGGGAATTTGGTTTAAAAGAGCACTGCTGTCCCAATATATGTGAGTCTGGAAAACTGCCCACAGATGCACGGTGCAGTGCCTTGCTGTACACTGCAACTGAGACCGCTGTATGTGCATGCACCAAACCTTTAACGACAAAAGAGGCCTACAGGGTTTTTGGCTTAATAGAGTACCGCTGTCCCAGTATATGTGAGTCTGGAAACCTGCCCATAGATGCATGGTGCAGTACCTTGATGTACATTACAACTGAGACCGCTGTATGTGCACATACCATACTTGTAACTACAAAAGAGGCTTACTGGTGTTTTGGCTTAAAAGATCACTGCTGTCCCAATATATGTGATTCTAGAAAACTGCCCACAGACGCACTGTGCAGTGTCTTGATGTAGACTGCAACTGAGACTGCCGTATGTGGACACACCAAACTTTTAACCACAAAAGAGTCTTACTGGGAATTTGGTTTAAAAGAGCACTGCTGTCCCAATATATGTGAGTCTGGAAAACTGCCCACAGATGCACGGTGCAGTGCCTTGCTGTACACTGCAACTGAGACCGCTGTATGTGCACACACAAAAATGTAACCACGAAAGTGGCCTTCTGGGGATTTGGCTTAAAATAGTACTGGTGTCCCACTATATGTGAGTCTGGAAAACTGCCCACATATACACGGTGCAGTACCTTGATGTACACTACAACTGCAACTGCTGTTTGTGCACACAACAAACTTTTAATTACAAAAAGATCTACTGGGATTTTGGCTTAAAAGAGCACTGCTGTCCCAATATATATGAGTCTGGTAAACTGTCCACAGACTCAGGGTGCAGTGCCTTGATGTACACTGTAACTGAGACCGCTGTATGTGCACACACCAACTTTTAACTAAAAAAGAGGCCTACTGGGGTTTTGGCTTAAAAGAACACTGCTGTCCTAATATATATGAGTCTGGAAAACTGCCCACAGACTCAGGGTGCAGTGCCTTGATGTACACTACAATTGAGACCTCTCACCAAAACTTTAGCCACAAAAGGGTTGGGATGTGAATCGTTTTTTGACGATTTAAAAAAATCGACCGATATTTTTTAAATTGTCAAAAATCGTTAGAGTGCACGATACAATAGAAATTCCCCCGATTTATCGTGAAAAATCGTTAATGGGTTAGTGTCCACTAACTGGAGTTATTTGGGGGGAGGGCGGAAAAACCGGCACACCAAAAAACCCCCTAAACCCACCCCGACCCTTTAAAACTAAACCCTTACCTTCCCCCACCCTCCCGAACCCCCCTAAAACATTTTACGAGTACCTGGTGGTCCAGTGGAAGCCCCGGGACCTTCCTGACCCCCACAAGACTTGCCAAAAGTCCAGCGGGGGTCCGGGAGCGACCTCCTGCACTCGGACCGTCGGCTGCCAGTATTCAAAATGGCGCTTATAGCCTTTGTCCTTACTATGTCACCGGGGCTACCGGTGCCTTTGGTCAGCCCCTGTCACATGGTAGGAGCACAAGATGGCGCCGGCCATCCAGTGCTCCTACCATGTGACAGGATCCGGCCAATGGCACGGATACCCTGTCACATGGTAAGGGCAAAGGGCCATTGGCGCCATTTTGATTAGTGGCAGCCGACGACCCGGCAGCAAGAGGACGTCCTAGAGTGAGAGATCGCTCCCGGGACCCCCACTGGACCACCAGGTACCTGTAAAAAGTTTTTGGGGGGGTCAGGAGGGTGGGGAAGCTAAGGGGTTAGTTTTAAAGGGTCGAGGTGGGTTCTTTGTTTATCGGCTGGGGTACAGCCGATAAACAAAACCGCGATCTGGCCCAATGGAAAAAACCCCACATGTGAATCGGAACCGGAATCGGAACCGATTCCACTTCCGATTCACATCTCTACAAAAGAGTCCTACTGGGAATTTGGCTTAAAAGAGCACTGCTGTCCCAATATATGTGAGTCTGGAAAACTGCCCACAGACGCACGGTGCAGTGCCTTGATGTACACTGCAACTGAGACCGCTGCATGTGCACACACCAAACCTTTAACTACAAAAGAGGCCTTCTGGGAATTTGGCTTAAAAAAGGGCACTGCTGTCCCAATATATGTGAGTCTGGAAATCTGCCCACAGATGCATGGTGCAGTACCTTGATGGACATTAGAACTGAGACCGCTGTATGTGCACACACCAAACTTTTAACCACGAAAGTGGCCTTCTGGGGATTTGACTTAAAATAGCACTGGTGTCCCACTATATGTGAG
Organism: Rhinatrema bivittatum; assembly: GCF_901001135.1. NCBI lineage: Eukaryota > Metazoa > Chordata > Amphibia > Gymnophiona > Rhinatrematidae > Rhinatrema > Rhinatrema bivittatum. The sequence continues at coordinate 284,102,869 of NC_042618.1, read as the reverse complement.
TCTGGAAAACTGCCCACATATGCACGGTGGAATGCCTTGATGTACACTACAACTGAGACCGCTGTTTGTGCACACACCAAACGTTTAATTACAAAAAAGATCTACTGGGGTTTTGGCTTAAAAGCACTGCTTTCCTGATATATATGAGTTTGGAAAACTGTCCACAGATGTAGGGTGCAGTGCCTTGATGTACACTACAACTGAGACCGCTGTATGTGCACACACCAAATTTTATTTATTTTTATTTATTTATTTATTTATTTTAACATTTTTCTATACCGTCGTTCAGTGGGTACCGTCACAACGGTTTACTTTAAGGCACATAAAAATGATGCTAAAGTATATTAAATTATACAGGTGCCATTAAGGATCTGTAACATAGTTTGTAAACAATATTGTTAAGTTTAATTAATCATGTCCATTTTTCATAGTATCAGTTTACTTTTATCCTTTATTGATGAATTACAAATAAAACTTAGACTAATTAACAAATAATATGATACACATATAGATTTTGGTTATGTGTTTCTTGTTCAATTGTTTGTACCTGCATTCCCCTGGGTCCTATAAGCTTGTATGGTGCAAAGTGTTTTGTACTGAATTCTTTGTTCAATGGGTAACCAGTGTAACTCCGCCAGGGTTTCAGTGATGTGATCTCTTTTGCTTTTGCCAGTTAAGATTCTAGCAGCTGTGTTTTGTAATATTTGTTGTGGTCTTAGTGAAGTGTATGGTAGACCTAGTAGGAGGGCTTAAAGGAGCACTGCTGTCCCAATATTTGTGAGTCTGGAAAACTGCCCACAGACGCACGGTGCAGTGCCTTGATGTACAGTACAACTGAGACCGCTGTATATGCACAACCAAAACATTTAGCTACAAAAGAGGCCTACTGGGAATTTGGCTTAAAAGAGCATTGTTATCCCAATATATGTGAGTCTGGAAAACTACCCACAGATGCACGGTGCAGTGCCATGATGTACACTACAACTGAGACTGCTGTATGTGCACACACCAAATTTTTAACTACAAAAGAGGCCTACTGGGGATTTGATTAAAAGAGCACTGCTGTCCCAATATATGAGAGTGAGGAAAACTGCTCACAGGCGCACGGGTCAGTGTCTTAATATACACTACAACTGAGATCACTGTATGTGCACACACCAAACTTTTATTTATTTTTATTTATTTATTTAAACATTTTTCTATACCGTTGTTCAGTGGGTACTGTCACAACGGTTTACATTAAGGCACACAAAAGTGATGCTAAAGTATATTAAATTATACAGGTGCCATTAAGGATTGGTAATATAGTTTGTAAACAATATTAATTGGTAAGTGTAATGAATCATATCCATTTTTCATAGTATCAGTTTACTTTTATCCATTATTGATGAACTACAAATGAAACTTAGACTAATTAACAAATAAAATAATACACATGTTGATTTTGGTTATGTGTTTCTTGTTCATTTGTTTGTACCTGCATTCCCCTGGGTCCTATAAGCTTGTTTAAAGAGCCAGGTTCTTAAATTTTTTCTAAAGGTTTTGTTGTTACTTTGTAATCTTAACTCCAAGGGCATGGTGTTCCATAGTACGGGTCCTGCAAGGATAGTGCTCTTTCTCTTAGTTGTGTTAGTCTTGCTGTTTTGATTGATGGAATAGTAAGAAGTGCTTTGTTAGCTGATCTCAGGTTTCTGTTTGGGACGTGTACGCTAAAGGCTGTGTTCAGCCAATCTGCTTTTTCATTATGTATTAATTTATGTATGGTGCGAAGTGTTTTGTACTGAATTCTTTGTTCAATAGGTAGCCAGTGTAACTCCGCTGGGGTTTCTGTGATGTGATCTCTTTTGCTTTTGCCAGTTGAGATTCTAGCAGCTGTGTTTTGTAATATTTGTAGTGGTCTTAGTGAAGTGTATGGTAGACCTAATAGGAGGGCTTAAAAGAGCACTGCTGTCCCAATATATATGAGTCTGGAAAACTGCACACAGATGCCTTCTCTTATTTCAAACGGCCGCTAAGAAATCACTGTGAACCAAAAGAATGAATCTAATATGATATGTTTTATTCATGGGGGATCACCTTGTGTTTCGCGAACCCACAAATCAAACGAACAGGGATTAATGTGTTGCAGCTTGCGTTTTTAAGCCAAATCCCCAGTAGGCCTCTTTTGTAGTTAAAAGTTTGGTGTGTGCACATACTGCAGTCTCAGTTGCAGTGTACATCAAGGCACTGCACTGTGCGTCTGTGGGCAGTTTTCCAAAATCACAAATATTGGGACAGCTGTGCTGTTTTAAGCCAAAACCCCAGTAGGCCTCTTTTGTAATTAAGTTTGGTGTGTGCACATACAGCAGTCTCAGTTACAGTGTACATCAAGGCACTGCACTGTGCGTCTGTGGGCAGTTTTCCAGACTCACATATATTGGGAAGGCAGTGCTCTTTTAAGCCAAATTCCCAGTAGGCCTCTTTTGTAGTTAAAGGTTTGATGTGAGCATATGCAGCAGTCTCAGTTGCAGTGTACACCAAGGCACTGCACCGTGCGTCTGTGGGCAGTTTTCCAGACTGATATTTCCCAGGTAGAGAGTACATCAAGCTAGTTTGAGAGAACATTGTACAAATCTCATCTTTGGGTGACTTTCCTCACTCCGAAGGTCATCAAATCTTCACAAGAGTGTACTGTTCTGTTCGTATGTCTCACTCTGAACGTCAAAGTGGCCCCTAACCCCTACAATAACACTATTACTTAAACCTCACCTCCAGTTACTAGGTGGGTCTCATATAGAGGTATAAATACCTAAGTACTAGGAGGACATTAATTGCTAGGTTCTTTCTCTCTCTCTCTCTCACTCTCTCTCTCTCTCAATGCTATTTGCAAAAACATTGCAAAGTGCAATAAAGCCATATCACACAGCTTAATGAAAAAGGTGTAGTTATTTCCCATGTTAAAAACTCCTCCCCCTTTTCCAAATTAGCATTGTACTATGTGAAAACACTATAAACCAGTTTGATAAATGACCCCCCTTAGTCTGCAGTGGAAATGGATTCAAATGACAATCAAGGGTCCCATTTCCATGGTCTGGGATATTGTTACACAGACATAAGAGAAAAAGCACACAATTGCAACTATGGCCATGTTCTAAAGGAAACAAAGAAAGTGTGCATGGGGGTAATTTGCTGGTATGGCAGTTACTACTGATAAGCCTTGATACTTTTGATGCAACTCCAACATTGCACTCTGCTTCAATGGCAGGGGAAAAAAGGGAAGTAGATTTAGACAATAACCAATGAGGGCCCCATTTTACAGTTTGCTGAACTGATGAGCATGGGAATAATCAGTATATAGAAGCAGTTGCTACCCTTAACAGATGGCATGGGATTACTACTCTTTACCAATAAGATTTGATTCTTTTGATGCAACTGCAGCATCACTCTCCGCTTTGAAGGAGAGGGGTAGAGGATGAAAGGAAAGAGAAATTTGGATTCAGATACAACCAACACGAGCCACGGCTTTTTTACAGTCAGACAGTCAGACATTAAGGAAAAAACACCGGACTGCTTCTACAGCCAAGTCCATCAGCAAAGGACATCAAGCAAAAATGACTGATACATGGTTGTAACCTGCACGGCGTGGCAGATACTACCATGGAAGCTTGCTGGGTAGACTGGATATACCATTGGTACTTTTCAGCCATTAGGGATGTGAATCGTTTTTTGACGATTTAAAATATCGTCCGATATATTTTAAATCGTCAAAAATCGTTAGGGCCACGATACAATACCAATTCCCCCGATTTATCGTTAAAAAATCGTAAATCGGAGGGAAGGGGGAGGGCAGGAAAACCGGCACACTAAAACCCCCTAAAACCCACCCCCGACCCTTTAAATTAAATCCCCCACCCTCCCGAACCCCCCCCCAAATGCTTTAAATTACCTGGGGATCCAGCGGTGGTCCAGAACGGCGGCGGTCCAGAACGGCCCCTTCAATTGAATCCTTTTGTCTTCAGCCGGCGCCATTTTGCAAAATGGCCGCCGCAAAATGGCGGCGGCCATAGACAAAAATGATTCGACGCAGGAGGTCGTTCCGGACCCCCGCTGGACTTTTGGCAAGTCTTGTGGGGGTCAGGAGGCCCCCCCAAGCTGGCCAAAAGTTTTCTGGGAGTCCAGCGGGGTTCAGGAAGCGATTTCTTGCCGCGAATCGTTTTCCGTACGGAAAATGGCGCCGGCAGGAGATCGACTGCAGGAGGTTGTTCAGCGGGGGTTCCGGAATGCCGCTGAACGACCTCCTGCAGTCGATCTCCTGCCGGCGCCATTTTCCGTACGGAAAACGATTCGCGGCAAGAAATCGCTTCCTGAACCCCGCTGGACTCCCAGAAACTTTTGGCCAGCTTGGGGGGGCCTCCTGACCCCCACAAGACTTGCCAAAAGTCCAGCGGGGGTCCGGAACGACCTCCTGCGTCGAATCGTTTTTGTCTATGGCCGCCGCCATTTTGCGGCGGCCATTTTGCAAAATGGCGGCGGCTGAAGACAAAAGGATTCAATTGAGGGGGCCGTTCCGGACCGCCGCCGTTCTGGACCACCGCTGGATCCCCAGGTCATTTAAAGCATTGGGGGGGGGGTTCGGGAGGGTGGGGGATTTAATTTAAAGGGTCGGGGGTGGGTTTTAGGGGGTTGGCTCACGATTTTAACGATTTTTCACGATATTTTTAAAACCCAAACGGCAACAATACAATTCCCTCCCCCTCCCAGCCGAAATCGATCGTTAAGACGATCGAGGACACGATTCACATCTCTATCAGCCATCATTTCTATGTTGCTATCTTTATTGATTTTGTAATGCTGTGGTTTCTTTTATATTAAATAATCAATGAAAACGTATTTTCTCCATTGACAGGTAACCTTTATGCAGGAGGTCAAAAAAGCAAAGGCATGTGTTTGGGTAGAAAAGGCAGCAGAGGGCCAACTCGATCAGCAGTGGTAAGCAAACTTCTGTGATACAGCCAAGTATTTTTTTTTATTATGGTAAGAATGAGAACAATGATTTTAGATTCAGTAAAACTAATTTTACTGGAAATGTATTACAAGTTAGAGCCAGTGGACAGGTTTTGACCTTAAACTACAAATGAGTATCGCAATTCCTCCTTTTCCAAACATATCGGAGACAGTATGCTCATGCTGGGCTTTCTGGATCTTTGATCTGACCCGTATGGCATTTCTTATATTTATGTCTTATGTATACAATATAGTCTAGTTTTAGCCATTGTTTAAATGCATGCATCTGACGAAATGACCTTTTGACCTTGTTAGCTTGTGTCTCAATAAATCTGTTAGTGTATAAGATGCAACCAGCTCTTTGATGTTTTTTGCTACTACTGACTAACATGATTACCCCTTTGTAAGTAAAAATATAGACAATGACGGTAACTTTAAAACAAGCGCACACGCCCATATATGCGCATATGTGGGTGCAAGCACGTATGCACATGAATTTTATATCATCTGCGCAATTGCACACACATTATATAAAAGATGCTTATTCACACACATGTATTCTCCTAATTTTAAGCATTTGCATGAGGAAATGTTATTCACATATTTTTCTTGGCATTTGTCATCTTCTGCACACACAAGTCAGTGTAAGCAATGTGAACCCTTGTTTCTATGGAGAGGTTGATGCAGCCTATGGAGCGAGCCCTATCGGCCCTCACCGACAGCTGGCAGAGGTTTGCTGGCAACAGAATGGTCTAGGGCTTCACCCATACCAGCCTTTTCCCCCACAGGTTAAGCCTTGGGTTCCAGGCACCAGCAGGACTTAGGCGAGAGTCTCTACAGGAACAGCGAGGGCAGTGGTTCAGGGCCAGGCAAGGGCCAGAGGCAGGTGATGAGCAAGAAAAGTCAGAGTCCAAGCAAGGGATCAGTGGCAGGCAACAATCTAGAGTACCCAGTGTCCAGGCAAGGGTCAGGAGAGGATCAGGTGTTTCAGTAAATGTACATGGAACATATTAGGTGTCCTCAATGTGGCTGGAAGCATGACCTGATACATCACAGGCCCTATCTGCCACAGGACCAGGAATGAGTCAATGAATCTGGGCACCAATAGAAGGAAAGGGATTCTGAGGGGCAAGTTCTGCATGCTTAGCTATAGACAGTTTCTGGGCTTGAATTGGAGAGATGGCTTGTCTCTTGTACTGAGCTGCCACCTTGGAGATCAGTTGATTGATTCACAGCCAAAGATCCTGGAGCTCTTGAGCTGTGAGGCGGGCTGCAAGAAAGGCTACTGAGAATGGCAGAGTCAGAGGGAACTGTGGATACTTACTGTAGATGACATGGAAGGGCGAGGAGCCAGTGGAACTGCTGACATGCTTGTTCTGTGAGAATTCAGCCCATGATAGGAGGATATCATATATATATATATATATATATATATATATATATATAAAAATGTTAAATAGTTTGTATGTTGTCGCTAATCTCGCCTACCGCTTAACCGAATGCGTTCAAATTTGCACACAACATTCACTTCCCATACGGGAAGGATCTTATACACTTACATTACATATAGGTCACACATGTGACAGGTAATACAAGTTTAAAAATTGCTTACACAAAACAGCGACATCTGGTGGCCGTCGGCGCAAGTGCAACCTCTTACACCTTTCACATACACTCACACACCACACCTCACCCCCACACAGGGCTATTGTCTTTCATTCACACTCCCTCATAACACACAGAAATCCACACTCATCACACCACACACCCCCACCCACACGCCTGCCAATGTCACTTACTTCACCCACCCTCCCAAAACACACCAAAACATGGATTCCTGGCTGCTACATTGGGAAGCCACGTATTTCACACACCCTCCGAATTTAAATTAAAGTACCCTCTTCCACCCACCCACGCACTGCACTCCGATCACACACTACACCTGAAACAAGTCCATGCTTCTCCGCCGGCACCACAGGAACGGTCCGGGACACATCGCATTCAGTAGGGCCGTCGGATGCCATCAACCAAAATGGCGCCGGCGGACCTTGCCCTTACTATGCTATACGGAGACAACAATGATGTCGGTACACCATGTGACATAGTAAGGGCAAGAGCCCGTCGGTGCCATATCCTCAGCGGACATTTGCCCTTACTAGGTCAGGAATCCTAACGCACATCTTTCACCGGTGAAGTTTTGCGACATGGCAGCCGGCGGAACAAACCCTAGCACACACCCTCGCCACCGGCTGGCAGTTTACACAGGTAGCCGGGGAGGAGCACGGTGGAGGACCGTTTTTATTTTCCGCCGCACGTTTTTCACAGGGGGGGAACTCATTCTCCACATCTCCTGAGAGGGGGGCTGTAGCGTGGGTTGCTGTATTTCGCCGGATTTGGGGGGAGGCCAGGAAGGTGTGCTTGCATATTTAAACTATTCTTTGCTGGTGCTGTTCATTTGGGGTACAAAAAAAAAACAAACCACACAAACTGTAACCTTTACTGCTCTGTTCTGTTTTTTCAACTTAACCAGGCTCAGCCACAGCAACGCGTGAACTGATTGCTTTCAAATTTGGACACAAGCTTCACCTCACATACGGCAAGGTTATTCTACACTTACGTTACATATATGTCCACACCGGGGGCTGGAAAAAAGTTTTAAAATTTGGTTCCACAAAACAGCGACATCTGCTGGACGTAAGCGCAAGGTCTTACACCTTGCACAAATGCTCACACCCCACACACACGTAACCAATGTTTGGGATTCACACACCCTCCAACCAGACACAAATCCACCCTCCTCACACCCCCCCGCACACATGCCAATTGTACTTACTTCACACACCCTCCCAAAACACACAAAAACCCACAAAATTCCAGCATGCTACACTGGGAGGCCACTCACATGCCACATGTTTGCTATTCCCACACCCTACGAACTCACACAAAAACACCCTCCTCACACCCCCCACACCCATGACTTTTCTACTTACTGCCCATACCCTCAGAATGCACGCAAAACGGCAGAATAGTTCGGGCTGCTCCAGCTGGGGGGGGGGGGGGGGCAACACCTCTCCATGACACATCGCATATACTACGGCCATCGGCTGCCAGTAATCAAAATGGTGCCGATGGCTCTGTCCTTTACTAGGGCACTCGGGAATGCCAATGGCAGCAGTAGCCCATGTGACATAGTAAGGGCGAGGGCCCGTCAACGCCATTTTCTGGACTGGCAACTGGCGCACCTTCGCCCTTACTATCTGAGCGAGACGACCGCTCCCATTGCTCCACCCCACTGACAGAGTAAGTTCTAACAGCCATTAGAGACAGTTTCAGTGCTGGCTGCCAAGGGCCCGGCGCTAATACTTCCATGCCAGAACGAACGCTCCACCGACTACCATTTTTGACAGGTATTGGCGGGCCTGCAGGGGGGGGTGTGGGGATGTTCTTGCGTCCGTGTTCGGGGGGGGGGGGGGCGGGGGGCGGTTATCCCCATTCTCTTTTCTTTCTTTTCCACTTAACCTGGCTCTGCCACTGCAATGCGTGGCCGGGTACAGCTAGTATATATATATATATATATATATATATATATATATATATATATTGGGACACATATTGTGTATATAAGTTTGCTATATTGCCTTCATGCCTAATGCTCTCTTTCCTACGTGCACCCTCTCTTGCACCTCCCAGTTCTTCTTTACCCTGTTTTTTGTAACTGCTCTCTTCCTTCTTTGTTTTCCCCCTGTTACATGTAAACCGGCATGATATCTATGATGAAGACCGGTCAAGAAAAAACAAGAAAATTGTTGATATATTGGCAGAAGATGATCTTGAGAATTCGATTATTTCTTTCAGTTTGGCCATTTCCTTGCTGATAGTAGACTGTAGTGAAATCCAACATAATTCCAAATTTCTTACAAAGACCTTTCCAGTAGGTCATACAGGATGTGAGAGGGTAGCCTATGTAAGTGGTAGATGTGCTGAATGAAGAGAGGGGCTAACATGGGAACAGAGGGCAAGCCTAGGAGAGGAACAAAATGTGCCATCTTGGAGAATCTGTCCACCACAACCCTTATCGCGGTGTAGAAATGAGAGAGAGGGAGGCCCATGATGAAATCAGTGGACAAGTAGGTCCAGGGTTCCTTAGGGCTGGCAATGGCTGTAACAGCCCCCAAGGTTGGGCATGAGTGGACTTACGCTGTACACAGGCAGGGCATGACATAATTATAAATCATTCATTGAGTTGCCAAAACAACAGCATCAAAGCCTTCAATCTTCAATTAAAACACAATTTCTCAAACATTACACCTCAACACCCGACGTTGCTGTGGGTAAACACTATCATCATAGGAATTGTGCAAGATGGAACACAGTACTTTTTAAAAAAAAATTGTTGAATTTTCTATTGGAAATAAAATTCTCCAATATTAATGACTTTCAAATCACATATCAAAAAGTCATTAATATTGGAAAATTTTATTTGCAATAGAAAATTCAACAAAAATGTTTTTTTTTTAAAGTACTGAGTTCCATCTTACACAATTCCTATGATGATAGTGTTTACCCACAGCAACATTAGCTGTTGAGGTGTAATGTTTGAGTAATTGTGTTTTAATTAAAGATTGAAGGCTTTGATGCTGTTGTTTTGGCAACTCAAATAATAGTCACAGCGTGCCTGGTGTGAATGTTTGTAGTAGTTTAATCATATCATTCTTTACCTGTGGGTACCATTGGTGACACCGGATAAGTTCAAGAATACGGGTGACTCCAGAGTGCCCTGCCAGGTGCAAATCATGAGCCAGTTCTAACAATTTTTTGCAATGATGCTTCGGTTCTATAGTCTTCCCAGGGGGTACCGATATAGTAGCAATGACGATGACCCTTGCAGGATCAGTGATATGTTGAGGGAGCTCTGTTATATCTTCCATCTGGAAGAAGCAGGAGAGGGCATCAACTCTCTGATGCTTAGCTGCTGGTCAGTAGCTAACAGAGACCATTGGGCCTGCCTTGGGTTGAGCTGATGCACCTGTTGAAGGTACTCCAGGTTCTTGTGGTCTGTGTAGATCATGATCTGGTGTTTGGCCCCTTCTATGAGATGTCACTATTCTTCCATCACAAATTTTACCACAATGATTTCCTGATCCCCAACTGTGTAATTCTTCTGAGCCAGAGAGAACTTCCTGGAAGAAAAGAAGCATAGCAGGAGGGTCACTATGTTCACTGAAGACAGAATCCTATCCCAAGGGTAGAAGTATCTACCTCTAGGATAAAGGGATGATCAGGATCTGTATGCCATAGGCAGGATCCTTGGGAGAATGCTTGCTTAAGTGCCTGGAAGGCATCAGTGTCTTCTGTAGAGCAACACCAGGTATCCATTCCTTTTTTGATTAAGACAGTGAATGACACTGTGAGGGTTGAATATTCAGAAATGAATTGACAGTGGTAGTTACCAAATTCTAGAAAACGCTGTATGGCCTGAAAGTCTACCTGCCAATGCCAGTCTAGGATGGCTTTTTCTTTCATAGGATCCATGTGAAAGCCAGTCCAGGAGATGATATAATACAGGGTAGGAAGTTGTTCTTGCTCAAAGAGACATTTCTCTAATTTTGTGTAGAGGTAGTTGTCTTGTAGTCTTTGCAGCACCTGTTTAACATGCTTCTGGTACTGGCTCAGAGATTGAGAGTAGATGATGTCATTGAAATACACCACTACATGAGAATACAGGAGATCCCAAAATATTTCAATCACCATATTTTGCAATACTATGAGGGCATGGCATAACTAAGTATTCATAATGCCTGTCTCAAGTATTGAACGTTGTTTTCCATTTGTCTTCTTTGCAGATACGTATAAGATTGTATGTTCCCCGCCGATCTAACTTGGTGAAACTTTTTGCCCCTTGTAGTTGATAGGAAATCTCAGAGATGAAAGGTAGTGGCTATTGGTTCTTTTTTGTGAGGACATTGAGGCCCCTGTAGTCAATACAGGACCTGAGGTAACGGTCCTTCTTGCCTACTGTTACGCTCTCCTTCTCCAAAGGGGAGGAGCTAGCAATCTGATATGCTCACCTCCTCCAGAGGGGAGGAGTTAGCAATCTGCTGTCGCTCACTCCACCAGGAGGGCAGAGTTGGCAAGCTGTTCTGCTGTGCTCCTGAAAGGGGAAGGAGTAGCGATATGACATGATCTGCCCCTCCAGAGTGGAGGAGTTAGCTATCTGTAATTCTATTAGTGAACTGCTGTTAGATGCTCCCTTAAGGAAAGTAAGTGGCAAGTTGTATCAATCTGCTAAGGAGTAGCAATCTGTTATGGATCAACTCTCCAAGGAAGAGGAGTTGGCAATAGGTATATAGTACTTCGCTATTGAGATAGCAATCTATCATGCCCCCTGCTACAGAGTAGCAATCTGTATATATATATAAGCTGCTGGCAAGTCTCAGAGAAAGAGGAGTAGCTGTCTATATAATACTTCCGTGAGTGGAGTCAGTGGTCTGTAGAGGTTGGCTCCCACAAGGTGACACTAGTGAAAGGAATGACCACTTAGAGGAAATGGTGAATCCCTGGGCCGATGGCAGATGACAGCGCCCCCAGGATGAGATCCTGAGAGGAACCACCGGCTAGGCTAGAATATGAGATAAACACAATAGTTCTTTATTAGACTGGAAGCTGGACCACCAGAGGTGGAAGTAGTGAGTCGCTGTGTCCGGCAAGGCTGAAGTCCTTCTGATACTGGAATATAATCTCTGGGTCGCTGAGCTGTAGAGAGAGACTAGAAGTAGTGAGTAGACAGGGTATACTGGATACAAGATGGTACACTCACAATAGTAGATGTCTGCAATGGTCTCTATGCCACAGAGAGTCTTCAGTACATTCAGGAACAGGAGTGGTAGGCGAGCACTGGTTCCCACAAACAGTCTGTAATAAGAACTCACAATTGATGTATATGAAATGGCTTCTAGAGTAGAAGAGAGTCTGTATAAGATTCTAGGAACATGGGCCCTCGTGGAGCGAGTAACGGTTCCTATCTGTAATCTTGCCAATGTAACTCTTGATCTCTGTACCTGCGATAACATCTTGGACGGAAGGGAGTCTTCAGAGCAAAAGGTATGTAGGCCCTCGTGGAGCGAGGACCAATTCCTATGTAATAGAACTCACTGTGTTCACGTCCGTGATTGCTTCCAGGAATGAGGAGTCTTCCGAGTGTTCTGGCAATCTGAAATCAAGAAGAGAGAGCGGAGCCCCCGTGGAGCGGGTACTCCTGGCAAGTTTGAAAAGGCCGAGCAGTGTGGACTGGTTCCCCGGCTGACTCGGATCATTGTTGCAAGTATCGTGGACTGCCGAAGCAAGTCCCATTGGAGTTCCTTGCTAACTCGTTAGAGGTTAGCAAACAAAGACCTTTTAAAGTGCAAATGGATGACATCACTACGGGGGGACGCCCCCGAGGTTCGCGCCCTTGCTGGTACAAAGTCTGGAGCGCGCGCACGCACATGCCCTTACGTCGTCAGGAACATGGCGGATCTGTAGCATCAGGCCAGTCCGGGGGAACTGGAACCAAGAGGTGGAGAGAAGCCACGGCTGCACTGTCCTTCAGAGTCAAAGGGAGTCGCATCCCAGGTAGAGAGGGTGGAGCGAGGGGTGAGAAGAGGCATGAACGCAACACCTACAAAGAAGACTCATGCTCCAGCTGTGGAAGAAAATGGTCAGATTAAGCCCTTTTCCAAAATTTCTTTGTTATATTAACTCATAGTCTCTGTCTCAGAAATTGATAAAGGGTAGACCCTTCCCCATGGGGGCACCTTCTATGGCAGAAGGTCTATGGCACCATCATAGGAATAATGAGGGGCAGAATTTCAGCCCACTGTTTGAAGAATATGTTGGAAAAGGCAGCATATTGTGGCGGCAGCCTTGGTATGGTGGTGGCCATCGTCAAGACAGGCGGAGGATGGATGGGAGTGGGACTCTAATGTGTCAGCTCCAAGGAGTTCCACTTAATGATTGACTGGTGCTGTTGAAGCCAGGGCAGGCCCAGAATAACAGGATTCATCACTCTTGATATTATATGGAATGAGATGGTCTCCTTGTGGAGAAGACCATTCTGGAGACTGAGTGGCATGGTTATCTTCATGAGATGGCCTGGGAGAGGGTCCCCATACAGAGAGGATATGGTTACAAGGTATTCAAAGGGGATTGTAGGAATATGGTGCTGATGGACAAGAGCTTCATCAATGAAGTTCCTACCTGCTCCAGAGTCAAAGAAGGCTTCTATAGAAAGCTGAAAGTAATGACGGAAAGGAGCGTGTTCAGCCTATGGTTGCTTCCTGATCAACCCTAAGCATGAGAGTTTCCTGATTTCTTGGGGCACTGTGATGCCAAGTGTCTTTGACCAGCACAGTATAGACATAAGCCTAACTGTCTTCTCTATGATAAGCTGTCCTTCGGGGGACAGTTTAGCATGGCCCAGCTGCATAGGGTCCTCTGGAACTCTCGGTTCTGAAGTAGGTACTGGAACTAGAAGATGCTGGAAGCGAGGAGCCAATACGACAAGGCGCCAGATAGCCTTAGTCTCCTGATTCAGTTCTTGAAACCGCCAGTCAAGGCGGTTAGCCAGTGAGATTAAGGCATCCAAAGTTGTGGGGATGTCTCAGCTGGCCATTTTGTCTTTTATCCTGCTGGAAAGGCTTTGCCAAAAGATGGTGGTGAGGCTGTCATCTCCCCATTGTAGCTCTAATGCAAAGGTTTGAATCTGTATAGCGTAATCCCTAACAGTTTATGAACCCTGTTGAACCCGAAAAAACTTGGCCGCTATGGAAGTAGCTCGGCCCAGATCCTCAAAAACGAGTTAGAATTGGTGAAGGAAGTCTGAGAGGCTCTGAAGAAGAGGATCAGCATACTCCCACATGGGAGATGCCCTGGCCAGTGCTGTGTCATCTAGTAGTCCAGGAGCAGTAGGGGGTCCTTAATCAAGAAAGTCACTGGGTTCCTTGAGCGGCGTGGAGCCACAGGGAGATGAGCCTGTGCTGGTGTCAGGGTGTCCATGAAGGCTGCGAGCTCTCGAGGAACCCAGTGACTTTCTTGATTAAGGACCCCCTACTGCTCCTGGACACATTGGACCAGGCCCAGAATGGCCTGGAGCAAAGTCAAGTGCACAGATTTTAGCATGAGTTTTTGCTTCCATGGTAAGCTTCTTTTCACATTTTTTATTTGCCTTCCTTATCAATGCTTTGCATCTAACATTTCAGTGCTTATGCTTTTTCCTGTTTTCTTCATTTTGATCTCTTTACCATTTTTTGAAAGATGTTCTTTTAGTTATAGCCTCTCTCACTTCACCTTTTAACCATGCCAGTATTCATATAGACTTCCTTCCACTTTTTCTATTGCAAACATATTACTGCATGGCTTTATTCATATTTCAAGAAGTGAAAATCAGCTTTTTTATAATTATAAAGTTAAATGTCAATGTCTACAGGGTAAAGGAAAAAAAAGCTAGTCAAAGTTTATTAGTTCAGTACAAAAGTAACACTCTATATATTTTTTGCTCTTTATTTTTGCGAGTGCTTAAAGAGGAAGTCAAACCAAAGGGGTTATTTTCCAAGCCGCGTTATGGCCTTTTTGCATGCGAAAAATAGCTTAATGCATGGTGTGACACTAATTTGGGAAAGGATTTCTGTCCAAGTAGGATGGCTTTGTGAAGCCATATTCAACAGTTTTAATGCCAGAAATAACTATACCTTTTTCATTTGTGTTAAGCTGTGTTGCACTTTGTGATCTTTTCACAAAAAGCATTTTAGGAAAGAGAGAGACAGAGAGAGAGAACCTAACTATAAGTTCTGTATAGTAGTTAGATATTTATACCTCTCTATGAGGCCCACCTAGTTACTCGAGGTGAGGTTTAGGTAGTAGTGTAGGGGTTAGGGGCCACTTTGACATTCAGAGTAAGACGTACGAACAGAACAGTACACTCTTGTGAAGATTTGATGTCCTTCGGAGTGAGGAAAGTCACCCAAAGATGGGATTTGTACAATGTTCTCTCAACCTAGCTTGATGTTACCCAGGTAGAGAGTCCATCAAGCTAGGTTGAGAGAACATTGTACAAATCCCATCTTTGGGTGACTTTCCTCACTCCGAAGGACATCAAATCTTCACAAGAGTGTACTGTTCTGTTCGTACGTCTTACTCTGAATGTCAAAGTGGCCCCTAACCCCTACACTACTACCTAAACCTCACCTCGAGTAACTTGGTGGGACTCATATAGAGGTATAAATACCTAACTACTTAAAGATCTAGATCTCTCTCTCTCTCTCTCTCTCCATGAAGCACAATGAATCCTGGCCCAAAAGAGATATGTAACTTTTATTCTTGCATTAACCAGTAATATTGAGCAACATAAACTGTATTATATTTCTAATTGTTTAAAATAATTAAACTTGAAACTAGTGCATACAAATATATAAGAATGCATTATACACAATTATTCTGAAGGTGACTGAGTCAGTGATTAAAAGAAAAAAACCATGATAAATCCAAGCAATGCTGAATGTGTCAGAGTAAGTTCATGTTTAAAGGAGAGAATATGCATTCTGGTTTGGCCCACCACACTGTAAGTATGAAAGCTGTCTTTATTACACCTTTGAAAAGGGTACTTCCTAGATGGCTAAGAGTGCATATTATAAGTGGGAGAATATAAACTGGAAAAATTATGAGGAGTTTGGAATTAATATCCACCCTCTAGTAACCTTTGTAGTGGTCTAATAAAACATGAATTATTTTTAAAATCCTTCTGTATATGGTTTATGTTAGGATTTAACCATTTCAGTGGCTTGTGATGCAGGAAGAAATGTCTGCTTTTCCAAAACCATTTCTATGGAGACAAATAGTTTCTTGCTTTTCCCATTACGGACAGGCAGTGGTGAGGAAGAACTGAAGGGAAGGTGATGGGAGGATCAGAACTGTGCCAACTCATTTGCAGTCTTCTCTTTACCACTTTTGTAAAAGTCAGTTCCCATTTTTTTAAATTTTTTACCTGTGTCTTGGTAAATTTTTAAAGTTGTGGTGATGTCTTTTTTTGGGAGGGGTGAGGGGATGATTATAGCCTACTGAACAATTTATTCAGCAACAATGATTTGCTGTAACATCATTATCATACAAATAATTATCATATGACATTAGTATCTTTAAAGATATGAGATTAGCCATGGAAAAAAAATGTACAATGTTCTAAAATAGTCAAGACAGTGATGTCTTTTCAAGCCTTTGCTTTTAAAGTTCAATTTCAAATTACAGTCAAATATATTGGCCTTTTCAGAATGTTGTGTCTTCTGATGAATGCTGCACATGCTCATGAAATTGTACTATGGGAATTTCCATTAGCATACAATGTAACCTTCCTATACAAGTCAGTAAGTTGCTTTGGTAGTTACAAAAGTGGCAAATGAAATTTCTAGTTCTATAGCACATTGTGGAGCATGATGATATAGATAATGTATATGGGACTGAAAGTATATCTTGAATATAATCCTTATAGTTAATGCACTGTTCTTGTCATGGTTTAAAATATTCAGGCTCACAAGAAGGTAATGCATTGTGCCATATTTCATATGAATCAGGACATCTAAACTGCAGTAGTTTAATGCTGAGAATTGTGGATCATTTGTGGGTCTCATCTGATTTAGAGCTCAGCATACTTCATGCTGTTATGAATCCTCCTGTAGCTGTGCTACGGGAGGATTCTCACCTCTTTCCTGGAGGCCGCTCCGAAGCCGGGGTCTCGCTTACAAACTATCCAGGATTTGCTCCAGGGCCTGGGAGACCTTCGATGTCCTTGAGGCCTGCCTGAGTCTTGCTTGGGTCTGCATGGACTTCCTGGTTTGGGCCACGCCCTTCTCCCTAGGGGCCAGCCCGCAGCACTTCTCCTCAGTTACAGGGCCAGCTAGGTGTGGCCCATCCAAACTCCTCCCAGGGAGTTGCCTGACTTCAGCCCTATAAAAGAACATCAACTTCCAGTCAGCTTTGCCTTTGCAAATAGCCAGTTGTCTGAGGAGCTTCTTCTTGGATGCCATGGTCCTGCTCTTGTTTGGTGTTCCAGTATTCCAAGAGATGCCTCTTCATTTTGTCTCTGCTGTTCCTGATCCCGGTCTCTGATGTCCTGATGTTCTTGACGTTCTTCGTCAATGCCCTCCTGATGTTCCAGAAGGCCTGGCGTCCTTGATGGCTAGAGGTCCGTATGTACCTGATCTTCCTGATGTCCCTGCAATTTTCCAGCTCCCCGAGTTCTCCAGATGGCCACCCCGAGGGTAAATCCGTTCCGTCAGTTCCTGTTTCTGATCATTGGAGCCTCTACCAGTTGGATTCCTTTCCTGAGCCTGCCCTGCTCCCGCATGGTATGTGACCAGCCTCCTTAAGTAGTGTAGGGCATGTAGAGGATAGGGTGCTCTGTGACCAGCCCATTGGGTCTGCCCTGAGTAGTGGGCTGTGTAGGGCACCCTGAGGAACACTGCCCACTTGTCTTCGTCTAAGTGTTCCAAGTCCTTTTCGTCTTGTCTGGATTTCCCAAGGTCCGTAAGAGTTATCCTTGCCTCGGATGTTCCTGATGCACTGAGCCTCCATCTACTCTAGTTCCAGATGCCTTCCATGGGAGAGCTTCCACCCGCTCGCTCTTCCAGAAGTCTTTCGTTCCTGTTGTTGATGCCTTGTGTTTTTCTCCTGAGTCCTGAAGCCTTCATCTCAGCCTTCAAGCATCATCCCTTGTCCGCCCTCGCCTCTTGTCCAGCCTGCCGCCTGTGCTGCTCCCTGCAGCAGGTGCAAAAGGGCTGGGAGTAGTCGGAGGACCACTCAGACCAACCTTGTGTGGTTGGCCTCATTCAAGCATGCAGGTCGGCAGGGGCCTGGTCACCTCTAATCTAGACGAGGTCCGTCTTACTGCAAGGGGCACACATCTCACCCCTAGCGCTCCCAGCCAGCAGAGCGCAACACATGCTTAATACTTTTTCTTACTCTATGTTCATTTTTGCTCTGGTTTGCATTTCTGATTACTAAACTTTTAAGAACATAAGATATACCATACTGGATCAGACCAAGGATCCATCAAGCCCAGTAGCCTTTCTCCAACAGTGGCAAATCAAAGTCAAAGTCACAAGTAACCAAACATTAAATAGATCCCATGCTATTAATACCGCAGCTGCATGCAGCTCCATGCAGTGGCTGTCCCCTATTGATTAATAGCTATTTATGGACTTCCCTAGGAATATATTTAAACCTTTTTTAAACCCAGCTACACTCGCTGCCTTAAACACATCCTTTGGCAATGAATTCCAGAGCTTAATTGTGCATTGAATGAGATAATTTTCTCTGATTTGTTTTAAATGTGCTACTTGATTACTTCATGGAGTGCCCCCTCATCCTTGTATTATTCAAGAGTAAATAACCATTTCACATTTACCCATTCAAGTCCTTTCATGATTTTTAGACCACTATCATATTCCCCCTCAACCATCTCTTCTCCAAGCTGAACAGCCCTAACTTCTTTAGCCTTTCCTCATACAGAAGCCATTCCATGCCCTTCATCATTTTGGTCACCCTTCTCTGAACCTTCTCCAGTGCAAATATATCTTTTTTTCAGATGTGGCATACAGAACTGCACACAGTATTCAAGATGCAGTCTAACCATTGATCAATACAGAGGCATTATGGCATCCTTGTTTTATTTACCATGCATTCCCTTCTTAATGATTCCTAACATTCACTTTGCTTTTTTGACCACCACAGCACTCTGAACCAATGATTTCAATGTAATATCAACTATGATGCTCAGATCTTTTTCCTGGGTATTAACTACTAAAATGGAGCCTAACAACATCATGTAGCTATAGCATGATTTATTTTGCCCTATATATACCACCTTGCACCTGTCCACATTATTTCATCTGCCATAAGGATGCCCAATCTTCCAGTCTCACAAGGTCCTCCTGCAATTTATCACAATCTGCTTGTGATTTAACTACTCTGAATAATTTTGTGTCATCTCCAAATTTGATCACTTCACTCATCGAACCTCTTTCCAATCATTTAGAAATATATTTAAAAACACTGGTCCAAGTACAGATCCCTGAGGCACTCCACTGAAAAGCTTTTTCTGCCAGGAACACAAGGTTGCCTCCAATATAGGGATCAAAATCATCTGAAAAAAATAGCAGAATCTTAGCAACACAATCATTTTTATTACCACAATTCAACCCATCCAGGTGAAGTCATCTCTGTCCTAAGTATCCAAGTCCTGAAAAATGTTCCGCCCTAAAATAACATAATTTAATGTGAATAACTATTCGAGATGGGATCCTATATTTTCCCCAAGATACTTCACCCTTTTCATTTGATACCTTAAATGGAAACCTATTCTTAACCATACTCTACCCTTCAGATGCTACTGATGTGTTTGCGCATCCCGGCCGCGTGGGTGCCGCAACCTGGCCTGCTCACCTCGCGCTGCCCTCATCTAGCTCCGGTCTTGCTCCTGCTGCCAGCTCCCACTGATCCCATCGCTCACCACAGCCCTCTCCAGCTTCCTCCACGCTGCAGGCCTTGCAGCAGAGCTCCCGTCAGGGCTCTGCATCTTTGGCCGCCTCGGCCCTGCCCCTAGGCGTGCATGCGGCCGATGTCCTCAGATTTAAAGGGCCAAGCGTGGGAAACCCGATGGGGGCACAGATTGATGACATCACTTGAAAGCCCTATATATAACATGGCCCTGTCCCAGGACCTCACCTTAGCAATCGGGTCGACACCGTGATGTAGTAGTTTGCATTTTCCTGTGTTCCAGTGTCTCTTTGTTCCAGTGTCTCCTTGTTCCTGAGTCTCCGTGTGTTCCTGTATCCTTACTCAGGTAGTACTTCTCAGACTGATCTCTGGTACTGACCTCGGCCTGTCTGACTACTTTCTTGTCTGCTGCCTGGAACTGACCACTGCCTGCCTGACCACTCTCGTCATCTGCTGCCTGGAACTGACCCTCACTTGCCTTGACTATGCTCAGACTGACCTTGGTATTGACCCCTGCTTTGGCTGACCACTTCTGGACTGATACTCTGGCTCTGACCCTTGCCCTTCACTTGGGACACTTTCTTCTGGCCTACTGTGACAACCAGACCAACCTGCTTGGAATCCACCTGCAGCCTTCACCTGACTAGACCTGCAGGCGATGCCTGCCTTGCCCGGAGAACCTTCCTTAACTGTTACCTCCCTGTCTACTTGCAACCTGCTAGAACAATGTATCATCCCAGAAAGAGACCTCTATATAAAGTTCATAGAGGCAGCTGTGTGACAACTGAGGAGGAGTCACATAGGTGTGGAGGACAGAGATTCCCCAATGCCTAAGAGCAGAGAGTAATGAGGCTTGCTGTTGCTTGGGACCAGGCAGACTCCTTAGCTATTAGGTAGGACCAAGGTAATGCAGGGGTGAGAGTTAGTCTGAAGTCTTCATAGTCCCAAGCAATAGCAGGCCTCATTGATGTCTGCTATTGGCAGTGATTAATCTCTATCCTCCACACATCCATGATGCCTCCTCAGTTGTCACACAAAAGCTGCTATGAGCTTTATATAGAGGTCTCTTTCTGGGATGGCACAGTCTTCTAGCAGTCAGCAAGTAGAGACATCTTTTTTTAAACTGTCATACCTAAAAATGCTTTATTTAGTGCCTTTTAAGTAGATTGAGGACATAAGTAAGGGGCCCTAAGTAATCTCTTGTGGGGTGAATAGTGTCACTTCCCCTAACACCATACAAGAATTACATGTACACTATGTACTCTCTGGGTCTTGAACCTGCAGCTGCACATGTTGCTCCCTAGAGATGAACAAGATCTAGTGCTTTATGTATTTTTCAAGTAGGTTTCTGACTAAAGACATATGTGATGACAGCATTTGGTGCTAGATCCAGAGAGGAAGTCCATTGTTTGGTCTTATTTATTTTATTTATTTAAAGGTTTTTATATACCGCGGCACGTTTCAAACATCACCTCAGTTTACAATGAACATAATTTAGCAACAAGCTTTGCAATCAATTTAGTAAGAACGAGCATATATCGCATGAAGTAGAAGAACATAGCAGTAAATCAACATTTATTACTATTGAATCTGGCCTAATCTCCTAGTAGAAACTATGTATAATTGGATACATTCAAACAAATGCAGAACATAGCAGTAAATCAACATATATTACAATTGAATCGGCCTAATATCATAGTAGAAACTATTTATAATTAGATACAATCAAGCAAGTGCAGTAAGAGGAGTAAGGAATGGGATGTAATTGGAGTGGGGCAATAAAATGAATGAAGAACATTGTGTATTCAATGTTAGGCGATGTATCTTCACAATGGAAGAGGACAATAGTTTGTTATAGCTACAGTATAACATTTGCATAGCTATGCAACTAATTTAGTCACCAACAGAGTGAAGACATTGCTACAGCACCTTTAGCCAAGCATAATGTATAATGTTACACTTGTTCAATTACGTTTATACTAGTTCATAATTATTACTACCTTGTTCTATGTACTACGCTCTGTCGTATTGTTTTTGTTTCCTGTAAACCGCCGTGATATCCTTGGATGAACGACGGTATATAAAAATCTATAAATAAATAAATAAATAACTTTCTACAGCTCTTCCACTGGACAGCATATGGAGGTGAATACTAGCCAAATATTGCCCATCTCACATGCATGCCCATGTACCCAAGAGTTAGTTAAGCATATGTTCTCTGGAGAAGGCATTATAAGCCACTTGTGAAGCTCCACAGTTAGGAGTTTCATGTTTTGCTCTTGCTGTCTTTCTTGGGAGCATACAATGAGATTTTAGTTTTTTGGCCTAGGCCATACTGCCTTGCATGTGAGAAATGTGCCTAGTTTGAATGGCCAATGGCACTCTAGCATGCAAGGTCATGTAGGACCCAAAGCTTTTACCTAGTGAACCCTTAAAACAAAAACCACATAATTAAAACATACAACCAGAAAGTAAAGTTCAAAGCATGCGATTGCTTTATTAAATACCTTTGTAGTCACCAGAATCATAGCAAGTCAATGTCTTTGGTAATCACATTCTGCATGGACAAGATATTAAATAGCACATGACATTGTAACAGAAATGAACAGCACATTTAGTGGAGACATGTACATATAAACACAGAAATGATGGCAGAAAAGGACCAAATGGTCCATCCAGTCTGCCCAGCAAGCTTATGGTAATATCTTCTGTGCCATACAATTCACCTCCATGCTTATCAGCTTCCCAGACCATCAAGCCAGGGGCCTTGTTGGATGCTGTTTGAGTCCAATTCCCCATCACCTCTTGCCATTTAAGCAGAGAGCAATTGCTACAAATGGCAACATCACATATACAGTATTATGATCTTATCCTATTGCAAAATCATGATTACTACAAAGAACCTAGAAAGTAGAAGTGGCAACCCAATATCATTTCTAATGTTAGAGCTGATGCCAGTACAGCAATGTAGTGCAAGTGAAGTCCCAGACAGTCCATGTTGAAAGAGTAAACTCAAAGAAGACTGCTTAAGAGCCATGGCAGCAAAGTTCAAGAGAAGACCCAGATAGTCCATGTTGAAACATTGTACTCAAAGGCAACAGCCTAAGGGCCATGATAGCAAAGTTCAAGTCACAGGCAGCAGGACCAGAACTGTACAGTACAGCATGGAGGCAGCAGGACCATGACTGGAGAGAGCAGCATGAAGGCAGCAGCCCTAGGATATGAGACATCAGCATGGAGGCAGCAGCAGGATCATGACTTGAAACCACATCAAGGAGGCAGGACTATGGGTAGAGCATAGAGGAGGGCAAAACAAATAAGCAGCCGGTCAACACATGCAGAGAGTAGACCATCT
Organism: Rhinatrema bivittatum; assembly: GCF_901001135.1. Lineage (NCBI taxonomy): Eukaryota > Metazoa > Chordata > Amphibia > Gymnophiona > Rhinatrematidae > Rhinatrema > Rhinatrema bivittatum. Next base: position 284,080,008 of record NC_042618.1, on the reverse strand, counting down.
ACATCAGCAAGCCAGAATAGGAACTCTGTAGTCAGGCTGAGCACAGCAGGCATCTTTCATCTAGCTGGCACAGGAACTCTGTACAGTGTACTACCCTGGCTTGTTTGGAAAAGTCATCTTTGAGTGAAATTTTTTAGTTTTTACAACTTGGTGCCTATGGGGCTTTTCCTCACCTGGGCATTTGGTTGGTTGGGGATGGCATATCTTTGGGGCAGGTCTACCCCTGGACAGTCCTGCGAACTGGAGCTGCTACACAGAGTGGACTTCTGGGAGGATGGGGATGCACAGGTGCAGGCTCTGGCAATTGTTGAATTAGTTATCGCTGAAGTCAAATTGTTGATGGAGGTGGAGATGGTTAGACCCTGTGCAAGGGCTGCTGTCTGTATCTGTATGGCCTGGATGTGGCTGATCTGAACCCTCTTCTCTGTACTATCTCTGCTCATATATGGCACAGGTGGTGAAGCCCATTAGGGATGTGGAGGGGGGAAAAATTACTTTTCATTATTCTGATCATTTTTAGGAGTTTTTTTCCCATGAATTTCAGTTCATGGATTGCTTGATTCATTTGATTCACTTGAAAAAAATAAATCAAGCAATTAAAAAAAACCCCCAAAATGGCCAAAAAAAGGAAAGCTAAGAATTCCTGCCATCCAGCAGAAAAATGCCAGGTCAGGATACCACCTGGCCCCCACTTACCTGGTCCAGCGGGGATCTGCTGGCGGCAGCTAGGCCAAAGCTTTGGACTTGCGTAAGATGAAGCCAAGGGAGGTCACTGCTATGTCGGCTTACTCAAGACTGATGCCTCAGCCTTAGGCTGGAGCCTGAACCTAGGCTCAATGTCTCAGCATGGTCCAGAGACCGGGTCCTGACACCAGGGCCTCGGCCTAGGCCAGGACCAGGATCCAGGCCTGATGCTGCAACTTGATCCAATGGCCAGGGCTCAATGCCAGAGTCTTGGCCCAGACTCAGGCCCAATGCCATGACCTAATCTGGAGGACAGGTCCAAAAGTCTGGGCCTCAGCCTAGACTGGAGCCCAAGCCCAGGCCTGACACCACTACCCAACCCAGAGGCTGAGTCCAACACCAGGGCACCAGCCCAGACCAAGGCCCAATGCCGCAACTCGATGTGGAGGCTGGATCCCAATGCTGGGGCCTTGGCCTGGACCCAGGCCAGACACTGCAACTCGACCTGGCTTATTCACCCCAGCAGACTTCCATCATTCAGCATTGAAGAGCTGAAGAAGGAAGACAATGAACCACAGAGCTTCCAGGCCTGGATATAGAGGCCTGGGCCTGACCCTGGGCTGAGGACCCAGCATCAGGACCCAGCCTCTGGGTTGAGTCGTGGCATAGGGACCCAGGCTCCAGGTCGGATAATGGCATCAGGCCTTAGTCTGGGCCTTAGTCTGGTCTTAGTCTGGTCCCATTTCCAACCTCCCCTTCCTCTCCAAAATCACGGAGAAACTAGTTAACTCCCGTCTCTCTGACCACCTAGAACAAGCCAACATACTCCCTCCAACACAATATGGTTTCCGAAAACACCTCAGTACAGAATCCCTTCTCCTCTCCCTCACAGACACTATCATCAAAGGTATGGATGCCGGTAACTCCTACCTTATCGCCATGCTAGATATTTCCGCCGCTTTCGATACAGTAAATCATAACATCCTCATCAACACTCTCATCAGCATAGGAATCACAGGTACCGCTCTTTCTTGGATAAAGTCCTTCCTCCAAAACCGAACTTACACAGTCCTCACCGACAATTTTACATCCCCCCCTGTTAATCTCGACTGTGGCGTTCCCCAAGGATCCTCCCTTTCTTCCACCCTTTTTAACATCTACATGCTCCCCCTCACAAACCTCCTCTCCAACCTTGGTATTACACACTTCATCTATGCCGATGATGTGCAAATCCTCATACCCTTCACAAATTCTGTACTCACTGCTCTTCAAAAATGGAACACCATTCTCACCTCCATAAACCAACTCCTCACTGACATGCACCTAGCCCTTAATCCGCAAAAAACGGAACTCCTCCTCATCTCCTCAAAACAAGCTTCCATACCCTTTCCCTCCACCCTCCACCCCCCCAACTTTCTCTCTGACACAAGAAACCTGGGGGTTATTCTCGATAACCAACTAACCTTCAAACCATACATCAAATCTATCCTTAGCAGCTGTTACTTCAAACTACAAACCCTCAAAAACTCAAACCTCTTCTCTACTTCTCTGATTTCCGCACAGTACTTCAATCTATAATTTTCTCAAAAATTGATTACTGTAATGCACTCCTACTTGGTCTCCCTGCTACCCACATCAAACCTCTACAACTCCTTCAAAACGCCACTGCACGCATCCTAACCAATGCCAATAAGAAAGACCATATTACTCCCACCCTCATTAATCTCCATTGGCTTCCCATTCACTCACGAATTATTTACAAGACCCTTACCCTCATCCACAAAAGTATTACTAACGAACATTACAATTGGCTAAACCCACCTTTCCTCCCTCGTACCTCCACAAGACCTACCCGCTCCTCTCTCCGTGGTACCCTCATTCCTCCTTCCATAAAATCCACAAGACTCATCTCCACCACCAATAGGGCCCTCTCCCTCGCAGGCCCTTCCCTCTGGAACTCCATGCCTCCTGACCTACGTACCGAAACCTCCACACCCACATTCAAAAAGAAACTCAAAACCTGGCTCTTCCTCCAAGCTTACCCCCAATCATCTTCATCTCTCACTAACACCCTAACCGGATCACCACCTCTCACCAGTACTCCCCCTCAGGACCTACACCCGACACCCACCCCCTCCAAGGACCCTCAAACCTAAACAAAAAAAAAAAAAAAAAAAAAAACAACCTTGTATATAACCTATGTATATATTAATTGTCCCTTGAACCCCTGTACATATCTTTTCCTTCAGTTTTCCTTTTTCACCCCTCCCCCCCTCCTTTTTGTCCCGTATATCCCTACCCTTCCCTCCCCTACTTATTTATCTAGTTAATTGCCATGTTACTGCATTATGTTAAAAACTGTTCCTTGTAAAGGCCTTGCCTATATATTACTTGTTATAAGTTATCTGTAAACCGGCACGATGTGCAAACGGTTGTCGGTATATAAAATCAAATAAATAAATAAAAATAAATAAAAAGGCTCCAGTATCAGGACCTGGCTTCCGGGTCGGATTATGGCATCAGGCCTGGGCTCAGGCCCCGGTCTAGACTGAAGCCTTGGTGTCGGCTTCTGGGCCAGGTTGCAGCATCTGACCTGGGTCTGGGCCAAGGCCCTGGTGTCAGGGCCGGACCTTCAGGTTGGGTCGCAGCATTGGGCCTGGGCTTGAGGCCAGGCCTCATGCTGTGACCCCAGCATTGGAACCCGGCTTTCGACAGATACCCAATGGATCAGGTAAGTTTTGTTTTTCAGGGGATTTGACTGAGGCCCCGGTGTCGGCCCGTACCTCCACCAAGACCCCAGCATTGTGCTCAGGCCTAGGCCATGGTCCCTGCTTTGGGCCTTGTCCTATGCCCTAGGTGAGGCGGCCTTGAACTAGGCCCAGTGCATTTGTGTAAAACGAAACAAATGAATAAGGTTTGCTTCATTTGGAGGGGCCCCTGATTCGGTTCTGGCCACCCTGAATGAAACTAATTAGCCTTATTCAGGGTGTTTTGCATTTTCATTTTAAATGAATGCACATCTCTAGAGTTCATGCCTCCTCTCAATGAGGTTGAGTGTGTCCCAGACTATACGCTCCACTGCTGCTGGTACTACAGATACTGTGCTTGGTGATGGCTGAGGAGCTGTCTGGGGCTCCAGTGCTGGCATGTCAAGGCTGGTGGACTGAGCTGGCTGGGTGTCTGGTGCATCCTGTTTGTGACATAGCATGCTGAATGCAGGTGGGGACTGACCAGTTTCATCCCATGGCATCAAGCTGGAGACGTTTAGGGTAGTGTTGAGGTGTAGTGGTGATCCAAAGGGTTGCAGTAGCTGGTGCTATTCTAATGGCTGCCTCTGCTCCTCCTCCTCTTCCTCGTTCCACTGGGTCTGAGTATCCATTTGAAAAGCTGTACTGAGAGCTGGGACTGCGCTGCTGGTCCCTAGGGCTTCACAGCTGGAACCAGGGATTTCCTGGGTGAGAGCTGTGGAAACAAAGAAGACATAAGTATGAATGTTAAGAATTGCACATGCACTCTTTGGCTTAATATGTGCACTTTGCATCAATCCAGATACAAGCATCTTATGCTAAAAAATGTGGACATCTGTAGCAGACTTGACATTTACAGGTAATGTGAACTTACTGGCCCTGGCTTGTGGCATGTCCATGGCCTTGTCCATCCCCTCAAACATGTCTGGTCCTGGCTGTTGAATCAGGTGCTTCTCCATGAGGGTTAGGATATTTGATGCAGATATTTGTTGCGGCTCAACACCTTGTTTTTTAGCTGTGCCTTTATGTCCCAGTAGCTGTGGGTCACCTGCTCTCTGGTCCTCTTTATTCCGTTACGTCAGGATATGGCCTGGGAAATGATGCACCATATCTGTCCCTTTTTGTCCTGATGTCTTTCCTGCCTAGTTTCCAAACAGCTGCTTGTAATTCTTTAGGAATCCGGTGATGAACCTCTTATCCTTGAATGAGAACTTGTATGCACGAAGATGAGGCTGACCTACTGCCTAGATGCCGGATGATCAGGATGCCACTTCCACTTCCGGAGAGGTGTCATTTTTCTCGATCTCACTCTCTCTCCCACTCCTTGCACCCCTCCCTTCCCTTTTGCTCTGTCTAGCACTACTCTGCCATCCTCCTCCCACTACATTCGCCTGCCTATCCCCTTCCCACTCCCACTTTCTCCTATCCCTTCCCTCCTATATCTACTCATGTCCCTACTACTGTTAGGAGTTAGCTGTCTGTTGGTAGTAGCAATCAGATAGGAGTTAGCAATCTGTTGTTGTTTAGGAGAGTTGTGGGTGGATCCTTGGACCAGTGGTAGATGACCATGCCTCCGGGGGAAGATCCTGAGAGGGACCACTGGTCAGGCTCAGAGTTAGGAGACAGACACACACTAGTTCTTTTATTAGACAGTATACTGAACCACCAGAGGTGGCAGTAGTGAGCTGGAATGCGATCTCTGGAGGCTGAGCTGTAGAGAAACTGAAATATAGTGAGTAGGCAGGGTATGCAGAGTTCATGTACTGAACCTGATGGTTACACTCACACAATGTCTCATAGGAGCCCAGGAGCTGGAATGTATAGGCCCTCGAGGAGCGAGTACCTGGTTCCAGGGAAAACTCTAAGAGAGCGATGGTAACTCACTGATGTAGTTGGCAGTGATGACTTCCAGGCTGAAGAGAATACGGAGCAAGTCTGGGAATGAGGGCCCTCGAGGAGCGAGTACCGGTTCCAGACTGTCACCTGAAAAACAAAGGAGAGAGTGAGGCACCCGAGGAGCGGGTACCCCTGGTAAGTCCGAGGAGGCAGAGTAGGTTAGGTAGAGTAACCCGAACCCTTGCTAACTCAATCTGTTAGCAAATTCTAAGACCTTATATATCCATCGCGGGTGACGTCATCTCAGGGGACCGCCCCTGAGGTTCATGCCATCGCCGGTCTTACAGTCGGGGCAGCGCCACGTGTGCGCCCCTAGGCCTCCAGGAAACATGGCAGGTTGCAGCGTCTAGCCGGTCCGGGAATGCTGGAGAACTTCGGCAGAAGGACGCCGCGGCAGCCAATCTTCCTGCGGGCGAAGAGGGAGGCACCAAGGAGGTAAGGAGAGCGGAGAGAGGGCGTCGGGAACTGACGGACACAACAGTACCCCCCTTCAAAGGGCGATTTCCTCTTTGGGTTCCAGGCTTATGTTTAGAAGGATGTGCGAGATGGAACTGACGAAGCATCTCTTTGTCCAGGATATTGGTGTTGTTGATTTGCTAGGGAGTTAGCAATCCTGTTGTGAATCTCCATGCAGAGTTAGCAATCTTGTTGAGAATCTGTGTTGCGGGCTCCTGAAAGGGGAGGAGTTAGCAATCTGTAAAGAATCTGTTATGATTGACTCCAAAGAAGGAGGAGTTAGTAGACATTGATATAGTTGTGGGTGGATCCCTGGGCCGATGGCAGATGACCATGCTCTCGGGAGGATACCCCGAGAGGGACCACCAGCTAGGCTTGAGTATGGAGACAGACACACATTAGTTCTTTTATTAAACAGGTGATGAAGCCACCAGAGGTGGCGGTAGTGAGCCGATATGCCCAGCAGGGCTGTAGTCCCTCAGGTACTGGAACAGCGATCCAGGATGGCTGAGCCGTTGAGAAACTGTAGAACGTGAGTAGGCAGAGTAGACAGGGTTCATGAACAGAATTAGATGACAAAACTCACATAAGTCTCAAGGAAGCTCAGGAGCTGGAACGGTATAGGCCCTTGAGGAGCGAGTACCTGGCTCCAGGGTAAGCTCTGAGAGAGCGATGGTAACTCACAGTTGTTTGTAGTAGCAATATCTTCCAGGCACTAGAGAATCTTCAGAATCTCCAGGAACATGGGCCCTCGAGGAGCGGTTCCTATCTGTAATCTGAAAGGTAAAGAGAGAGCGAGGCCCCCGAGGAGCGGGTACCTCTGGTAAGTCCGAGGAGGCAGAGTAGCTTGGACAGCCAAAGCGAGTCCTTGCTAACTCAATCTGATAGTGAAAATAGAGAACTTTAAATATTGGAAGCGGATGACGTCATCTCAGAGGGAAACCCCTGAGGTTTGCGCCCTTGCTGGTATTTCAGTCAGCGTGCGCGCGCGCGCCCTAGTTCATCAGGCAAACATGGCGGATCTGCAACGTTGAGCCGGTCCAAGGACGCCGGAGGGAGACAGCATGGAGATGCCACGGCAGCCCTTTTGTAAATTTAGTGTTAGAGCTGTAGATTTACTTATTATCCCCCTTAGGGTTGTTTAAATTTGATCATGTTATGATCACTATTGCCAAGTGGCCCCATCACCGTTTCCTCTCTCACCAAATCTTGCATTCTAAGAATTAAATCTAAAATAGCTCCCTCTCTTGTTGGTTCCAAAACCAATTGTTCCATGAAGCAGTCGTTTATTACATCCAGGAACTTTGTCGCTAGCATGTCCTGATGTTACATTTACCCAGTCAATATTGGGGTAATTGAAATCTCCCATTATTATTGCACTGCCAAATTGGTTAGCTTCCTTGATTTCTCTTAGCATTTCATCATCTGTCTGACCATTTTGTCCAGTGGACGGTAGTATACTGCTATTACTATACTCTTACCCATCACTCATGGGATTTCTACCCATATAGATTCTACTGAGCATTTAGTCTCTTGTATGATCTTTATCCTGTTGGACTCTATACCCCCCAACCCCCAGACATAAAGTGCCACACCCCCACCAAGTTGATCCTCCCTATCATTGTGATATAATTTGTACCTTGATAAAGCACTGTCCCATTGGTTATCCTCCTTCCACCAGGTCTCTGTGATGCCAATTATGTGAATCTCATCATTTACTGCTATATACTCTAACTCTCCCATCTTACTTTTTAGACTTCTGGCATTGGCATACAGTCATTTCAAAGTATGTTTTTTGTTTGTATTAACAACCTGCTTTTCAGTTGATAGTGATAATTTGGAAATCTGTAGTTCAGGTGATATTATACATATAGGCACATGGACTATGTTTGCTTTTATTGGAATCTCTCTTTTGGGATGCCCTAAATCTTTGGTTTCATTAGTATCCTTCAAGGATACATTCCGCCGAACCATGCATTGCTGAGTGACTGTCGGCTTTCCCCCTTGTTCTAATTTAAAAGCTGCTCTATCTCCTTTTTAAAAGTTAGTGCCAGCAGCTTGGTTCCACTCTGGTTAAGGTGGGAGCCCATCCTTTCGTTAAAGTCTCCCCATTCCCCAAAAGTGGAAGGGACATTCTTACAGTGAACTAGGGAAATTCTGCTCAAAATATTTAAAACTCTGCATCTTTAAGTAATAACTTTTTCCTTTTTTAAATTTTAAATTAATTACTTAAAGACTGTCATATATATTGTGTTATTTTGACCAATATATAGTATGCAGAATTTTGCAGAATTTTTTTGTGCATAGAATTTAAAAAATGTTTGCGCAGAATTCCTCCATGAGTACAACAGGAAGAAGCAAGAGAACACATACAGAGAGGGAACAAACAGGAACAGATGCAAAAGCAATAACCAATCAGGAAAAGGAGTACTAAACATGCAGAGACTCTAAGCTAAGCAATATCATAAGTTGATGCAGGTGCCAGTGTAATAAATAAACATATACCATGGAGGCAGAATGTCTAGATAGCTCTGCAAAACCCACAGGTGCAGGCATATATAAAAATCAAAAATGCTCAATGACTTGTAAACCATTTGATGTGTGTTTTGTATGCAGTTTCTGTTATTTGTTAACTAATTTATAACATTATGTATTCTTTCATTGTAATTCATTAAGGGGCAGATTTTCAAAGGGGTACGCGAGTAAGATACGCGCTTAACCCCCGAAAAGCTGCCCCTTCCACCCCCTGCGCGCGCCGAGCCTATGTTGCATAGGCTCGGCGGCGCTTGCAAGTCCCAGGGCTTTCCTGTGAGGGCGTGTCGGGGGGGCATGTCATGGTGGCGCGTCATCGAGGGCGTTCCGGGGGCAGGGCCATGGGTGTGGTTCCGGCCCGGGGGCGTTTCGGGGGAATGGCCGAGGCCTCCGAAACTGCTCCCAGGCCGGGGAATCGCACGCGAGTTACGCTTGCCTCGGGCAGGTGTAACTTTTATAATAAAGGTAGGGGGGGGTTAGATAGGGCTGGGGGGTGGGTTAGGTAGGGGAAGGTAGGGGGCGCCGGAAAGAAAGTTCCCTTCAAGGCCGCTCCGATTTCAGAGCGGCCTCGGAGGGAACGGAGGCAGGCTGCGCGGCTCGGCGTGCATGCAGGCTGCTGATTTTGCACAGTCTTGCGCACGCCGACCCTGGATTTTAAAAGATACGCACGGCTACACGCGTACCTATTAAAATATGGCATACTCTTGTTTGCACCGAGTGCGCGAACAAAAGTACGTGCGCGCGTACTTTTTTAAAATCTGCCCCTAAGGGTCTGATTCATCAAAGTCTTTTCCTATAAAGGCCTGGATTCATCATTCATTGCTGTATGATGAATCCAGCGAAAACGGGGGCTGGGGGGGCCGAAGGGGGAGGTGGGCCTGCGAAAGCCCGCAGCCTTCGCACCACCGCGGTGTCTTCGCTGCCGGCTTTTGCACCGAATAGCACCACCGTGAAAGGTGGTACTATTCGGCGCGCTACTGCTGACTATAACGTTGGTAACATTTTCGCCGGCAGCAAAGACACCCCCGACTCCTCCCCTCCCCCTAATTAGGGGGAGGGGAGGAGTCTTATCACAGGCGTTAGGGCCCTAACACACATGATAAAGCTTTAGTGAATTATCCTATAAATCAGAATAGGAGAAAAACCTTAGGGGTGGATTTTCAAATGGATATAGCCAGCTAAATAAAGGCATTAACAGAATAGATCCATCAGGATGAAAATTTTTCCCTGCAGAACAGCTAAATATAACTGCTTACTTTCAGTAGATGTCTATATTTTACCACTCAAAAAAATGGATATTTCAGCAGGGGTCATGGTTGGAGCGGAGCAGAAAGAATTTAGATGGCTAACATGTACTGCCATGTCTTGTTGGCTATCCTTATGAAGAGGGATAGCAGTGTTCAGTCTAGCTGGGTATGTTATAGCTTGCTAGATTTAGGAATTTCAGCCACAACTCCCTAACCTTATACCCTACCCAGCACCCTCAAAAACTGTGCGCCTCAGATTCATGATACGCTCATACCATGATCCCAGTGAATTCTTGCATAGGTGATCTCCTGCACATGTGACGTCGGGACCCAGGAACCAAAATGGTGCTGGTGCTACCTTTGCCCTGTCACATGATAAGGGCAAAGGGCCACCGGCGCCATTTCTCTCAACGCAGTTGTGGCCAGAGAGAGGGAGATCGCGTCGGGACCCCCCCACTGGACTCCAGGTAATTTAAAACATTTTGGGGGGGGGTTCGGGAGTGTGGGGGATTTGTTCTAAAGGTTCGGGGTGGGTTTTAGGGTTTTTTTGGTGTGCCAGTTTTCCCGCCCTCCCCCGATTTACGATTTAAAAAAAAAAAAAAACCACGACGATAAGATTTCCCTCCCCCCCCAGCCAAAATCGATCGTTAAGACGATCGATCACACGATTCACACCCCTACTAATCATATCATGCAGCTGATGTCACTAATATTCTTGATGTAAAAGTAAATAAACAAATTGGTGAATAACTGAATCTACATGTGGGACCCAATATAATGTGATTGAGTATAATCAAATAAATAAAAAATAAAACTAAATGAAAATTATTTTTTATAAAAACTGAACATTTATATTTATAGTGTAAATATTCATAAGAGTAATGAATGAAAAAATAAACAATTGCTGAAAATATACCTTAAAATATTCTATAATGTGCAATGTGCATTTACTGTGCTGAATAATTTAATAACCTCACAACAAGAAAATAACCATGTATAAAAAACATAGTCAATTATTTAGTGTGTAAATTGAGTGAATACAATATGTGATTGTCAGTGAAAAAAACAAAATCATAGCGCATACGAGAAATTGATTAACACGGTATCCGGTGAATTACTTATAGCAATCAATTTAAAACCAATATACTGAAAAATATCACTAATTAAGTGAATATGCCAAAGTTGCATACACCTCTATTGCTATTATCTAGATGGGAGAAGATTAATGACAAAAATGTAATGTGCATATCTGCATAAAAGCAAACAACCCCAATTAATATTGCAAACCTTAAAATATAGCCACTATATTAATAAAAAATATGATTTCTTTATAGCTAATCAAAGTGTGGATCATAGCATTGATTATGCCACAACTATTTCGAATTTTTATGAGTATGAATAATCAAATTAACAAATAAGTTCATGACTTGAACCAAATCAAGAGTCCATGATTGTACATACAAGGTAATATAGTCCCTTAGTATTCAGTTGACTGTATCAATACATAATAAGAATAAGAATATTGTTTTATTTAGTTGATATTTTTATATTAACCATGAAGACTTCTTAAGATGTGTTATACATTTTCCATATGTCACCGTTTTACAATATTGCTAAAAATGTTTTTATAAACAATTTTTAATTCTTGCATCTATTAATTTCTTTATTCATTGTTTTATAATTATATTCTTTGTAACAATGTTTTATATTATTCATTTTTTAGCCCCTGAGGCAGCCGTCATAAGCAGCGAAACTCAACCAGAGTCGGGCTATCATTTTTTACGTCTCCACTTCAATAAAGGAATTGAAAAAGACTACAGGCATCTATCTCTTTTGTATTTCCTAGCAAGGCACTGTGACAGTGGGCAGTGGGTAGTTTAACAGACTGAACTTTATTATTGGGACAGTCTGTGCAGTGAAATCCCCAGTCTGCCTCTTTTGTGTTTACAAGCAAGCTGCGTGTGTGTGCACACCACACACGTTACATTAGTGCATAGCAAGGTACTGTGATAGTGGGCAGCCAGTATTCACTAGGCAGTGACATTAAATCCATAATGTCAGGGAAAGCTCGATGTAGTCGAGTGATTGGGACTGGCAGAGGAGGCACTTCAAAAGGCACTAGTGTTAAAAAGTTAAAAAGGGACCTATCACAATCTAAACTCTTTGGAGGCGCAGGCAGTTCCATACAGAAAAAAATGAAATCTGACCATGATGCATCGCCATCGCCATTGCCACCACCTGTTTCTGACCCTGTAGTTTTGGAGGTGAGGGAAGGGGAGGCTGAGTCATACTAGACAAAATGTCAGCACCCAAAAGCAGCAGGGGGACAGAAGTCTCAACTAATACTTAGCGTTGACAATGTAGCACAGTCACTGTTTACTTCTGATTCAGATGAAGAATCATCTTGTGTGGGATTCTCATCAGAAACAGAAGTAGTAATAGCTGATGAAGCTTTAGGAAAATCAGTTAGTCCTGTATTAGCCTCCACTTCAGCCACCCACTACTTCAGCTCCAGTGCCAACATCCACCACCAAGGCATTAGAGAAGGGAGGATCATGAAAGACATCTACAATCTGGAGCCACTTTAAAGTGATGAATGACCCGCGTTTTGCTCGGTGTAATTACTGTGGCAGGGATATTAGCAGAGGCAAGCAAATGGAACATCTATCTAATTTTGCCATGACACATCATACAAAGAGGCAACACCCAACAAGAGTACTGCCATCTGGGGATGGTGGCAGTACCAGTCAGGGGACCCCTTCCAAGCAGCGTAAAGTGGTTGAAAAGCAGCAGAGTCACCCCACGCCCTCATCCCCTTCTAGCAGTCAGGTGGCAGGCCAGCAATCCTCTGACATGTGGCAGAAGTGACAATAAATGGGGAGGAGGAGTGCGGTAATGCTATCCCGGGGTAGGAGGCAGGCAGCCTCATAAGTTGTAACCAGGAGTATTGGGGAAATGAATGACCTTGATGATGTAGAGTGATTATAGAGACAGGAGTATCTCAAGAGGATTTTTTTTTTTATTTGTTTTTTTGTCATGAAACAATTAACCCATAGCAAATTAATATACAATCTAAATATCTAAAAGCAGAGAGAGAGAGAGAGAGAGAAACATGAAGTACAGACAGCAATATATTCTATCACAAAAGCACTCTGAAATTAGAAATTAAAAATATTCCTTATCTGTTAGCTGGATGCTTGAACAGAGTCTATTCTGCTTAGACACAGCCCTCCTGATGGAAAAGGCCCATAACCGCAGCCAATATTCTAGCATGCATCAGACAGATACTAGAGGGCTGGCAACTACACCAGCGAGACAGGAATCCTCAGGCAGGGTTCTTTGTCACAGACAATGGTGCAAACATGGTTAAGGCAATAAAAGACGGGCACTTTAAGAATATCCGATGTTTTGCACACACTCTGCACCTGGTAGTGAAGTCAGCTCTGGGGTTGGATTCCAATGACAAAGAGAATGAATACCTGTATAGGTTAATACAGAAGTGCAGGAACATAGCAGTGCACTTCCACAGAAGTGTGAAGGCGGGGCAGGTTCTTCGACAAAAGCAGACTGATTTGGAGATGCCTCAGAAGTGTCTCATTCAAGACATTGCCACCCGTGGAATTCCACCTTTATGATGCTCGAGAGGTTAGTGGAGCAACAGACACCCCTTTATGAACTTTCTGGTACAAAGGACATAGGTGTGCAGAATCCCCTAGGGCATCATGATTGGTTAGTCATGAGACAGCTGTTAAAAATCCTGCAGCCCTTCAAGGATGTCACAGAGGAGCTGAGTTCCAGAAGTACCACCTTGGCTGACATGATCCCTACAGTTAATCTCCTGGATGAACATTTGGAGGCCTTTAAACAGGAAGAGGGAATGACAGTTGAGGTCCTGCATTGTCTGGATGTTTTGCAGCAGCAGGTGGAAGAGAGATTAAGGCCTTTAACAGAACAGAACACATACATGCTCGCAACAGTCTGTGATCCCCATGTGAAAGGGAAACTCGCCCTACAGCACGATTGTCTCTTATTGGTGAAGGACCTGCTGTTAGCAAAAGTCCGTAAACAGGAGCGCCATAGGCAGAGACAGATTAAGCGTGAAGCAGAGGTGGAAACAGCGGGCACTTCAGAGAGTTGTGCTGCTAGCCCAAGCAGGAGCAACACTCTTAGCGACGGACAGTTCCTCCTCCTCCAATTCAGAACACCAAAGGCATGTTGCCCATAAAGATTCCTTTGTTGTTCGACGGGTGAGAGAGAAAGCAGCTGGCATGAGTGACTCTTAGCCCATCCAAGCAAAGGAGAAACCAGCACAGCTGTCAGTGACACGGTATCTCTCAGAGCCAACAGAGAACATGCAGACAGATCCGCTGGCATATTGGGCACATAAGTCCACTGTCTGGCCACACCTATCCAAAGTGGCTCAGCGATATCTGTCATGTCCACCAACCAGTGTGCCCAGTGAACGTGTCTTTTCAATAACAGGGGATATCATGAGCCCTCACCACTCAAGGCTGGCACCAGAGTTGATGGAAATGCTAGTGTTTTTGAAAGCAAACCTGCCTTTGCTTGGGTTTCCAAATTTTCCCTGTGAATGGCAAGAAGAATAAAAGCCTTGCAGCAGCTCCAATTGCCTCCTATGCCTCCTATGTTCCAGATAATATAAGCACTGCAGCACATGTACCTGACCTGAAACACTGTGCCTGACCATCCACTGTCCAGGCTGTATGTCCCTACAAGGGCCTGACATAAAATACTGTGCCTGTCCATCCATTGTCCAGGCCTAATGTCCTTAGGTGGGATTCACCTCTGTCCTTGACTGCTTTGCCTGTTCGTCCAAGCCTTATGTCCCTACATGGTATTGACCTCTGTCCTCGACAGCTGTGCCTGTCTGTCCAGGTCTTATGTCCCTAGGTGGGATTGACTCTGTCCTCGACTGCTGTGCCTATTCATCCTGGCCTTATGTCCCTAGGTGGGATTCACCTCTGTTCTTGATTGTTGTTCCTGTTCTTCCAGTCCTTATGTCCCTACAAGTTTTTGACCTCGATTGCTTTGCCTGTTCGTCAAGGCCTTATGTCCCTATGTGGTATTGAACTCTGTCCTCGACTGCTGTATCTCTCCGTCCAGGCCTTATGTCCTTAGGTGAGATTGACTCTGTCCTTGACTGCTGTGCCTGTCCATCCAGGCCTTATGACCCTACAAGGGTTTGACCTCGATTGCTTTGCCTGTCCATCCAGGCCTTGTCCCTATGTGGTATTGACCTCTGTCCTTGACTGCGGTGCCTGTCAATCCAGGCCTTGTCCCTATGTGGTATTGACCTCTGTCCTCGACTGCTGCGCCTGTCTGTCCAGGCCTTATGTCACTAGGTGGGATTGACCCTGTCCTCGATTGCTGTGCCTGTTCTTCCAGGCCTTATGTCCCTACAAGTGTTTGACCTCGATAGCTTTGCCTGTCTGTCCAGGCCATATGTCCCTACAAGGGTTTGGCCTCGATTGCTTTGCCTGTCCGTCCAGGCCATATGTCCCTACAAGGGTTTGGCCTCGATTGCTTTGCCTGTCCGTCCAGGCCTTATGTACCTACAAGCCTTTGACCTCGATTGCTTTGCCTGTCCGTCCAGGCCTTATGGCCCTACGTGGGATTGACTCTGTCCTCGACTGCTGTGCCTGTCCATCCAGGCCTTATGTCCCTACGTGGTATTGACCTCTGTCCTCGACTGCTGTGCCTGTCCGTCTAGGCCTTATGTCCCTAGGTGGGATTCACTCTGTCCTCGATTGCTGTGCCTGTCCAATTAGGCTTTATGTCCCTACAAGGTTTTGTCTTAGATTGTAAGCCATCTGGGGATAGGGAAATACCTACAGTAGCTGACTGTTATCCACTATGAAGGGCTAGAAAAGCGCAAAAAGAGGAATATAAATAAATTAAAAAAAAATTGCTGGGCCTGCCCGTCCAGGCTTTATATCCCTACTTGGGCTTGACCTCTGTCCTCAACTGCTGTGCCTGCCCATCCAGGCCTTATGTCCCTATGTGGTATTGACCTCTGTACTCGACTGCTGTGCATGTTCATCCAGGCATTATGTCCCTAGGTGGGATTCACCTCTGTCCTCGACTACTGTGCCTGTTCGTCCAGGACTTATGTCCCTACAAGGGTTTGACCTTGATTGCTTTGCCTGTTCATCAAGACCTTATGTCCCTAGGTGGGATTGACTCTGTTCTGTATTGCCGTGCCTGTCCATCCAGGCCTTATGTCCCTACATGGGCTTGAACTCTGTCCTCGACTGCTGTGCCTGTCTGTCCAAGCCTTATGTCCCTACAAGGCCTTATGTCCCTACAAGGTTGCCTGTCCCTACAAGGTTTTGACCTCAATTGCTTTGCTTGTCCATCCAGGCCTTGTCCCTACGTGGTATTGACCTCTGTCCTCAACTGCTGTGCCTGTCTGTCCAGGCCTTATGTCCCTAGGTGGGATTGACCCTGTCCTCTAGGGATGTGAATCGTTTTAGGACGATGAAAATTATCGTCCGATAATTTTAATATCGTCTTAAACCGTTATGGAACACAATACAATAGAGATTCTAACGATTTATCGTTATAAATCGTTAGAATCGTGAGCCGGCACACTAAAACCCCCTAAAACCCACCCCCGACCCTTTAAATTAAATCCCCCACCCTCCCTCCTGCAGTCGCTGAACGACTGCAGGAGGTCGTTCAGCGAGGCGCCGGAACCCTCGCTGAACGACCTCCTGCAGTCGATCTCCTGCCGGCGCCATTTTCCGTACGAAAACGATTCGCGGCGGGAAATCGCTCCCTGACCCCCGCTGGACCTCCAGGAACTTTTGGCCAGCTTGGGGGGCCTCCTGACCCCCACAAGACTTGCCAAAAGTCCAGCGGGGGTCCGGAAGGACCTCCTGCCGTCCAATCGTGTTCGTCTATGGCCGCCGCCATTTTTCGGCGCCATTTTGGAAAATGGCGCCGGCTGAAGACAACAAGATTCAGTAGCAGGAGCCCGTTCCGGACCGCTGCCGTTCCGGACCGCCACTGGACCCGCAGGTTATTTAAGTCATTTGGGGGGGGGGTTCGGGAGGGTGGGGGATTTAATTTAAAGGGTCGGGGGTGGGTTTTAGGGGGTTTTAATGTGCCGGTTTTGCGATTTTACGTTTTTTCAATTTTTCACGATTTTTCACGATTTTTCACGATATCTTACCCCCCCAAACGGGAACAATACGATTCCCTCCCCCTCCCAGCCGAAATCGATCGTTAAGACGATCGAGGACACGATTCACATCTCTACTGTCCTCGATTGCTGTGCCTGTTCGTCCAGGCCTTATGTCCCTACAAGGTTTTGACTTCGATTGAGATGCCTGTTCATCTTGGTCCTATGTCCCTAGGTGGGATTGACTCTGTCCTCAATTGCTGTGCCTGTCCGTCAAGGCCTTATGTCCCTACAAGTGTTTGACCTTGATAGCTTTGCCTGTCCATCCAGGCCTTATGTCCCTACAAGGGTTTGACCTCGATTGCTTTGCCTGTCTGTCCAGGCCTTATGTACCTACAAGGGTTTGACCTCAATTGCTTTACCTTTCTGTCCAGGCCTTATGTCCCTACGTGGGATTGACTCTGTCCTCAATTGCTGTGCCTGTCCGTCCAGGCCTTATGTCCCTACAAGGGTTTGACCTTGATTGCTTTGCCTGTTCATCTAGGCCTTATGTACCTACGTGGTATTGACCTCTGTCTTCGACTGCTGTGCCTGTCCATCCAGGCCTTATGTCCCCAGGTGGGATTCACTCTGTCCTCGATTGCTGTGCCTGTCCAATTAGGCTTTATGTCCCTGCAAGGGTTTGTCTTAGATTGTAAGCCATCTGGGGATAGGGAAATACCTACAGTAGCTGACTGTTATCCACTATGAAGTGCAAGAAAAGCGTGAAAAGAGGAATATAAATACATTAATAAAAAAATTGCTGGGCCTGCCCGTCCAGGCCTTATGTCCCTAGGTGGGATTGACTCTGTCCTGTATTTCCGTGCCTGTTCATCCAGGTCTTAAGTCCCTACATGGGCTTGAACTCTGTAATTGACTGCTGTGCCTGTCTGTCCAGGCCTTATGTCCCTAGGTGGGATTGACCCTTTCCTTGATTGCTGTTCCTGTTTGTCCAGGCCTTATGTCTCTACAAGGTTTTGACCTCGATTGAGTTGCCTGTTCGTCCTGGTCTTATGTCCCTACGTGGGATTGACTCTGTCCTCGAAAGCTTTGCCTGTCCGTCCAGGCCTTATGTACCTACAAGGGTTTGACCTCGATTGCTTTGCCTGCCCATCCAGGCCTCATGTCCCTACATGGTGTTTACCTCTGTCCTTGACTGCTGTGCTTGTCCATCCAGGCCTTATGTTCCTAGCTGGGATTGATTCTGTCCTCGACTGCTGTGCCTGTTCATCCAAGCCTTTTGTCCCTATAAGGGTTTGACCTCGATTGCATTGCCTGTTCATCCAGGCCTTATGCAGCGGTGGATTGACCTATTGGGGGATCAGGCTTCCCCCGGTGGGCCGGTCACGCCTGTCACGTGATTTTTTTTTTGTTTAATGATAAAGTTTCCAGCCAAAGTATTAGGGGGCACCGCGAGCAGTTGTATCCCGAGGGGAGCCAATGCCCCCGGGCGCAGGGAGGCTCATGCGGCCGCCAGTGACACGCATGTAGCAGGCAGATCGGCAGGGCCGTGGTGAGGCTCACGTCACCACAGCCCGAAGAAAGAGATCGCTTTTAAACACGCTGATGCTCCTCCTCCTTCCTGCCTGCGCGGTCCCAGAAATAAATGTTGCTGGAGCCGCATGGGCAGGAAGGAGGTGAAGCATCAGCGCATGCAGAAGAGGAGCAGAGCTTATGGGCTGCCGCGAATCATCGCAGCGGCCCGAGAAGAGGAAGAGGCCCGGTAGCAGGGCCGCTGCGTCCTGAGAAGAGGAAGAGGCCTGGTAGCAGGGCCGCTGCGGCCCGAGTAGAGGAAAAGGCCCAGTAGCAGGGCTGCTGCAGCCAGAGAAGAGGAAGAGGCCCGGTAGCAGGGCCGCTGCAGAGCCCATCCTGCGGCGACCCGAGAAGAGGAGGCTGAGAGGTGAGAGAGAGTCTGAGGGTCTATAGAGTGTGTATGTGCGTGCATGAGATGAGTTGAGAGACTGTGTGTAGGAGTGAGGACCTGAATGTTTGCAGAAACAGCATGTGAGAGCCTCAGTGTGTGTGAGAGAGACAGCATGTGACAGTGAGAGCCTGTGTGTATGAATGATTGTATGAGAGAGAGCATGTGACAGTGAGAGCTTGTGCTTGAGCAAGACAGCATGTGGGAGTGAGAGAGAGCCTGTGTGTGTGAGAGTCAGACAGCATGTGCCAGTGAGAGTCTGTGTATATAAATGATTGTATGAGAGAGAGAATGTGACAGTGAGAGCCTGTGTGTGTGTGTGTGTGAGAGAGAGAGAGAACTGCATGTGAGAATGAGAACCTGACTGTGTGTTTGAGGGAAGAAGATGGAGAGAAAAAAAGATAATATAAAAGGAATTGGAAAAAAAATAAGAAAGGGAAGGTGGGAAAAAAAAAAGCCTGTGACCAACCGATTAGAAAACTAAGATCAGCCAGCAAAGGTAAAATAAAAAAATTAATTACTTTTTAGTGATTGGCACATGTAATCTTTGGGAATGTGCAAGAATAGCACTTTCTCTATGCGGATCTCACAATGTACAAGATCAGCATGGAGAAAGTGGAAGCCCACGGGGCCTGCACAGAGGAGGCAGCAGGATGGGCTTCAGTGTCAGTAGCAGCAATCGGCGCCTCCCCAATTGCCATGTGGCAGCAGTGACAGTGACAGCAGAGGAATGAGAGAGGTTCTGAGGATGCTGGCAAAAGAAAGAGAGGGGGATCTGCCTTTACTGTGTGCATGTGTATGAATGAGACTCTGCCTGTGTGTGAATGCATGGGTGCCTGCCTGGGGGGGCTGTGTGTGTGAGAATGAATGTGTGCATGCCTGGGGGATGGGGAGGGAGTGTGAGAAAACGAATGGGAGCCTGCCTGGGTGTGTGTGTGTGTGTGTGTGTGTGAGCCAGTGAGTGTGAGAGCATGAGTGTGTATGCGAAAATCCAAGGGAGTAAGAGTTTGTGTGTGGGGGGGTGTGTGTGGAGGGGGAGAGAGTGTCTTAGAGCCTGTCAGTGAGAGCGAGAGGTTATGGTGGATATAAGAGCATGAATGTGTATGTATGTGACAGTGTATGTGTGAGAGAGAATGTACATGTGAGTATGTGTAAGAGAGAGAGGATAACCTCCTAATCCTCGACAATATCAGGGTGACTGGAAATCAAGAGCTCCCATAGAAGGGGACAGCAGGTGTTTTTTAAAATCCTTATTAGTTTTAATTATTGAATGTTATTTGATATATGTGCTGTTTTGAAATATTTTATTAGTGTTTGGGATATTGTAAAAAATGTATATGATTTTAATTAATAGAAATTCTATTTATCAGTAGTTTTAAAATATTCTTTTATTATGGTTTTACTATTATAACTGATGCTTTGTTTCTTGATTTTATTTGTTTTATGAGGAATGGTGGTTCTATTTTTCTATTGTTAATACACAGAGGGGCGGATTTTCAGAGCCCTGCTCGCCTAAATCCGCCCAAAACCGGGCGGATTTAGGCGAGCAGGGCCCTGCACGCCGGTGAGCCTATTTTACATAGGCCTACCGGTGCGCGCAGAGCCCCGGGACTCGCGTAAGTCCCGGGGTTCTCCGAGGGGGGCGTGTCGGGGGGGCAGGCCCAGTCGTCGCGGCGTTTAGGGGGCGTGTCGGCAGCATTTTGGGGGCGGGTACGGGGGCGTGGCTACGGCCCGGGCCGGTCCAGGGCGTGGCCGCGCCCTCCGTACCCGCCCCCAGGTCGCGTCCCGGCGCGCAACAGGCCCGCTGGCGCGCGGGGATTTACTTCTCCCTCCGGGAGGCGTAAATCCCCAGAGAAAGGTAAGGGAGGGGGGCTGTAGACAGGGCCGGGCAGGTGGGTTAGGTAGAGGAAGGGAGGGGAAGGTGAGGGGAGGGCATTAGAGGATTCCCTCCAAGGCCGCTCCGATTTCGGAGCGGCCTAGGAGGGAACGGGGGTAGGCTGCGCGGCTTGGCACGCGCCGGCTATACAAAATCAATAGCCTTGCGTGCGCCGATCCAGGTTTTTAGCAGATACGCGCGGCTCCGCGCGTATCTACTAAAATCCAGCGTACTTTTGTTGGCGCCTGGAGCGCCAACAAAAGTACGCCTATTCGTGGTATTTGAAAATCTACCCCAGAGTCTGGCTTCTTGGAGTTTCCATTTCAGTTTTTGTCATTTGTGCTTCTTCATTTTGTATTCTGTATTTGGTGAGAGTTTGTGTTCTGCATGCAAAGACTGAGATGAAGCATTCTTTTAGCATGTGGTTTCTCTGTAGGGATCTGTGTAGTAGCTTGGCCTGTTCTGTTTTCCTGATAGGAGGTGTATTGATATTTTAGATTCTGGTGTAATATTTGTGGTATTCTTTTTCATAGGTGGGGTTGTTATTCTTTGAGTGTTGGCAAATAGTACTGTGTTGATACGGGAGGAACATGCCGAAATATAGAGGTGTGTACATATATATGTAAATTATATACGTAACTTATATTGTATATTTAATTGGGTACCCATGGGCCAGTATGGAGAAAAATCCCCCGGGCCACTATTTTCCCTCAATCCGCCCCTGGCCGTATGTCTGTACGTGGCATTGACTCTGTCCTCGACTGCTGTACCTGTCCGTCCAGGCCTTATGTCCCTAGGATGGGATTGACTGTCCTTGATTGTTGCGCCTGTCCGTATAGGCCTTATGTCCCTACAAGGGTTTGACTTCGATTGCTTTGCCTGTTCATCAAGGCCTTATGTCCCTAGGTGGGATTGACTCTGTCCTGTATTGCTGTGCCTGTCTGTCCTGGCTTTATGTCCCTACATGGGCTTGTCCTCTGTCCTCGACTGCTGTGCCTGTCCATCCAGACCTTATGTCCCTATGTGTTATTGACCTCTGTCCTCGACTGCTGTGCCTGTTCGTCCAGGCCTTATGTCCCTAGGTAGGATTCACTTCTGTCCTCGACTACTGTGCCTGTTCGTCCAGGCCTTATGTCCCTACAAGGGTTTGACCTCGATTGCTTTGCCTGTTCGTCAAGGCCTTATGTCCCTAGGTGTGATTGACTCTGTCCTTGATTGCTGTGCCTGTCCATCCAGGCCTTATGTCCCTATGTGTTATTGACCTATGTCCTCGACTGCTGTGTCTTTTCGTCCAGGCCTTATGTCCCTACAAGGATTTGACCTCGATTGCTTTGCCTGTTCGTCCAGGCCTTATGTCCCCACAAGGGTTTGAGCTCGATTGCTGTGCCTGTTCGTCCAGGCCTTATGTCCCTAAGTGGGCTTGACCTCTGTCCTCGACTGCTGTGCCTCTCTGTCCAGGCCTTATGTCCCTACATGGGATTTACCTCTGTCCTCGACTGCTGTGCCTGTCCGTCCAGGCCTTATGTCCCTACAAGGGTTTGACCTTGATTGCTTTGCCTGTTCGTCAAGGCCTTATGTCCCTAGGTGTGATTGACTCTGCCCTGTATTGCCGTGCCTATCCATCCAGGCCTTATGTCCCGACATGGGCTTGAACTCAGTCCTCAACTGCTGTGCCTGTCCGTCCAGACCTTATGTCCTTACGTGTTATTGACCTCTGTCCTCGACTGCTGTGCCTATCCGTCCAGGCCTTATGTCCCTAGTTGGGATTGACTCTGTCCTTGATTGCTGTGCCTGTCCATCCAGGCCTTATGTCCCTATGTGTTATTGACCTATGTCCTCAACTGCTGTGCCTGTCCGTCCAGATCTTATGTCCCTACAAGGGTTTGACCTTGATTGCTTTGCCTGTTCATCCAGGCCTTATGTCCCTATGTGTTATTGACCTCTGTCCTCGACTGCTGTGCCTGTTCGTCCAGGCCTTATGTCCCTAGGTAGGATTCACTTCTGTCCTCGACTGCTGTGCCTGTCCATCCAGACCTTATGTCCCTATGTGTTATTGACCTCTGTCCTCGACTGCTGTGCCTGTTCGTCCAGGCCTTATGTCCCTAGGTAGGATTCACTTCTGTCCTCGACTACTGTGCCTGTTCGTCCAGGCCTTATGTCCCTACAAGGGTTTGACCTCGATTGCTTTGCCTGTTCGTCAAGGCCTTATGTCCCTAGGTGTGATTGACTCTGTCCTTGATTGCTGTGCCTGTCCATCCAGGCCTTATGTCCCTATGTGTTATTGACCTATGTCCTCGACTGCTGTGTCTTTTCGTCCAGGCCTTATGTCCCTACAAGGATTTGACCTCGATTGCTTTGCCTGTTCGTCCAGGCCTTATGTCCCCACAAGGGTTTGAGCTCGATTGCTGTGCCTGTTCGTCCAGGCCTTATGTCCCTAAGTGGGCTTGACCTCTGTCCTTGACTGCTGTGCCTGTCTGTCCAGGCCTTATGTCCCTACATGGGATTTACCTCTGTCCTCGACTGCTGTGCCTGTCCGTCCAGGCCTTATGTCCCTACAAGGGTTTGACCTTGATTGCTTTGCCTGTTCGTCAAGGCCTTATGTCCCTAGGTGTGATTGACTCTGTCCTGTATTGCCGTGCCTATCCATCCAGGCCTTATGTCGCGACATGGGCTTGAACTCAGTCCTCAACTGCTGTGCCTGTCCGTCCAGACCTTATGTCCTTACGTGTTATTGACCTCTGTCCTCGACTGCTGTGCCTATCCGTCCAGGCCTTATGTCCCTAGTTGGGATTGACTCTGTCCTTGATTGCTGTGCCTGTCCATCCAGGCCTTATGTCCCTATGTGTTATTGACCTATGTCCTCAACTGCTGTGCCTGTCCGTCCAGACCTTATGTCCCTACAAGGGTTTGACCTTGATTGCTTTGCCTGTTCATCCAGGCCTTATGTCCCTAGGTGGGATTCACCTCTGCCCTCAACTGCTGTGCCTGTCCGTCCAGGCCTTATGTCCAGTCCTAACGGCTGAACCCTCGTTACAAAGGGAAACCTCAGTATCTGGCAATTCAAACTAGTATAAGCTCCAAGTGCTGAAAAGAATACCACCTCTCTTCCACACACATGACTTTAGAACGATTCTACAATCAATCATTTTCGCAAAGCTGGACTATTGTAACACCCTCATGCTTGGTCTCCCTTCATCACACACCAAACCATTGCAAATGGTCCAAAATGCCTCCGCCCGTATACTCACTAACACCAGGAGAAGAGAACACATAACCCCTATCCTGATGGACCTTCATTGGCTGCCCATCCACTTCAGAATAATCTACAAGGCCATTCTCACCATTTTCAAAAACATCCATCAATTAGCTCCAATCGATCTCCATATCCCCCTCCGATTACACCATTCAACAAGACCGACAAGAGATGCTTACAAAGGATCACTTCAAGTACCTCCAGCCAAAACTACCAGACACATCACGCTTAGAGATCGGGCATTCTCCACAGCCAGTCCAACTTTATGGAACTCCATTCCCCCGGATCTTAGAATGGAAGCATCTCAACATTCAAGAAAAAACTCAAGACATGGCTGTTCACGCAGGCCTTTCCTAACTCCAACATTATTTAACTCCCATCAATCAACTCGCTTCGCTAGTAATAGCGTTAATAGCCACCTCTTACAATGTTATTTATACAAAGTTATTTATACATATATATAATTATCTGATCTCCATTTTCCTTTTCACTCCAAGTTATTGATTTCCTTGTTATATGTAACTGCTTTTCTGCACTATTGTTCAAATTGTAAAGTTTTATTATAACTGCACCCCTGTTTCTTGTGAACCAGCATGATGGGACTACTGTCTTGAATGTTGGTATATAAAAAAAAACTTAAATAAATAAATAAATAAATAGTAATCCTTTACAGCATGGATCCTTAAATAAAACAAACAGTTTTCTTTAGTTTCAGGGCAGAGAAGAGAACTTCCTCCTTCTTGCTTATGAAGTCATGATCTGTTTGCAAATGCTTAAATCCTATTTGTACCATTATACACTCTATGGGCCAACCCATTCCAGGGAGCCCTTTCCTGCTCAAAGGAACGGGAACTCTCCCCGTTGTTGCAGCCTATCTCTTACCACCTGTTGACCCGTGTTCAGAACAAGAAAAGATCTCCAAAGTACTTAGACTATGGCAAACACAACACAGTGAGACCATGCTCTAAGTCGCCACACTTTGAAGGCTCGTGCTCCACTCTAGGGGCCAACCCATTCTGGGGAGCCCTTCCCGGCTCAAAGGAAAGGGAACTCTCTTCGGGTGTAGCCAGCCTGTATCTACCCTCTGACTCATGTTGAACCGCTGTTTACATGGTAATCTCCTCTACTTCGGCCTTGAAAATTCTCTTTTGTTTATCTGCTAACTCTACCAGATTTTAATAGACCAGCGAGAGCTCACTAGATGCCAATGGAAACACCCCACTCTAGGGGCGAACCCATTCTAGGGAGCCCTTTCCTGCACAAAGGAAAGAGAACTCTCTCAGGTGTAACCAGCCTGTATTTACCCTCTGCCTCTGTGCCTTCCTTGCTGCCATACACCAGATGACTCACTCAACTCCTTGTGGTATTCTGGCCACTATCATGGTTGCTCAGTGTGTTGGTACTAGTCTTTCTGCTTGCTATGTTCCTCCTTCATTGTGCTGTAGGATGGCGATGCCACTTGTCTTGCCGCTTTGCCTCTCTTGCTGCCTTCAAGGGTTCATGCATCTCTTATCGGTGCTCTCTTTTGAAGCTGTGGTGTGTTTTTGACACTCTCGCTGCTGCTTTGTGCCTCTATTAAAGCACTTTTCTTGCCACTCCTGGTACCCCTTTGCCCCTTTAAAGTACCTTAAGCTATTCGTGCCACTTTGGTGCCACTTTGTCTTCCCCCATTGACTTTAATGGGAACCGGAAAACAAATGCACATTTCAATGTATCGGGGCACCATTGAACGAATGCAACGTATCTGGGCCCCGACGAATCCAATGAATACTTTCTGGCTGCACATCCCTATCACATAGGGACCAGGCAGCCAGAGACAACAATATAGGATTATAGATAATGCTTGGAACACAATATTTGGTCATGTATAAGTGCACAAATTGCTAGAGGTAGTTTGTCCCCAGAAAAGGCTCAACACATATGTGTGACTGTGTGCATCTTGGTGATTTACATACTCTGTTAGCCTTGGTCTACATCTGTGTCTGCGGGTAATGTTTGCCTCCATGTTCCCTCCATTACCACACCTATGCATTCCCCGGAGAAAGCAATGTGTGTGCATCCAAATGCACAAACTGTCTTTCGCCACAGGTTATCCTATACTTCCACTGTTTACCATGGGTGCCTCAGAGAAACAATTGTATTCTCTTCATTCTTAAAGACCATTCCACCAGTGGCTCACACTTTTTATTCCTAGTGTTGATGGGGGATGTAAAACTTGCCAGCATCATACCTGAGATATGGTGTATCACATTTCTGCATTAGTAAATATCTGCCTGTAGTGTATTACTTCCACCCCCGACCCTAATGCTCTTCCACCTAGTACTTGGAATGGGCTTAATTCTACGTTTATTTGGGAATGTGAATAGTTCCAAGAACTTCAGCTGCCGGAGAGGGTTTGCTGTTTTTGGGGTGGGGTAGTTGCTTGAGACCTGCTAACACTCCAATTAGCGGTTCCCTTTTTCCAGACCATGGCTCTAACTACCCTCCTCTCTGTAGATCAGATCCCGGACACTCCACATAGAAGCTGCCACATCTTTTGCACCTTACTCTGCCAGATGTATATACTGGTAGCTTTTGCCTACAATGATACTGTCATATTTTGCTTGATATGTTTTGTGTGCATACATAGAAGTGGTGGCAGATTTTTGCAGTCGATATCAGTGGCGTAGCCACGGGTGGGCCTGGGTGGGCAGGTGCCCACCCAACTTAGACCCAGGCCCACCCAACTGGCACCGGAACTGCAAGGCTGTCGCGGGATCCCATCCCCGCGACAGCGAACAAGAGAACCCACGCCTCGCGCGCCATCACGGCACACATGGGGAAGCGCTGCTGCGGCCGCATGGCCAACCGGTCTTCCTGTTCGGGGGGGGCGGAAGCGCCACGCGCAGCTTCCGCTTCCTCCCCCCAATGCAGGAAGATCAGCTGCCTCTCCTGCTGCCACCCGTTCTCCTGCTATCTTCGGGCCAAACGGCCGCCGAACTTCCTGTTTGGGGGAGCGGAAGCGCCGCGCACAGCTTCCGCTTTCTCCCCCAAAACAGGAAGATCAGCTGCCTCTCCTGCTGCCACCGGCCTCCTGCTATCTTCGGGCGTCGGGCCGTACTGCCCGCCGATCTTCCTGCTTGGGGGGGAGGGAGGAAGCGGACGTTGTGCGCTGCGCTTCCGCTCCCCCCCCCCCCCCGACAGGGAGTTCGGCGGGCAGTACGGCCCGACGCCCGAAGATAGCAGGAGGCCGGTGGCAGCAGGAGAGGCAGCTGATCTTCCTGCTCTGGGGGAGAAAGCGGAAGCTGTGCACGTGCTTGAATGTGTATGTGTGGATGAGAATGGGAGTGTGTGTGGGTGAAAACTGGAGCCTGGGTGTGTATGTGGGTGAGAATGGAAGCTTGAATATGTGGGTGAATGGGAGCTCGAATGTGTGTATGTGTGGTTGAGAATGGGAGCCTGGGTTTGTGGGTGGGTGAGAATGGGAGCTTGAATGTGTGTATATATGGGTGAGAATGAGAGCCTGGGTTTGTGTGGGTGGGTGAGAATGGAAGCTTGAATATGTGGATAAGAATGGGTGCTTGAATGTGTGTATGTGTGGGTGAGAATAGTACCTTAAATGTGTATATGTATGGATGAGAATGGGAGCTTGAATATGTGTGGGTGAGACTGGGAGCATGGGTTTGTGGGTGAGAATGGGAGTCTGGGTTTATGTGTGTGGGTGAGAATGGGTGCCTGGATGTGCGTCTGTGTGTGTATAAGAATATAAGCCTGGGGAGGGGTGAGAAAGTGAGAACTTGAATGTGAGCTTGTGGGGGGTGGGGGGGGGGGAGCATATGAGAGTGACAGCTTGAGTGTGTGAGAGGGAGTCTGTGAGAGAAAGCGTGTATGTGTGTGTGTGTGTGGAAGGGAAGAAGACAGTAATAGAAGAAAGACACTGAAAAGGAATTAGGAAATGAGCTATAAGGGAAAAAATGGGAAAAAGAGACCAGGACCAACTGATTAGAAAAATACAAAGATCAGACAACAAAGGTAAAAATATATATCTATATTTTGAGATGTTAGCAATTTAAATATAAGCAACACAACCGCTCTCTCAAAATTTATGGACAGGTAGGAGCCGTGTATAAAATTGTAATAATAAGAAGGCTAAAGTACCACAAATCACCGTGAATTATGTTTGTATCATTAAGTAAACCTCATACTTAGGCGTAGATGTGAATGCTATGCTGCATAATTTGGCATTATTTATCAGTAAAAAAACAACTAGTAGACCTGCATGCCTACAGCCCACCCATGTTAACCTTGTGCCCACCCAAAAAATCAATTCTGGCTACGCCACTGGTCGATATTAGGAGACAGGAAAATGTTCCCCGCATCACTTGTCCTCTTCACTACCTGTGCATTTGGCACCTCTGTCTACTTGCTGGCTATTCTAACAGCATGTCAGAAGCTGTGTGACAATTAAGGAGCAGTGAGGGAGTTGTATAGGTTAGACAAAGCCCACAGTCCCAGAGAAGACAGCTAGGAGGCCTAGGAGATGTGATGGGACTAGGAGGTTAGCTATTAGTGAACAGGTATTATACAGATCCACATGCCAAGCCAGTACAGAGGAAGCAGCCAGTCTGTGGAGGTCTGCCTGCTCCCAAGCAATTGCAGGCCTCCTAGCTGTCTGCTCTTGGGCTGTGGGGTTTGTCTAACCTACACAACTCCCTCACTCCTCAGTTTTCACACAGCTGCTGACACGCTGTTATTGCAGCCAGCAAGTAGAAGAGATTTTGCTTAGTGAGGAACATAAGTACGGTTTTGTGCAGATTACCTTTTAGGTGGAGTGGGGACCCAAGTAAAGATCCCAATATAAAGTCTTGAGGGGTGATTAGAATAACTTGCCCTTAACACCACACAGTCTTTACATTTGCACTATGAACTCTCTGTCCTGGACTCATGCAGCTGCAGATTTAGGCTCAGTAGAGATAAAAAACTCAACTAGGGCTTTGTGTCATTTTCCAGTAGCCCTCTTTCTGAAGACTTAGGTCATGATAACATTCAGTGCTAGAGCCAGAGAGAAGGGCCATTGATTGGTCAGAGGTGATATATCTTCACAATGTTACAGTCCAGTGGTTTCTAATAGGTGCATAGCTAGTCAATCCATTGGTCCCCAAAAGAGTAAGTCATAGCTATTGCACATCTAGCCAAACATTTCCCTCAGCAATCGAGGACAGAGGTCAACCCCATGTAGGGACATAAGGCCTGGTTGAACAGGCAAAGCAATCGTGGTCAAACCTTTGTAGGTACATAAGGCTTGGATGGACAGGCACAGCAGTCGAGGACAGAGGTCAAGCCCACCTAGGGACATAAGGCCTGGAGGGACAGGCACAGCAATCAAGGTCAATCCCACCTAGGGACATCAGGCCTGGACGGACAGGCACAGCAATCGAGGACAGAAATCAAGCCCACGTAGGAACATAAGGCCTGGATGAACATGCAAAGCAATCGAGTAGAGAGGTCAAGCCCACTTAGGGACATAAGCCTGGATGAACAGGCAAAGCAATCGAGGTCAAACAGATGTAGGGACATATGGTCTGCATGGGCAGGCACAGCAGTCGAGGATAGAGGTCAAGCCCACCTAGGGACATAAGGCCTGGATGAACAGGCACAGAAATCGAGGACAATCCCACCTAGGGACATAAGGCCTGGATGGACAGGCACAGCAATTGAGGACAGAGGTCAATCCCATGTAGGGACATAAGGCCTGGACAAACAGGCACAGAGGTCAAGCCCATCTAGAGACATAGGGCCTAGTTGAACAGGCAAAGCAATCAAGGTCAAACCCTTGTAGAGACATAAGGTCTGGAGAGACAGGCACAGCAGTCGAGGACAGAGGTCAAGCCCACCTAGGGACGTAAGGCCTGGACGAACAGGGACAGCAGTCAAGGACAGAGATCAGTCCCACCTAGGCACGTATGGACTACATGAACAGGCACAGCAGTCGAGGACAGAGGTCAATCCTACCTAGGGACATAAGGCCTGGATGAACAGGCAAAGCAATCGAGGTCAAACCCTTGGAGGGACATAAGACTTGGACGAACATGCACAGCAGTCGAGGACAGAGGTCAAGCCCACCTAGGGATATAAGGCTTGGTTGGTCAGGCACAGCAATCGAGGACAGAGGTCAAGCGCACGTAGGGACATAAGGCCTGGATGAACAGGCACAGCAGTCAAGGACAGAGGTCAAGCCCACGTAGGGACATAAGGCCTGGACGAACAGGCACAGCAATCGAGGTCAAACCCTTGTAGAGACAGAAGGCTTGGACAGACAGGCATAGCAGTCGAGGACAGAGGTCAAGACCACCTAGGGACATAAGGCCTGGATGGAGAGGCACAGCAATCGAGGACAGAAGTCAATCCCACCTAGGGAAATAAGGTCTGGATGGACAGGCACAGCAATGAGGACAGAGGTCAAGCCCACCTAGGGACATAAGGTCTGGATGGACAGGCACAGCAGTCCAGGACAGAGGTCAAGCCCATCAAGGGATGTAAGGCCTGGATGAACAGGCACAGCAATCGAGGACAGAGGTCAATCCCACCTAGGAATATAAAGCCTGGATGCACAGGGACAGCAGTGGAGGACAGAGGTCAAGCCCACCTAGGGACATAAGGCCTGGATGACCAGGCACAGCAATCGAGGACAGAGGTCAATCCCAGCTAGGAATATAAAGCCTGGATGCACAGGGACAGCAGTGGAGGACAGAGGTCAAGCCCACCTAGGGACATAAGGCCTGGACGGACAGTCACATCAGTCGAGGACAGAGGTCAAGCCCACCTAGGGACATAAGGCCTGGATGGACAGGCACAGCATTGAGGACAGAGGACAAGCCCACCTAGGGACATAAGGCCTGGATGGACAGGCACAGCAGTCAAGGACAGAGGTCAAGCCCACGTAGGGACATATGGCCTGGACGAACAGCACAGCAATCGAGGTCAAACCCTTGTAGGGACAGAAGGCCTGGATGGACAGGCACAGCAATCAAGGACAGAGTTCAAGCCCACCTAGTGACAGAAGGCCTGGATGAACAGGCACAGCAATCGAGGACAGTTATCAAGCCCACATAGGGAAATAAGTTCTGAATGAACAGGCACAGCAATCGAGGTCAAACCCTTGTAGGGACATAATGCCTAGATGGACAGGCTCAGCAGTAGAGGATAGAGGTCAAGCCCAAATAGGGATATAAGGCCTGGATGAACAGGCACAGCAATCGAGGACAGAGGTCAATCCCACCTAGGAATATAAAGCCTGGTCGCACAGGGACTGCAGTGGAGTACAGAGGTCAAGCCCACATAGGGACATAAGGCCTGGATGGACAGTCACAGGAATCGAGGACATTGGTCAAACCCTTGTAGGGGCATAAGGCCTGGACAAACAGGCACAGAGGTCAAGCCCATCTAGAGACATAGGTCCTGGTTGAACAGGCAAAGCAATCGAGGTCAAACCATTGTAGGGACATAAGGTCTGGACAGACAGGCACAGCATTTGAGGACAGAGGTCAAGCCCACCTAGGGACATAAGGCCTGGATGGACAGTCACAGCAATCGAGGACAGAGGTCAATCCCATCTGGGACATAAGGCCTGGAAAAACAGGCACAGAGGTCAAGCCCATCTAGAGACATAGGGTCTGGTTGAACAGGCAAAGCAATCGAGGTCAAACCATTGTAGGGACATAAGGTCTGGAGACAGGCACAGAAGTTGAGGACAGAGGTCAAGCCCACCTAGGGACGTAAGGCCTGGACGAACAGGGACAGCAGTCAAGGACAGAGATCAGTCCCACCTAGGCACGTATGGACTACATGAACAGGCACAGCAGTCGAGGACAGAGATCAATCCTACCTAGGGACATAAGGCCTGGATGAACAGGCAAAGCAATCGAGGTCAAACCCTTGGAGGGACATAAGACTTGAACGAACATGCACAGCAGTCGAGGACAGAGGTCAAGCCCACCTAGGGATATAAGGCTTGGTTGGACATGCACAGCAATCGAGGACAGAGGTCAAGCGCATGTAGGGACATAAGGCCTGGATGAACATATACAGCAGTCAAGGACAGAGGTCAAGCCCACATAGGGAAATAAGGCCTGGACGAACAGGCACAGGAATCGAGGTCAAACCCTTGTAGAGACAGAAGGCTTGGACGGACAGGCATAGCAGTCGAGGACAGAGGTCAAGACCACCTAGGGACATAAGGCCTGGATGGAGAGGCACAGCAATCGAGGACAGAAGTCAATCCCACCTAGGGACATAAGGTCTGGATGGACAGGCACAGCATTGAGGACAGAGGTCAAGCCCACCTAGGGACATAAGGTCTGGATGGACAGGCACAGCAGTCCAGGACAGAGGTCAAGCCCATGAAGGGATGTAAGGCCTGGATGAACAGGCACAGCAGTGGAGGACAGAGGTAAAGCCCATCTAGGGACATAAGGCCTGGATGACCAGGCACAGCAATCGAGGACAGAGGTCAATCCCACCTAGGAATATAAAGCCTGGATGCACAGGGACAGCAGTGGAGGACAGAGGTCAAGCCCACCTAGGGACATAAGGCCTGGACGGACAGTCACATCAATCGAGGACAGAGGTCAAGCCCACCTAGGGACATAAGGCCTGGTTGGACAGGCACAGCATTGAGGACAGAGGACAAGCCCACCTAGGGACATAAGGCCTGGATGGACAGGCACAGCAGTCAAGGACAGAGGTCAAGCCCACGTAGGGACATATGGCCTGGACGAACAGGCACAGCAATCGAGGTCAAACCCTTGTAGGGACAGAAGGCCTGGATGGACAGGCACAGCAATCAAGGACAGAGTTCAAGCCCACCTAGTGACAGAAGGCCTGGATGAACAGGCACAGCAATCGAGGACAGAGATCAAGCCCACATAGGGAAATAAGTTCTGAATGAACAGGCACAGCAATCGAGGTCAAACCCTTGTAGGGACATAATGCCTAGATGGACAGGCTCAGCAGTAGAGGATAGAGGTCAAGCCCAAATAGGGATATAAGGCCTGGATGAACAGGCACAGCAATCGAGGACAGAGGTCAATCCCACCTAGGAATATAAAGCATGGTCGCACAGGGACTGCAGTGGAGTACAGAGGTCAAGCCCACATAGGGACAAAAGGCCTGGATGGACAGTCACAGCAACCGAGGACAGAGGTCAATCCCATGTAGGGACATAAGGCCTGGACAAAACAGGCACAGAGGTCAAGCCCATTTATAGACATAGGGCCTGGTTGAACAGGCAAAGCAATCGAGGTCAAACCATTGTAGGGACATAAGGTCTGGACAGACAGGCATAGCAGTTGAGGACAGAGGTCAAGGCCACCTAGGGACATAAGGCCTGGAAAAACAGGCACAGAGGTCAAGCCCATCTAGAGACATAGGGCCTGGTTGAACAGGCAAAGCAATCGAGGTCAAACCATTGTAGGGACATAAGGTCTGGACAGACAGGCACAGAAGTTGAGGACAGAGGTCAAGCCCACCTAGGGACATACGGCCTGGATGGACAGTCCCAGCAATCGAGGACAGAGTTCAATCCCATGTAGGGACATAAGGCCTGGAAAAACAGGCACAGAAGTCAAGCCCATCTAGAGACATAGGGCCTGGTTGAACAGGCAAAGCAATTGAGGTCAAACCATTGTAGGGACATAAGGTCTGGACAGACAGGCACAGAAGTTGAGGACAGAGGTCAAGCCCACCTAGGGACATACAGCCTGGATGGACAGTCACAGCAATCGAGGACAGAGGTCAATCCCATGTAGGGACATAAGGCCTGGAAAAACAGGCACAGAAGTCAAGCCCATCTAGAGACATAGGGCCTGGTTGAACAGGCAAAGCAATTGAGGTCAAACCATTGTAGGGACATAAGGTCTGGACAGACAGGCACAGCAGTTGAGGACAGAGGTCAAGCCCACCTAGGGACATAAGGCCTGGATGGACAGTCACAGCAATCAAGGACAGAGGTCAATCCCATGTAGGGACAAAAGGCCTGGACAAACAGGCACAGCAATTGAGGACAGAGGTCAACCCCAACTGGGGATATAAGGCCTGGACGAAAACTCACAGCAATCGAGGACAGAGATCAATCCCACCTAGGGACATGCCTGGATGGACAGGCACAGCAATCGAGGTCAATCCCACCTAGGGAGATAAGGGGCTGGACAAACAGGCAAAGCAGTTGAGGACAGAAGTAAAGCCTACCTAGGGACGTATGGACTGCATGAACAGGCACAGCAGTCGAGGACAGAGGTCAAGCCCAAGTAGCGACATAAGGCCTGGAAGAACAGGCAAAGCAATCAAGGTCAAGCCCTTGTAGGGACATAAGTTCTGGAAGGACAGGCACAGCAGTCGAGGACAGTGGTCATGCTCACCAAGGGACATACGGCCTGGATGAACAGGCAAAGCAATCAACATCAAACACTTGTTGGGACATAAGGCCTGGATGGACAGGCACAGCAATCGAGGTCAATGCCACCTAGGGCCATAAGGCCTGGAAGGACAGGCAAAGCAATCAAGGACAGATGTCAAGCCCACGTAGGGACAAAAGGCCAGGACGAACAGGCAAAGCAATCGATGACAGAGGTCAACCCCATGTAGGGACATAAGGCCTGGTTGAACAGGCAAAGCAATCGTGGTCTAACCTTTGTATGTACATAAGGCCTAGACGGACAGGCACAGCAATCAAGGACAGAGGTCAAGCCCACGTAGGAACATAAGGCCTGGATGAACAGGCAAAGCAATCGAGGAGAGAGGTCAAGCCCACTTAGGGACATAAGCCTGGACGAACAGGCAAAGCAATCGAGGTCAAACAGATGTAGGGACATATGGCCAGGATGGGCAGGCACAGCAGTAGAGGACAGAGGTCAAGCCCACCTAGGGACATAAGGCCTGGATGGACAGGCACAGCAGTCGAGGACAAAGGTCAAGCCCACGTAGGGACATATGGCCTGGACAAACAGGCACAGCAATCGAGGTCAAACCCTTGTAGGGATAGAAGGCCTGGACGGACAGGCACAGCAGTCGAGGACAGAGGTCAAGACCACATAGGGACATAAGGCCTGGATGGACAGGCACTGCAATCGAGGACAGAAGTCAATCCCACCTAGGGACTTAAGGCCTGGACGAACAGGCACAGCAGTGAAGGACAGAGGTAAAACCCACCTAGGGATGTAAGGCCTGGATGAACAGGCACAGCAGTCGAGGACAGAGGTCAATCCCACCTAGGGACATAAGGCATGGATGATCAGGCACAGCAGTCGAGGAAAGAGGTCAAGCCCACGTAGGGACATATGGCTGGACAACAGGCAAAGTAATCGTGGTCAAACCTTTGTAGGTACATAAGGCCTGGATGGACAGGCACAGCAGTTGAGGACAGAGGTCAAGCCCACCTAGGTGCATAAGGCCTGGATGGACAGGCACAGCAATCAAGGACAGAGGTCAATCCCAACTAGGGACATAAGGCCTGGAAGGACAGGCACAGCAATCGAGGTCAATCCCACCTAGGGACATAAGGCCTGGAAGGACAAGCACAGCAATCAAGGACAGTGGTCAAGCCCACGTAGGGACAAAAGGCCAGGACGAACAGGCAAAGCAATCGAAGTCAAACCCTTGCAGGGACATAAGGCCTGGATGGACAGGCACAGCAATCGAGGACAGAGGTCAACTCCATTTAGGGACCTAAGGCCTGGACAAACAGGCACAGAGGTCAAGCACATGTAGGGACATAAGGCCTGGTTGAACAGGCAAAGCAATCGTGGTCAACACTTTGTAGGTACATAAGGCCTGGATGGACAGGCACAGCAGTCGAGGACAGAGGTCAAGCCCACCTAGGGACATAAGGCCTGGATGGACAGGCACAGCAATCAAGATCAATCCCACATAGGGACATAAGGCCTGGACGGACAGGCACAGCAATCGAGGACAGAGGTCAAGCCCACGTAGGAACATAAGGCCTGGATGAACAGGTAAAGCAATCGAGGAGAGAGGTCAAGCCCACTTAGGGACATAAGCCTGGACGAACAGGCAAAGCAATCGAGGTCAAACAGATGTATGGACATAAGGCCTGGATGGACAGGCACAGGAATCGAGGAGAGAGGTCAAGCCCACGTAAGGACATATGGCCTGGATGAACAGGCACAGCAATCAAGGTCAAACCCTTTTTGGGACATAAGGCCTGTATGGACAGGCACAGCAGTCAAGGACAGAGGTCAAGCCCTCCTACGGACATAAGGCATGGAAGGACAGGCACAGCAATCGAGTCAATCTCACCTAGGGACATAAGGCCTGGAAGGACAAGCACAGCAATCAAGGACAGAGGTCAAGGCCACGTAGGGACAAAAGGCCAGGACGAACAGGCAAAGCAATCGAAGTCAAACCCTTGCAGGGACATAAGACCTGGATTGACAGGCACAGCAATCGAGGATAGAGGTCAACCCCATGTGGGGACATAAGGCCTGGTTGAACAGGCAAAGCAATCGTGGTCAAACCTTTGTAGGTACATAAGGCCTGGATGGACAGGCACAGCAGTTGAGGACAGAGGTCAAGCCCACCTAGGGACATAAGGCCTGGATGGACAGGCACAGCAATCAAGGACAGAGGTCAATCCCAACTAGGGACATAAGGCCTGGAAGGACAGGCACAGCAATCGAGGTCAATCCCACCTAGGGATATAAGGCCTGGAAGGACAAGCACAGCAATCAAGGACAGAGGTCAAGCCCACGTAGGGACAAAAGGCCAGGACAAACAGGCAAAGCAATTGAAGTCAAACCCTTGCAGGGAAATAAGGCCTGGATGGACAGGCACAGCAATCGAGGACAGAGGTCAACTCCATGTAGGGACATAAGGCCTGGACAAACAGGCACAGAGGTCAAGCACATGTAGGGACATAAGGCCTGGTTGAACAGGCAAAGCAATCGTGGTCAAAACTTTGTTGGTACATAAGGCCTGGATGAACAGGCACAGCAGTCGAGGACAGAGGTCAAGCCCACCTAGGGACATAAGGCTTGGGTGGACAGGCACAGCAATCAAGATCAATCCCACCTAGGGACATAAGGCCTGGACGGACAGGCACAGCACTCGAGGACAGAGGTCAAGCCCACGTAGGGACAAAAGGCCAGGACAAACAGGCAAAGCAATTGAAGTCAAACCCTTGCAGGGAAATAAGGCCTGGATGGACAGGCACAGCAATCGAGGACAGAGGTCAACTCCATGTAGGGACATAAGGCCTGGACAAACAGGCACAGAGGTCAAGCACATGTAGGGACATAAGGCCTGGTTGAACATGCAAAGCAATCGTGGTCAAAACTTTGTTGGTACATAAGGCCTGGATGAACAGGCACAGCAGTCGAGGACAGAGGTCAAGCCCACCTAGGGACATAAGGCCTGGTTGGACAGGCACAGCAATCAAGATCAATCCCACCTAGGGACATAAGGCCTGGACGGACAGGCACAGCACTCGAGGACAGAGGTCAAGCCCACGTAGGAACATAAGGCCTGGATGAACAGGCAAAGCAATCGAGGAGAGAGGTCAAGCCCAATTAGGGATATAAGCCTGGACGAACAGGCAAAGCAATTGAGGTCAAACAGATGTATGGACATAAGGCCTGGATGGACAGGCACAGGAATCGAGGACAGAGGTCAAGCCCACCTAGGGACATAGGCCTTGACGGACAGGCACAGCAATCGAGGTCAAAACCTTGTAGGGACGTACGGCCTGGACAGTGGATGGACAGGCACAGCATTGGAAGTCAGGCCCTTGTAGGAACGTATGGCCTGGACAGTGGACGGACAAGCACAGCGTTAGAGGTAAGGCCCTTGTAGGGATGTACAGCCTGTACAGTGGGCGGACAGGCACAGCGTTTCAGGTCAGGCCCTTGTAAGAATGTATGGCCTGGACAGTGGACGGACAGGCACAGCGTTTTAGATAAGGTACATGTGATTCAGTGCTTATATTATTTGGAGCATAAGAGGGAGTTGGAGCTGCTGCAAGGTTTTCAATTGCTTTTATTCATCTTGCCATTCACAGGGAAAATTTGGAAACCCAAGCAAAGGTAGGTTTACTTTCAAATACAGTAGCATTTCCATCAACTCTGGTGCCAGCTTTGAGCGGTGAGGGCTCATGATATCCCCTGTCATTGAAAAGACACGTTCACTGGGCACACTGGTTGATGGACATGATAGATATCGCTGAGCCACTTTGGCTAGGTGTGGCCAGATAGTGGGCTTGTGTGCCCAATATGCCAGCAGATCTCTCTGCATGTTCTCTGTTGGCTCTGAGAGATATTGTGTCACTTACTCCTGTGGTGGTGTGTCCTTTCCTTGGTTGGGCTGAGAGTTACTCATGCCAGCTGCTTTCTCTCTAGCCTGTAGCACAACAGCTGAATCTTTTTGGACAACATGCCTTTGGTGTTCTGAAGTGGATGAAGAGGAGGTACTAGCTGTCACTGACAGAGTGCTGCTCCAGCTTGGGCTACCACAACTCTCTGAAGTGCCCGCTGTTTCAACCTCTGCTTCACGCCTAATCTATCTCTGCATATGGCGCTCCTGTTCACGGACTTTTGATAACAGCAGGTCCTTCACCAATAAGAGACAATCGTACTGTAGTCGAGTTTCCCTTTCACACGGGGATCACAGACTGTTCTGTTAAAAGCCTTAATCTCTCTTCCACCTGCTGCTGCAAAATATCCAACATTGCAGCACCTCAACTGTTTTTCCCTCTTCCTGTTTAAAGGCCTCCAAATTTTCATCCAGGAAATTAACTATAGGGATGATGTCAGCCAAGGTGGCATTTCTGGAACTCAGCTCCTCCGTGACATCCTTGAAGGGCTGCAGAAGTTTTACCAACTGACTCATGACTAATCAATCATGATGCCCTAGGGGATTCTGCACACCTATGTCCATTTTACCAGAAAGTTCATGAAGGGGTGTCTGCAGCTCCACTAACCCCTCGAGCATCATAAAGGTGGAATTCCACCGGGTGGCAATGTCTTGAATGAGACGCTTGTGAGGCAACTCCAAATCAGTCTGCTTTTGTCGGAGAACCTGCCCCGCCTTCACACTTCTGTGGAAGTGCGCTGCTATGTTCCTGCACTTCTGTATTAACCTATGCAGGTATTCATTCTCTTGATCATTGGAATCCAACCCCAGAGCTGACTTCACTACCAGGTGCAGACTGTGTGCAAAACATCGGATGTTCTTAAAGTGCTCGTCGTTTATTGCCTTAAACATGTTTGCACCATTGTCTGTGACAAAGAACCCTGCATGTGGATTCCTGACTCACTGGTGTAGTTGCCAGCCCTCCAGCATCTGTCTGATACAAGTTAGAATATTGGCTGCGGTAGGGCCTGGTCCGTCAGGTGGGTGTGCAGTAAAGCCCACCTCCACCCTGATACTTGTTCAGTAATACAGCTGCTGCCTCAGCCAGGTCCTGGAGGGGACTTTGTAATTTGGAACTATGAGCTTCAGAAAACGCTTGAAACCCACATTCTCCACTAAATACAAAGGCTGGTCATCAAGGGCAATCATTTCCCCAATGCTCCTGGTTACAACCTTTGAGGCTGCCTGCCTCCTACCCCGGGATAGCGTTACCGCACTCCACCCCATTTCCTCCATGGTGGGTTGTTGCTTCTGCCACATGTCAGGGGTTTGCTGGCCTGCCACCTGACTGCTAGAAGGAGATGAGGGCGTGGGCTGACTCTGCTGCTTTTCAATCACTTTACACTGCTTGGAAGGAGTCCCCTGACTGGTACTGCCACCATCCCCAGATGGCAGTACTCTTGTTGGGTGTTGCCTCTTCATATGATGCGTCATGCCAAAATTAGATAGATGTCCTATTTGCTTGCCTCTGCTAATATCCCTGCCACAGTAATTACACCGAGCAAAATGCGGGTCCTCCGTCACTTTAAAGTGGCTCCAGATCGCAGATGTCTTTCATTATCCTCCCTTCTCTATAGCCTTGGGGGTGGATGCTGGCACTGGAGCTGAAGTAGTGGCTGCACCCTGAGAAGCAATGCCAGGGATCTCAGTCACCCTCTGTGCCTGCGCTGACTGCTCTTCCTCCTCATCAGTTTCATCTCTCCCCTGCTGCACTGAAGTGGAGGCTAAGACAGGACTAACTGATCCTCCTAAAACTTCATCAGCTTTTACTTCTTCCGTTTCTGATGAGAATCCCACACAAGATCGTTGTTCATCTGAATCAGAAGCAAACAGTGCCTGCGCTACATTGTAGACTCTTAGTCAAGACTTCTGTCCCACTGCCGCTTTTGGGTGTCGATATTTTGTCTGGCATGACTCAGTCTCCCCTTCCCTCACCTCCAAAACTACAGGGTCCGAAACAGGTGGTGGCGATGCATCATGTTTAGATTTCATTTTGTTTCAGATGGAACTGCCTGACCCTCCAAAGATTTTAGATTGCAACAGGTCCCTTTTTAACTTTAATGGGGGACTGGCTCTAGTGCCTTTTGATGTGCCTCCTCTGCCATTCCCAATCACTGAACCACATCTAGCTTTACCTGACATTATGGATTTAATTTCATTGCCTAGTGCCTACTGGCTGCCCACTGTCACAGTGCCTTGCTATGCACTAATGTAATGTGTGTGGTGTACACACACACACACACACACACACACACACACAACTTGCTTGTAACTACAAAAGAGGCAAACTGGGATTTCATTGCATAGACTGTCCCAATAATGAACTTGAGTCTGCTAAACTACCCAGTGCCCACTGTCACACTGCCTTGCTATGCAGTAATGTAATGTGTGAGGGTGCACACACAGAGCTTGCTTGTAAGCACAAAAGAGGCAGACGGGATTTCACTGCACAGAGTGTCCCAATAATAAACTTGAGTCTGCTAAACTACCCGGTGCCCACTGTCACAGTGCCTTGCTATGCACTGATGTAATGTATGTGGTGTGCACACACACAGCTTGCTTGTAAGCACAAAAGAGGCAGACTGGGGATTTCACTGCACAGACTGTCCCAATAATGAACTTGAGTCTACTAAACTGCCAGCCCACTGGCACTGATGCCCAGTGCACAGAGAGACTGAGTGAGTTTAATTAAACAATTTCAGTTTAAAAAAAGCTGGAATTGTTGGCACAGCAGGAAAACCGATGAAATATATTTTCCAATGGAAGTTTTAGCAAATTAGCTAAAAATTGAATATATCTCTCCCACCCACAACACTCAAATGGTGCTTGCTTGCAGCCTAGCCCAGAGGGTGAATTAAACAAAATGACACTGCTAGCAGCTTCTCTCCCTGGCACAGAGAGACCGTCTCAGATCACCTAAATAAACTGCTTAAAAAACAAACAGGGCTAGCTGGCACAGGCACTGCAGCCAAATAAAGAATATATATCTTTTTCTCCTGAGTAACTAGCCTAGCTTGCAATTCAATACAGATTTCTGAACTCAGACTAGCTCTGAGTGCAGCCACCTTCCGCAGAGACCACCTCCCCATACCACCCCTGCAAAGAAATTGCATGGCACGCCACGTGCTTAAGTATATATAGTGCTAGATCAGCAGGAAAATCGTCACCAAGCACTGAATGACAGCGCGATTGGCTGATACATTGCATTCCGGTATCCGTGCCAACCTGTCCGACCCACACTGACAGGGCTGTGAGGTCACTGCTGACTCACAGGAAATGTTGAAATTACTTACCTGATAATCTCCTTTTCCTTAGTGTATGCAGATGGACTCAAAACAAATGGGTATAGTGTGCTCATGCTAGCAGTTGGAGACGGATCTGACGTCAGCACGGGTACATATACTCCCACAGGAAGTGTAGCAAATCTGTAATCTTCCTTGCAAAAGCTTTTATGGATATATGTGTGACTGACCGATCGATTAAATGAACAGGATTACCCTGACCAATTGATGGTACCTGGAGACCGCCAGTGTACTCAGCCGGAAGGCGTCGACACCCAGCAGGGTGGATGCCCTATATAAGAAATCATGGCTTACCGTGAGTCGGCGAATCCCCATGTATACCGGCAGCCGGGCAGGATGCTGAGTCCATCTGCATACACTAAAGAAAAGGAGATTATCAGGTAAGTAATCTCAACATTTCCTAGCGTGTAGCAGATGGACTCAAAACAAATGGGATGTACAAAAGCTACTCCCGGACTGGGCGGGAAGCTGCCTGAGGACTGTTTAGGATTGCCCTCGCAAAAGCTGTGTCCTCTCTGGCCTGAACGTCCAGACGGTAGAATCTGGAGAAGGTATGGAGGGAGGACCACGTCGCCGCTTTACATATCTCTGCAGGCGACAGCATCCTAGTTTCTGCCCAAGAGGCCGATTGCGCTCTGGTAGAATGAGCCTTGACCTGTAGAGGTGGTGGTTTTCCCGCCTCTACGTAGGCTGCCTTGATAACTTCTTTAATCCAGCGGGCGATGG
The DNA here is from genome assembly GCF_901001135.1 of Rhinatrema bivittatum. NCBI lineage: Eukaryota > Metazoa > Chordata > Amphibia > Gymnophiona > Rhinatrematidae > Rhinatrema > Rhinatrema bivittatum. Next base: position 284,037,788 of record NC_042618.1, on the reverse strand, counting down.
TTGGCCGTGAGGCCGCTTCCCCTTGCTTCTTCCCGCTGTGCAGGACGAACAGGTGGTCCGTCTTTCGTACTGCTTCTGACATTTCCAGGTATCTGGACAGCAGTCTGCCGATGTCGAGATGGCGTAGCATTCGACCTTCTTCCGACTTCTTCAAACCTTCCGTGGTAGGCAAGGATATGGTTTGGTTGAGGTGAAAGTGTGAGACCACTTTGGGTAAAAAGGAAGGAACTGTGCGAAGATGGATAGCCTCTGGGGTGATTCTGAGAAATGGATCACGGCAGGACAGTGCTTGCAGCTCTGAGATGCGGCGTGCTGAACACACAGCCAGCAAGAACACCATCTTCAAGGTTAACAAACGGAGAGACAGGCCTCGAAGGGGCCTGAAGGTGGATCCCGCTAGAAATTCCAACACTAGGTTGAGGTTCCACAAGGGCACTGGCCACTTCAGTGGTGGGCGAATGTGTTTAACTCCTTTCAGGAAACGTGAGACGTCTGGGTGTTTGGCAATGGTGTTGCCGTCACTCCTGGGACCGTAGCAAGACAGCGCTGCTACCTGAACCTTGATGGAGCTGAGGGACAGACCCTTCTGAAGTCCATCTTGTAGGAAGACCAAGATGATAGGAATCTTAGCAGCATGTGAATTGGTGCTGTGAGAGTCGCACCAGGCTTCAAAAACTCTCCAGATCCTTATATATGTTAGTGATGTGGAGAACATGCGTGCTTGGAGGAGTGTATCTATTACCGGCTCCGAGTATCCTCTTTTCTTCGGTCTAGCCCTCTCAATGGCCAGACCGTAACAGAGAATTGAGCTGGATCCTCGTGGAGGATGGGGCCTTGCCGTAGCAAGTCCCTGTATGGAGGCAGAGGTAGAGGATTCCCTGCCAGTAGTCTTCTCATGTCTGCGTACCAGGGTCTTCTTGGCCAGTCCGGGGCCACTAGAAGAACTAGGCCTCTGTGTCGCTGAATCCTGTGTACAATGGCGCCCAGCAGGGGCCACGGAGGAAAGGCGTATAGCAGGATCCCCTGAGGCCATGGCTGTACCAGGGCATCGATCTCCTGAGCTCGAGGAACCCACCTGCGGCTGAAATATCTGGGAACTTGAGCGTTGGACCTGTCTGCTAATAGGTCCATGGCTGGCGTCCCCCAGTGATCCACAATTATCTGAAAGGCTGTGGGCGACAGCTGCCACTCCCCCAGATTTAGGCTTTCTCTGCTGAGGAAGTCTGCCGTGGTGTTGTCCTTCCCGGCGATGTGGACGGCGGAGATGTCCTGGAGATTTGCTTCTGCCCAAATCATCAGGGGAGTTATTTCTAGGGACACCTGTTGGCTTCTAGTTCCGCCCTGTCGGTTGATGTATGCCACCGTGGTGGTGTTGTCTGACATCACTCTGACCGCTCTGTTGCGAAGTCTGTGGGCAAATCGCAGGCACGCTAGCCTGACTGCCCGTGCCTCTAGTCGGTTGATATTCCACCTTGACTCTTCTCTGGTCCACCGCCCTTGGGCGGTGAGTTCCTCGCAGTGTGCTCCCCATCCGTTCAGGCTGGTATCTGTGGTGAGCAGAAACCAGGTTGGGGAGGACATTCTTGACCCCCGGCTTATGTGGCCGGGCTCTAACCACCACCGTAGCTGATTCCGCACTCTGGTCGGTAGAGGTAGGTGTATGGTGTAGTTCTGTGATCGTGGGCTCCATCGAGATAGACGGGCACGTTGCAATGGTCTCATATGAGCCCGCGCCCATGGTACCACCTCCAGAGTGGATGCCATGAGGCCGAGGACCTGAAGGTAATCCCGAGCTGTGGGTCGGCTGGCGCTCAGCAGGACCTGCAGATGATTCCGGAGTTTGACTTTCTCTTGGAGGTCAAGCTGACCTTGTCTTCCTTGGTGTCGAATTGCACCCCCTAGGTATTCCAGCGACTGGGACGGCTGTAGGGAGCTCTTGTTTATGTTGACTACCCATCCTAGGCTTTCCAGAAGAGCTATAACTCTGTTGGTTGCCCAGTGGCTCTCCTCTGGTGACTTTGCCCTGATCAGCCAATCGTCCAGGTAGGGATGGACGAGGATTCCTTCCTTCCTGAGTTCCGCCGCCACTACTACTATGACCTTGGTAAAGATCCGCGGCGCAGTGGCTAACCCGAAGGGTAAAGCACGGAACTGGAAGTGCTGATTCAGGACTTTGAAGCGTAAATAGCGCTGGTGATCCCGATGAATTGGGATATGCAAATAAGCTTCCGACAGATCTAGGGAGGTAAGAAAATCCCCTGGCTGTACTGAAGTCTTGACAGACCGCAGAGTTTCCATGCGAAAGCTGGGGACCCGTAGGTGTTGATGGACTGACTTGAGGTCCAGGACGGGCCTGAAAGTGCCCTCCTTCTTGGGTACTATGAAATAAATGGAATAATGCCCAGAATTTATCTCTTCTGCAGGTACTGGGATTATGGCTTTTAGGGCCAGGAGCCTCTGTAAGGTCACTTCTAGTACCGCTTTCTTGAGAGGTGAACAAGGAGATTCCACAAACTTGTCCGGCGGAAGCCGAAGAAAATCCAGGTAATATCCTTCTCGGATGATGGCGAGGACCCACTGGTCCGAAGTGATCTTGACCCACCTGCGGTAGAAGAGGGTTAGCCTGCCCCCTATGGCTGCTACCCCCGGATGGGTCGGCTGATTGTCATTGTGGGTTGCGGCCGGGACCAGAACCTGAGCCGGCTCTCTTCCTGTTGTGCTTAGCCCGAAAGGGCTGGTTCCTGGCCTGAGAACGAGGTGCTTGATAGCGAGTCCTGTAAGGGTTGAAGCGCTGAGAGCTTCTACCTCTGGATGATCTAGAAAAAGAACGCTGGCTCCTCCTCGACCTGTCTTCTGGTAGACGGGGTAATGGAGAGGCACCCCATTTAGTAGCCCAGTTCTCGAGATCGCTGCCGAACAGTAGGGAACCCTTAAAGGGCATTCTTGTGAGGTGTGTCTTGGAGGACGAGTCGGCCGCCCAATTACGTAGCCAAAGCTGTCTCCTGGCTGCCACTGAGGAGGACACTCCCTTGGCTGCCGTACGGACGAGGTCGGAGGCTGCGTCAGTGAGAAATGCGAGAGCTGATTCCATGTCTTCTCCCGGGGTGTTGTTTCTCGCTTGTGATAAACAGGAACATGTCACCACGGTGCAGCAAGTCGCAATTCATAGGGACATGGCTGCTACCTCAAAGGCTTGTTTCAGAATGGTGTCATGGTGTCATGGGTATCCTTGAGGGCCGCTCCCCCCTCAACCAGAATGGTAGTGTGCTTCACAATTGCGTTAACTATGGCGTCTACCTTGGGGCACGCCAGCAGCTCCTTGGACGCCGGATCCAGAGGGTACATGCCTGCCAAGGCCCGATCCCCTTTGAATGAGGCCTCCGGTGCCTTCCATTCCAGATCAATTAGCTGCTGTGCAGCTTGTAGGAGGGGAAAATGGTGAGCCGTTTGGCGCAGGCCCTCTAACAGGGGGTTCATTTTGGAGTCCCCTGGGGTGTCTTGGCCCGGAATGGCCAGTTCCGATAGGCATTGTGAGACCAGGCCTGGAAGATCCTCTTTCCGAAAGAAGCGTCTCATGGTCCGATATGGTTCTATCTCTGAGAGAAGTTCACCCTCCTCGGGGGGCTCCTCATTTTCCTCGGAGCAATCCGAATCCCCCTAATCGGGGCTGTCGGGTAGCGAGTGGCCGCGCCTAGGTCTTGAGGTTCCAGGGGCCGGATCAACCGGGACGGAAAGACCCATGCGAGGAGCAGACTGCATCTGGACAAAGGCGTGAATCCCCTTGAATAATTCCACCCAGGAAAGCAAAGCCGGATCTGGCCGTAGGGGCACCAGGTCTCTCGGGTTCCCTGCCTGCTTGCCGCATTCTGCTAAGTCCGGTGTGTTCCCTGAGGAACCGCTGGGCTGGGACCGGTCCTGTCCAGGAACTCCCATGGCCTCCTCACATTGGGCACATAGTGAGTCTGCTTCCTCGTTCTGTGTGGCTCTGAGGTTGCATGCTGAGCAGAGGCTTAGAGCTTTCATGCCTGAGTCTGGAGGTGCCGGCTCTGCGGACGCATGGGCTCTCTTATGCTCCATTCACCTAAAATTCGGCGTCGGCCTATGATGTGCGCCGAACAAATGCGCTTAACAGCATGCGCCTAGAACGGACGTCTTACGAACGTGCGCCTATGAACGGGCGTCTTATAATGTGCGCCTATCAACGGGCGTCTTATAAATGTGCGCCTATAAACGGGCGCCTTATAAATGTGCACGTATCCTAATAGCGTGCGCTTAGTCAACGTGCGCCTATCACGTGCGCTAACAACGTGCGCCTAACGCGTGCGCAAACAACGTGTGCCTAACCCGTGCGCTAACAACGTGCACTTATCGTGTGCGCTAACAACGTGTGCCTAACGCGTGCGCTAACAACGTGCGCCTATCGCGTGCGCTTAGCAACGTGCGCTTAGTTGGCGAAGATGAGTAGGCAGGCAAAATGGCGACCTCCTTGGCGGGCTGCCTCGTAAGCAGGCCCAGTTAGTCCACACTTCCTCGGAGACCAAGTAAAGATGTCCGCCTTACCTTGTCTTCGGCGCTTCCCGGCTGCGAACCGGGCGGTCTCCGGCTGCGGGGGGAGAGGGTGAGTACCTTCACCGCCGCGCTTAAGGAAGTGCACCCGCTGCCTCTAGGCCGCACCCGAACTCGTCTCGCTCAGAGGCCAAGTCCACGCCGGGACCGAGGCTGCCTCTAGGCCGCGCCCGAACTCGTCTCGCTCGGGGGCCAAGCCACGCCCGAGCCCTTCTCACTCGGGGGCTGGATCCCTGCCGCGAACTGGCCACCGGACCGAGGCTCTTACCTCCGAGGGACCACGGAAATCAGCTCGGGAAACTCAACTGGGTGAGTGACCGCCTGGTATCACCACAGGAGTGCGGGGCTCGTCTTCAGTAGGTTTCTTCTATGAATTTAGTCGTTAGAATTTGGAAACACGCTCAGCGAGCGTGAGGTAGCTCCAAACTGCTTTGGAGACGGAAATTACTGATTTGCTACACTTCCTGTGGGGGTATATGTACCCGTGCTGACGTCAGATCCGTCTCCAACTGCTAGCACGAGCACACTATACCCATTTGTTTTGAGTCCATCTGCTACACGCTAGGAAAGGGCTGGTTTTTGGCTCTGGATATACCCAAATGGCGTCCTTCGATTGCAAATGGCAGCAAAGAAAAGCACGCACTGCCAAACGTATGAAACGGATGATACGTTTCACTTCCCCATGAATACAACAAATAGGGACATATACATTGTGGATTGTCAATACGTGGAAAACGAATGCACACCCCTACTGTGAGGAAATCCCGAGGAACGGGGTAAAAGACACAGTTCGGAGGAGAAACCACAGTATTCAGGCAGACCTGGAGATACAGGTAGCAGAGCAGGAACCTCCCACAAGAAAGCATTAGGCAGGCTCCGAGGAGTGGGAAGCATGAGGCAAGGACTTCTGGAGAATGCAGCAGAGACTGTCCTGAGGGGCGAGGCTGTGTAGCGAGAGAGGCAGTGTGCTGACGTAGGCTGTCCCACGGAGTAGGGAAGCCTGGGCCAAATCTCTGAAGTAGTGACGTCAGCAACCCTGAGGAGCAGGGCTGCACATGAGGGAATCTCTGATAGAGAAACGGAGGCACTACCCCGAGGAGCAGGGAGGTGCAGAGTACAGTCGCTGACGTAGAACGTAGGCACTGCCCCGAGGAGTGGGGAAGCACAGGTACTGTCACTGGTGTGGAACTGTTGCGTTCGTGCCTATTCTCGCCCTCGCTCCACCCTCTTTACCTTTGTGGCGACTCCCTTCAGCTCAGATAGACAGATGCAGCCGCGGCTTCTCTCCGCCTCTTGGTCCCGGTATCCCTGGGCTGGCTTGACACTACAGATCCACCATATTTCTGATGACATAAGGGCGTGCGTACGCGCGCACTCCAGACTTTGTACCAGCAAGGGCACGAACCTCGGGGGCATCCCCCGTACTGACGTCATCCGTTTTCAATTTAAAAGGTTTATGTTTGCTAACTATAAGCGAGTTAGCAAGGAACTCCAACGGGACTTGCTTCGGCAGTCCACACTACTTGCAACTACGTTCCGAGTCAGCAAGGGGAATTCTTCTCCACTGCTCGGCCTTTTCAAACTACCAGGAGTACCCGCTCCTTGGGGGCTCAGCTCTCTTATTCTTGATTTCAGATTGTTGGACGGGATCCGGTACTCACCTACGTTCCCGAAGACTCAGAAGACTCCTATTGCCTGGAGGCGATCGCAGACTTGAACACAGTGAGTCTTATTTCAGACAAGAACCGGTACTCGCTCCACGAGGACCGTTGTTCCTAATCGCTAAGGTACGGAAATCGTGAGTTACCATTGCAGATAGGAATCGGTACTCGCTCCATGAGGGCCTATGTTACTAATTCCTTCTCATACTCTCTTCTTCCTCAGAAGATATCGCATACCTATATCTTATGGATTACTATTACAGATTAACTATAGGAACCGGTACTCGCTCCACAAGGTCCTACGTTCCTAAATCTCTTCTAGCCTCTCTTCTATTCCAGAAGCCATCCCATACACAGTTATTGTGAGTTCTATTTCAGACTGCCTACAGAGACCAGTTCTTGCCTGCGGCTCCTGTTCCTGTATACTGAAGACTCTCTGTTGCATACAGAAGACACTACAGAGATCTACAATTGTGAGTGTATCATCTACCACTGCTTATGCCCAGCATACCCTGTCTACTCACTACCTATAGTCTCTCCTTACAGCTCAGCAACCCAGAGATCATTGTTCCAGTATCAGAGGGACTTCAGCACTGCCGGGCATATCAACTCACTACTGCCACCTCTGGTGGTTCTACTTCCAGTCTAATAAAGAACTATCTGTGTTTGTCTCAATACTCCAGCCTAGCCAGTGGTCCCTCTCAGGATCTCCACTTGAGGGCGCTGTCATCTGCCATCGGCCCAGGGATTCACTATTTCCACTAAGTGTTACTCCTACACTGATAGAGCGGTATTATCATTTGCCACTCTGTGGGAGCCAACCCACATCAGACCATCACTCCTCTCTCTACGGAAGCTGATCCATATCAGATAGCTATCTCTCCATGGGGATCATACAGGTTGCTGGTTCATCTTTCTACAGGAACAAGCATAAAAGTAGCTACTCCTTCCCTCTGAAAGAGCAGAGCACTAACAGCAAGATCTATAACAGAGTGCTATTCTGCCCCCTGGTGGGGTGATTGCTAATAGATTGTTAACTCCTCCTTCAACGGGAGTATCCAGCAGCCAGATTCACAACAGATTACTAACTCCTCCCCTCTGGGGGAGCAGATCTATAACAGATTGACAACTCCTCCCCTTTGGGGACCAGGTCTTTAACTCCTATCTGCTTGCTCCTCCCACCAGACAGCAGATTCCTAACAGATTGCTAACTCCCTAGCAGATCCCTAACAGGAACATAGGCACTGCCCCGAGGAGCAGGGAAGTGCAGGTATAGTCACTGGTGTAGGCATGGCCCCGAGGAGAGAGAAAGTGCCGAGTTGAGTCTCCAAGGCAGTAAGGCAGTTTGAGGGACAACCCTGAGGAGCAGGGAGGCCGGCATGCAGGACCACTAGAAGGCGCAGGGCTAGCCCGAGGAGCAAGGGAAGCCTGGAGACATGGTCTCCAACTGGACCAAAAGCAGGCCTCCGAGGAGCGGGTACCCGAGCCAGAGTCCAGAGTCGCAGGAAAGTCTGATACAGGAACCACGGTCTGAGGAGACAGGAGCAGCACCAGTAGCGAAGGAACTCATTGCCAAGTCAGTTTACAAGGGGCGAACGCAGTGCTTAAGAATCCCAACCTAGGGATGTCATCAGTCGGGGATGCCCCTGAGGTTCTCGCCATTGGGCCTTCAAAGGGAGGCCCGGTGGTGCGCGTGCATGCTTAGGAAGGCCCAGAGTTGGTGAGGGTGTTGGTGGAATCCCAGCCGCTATGAGGAGCCCAGAGGTATGCAGTGGTAGCGACTAGCCCCAGCCACGAGTAGACCCGGAGAGGAGAGCAGGGCAGCGCAAGATGTGAGTTGAACGCAGCCGTCTGCGACCAACGGTCATAACAGTACCCCTCCTTTTAAGACCCCCCCCCCAGGGGGTTGGGTTTCCGAGATTGTGTGGCATGAAACTTCCTGATAAGGTCTTGATCAAGGATATTGGCAGCAGGTTCCCAACTGTTCTCCTCAGGTCCAAAGCCCTCCCACAAATGGAGGTTCTCCCACTTTTTACCACATTTTCTTACATCCAGGACATGTGATGGCCTCTTCAGATGAGAGTGGTTGTGGCTCCGGTGGTTTTTTTTAGAGAAGCCAGACAAAACCAAGGGTTTTAGTAGTGATATGTGGAAGGCATTGTGGATTTTGAGAGAGGAAGGGAGTTGGAGTTTGTAAGTAACTGTGCCCAACCGGCGCAGCACAGGAAAGGGACCAATGTACCTAAGAGCGAAGCAAGCCGAAGGCAGCTTAAGTCGGATAAACCAGTGCTGAGCCACCCTTTATCGCCCGGTTTAAACTGGGGAGCTTCCCGATGGTGTGCATCAAAGAACTTCTTTGATCTTTGGGCGGCTTGCTGAACTAGCTGCTTAGTTCTGTTCCAAAGTTGATGCAACTCCTGGGCAGTTGACTGTGCCGCTGGAGAGGGCACAGATAATGGAAGTGGTAGAGGTCGACGTCCATAGACCACCTGGAAGGGTGACGAACCAGTGGATGTGGACTGATGAAGGTTTAAGGCGAACTCCACCCAAAGAAAGAGGTCGGCCCAATCATTCTGCCATAGATTCACGTAGGATAAGATGCCAAGAAATGTCCATTTAGAATCTTTATTATGGAGACTCGTTCGTCCAATGTAAAGCCCAACTCAGGCCAAGTTTCGCCCCTACAATGGGGCTGCCTAAGGGGCTACAATACACAAATAGCAAATATAACTTAACAATACAGGACATACATAAATCAAATGTAAAATCATAAGTACATATAAATGGTAATATATAAAGTGGAACATATAAACTGAAACATTCACAATGGAAAAATGTAGCTTGACAACCAGAACCAAATAATATAAATGTGTGAAAAAATGTATGATTTTACCTGTGTGAAATATCTCTTGTATATCTATGATAGTTATCTCATACCATCAGGTTTGTCAGAAAGTCTGTGGAATGTGCAAAAAATATGTGATTGACCTTAAAGACAAAAAACGTCTAATACAAATTATGCATCTAATAAAAACTGGAAATATAACTTCAACAAATGATACACTCTAAAAGAATTGTAGAAAAACGGCAAAAAATCACCTAAAAATAACAGGAATTAAAAAGACGCAAAACCACCTAAAAACAACAGCGCTTAATTCTGAGTCAGACACACAAGGAAGCTGCAGCACAGGAACACATACTAAGCAAATTATCCATTCATTAAACCCAACATAAGTGCCAATTAGGAATTTACTTATATGTGTGTGAGGCTCCCACGATGATACTGGTGAAATGAAACATGACTTTAAAAATAAATGTAAATCCAATAAAAAATTAAATAATGTCTTAAGCTTGCAACATGAAACTCGACTTTGACTTTTGTGAGAATTAAAAAAGCACGAATCACACCGAAGTCTATTAAATATGGGGCGGATTTTAAAAGCCCTGCTCGCGTAAATCCGCCCGGATTTACGCGAGCAGGGCCTTGCGCGCCGGCGCGCCTATTTTCCATAGGCCTGCCAGCGCACGCAGAGCCCCGGGACTCACGTAAGTCCCAGGGTTTTTTGTCGGGGGCGTGTTGGGGCCCGCCCCCAACACGCCCCCAAAACGCCGCGTCAATCGGCCCCGCGCCAATCGACGCGGCGTTTCGGGGGCGGGCCCGGGGGCGTGGTTTCGGCCCGGGGCGGTCCGGGGGCATGGCCACGCCCTCCGGAACCGCCCCCGGGTTGCGTCTCGGCACGCCAGCGGCCTGCGTGGATTTACGTCTCCCTCCGGGAGGCGTAAATCCGTGGACAAAGGTAGGGGGGATTTAGATAGGGCCGGGGGGGTGGGTTAGGTAGAGGAAGGGAGGGGAAGGTGAGGGGAGGGCAAAAGAGAGTTCCCTCCGAGGCCGCTCCGATTTCGGAGCGGCCTCGGAGGGAACGGAGGCAGGCTGCGCGGCTAGGCGCGCGCCGGCTGCCCAAAATCGGCAGCCTTGCGCGCGCCGATCCTGGATTTTAGCAGATACGCGCGTATCTACTAAAATCCAGCGTACTTTTGTTTGCGACTGGTGCGCCAACAAAAGTACGTGAACGCGCATTTTTTAAAAATCCACCCCTGTGGGGTAGATTTACAAACAGCGCGAATTGGCGTACTTTTGCTGGCGCATCAGGCGCAAGCAAAAGTATGCGGGATTTTAGTAGATACGCGCGTAGCCACGCGTATCCGCTAAAATCCTGGATCGGCGCGCGCAAGGCTATCGATTCTTTATAGCTGGTGCGCGCCGAGCCGCGCAGCCTACCCCCGTTCCCTCCGAGGCCGCTCCGAAATCGGAGCGGCCTCGGAGGGAACTTTCTTTTGCCCTCCCCTCACCTTCCCCTCCCTTCCCCTACCTAACCCACCCGCCCGGCCCTGTCTAAACCCCCCCCCCTTACCTTTGTCGGGGGATTTACGCCTCCCGGAGGGAGACGTAAATCCCCGCGCGCCAGCGGGACGCTAGCGCGCCGGGACGCGACCTGGGGGCGGGTACGGAGGGCGCGGCCACGCCCCCGGACCGCCCCCAAAACGCTGCCGACACGCCCCCAAAATGCCGCGCCGACCGGGCCCGCCCCGACACGCCCCCAACACGCCCCCCTCGCCAAACCCCAGGACTTACGCGAGTCCCTGGGTCTGCGCGCGCTGGTAGGCCTATTGAACATAGGCGCACCGGCGCGCAGGGCCCTGCTCGCCTAAATCCGCCCGGATTTGGGCGGATTTAGGCGAGCAGGGCTCTTAAAATCCGCCCCTATATGTATACGCCATCAAAAATTTGAACACGGCTACAAGCCTCTGATACCTGTAAAACTGAGGCATTAGAGCTTACTTTACATTGCATTGCAGCAGCATAAGGGTCTCCTACTAGACCCAAACATGAATGTAGCTGAAGGTAAAGAACTTTAAAACTCAGCAAATCGTGCAAAAATCAGCTTGTAAAAAATCAAACAGCATGAAACACAACTGAGACTTATCTAAAAATTTACAAAAAACACACGGATCGCACCAAGGATATTAAATGTATGAATCAATCTCATCTAAAATTGTATTTTATTCGCGGCTGCAAGTCTAATATCTGTGAAATTGAAGCAGTAAGACATACTTTGGGTTGCATTCCAGCAGCACACTGGTCTCCCTCTAAACGCTAACATGAATGTAACTGGAAGTGAAGGACTTTTAAAACATTGCGGATCACATCAAAATTGCTGTCAATCAATGCTGTGGGCGTGGCAAAAAAAATACCCGTATTTGACAGCTCAAGCTAAACGTTCCACAATTAAAAAAAGGTTGAGAAGTAATAGATAGAAAAACTAGGATAATGTAATTGCCAAAATGTAACAAATGTATATATCAATCTCATCCAAAATGTTGTTTTATTCACGGCTCTAATATCTGTAAAATTGAAACAGTAAGACTTACTTAGACCCATATGCTGCTCAAATGCGACTCTATTAAATATATGTATCAATCTCTAGCTAAACTATCATCAAAAATTGACAGCGGCTACAAGTCTCTGATACCTGTAAAACTAAGACATAAGGACTTGTTTTAAGTTGCATTCCAGCAGTGTAAGGGTCTCCTACTAGACCCTAAAAATAAATGTAGCTGAAGGTGAAGAACTTTAAAACTCAGCAAAAATCAGCATGAAACACGACTGAGACTTATGTGAAAATTGACAAAAAACACGGATCGTGCCAAAGGATATTAAATAAATGAATCAATCTCATCTAAAATATTATTTTATTCATGGCTGCAAGTCTCTAAAATTGAAGAACATAAGAACATAAGAAAATGCCATACTGGGTCAGACCAAGGGTCCATCAAGTCCAGCATCCTGTTTTCAACAGTGGCCAATCCAGGCCATAAGAACCTGGCAAGTACCCAAAAACTAAGTCTATTCCATGTAACCATTGCTAATGGCAGTGGCTATTCTCTAAGTGAACTTAAAAGCAGGTAATGGACTTCTCCTCCAAGAACTTATCCAATCCTTTTTTAAACACAGCTATACTAACTGCACTAACCACATTCTCTGGCAACAAATTCCAGAGTTTAATTGTGCGTTGAGTAAAAAAGAACTTTCTCCGATTAGTTTTAAATGTGCCCCATGCTAACTTCATGGAGTGCCCCCTAGTCTTTCTACTATCTGTAAGAGCAATAAGACTTACTTTGGGTTGCATTCCAGCAGCATACGGGTCTCCCTCTAAAAGCGAACATGAATGTTACTGTAAGTGAAGGACTTTAAAACGCTGTGGATCATGCCAAAATAGCTGTCAATCAATGCTGTGGGTGTGGTCAAAAAAGTACCTGTATTTGACAGCTCAAGCTGCGGGCTCCACAATTAAAATAGGATGAGGAGTGATAAATAAATTAAATTAAATGTAAAAAACTAGGATAATATAATTGCCAAAATGTAACAATTATATGTATCAATCTCATCTAAAATTTTATTTTATTCATGGCTACAAGTCTCTAAAATCTGTAAAGTTGAAGCAGTGAGGCTTACTTTGGGTTGCATTCCAGCAGCATACAGGTCTCCTTCTAAACGCAACTTGAAAGTAACTGAAGGTGAAGGACTTTAAAATGCTGTTGATCATGCCAAAATTGCTGTCAATCAATGATGTGGGCGTGGTCAAAAAATAGCCGTATTTGAAAATTCAAACTACGGGTAGTAATGAAATTGCCAAATTTGAAAACTAAATAAGCAAAAAGGTTATGTAATGTGGGCATAACCAAAAATGGCAACTTGACTCATAAAAAATTAAAAATTAAAAACCATGAAAAATATGTAAAGAAATAAGGCACCTAAAAGATTTAATTGAATTGCACAACAGACTAATTGTAAAAAGTTATGGTAGAATCATACATAATAAATAAATGAATAATACATAGTAAATAATAAATAAATAAAATCTATTGGTAAAATTATACATATAAAACCACAAGCGTTGAGCAGCAACTACAGAGTTAAGACCATTAGGTTAAGACCATTAGGTTCCATAGTGTTGAACTAAAAAATGTACTTTTGTTCCAATTGAAGTAACAGTTTGCCCAAGTTTCCTCCTCGTGAATTAAGGACCGGTTGGTGTAATGCACAAAATTTAAAATCATTGAATTTATGATTCATCAGTAATGCGTGAGATACTAAAGGTTTAGACTCGCTTTTCTATTTATGCTGTTTTTATGTTCAGTAATACGTTTGTTCAACTGTCTGATGGTTTTACCAATGTAGAATTTATTGCAGGGACACTGTGCCAAATATACTACACCTGTGCTTTTGCAATTGATGAAAGATTTCAATCTGAATTCCTTATCTATACCTGGAATCTTTATTAATTTTTAGATTTACAGAACAAACAGAACAACATCCACAAGGTCGATGACCTGGGGATCTTATATCAACACTTTTGTATGATACTAATGTGGATGAAGAAACAAATTCTTTTATATTTTTCTCTCTTTTGTTGGCTATCATTAAGTCTTTGTTTTTGAAACAGGGTAGTAATTGCAAAATGGACCAATGCTTCTTAAGAATCTTTGTGATCTGAAAAGACATGTGTGTGTATGTAATCGGACATACAATGCAATCTATAGATTTCTTTTCTTTGTGAATTAATAAATCCTTCCTATCTACTGAAGAGGCTTTTACAAAACCTACTATAATATGTTTCTTAGGATAAGATTTTTCGAGAAATCTTTCCCTCATTTCTTTTGACCTAACCTGAAAGGTATCATCATCACTACACAATTTTTTCAATCTCAAAAATTGTGAATATGGTAGATTTTTTTGTAAGGATTTGTTATGGCAGCTAGAGTAGTGTAAAAGTTTGTGTAGTTGGTTTGCGAAAAATATCTGTCGTAAAAGAATCATTTTTAAAGGAGACTAAAACATCTAAAAAAGGAATCTGATTACTATTAAAATTCATACAAAACTTTAAATTGCAATCCAAGGTATTGATCCAATTAAAAAATAAATTTAGAGTATCTAAGTCACCTTTCCAAACTATAAAAATGTCATCTATGTAGCGTTTCCATAAGAGAATATTATCTTTAAATGTATGTTCTAATAAAAACAATTCCTCAAACCTAGCTACATACAAGTATGCAACTGACAGTGCCATAGGCGAACCCATGGCGACGCCCTTTGTGTTACGAGCGCGTCTTCCACACTGCTGAAGAATCGAGGGTTTGAAGGCCTTCAGGTTCTGTTGCGGGCACGAGGAGCGCGGTCGCCTCTAGAGCAGGTGGTGTGAGCCCTTGGGCCACGGCGAAACTCAGGGAGGAGCCCCAAGCCACACCGTGGGAGGTGAGCCGGTGCAAGCATGGAGAGATAGGTGAGGCAAAGCTGAAACAAGGACTAGAGGACAGGGTCTGACCCTCAGCCGGACCTGCACGCTCACGGCAACCAACAACGCAATGTTGATTGATGAACGGTCCTCCGACTGTTCCAAGTCCTTTCGGACCTGCCGCTGGGTAACGGCATTGGGCAGCAGGCCAGACAGAGGACGAGGGCAGACAGAGTCCTTGGAACACAGAAGACATCACAGACGAGGGCTGAAGCGAAGGCATCACAGACGAGGGCTGAAGCGAAGACATCACAGACCAGGGCTGAAGCGGAGACATCACAGACGAGGGCGAAGCAAAGACATCATAGATGAGGGCTGCAGCGGAGACATCATAGACAAGGGCGAAGCGGAGACATCATAGACGAGGGCCGGGAAGGAAGACATTGGCACTGTCCCTCAGGGCTCCCTACTCAGCCCACCGACACAGGCGGACCCAATGGGCTGGTCGCGGACCACCCTGTCCCACTGCGCGCCCTACACAGCCCAGGAAGGCTGGTCGCGGACCACGCTGAGAACGGGGCAAGCGCAGGGAAGAAGCGGGGTACTGCACTCCTGGCAGTCAAAGCGGGATACTGCACTCCTGGCAGTCTGAGGCAAGCAGGAACATCAGGAACTGGAACAGGAAACTGGATCAGGAACATCTGGAACCAACATCAAGGAAACAGGGAGAGGGAGCTGTCAAGACAAGCAAGACCACATAGGGCCTGGACCGAGGAAGAGGCACAGACGACTGTGAGACTCAATCCGAAGGCCAACAGGAACTGAAGTGAAAGTCCTTTTATACTGCTGTATGCAGGCAACTCCCTGGGAGGAGTTCACCTGGACCGCCCCTCACTGGCCCTATAACTGAGGAGGAGTGCTGCGGGCCGGCCCCTAGGGAGAAGGGCGTGGCCGAACCAGGAAGTCCAAGCAGAGCCAAGCAAGCCACTGCAGGCCTCAAGAACAGCAAGGCCTCCCAGGCCCTGGAGCAAATCCTGGATAGTTCGCAGGCGAGGCCCTGGCTTCAGAGCGTCCTCCAGAAGAGAAGGTAAGATGCCTCCTGTGGCGCAGCTACAGGAGGGATCACAACACTTTGTCTGTAAAAAGTATTGTTGGTTAAAAACAAAAAAATTGTTATTTAAAATAATCTCTGCCAATTCTAATAACAATTTATTAGGTATGCGCATATGTGTGTCCCATTCTGAAAGTTGTCGAGCAATGATATCTAAAGCTACATCTTGGGGTATGTTGGTGTATAGTGATTCAGTGTCCAAAGTTACCATTATAATTTCATCATTAAAATCTTTAAAATCATTTAAAAAGGTAATAAAATGTGAGAAGTCGTGAATGTAAGACGGACTCTTATTTATCTCTGATTTTAAAAAGGTGTCAATAAAAATGGAGAGGGGTTCAAGGAAGGAGCCATTGGCTGAGATGATTGGTCTGCCTGGAGGGTTAGTGATTCATTTATAGATTTTGGGGAGAACATATATGGTAGGTATAATGGGAAATTTGACTGTTAAAAAATCATATTTGTTGGTCAAATACCCACCATCTTTTGCTATAGATAATATATTATCAATATTATTTTTAATCTCGGCAGTAGGATCCTTTATCATTTTTTTATAAAAATTACAATCAGATAATTGGTGGTCAATTTCTTGAATGTATTTCGCCTTATCCATTATTACAATGCAGCCGCCCTTATCTGTAGCCTTAATTACAACATCACGATTTCTGCCAAGAGTATCAAGTGCCATTCTTTCTTGGTGAGTCATATTAAAATATTTCTTTTTGGTGGTCTGTTTTGATTCCAACTCTTCTAGATCTCATAAAATTATTCTCTCATAAGTTTGGATCGTAGGATTAGTGATATTGTCTGGGATCCATTGACTGGGTCTCTTGATTATAGATATATCCCAATTAATGGATATTTTGTCAGAAAATGCATCAATGATCTTAAGTTTCCTAGTAAATTTAAATAACTCAATTTGTGTCTTAAAAGCGTTGTAGGCTGGAGTGGGAACAAAAGAAAAACCTTTCTGTAATGCTTTTTCCTCATGTACCGTGAGCTGATGTGACAAAATATTAACAATAGTCTTATTATGCTCTACTGCCAATTTTGTGATATTGGTTGTGATATTGGTTGTTTTGTTGTTGGTAATGGCCTCTGCCTCTTCCTCTCCCTCTCCATGCTCTATGACCCCTCAAGAAAGGACTTTCTTGTTTATCATAAGGCAAATCTTCCTTAACTGAATTTTTTCTCCAGAATTTGTTAACTCATATGCCCTTGTTATAGGTCTACTTTTCACATTATTATTATCATGTTTCACAGTATCAGAAAATAAGGATGCAGAAGGATCTATCTCTGTTTCTGTATTACTATGTGTTCTTTTGGCATTGTTTATCCAATTTGCTCTTCAAAGCTTTACATTGGATGAATGAGTCTCCATAATAAAGATTCTAAATGGACATTTCTTGGCATCTAATCCATTTTGTTGCCCTCATGGCTTTTTTAGATCGCCTACCCTCTTGTTTTATCGGTAGATTCACGTAAGCCTGCAGAAATTGTTTAAACATCCTATAGTCCTCTCTGTTTGCCCATTGGCTTGGGGATGGTAAGCCGAGGTGAAATCTAATGAGATGTTTAATTTTTTGCAGAGAGACCTCCAAAAGCAGGCTGTAAATTTGACTCCATGGTCAGCGAGAATATGTTTAGGAAGGCTGTGGAGCCGGAACACGTGTCAGATGAACAATTAACAAGCTGCAGTGCTGAATGGAGGCCAGGCAGAGCCACGATGTGGGCCATTTTTGAAAAATGGTTGACAGTGACCCAGATGGTGTTATTGCCACTGGATGCAGGCAAGTCCACTATGAAATCCGTCGCAATATGGGTCCATGGCTCATTCGGGATAGGTAACTGTTGAAAAAGTCCCCACAGAAGTCCCACAGAAGGTTTATGACGGGTGTATGTGGGACAAGACTCTACATAGACCTGTGTGTTCTTTTTCATGGTAGGCCACCAATAAAATCGCTGGAGTGTGGAGAGTGTTCTGGTCTGTCCCGGGTGTCCTGCAGTCAAAGAGTCATGAGCTCACCGAAGAACCCTCCGTCGTAATTGGCGAGGGACCACCATCTTCCCAGGTGGCACCGGAAATGTGGCAGACAGGATGAACTTAGCAGGGTCAATTATGTGCCGTGGGGTGTCGGGAACATCTTCAGTGATGAAGGATCTGGAGAGAGCATCGGCATGGCAATTTTTGTTGGCAGGTTGGTAGCGCAGCAGGAAATTAAATCGGGTAAAAAAGAGGGCCCATCGGGCCTGATGATGGTTTAAACGCTGAGCACGATGTAAATACTCGAGGTTTTTGTGATCGGTAAACACTGTGATCTGGTGTTGGTCTCCCTTGAGCTAGGGATGTCATTCCTCGAAAACCAGCTTGATGGCCAGTAACTCCTTATCCCTAATTGCATAAATTCGTTCTGCTGGAGAGAAGCATCTGGAAAAGAAAGAACACGGGTGTAAGGTGTGGGTAGTCAAGTACTTGCTGAGGACCGCCGCTACTCCTACGTCAGATGCATCAACCTCCACTACGAACGGACATCTGGGATCCAGGTTATGGAGACACAGCTCCTGGAGAAAGGTGGTCTTAAGATCCTGGAAGGCGGTCATAGCTTCGGGCAACCACTGAGAAGGGTTGGCGCCCTTGTGAGTCATGGCCGAGAGTGCTGTGGTCAGGGTAGAATAGTGATGACTAAAAGACCAGTAGTAATTGGCAAACCCAAGGAATCTCTGTAGTGACTTGAGACCCATAGGTTGAGGCCAATCGTGAATACTCTTCAATTTCTGGGGATCCATCCTGAACCCTTGACTGGAAACCTTGTAACCAAGGAAAGGAACGATCTCCTGCTCTAAAGAACACTTTTCGAGTTTGGCATAAAGTTGAGTGTCCCGTAGATGCTGGAGGATGCAGGAGACATCCTGGCGGTGGCTTTGTAGGTCTTGGGAGAAAACTAGGATGTCATCAAGGTACACCACAACACACTGGTAAAGTCTATCTCTGAAGACCTCATTCATCAGATTCTGAAAGACCGCAGGAGCGTTGCAAAGGACAAACGGCATCACAAGTTATTCAAAGTGGCCGTCACGTGTGTTAAACGCGGTCTTCCATTTGTCGCCTTTATGGATACGGACCAAATTGTAAGCCCCTCTGAGGTCCAATTTGGAGAAGATTTTTGCTCCCTGAAGCCTATCAAAAAGCTCTGAAATCAGGGGTAATGGATAGCGGTCTTTTAGGGTGATCTCGTTTAGGCCTCGGTAATCGATGCAGGGAAGGAGTGAGCCGTCTTTTTCCCTATAAAGAAAAAGACCGCTGCCTCAGGAGACTTGGAGGGCTGAATGAAGCCTTTGGCCAGGTGCTTGCGGATGTACTCTGACATGGCCTGAGTCTCTGTTAAAGATAATGGGTAGATCCTACCCCGAGGAGGCTCTGTGTTGGGCAGCAGGTTGATTGTGCAATCGTAGGAGCAATGTGGGGGTAAGGTATCTGCGGCCTTCTTGGAGAACACATCAGCAAATGAAATGTACTGCGGTGGAAGGCCGGGAGGAGAGAATGAAGCATTCAGGCAAGTAGGGGTGAGACAGATTCCAGACAGTTGTCATAGCAGGAGAAGCCCAGCAAGAGAGTTGTAAGGTGGCCCAATCAAATTGCGGGGTGTGTTGCTGTGCCATGGCAGTCCCAGGACCACAGGATGTATAGTTTTGTCCAGAATGTGGAAGGAAATGGCCTCTACGTGTAGAGACCCTGTGTGGAGCTGAATAGAGGCCATGGTGTGCGTAACCTCACCAGGTAGTGGTTCCCCATGGATGGACAAGAGGAGTAAGGGCACTGGGGAGTGAATGGTGGCAATTCGGAAGTGCTCTGTCAATTGTTTTAAAATAAAGTTCCCACCAGCCCCGGAGTCCACCAAGGCCAGGGTGTGGAACTCCTGGTTATCCATCTTAATGGAGACGGGTACTGTCAACTAGGGATGTGAATCGTTTTTTGACGATTTAAAATATCGTCCGATATATTTTAAATCGTCAAAAATCGTTAGGGCCACGATACAATACCAATTCCCCCGATTTATCGTCAAAAAATCGTAAATCGGGGGAAGGGGGAGGGCAGGAAAACCGGCACACTAAAACCCCCTAAAACCCACCCCCGACCCTTTAAATTAAATCCCCCACCCTCCCGAACCCCCCCCAAATGCCTTAAATTACCTGGGGGTCCAGCGGTGGTCCGGAACGGCCTCCTGCAATTGAATCGTGTTGTCTTCAGCCAGCGCCATTCTGCGCCGCCATTTTGCAAAATGGCGGCGCAAAATGGCGGCGGCCATAGACCAACACGATTCGACTGCAGGAGGTCGTTCCGGACCCCCGCTGGACTTTTGGCAAGTCTTGTGGGGGTCAGGAGGCCCCCCCAAGCTGGCCAAAAGTCCCTGGGGGTCCCTGGGGGTCCGGGAGCGATCTCCTGCCGCAAAACGTTTTCCATATGGAAAATGGCGCCGGCAGGAGATCGACTGCAGGAGGTCGTTCAGCAATTGCAGGAGACCGTTCCGGACCGCCACTGGACCCCCAAGTAATTTAAGGCATTTGGGGGGGGTTCGGGAGGGTGGGGGATTTAATTTAAAGGGTCGGGGGTGGGTTTTAGGGTGTTTTAGTGTGCCGGTTTTCCTGCCCTCCCCCTTCCCCCGATTTAGCTACGGACCGCCGCTGGACCCCCAGGTAATTTAAGGCATTTGGGGGGGGGGGGGTTCGGGAGGGTGGGGGATTTAATTTAAAGGGTCGGGGGTGGGTTTTAGGGTGTTTTAGTGTGCCGGTATTCCTGCCCTCCCCCTTCCCCCGATTTAGCTACGGACCGCTGCTGGACCCCCAGGTAATTTAAGGCATTTGGGGGGGGGGGTTCGGGAGGGTGGGGGATTTAATTTAAAGGGTCGGGGGTGGGTTTTAGGGGGTTTTAGTGTGCCGGTTCACGATTTTAACGATTTTCACGATACTCTAAACACCCAAACGGCGACGATACGATTCCCTCCCCCTCCCAGCCGAAATCGATCGTTAAGACGATCGAGGACACGATTCACATCTCTACTGTCAACAGAGGAGATGGCGAAGTCAGGCTTAGTATTATTTATTTTTTTATTTATAACTTTTTTTATACCGAAATTCAGGTAACAGAATTACTTATCACTCCGGTTTACATTATAACAAGTAGAAAACAATGCAACATATGTCTTACAATGAACAAGGGAGTGAACAACTTGGATAATATAACATAACATAACTAGGAACAGTAGCAGTATGCACTATTAGAGCGAAACTAGCGCATGGGGAGGGAGGTTTGCTAATGGGGGTGGAGGGGGAAGGAAGGTTGTTCATGGAGGGGGGGAGGAGGGAGAAATTTCTTATTGATGAGTAAAAACATGAGCATAGGTTCTGGACGTCAA
Source organism: Rhinatrema bivittatum (assembly GCF_901001135.1). Taxonomy (NCBI): domain Eukaryota; kingdom Metazoa; phylum Chordata; class Amphibia; order Gymnophiona; family Rhinatrematidae; genus Rhinatrema; species Rhinatrema bivittatum. The sequence goes on along the minus strand of NC_042618.1, from coordinate 284,016,742 downwards.
CCGTATGAAAACAGTCTATGGGAGCTGTGGAAGACTAACTAAGTTAAGGGAATGCTTGACCGAATAGCCATGTCTTGAGTCTTTTTTTGAACGTGTTGGGGCAATGTATCAGCCTTAGCTCCGGAGGAAGCAGATTCCACTGTTTGGGGCCTGCTGTGGATAGAGCTCTTTTACTTAAAGATGTTTTCATGGGAGGTGCATGTAGAGTTCCTCTTTGTGATAATCTTAGCGGTCGGGAAGAGGTGGGAAGCTGAAGAGGGATTCTGAGGTCCAGTGGAGTGTTGAGGAATATGGCTTTGTGGGTGTGGAGACCTGTTGCCAAGGCGAGCTCTGGTCAGAGCTCACCTTAAATAGTCCCAGATTGATAACCTCACTGAAAGTGGCCGGCAGCCTTACCCTGCCGTGGCCCCTTTAAAAGACCGGAGGAGGAGCACACCACGCCTAAGGGGGCGGAAGAGAAGAGCCAATGGTGGCGGCGTCTCTGCTGCACTCTCGGCCTACCGGCGGCAGGCAAGCCGCGAAGAGGACGGCAGTACCGGGACACACATCCCCCCCCCCCCCCGCCACATTGGGCAGCCATGGCCCGCCGCTGGCGAGGCAGCGGAACGTCAGGTAAGGAAGGCCAGTCACTGCGACCTCAGCCGGCTGACGCAACAATTTTGTTCCAGCAGCACCAGAAAATTGATCCTACTGGTTTTCTTTTTAAGGAGCTTTTCAAAAACATTATTAGACAATTCAACAGAAATAGATTTATTAAACTATGAAGTATATATTTAAAAAATGTTGACAGATTGAACCAACACCAATCCATATTAACAAATAAATATAAATAAGGACCTTCGTTTTCAGGGGTTTTTTAAACATTTTTCCCAGCAATTTATCAATGTTTATTACAATATGAACAAAAATGGGAGAAATCAGTGGAAAAAAATAACATCATTTTTCTGTGTAAATATTATTTTTGTCTTTGTTGTAATAAACACTGATAAATTCCCGGGAAAAATGAAATAAAAACTGAAAATGAAGGCGTCTACATATAAAATATTGCAAACCATAGTTATCTAAAATAATGATCTGTTTCATACTGATCCTAAGACCGTATAATAACAAAAGTCTGAAGTATGCAGAAAAGGCAAATAATTCATGTCTATGATGAATATTAGAGATGTGAATCGTGTGCCAGATCGTCTTAACGATCAGATTCGGCTGGGGGGGGGGGGGGGGGGGGGGGTGGGAAGAATCTGATCGTTAAGATATGTGAATTGGAATCGTTTCCGATTCCAATTCACATCGCTAATTTTTTTTTAAGTGAGGCCCGCGCCGCTAAAAAAAAACAACCCACCCAACCCTTTAAATCGACCCCCCCTCCCGACCCCCCCCAAAACCTTTTAAAATTACCTGGTGGTCCAGGGGGGCCTTGGGGAGAGATTCAGGAGGGCCTCGGGGAGAGGAGAGATCCAGGGGGGCCTCAGGAAGAGATTTCCTGTTCCCAGGCATCAGCTGTTCTAAAAATAAAATGGCGCCGATGCACCTTTGCCCTTACCATGTGACAGGGTATCCGTGCCATTGGCTGGCCCCTGTCACATGGTAGGAGCACTGGCTGGCTGGTGCATCTTTAAAGATGGCGCCGGCCACCTTTACTCATCAGCCCCTATTATACTAGGTGGCTTGCCTGCCGCCGGTAGGCCGAGAGTGCAGCAGAGACGCCGCCACCATTGGCTCTGGACTTGGCCTCCAATACCCAAGGGTTCAACTTACGGGGAACGAGGGATGGTATTGGCGAAGCTCCAGCCGGCCTCCGTCAATTTAAAGGGTCGGGTGGGTTTTTTTTTTTTAGCGGCGCGGGCCTCACTTTAAAAAAAAGGGTCGGGAGGGTGGGGGTCGATTTAAAGTGTTGGGTGGGGTTTTTTTTTTATCGGGCCATCGGCGCCATTTTAAATAGTGGCAGCCAAAATGGTGCCGATGGCCCGAGAGCGGGAGATCGCGCCGGGACCCCACCCCCCCCCCCCCCCCCCCCCACTGGACCACCAGGTAACAACATTTTGGGAGGGTTCGGGAGGGTGGGGGACGGTAAGGAATTGGTTTTAAAGGATCGGGGTGGGTTTAGGGGTTGTTTTGGTGTGCCGGTTTTCCCGCCCTCCCCCAAATAATTCCCGTGCCCTATTTAACGATACAATACAAATGCCCCTGACAATAAATCGGGGGCATTTGTATTGTATCGTGCACTCTTAACGATTTAGAACGATTTTAAAATTATCTGACGATAATTTTAATCGTTCAAAAACGATTCACATCCCTAATGAATATGTTCAGCTGAATTTACTTTGCAGCTCAAGTCTTTCTCTGCTCAGGTCGACTGGGTTGAGGATGCTGTGGAGGCATAATCCACAGCCTCATATTCATAGTGCAATGATGACATCTAATGGCTGAATTTAGAATGCATGATTGCAAAATTCCAGAAGGACTATTGCTGGGATGACAGGACAAAGATAAGTTGGAAGGGAATATAAATGAAGGATCATAGCACCAGACAGCAGCCCTGATTTTGATATAGCTGAAAGTCAAAAAGTGTAGGAGGAAACTGCTGTGTTAAAATACATAAAAGAATTATTGCTGCCTTAGAAAGCTGGAAAGGATAAGGGTACCAAAGCCTGGATTCCCTTTGTCTTAAACGTGCTGTGAATTTGGACACCATGCTTAACTAATTTTTGATGAGAAATCAGATTGGCTAAACACAGCATTACGGTACACACTCCACACAGGAACCTCCGATCAGCAAATAAAGCACTCCTAACCATTCCATCAGTTAAAACAGCAAGACTGACACAAGTGAGAGAAAGAGCGCTATCACTAGCAGGACCCATAATCTGGAACACAATGCCTCCAGAGATCAGGCTACAAAGTGATCTCAAGGCATTCAAGAAAAGTTTAAAAACATGGCTTTTTAAACAAGCATTTTACAAAGAGATGAGAGAATAGAGAGAAATTATTCAGGAAAAGACAGAAAGGCACTGACCCAGGGTACTTAGAACTTTACAGTAAATTAGTCTATGAACTCTACACCACAATAAGCTTAACTATAATACTATGTGTGATAAAACTACCCGTGTAAGTACCTTGGTACAATTGGTCATGAACTTCTTCGCTAAATAACTATGTCTAATGATATATTGTAACCGAACCTTTGACGGCACCTGTTAGAATGTACTATAGTACAATTTTACCTACATTAAATATGTGCCTACATGTAAACCGTTGCGATGGTATTTAAACTTAGCAACAGTATAGAAAAGTTTTCAAATAAATAAATAACATACCAAAAGGTTAATTTTCAAAGGCTTACTCACTTAAAAATGACCATATAAGCATGTATGTGGCCCGAGTGCACGCAATTCATATTTTAAAAAGTGGTCACATATGTGTGTATATGCATGTGTACAAATAAAAATACACATGCAAAAAAGGGACGTGTTGGGGCATGTCAGGGTGAGGTTAGCACATATGCACATAGGGGCCGATGCAATACAGTGCGGTCAGCCGAGCACACTGTATAACCCACAGTCGGACGCGGAATAAATACGCGGTAATCCACCCCCTAATGCAATAGAGGGAGTAGAGGCTATTTAACGCACATCCGACACGGAGTGAATGAGATAGCGCTCATCACATGCAAATGCATGTGAATGAGCCTATTACTCATTCACTCCGAATGCAAAAAGATAAATGTGCCTCTCAGACAGCAGGCGTTAATAGCTGAGCGCATTGAAAAGAAGTACAGAAAAGCAGAAAAAACTGCTTTTCTGTACTTCTTTTTTAAAGTAAAAAAAATAAAATAACTCAGGATATTACAAAGGCAGATAAACTCGGCGGCTGTTTTTATTACTAGCAGACAGGCAGGTTATGAAAACCGAGGCAGAGTTTACTGGCGTCGGTCTTCATAACCGGCAGCCGCTGCGGGTTGCGTTAGGAAAGAGGCGCTAAGGTCGTACAAGCGCCCCTAGCACCTCCCTCCTAGTATGACCCACTAATTTCCATATTGCATGGCGCCCCCCTTGTGGGCACCATGCGTGCATTAAAAATGCGGGCGCTGAAAAGTCAGAGCCTGCTTTCAGCGCACATAATTGCATCGGCCTCATAATGCGTTATTTTAAAAGCGATGTATATACGAATGTCATCCATCTTTTACGTGTTCATTTACTACTGCTCATTTATGCACACAAGTTGAAACTTAAATTTTGATTTTGGACTTGACAATGCCCAGTTTATCTAGAGAAGTGGACATAGGAGCAAGCTAGGTGTGGGAGGGAGTATACCTGGAACAGACTGGGACCTACTGCATGGTAACTGAGACATAACTATTTATATTTGGGGTTATTGGAACAGATTGGGAGGGGAAACAGAGACATACAGGGCATTAAATGTGGTAGGAGTGTGTATGTTACTAGGACATACTTGAGGGTGGGAGTCAGTGGCAGAAAGTCCCTTTTCAAGATTACCCTAATGGTCCTATGGACATTCAAGTCACAGCAGCTGAAGAGGGAGAGAGAACAGAGGAGGAGGAGAAGGAGGTACCCCTTACACAGAGAATACAGAACTAGGACACAGTTTTTGGATCTGTCAGAGGAGCAAGTAATGCACAGGTTCAGGTTCTACAAGGAAACTATACTAAATATATGCCAGCAGTTAGAGCAGGACCTGCAACCAATCACCTGTGGGGGGCCACACTTACCAGTACACATAATGGTCACTACCACCCTGGCAGTTTTTGCCATTGGCACCTTCTAGACATTCTTAGGGATCATGATTGGAATCAGCCATTCTGCCACCTCTATGTTTATAGATCAGGCCCTGGCTATATTGTTTAATAAAATACAACAGCATCAGATAATGACTAATTTCTATCAAATAGCACATTTCCCCTCTGTCTTGGGGCTATCAATTGCACTGAAGTCCCTATAATGGCACCAGGGGCCGACAAGGCCATCTACTGCAACCACAAGTCTTCCACTTTCTAAATATGCAGGTGGTCTGCGATGCCAAGGGTATCATCCTGGACGTCTTGCCCAGGTTTCTGAGATCCATCACTATGCCTACATCCTCTCACAATCAGGAATTCTTGACCACTTCAGGAAGGCTGCATCACTGGGGGATGGCTTCTAGGTAGGAATGTACATATCACTACCACCACACTGCTACTAACCTCCTATAATTGTATCCATCATATCAAGGTGGACTGACAGCATTGAGTCAGAAAGACTGCTCTAACATTGCCCTAACAACTGGCCTGTTGCCCAACCCGAATGAATGTCTAACTCTGCTCTTCTCTGCCTTCTTCCCTACAGGTGACAGAAATTATCCGTTAAAACCATGGCTCATAATCCTGCTGGCTAACCCACAGACTGCTGCAGATACTCGCTACAACATGGTCCACTGATAGACCAGGGCAGTCATTGAGAGAAACTTTGGCCTACTCAAAAATGTTACCACTGTTTCAACAGATCTGGGGCATGCCTTCTCTAAAAACCATCTAAAGTCTGTGAGATATTTCTAAATTGCTGTTTAAAACCAGACACATGCCTCCTCCAGAAGGACAGGAAGGTAAATCAGAATGAGGAGGAGGAAGAGGAGCAATTGCAGGAGTTACATCGCATGAGTCAACGACAGAATATAGAGGAAAGGAACACTGATACAAAAACACATATTGAAATGTAGTGCTCTATGTGATGACTATTATATAACAGGAATTTATTGCTTCTTTACCCTCCCTTTTTTTTGGATTGGGGGAAGCTCAGCAGCCTTTGCCTGTCCAATTCTGGAGTTTCTTCTCAGTGGTGTCCTATCTTCTGACATTTCCCTCAGAGAGCACTGGGTCAGGGAGCAGTAGCACATCTACATAGCTGCTAGAGGGGCCTGCATGGTTTTCCATTTGCTGGGAAGAATGGCTGTCAGCTGTGGTAGGCTTTGTCTGCTCTGTCACCTATTCCATAAGCAAGGTGAAGCATCTCTCGATGGTTGTGGCAGTGGTGATATTGCAGGGCGCAGGCTGAATGCACAGAGGTGGTGGTGGAACTCCTGATAGAACTTGCAACAGTGCAAGTGGAGCTGTGGCCTGGGGAGAAGTCATGCAGCCTGGTAGTGCTGCAAACACAGGTTGTAGCTGTATCCAGTGGGCCATCCCATAGTAGGGAACTGATAGTGGGGACATCCACTGCAGCATCTCACTCCATATTGCAGTCTGTGCATCTATAGAGTGGTGAAGGCCCCCGAGCTCCTGCTGCATCTCCTCTCTCACAATCTCCTGGAGGCCCTGCAGATCCTCCATCACTGCATCCTGGAAGGCATGCATCTTCATTTGGAGTACAGCTATCTCCTTCATCATGCTGGCATTGATATCAATGATTTGTCTCTCTTCTGGAGTTGCCTGTATCTCTTTCGAGGAGAGACTTGCTCCTCCTCTGACAAGCTGCTCTCTGCTGGCCATCTGCAAGCTGTCCAATATCTGATGTCACTAGGAGGAGCAGCCAGCTGGTCCTCCTCCTCCATTATGGCCTGATGTTGCTCCTCTGTGGGTCCCTCTGCTGCCTCCATGTCCTCCTCAAACCTATTAGGCAGCATCCTTGAGCACCACCCTGCTTTTCAGTGGCCAATTGGTTCAGGCCAATCAGCATCTTCAGCATGCTGCTCCCCTACAGAGAATTTTGTACATTCTTTAAATGGGCATGCTTTGTGGGTACTTCTCAGTTGATCTTCCTTACTGCCTAACAGAACAACTCCATGATCCTTCAAAGAGCATCTCCTGATACCCACAAACTATAGAAAGCATTCCCATAGTACTGATATATACCCTGGAATCACTGGTTAAGTACCATCATGCAAAGCCATACAGAGGACTCAGTAAATGCTGTGGCTCATGAAAAGGGTTGCTTACTGGGTCTAGATGTGGAGAACTGAAAGATTGAATCCTGTAATGTAGACACAGGGTGTGCGGGAAATATCCTACTTTTTGCTAACAGGACAAGCAACTAAGATGAATCCTCTGATATCACTAAAAAATGGACATTAGCCTATTTGGGCTGTGCACAGCTAAATGCTAAGGAAAATTGACTTTGGCATTTGGTTCAGGTACAGCCAGATGCAGACATGAGAAGGAATTCTCATTACTGTACGTGAGAAGCCGAAAGATTTATTAGCCTTACTAGCCGAGCTGGCAACAAAATTGGGGCCAAAAGAAACACATCACAGATGTGCTGTGTGGGACTCGGTACTGCAATGATAATGAGGTCTCTTTTTATGGTCCTAATATCTATTCAAGATCAGAGTTCATCAGAGCTCTCTCAGACCTGTGAAACTGTTGTTTGTCAGAATTCACCGCTTGTTGAACTCCAGAGTGAACAAAGGACTCCCAAAAAGGAGCAGCAATCTGCTAACTAAACACCTTAATTATACATTCATAAGGCTATTGAATATGTATAGGTGAGCCCTTGAAAAAGGGAAAGTTAACAACCTTCTGGGTCTGCTGTCCACGTCTGACATCTGCTGCACGCCATCCTTCGGGAGCCTATTGTTACCCCTCTGAAGAGAAGGAGACAACCCGTCTGAGTGCTTTGGCAATCCAACAGTGGCCGAGGTGACTTGTGGAGACCAGATCTAAGAGACTGGAGAATGAACAGTCTGTCACTTAAGTGGTCATGACTGTCTTCTCTGTATCATTGCTGGAGATCAATGAATGGAGCGATCTCCCAAGCAGCCCAAGAATGAAGCTACTACCTGTCGCCTGGTAAGAATCTGGCTCCATTTCCTACCTTGAGGGTTAGTAAGTTAGAGCTTAGTAGCGTTCAAAAGTAAGTCTCGGCTAAAGAGAGGTGAGACCAGCAGAAATTCAGGGTAATTTAATAAGCACTGGACATTAAATATGCTTTGGTAACTATTGTCTTTCTTATCGCATGTGTGTGTATTGCCTGATGAAGTGTTAAGTTCAGCCCTGTGTGACCTATAATAAAAATTTGTTTTTATTCAAACAGTTGTGTAATTTTCTAACAAGAACAAGGAAGTACATATGTAAAGGGAGGTGATGGTTAGAAACATAGCTCTCCTGGTGGAAGTGGTACCTGACCCAAAGACCAGTCCAATATGGTGGGTCTGGAAGTGACAGGAAAGTGGTTTCTAGTAGGTCCTATGTGCATACAGATACTGAGGAAACATGAAACTAAAAAAGTGCCTGGCTAGACATTAATTTCCAAAGCATCTATCAATGAAGCTTCTTCCATACCATAGGTGTACAAATTGTTTATTGGGAGAGTTTAACTAAGGCGCAGGAAAAGTCTCATTGCTTGCAAAGGCATTATAGTTCATAGAATACTCTACTTTTCTGTCCAGCTAACTTGGGACGTCAGGAGGCCCAACATGCTCGATGGCCCTCCCTCTGTGCTACAATATGTTCACAGGACGATGATGTGTATATCAGAAAATGGTACAATACATATTAATTATTCAATGCATACAATATTTAAGATTTTCCTTTCTAAAATGCTCACCTTGCTGGTGTTCAGGTTCGGAGGTGACTAATCAGCCAAACCCTCTATAGAAGCTTCTGAATTGGTGTTCAGTACTAACCATTCAGCCACAGTAAAGCTGACCTGGCTGTCAGGCCCCTCAGCTAGCATCCTGACCTGATTCCTCTTCATCAGCTGAAGGCCCACCACTTGTGATTCAGTTGATACTGTGGTTGTTGTGAAATACTGCATTCATCTTGTGGCAGATCATCTTGCATGCGATCACCTTCCAGCAAAACCCCACTCTCCTGAACTAGGGGCCATACAAGAGATGCTAGACCTTCATATCTTGATGAACCAGAAGGTTCACCTCCCTGGGTAGAAAGTTTAGCTTCTGATTAGTACTGCACTCATCTAGGTCTTGGTGCAAGGAGGAAGGCATGCTGTGGGTGCCACATACTATTCCCTCTAAACTGTGTGCATGTGCGTGCATGCACAAATTGTGAACTCTGTACACATGGCAAAACATTGTGCGCTCAAGAAATCCTGATATTATTTACTTTATACTGGCTAATATTTCACAAATTGGAACTCAGCTTATAAAATGTGGCATAAAAGAAAATGTTTTGTGCACACAGCCTTTCAAAAATTAGAAGGAACATTGGTGCCTACACTTTTATACTAGCATACACATGTAAATTGCACATATATGTGCATATACAGGGGACAGGTATAAGTGAACAAAATTATGCGTGTACACAATTAAAATAGCAAATATATGCATGTTTGTTATTACTAGCGTAAAAACGTATACTTATGTGGTTATATTTTATTGGCTCTTGTGGGATACCTGTATTTTGGGATAATGGCTCAATCCATTTGCTCTAGGACTTTAGGATTCAGTCCACTGTTTCTCCCTAGAGTTCTCAATGTGGGTAAAACCTGGACTGGATCTTCCTGTCCCAGATGCCATGGATCCTGTTGCTATGCCATCTTCACAAGGTCTATATTGCATGTTAGGATAGCATGGAATGTGCTCATTAATACATCATCATCAGAAGAAGAAGACTGTTGAAAACTTTATTAGACTTCTTTTTTATTCCCTGTAATCTAGTATTTCACACCATCTGGAAATGGACCTTACGTTTGGCTGTATGTATCTCGTTTTCTTTTATCTATGTCCTTTGTCTTACAATATATCTGGACCAGATTTTCATTAGATAGTCATTTTTGTGCTATGAAATCTGTATAAATGTGAAATTGTTGATGAAAATTGCTCTTCAGACCAAACTCCAGGTACTTGACCAGCTCTGTTGATTGCCTTAAATGTGTCCAGTGTTTTAGTCCATATCGCTTGCCTGTGGTGGAAATGAGTGAGGGGACCAGCTAATTTAATCAACAAGGAGTAACTGATTGCTCTCAGCTTGGGCCATTAGTCTTTTTCTCTATAATCACTGGATCCTGGAAGTCCTGTACAACAAAAGGAGAGCATTCTTCAAATGGGCAGAGTTCTTTTGAAAAGTGTTTGTGGGTAAGTCTTAGAAGGGATTGATAAACTGGAGCTGGGAGCAGAGATGCTGCTGAAAATAATCATGGCCCTACCTGCAACAATAGCCATTGTGTGCATGAAGAGGATTAGGCTGGGTGCTGGCCATAAATCGGGCACTTTTAAGGCTGGTAGGCATGCCATCTCTGTTCTTTTTGAAATAATGAATTTTTTACTGTTTGTAAAAAAAAAAAAAAAATTGGATAGAGGTGGGGCAAACTAGGGTGCTGCAGACTTGGCAGTCTAGATGGTATGGTGAGAGACTCATGACAATGAGATGGACTGCCATGGTGAGGTGCTCATGACTCTGAAAGAGGCATCCCTCCATACCAAGCAGAATCCTGAGATCTGCTCAGTTCCCTCTCATCTTCTCTACCCATCATCTGCATAACCTCCCAAAAAAGGTGCTGAAACAGGCTCATCGCCTGTAGTGAGTGTTTCAGAAAAGAAGCTTGGCTCAGGATCCCTTGGGAGGGCAACAGATGATGATGGGGGAGGTAGAGGGAGATCTGGGACACTCTCAGCCAACGAGGGCCAGACGTTCTGAGTCCCAGCATCCCTACATACCTGGGAAGAATGAGGATGAGGCACTACCAGGATGGGGATTAGGTTCTCTGGATCTTCAGGCCCAGGGCCCACTTGCTGGGGGTGGAGGGGCAGGACTGTCACCACTGGGTCCCTTGATGGTGGAGGACGTGGGGGAATAGCATCCTGCTTCTCCCCAGCAGTGGCATCAGCTGGGGTTGGGTCAGAGGCCAGGACCTCATTGCAGTCTTCCTCCTCCTTTGCCTCCTCTTCCTCGGACAGCAACGAGGAGTTGACCCTTGTGAAAAGCACATCAATTGTGTGTCATATTGTGTACTCACATGCCGCAGGATGTGATGTGCACAATCATAGACACAGTTAGAGAGCGTTCCTTTTATGGGAGAGGTGTCAGCAAAGGGAATTGTTCCTATCTATGGGACACCCAAGTCATATAGGTGGTGGTAAGGCCATAGAATGCTCCCTTGATATACAGAATATTAATTTCTGCGGTATTTTATTTGATAGTGCTTCACTTGTGATATGAGCTAAAAGTTAGACTCAGTGTCAGGATTAGAAGCATTGGGTTGTGGTCTATATAGCAAGGCATCTAGGGCCATAAGGCAATACATAGTTTTATAGGATAGGGGACATATAATTTTAGTTCAAATAAATGTAGGATGGGTGTGAAGACCCTGAAGGGATTCCAGCTAGGCCTGAGGGTGCCTTTCAAATAATGCTTCATGGCAGTGCTGCTCGTGATCCAGATAATTACCAAGGTGAAAGTATGTTTGCATGAGGCTTTGTTTAAGCTTGAGGCAGAGACAGGGTCATGCTAAGCAGTTGGCCTATAGTATGGCTGGAGACAGAAACCGGACATATGCAGACATTGTGAAAATTTTCCTGATGGCCATATCATGTGCTTACCTCTGGCACCATCCCACCTGGTTCTCAACCATACCAGCCACCTCTATCACTTCTAGTGCATTTCCCTAGCCTGCTTCTTCAGATCCTCAATCTATAGAGAAAAATAGGATGACAAAGTTGAGTGTGCATTGTAGCTGTTTATGTGACCTCCATATTGTTTTGTATCAATGTACTCTTCTGATATCTGACATGAGTAGCATGACTCTTGTACACTTTAAAGCACCTAGAAGTGGTGTGCTGCTACCAGGCCTGAAAGTACCCCTGAAAAGGAACACTTCATGAAACCGCCATGGTACCCCCTTTTCATGAAGGAACAAACTCGACAGTCTCTAGCCAGTGGGAATATCCCTTTCCATAGTGCACATAGCTTTGGAAAGTAACATAAACAGTGCAAAAGGGCCAAATCATACCCTGCTGAAAAAAAAGCCATAGGGTTCCTCTGCTACTGGGACCACCATTAAATCTATGATATGTCCCATAGGAAAATGCATCTTTACTATTGCGATTATTGGTTTAAGTCTTCTCTTGTCAACTGTTTCACTCTTGCCTTATATTAAGAACATAAGAACATAAGAAGTTGCCATACTAGGTCAGACCAAGGGTTCATCAAGCCCAGCAACCTATTTCCAACAGTGGTCAATCCAGGCTAAAGGTACCTGGCAAGTACCCAAAACATTAAGTAGATCCTATGCTTGTAATGCCTGTAATAGCAGTGGCTATTCTCTAAGTCAACATGATTAATAACAGTTAATGGACTTCTTCTCCAAGAACTTGTCCAAACCTTTTTAAACCCAGCATACTAACTTCCCTAACCACATCTTCTGGCAACAAATTCCAGTACTTAATTGTGTGTTGAATGAAAAAGAATTTTCTCCGATTAGTTTTAAATGTGCTACTTGCTAACTTCATGAAGTGATGAAGGCATGGGGAAGATCCTGAATTGGTTTGAGTCAGCTGCTATTAAATGTGGCAAAAATGGAATGGCTTTTAGTGTGAAGGGAGGATGTGTATTCAGATAGGGTTTTCTCAAAAGTGAGAGTTGTTGAACTAACTAAGAGCAAATGTGTTAGGAATTTAGGGGTGTTAGTGGATGAGTCATTTTGTATGACTCCCCATGTGTCTTCCATCATGCAGAGAGCTTTTTTTAAATTGAAGCAGCTTAGGAAAGACTAAAGAGGTTAGGACTTTTCAGCTTGGAGAAGAGACGGCTGAGAGGGGATATGATAGAGGTGTTTAAAAATCATGAGAGGTCTAGAATGGGTAGATGTGAATCGGTTTTTTACTCTTTCGGATAATAGAAAGACTAGGGGGCACTCCATGAAGTTAGTATGTGGCACATTTAAAACTAATTGGAGAAAGTTCTTTTTCACTCAACGCACAATTAAACTCTGGAAATTGTTGCCAGAGGATGTGGTTAGTGCAGTTAGTATAGCTGTGTTTAAAAAAGGATTGGATAAGTTCTTGGACGAGAAGTCCATTACCTGCTATTAATCAAGTTTTCCTCCAAGAACTTATCCAATCCTTTTTTTAAATACAGTTTATACTAACTGCACTAACCACATCCTCTGGCAACAAATTCCAGAGTTTAATTGTGCGTTGAGTAAAAAAGAACTTTCTCCGATTAGTGTTAATGTGCCACATGCTAACTTCATGGAGTGCCCCCTAGTCTTTCTATTATCCGAAAGAGTAAATAACCAATTCACATCTACCCGTTCTAGACCTCTCATGATTTTAAACACCTCTATCATATCCCCCTTCAGCTGTCTCTTCTCCAAGCTGAAAAGTCCTAACCTCTTTAGTCTTTCCTCATAGGGGAGCTGTTCCATTCCCCTTATCATTTTGGTCACCCTTCTCTGTACCTTCTCCATCATAATTATATCTTTTTTGAGATGCGGCGACCAGAATTGTACACAGTATTCAAGGTGCGGTCTCACCATGGAGCGATACAGAGGCATTATGACATTTTCCATTTTATTCACCATTCCCTTTCTAATAATTCCCAACATTCTGTTTGCTTTTTTGACTGCTGCAGCACACTGAACCGATGATTTCAATGTGTTATCCACTATGACGCCTAGATCTCTTTCTTGGCTTGTAGCACCTAATATGGAACCTAACATTGTGTAACTAAAGCATGGGTTATTTTTCCCTATATGCATCACCTTGCACTTATCCACATTAAATTTCATCTGCCATTTTGATGCCCAATTTTTCAGTCTCACAAGGTCTTCCTGCAATTTATCACAATCTGCTTGTGATTTAACCACTCTGAACAATTTTGTATCATCTGCAATTGATTATCTCACTCGTCATATTTCTTTCCAGATCATTTATAAATAATTAAAAGTAAGGGTCCCATACAGATCCCTGAGGCACTCCACCCTGCCCACTCCCTTCCACTGAGAAAATTGTCCATTTAATCCTACTCTGTTTCCTGTCTTTAGCCAGTTTGCAATCCACGAAAGGACATCGCCACCTATCCCATGACTTTTTACTTTTCCTAGAAGCCTGTCATGAGGAACTTTGTCAAACGCCTTCTGAAAATCCAAATATACTACATCTACCGGTTCACCTTTATCCACATGTTTATTAATTCCTTCAAAAAAGTGAAGCAGATTTGTGAGGCAAGACTTGCCTTGGGTAAAGCCATGCTGACTTTGTTCCATTAAACCATGTCTTTCTATATGTTCTGTGATTTGATGTTTAGAACACTTTCCACTATTTTTCCTGCACTGAAGTCAGGCTAACCGGTCTGTAGTTTCCTGGATCGCCCCTGGAGCCCTTTTTAAATATTGGGGTTACATTAGCTATCCTCCAGTCTTCAGGTACAAAGGATGATTTTAATGATAGGTTTTACACATTTTTAACTAATAGGTCTGAAGTTTCATTTTTTAGTTCCTTCAGAACTCTGGGGTGTATACCATCCGGTCCAGGTGATTTACTACTCTTCACTTTGTCAATCAGGTATACCACATCTAGGTTCACCATGATTTGATTCAGTCCATCTGAATCATTACCCATGAAAACCTTCTCCAGTACGGGTACCTCCCCAACATCCTCTTCAGTAAACACTGAAGCAAAGAAATCATTTAATCTTTCTGCGATGGCCCTATCTTCTCTAAGTGCCCTTTTAACCCCTCGATCATCTAACGGTCCAAATGTTTTAGCTGTAAAAGGTGGAGAAATGATTCTTTCAGTCTAAAACAGCAAGAAATCATCTCGCAAGCATACTACAAGCAACCTTTGAACTGTTTTGAAGATCCCTGTGGTGAAAATGCAACTTTAAATTGAATGCTAAAAAGTGATTTTCCCACTCTAAAAGGTGCAAAAATGATTCATTCAGTCTAGAATTGCCAGAAACTAGCTACCAAGTATTCTATAAGCAAGTTTTTACATGTATTGAATCTCTGTGCACACTTAAAGCTACTGTAAATCCAATAGTAAAAATGTGTTATTCTCAGCTTGAAAAACCTAATTTTAGGCAAAAACATATTTTTCTCAGCTGTAGAAGGTGTAGAAGAGATTATTTCATCTAACACAGGAACGAATCATCTCCCAAGCATGCTCCAAGCAAGTTTTGAACTGCTCTGAAGATCCCTGTGGAGAAAAAGCAACTTTTAAGCGAAAGCTAAAAAAGTGATTTTCTCAGTCTGCAAAGGTGCAGAACTGATACATTAAGCATCGAATTGCAAGAAATCAGCTGTCAGGCATTGTATAAGCAAGTTTATAACTGGAGAGAATCTCTGTGTACGGATAAAGCTACTGTAAAGCCAATAGTAAAAATGTGTTATTCTCTGCTTGAAAAAGCTAATTTTAGGCCAAAACTAGCAACATATTTTTCTCAACTGTAAAAGGTACAAAAGTGATTCTTTCAATGTAAAACAGCAAGAAATTATCTCCTAGGCATGCTACATGCAAGTATTGAACTACTTTGAAGATCACTGTGTAGAAAATTCAATTTTTAAGTGAATGCTAAAAATGTGATTTTCTCAGTCTGAAAAGATGTAGATGTGATTCATTCAGCCTAGAATTACAAAAAATCAGCTGCCAAGCATTCTATAAGCAATTTTTTAACTGTTTTGATTCTCTGTGCACATCTAAAGCTACTTTAAAGCCCATAGTAAAAATCTGTTATTCTCAACTTGAAAAAGCTTATTTTAGGAAAAAAAAGTTGCAGCATATTTTTCTCAGCTGTAAAAGATTGTGAAGTGATTCTTTCAGTCTAAAACAACAAAAAATCATTTCCCAAGGATGCTGCAAGCAAGTTTTAAACTGTTTTAAAGATCCCTGTGGAGAAAATGAAACTTTAAAAGGGAATGCTAACAAAGTGATTTTCCAAGTCTGAAAAGGTGCAGAAGTGATTCATTCAGTCTAGAATTGCAAGAAATCAGCTTTCATGTATTCTATAAGCAAGTTTTTACATGTATTGAATCACTGTGCACAGATAAAGCTACTGTAAAGCCAATAGTAAAAATGTGTTATTCTCAGCTTGAGAAAATGAATTTTAGGCCACAACTAAAAACATTTTTTTCTCAGCTGTAGGAGCAAAAGGTAAAATACAAAAATTAGGGGGAGTTAGGATAGGGATAGGGGGAGGGGGAGGTTACGGTAGGGGGTTGGGAAGTTCCCTTTCAGTCCGCTCCTTAATCGGAGCGGACTGGGAGGGAACTGGGGAAGTCCCCGATGCGTCGCCATGCGTATTTGCAAAATTATACACCCCCTTGCGCGCTGTGGGGTAGATTTTAAGAGGCGCGCGAACAGCCTACTTTTGCTTGCGCATCAGACTCAAGCAAAAGTACGCTGGATTTTAGTAGATACGCGCGGAGCCGCGCGTATCCACTAAAATCCTGGATCGGCGCGCGCAAGGCTATCGATTTTGTATAGCCTGCGCGCGCCGAGCCGCGCTGCCTCCCCCCGTTCCCTCCAAGGCCGCTCCGAAATCGGAGCGGCCTCGGAGGGAACTTTCCTTTGCCCTCCCCTCACCCTACCCTCCCTTCCCCTACCTAACCCCCCCCCCCCGGCCCTGTCTACACCCCCCCCTTACCTTTGTCGGGGGATTTACGCCTCCCGGAGGGAGACGTAAATCCCCGCGCGCCAGCGGGGCCTGCTGCGCGCCGGGCCGCGACCTGGGGGCGGGTACGGAGGGCGCGGCCACGCCCCCGGGCCGTAGCCACGCCCCGTACCCGCCCCCAAAACGCTGTCGACACGCCCCCGCAACGCCGCACGCTCCGGCCCCGCCCCCCGACACGCCCCCCCTCCGAGAACCCCGGGACGTACGCGAGTCCTGGGGCTCTGCGCGCGCCGGGAGGCCTATGTAAAATAGGCTTCCCGGCGCGCAGGGCCCTGCTCGCGTAAATCCGCCCGGTTTTGGGCGGATTTACGCGAGCAGGGCTCTGAAAATCCGCCCCTAGGGGTGTGCATTCGTTTTGAACTTAAATGTAAAACGCAACTTTTTTTTTTTTTTTTAACTTAAAAAAGTAATGAGGCGAAAACGATCAGATTTCCAACTTATTCAACATAGCTATGTTGAATACGTTGGAAATCGCGATTGTTGATCCTAAATAAAAATTTAAACCCCTCACCCTCCTTAATCCCCCCCCCCCCCAAGACTTACCAAAACTCCCTGGTGGTCCAGGAGGCCATTTCTGAACTCCTTTGCGAGGAGCACATGACGTTGGCGTCACGTCGGAGTGACGTGGCGTCACGTGATTCCCCACGCGTTCGCGCGTTCACTCCGGGACGCTCCGGGACCCTCCTGACCCCCCCAAGCTGGCCAAAAGTTCCTTTTGGGTCGAACGAGGGTCCCGGAGCGAACGCGCGGGGAATCACGTGATGCCGCGTCACTCCGACGTGACGCCGACGTCACGTGCTCCTCGCAAAGGGGTTCAGAAATGGCCTCCTGGACCACCAGGGAGTTTTGGTAAGTCTTGGGGGGGGGGGATTAAGGAGGGTGAGGGGTTTAAATTTTTATTTGCACATATGGACATAGACTCAACTTATGGAATTCTCCATATGTCCATATTGACCGCAAATGACCCCCCCTTTCGACTTATGGACTTATGAACATAAACTTTTGGTCTGCACATCCCTATTGCACGCCCCGACCCGAAATTTTATAACATGCGTGTACCAGTGCGCACATGATATAAAATCGTGCATCCATGTGGGATAGCCGGGTAGTGAGCACACATGGAGGCACTTGCATACTTTTTGAAAATCTACTCCTAAATGTCAGCTTGAAAGCAATCTATATTATGGCTAACTTTAAATAAAAATTAAACTTATCTGGCCACAAGGACAGATAGTAGTAAGTGTCTCTACCTGCAATGAACTTACTTCAATTCTGACTAAAACAGTTCTTGATAAGCCCCTGCAATGTACTGAGTCACCAGACCCAGAGGATAATAGCCCAAAACGTTTTTTAATTAACAAACACAATTAAGTAATACAGACCAGCTATATCCATAGCTTGGAAAAATAGAGAGAGATTTCAAATCATGCAACACAGTAATGCAGAGCAATGTTACTGTATCCAGACATACCTATTGCCTCTTACCCTATTTATAGGCCATAGTGATCCCCCCCTAGTGATCCCTAACAACATCTATACCTGACCCCACCACATCCCTACTGCCCCCCCAGTGAGACCCCATGCACGACCTTGCCTGACCCCACCCCACACTCCTAGAGCCCCCCAGTGACCACCATAGTCCTCCTTCAATAATCCCACCCCCACAGTTTTGGAGCCCCCCCCCCGTAACTGCCCCCATGCACATCCTTATCTGACCCCACTACCCACATTCTACTTACCCCAGGTGGGTATGAAGCTCCATGGTTAAATATTGTGCATACCATGCACCAGGTCTATAGTTTTGCTGCAGGTTGCAGCACACCCTGGGGATGAGGAAGAGGTCCCTGTCATGCTCCACCACCAGGGATGCCAGGTTGGCGATGTCCCTGACGGTGAAGATTGGTTGTCAAACAGGGGGCAGCATTTATGAGTGTAACATGTAAACCGTTTGTAAACATTGACAAGTATATAAGTTAGTAAAATAAATAAATAAAATAAAAATCCCTGAACCTCCAGATGTTGCACATCACGGAAATATATACATGGATTGTATATGCAAATTTAAGCATAAACTACAAACCACGCACAAATGTATGCAAAAGATCATGTGCAACATTAATGTAAAAGTTGTGCTTATTATAGATCGTGCACACAAATTGGCCCGCACAATATAAAATGAATGCTCATGAACACACAAGCCCATTTGCACATGCATATGGGTTCACATACTTTTGTTTTACAGTTATCCTCCCATTATCTAATTTTCTCATAAATATGCAATTATTTAAAACATAAAAATCCTAGTAATACAGTTTGTAAAAAATTATTTTGAAATCAACTGTTTTGTAATTGAAACAGAGAATTCTAACTTAAGGCAAAAAATGTTATCTATATGCTTAGACCCATATACCAAGATCTGAAATAAATCATGTGGAGCCAAAATATTATACATAATGTACTGAATCAAGAAATATAATTATTACTAAAAGAATATACAGCAAAATATACAGCATATATAATATCCAAATGATCATAGCAGAAGCTCTGTTGAAATTAATAAGATGTTTATGGAATTTAAAAAAAAATATCTTTAAACACATATATAGTCAAAGAATGTGAACATTTTTATGTAATCTGAGGGTAAATTGTTGCTAGATATTAAAAAATAAGCAACACAAATACTCCCAGACAAAACACTTTTCAACTTATTTTCTTTAATACTTGGTGTAAAATAAAATAAAATGGATTTATTTTACAAATTTATAGGTCACACCATCCAATGTTCTGAGAGGCTTCCAATTAAACATTCATAATTGCAATCAATGTATTGATTGCATGAATACACATGCAAATATGTCCACAGGGGTAGATTTTAAAACATGCGCGCGTGCGTCCATGTGCGCGCACTACCCGGCGTGCACACATGGACACACGATTTTATAACTTGCGCGCGCAGGCATGCACATGTTATAAAATCAGGGGTTGGCGCGCACAAGGGGGTGTACAATTGTGCATCTTGCGCACGCCGAGCCGTGCTGCCTTTCCCCGTTCCCACCCAGGTCCCACCTTCCCTTCCCTTACCTCCCCCACCCTTTCCCCCCTACCTTTTTCTTTTTCTTGTTGTAAAACTTACTTTATTATTATTATTATAATTTATTATTTTTATATACCGACATTCGATCAGAGATATCACATCGGTTTACATTCAGGTACTGTGGGTATTTTCCTATCCCAGAGGGCTTACAATCTAAGATTTGTACTAGAGGCGATGAAGGGTTAGATGACTTGCCCAAGGTCACTAGGACCATATTAGTTGGTTTACTTAGAGGAAGAGGGAGGTTAGTTCAGGTGTTGGGTTTTAAAAAACGGTGGATTTTTATACAGTGGTTATATCACAAGAGGACTATATACAGGTCATATAAGAAGGTTATACACCAGAGGACTATATACAAGGATTTTTATACAGTGGTTATATCACAAGAGGACTATATACAATGTTATATACAAAGGTTATACACCAGGGTTGTATGTCATGGATTATTGCAAGGGCTCTGTAAATATCAGCCCTAGGGCTGAAGTAAGTTGTAAGCGCCGTTTGAGAGGTCGTGCGGAGGCCTCTGGCCACGCCCCCACCCCCAGACCACCCCACCCCGCCCCCTCCCCGCCCCTTTTGCAAGCCCCAGGACTTACACGTGTCCCAGGGCTTTATGCGTGTTGCCGGACCATTTGAAAATAGGCCCCGCGCACGTATGACCGGTTACGTGCGTAAATCCTTTGAAAATCCAACCCACAGTGAATAGAGGCATTTCCATGGATAGAGTTGGGGAGGGGTTTTGCACTTCTACATCCCTTCCCCCTTCCTGTGTACCTGTTTAGTTCTTTCATTCCCCCTTTCTTTGCACCTAGCTAGAGGGGGGATAGAAAGAGACAAAATATCGGTCCACCAGGGCTTCTGGGCAGTGAGCGATGTAGCAGGGTGGGCAGGGTGGGGTGGGACTTGTTCTTCCTTCCCCTTAGCACATAGTAGCTGCGTTGTGCTGTGCTGCCTCTTTCAGGTTCTATCCCATCAGGCCGCATAACAGAACAATGTTTGCATCAGGCTGCAAGCCTGGAGTGCAATGTGATTGGTCAGAGGCCCAAGTGCACAGGGGTACAGCCACTGGCAGGGGAAAAAGTACAGCAGCCCATCCTTCTCCCCTTTGGATCGTAGTCTTCCCCTGCCAGCAAAAGTGTCTTTCCTTCCTGCCCTCCCTGCTCAATTTTAGCTAGTTCATATAGTGTTAGATTCACAATGTTAAATGTTAGGATGAGTTTAAGTGAGTTGGGGCAAGTGTACAATCCTTCACAGTGAGGGGTAGATTTTATAAATGTACGCCCGCACGTACTTTTGTTCGCACTCCAGGCGCAAACAAAAGTACGCCGGATTTTATAAGATACACGCGTAGCCACACATATCTTATAAAATCCGGGGTCGGCGCACGCAAGGGGGTGCACATTTGTGCACCTTGCGCGCGCCGAGCCCTGTGCGCTGCCCGTTCACTACAAGGCCACTCCGAAATCGGAGCGGCCTCGGAAGGAACTTTCCTTCGGCCTCCCCCCACCTTCCCCTCCCTTCCCCTACCTAACCCACCCCCCCCAGCCCTATCTACACCCCCCCCTACCTTAATTGTGAAAGTTACGCCTGCTCCAAGCAGGTGTAACTCGCGCGCGCCGATCGACTGCCGCTGCACGATTCCCCGGCCCGGGAGCGATTTCAGAGGCCTCAGCCACGCCCCTGAAATGCCCCCGGGCCGGCACCACGCCTCGACATGCCCCCCAGAACGCCACAAACGTCACGCCACCCCATGACATGCCCCCCGACACTCCCCCCTAGCAAATCCCCGGGACTTACGAGCGTCCCGGGGCTTGTGCGTGCCGCCGAGCCTATGCAAAATAGGCTCGGCGCGCGCAGGGGGGTTTTGAAAGGGTTACGCACATAACTTATGCGCGTAACCCTTTTAAAATCTACCTGTGAGTGTCTGAGCCTCTGGGTGGATGGGAACAGGGGAAGGGCTATATGCAACAGGTTCCCTTCAGCATGGTGAACTTGGGCGGTTCCCGACTTGGGCAATCAAAGGCAAGGACTTGCTATACATGGCAGGCCTTGGAAGAGGGCTGCCTTTGACAGGAATAGGTCATTGCTCATCTGTGGCCAGAGAACTGGTCACAGAAATGGCCAGAAGGGCACACCACCTTGTCAGCCCTGGAAACTGCACTTAGAGGAGGACCGGAAGGCTCATCTGCATACTGCTCCCAGCATCCCCCAGGAGAGGAGTCCAGAGGTCATATATGAGTATACTTTCCCTTTAAAAACAGGTATAACCTATGCACATATTTCATGTGAAATATATATGGACTGTTACAAAATTACTATCCCAATGTTTTGAAATTTGGAACGAGATGTCTGTATTGTTACGTAAAAACACAGGAGTTGATATTCAAAGGATTTGTTCAAATAACTTTTACAGTTAGCAAAACGAACATTCCGAATTTTCATTCTTTTCATTGGCTAAATTTTGTTTGAACAAATTTTGCCTGGACAAAATTCACCTGAACAAAAAATGGTGATACTGGGGGTGTTCCTAGAGTGTCCAAGCAAAATTGATTTTCAATGCTGCCAAAATAAAAATACCTAGATAACGCTAGGTAAATAGTAGTCCTAAAGTTACTTGGAAAATGACCAATGTCCCCACGGTCTCTTTCCTATTTTGCAATTGTTATTTCTTTATATCCATCTTTTTGTGCTTATCTGTGTTTCTGTTTCTTCATCCTTTCTCCTATTAATCTTCTTTTACTTTTCCCAGCCCAATCTGTCTGTGCATCACATTTTTCCTGGTCTCCCATAGTCCCCAGGATGTCACTCCATCTTTCTACTTTAATCCGACCTCCTCATTTTTCATTTATTCTGCCCTGATGAAGAATTCTCTCCTCAAATAAGATTGCCTCCCTCTTCCCATATGATCTCTAAATCTCTTCCTTCTTTTTACCTTCCAAGTTGGACTCTACCAGTGATGTGCTGGAAAGAATTCATAGTCTCCTGGAATCCTATAGCAGAAATAGGACCCACGATAAAAATAAATGGGCAGGGTTGGCTAATTTCTTGTCATCACGTAGGCTATTTCTGTGAAGCACCATACCTTAGCACGCTGCACAATGCATCAATGCTTCGAAAGTAAGTAGCCACATGCCTTGTAATTAGCTGCATCATGTGTAGATTTATGCATGGTGCAGTATTTTGTTTGTTTGTATATACCAGCTTCCTGCAGCTGCCTCTTTGAGGGTGTGTCAGAAGTTGGAGAGAGAGGAGATAGGTGTTGGTTAGTGAATAGTCGAAGGTTAGGTTGTTCTTGCAATTGCTAAGTGAGTTGTCCTGTTTGGTGTTTTCATCTGTTTCCCTTTTCGTTGGTCTCATTTGTCTTTCTGTGTGTGAAAGTTTTTGATAGTTTGTCTGTCTGTCTTTTTGTGTGGAGGAATGAGAAGGATTAGTGGTAGAGAAGTGGAGGAGAAGTGGAGGAGTGAAGAGTCATGGTGGTGGAGGAGTGAAGAGGAGTGAGGAGGTGTGGTGGTTGCGGTGAGGAGGAGTGAGGAGGATGGACCATGAGATGCGTGGGGAGAGAGAAGAAGAGAGGTGTGAGGAGAGTAGGTAGGAAGACAAGGGCAGGAGTGCTAGGAGGAGGAGTAAGAGGAGAAGTTGGGATAGGGATAGGAGTAGAGATAGGCAAGAGGAAAGGGATATGAGGAGGCAGGAGGTGGGAAGGGGATAGGCAGGCTAGGGATAGAGAGAGAAGGCAGAGGGTGAATTTGGAAAGGCAGGGGCAGGAGGGGGTAGGAAGGGAGGGGAGAGGGAAGAGGGAGAGAAAGGGGGAAAGGGAGGACACCTCTCTGTAAGTGGAAGTGGCACCCCCTTCTGGCAGACAGGCAGCAGGATTTCCCTTGTCTCAGAGCTCTCAAGTTCAGTGTGCAGCACAATGAGAAGGTGATTGCAGGGGCCTTGGAGCATTATGCCATATTCTTTGGCACCTCGGCAGCCAAGACCTCAAAGGCAGCCATAGCCCAGGCAATCTCCAGGCATAGTGGTAACTAACGCAGCAGGGAGCAAGTGGCTCATAGGAACCACGACATCAAAGCACAGTTGAAGGCAAAGTTGGTAAGCCAAAATAAATACATACGCCAGACCAGAGGAGAAGCTTCTTGTCCCATCATCCTCACACCTATGGATGTGTTCAAGGGCACGGCTGAGTGGCTGGACACCATGCAAGCCACAGCCGGTAAGTTCACCTCATCTGTAAATGGTCAGGCTGCAACAGTTGTACACATCATTTAGCATAAGATGCTCACAATGCTTTAGATCAGTGGTTCTCAACCCTGTCCTGGGGACCCCTCCAGCCAGTTGGGTTTTCAGGATATCCACAATGAATATGCATGAGAGAAAATTTGCATACACTGCCTCCATAACATGCAAATTTTCTCTCATGCATATTCATTGTGGATATCCTGAAAACCCGACTGGCTGGGGAGGTCCCCAGGACAGGGTTGAGAACCACTGCTTTAGATGCAAAGTGTGCCTCTGATGCCAAATGGAAAATGAATACTTCCTGCCATTGGTACTTATGTCTTATTCTTTGTTTACACAGCTCTCACCCACGAAGCTGCCAGTCCCAGTCATCAAGCCCCAGGGACCAGTCATCAAGCCCCAGGAACCAGCCAACAAGCCCCAGGGACCAGCAGCATGCTTGCCCTTTTACAGAGGGCTTTGTTGATGGATGTCCAGACAAAGGTGAGTGAGGAGGAGGAGGATCAGCAGCAGAAACAGTCTCATGAGGCTATGCAGATCCTTGAATCCTTTGGCTCAGCCAGCTCACTGAATATATCCCTGAATATCTCCAGCTTCATGGATGAACCCAGCCTGGACTAGGAGCCAACCTCAAGCCAGCACACCAGTGCGCCAGCTTGAAGCACCAGGCCCTCAGTAGGAGCAGCCCAGCAGCCCTCTCATGCTACATTTGGAGTCTCAAATTTCAACAGCACTGTAACCAGCACCAGCACCAACAACATCTCCACTACTAACAGAGGAGTTGATTTTCGAGCAGCTGGACCAGCTGGAAAGGAGGCATGGCATATACCTCCATCAGATATGAGCCAAGCTAGTGCACTTCAGGAAGGCTATGAACAGACAGAGCCAGGCTCTGCAGGATCAGACTGCTGCATCCACACAGGGTGTAACAATGCTGGCTACATCAATCAACACTATGACCAATGTCCCCTCACAAATCCTTCAAAGGATGCCTGAACCTCCACTGATGTCTTCCCCTGCATCACAGGACTCCATGCCTCACAGCATTCCCCAGTCTGATAGACACCAGAAGGGTAGGCCCCCAAAAGACATGCCCACCTAAGTGGCAAGCCATGTCGTGGCAAGGGGCCATGAGGCAGCAGAGGTGGTGGCATGGCACGCCAAATAAGAAAAGTTGTACTACAAGCTTAGCCAGGCCTCTCTACAGAGTTCCTGTGCTGGCTAGATGGAAAAAGCCTGCTGGGCCTGTCCTCACTACAGAGTTCCAATGCCAGCTAGCAGAAGGGATGGTTTACTGTCTGCCACTGTGGTCCTGCTGCCTAGCTCTAAAGCCCTTCTCAATAGAGATGTGAATCGTGTCCTCGATCGTCTTAATGATCGATTTCGGCTGGGAGGGGGAGGGAATCATATTGTTGCCGTTTGGGAGTGTAAACTATCGTGAAAATCGTTAAAATCGTGAGCCGGCACACTAAAACCCCCTAAAACCCACCCCCGACCCTTTAAATTAAATCCCCCACCCTCCCGAACCCCCCCAAATGCTTTAAATTACCTGGGGATCCAGTGGTGGTCCAGAACGGCGGCGGTCCGGAACGGCCCCCTCAATTGAATCCTGTTGTCTTCAGCCGGCGCCATTTTGCAAAATGGCCGCCGCAAAATGGCGGCGGCCATAGACAAAAACGATTCGATGCAGGAGGTCGTTCCGGACCCCCGCTGGACTTTTGGCAAGTCTTGTGGGGGTCAGGAGGCCCCCCCAAGCTGGCCAAAAGTTCCTGGGAGTCCAGCGGGGTTCAGGAAGCGATTTCTTGCCGCAAATCGTTTTCCGTACGGAAAATGGCGCCGGCAGGAGATCGACTGCAGGAGGTTGTTCAGCGGGGGTTCCGAATTTGTATTGTATCGTGGCCCTAACGATTTTTGACGATTTAAAATATATCGGACGATATTTTAAATCGTCAAAAAACGATTCACATCCCTACTTCTCAATGCTCTGCCATACTCCAGCCTCCTTGATATGGTCTCCAGTCACGGTCCAGCTGCTGCCTTTCCTCATCCTTTCTCACCTCCTGCTCCTGATGCTGGTGTCTGTCTCATCTCACCTCAACTCAGCTCATGCTGCTGCTGCCGCCTCCATGTTGTTGTTTTTTATCTCATCTCATGCTGCTGCTGCTGCCTCCATTCTGCTGTGTCTTCTCATGGGACTCCTGCCTCCAAGCTGCTGTGTCTTCTCCTGGAGCTCCTACCTCTCCATGCTGCTGTGTCTTTGCCTGGTTCTCGGCCTCTATGTTGCACTCTCCAGTCCTGATCCAGCTGACTGCTACTTAACCTCTGCTGCATTGGCTCTTAGACTGCTTGCTCTGTTTCATCATGGACTGTCTGGTTCCTTCACTTTAACTCTGTTGCCTTGGCCTTTAGGCTGTCCCCCCTTTGAGTGCATGGACTGTCTGGGGCCTTCAATTGAACTCTGCTCCCTTAAGTGCTCTCTTTCAACATGGACAGTATGGGGTCTTTTTCTTACCATCACATAGTAAGGCTCCTAACAGCTCTAATATTACAGCTCTACTGTAGCTATTGGGGGTGCCTCTTCCACTTTCTATATTCTTTGCTGTAATCATGATTGTGCCAAAAGGATAAGATGATAAGCCTTTATATGTAATGAAGACATTTTTAACAATGTATGTACAGGTCTACACTGAATGTGCTGTTTAGGTCATTTACAGTGTTGTGCTATTTGCTATCTTGACCTTGCATAATATGATTACCAAAAGCGTTGACTTTATTTGAAACAACTGACTACACATGTTCACTAATAAAATGGTCAGTGGTTTGAAAAATATACTATCTGGTTGCATCATTTCATTGTGTGGTTTTTGTCTTAAGGATTCACTAGGTACAAGGTTTTCCCTCCACATGACCTTGCATGCTAGAGTGCCCTTGCACATTCCAACTTGTAACTTATCTAGCAGGCAAGATCATATGGGCTAGGCCATAAACTGAATGCTTAGTGTATGCTCCCAAGGAAGACAGCAAGAGCTAAACAAGAAGCTCCTTACTCTGGAGCTTCACTAACAGCATACTGTTAGCTAACTATTGGGTACATGGGCCTATAGGTGATATGGACACTAGATAGCTAATATTCATCTCCATATGCTGTGTGGAAATGCTTGGCTATAGGTGCTATAGGTGCAGTAGCCATGTCTTCACTCTGAGGGGGCCCAATGGGTTGTAGAGCTATGCACCAATCATAGTGGAGCACTAACAACCTATTAGCCTCTTCCATAGAGAAATATATCACCTCTGACTATACAATGGCCATTCTCTCTGTCTATGGTACCAAATGCTTTCATGACATCATTCTTTTGTCAGTGGCCTACTTGAAAATTTGCTGATGGACAAGGTGTGGTTTATCTGTAGGGAGCTGAAATGTGCATCTGCAGGTATCTGACCCATAGAGTACATTGTGTACATGTAGAACTTGTTACAGTCTTCATTATACAAGACTTTACCTTGGGCCTCTTACTTGTGTCATGACTCCACTTCAAAGGCTATCTGTACCCAACCCTTTTTAGGTTTCACACTAAACAAAATATGTCATCTACTTGCAGGCTACAGGAACAGGGTGTCAGCTGCTATGTGACAACTGAGGAGGAGGCGTGAGGGAGTTATGTCATGTAGAGAATGCCCATAGGACAAGAGCAAAGGGCCTAGAGGGCTGCTGCTACTTGGGACCAGGCAGACTTCTACAGACTGGCTGGCACCCCTGTAGTGGCCTGACTTGGGGATCTGTATAATACATGTAAGGTAAGGATGAACTTACAGGTAGTATCCAGATCCCAAAGGCAGGCCACTACAGGGATGGCAGCCAGTCTGTGGAAGTCTGCCTGGTCCCAAGCAGCAGCAGCAGCCCTCTAGGCCCTCTGCTCTTGGCCTGTGGTCATTCTCTACACAACACAACTCCCTCACTCCTCCTCCTCAGTTGTCACACAGCAACTGACACCCTGTTCCAGCAGTCAGCAATTAACCCGGGTGGCAAATGCAGTGAAGTGATGAAAGTTTGAAGCTAAACCTGTCCCCTAGATTCTATAGCAGATATGTGCCACCATTTCTACGTATGCACAGTAAACATATTGAGCCTCATATAGAAGAATGCAGGTAGCCTTACCCTCCCAGCGTATACAGATGGCAGAGTGAGTGTCAAATGATGAGTCCTGGGATGGCAGCCTCTGTGTCATCTGTCCATAATATGATCTACAGAGAGGAGGCTAAGGAGACCAGTGACCAGAAAAAGGGAACCTCAATTAGGATTGCTTCCAGGCCTCAGGCACCTGCCAAGCAAACCATCCCCACCTTCCCACCCCGCACCAGGTATCAGCTACATACTAGCACTAACTCCCTCCTCCAAACTATATATCTGAATACCCCCAACACTGATGGCATTAGGAGGTCATTGCCACTCCATGTTCCTGCCATCCCAGCATCCCCAGATTCAGTGGACAGCTTCTTAATACCCACAACTCCCCTTCTAAAACTGGAAAACCTCCTTGGTAACTGAAGCTCTGGAGCCCTGCACACCCCCAATTAACTGGACTATTGGGTACACTCCAGGTACTAGATGGAAAAGCCTCAGGGGTGGGGAGTGAAAGGTGTGCATTATTTGCAGATGTTAACTGCCTATTTGAGGGCTGATGCTGACAAGTTTCACCCCTCCCCCCACTCTCAATGCAAGGTATAAACAGTGAGCAGCCTAGGGGGAATGTAAAAGTACTACGATTAATCCTATTCATACTGCAGCCCATACTGTCATCTCTATGAGGCACCCCTTCTCAAGAGCAGAAACACTGGTTCACTGGTGTCCAAAGCCAATATGTGCAACATGAATGCACACACACTGCCTTCTCTGGGGTATGTATTGGTAGGGAGAGACCTGCAAGTGCAACATCACCCCTCAGACACTCAGAGTGACAGATGCTAACATAGCACATCACTCACCGAGATGCACACTGACACACATAACTGTTGGGTACTGACTACCTGCAGCACTTCATCCACCTACACATGGCCAATGCATATATTCCTGTTTGTCATCAAACATCATTGATGTCTGTGGCAGCCTATCCCTAACTGCTAATGAGGTAGTCTAAGTCCGTACTCGGCACAGAAGATTATCTACACCTGCCCGCATAAAAGACATCTGTCAAAGGCATATATGAAATGGACTTTGTCTGCGGTACTAACATGGGCCCCTCAAGGCTTCATGTGGAACTAAATATGTGTCTTGCAAGAGACCAACACAGAAAGTGCATAATCTGGGGGCAATATGTCTATATATTCAGCACTGTGGCTGGTTTACTATGGAGGCAGCTTGTAGGCTTCTGAGATCATCAGCACACAACACCTTTTCTAGCCTTTATGCTATACACAGAGCTGATGATTGAGAGTCTATCAGCACATCTGCCCTGCTCACAACTAACTGTAAAAGTGGCAAACACCACATAAAGCACAGCCTAGAGGACAACAGCTCTTCCAGCTTGGTCACAAATCCTGTTAGCCATGTGTATGAGCAAGGGCTCATCCACATGGGAGTGAGGAGTGACCTTGGAAACAGACCAATCTGCAAACATTTTGCCCCAGGAATACACAGCCTATGTGCTTTAAGATGGCCACAGATAGCATTAGGACTTTAACAGATAAAAGCTATCGCTACAAGCAAACTATTCTGCATATTTTCTGGGTACAGACATACATACAGCAGCACCACATGACTATCCATGAGCTACAACATCCAAGAGCCTTGCAGCACCCTGACATCTCCATTATCTGACTATGGCTATCTGCGATGTGTCAGTCAACAGAAAGAACTTCTAACACATCTTAGCGTTGGGTTCTATGGCATGAACTTTTTCTTAGAAATGATGTGGGTGCTCTTAGAGTCATTAGAAACTATATTGTGAAGGTGACATTTCAGAGGTGATTGGAAAATACAGGTGAAGGCAGGACGTCATCTGATTCCCAATCCTGCCTTCAAAGAGTCAGACCTGCATCCTTGTGTAGCCTCCCCGAGAAGCTAACCGAGCTATCATGACATCCCAATGGTCAAGGCCCTTTTCTGCACATGATAATTGACCAGAGCATAGGTAAGTATAACAGGGTGCATGCATCCACAAAGAGGTATGCTAGCTTCGAAGGACCTGCAAGCAAGGTGGGAAAGACACCATGTAGCACATGTGCTTTATTCAAGGCAGTAAGTGAAGGCCTGCTAGGTGAGCACTCGGATGTCAGCAGTAGGGTTGCCAATTGCCTCCTGATTTTCAGAACAGCTTGATCCAGTCCTGGCTTTAACTCATTACATACTGAGACTTGTTCTGATTTTCCAATTGCATTTCCCAGGAGTAAAACCAGGACTCGCATATCTGGAGCCAGTTGGTAACTCCAGTCAGTAGTGGCTCTGAAACATCTGAGGCTATGTGTTAGCTGTGTCTTGGCATGCCCATTTGCCACCAAGGCTCCCCAGTACAGGTACATAACTTCACATGCACACTTTTTTCAGCTATGGGATGAGGCTGTAAAAAGGGAACTCTGTCACTGATATTTTAAACTGTCTACCTGTACCTTTAGGCTGTGCCTTTAAGCTTCAGAGCTAATTGTGATTTATAGCATTTCTAGAACAATTGTTCTCCATGCTCGAGGCCCAGTTGGAGTCCCATCACACCTATGGAACTATCTCACCCACATATGAGGGCTAGTTCAGGGTCTGATGGGGAGGTCTGATAAGCCAAACTCCACTAGCTAGGCCAAGCTATGTACACTGTGTTGGCAGTTGTAAACAAAATTACTTGTGATCCATGCCTCTTTTAATCTCATTATCAGCCAGAAAACATAATGCCAGCCACATGTATTTGATGTTATCTTTACTTTGACTACTGTTTTTCCAGTACAGTCTACTGGCTCCATTGCAAGATGAATCCTAAGTAGCATATGTGTTTTCTGTTACACATTGACCCAGACAGAGGAGAAGTGAGTGAAAGAAAAATGATAGAGAGGATTAATGGAACACAGTCAACATTTACCCAAGGGAAGTCTTGCCTAACAAATCTGCTTCATTTTTTTGAAGGGGTTAATAAACATGTGGATAAAGGTGAACCGGTAGATGTAGTATATTTGGATTTTCAGAAGGCATTTGACAAAGTCCCTCATGAGAGGCTTCTAAGAAAACAAAAAAGTCATGGGATAGGAGGCGATGTCCTTTCATGGATTACAAACTGGTTAAAAGACAGGAAACAGAGAGTAAGATTAAATGGTCAATTTTCTCAGTGGAAAAGGGAAAACAGTGGAGTACCTCAGGGATCTGTACTTGGACCGGTGCTTTTTAATATATATATAGAAACATAGAAACATAGAAATGACGGCAGAAGAAGACCAAACAGCCCATCCAGTCTGCCCAGCAAGCTTTCGCACTTATTTTTTTCATACTTAGCTGTTACTCTTGGCCCTTATAAATAACTTTTTTGTTCTATTTCCCTTCCACCCCCGCCATCAATATAGATAGCAGTGCTGGTGCTGCATCTAAGTGAAGTATCTTGCTGGTTGTTTAGGGTAGTAACCGCCGTAATAAGCAAACTACCCCAACCTTGTTTACCCAGCCTGTGCAATTCAGTCCTTATTGGTTGTTGTCTGAATATAAATCCTCTTTTCTTTACCCCCCCCCCCCCGCCGTTGAAGCAGTGAGCTGCACTGGATATGTATTCCAAGTGAAGTATCAGGCTTAATTGATTCTGGGTAGTAACCGCCGTAACAAGCAAGCTACTCCCCTGCTTTTTCCTGGATGCAAATCCTTTTTTCCACATTTCCTCTTGCTGTTGAAGCATAGAGCAATGTTGGTGTCACATTAATCATGTGTATGTTTATTGAATAAGGATATTAATCTCCAGGTAGTAGCCATCATTCCCGCAAGGCACCCCCATGCCTCTTCTCTTCATTCATATCCTCTAGACTTTATGAATCCACAGTGTTTATCCCACAGCCCTTTGAAATCCTTCACAGTTTTGGTCTTCACCATTTCCTCCGGAAGGGCGTTCCAGGCATCCACCACCCTCTCCGTGAAGAAATGCTTCCTGACATTGGTTCTGAGTCTTCCTGGAAAGGAATCTTTCCAGGAAGACTCAGAACTGGAAAGGAATATGACGAGTGAGGTTATCAAATTTGCGAACGATACAAAATAATTCAGAGTAGTTAAATCACAAGCGGATTGTGATACATTACAGGAGGACCTTGCAAGACTGGAAGATTGGGCTTCCAAATGGCAGATGAAATTTAATGTGGACAAGTGCAAGATGTTGCGCATAGGGAAAAATAACCTTTGCTGTAGTTACACGATGTTAGGTTCCATGTTAGGAGCTACCACCCAGGAAAAAGATCTAGGCATCATAGTGGATAATAATTTAAAATCATTGGCTCAGTGTGCTGCAGCCATCGGCCCGAGTGCAGGAGATCACGGCAGGACCCCGACTGGACCACCAGGAACTTTTGGTAAATCTTGGGTCAGGAGGGTGGGGGATTTATTCGTTAGATACGTTGTATTCGTGACCCCACGAATATATCGAATAGGGACATATACGTTGTTGATTCCCAATATGACAAAAATGAATGCACACCCCTAGCCCTAACCTCTTCAGCCTTTCCTCATAGGGAAGCTGTTCCATCCCCTTTATCATTTTGGTTGCCCTTCTCTGTACCTTCTCCATCACAACTATATCTTTTTTGAGATGCGGCGACCAGAATTGTACACAGTATTCAAGGTGCGGTCTCACCATGGAGCGATATAGAGGCATTATGACATTTTCCATTTTATTAACCATTCCTTTCCTAATAATTCCTAACATTCTGTTTGCTTTTTTGACTGCTGCAGCACACTGAGCCAATGATTTTAAGTATTATCCAGGAGTCCCCCCCAAGACTTGTCAAAAGTCCCTGGTGGTCCAGCGGGGGTCCTGGAGCGATCTCCTACACTCGGGCCATCGGCTGCCAGTATTCAAAATGGCGCTGATAGCCTTTGCCCTTACTAGGTCACAGGGGCCTATCAATGGCACCAGTAGCCCCTGTGACCTAGTAAGGGCAAAGGGGGTCAGGAGTCCCCTCCAAGACTTGCAAAAAGTCCCTGGTGGTCCAGCAGGGGTTCTGGAGCGATCTCCTGCACTCGGGCCATCAGCTGCCAGTATTCAAAATGGCGCCGATAGCCTTTGCCCTTACTAGGTCACAGGGGCTACCAGTGCCATTGGTCGGCCCCTGTCACATGGTGGGAGCACAAGATGGCGCCGGCCATCCATTGCTCCTACCATGTGACAGGGGCCGACCAATGGCACCGATAGCCCCTTTGACATAGTGAGGGCAAAGTCTATCGGCGCCATTTTGAATACCGGAAGCCAACAGCCCGAGTGCAGATCATGGCAGTACCCCCACTGGACCACCAGGGACTTTTGGTATGTCTAGGGGGGGTCAGGAGGGTCGGGGGTTGTAGTTAATTAAATTTAAAGGGTTGGGATGTGGGAGTTTTTGGGAAACAAATATATACATAACTAATGAACAGATCGGGGGCCCCCAAGAATGGATGCAACGGATTTGGCTCCCCACGAATACGAATACCAAAAGGAACAAATCCGTCCCTGCTGCACATCCCTAGTTAGGGCTGTTCAGCTTGGAGAAGAGACGGCTGAGGGGGGTTAAGATAGAGGTCTTTAAGATCATGAGAGGTCTTAAATGAGTAGATGTAAATCAGTTATTTATACTTTTGAATAATAGAAGGACTAGGGAACATTCCATGAAGTTAGCAATTAGCACATTTAAGACTAATCGGAGAAAATTCTTTTTCATTCAATGCACAATAAAGCTCTGGAATTTGTTGCCAGAGGATGTGGTTAGTGCAGTTAGTGTAGCTGGGTACAAAAAAGGTTTGGATAAGTTCTTGGAGGAGAAGTCCATTAATGGCTATTAATCAAGTTTACTTAGGGAATAGCCACTGCTATTAATTGCATCAGTAGCATGAGATCTTCTTAGTGTTTGGGTAATTGCCAGGTTCTTGTGGCCTGGTTTGGCCTCTGTTGGAAACAGGATGCTGGGCTTGATGGACCCTTGGTCTGACCCAGCATGGCAATTTCTTATGTTCTTATGTTCTTAGCAGCAGCACTCTGCTGGCCTCCTTCCCTGGAAGGGGATGGGTTAGGTAAGGCCTAACAGGAAAAGTAGTATTCTATAAGGTTTTGCCAAATCTGGCTGCCACTCAGTGAGGTACCCTCGGCTTCTGCAGGTGCACATGGGGGATCCAGAGGTAGATCCAGAAGTATCTCCATTGGTATCCCATGGCATAGAGCGAGATTATGAAATATACAGCAGAATAGAAATATATCTCCTACTTTGAGTGGGGCATACATTAAAGCTCCACCCATTTTGTCCAGACAGCAATATCTATTTTTGAGAACTCCAAAGCTGTGTTCCTTGACACAGCGGGTAAAACATAAGGCCTCATAGTACCTTGTCTCCGCCAGCATGTTGGGAATGGCAACAGGGGTGGGAAGCTAGGTCCTGCAACCTTAGCAGAGTTTCCTGTGGCAAAGACAGATTTAGAAATAGGATGCCAAAAGAAGTCTTTTTCAATTCTTTATTGGTGGAGACATTAAAAACTGCCCGACTCTGGCAGAGTTTCGCCACATAAAGTGGCTGCCTCAGGGGCTATAGGAAACATATACATGAAAGCATCAAATCATAAATACATAAAAAATCATAAAATTATTAAAAACAGACAAAATCTTTAAATATTAATAAACCACAAAGAAATAATAAAATCATAAATACAAAACTAAAAACTCTGTCACATAAATATAACACTAATAAAAAACATATATAAAAAAGTGACAATCGGATAAAGCAGGCATGAGCAACATCAATCTTAAATTCGAAATTATCTGTAAAATCAAATAGAGTATCTTACTTAAAAAACAAACAAAAATTAGTGAATAATATCATTTTTCTTTAAAAAGGTCCGCAAAACATGTCTGACAAACTAAAAAAATTTTATATCAAAAAAATGGAACTAATTGCAATATAAGTTAGCTCTCATTACTAAAAAAAAATGTTTTATTTTTTTATTTTTCATTTTTATGATATGAATGTAACACACCTCATTTGGCGTCAATCGTACTAAAAAAGCTATCAATTCCATTCATCAATGGTGCCATATACTAAAAAAAAGATTGAACAACCATCATTTTGTTTGTTTTTTATTAGTGTTATTAGTGCTTTCATGTATATGTTTCCTATAGCCCCTGAGGCAGCCACTTTATGTGGCGAAACCCGGCCAGAGTCGGGCAGTTTTTAACATCTCCACCAATAAAGAATTGAAAAAGACTTCTTTGTGGCATCCCATTTCGTTGTTTCCCTTCGGCTCTACTGGATCGCCTACCTTGCTGTTTTAAAGACAGATTTAGGGCAGCAATCACAGCACAGTCACTTGGAGATCAGGCTGCCAAACCATAGCATACTATAAGACAGTAGAAGCTTGCCTGTAGCTTAGCCTAAGCCTTAAAAGCCTATTTCACTACCCTAAGTACATGCCACATTGTCCTGGGACAATATATGTCCAGGATAGCTGTAGCCAAATCTTGCTCATATCTTCCTGTCTATTAAATCGCATCTGGGGATTGTAACAAATGCATGCTAGGCCCTCACAACCAAGCTAAGGTTACTCGTTCATAGCAGTCAGCCAACCTTGAAGCAATACATATGAGCTGACACACCTGAATTAGCAGAAAAACCTCTACCTCATGGTCTGATTGGGCAAGTCCCTGCCTGCTCGGCAACATGTCCTCCAAATATACCAATTTGTGAGCCCTGATACAGGGATTATGCCTGGCCCCCAAAATGCACAGGCTACTGCTTCTGGTTTAGCTGTGTGATGGCCAAGACAAACTGTGCTTGATATCCTGGCTGACCTATTACTATCAGACCACTTGTGGTCTAGTAGTACCAGCAGTGTGGACACTTCATAAGAACATGCCATACTGGGTCAGACCAAGGGTCCATCAAGCCCAGCATCCTGTTTCCAACAGTGGCCAATCCAGGCCATAAGAACCTGGCAAATACCCAAAAACTAAGTCTATTTCATGTTACCGTTGCTAGTAATAGCAGTGGCTTCAGCGGTGAGATTTAAAATGCTCCAAATGGGAGGATAGGAACAGGCCACTTTTTAAAGTGAACACATAGAAAGTGTATAATTCCTGCTCACACACCAAACTTTAAGGCAAGTGCATTGTTTGCCCTCACAAGATTAGAAGGCTTCTCAGCATGGGGAGAAAAAGGCAGGCCCTGGTGCAATGGCTGCAGATGTAAGTGTACAAGCCACTTGTCATGTCAGCAATGCTGTTACAGCTCCCATAGCCCCTCCCCCCATGTCTGTGCCATTTGCCACAAATACATAGCCAGAGATGGAATAGAGAAAGATGAATCTCTCTTACCTATGAGCCAACTGTCACCATAGAGGCCATCATCAACATTTTCACACAGGCCCGATTGCCTAAGCATAAAGGAATAGAGATGTGCAATCGTTTATCACGAATTAGGCAATTACAAAGAAATTGCCTAATTCGTCCTGGTTCAGGGACCCCGAAACCCGAAAAGGATTTTCCCCGAACTTCGGGGAAACTTCGTTTTTCCGGTTTGTGTGGGGAGAGGGGCACTTTTTTTTTTTTTTTAAATTAAAAACCACCCCAAACATTAAATATAATAACACCCCCTCCCCCATCCCGATCCCTCCCCCTCCCCAAGACTTACCAACATCCCTGGTGGTCCAGCGGGGTCCCCCCGGGTGCCATTTGACCCTCCGTGGTGTGCCCAGTGTGCTAGTGCCTGCTAGCCATGCTCAAAATGGTGCCGAATAGCCTCTGAACTACTATGTCACAGGGGCTACCGGCGCCATTGGTCAGCCCCTGTCACATGGTAGGAGAACCGACCAATGGCGCCGAAAGCCCCTGTGACATAGTATGGGCAAAGGCTATCGGCGCCATTTTGATTATTGGCAGCCGACGACGACATCGCTCCCAGACCCCCGCCGGACCCCCAGGGATTATTGGCAAGGCCTTGGGGGGTCAGGAGGCCCCCCAAGCTGGCCAAAAAGCTTGCCAATAATCCCTGGGGGTCCAGCGGGGGTCCGGGAGCGATGTCGTCGTCGGCTGCCAATAATCAAAATGGCGCCGATAGCCTTTGCCCATACTATGTCACAGGGGCTTTCGGCGCCATTGGTCGGTTCTCCTACCATGTGACAGGGGCTGACCAATGGCGCCGGTAGCCCCTGTGACATAGTAGTTCAGAGGCTATTCGGCACCATTTTGAGCATGGCTAGCACTAGCACACTGGGCACACCACGGAGGGTCAAATGGCACCCGGGGGGGACCCCGCTGGACCACCAGGGATGTTGGTAAGTCTTGGGGAGGGGGAGGGATCGGGATGGGGGGGGGTATGTAATGTACTAAAATTAATTTAAATGCGTGGGGTGGGGTTTTTTTTTTAGCTTTGTTTTCCCGCGTTGTTTTTTGGCCCGGTTTCGGTTTCCCCGTTTAGTTTTTTTTTTTTTTCAAAAAAACTAAACGGGGAAAACCGAACTTTACCATGAAGTATCCGAGTCAAAAAACGACCCGGTAGCAAAACACGAAGCACATCTCTATAAAGGAATCATGTGCAGCTCCCAAGGTACCTGGCCACCATGTCAAGCGTGCAAATTTGAGCATCAAAGACTCTTGCATATTGATAGCATAGAAAGGCTTTCTGCTGCAGAAGATCTCCCTGTCACGGGGTAGAATGATGGCCATGTGCATGCAGTATGCAGAGCTGTAGCCAGGCAATTTGGTACCTATAGCCAAGTGAAAAACTGCGCTCTCACCCATTACGCAATACATGACATCACGAGTTGGGAGACTGTTCAATGTTTGTACAGCAATGCCCTTGGCCAGTACAAGGTGCTGCGTTGGAGGTGGACCCTTGGGCCGAGGTGGGGTTGACACAACCCGTAGGTAAGGACCTACGGGTCCCCACCATTGGCAGGTGGAGTGGGCTGATAGGCAGAGGCCACTGGAGTTTTACCTATACCAGCTCTCGTTCCCTGTGGGTTGAGCTTTTGGGTGCCAGGGCCGGCAGGACTTAGGTGGGCCTCTGTATATAGTTGCAGGAGAAGTTGGTTCAGCCCAGAGACAGCAGGAGAGAGATGTACAGTTCTACTATGGACTAGATAACGTCCTGGAAACTTGGGCACCAATGGAACAAAGGCAGACAGAGGGCGCTTGAGCAAAGGTAGGCCGAAGCCTGATGAATCCACATACATGGAGTAGGCAGAAGAGGCATCCAATGGCAGGCTTGAGTCAGGGCTGGTGGCAATCCAGAGGCAGCAGCAAGCAAGGCTGAGGTCTGATCACGGAGATAGTCAGGAGCGTAGTCAAGCAAAGCTGAGGTCTGATCACAGAGATAGTCAATAGCGTAGTCAAGCAAAGCTGATGTCTGATCACGGAGATAGTCAATTGTGTAGTCAGAAGAAGCAAAGGTCAGGATCTGGAGATAGGCAATACGTAGTCAGTCAAGCTGAGGTCTGGGGCTAGAGATAGGCTGTATTGTAGCCAGGCGAAGCAGAGGTCTAGGTCTGGAGATAGGCTGTATCATAGTCAGGTGAAACAGAGGTCTGTGTCTGGAGATAGGCTGTAGCGTGGTCAGGCAAAACAGAGTTCTGGGTTTGAAGATAGGCTGTAGCGTGGTCAGGCGAAGCAGAGGGCTGGGTCTAGAGATAGGCTGTAGCGTGGTCAGGCAAAACAGAGTTCTGGGTTTGAAGATAGGCTGTAGCGAGGTCAGGTGAAGCAAAGTCAAAGTCGTGTAGTCAATCCGAAGCATAAGCAGGACAGGAACAAAGAAACAGAAACCGGGAACAACGAGGAACAGGAGCATAGGAAAGAGACGAATCTTTGAGTAGCAACAAGTACTCGACCAGCAAGGAGACCTGTTGCAAAGGCAACGCTATGGAGCGGAGCCGCAGTCCCTACATAAGGATCAGCAGTGGCATCAGGACCGGGAATGCCGGGGACTGTGGCAGGGCCAGAGGCACAGGGGAGGCCCGAGGATGGAGCTGGCGGCCCACCGCCACCAGCGAGGAAGAACCAGAGTCTGGAGTCCTTGTGGAAAGGTGAGAGGGCCATGCCGCGGGTCTGCCGCGGACGGCACGCGTAACACAAGGTGCCCTAGGAAATGTTTACTGTTGCAGGACCGGGCCGTGCCCCGGTCCCTCCACCTACCTTGGGGCCGGCCCGGCCCACGCGAGTCCGTCTCCGGCTTCCCAGGCCTGTTCCGCGGCCTGCCGCGGCATCCCCACTGCGAGGGAGATGCTGCCGACTCCCCGCCGCTGGCCCCGCCCCCTGGGCACGCGCACGTGCAAGGGCTGCACGCGCAGGGCCTGCAGCTGAGATGGGATCCTCGCCTTGCAATGAGGTTCCTCAGGTTTCCTGACTGCTAGTTGCTGCGACTCTTGGATTGCTTCTGTCTTCGACCCGGCTTGCTTCCTGAACTTGTCTCCTGCTTCCGCCCCTTGGTTTTGGTATCGATGTCTGACTCTTGGCTTCTGACCTGGCTCCGTTCCACGACTTCGTCTTCGGCTTCTGTTCCTGGCTTGGTATTGACTTCTGCCCTTCTGGCTTCCGACCCGGCTCTGTCCACAACTCGTCCTCTGCTTCGCCCCTGACTTTGGTTTGGATCTCTGACTCCTGGCTCCCGACCCGGCTTAGCTCCTGGACTCCGACTTTGGCTTCTTCCTCACCTCTCGTATCCGGTACTGCTGGCCCAGAGGATTCTCCTAAGTCCCAGCGGCTCAGGCTCTCACAGGTAAATCTTGTTCTGAATTCCTTCTCCAAATTCTATTTATCTGTAATACACGTGAATCACTCTTATCCTGTCTGACACATTCTGTATCTGAGCTAAAGAGGGGTGCTGAGGGGTCTATTTCATCATCTGTAGTACTACGTGTACGCTTAGCATTTCTATTTATGTTAGGACTGTAATTGTCTGCTTGCCTATCTGCATAATATCTCTTTTTTGTAATGTGTGATGATTCCTTGTCATTCTTATTGAGAGGTTTGTGGAAAGGTTTGTTGAAACCATGCCATTGATAAATCTTATTGTTCTTATAATCTATTTCGTCTCTTTTAAATCTTTCATATTTCTGAGATTTTAATTTTTTCGTAAAACTTTCCAAATTTTTCTTATAATCACTATAAATTATGTGAAAGCACAAATCATTCTTTTTGTGAAAATCAAGTTGTTCATCCAGTTCATTCTTTATCTTTTCTTCTCTCATTTTCGATGTCTTGATGATTAAAATCATAAGGTCCAAGGAGCATTTATTCAATATGGCTTCCCATGAATTCATAAATGTAACGTCCTCTCGGAACATACTAGGCAGCTTATTGAATCTTAAACCTCTAGGTATACGCTTATAACGGCAGTAGTCCAAAAGAGTTTGCTTCTTACCAAACTCTTACTTAAATTAATTGTATCTTCCCATTTCTTCAATAAATCTACAAAGACCTCATCATTTTTGAAAAAAGGTTCCGATGGTAAAAGATCATTCAATTGTCCATCATCGAAACTTAAAATGTCCTTCCAAGGCAAGAAGGACATCTTCCTTAAAAGGGACGGACCCAAAAAACAAAGAGGAAGACGGTCTAAAAAAGCCGTGAGGAATCAAAGAAAGAATAGCCAAAAGTCCTTCAAAATTCTCTTTATTAATTGCCTGACTCTAGGCCTGAGTTTCGCCCATCAAGGGGCTGCTTCAGGGGCTATAAAAAACAATAAATAATTTGATTTAAGAATCGAAATTAAAAATTCAGAACAATTATAAATATAGTTAAAAACACAGACACAGAATCATTAACAATTCAACATACATGAAAATAATCTTCATAAGATTATTTTAGTCTTAGTCTAGAAAACAAAAATAAAAGAGAATAGGAGGCAATAAAATCACACCAAGGATCTACAGACACACCACCAGGATGTTCGTCAGGTGTTACAGAAGTTACGTGATAATCGGCTTTACGCAAAGTTCGAGAAATGTTTATTCGAACAGGAATCATTACCCTTCCTAGGGTACATCATGTCCTCTACGGGGTTCCATATGGACCCAGAGAAGGCCGCTGTGATCAAAGATTGGCCTCAGCCGGTGGGGATCAAGGCGCTGCAGAGGTTCCTCGGGTTCGCCAACTTCTACCAGCAGTTTATCCCACATTACTCCCAGATGGTGGCAACCTTGACGGCCCTTACCAAGAAGGGATCAGAGGCAAAGAACTGGTCAGTGGCAGCCATACAGGCCTTCCAGAAACTGAAGGAGGCGTTTCTCCAGGACACATGCCTGCGGCACCCCGATCCCCAATGACAGTTTGTCGTGGAAGTAGACGCTTCCAACATTGCTGTTGGGGCCGTTCTAAGTCAATTATCTCCAGGAAGGAAACTCCTGCCCTGCTCCTACTTCTCACAGAAATTCTCGCCAGCAGAAAAGAACTATGGAATAGGGGATAAAGAATTACTAGCCATCAAATTGGCGTTCAAAGAGTGGCGCTAATGGTTGGAGGGGGCCCAACAGCCGGTGGTTGTGTACACAGACCATAAAAACCTGGAGTACTTATGCCATGCCCAGCGCCTTAATCCCCGGCAGGCTAGGTGGTCTCTCTTTTTCAGCCACTTTGATTTTCTCCTCCTCTACTGGCCGGCCGATAAGATTGTTTGGGCGGACGCTCTCTCCCGTACAGATGAAATGGAGGATATTCCAGATCACCTCAGTACATCCTTGATCCAGCCAAGGTACTCCTCACAGTCTCCAACACGGTCCCGATGGGGAGGACTGTGGTACCCCTCTGACTGCGGAAGAAGGTTCTTTCCTGGGCACACAATTCTCTAACGGCCGGCCATCCGGGAGTAACCAGGACCCAGGAATTTCTCTCAGAGTATTACTGGTGGCCCCAGTTTAAGAGGGATGTTCGTCTCTACGTTAACTCTTGCCCAACTTGCGCCCGACAGAAGACTCCCATCGGCCACCCCTGGGGTCTTCTTCAGCCTCTGCCAGCCCCCGCGGAACCATGGACTCACTTATCTATGGACTTTTTTGTAGACCTGCCTGCTTCAGAGGGGAGGACGGTGATTTGGGTTGTCATAGATAGATTCTCTAAGATGGCCCACTTTGTGCCTCTCCCCAAACTGCCCTCAGCGCCTGAACTGGCAAACTTATTTATGCGACATATCTTTCACCTTCATGGGCTCCCCCTACACATCGCCTTAGATAGGGATTCTCAGTTTACGGTAAAGTATTGGCGAGCACTGTCGGGCGGATTTTAAATGCCCTGCTTGTGTAAAACCGCCTGGATTTACGCGAGCAGGGCCCTCGCGTGCTGGCGCGCCTATTTTGCATAGGCCGCCGGCGCGCACAGAGCCCCGGGACGCGCGTAAGTTCTGGGGTTTTTTTTTAAGGGGATGTGTCGGGGGCGGGGCCGAATGACGTGGCGTTTCGGGGGCGGGGATGTGGGCGTTTCGGGGGCGGAACTGGGGCGTGGCGCCAGCCCGGGGGTGTGGTCGAGGCCTCCGGACCAGCCCCCGGGTTGGATGATGGCGCGCGTAGATTTACGTCTGCTTCTAGCAGGCGTAAATCGAGGGACAAAGGTAAGGGGGGGTTTAGATAGGGCTGGGAGGGTGGGTTAGGTAGGGGAAGGGAGGGGAAGGTGAGGGGAGGGTGAAAGAAAGTTCCCTCCGAGGCCGCTCCGATTTCGGAGCGGCCTCGGAGGGAACGGAGGCAGGCTGCGCGGCTCGGCGCACGCAGGCTGCCCAAAATCGGCAGCCTTGCGCCGGGATTTATAAGATACGCACGGCTATTGCACGTATCTTATAAATCCAGCGTACTTTTGTGTTTGCGCCTGCTGCGCGAACAAAAGTACACGATCGTGCTCTTTTTTAAAATCTACCCCTGTGTGAGAAGTTCGGGGTCCAACTTGACTTCACCACCGCCTTCTATCCCCAAGCTAATGGTCAAGTAGAACGGGTAAACCGGACCTTGAAAATGTTTCTCCGTTCCTTCATGGGAGACCTGCAAGATGACTGGGTGGCTCTGCTCCCGTGGGCAGAGTTCTCTTATAATCACCACAAGCACTCTTCCGCCGGTAAGTCCCCCTTCTACACGGTTTACGGCAGACGCCTGCAGCCCCCTTTACCATTGCCAGTAGATGTGCCGTCTCCAACCTTACAAACCACCGCCCGACTGTTACTCCAGATCTGGCAATCCACCCGGGAGAGACTCCAGCGCCCGGCGGTTATTATGAAGAAAGTAGCTGATCGTTTGCGACGGCCAGCCCCAGTGTTCCTTCCCGGAGAGAAGATGTGGCTGAGTACTAAATATCTCTGCTTACGGCTTCCTTCAATGCAGTTGGCTCCTAAGTACATTGGCCCTTTTGCGGTTAAAGACAGGATTGGGACAGTCTCCTATCGCCTTCATCTTCCACACACGCTCAGGATCCTCGTCTTCCACGTTTCCTTGTTGAAACCCTTGGTCCTTTCTTCTTATCATAAGAAGTCGCCTACACCCGCCACACCTGAAGTGCAGGAGGACGCCATCTATCAGGTTAAAGATGTGCTTGATGTACGGTTTCATCGCAGGCATTGGAAGTACCTTCTCTCTTGGGAGGGTTATGGTTCCGAAGAGAATTCCTGGGAGCCCGCCGTCAACATCCTGGACAAAGTGCTTCTCCGTCAGTTCCATCTGGATTACCCAGGCAAATCCAGGCCCCCAGGGAGGGGGCGTATGAGGGGGGGTACTGTTGCGGGACCAGGCTGTGCCCCGGTCCCTCCACCTACC
The DNA here is from genome assembly GCF_901001135.1 of Rhinatrema bivittatum. NCBI lineage: Eukaryota > Metazoa > Chordata > Amphibia > Gymnophiona > Rhinatrematidae > Rhinatrema > Rhinatrema bivittatum. Next base: position 283,972,945 of record NC_042618.1, on the reverse strand, counting down.
TTGGGGCTGGCTCGGCCCGCACGAGTCCGTCTCCGGCCTCCCAGGCCTGTTCCGAGGCCTGCCGCGGCGTCCCCACTGTGAGGGAGACACCGCTGACTCCCTGTCGCTGGCCCTGACCCCTAGGTGCGCACGCGCACAGGGGCTCCAGTCTTAAAGAGGCCAGCACGGGAAACCAAGGACAGCTCCTAGGATGATGTCAGATGCTGCAGGGTATATTACCCTGCAGCTGGGATGGGATCCTCGCCTTGCAACGAGGTTCCTTAGGTTTCCTGACTGCTAGTTGCTGCGACTCTTGGATTGCTTCTGTCTTCGACCCGGCTTGCTTCCTGAACTTGTCTCCTGCTTCCGCCCCTTGGTTTTGGTATCGACGTCTGACTCTTGGCTTCTGACCTGGCTCCTTTCCACGACTTTGTCTTCGGCTTCTGTTCCTGGCTTGGTATTGACTTCTGACCTTCTGGCTTCAGACCCGGCTCCGTCCACAACTCGTCTTCTGCTTCGCCCCTGGCTTTGGTGTGGGATCTCTGACTCCTGGCTCCCGACCCGGCTTAGCTCCTGGACTCTGACTTTGGCTTCTTCCTCACCTCTCGTATCCGGTACTTGCTGGCCCAGAGGATTCTCCTAAGTCCCAGCGGCTCGGGCTCTCATGGGCTCCTCCCGGGGGAGCCGCAGGCTTCTGAGGGTGAAGACTCTTCATCTACCTGGCTCCAGTCCTTGTCCATCTCTTCAATCGCTGCCTGGGGCCTTGGTCACATAGGACTCCACCTAAGTCCAAGAGGTCCGGGTTCCTACGGGCTCCTCCTGGGGGACCTCAGACTTCCAGTGATGAAGCCTCCTCTGAGTCTCTTCCGAGCCGCCTCCCAGCTGGGATGCTTGCTGTGGCCTTCCATAGCATACCATCTACTGTCCCAACCGGCCCAAGGGTCCACGACCGTAACATTTACAGCCTTGCACCTCCCACCCCATCAGACCTTCTCACACACAATTAAAAATTATACATTTATAATAACTGATTTTACATGAAAAACAACCTTCAAAGCAGTTTTCTGAGATAAAAATATCAATTATAATATGTATATTATATTTACATGCACTGTTGAGGTGCCAACCAGAAAACTCTGCAGAAAAGCAAGAGATACTTGGAACCTATATGATATTAGGCCAAATGTAATGCATCTTGGGCATGGGCATGACCCTCAGAGAGCCACTGAAACAGCAACAACTCTACCTATAAAAGTTAATTCTATAAAAATTACACCAGGCCTAAAATAGTAATAAATCCCCTATTAGGAAAACAGAACAATCCAAGCTGCTATAGATCCCTACATAGAAACTACACACTAATGAAATAACTCACTTCAGTCACACATGCAAAACAAGATATACTCTCAAATATAGAATAAAGAGACAATACAATATAAATAGAAATGTACAGACAAAAACTGAACTGGAAACCACAACAAGTTAAATTCTATATGCAGTGCAACAATGTAAGAAGCAGAAACATTAGCATTCCTCATAAAACAAAATTAGTAAAACCATACCACTAAAAAGAATAATTCAAAACAATTATGAATAGAATAACATTCAATAATTAAAAATTCATAAAAATCTTCCAAACATCAATAAAATATTTCAAAACAGGCACATTAAATAACACCCAACAATTAAAATAAGGATTTTAAAAAATTCCCTGTTATCCATACCTTGGAACTTTTCATTTCCAGATGCCCTGAAATTGTCATGGATTAGCAGGCAGAGAGTAACTGGGGTAGTTGTGCACACACATGCTCTCCTCACTCTCCCAAACACAAGCACACATGCTCTCTCATTCTCCCACACACATGCTATTTTTCACTCTCCCACACACATGCACACATACTCTCACTCTCCCACACACAAGCACATATGCTCTCTCTCACTCTCCCATGCACATGCTCCCTCACTTCCCCACAAACAAGCACACATGCACTCACTCTCCCACACACATGCTGTCTCACTTTCCCACACACAAGCACATATGGTCTCACTCTCCCACACACTTGCATACCTGCTCTCTCACTTTCCCACAAACACATGCTCTCTCTCATTCACTTCCTCCTTGAGTTAGCAGGCAGCAGCAGTCTCCTTCTTTGGCCCCCATTGCCAATGGAATGACTTCCAGCATGGAGCATTGGACTCCTTCTGGCATGGCATGCTCCTCCTCCTCTGAAGCAGTGCGGCACCGCCGAAATCGACGGAGTGGTAAGCGGGCTTTATTAAGTGAAAAAGCAACGTGGCCCTGCCTGAATTAGCAATGTTGCTAGAGGGGCTGTGCTGCTTTTCCACTTACTAAGGCCATGCCAACTACGCCGACCACGCCATTGATTTCATGGGGGCCATGCTGCTTCTTCTTTTGTTGTGTACATGCCGACCGCACTACTCTCCTCGGCACATGACAGCGGTAGCGGCGCCTTTTGGTAGTGGTGCCTATGGCCGTGGCCATATTGGCCATAGGCACACTACGAATCTGGCAGTATGATAGCGCCCAGAACATTGGGAAAGTTTGCAAAGGTATAAAAACCTCTCTTCAAGTCCATCAAGTCCTTTCTGTCCTGAGAAAATGGTATGTATTGATTAATGCAGTCAGAAACAGCTATTATGACCTGGTCCAGACAGCAGGAAAAAGTGGTTTTGGACATTCCCCTCATGACACCTGCTATTGTTTGGAAGGAGCCGGTTCCATGAAATGCAGGGTGGCCAATAGTTTGGTAAGGCCTGGTACTGCATGGGACCTTTCCGTAACTGAATTCAGACCCCCTCAGATTTACATAGAAACATAGAAATGACGGCAGAAGAAGACCAAATGGCCCATCAAGTCTGCCCAGCAAGCTATGCACTTTATCCATTTTTTTCCCCTTTTTCTCTCTCCCACCTGTTACTATTGGCTTCCAGTACCCTCCAGCCCTAATTCCCCTCCACCCAATTTAGAGAGCAGCTTTGAATCTGCATCCAAGTGACATCCAGCTCAATTGGGGGTAGCAACCGCTGTAACAAGCAGGCCACCCCCTTGCCCCATACTCTTACCCACCCCTGTTTTTATTTTATTTATTTTTTTGAAATAGCAGCCCTCCATCCTTCCGCTCCGTGAAGGTGGAACACCAACTACTGGCCACTGGCATCCCGCTCCGTGAATGCCTCTGTGGCTACTGCCACTCCGTGCAGTGTTTGAATAATTCTATTAGAATATAATCGTCATAATATTATCGTCAACTTGCTAGTTGTTGCAATGGGCCCTGACCCTCTCCCTGTTGGGGCCAGTGGCTCGGCCTCCGCGTGCAGGGAATTCACTAAGAGGGCTTGGAACTGCTCCTGCCTGTTGTTAAGGTTGCTGTTGTTGCTCCTCTTGTTGTTGTCTGCGGCAAGTCTCCTGAAGCATCCAGTATGCCCCAACAAGTAAACTTGCTAAAAACATTATGGGGTAGATTTTCAGATGTACGCGCGGGCGTATATGTGTGCGAGCTACCCTGCACGCACACATGTACGCCTGATTTTATAACTTGCATGCACAGGCACGTGCAAGTTATAAAATAAGGTGGTTGGTGCACGCAAGGGGGTGCACACTAGTGCACCTTGTGCACGCCAACGCCCGTGGGCTTCCCCCGTTCCCTCCCCCTAATCTAACCTTCCCACCCCTTCCCTAACCTTTCCCCTCCCTAGCTTTACTCTAACCCCCCCCCCAAAAGTCTTAACAAACTTTTTGCACCTGCCTGGAGGCAGGCGCAGGTTGCGCGTGCCAGTAGCTTGCCGGCACGCGATCCTCCAACACAGCAGCAATGGTCGCTGTGTTGGAGGCCTCTGGAACCCGCCCCACCCCACCCCCGGACCATCCCTCCCCGCCCCTTTAGTAAAGCCCAGGGACTTAGATGCGTCCCAGGGCTTTATACGCATATCCAGGCCTTTATAAAATTGGCCCGGCATGCGTAGAGCTTTTACAATCTGGCCTATGGGTTTAGGAAGACAGCCAGGTAAGAACAGGCGTTTTTATTGGGCCAGGAGAGCCTGGTATGTGTGTCTGATAGAATACCTCTTTATATTGCACGCGATAATCATCACAATAATAGCCATGATCCGCAATAATGAGCGCAGGTGCATATTAAAAATGTTTTTTCGAGGACTTCCGGTGATGACATCAACCGCAGCGGAGGGAGAAGCTTGAGCTCCGTGGTCCCCTGTGGGTCCCCCTCCCCCGATTGCCCTAAAACGGCCAGCATATTGAGTAGCTTTTGCTTCAGGGTTTTTTGCAGGCAGATGGACCCCCGAAGCCGCTGTTTATAATTACCTAGGTGGCGGATGCGGGCAGATTGCAGCCGGGATCGGAGCAGCAGCGGCAAGGCCAAGATGGCGGCTGCCATGTGGAGCGGCCCGCGCGATTAAGATCGGTACAGATGCAGCCCAGTGGCATTTCTTGGCAGAAGACATGTGGCTACCATCCGGGGGGTCCGGGGATCCAATAATATGCCCGATGGGACAGTGCCACAACGCATTCTGTAGGAGCAGCTGCCGGACCGGGATGGCCCCATTTTTCAGTGGTATAGTGAGTGCACACGTTGGGGAGCGGGGGCTGGAGCCTTAAGAACTGTCTTCCGTATTTAATATTTTGAATCTTAATATATTCTGGGCCCAGCCTCTATTCTATGGTATGGAGCGCAACTGGCCGGCAATGATTAAATGCTCTATGGAAGTTTGAAGCTCGGCCTTGACAGGCCCCTGCACCAAGGGTAGTAGCTATTTGAAATCCAAGGCATTGCTGTTGTACTTAGTTGGTTATTTGGAATTCTCACTCACCGATGTCTCAGACTGTCCTGTTCAGTCTTACTGTAACAATTTGCTGACTACTTGGATCATTTCTTCCCAGATATCTCATCTTGCAATTCCAGGCCTTGCTGTTGCACTCCGCTGCCTGTTTGGAGTTTTCATTTTAAGATGTCCCGTACTGTACTCTCTGGTTGCGCTGTTACACCTTGATGCTTGTTTGGAATATTGCTTCTCAGAACTCACATATTGCAATCTCAGGATTTGCTGTTGTGATCCGCTGATTATATGGACCTTTCTTACTCAGATGTCTCAAACTGTATTCTCTCGTTGCGCTGTTGCACCTTGATGATTATTGGGAGTATCACTTCCCCGATATCACATATTACAATCTCAAGCTTTGCTGCTGCAATCCGCTGAATATATGGACCTTTTTTTATCAGAAGTCTCATACAGTATCCTCTGGTTGCACTGTTCCACCCTGATGATTACTTGGAATATTACTTCCCAGATATCACATATTGCAATCTCGAGCTTTGCTGTTGCAATCCATTGAATATATGGACCTTTCTTTCTCAGATGTCTCATACTGTACTCTCTGGTTGCACGGTTATATCCTGATGATTCTTTGAAACATTACTTCCCAGATATCACATATTGCAATCTCTAGCTTTGCTGTTGCAATCCGCTGAATATATGGACCTTTCTTTCTCAGATGTCTCATACTGTACTCTCTGGTTGTGCTGTTGTACTCTGATGATTATTTAGAACATTACTTCCCAGATAACACATATTGAAATCTCAAGCTTTGCTGTTGCAATTCGCTGAATATATGGACATTTTTTTCTCAGATGTCTCATACTGTACTCTCTGGTTGCGCTGTTGCACCCTGCTGATTAATTGGAACATTCCTTTCTAGATATCTCATCCTGCACTATCAGGCTTTGCTGTTGTACTGCTGCCCAAGGGGTCCACCCTTACAGTTTGGAGGAAGGGGCAATGCGCCAGAGGAGCGCACGGAAGAGTGTCATCTGTCGGTCTCATGTCCCTGCTGTCAAGATGGCAGAGGCCCCTGCAGGCGCAAAGGTTCTTGATTCGCTGTCTGCAGATGCACTTCTTCAAATCTCTCAAAGTGTCACAGCAGCCTTAGACCTTCGTGGTGGGACTTTTGGTGGGAGGGGATTTCAATATGGTAGCCAACAAATTGGAAGACTGCAAACCTCCTAAATCTGTAGAACCTAATGACATTCATTAAGGCCCTAATTTTATATGCCATGAATTGCGCCTGTTGGACATTTGGAGGGCATTGCATCCTGGAGAACAGGATTATACTTTTTTTTCACATCCTCACAGGTCCTATTCCCATTTGGATTATTTTCTGATTTCGGAATTCCTGTTCCCCAGGGTGACAACTGCTACCATAGGCACCTTTGCCTTATCAGATCATGCGCCAAACTCTGTTACCGTAACATTGGGACGTACTCCTAAACCTCCTTTTGCTTGGCACATGTCCCCTGGGCTGTTCTTGGATAAGGAGTTTTCTCGCTACCTTGTAACCCGTTGGGAAGAATATATGCTTCTAAATAATACTTCTGATATCACACCACGGGTTCTATGGGAAGCAGGTAAAGCAGTAATGCGGGGACACATTATAGCCTATGTTGCTACTCAGAATAGGAAGCGTAATGCTGCGATTCTTAAACTAACTGAAGAATTGAAACAGGCGCAGCTCCGGCATATTAGTGCCATGTCAGAATTTAGCAAGTGTGAAGTAGACGAGCTGAGGGAAACTCTACAAATGCTCTTGTTTCAGCAAGCATCCAAGTCTATGAGATATTATAAATATCAATTGTATCGCTATGGTAATCGGCCCAGTAAGTTGCTGGCCAGTTTGGTTAGGGCGCATGGCCCCAAATCTCTCATAACAAGTATTAGGGACAGGTTTGGGTCCAGTCAAAACACTTCAACAGCAATTATGGAGCATTTTCTGGAATACTATAGTGGGCTTTATGGGAAAAAGGATAGCCATATCCAACAAGAGAGTCTTTCTTTTCTGATCTTCCTTGGCCACACCTTACTGAGGCGCAGATTCTATCGTTAAATATGCCTGTAACTGATTCTGAAATTCATGCCGTTATACACGGTCTCAAGTTGGGTAAGACGGCCGGACCAGATGGCCTGGGGCCGGAGTTTTATAAGATTTTGAAATTCCCCATTTTACCTGCGCTACGATCATATTATAATAGTTTAGCACAGGAGAACCTGGTTACCCTCGCAGAAAATCAATCCACTATAGTGTTGGTCCCCAAACCTGGGAAGGATTTACAGGAAGTGGGCTTGTATAGGCCTATCTCTCTTATAAATGGGGACATAAACATATTGGCAGCAGTGCTGGGGCCAGATTGAGTCTCCTTTTGCCCTCCGTAATACATGGTGACCAAACCGGCTTTATTAAGGGGCGTCAAGGCGTTAAAAATGTGAGGCGCCAGATTGGCCTATTAAATTTTCACTCTAACACCAAAGCCCTGGTGCTGAGCTTGGATGCGGAAAAAGCTTTTGATTCCCTCTCGTGGGACTATTTATTTTGGGCTTTGCAAGCATTTGGCATATCAGGCTCCTTTTTATCTTGGTTGCAAGCCCTGTATGCTAATCCGAGTGCCAGGTTACTTATCAACAGTACTTTGTCAGAAGCTTTCCCTATACTATGTGGGGTGCGCCAGGGATGCCCTTTGTCCCCTCTTTTATTTGTATTAGCCTTGGAACCTCTGGCTATTAAGTTGCGGTTGGAGGATAGGTTTTGAGGCATCCGTATAAGCCGTCAACAAATGAAGTTAGCAATATTCGCTGATGATATTTTGTTGTTTGTGGGGCAACCTTGGACTAGCATCCCCATCATTATTCAATGTTTTAATGTTTTTCACTCCATTTCGGGCCTGACCATTAATTTCTCTAAATCAGAAGCGCTCGCTCTTGACCCTGGGGTACAACAATATTGGCAGGGAAGGTTCCCGTTCACATGGGCTCCGAATAAACTGAAATATTTGGGGGTATGGATTTCTCGAGACCCTTTGGATCTTTATGCTTTGAATATAAAAAGCACACTGGTAGACTTGGATGCTCAACTGAAGGCTTGGCGTTCTCTGCCCCTTTCTCTTTTTGGTAGAGGTGCTCTTATTAAAATGGTCCTTATGCCTAAACTCCTCTATAAATTGCATATGTTGCCCTGCTGGCTTTCTAGCAGAGATTTAAAGTGGTTGCAGTCTTCTTTTCAAAAATTTCTTTGGGGAGGGAAAAAAGCGAGGTTACGCTATCAGGTGTTGATGTCTCAGAGAGGGGAGGATGGACTTGGCCTGCCGGATGTTCGGTTATACAATGTGGCCTGCCAACTTCGATTTGTGGGGGAATGGATCCTTGATGAATATGGATATTGTGAAGATGGGTTGGTTATCAGTATGGTTGCACCTTGGTCCCCTTTGTACCTGATTCAGGCTAGTCCTGGGGCTTATAGGACATTAAATATCCCTCGTACTCTGGTACAACCATGTTGTCAGGCCTGGCGATGGATACGGTCCAGAGGAGGACTGTTGGGTCTTTCTTCTCTTTTCAAGCCATTAATGGGCAACTTGGACTTTCTTCCAGGCCGTGACAACTACTTTCTTTTTGATACATGGCTGCAGAAAGGTTTAGCGTTCATTTTTTGCTTCTATGTTCCAGACTCGCCAATGGTACATGATTTTGCATTTTTGGCCCGAGAATATGACTTACCAGCTAAACATTTCTATGCATATTTACATACCCGTCACTATCTCCAATCCTTTCATTGGACTGAGGAGTCATATCGTCGGGAGTCAGCCTTTACACAGCGTTTTTTTGATAGGGCATTAAAGCGTAACTCCATCAAAGGTTGGTGCGAGTTTGGTAAATCATATCGCTCTGCGACGCATGTGGCTTCTTTGACGCGCTATTGGACAGAGGCATGGAAAATGGATATATCTACTTCTTATCTGCTTTCATGTTTTAAGCTTATGCCCAAAAGCCTACCAGATCTCTCTCTTCAGGAATTACAATTAAAGATTTTGCACCATATTTTTTGCGATGATGTTCATCATTGCCCAATGGGACAGCTACCCAACTCAAAATGTGTTAAATGTCATCAGGTGACAGGTACTTTGGCACATAAACGGGCGGATTTTAAAAGCCCTGCTCGCGTAAATCCGCCCGGATTTACGCAAGCAGGGCCTTGCGCGCCGGCGCGCCTATTTTACATAGGCTACCGGCGCGCGCAGAGCCCCGGGACGCGCGTAGGTCCCGGGGTTTTCTGAAGGGGGCGTGTCGGGGGCGTGGCCGAACGACGCGGCGTTTTGGGGGCGGGATGCGGCGTTTCGGGGGCGGGCCCGGTGGCGTGGTTTCAGCCCAGGGTGTTCCGGGGGCGTGGCCGTGCCCTCTGGAACCGCCCCCGGGTCAGGTCTTGGCACGCCAGCAGCCCGCTGGCGCGCGTGGATTTACGTCTCCCTCCGGGAGGCGTAAATCCATGGATAAAGGTGGGGGGGGGCTAGATAGGGCTGGGGGGGTGGGTTAGGTAGGGGAAGGGAGGGGAAGGTGAGGGGAGGGCGAAAGAAAATTCCCTCCGAGGCCGCTCCGATTTCGGAGCGGCCTCGGAGGGAACGGAGGCAGGCTGCGCGGCTCGGCGCGCGCCGGCTGCCCAAAATCGGCAGCCTTGCGCACGCCGATCCAGGATTTTATAAGATACGCGCGGCTACGTGCGTATGTTATAAAATCCAGCGTACTTTTGTTGGCGCCTGGTGCGCCAACAAAAGTACGCAAACGCGCTTTTTTTTTTTTTAAATCTACCCCAAATTGTTTCTATGCCCTGTTTTGAGACCTTTTTGGACGAAGGTCCTTGCAGTAGTAGCTCAATGCACTGGCTCATCTATTGGTTGGATGGGCAAGTTACTTCTCTCTGGTTTACGAAGAAATCTTCCCTCTTACAAATTATCTTTGGATAAATTTGGCCATACGGCCATATTGCTGGCATGCCGTATGATCTTAGCTGACTGGATAACACCAGCAACAACCTGCGGGTGTGGTTTGGGCGGCTGGCCTTTTCAATGCAAATAGAGCAACTGGTTGCCATGGACAGTGAGAGAGAAAGGGATATGCTATACCAGTCTTGTTGGTCAGTTTGTTATGGCCTACTGCCATCAGACCTTCAATCTACTTTAACCGCCGCTGGTTATCATCCCTCTTGGAAATGACTTGCTTTGAGATCATTGTACATTACAAGGATGACTGAACTCTGCAAGGGCATGTAACGTTGTTTCTTTTTACTAATGTTGGACAGTGCTAGTTATGGGAGGGGTGTCTCTCAGGGCAAAAAGGGGGGGGGGCGGGGTGGTATGTGTAGTGTGTGGAATGTTAGTGGATGTTTGTGGTGTGACTGGGTGGTGGGTTATGCTTGGAGTTTAATCTGTTTCTCTTGGTCAGGAGGACCACAAAAGGAGAGTCCACGGGGTGTTGTTATAATTGACCTCACTATCCTTGGAAATTGTTCTTGAAATGTGTCGTCTTGATAATATTTGATTTCAATTGTGCACTATTCTCTTAAGTTTGGGTTCTGGATTGTACCTGTGTTGCTCTCTAATAAAAAAAGGATTTTGACAAAAAAATAGGTGTAGTTATTTTTTATGTTAAATCCCATGTTACTGTGTGTTACTCTACTACGTTCTGCACTAGCAGACCCTCATTTTTATTAACTCCTCCCAAACTCCTCCCTCTTACATACTAAATTTAAAATTTGCATACTAACGCACATTGCGCTATTTATCACATGCATTATAGCCATTTAACGCATGTTCGGACCCTAATGCATTTTGATGAATGACCTGGTAAGGAGGTAATTTTTAAAAGCATTTACATGCTTAAAACTGGTTTATACATGTAAACGCATTTTATGCAAGTAGGTGGGCTTTTTAAAATTGCTACAATATATACCATTGAATTGTCCATAGGATTTATGCATGTAAGTTCACTTTATGTGGGTAAATGGCTTTTGAAAATTGCTACAATAGTGGGTATGTTTATACATATAAATCTTTTTGAAAATTAACCCCAAGCATGGAAATGGGCTTTTTTGAAAATTGCTACAATGCTATGTTACATTTACATGCACAACTCCTTTTGAAAATTACTTCATAAATGGCACAGTACTGGTGAGAGCCTTTTAATAAGAAATAGATAGCATATCTCTGGTCTCAAATCCTCTTTGCACACTCTCCTGTGCCCCAGTTGATTTTTACCTCTCTTTGTATTCTTTCCCCAACTCTTCACCAATTGATCTCTACCACTCTTCCCTGAAGACCTCCTCTTGGAAGCAGCAAAGGGAAATCAGGAGGAGAAAAGAGCTGCAGCTGCATAGATGGAAGCAAGGGGTAATAGAGAGTGGCACCAGAGAAGAGAGAAATAGAGAGGTAAGCAGGGGAGAGAATGCAAGATAAAATTGAAATTGAAGAAAAAGGAGAGGCAAAAAGCAGCCTAACCTAGCCTTCCTATCACTGACAGCTCTGCTCAAATGCAGTTAAAAGGCAAGCTTTGTTCCTGTCCTGGCAAATATCTCTTTGAACATCCTGTAGGTCCCTTTTTATGAGCGTTGCTTTTACAAAAAAAACCTAAATAGAAACATGATGGCAGAAAGAGACCATTAAGGCCTATATAGTCTGCCAATCCACATCCAACTATTCAATTTTATAATTCCTACCACTTCCTCAGAAATCCCCTGTGTTTATCCCTTGCTTCCTTGAATTCAGATACTATCCTTGTCTCCATCAAGTCAATGGGGAGGTTGTTCCACACATCCACTACCGTCTATGTACAGAAAATGTTTTCTTAGATTACTCTTGAATTTATACCTTTTCACCTTTATCCCATGACCCCTCATTCTAGAGCCTCCTATGCGTTGAAAGAGGCCTGCCTCCACTGCATGGAAACCTTGGAGGTATTTAAATGTCTGTATTATATCTCCCCTAACCCAGCTTTCCTGTAGACAGGATAGGGGTGATAGGCACTCTCTAGATCCCAAAATTCCAGTGGGTAAATCAAGTTTTTTGTAAATTGGCATTTCTCAGGTCTTCCCAAATCTGAGTGACCCCACAGACGTTTGGGTTTCAAGGTTATCCATAATGAATATGAATGAGATAAATTTGCACATATTGGGTCTCCTATGCATGCAGATTTATCTCATGCAAATTCATTTTAGATATCCTGAAATCCCAACTGGTTGGGAAATCCCCAAAACAGGTTTGGGAAGCCCTGTCATAATATGTGGAATATAAGATATTGTTGAAAGAGAATACAAATGTAACCCAGCTCAGATGATTTCAAGGAATCACAGGGTAGGTCACACTCAATGCTAGTACTAAGTACTTATAGAGGTAATTTTCAAATTGTTACATGGGGGTTGTGCAGTAAAATTAGCATATACATGTATAAATAGCACATACACACATCTTGAGTATGTGTGCACTCAAGTGATCACATGCAACAGTAAACTCATATTAAATGGGCATGTATGAGGCATGTCTGGGTGTAGTTTCTAAGTCACGCATACTTCCAGATTTTATAAAAAAGTGTGGATGCTTTTACACCTGCTAATTAAATCACCTTCAAACCTTGCTTGTCTTTTGGGACCTGGTGCTTGGTGTGCAGGTAACTGGTGGAGATAAGAGATTGCAGATTGGTGGAAGCTATTGAATGATGTGTACAGTACTTGTGCAGTAATTTTTGGGTCATTTGTCTGTTTCTTTGAAGTGTCACTCATTTATTCTGTGTTCGCTTTTCAGTGCATCTCTATGTATCTAATAGGGATGTGCAGACCAAAAGTTTATGTTCATAAGTCCATAAGTCGAAAGGGGGGGGTCAATTTCGGTCAATATGGACATATGGAGAATTCCATAAGTTGAGTCTATGTCCATACATGCAAATAAAAATTTAAACCCCTCACCCTCCTTAATCCCCCCCCCCCCAAGACTTAACAAAACTCCCTGGTGGTCGAGCGGGGAGTCAGGACGCCATTTCTGAACTCCTTTGCGAGGAGCACGTGACGTCGGCGTCACGTCGGAGTGACGCGGCGTCACGTGATTCCCCGCGCGTTCGCTCCGGGCCTCCTGACCCCCCCAAGCTGGCCAAAAGTTCCTTTTGGGTGCAATGAGGGTCCCGGAGCGAACGCGCGGGGAATCACGTGACGCCGCGTCACTCCGACGTGACGCCGACGTCACGTGCTCCTCGCAAAGGAGTTCAGAAATGGCGTCCTGACTCCCCGCTCGACCACAAGGGAGTTTTGGTAAGTCTTGGGGGGGGGGGATTAAGGAGGGTGAGGGGTTTAAATTTTTATTTAGGATCAACAATCGCGATTTCCAACTTATTCAACATAGCTATGTTGAATAAGTTGGAAATCCGATCGTTTTCGCCTCATCACTTTTTTAAGTTAAAAAAAAAAAAGTTGCGTTTTACATTTAAGTTCAAAACGAATGCACACCCCTAGTATCTAAGGCTTTGGTAAGGGGGTTTAGATGCCTTTCAAAATGTGTAGTTCTGTTTAGGAGTCTGTGTACCTAGTGTTACTGTCAGGTGGCATGACTGGCAGTGTGCTGGGTGTGGTGTAACAGACAGAGGTGAGAAATGCAGCATAAGTGCTGTAAATATGTAGATCCTGCAGGAGTAGCATATGCAGAGGCAGAGAAAATACAGAAGGAGGAGAATTTACCCCACAGAAAGGCAATATATACCCCGAACACAATTTTTGGATCTATCTCAGGAGCAAGCCATATGCAGGCTCAGGTTCAATAAAGAAACCTTGCTATAATTCTGCCAGCAATTGGAGGAGGATATGTGCCCTTGCACATAGAGAGGCTATGCCTTGCCATTCCACCTCTAAGTCACCACAGTCCTGGCCATTTTCGCTACTGGCACTTTTCAGAAACCTTTTGAGGTCACATCTTATATTGATGAATTTGTGGCTGCTTTTCTCAGGAGAACTCAGCAATATATATTTTTTCCTGATGAGACAGTACCAACAGCAAATTATGACAAAGTTTTATGACAACTTCTTTTAGTGAAGCCCTTGTCTGTAACCAAAAGGGCTTCTACTCTCTCAACATGCAGATGATCTGCAATTCCAGAGATCTCATTATAAATGTTATCCCAAGTTGTCAGGCTCCTGCCACAATGCCTGCATTCTGTCTCAGTCAGATTCATGAGTGCTTTCAGGCTGGTTGCATCACTGGGGGGTGGTTTCTGGTTTATAGGTATATATGCAGCTCAACACAACACTACTCTACAACTGTATTACTTTCCTCTCCTTCTGTTCTAGCAGGTCTTGCAGCTCTCTGCAAGGAAGACCACTCCAGCCTTGCCAAAGCCCAGTCACATAGCACTCTCTCTTTTCCCCTGCAGGTGATAGAGATTATCCCCCATAAAACCTGGTTCATGATCCTCATAGCACCCCAAGATTGCAGTAGATGAGGCCTACTACTCGGCCCACAGGCAGGGCAGGACAGTCATAGAAAACACTTTCCTCCTACTCAAAATCCAAAATCTGTCTGCCTAGACAGATCTGGAAGATATCTCCTCTTCAGCCCTGCTAAAGCCTGTGATATATTTTTAGTCTCCTGCATGCGCCTTAATCTGGCAAAAAACTATGGTCTGCCTCCACCTGAGGATGAAGACCTACAACTCACAGACCCAGAAGAAGAGGATGGAGAGAAGGAGGGACCATAAAAATAGAAGGGGAAATCAAAGTGATAACAATGTCAGGGCCCATGACAAGGCCTCCACTTAAGGAATACATTGATACAGGGACATTTGTAAGGTGAGTGTGAATTTATTTGTATTGTAACATGATATGCTAATTAAATGTGACATATTGAGACCTCCGCCAAGAATAGAAGCCAGCGCATGAAACAAGTTGAATACTGTTGTGAATTACATTAAAACATCACACATATCAGAAATCCAAGATTTTGATATCAATAGTAAATCTGTATTAGAGAGGAGGTCACATGATGTGGTGAGCTGAGGAGGACATGTTTCCTTGGGCTCTTGGCACCATCCCTCTTCAATGGGAAAAATCTGAAACATCCGATTCCCAAACTGCATCTTTTTTTGAACAATACGAAGGGCATATGTAAATTGACAAATATATGCATAAATCACCAGAGACGATGGCCTTGAAAGAGGGAAAGAAAGAGAGAGATTGGCTAAGGACCCTACCTGAGAAAATGACTGCGGAGGGAGGAGATTCTTCTGACCATCCACATCCCCTATCTTCTATAGACAAACTTACAGAGAAGGTAACTAACTCAGTAGTTTCTACCTTGGACATTAAACTAAATGGCATTTCAGCCCAGATCGCTGAACTCAAGAGCTCCATGGCTGAAATACAGCACCTGGTGGTTCCCTCTTGAGATGTCACGAAAACTTGCCATGTTGGTCTGCCGGGATGTTCCCTCCCAAGACGTCATCTGGTAGGTGTATCACCTGATTCCCACTAAATGTTTCTTCAGCTCACAGTGGTATAAGGAGTTGTAGAGTCATGCCGGAGACGGCTCCAGTTAGTCCTGGAAACAAAGACAGCATTTGTTCCAGCTGGAGGGGGTGTCTGGGTTTCCAGAGTTTTCTACAGCACTTTTTTTCACCTTGGCCCCCATTGTTTGTGTGGAGGAGCCACGTCGGAGGTGACTCCGGGAGCATAGTCTGGACTGCCGCTCTGGAAGGCAATTTCTCTTCTCTTCACTTGTTTGCAACAGTGTTTTTAACGGGTCACACATTTAGATGATGCACATGTTTGTATTGAGCTGGGTACGGTTTCTGCTTTCTATAAATTCATATGTTTGCCTTTGTCCTTTCTTGACTTTGGAGTTTTTTCTATTACCAAGAGAGTATCTTCTATTCTTATAGTTTTCTCATCATCCAACAGCAGTTTTATTTTTGTTTCTTGGGGAATAGTGCCCATCCTCATCTTGACTGTAATTTACGAGCGCTGTGATTTTCTGGTGGTGACTGTTTAATAGGTTTAGGGGAGGGGGGATGTGAGTTTTATTGGGCTTCAAAGGATGCAGTTCAATCCAGACATAATATCTCTCTAACTAGGAAATTTAGAAAGCATGATCTTTTGGAGATTATGGGCTATTATCAAACTGAGGGGTGTGAATTTAGAAAGCATGATCTTTTGGAGATTATGGGCTATTATCAAACTGAGGAGTGTCTCATACATGGCTGTGGGCCCAGGCTGGGGGGGCCCATGGTACTCAAAGAGGAATTAGTCACTTGCTGTTCACCAGGTTTATCTGGAACTATGGGTGAACGGGTTAGACTGGTGTCATTAAATGTCAATGGTGTTGCGGTCCCGGTCGCAGGTTTTGCGACCGGTTCCTTACCTCTCTCCACGGGGCTCCTTTGTCAGGGTCCGTGGCTCGGGCCGCTGCGCTCCATGTCAGCATGCCGGGGACGGGGCCTGCGGCCGGTCAGGCCTGCCCTGCCTGCTTCACAGCGGCATCTCCACGATGGAGACGCTGCCGAGCCTCAGAATCCAACCCCTCCCTTCCTAGGCAGGAGGCCCAATTTAAAGGTCTTTTCCCACCGAACCGCAGGCCGCCCCCTAAAGTGACATCAGACACCGGCAAGTACTTAAGGCCAGCATCTGCTTCAGTCAAACGCCTTGCAACGAGGTTCCTTGCTGGTAGCTAGTTGCTGCACTCTGCTGACCTTTGCCTGCTTCCTTGTTTGGTTCCCGGTCCTGCCTGTGCTTCATTCCAGCTCCGGATCTTCTTTAGTTCCAGTTCCCGCTTCAGTTCCAGTTCCGGATCTTCTTCAGTTCCAGTTCCCGCTTCAGTTCCAGTTCCGGATCTTCTTCATTTCCAGTTCCCGCTTCAGTTCCAGTTCCGGATCTCCATCAGTTCTTGGCATTGATTCTCTGGTTCCTGACCTCTGCCTGCTTCCGTCCTTCCATGCGTGCCGCCTGCCTCGACTTTGGACTGCTTCTCTCTTCTCGCTCTTCTTGCCTAAGTCCCAGCAGCTCGGGTCCTCACGGGATCCTCCCTGGGGGACCTCGGGCTTCCAGGGTGAAGTCTTCTTCATCTCACCAGTCACCTATGTCCCAGTGGCTCGGGTCCTCACGGGCTCCTCCCGGGGGGATCTGGGCTTCCAGGGTGAAGACTCCTGCTCGACGCCTTGTCAGGATCCACCTCCCGGTCTGCTTGTTCTCCTAGGAGTGCACTTCCTCTTCCACCTCTTCACTCCATCAGGCCGGCCTAAGGGTCCACCTCCCCACTCACAACAGTTTACAAGGCCATGGACCTAGCGGATCTTTCTGGCCTCCAGGCCATTCCAGGGATGGCTCAGCGCTTGCAGCAGCAACAGCATTGTCTAGATGTGCTCGCAGCCATGGTGGAACGCCTGGCGAGTCAACTAGATGCCATGCCTCCAGAACACACACACCCCCGCCCCAGGTTCCTCTGCCCGCTCCAGTGGTGAGCATCAGTTTGCCTACGCAGCTGCCTGCACCCTCTCGCTACTCCGGGGAGGCCAAAACTTGCAGTGGGTTCTTGAATCAATGTTACATTAGATTCTCCCTACTACCCACTCAGTTCCCTACTGACTCTGTGAAAGTAGCATATATCTTATCCCTGTTGGATGAGAAGGCATTGTCTTGGGCCTCCCTTCTGTGGGAACGAACTGATCCACTGTTGAACAACTTGCCACAGTTCATTTCCAGTTTCAAACAGGCCTTCGATAAACCCGCACGCCTGTCTACAGCTACTTCGGAACTGCTGCAGCTATGACAGGGGTCCTGCTCTTTAGCTGATTATGCTATTGAGTTCCGCACCCTAGCCCTTGACGTAGGGTGGTGGGAGGATAGCCTTCGAGGTGTGTTCTTAGAAGGTCTAGCAGCACGCATTAAGGATGAATTGGCTGCCTGCGACATCCCCGAATACATCAATGAGCTCATAGACATGGCGGGGCGCATTGATCGCCAATTGCAGCAAAGAGCTAAAGAGGGTCAGCCAATTCGGTGTTCCATGCCACTAGCCCCTGCATTCTCTAGACCTATGACCTCTGCATCTAGCCAAGCAGCCGCATGTCCAGAGGGCTCCACGGAGGAGCCCATGCAGTTGGTTCGCATCCCACTCTCTACAGAGGAGAGACGATGACACCGAACCTTGGGTCTATGTCTCTACTGCGGCAACAAGGGCCACTTCTTGGCCCAATGTAAGGAGCGTTTGGAAAACACCAGAGCCTAGGAGGTCGTGGGGAGCTGCTCCTAGGCTGTGTTAACTCTGCTCCTCAATGTACGGTACCAGTGACTTTGGAATACCCTGGTGGGTCTTTTGAGAACCTCGCTTTCATTGACTTGGGAGCCGGGGGTAACTTTATTCTGGCAGATCTGGTTCGCCAATTACATATTCCCACTTGGACCCAGGAGCCTCCTTTACGGATTACCTCCATCCACGGAACACTTCTTCCTGGAAGTATTTCTGCCTCCATGATTCCTATCACCCTACGTACCAGGGTGATGCATTCAGAAGAAATTACCTTTCTGATTCTGGAGAAAGCCATCCACCCCATGGTATTAGGATTACCCTGGTTACAACTACACTCTCCCATCATCCATTGGGATACCTTACAGATTGTGACATGGAGTACCTTCTGCTTCACTAACTGCCTCACAGTTCCAAGTCCACCATGCTTACCGCTCTTGCAGACTTCCCTTGCACCACCTGCACCCTATGCGGAGTTTGCTGATGTATTCTCAAAAAAAAAGGCAGAGATTCTACCCCAGCATCGTTCATTAGACTGCGCTATTGATCTCTTACCCGGGACCATCCCTCTTCAGGGAAGGGTGTATCCCTTGTCCTTGCCGGAGACTCGAGCCATGTCCGAGTACATAGCCGAGAACATTGCTAGAGGATTCATCTGACCTTCTAAGTTGCCCTCAGGGGCAGGGTTTTTCTTTGTAGGTAAAAACGATGGATCCCTAAGGCCATGCATTGACTATCGGGGACTTAACGCTATTATCAAATGTGACCGCTATCCCCTCCCACTGATTCCTGAACTCCTATACAGATTGCAGGGGGCCAGAATTTTCATGAAGTTGGATTTGCGGGGTGCCTACAACTTGGTTTGGATTCGGCCCGGTGACGAGTGGAAGACTGCCTTTAACACCAGGGATGGGCATTATGAGTATCTCGTTATGCCTTTTGGATTGTACAATGCCCCTGCAGTCTTCCAGTACCTTATGAATGAAATACTCCGTGACCTACTAAATACGTCAGTCATTGTATATTTGGACGACGTGTTAATCTATTCCCGTGATTTGGAATCACATCGACAACATGTAAGACAAGTTTTGCAAATCATCAGATGTACGCAAAACTAGAGAAATGCATGTTTGAGAAAGGGAGTCTTCCCTTCTTGGGATATATTGTGTCTGCAACAGGATTCCAGATGGACCCCGAGAAGGTGGCCGCCATTAAAGATTGGCCTCGCCCAAGGAGATTAAAAGCCTTGCAGCGCTTCCTTGGTTTTGTGAATTTTTACAGACATTTCATTCCTCACTATTCACTCAAGGTGGCGCCACTCACTGCTCTCACTAGGAAGGGGGTTGACGCCGTGGAATGGCCAGAAACAGCTTGTTTGGCTTTTGAAAATCTCAAGAAAGCCTTCTTACAGGATATCTGCCTATGTCACCCTGACCCTCTCCGTCCATTTATAGTGGAGGTAGATGCATCCAAAATCGCGGTAGGGGTCGTGCTTAGCCAAAGTACTGATTTTGAAGGATGTTACCATGCTCGTACTTCTCCAAAAGATTCTCTGCAGCTGAGTGTAATTACAGCATTGGGGATAAAGAACTCTTAGCAATCAAGCTATTCTTCACCAAGAACCCTGCCACCGAAAATTTAAGCAGAACTTAAAAACATGGCTGTTTAAAAAGGCCTTCCTTTGAAAGATGTAAATTATGCAATTACATACTTCGCTTCTCAACTTACTCCTGATTCCTGTATACTGCCTTGCCTTTCCCTTTCCCACCGACTCCCATTCCTCCCTGATATGCGGGGGTGGGGAGGAGAAAAGAGAGTCAGACTAGTAGTGCGGGTATGACTCCCTTCCCCTTTCTATGATTCCCTTTTCCCTTACCCTCATTTTCCCTTACAAATAACTCCCTTCAAGTCAGACTTTTGTTAATATTATTACTCATATATATTTGATATGTATACTCCTAGTTTTTCTGTTAAATTAGTACTTTACTTATTGCACTGATGTTCATTGTAAAGCCTTTGGCTGAATTACTGTTTGCTGTAAACCGAGGTGATGTGCATTACGTGCCGTGGTATATAAAAAACTATAAATAAATAAATAAATAAATAAATAAATAAATAAGCTGGCTTTTGAAGAATGGAGACAGTGACTGGAGGGCGCCGCACACATTATCACAGTCTACACAGACCATACGAACTTGGAGTTCTAAAGCCATGCTCAGTAGAGATGTGGTTCGTTTTTTTCTGCCGGGTCGTTTTTTGACTCGGATACCTCGTGGTAAATTTCGGGTTTTCTCGTTTCGTTTTTTGAAAAATGAAACGAGGAAACCCAAAACCGGGCCAAAAAACAAAATGGCAAAGGAAGCTTAAAAAAAACCCACCCCAAGCATTTAAAATCAGTTTTCTACATAAATACAAACTACCCCCCCATCCCAATCCCTCCCCAAGACTTACTAAGTACATCCCTGGTGGTCCAGCGGGGTCCCGGGTTCCATTTGCCCTCCGTGCCCATGCTACTCCAAGCCGTGCTCTTTAAAATGGTGCCGAATAGCCTCTGAACTACCATGTCACAGGTGCTACCGGCGCCATTGGTCAGCCCCTGTCACATGGCCATCGGCGCCATCTTGTGCTCCTGTCATGTGACTGGAGCTGACCAATCGCGCCGAAAGCCTCTGTGACATAGTATGGGCAAAGGCTATCGGCGCCATTTTGATTACTGGCAGCCGACAACGAAATCGCTTTTGGACCCCCGCTGGACCCCCAGGGATTATTGGCAAGCCTTGGGGGGTCAAGAGCCCCCTCCTGACCCCCCCAAGGCTTGCCAATAATCCCTGGGGGTCCAGCGGGGGTCCAAAAGCGATTTCGTTGTCGGCTGCCAGTAATGAAAATGGCGCCGATAGCCTTTGCCCATACTATGTCACAGAGGCTTTCGGCGCCATTGGTCAGCTCCAGTCACATGACAGGAGCCCAAGATGGCGCCGATGGCCATGTGACAGGGGCTGACCAATGACGCCGGTAGCCCCTGTGACATGGTAGTTCAGAGGCTATTCGGCACCATTTTAAAGAGCACGGCTTGGAGTAGCACGGGCACGGAGGGCAAATGGAACCCGGGACCCCGCTGGACCACCAGGGATGTACTTCGTAAGTCTTGGGGAGGGATCGGGATCAGGGGGGGGGTGTTGTATTATAGTTTATGTAAATGTTTGGGGTGGTTTGGGGTGGTTTTTAATTTAAAAAAAAAAAAGTGTCCATCTCCCCATGCAAACCCGAAAAATGAAATTTCCCCGAAATTCGGGGAACATTCTTTTCGGGTTTCGGGGTCTCCGAAACCACAACGAATTAGGAAATTTCGTTGTGATTTCCTAATTCTGGTGATAAACGAACCACATGTTTAGGGGCGGATTTTAAAAGGCGCGCGAATAGCCTACTTTTGTTTGCGCTCCAGGCGCAAACAAAAGTACGCTGGATTTTAGTAGATACGCGCGGAGCCGCACGTATCTGCTAAAAACCTGGATCGGCGCGCGCAAGGCTATGGATTTTGTATAGCCGGCGCGCCCCGAGCCGCGCAGCCTCCCCCCGTTCCCCTCCCCTCACCTTCCCCTCCCTTCCCCCTACCTAAACCCACCCGCCCGGCCCTGTCTAAACCCCCCCCCTTACCTTTGTCGGGGGATTTACACCTCCCGGAGGGAGGCGTAAATCCCCGCGCGCCAGCGGGCCTCCTGCGCGCCGGGCCGCGACCTGGGGGCGGGTACGGCGGGCGTGGCCACGCCCCCGGACCACCCCGGGCCGTAGCCACGCCCCCGTCCCCGCCCCCAAAACGCTGCCGACACGCCCCCGAAACGTCGCGACGACCGGGCCCGCCCCCCGACACACCCCCGACACGCCCCCCCCTCGGAGAACCCCGGGACTTACACGAGTCCCGGGGCTCTGCGCGCGCCGGGAGGCCTATGTAAAATAGGCTTCCCGGCGCGCAGGGCCCTGCTCGCGTAAATACGCCCAGTTTTGGGCGGATTTACGCGAGCAGGGCTCTGAAAATCCGCCCCTTAATGCTCAGCGCTTGAATCTCAGACAAGCTCGTTGGTCACATAAGAACATAAGAACATAAGAACATAAGAAAATGCCATACTGGGTCAGACCAAGGGTCCATCAAGCCCAGCATCCTGCTTCCAACAGTGGCCAATCCAGGCCACAAGAACCTGGCAAGTACCCAAAAACTAAGTCTATTCCATGTTACCATTGCTAATGGCAGTGGCTATTCTCTAGGTGAACTTAATAGCAGGTAATGGACTTCTCCTCCAAGACCTTATCCAATCCTTTTTTAAACACAGCTATACTAACTAGGGATATGAATCGTTTTTTGACGATTTAAAATATCGTCCGATATATTTTAAATCGTCAAAAATCGTTAGAGGCGCAACACAATAGGAATTCCCCCGATTTATCGTCAAAAATCGTAAATCGGGGAGGGGGGAGGGGAAGGGGGAAGGCAGGAAAACCGGCACACTAAAACAACCCTAAAACCCACCCCGACCCTTTAAAATAAATCCCCCACCCTCCCGAACCCCCCCAAAATGTTTTAAATTACCTGGGGTCCAGTGGGGGGTCCCGGTGTGATCTTCCACTCTCGGGCCACGGCTGTGTTAATAGAAATGGCACCGGCGCTACCTTTGCCATTTTGGTTCCTGTCCCCCGACGTCACGAGCGCAGGAGATCGCTCCCGGACCCCCACTGGACCCCCAGGGACTTTTGACCAGCTTGGGGGGGGCCTCCTGACCCCCACAAGACTTGCCAAAAGTCCAGCGGGGGTCCGGGAGCGACCTCATGCACTAGGGCCGTATTGCAAAATGGCGCCGGCCGTATGGCCGTATTGCCGTATTGCAAAATGGCGCCGGCGTATGGCCAGTGCTACCAAGAAATGGGCAGACCATCACCGCCAACCGGCACCAGTCTTTCTCCTCGGCGACCGAGTCTGGCTCAGCACGAAAAGTATTCATCTTCGGATTCCGTCCAGAAGATTGGCTCCAAAATATTGTGGTCCATTTCATATAGCTGAGCATGTGGGATTGGTGTCTTACCATTTACGCCTGCCTTCTTCCATGCGCATTCACAGTGTGTTTCATGTATCCTTGCTGAAACCTCTCATTCTCTCTAGGTACCATCACCAAGTCCCAGATCCCACAGACATGTCCGTTCAAGATAATCCTATCTATCAAGTCCGGGAAGTGCTTGATGTCCATTTCCACCAACGGCGATGAGAGTACCTGCTGGCCTGGGAGGGGTATGGCCCGGAGGAGAACACGTGGGAGCCGGCCCGTAACATATTGGATAAGTCTCTGCTTCAGCAGTTTCATCTCAGTCACCCTGGTAAACCTGGTCTTTCTAGGAGGGGGCATAAGAGGGGGGGTACCGTTGCGGTCCCGGTCGCAGGTTTTGCAACCGGGTCCTTACCTCTCTCCACGGGGCTCCTTTGTCGGGGTCCGCAGCTCAGGCCGCTGTGCTCCGTGTCGGCATGCCGTGGATGGGGCTTGCAGCCGGTCGGACCTGCCCTGCCTGCTTCGCGGCGGCGTCTCCCCGAGCGAGATGCCGCCGAGCCTCAGAATCCAGCCCCTCCCTTCCTAGGCACGCGTGCGCGCGCGCAAGGAGGCCCAATTTAAAGGTATTTTCCCGCCAGACTGCAGGCCGCCCCCTAAAGTGACATCAGACGCCAGCAAGTATTTAAGGCTGGCGTCTGCTTCAGTCAAACACCTTGCAACGAGGTTCCTTGCTGGTAGCTAGTTGCTGCGCTCTGCTGACCTTTGCCTGCTTCCTTGTTTGGTTCCCGGTCCTGCTTGTGCTTCGTTCCAGCTCCGGATCTCCTTCGGTTCCAGTTCCCGCTTCAGTTCCAGTTCCAGATATTCTTCAGTTCTAATTCCCGCTCCAGTTCCAGTTCCGGATCTTCTTCAGTTCCAGTTCCCTCTTCAGTTCCAGTTCCGGAACTTCTTCAGTTCCAGATCCCACTTCAGTTCCAGTTCCGGATCTCCTTCAGTTCTTGGCATTGATTCTCTGGTTCCTCTGCTTCCATCCTTCCGTGCTTGCCGCCTGCCTCGACTTCGGACTGCTTCTCTCTTCTCGCCTAAGTCCCAGCGGCTCGGGTCCTCACGGGCTCCTCCCGGGGGGATCTGGGCTTCCAGGATGAAGACTCCTGCTCGATGCCTTGTCAGGATCCGCCTCCTGGTCTGCTTGTTCTCTACGGAGTGCGCTTCCTCTTCCACCTCTTCACTCCATCAGGCTGGCCTAAGGGTCCACCTCCCCACTCGCAACAAATGGGCTAGGCTCACCTATCAAACGGGCAAAGATATTACAAGAATTAAAAAAAACACAAGGCAGATATTGCTTGTATCCAGGAAACCCATTTGTCTGATGTAGAAAACAGAAAATTAAAAGGGATTGGGATGGTTCCTGTTTTTATTTGGTGGCTTTGGTTAAGAAGGCTGGGATGGCCACTCTTATACACAAAAATACCTCTCTTCAAATTCATACCGAAATTAAAGACCGGGGGGAAGGTTACTGATCTTAGTAGGTCTAGGAACAGTCAAAGATAGAGAAGTCACCATCGGTATTGTTTATGGTCCTAATGAATATGATCATAATTTTAATTGTTTGCATGACACCCTTTTGGACAGACTTCTATCTCATGTGGTTAAGAGGGAAACTGGCTTGACAAAGGCATTGCATATTTATATAATATTTTACAAGTATTAGACTATTGGAGAGTCCTCAGTCCTACCCTAAAAGATTTTATCCATATCTCAAGGGCACATACATCTCTTTCCCAGATTGACTGTATATTGGGCTCTCAGGAGTTTTTCTCATAGGTTCAACAAGCAATGATTGGAAACACAGGTGATTATGAGCATGCTTCTATCTGGATAGATTCTCATATCACAGATAGAAAAGGTGGTGCTACCTTGTGGAAATTCCCATCATTCCTTCGCGATGACAAAGAATTTCAAAAATTTCTCCAAACAAAATGGAAGAAATTTGCTTTACATAATGCTGCACTTGTAAATTCTCTTGGTTTATTTTGGGAGACTAGTAAAGTGATCCTTCATTGCTTTCCTAAAAGGAAGGAATGCCAAATTGAATAAAATGATTTTGAACTTAGAGGCCCAAATGAAATTAGCCAAGGATAGAATGATATAGAACCTGTCCAGAATTACTAAATCTGCATACTTTTCTGTCTTGGAGAGCATAAACATACATAGAGAAACTTCGGACCCCTTAGATCACCTGAGCTTCCAAGCATGCGGATATCTGTGATACTCTCTGTAAGTTTTATGAAGATCTTTATTCATAGGATAGAGTGGGAGGCACTAAAGATGATGGAGAGTTTTTTCAGAACCTTCAGCTGCCTACTATCTAAGAGAGTCAATTAGAATTTCTTAATAGACCTCTACAGTCGTTTGAAATTTTAAATGTTATAGCTACCAGTAAAACTTGCAAGACCCTAGGTCCAGACGGGTTTTCATATGATTATTATAAAATCTTGAAAGACCAAGTAGCTGTCCCATTTGCAAGCTTTTTCCAAAATGCTTTCTGAGGGAGAAATTTCTGAAGGGTTTTAACATAGTGCATATTATGGTGTTGGCCAAACTGGACAAAGATTCCACTCTACCAGCTTCTTATAGACCGATATTTGTTGCAGAGGTAGGCCCCTGGCCCAAGGTGGGGTTGGCATTACCTGTGAGGAAGACCCCCACAGGTCCCCACGTTGAGAGGTGAGGCCAGACAGGAAGCAGAGGCAAGCAGGAACTTTGCCAATACCAGACCACGTTCCCCGCAGGTTGAGCCCTTGGGTAGAAGGGCCAGCTGGTCTAGATTGGGCTTCTTCTGCATGGATGATCCCGGGGACGGCCAAGCGAGGAGAGTGACGACGAAAAGCTAGGATCCACTCCAGAGGTCACAGCAGGCAACAAACTTAAGTCAGGTCCAGTCCAGGGGTCAGAGGCAGGCGGCAAACTCATAGTTGAGTCCAGTCCAGGGGTCAGAGGCAGGCGGAAAACTCATAGTCAGGAGCAGTCCGGGTCAAGAGCTAAGGTCAGTCCAGAAAAGCAAGGAGTAAGGAACTGGAGCAGGAACAGAAGCTGGAATTCAGGGACTGGAACAAAGCCGGAATGGATACTGGAACTCAGGAATTGGAGCAAAGCAGGAACGATACTGGAACTCACGAATGCAGCAACTCAGGAATAATGCCAGGACGATACAGGTGACCTGTTGCCCAAGGCAGGCTCTGACTGCCAGAGCCTGCCTTAATAGTCCAGAACCAATGACTTCATCAGGAAGGGCCGGCAGCCCTTTCCTTCCGCAGGCCCTTTAATAGACTAGGGAGGCATGCACCATGCACCTAGGGGGCTGAGATGCAGGAAGAGCAGACAGCGGCGGATTCTCCGCCAAGCTTCGAAGAGCACCAGCGGCAAACAGGGCTGCGAAATGGAGAGCTGCCTCCACTTTGATCGTGGGCCTACATGGCTGGCCGATGGTAACAGTACCCACCCTCCTCTAAGCCCCCTGCTGAGGTCTGAGTGACTGGGGTACCGACAATCAACATTTTCAAAGGCTCCAATTGTCCTCCTTGTTATAAACGGCAAGTTCCATAGTCCAATGATTTCTGCCCCCTTGTTCATGCAATTCCGGGGACTGAGTCTGTACTGTAGACGGAGAGATAAACATCTCAGAGTTGCTTCGACCAACAACTGGGACATCAGAGGGGGCAAGGCCAATTTTAGTGTTACCATGGTCCCGACAGGTGGAAAGAAGTTGAAAAGGGAAGCCTTCTTCCCCTCTCTTGTTGCAGAAGGGCATGCAAATTCTGAATTTCCTCTTCCTTATAAGGTCACAAGGGATGCAAATCCTTTCATAGCTTGGTTGTGTTCCTTTACTAAACTTTGTGTTTAGCTTTTTCTTGAGTTAGCTGTTCCTTAAGCTGTCCGAAGCAGCCAATCAAGATATTCTTCTGGAAGGAGAAAGGGTTGGTCTGAGTGTCCTGAGACCATTTACCTGGGAGAAGAAGGTTAGGGAGAGCAGTAGCCACGATCTATGAACGGGGAGACTCTTGCGGTCCTAGACAAGATTCTGAGCACTACAGACCCCACTGGATAAGATTTGTCATGGACCAGTCAAGTTGTGGTTGATGCTTTTGCAATCATGGCAGGTCCAGAATAACTGGGTTCACAGTTATATGAAGGATGTAGAAGGAGATGAGCTCTATGTGATCAGGCCCAATTTTCAGCTTAAGGGGCAGTGTGGTCCACGTCACCAAACCAGGGAGGAAGTCTCCATGAAATGAGGAAAGAGCCAACGGTGGTGTCAAAGGAAATGTGGAGATCTGATACTGGTCCATGAGCTCCTGCTGTATAAAGTTTCCCCTGGCACCGGAGACCACTAAAACCTGGGTGGCAAAACAGATGGGGGTTGTTCCTGGGAGGCTGGCAATAGGAATAAAGGTGATGCAGTAGCGAGACCAAGGATTACTGGGTCTGATGTATCAGTGTGGAGCTATTTCCTTCCTTTCCGGGCACTGAGACAGCAGGTGACCTGAGTTCCCACAATAGAGGCAAAGGCCTAATTGGTGGCAATGAGTCCTCTCAGCATCCGTGAGATGAATACGGCCCAGTTGCATGGGTTCCTCTAAGGGATTCCCCGAAGGTGAGGGGCAGTCATAGCCGGAGGGGAGTGGTTCCCTAGAGTGACCCTTATGAGTTGAACGGCTTTCCCGGGCCCGCTCCTGGAGTCGTCTGTCGATCTTCCCCATTAGATTGATGAGACCTTCAAGGGAAGTAGGAAGTTCTCATGCTGCAAGTTCATCCTTAATCCTGGGGGCTAATCCTTCCAGGAAGATGGTGTGTAAGCTGTCCCCATGCCAATCTAGTTCAGTGGCCAGGGTTCAGAATTCGATTGCATAATCAGTTAAGGAGTGAGTCCCTTGGTGCAAATGTAGGAGATAAGAGCCCATGTTGGGAAGCCTACCTGGTTCCTCAAAAACCTGTTTGCAGGCTGAGACAAACTGTGGGAGATTCAAAAGCAAAGGGTCAAAGTGTTCCCACAGCGAGGAAGCCCAAGCCAAAGCCTTGCCATTGAGAAGGGATAGCATAAAGGTCGTTTTGACTAGGTCATTCGGAAAAAGCACTAACTGAAGGGTAAAATGCATATGGCATTGATTTAGGAATCCCTGACACTGCTTAGAGTCTTCTGTGTAATGAGGCAGTGCTGGCAAAGAAATGACCGCTTGACCAGAAGCAGAGACCGGCCCGGAAGCCGCAAAGGGTGGTGGTGGGGCATTGGGTTGAGTCAGGGAGTCCACGCTTCGAAGAGTGCCAGCGGTAAGCAGGGCTGTGAAATGGAGATTTGTGTTGGGGGCATTTCCCCTTCATCACCAGGGAGCGAAGGCCCACTCCTGCTACAGCGGCGTAACGTTGGGTGAGGGAGGCCAGCCGTGGGTTCCGCGGCTGGCCAATGTAACAATATCTCTACTTAACTGTGATTTGAAGATTTTTGCAAAAATTCTTGCTGATCAGGTCAGTATAATCCTTCCTATTATTATTTCATCTCACCAAGTGGGATTTGTTAAGGGCAAGATGGTGGGGACTCATATTATTAAACTGATTTCAATAATGACTTTCTGTAAAAATAGAGGTGTTCCAGCCTTAGCAGTGGGCTTTGACTCAGAAAAAGCTTTTGATAGAGACTCATGGCCATATCTACTCTCGGTGCTGGGTAGATTTGGATTTAGGGGAAATATTATAAAAAAACATTTCCCTCCTCTATGATACCCCGATGTCAATTATTCTAGCAAATGGAGGAAAATCTACTCCCTTTCCTGTTAACAGAGTGCCCTCTTTCCCCGCTTTTGTATTTACTTTCCATTGACCCCCTTCTTTGTAAAATATCTGAAGACAAATCTATTGTGGGTTTAGAAGTAAAAGACACTTCTTTTAAAATTGCAGCATTTGTAGATGATATTTTAATTGTCCTCACCTACCCCAAAGGCTCTTTATCTAAAGTTTTAGCATATCAAGCCCAGTTTGGCATGTTCTCTAGTCTGAAAATTAATCAAGATAAGTAGGAGGCCTTGGATGTGTCAGGGAAATTGCAACCGACCTGGGATGGGAGCTTCCCTCTGTTGCGCACGTCGTCACAGACGGCTGCAACCTTTGCTGCTCACCTCAGTTTGCCCAGTAGCCTCAATTCTGGCTAAGATGGCCGTCACTGCCTCTGCATGCCGACCTCTTTGGCGTTCCCGGGACAGCGAGGGCGATCCCGGTTGCCATCTTGAATTTGGAGTGGCCTAGGGCACGCGAGAGCCCTTGCATCCTTCTTGTGCACATCATGGCGGGAACCTCAGGGACGTCCCCTTCACATGACATCACTACCTATGTATATATAAGCTAACCGGACTTTCCTACCTACGAGTTAACAAGAACATAAGAACATAAGAACATGCCATACTGGGTCAGACCAAGGGTCCATCAAGCCCAGCATCCTGTTTCCAACAGTGGCCAATCCAGGTCATAAGAAACTGGCAAGTACCCAAAAACTAAGTCTATTCCATGTTACCGTTGCTAGTAATAGCAGTGGCGAATTTCTAAGTCAACTTAATTAATAGCAGGTAATGGACTTCTCCTCCAAGAACTTATCCAATCCTTTTTTACACACATCTATACTAACTGCACTAACCACATCCTCTGGCAACAAATTCCAGAGTTTAATTGTGCGTTGAGTGAAAAAGAACTTTCGGCGATTAGTTTTAAATGTGCCACATGCTAACTTCATGGAGTGCCCCCTAGTCTTTCTATTATCTGAAAGCGTAAATAACCAATTCACATCTACCCGTTCTAGACCTCTCATGATTTTAAACACCTCTATCATATCCCCCCTCAGCCGTCTCTTTTCCAAGCTGAAAAGTCCTAACCTCTTTAGTCTTTCCTCATAGGGGAGCTGTTCCATTCCCCTTATCATTTTGGTAGCCCTTCTCTGTACCTTCTCCATCGCAATTATATCTTTTTTGAGATGTGGTGACCAGAATTGTACACAGTATTCAAGGTGCGGTCTCACCATGGAACGTTAGAGAGGCATTATGACATTTTCCATTTTATTCACCATTCCCTTTCTAATAATTCCCAACATTCTGTTTGCTTTTTTGACTGCCGCAGCACACTGAACCGACGATTTCAATGTGTTATCCACTATGATGCCTAGATCTCTTTCTTGGGTAGTAGCACCTAATATGGAACCTAACATTGTGTAACTATGGCATGGGTTATTTTTCTCTATATGCATCACCTTGCACTTATCCACGTTAAATTTCATCTGCCATTTTGATGCCCAATTTTCCAGTCTCACAAGGTCTTCCTGCAATTTATCACAATCTGCTTGTGATTTAACTACTCTGAACAATTTTGTATCATCTGCAAATTTGATTACCTCACTCGTCATATTTCTTTCCAGATCATTTATAAATATATTGAAAAGGGTCCCAATACAGATCCCTGAGGCACTCCACTGCCCACTCCCTTCCACTGAGAAAATTGTCCATTTAATCCTACTCTCTGTTTCCTGTCTTTTAGCCAGTTTGTAATCCACGAAAGGATATCACCACCTATCCCATGACTTTTTACTTTTCCTAGAAGCCTCTCATGAGGAACTTTGTCAAACACCTTCTGAAAATCCAAGTACACTACACCTACCGGTTCAGCTTTATCCACATGTTTATTAACTCCTTCAAAAAAGTGAAGCAGATTTGTGAGGCAAGACTTGCCTTTGGTAAAACCATGCTGACTTTGTTCCATTAAACCAAGGATGCCATTCCTTGGTTTAATGGAATAGCCATTCTTGCTATTCCTTTCTCTGAGACGCTTTGCATCGCTATACCGGCGTTCCTGGCTGAGTGACTCAGGTACCCGCTCCTCGGGGGCCTTGCTGCACTGAGAGCTATCCACTCTTCAGAGAGCCTCTCCTGCCTGTCTCACCTTCTTCAGCTAAGTGAGTTCTCCTGCATTGGATCTCCACTGTTGCTACTACGCTGCTGCTACTACGTATTCTCTACTGCATTGTGAGTATAAGACCTACTCTTCGTTACCTCTGAAGGGACAGAGACAGGATGGAGGCAGTCTGTTGCGACGGGAGACGCATGGAAAGAAGAGATGTCAGACAGGATTCTCAGGAAACCAGGAAGCCATCCTGAAATCACTTCAGGCAGCCCTTTTATTGTCCTCGTTACATATTATTTGTCTATACAATCACATCCTAGATGACAACAATCCTCTCGGAGACATAGCTACTAATTATTATGGTTAACTCATGTTACTATCTTCGTGAGAGAAAGCAGGCATTCTTTGCTAGGGCAACGGATGTTTGTGCTAAGAGCAAGGTCTGTAGGAATGCAGACACAAGCAGGCTTGTTCAGATAAGTAAATACTGAGAAGTATTGATGTAAACAGATTCAGCTTTGTGGCTTGCCAACCAAAGAGAAAAAGCTAACATCACTAAATCTCATCTTTTCCTTTATATTTTAAAGGAAAAATTTTCCGTTGCAATTTAGGTAAAAGTATGTTAGCAAGATTGAGTAAGCATTGAATACAGCAACAGCAACATATTAAAATAACAATACAAAGTAATACAATGAGAATTGTCCTTCTGAGACCTGCCAAGTCAGGGAGCCAGGAGATGTTGTGAAATTGTGCAGGTATTCAGTGATGGTTACATTAAGGAAGGAGTTTTTTCTAGACATGTTGTGGTGCAGGATGAATGTTTGATTGCAATATTGGTATTTCCTTACCCTGAGCCCTTGCTACTGTCATTATTATATTCCCAACAAAAAGCAGCATTCTCTTTTACCCTACTACCCAAATGCATCACCGTGTAATTGACTGGTGAATTTATAAAGACCCCATTGACCTATGGGTATGTAGTCCATCCTGTTAGGTTAAAAGGAACTGCAAGCATCAATAGTCCTCCTCTGGAATGGCTTGGCATGTGCATGCAAACCCAGCAATCTGTTTGGTTCAATAGTTGTGATAAAGTCTGTGCATCGGTAATGTACATATTGGATTGCCATAGTCCTTGTTCAGAGATCGCCATGACAGGAGGGAAAATGCAGGATAAGAACATCACAATTGTCAATGAATTGGCGTTCAAGCAAGAAAATGCAGCAAGCAAAAAGTTCTCTGGAGTTTTTTCAAGTCACTGCTGTTCCAGGAGCTGTGTGGATTGGCTGGATAGTGCCTTAATTCGTCCCCAAGTCATTTGATGGTGCTGGCGAGGAGCCTGATCCCGGTCCTTCTGGGAGTTGTGAAGACTCAGGGAGAAGTTTGGAATCGGATTCTGCAGGCCTTGGTACCACGCCATCTCTCCACGGCTTAATGCAATGACTCAGAACCCAGACTGGACCTGAGGGAGCAAGCACAGCAGCATATCCTCGTCCCCATGTTAACAAGGGGACAGGCCCATGCCAAACAGGGTTAGGTAACATTCTATACAAAACTGATGGTTGTGGATTGCTAATCCTGTTCCCAAAATGATTGTCCACCGCTGTGGCCTGATTGGACTGTGATATATTTAAATGATTTAAGGTAAACAGTACTTTGTTCAGCCATTCCTGTTTAGAAGGGAGTCCAGGGGCATTTCCTGCTTTTTATTTGTGTTTGTCAAGAGCTGTATTAAGAGTGAGGTTGGCTCGCTCCACAATAGCCTGTCCAGTGGAGTTGTAAGGGATGCCAAATATGTGTTTGATGTTCCATTGTTGACAAAAGTCAGCGAAGGAATGACTGCTGTAAGCGGGGCCATTATCAGTTTTTAAAACAGAAGGCAACCCCATGACCGAAAGGTTCTTATACAGGTGATTGAAAACATGCTCGTAGCCTCCCCCTTTTTGGGGGGGTGGCCCATAACAATGCGAGAAGGTGTCAATGGTTACATGTAAAAATTTCCATGGGGCAAAGGAGGATATTGAGTATCATCCATTTGCCAGATTTCATTAGCATGTAAGTGGCTCCTAATGTGGGCAATGTAAAGTTGGTGTGTGCGACCTTGGAGGGCTGATTGTAGTGTCAGAAAGAGGGATAACAGGTTCTCATCTAAGCAAGGGAAACATATCTAGAGCAAAATAAATGCAAAGAGAAAAGCAGGCAAAAAGTAGCAACAGTTCAGTTCCTAATGATGGCTGCAGGATGTCCTCTGTGGCAAAGGCATGACTTCTGTGGTAAAGGCATGGAAAAGGCTTGATGGGATGATTTCTGAAAATCAATGGTGTATTCAGTTCTTTCAGTATTTTCATGGCTAAACTCTACTATTACTAATCTATATAATGTTTTCCCACTTTATTATTAAATAACAATGAAGAAACAACTTAAGTGTATAGACAATTACATAAAAAAATATATTTCACTCACAGCATTCTTCAGGTGTCAGGACATACAATAGCACAAAAGACAAAAGACAGAAGACAAACAATGAACACATATTTTTGAGCTAAAAAAATTAAACCAAAAAGTGGTTGGAAAATGTTTGGCAAAAAGTGTGGGAAAATGTTGGAAAAATGTTTGGAAAA
The DNA here is from genome assembly GCF_901001135.1 of Rhinatrema bivittatum. Taxonomy (NCBI): domain Eukaryota; kingdom Metazoa; phylum Chordata; class Amphibia; order Gymnophiona; family Rhinatrematidae; genus Rhinatrema; species Rhinatrema bivittatum. The sequence goes on along the minus strand of NC_042618.1, from coordinate 283,939,264 downwards.
TGTTAAAAAAAATGTTTGGATCGATCCAGTAGAAAACAAAAAATCAGAATTCTGTTTAAAAATGAAAAAGAAACTAAGGTGCAAAGTGTTCATCTTCACATCTCTCATGGCAGGAAGGTGTCAATCTGGAAAATATTAAAATCTGGCACACAGCAAAAAATTAAGGTAATGATAAAGTGAACAAATTTACTTTTTAACCTTGGAGAATCAATTTTACTATACAATTTAATAAAATCAATTTGGATTGCAAGAAAAAGGTTGGGGGGGGAGGGGGTTGCTTTAGATGTGCAACCCTATCAGTAATTGCTTGTCAAGAATTGGAATCATAACTTTTTCAATGTCTCTCTGTACTTTCAAAACATCTCAATTCTTTTGTCTTTAAAAAAACTTTTCAACTCCGCACTTCCTGTACTGGCAAGACACAGAAATTTTTATTCACTGTAAACGAGTATCTGTGATATAATAAATTTAAATGTAGAATGCTTTAGGAAAAACAATTTACCAACTTAAAGCTAACAGCCAGTAATAAAACAAGAATTCTGCGAAAGGGAAATGAAAAAAAAATAAAGGACAGATTACACATGCATATAAAATAAGTATCTCAATTATTGAATTGCATCATTAATGCAAGCATTACATTTGCTTCATGCTGCGTCATTAATGCAAGTGTTACATTTGCTTCATGCTTTAACTCTACATAAACTGCCTGTTCTATTTAAACCAAACGAAAATTACGTTTTTTTTTTTCAGCTCACTAGAGAAAGCACTTCTCAGCATTTACCCACACTGGCTCGACCCCCCCCCCCCCCCCCCCACCCTTCTCTCTTGCTACTGATCTTCTGTTGTTAACCCTTAACTGATTTAGCATTTTCAAGTTCTAAACTTTTAACACTTGTAAGTACTTTGTCAATATCAAGCAATGCCTGAAATTAAATCTAATTGTTCTTACAATTCCATAGTGCAGGGCAGAAAGCAAAATCTGAACACTAAACAAAATAGGAAGAAAGTAGAAAAAGTAAAAAGAAATTAACTCATTTCCGAACTCTGCCAAACATCCACTCCATTCAAAAAGAAATGCACTCAGAAATTAAATCTAAACATAGCAAACAAACTAGTATCACTTCTGAATAAACATTCATTAAGTATGCTGGACAATTTGAAAAAGAAAATCTTTTACTTCTATAAGAGACAGGCTTCCTTGTGCTATAGCTTATCCAAGGGTTAAATTCTGATTCTTGACTCCCCTAAGGAGGATGGGAGCTTGGGAATCTGATCCTGTACTCATCTCATGCTTTCGTGTGTTATTATAAAATAATGCAAATATTATGTTGGAGATTTTCCTGTCTTTTTATGCTTAATAAACTGCTGAGATTGTTGTAGAAGCTGAAAAAACTTCCATTCTCATACCAGCTTGTAAACACATTCCGCTCCGCCCACACAATTCATTCATGCAGAAATACTTCACAAATTAATATGAAGGCACTCGCTTCTAATACTGAGCTTATATCACTAAGGCTTGTCTCTTGGGCAGTCACTAGGTTGGAGAATATTATCGTGGGGCTGGGATAGGTCTCCAGTGATCTAGATTCCATTCTTGGGACGTTAAACATTATCAGACTAGCTTTAAAATGCTACAAAACACTTGGAATGTAGGGACTAATAAAACTGCATCATCAACTTGAAAATCCAAACAATGGCATCTGCAAAAAGGCATATTGACTCGGTATATATGACAATCAATTATCACATGTAAAGGTACATACAATCAAGAAAAACTGCATCTGAGTAAGGCATAACAAAACACAGATACAAAGAGAAAATCAGACAAAAGGAGTAAGGTTATTATGTTCATTATCAGAGCGCTGCAATACTCAGATTTCAAAGGTATCATTACCTGCTTTTTGCAGGGAGTTCAAATCATTATCTGTGGACCCCATGCTCACAGAGAATTCAAAGAAGGCCGGCACTTAACCTTAATTTATTATAGAAAACACTCGCAGTCTTTATTCTTCTCAATAATACTCTTTATTATAGTAAAGCAAAGTAAAAGTCAGAAGAAGAATTTCAGGAAAGATAGTTTTCCTGGGAGTTACTTAGAGCGTCTAATGGTGACATATCAAAGTCTGCTCTGTAATACATTCTGCTTCTAGTTTTTTTTTTGGTTTTTTTTTTCCTACTACTGAGATAATGGCATTCCTAGGGGCGGGGTAATCTTGGTCACCCAGCGTCCCTGTGCATGCAAGAATCGGTTCCTTTGTATGCTTCCCTTCCCGGGGCATTTCCAGCTATGAGGGCTTCTCTTTGATATTCTGAGACCCAAACCACATACTGAGCAGGGACAAGGAGCATACTTGCCAGATCTTTCCAATCTTGGGGAATTAATTTATAGCTATTCGCAATTCCCTCTAACAGTCCGCGAGTGTAGGTGGAATGAATACCTGTGTCTGTGATACTCTGTCGAAGTTCCCTTAAAATAGTATAAGGTAGTGTTGACCACTGATACTGAATCCCACCCTGGGCATTAGTTACCTCCGTGATGGGAAATGCTTGAAGCCCCTCCAATAATTCCTCCCCTGTGAGATTCCCATTCACCTGTTCTTGGTGAAACCCCATGCGGACCGCACCATAGAAATCATTACTGGGAGCAGTGTTTTGAGATGGTAATTTATCTGGACAAATCTGTGATGCAGAATCAATGACTGTCACAGGCAATGGCAGCTGGGGGTACAGGGAGCTTGTGGGTGGTGAGGGGGTTTGGAGGGGAAGGCGGAGGGAAGTTAGTATCATCGATTTCAGTATCATTGGGTTCCTGGGATTGTTCCACCGAGGTGGACTCAGAGGATGCCACCGGTGCCTCAGGAGGGGACGGTGCCTTGTGAGTGTGTGTCCCCAGATATTCTATCACTTCTGTCAAAGTAAAAGATGTTTTATTGAGGCATGCGGGGTTGTGTGCAAGGCATTCCCTAGTTTGATCCAGTCCCGGATAGCCAAAGTACCAGCCTCTGGATACCACGGGCACCGGCTTGCTATTTCTTTCCACATATTTTTTATATCTCCTAGTCTGACATTAATAGCCTCTCCTTTGGTAATCAAGAAATGATTTCTTACTATTTTCTGCAGCTTTTGTGCATGACACGTCTGCTGAGCTGACCGTCCGTCCCCCCCCCCCCCCAATACTCACGAATGTGGGAGCAAAACTCACTGGAATATACCTACATCTGCGGGAGCGAGTTTGCTGAGGCGGTGCACCTGGGCTATTCCATCCCGAATGAGTAGGGGGCTTCACGTCTCGGGGTCACCAGATGTTGCGACGGGAGATGCACAGAAAGAAGAGATGTCAGACAGGATTCTCAGGAAACCAGGAAGCCATCCTGAAATCACTTCAGGCAGCCCTTTTATTGTCCTCGTTACATATTATTTGTCTATACAATCACATCCTAGATGACAACAATCGTCTCGGAGACATAGCTACTAATTATTATGGTTAACTCATGTTACTATCTTCGTGAGAGAAAGCAGGCATTCTGTGCTAGGGCAAAGGTTGTTTGTGCTAAGAGCAAGGTCTGTAGGAATGCAGACACAAGCAGGATTGTTCAGATAAGTAAATACTGAGAAGTATTGATGTAAACAGATTCAGCTTTGTGGCTTGCCAACCAAAGAGAAAAAGCTTACATCTCCACAGCAGTCCAGAGAAGGGTGACCAAAAAGTGGAGGGTGTTATAAAATTACCTTTTGCTGTGCTGATGTGGGGTCGACATTTTCGCCGGCTTTGCCAGCCTGCGCATCGCTCAGGGGGTGGTCAGTGAGGTTTCTGGGCTTTGCCAGCCTGCGCGTCGCACGGGGGGTGGTCGGTGAGGTTTCTGGGGTTTTCACGCGATTCTTGGTTTTGGACGTCTCGGGCACGTGCGCGTTTGCGTGCCTGACGTCGGACTGCACACGCGCGCATGTGGGGAAGTTTTTACTATGTGTGCGGGAGCTAGTGGGAGTTGGTTGGAGTTCGTGCCGGGATGGGGGCGTCTCGAGGACTGGGGCGCGAGTGGTAGGTCAGTTTAGAAGTTTCGGATCGGGACGAGGGGTCTCGTCAGGTGTTGAGGCTCGGGATGGTTGAATACTGCTTAATAGGGGTGTGCATTCGTTTTGAACACATATGCAAAACGCAACTTTTTTTTTTTTTTTAACTTAAAAAAGTGATGAGGCGCAACGATCGCGATTTCCAACTTATTCAACATAGCTATGTTGAATAAGTTGGAAATTGCGATCGTTGATCCTAAATAAATACTTAAACCCCCCACCCTCCTGACCCCCCCCCCAAGACTTACCAAAACTCCCTGGTGGTCCAACGGGGGGTCCGGGAGCGGAACCGTGGTGGACCATGTGATGTCCGCGTTACGTCGGAGTGACGCGGACGTCACGTGGTCCACCGCGGTTCCGCTTCCGGACCCCTCATTGGACCCAACCGGAACTTTTGGCCAGCTTGGGGGGGGTCAGGAGGCTCCCCCAAGCTGGCCAAAAGTTCCGGTTGGGTCCAACGAGGGGTCCGGGAGCGGAACCGCGGTGGACCACGTGACGTCCGTGTCACGTCGGAGTGACGCGGACGTCACGTGTTCCTCGCAAAGGAATACAGGAATGGCTTCCTGACTCCCCGCTGGACCACCAGGGAGTTTTGGTAAGTCTTGGGGGGGGATTAAGGAGGGTGAGGGGTTTAAATTTTTATTTAGGGAACCGGTGCACGTATGGACTATAGCCTCAACTTATGGAATTCTACATATGTCCATATTGGCCGAAATTGACCCTCACCTTCGACTTATGGACTTATGAAAATAAACTTTTTGTCTGCACATCCCTACTGCTTAAGGTACGTCACTTTTTTATTGTTTAACTGTACTGAGAAGAAGCGTTTGGGTTGCCTTGGCAACTTCACAGCAACCCTGAACACTGCTTCTCAGCCTGTCTCCGTGCCTGTTGAATATAATTTTCACCTGTAGCTTAGAGATAATACATTTTTTACTTGTACTGTTACTAGACTTGATTCAGATGTTCCTGTTATAAAAACAAAGTGTTTTTACAAGAAAGCTTTAATAAATATTTCTCTGAACTTCATCTGAACTCACAATATTCTTCAACTCAAGGTCAGTGCTTTGAAAGACTGTTAAATTAAAGATCCATTTTTGATTTTTAAAGATCATAAATCAAATAAGAGTCCACGAAATTAGTTCATAACAGTTAACAGTTTGCCAAGACCATGGACTCTGGATCTTTCTGGTCTCCAAGCCATACCTGGATTGGCTCAAAGATTACAACAACAGCAGCATTGTTTAGATGTATTAACAGCTACAGTAGACAGATTAGCTAACCGTCTTGATGCAGCACCTTCTGTGGTTGTGCCACCTTCAGTCCCTCCAATAGTAGGTCCAGCCGCAGCCTCTCAATTACCTGCACCTCCTCGTTATGCTGGAGATTCCAAACAGTATAGGGGATTTATAAATCATTGCCTCATAAGATTTTCTCTTCAACTTAAATTTCCATCTGATCAAGTGAAGACAGCATATATATTGTCTATATTAGATGGAAGAGCTTTGGCTTGGGCTTCTCCATTGTGGGAAAGAGGGGATCTGCTATTGGGAGATTTACAACAATTTCTACACAATTTCAAGCTAGTATTTGATGAACCTGCTCGACAATCTACTGCAGCTTCTGAACTGTTACACCTTCGTCAGGGCTCTCGACCGCTAGTAGATTATGCCGTGGAATTTCGTACATTGGCATCGGAACTTGGATGGCGAGAGGATAGTCTACATAGTATATTTTTAGAAGGATTATCTCCTCGAATTAAGGATGAATTAGCAGCAAGAGAACTACCAGATGATCTAGAGGATCTTACCAATTTGGCTGGAAGAATAGATCGCAGGCTTCAACAACGGGCTCAAGAGCTCAAAACAGTTCAGAGACCTGTTACTCTTGCTCCATCTTTTTCTCAACAATTGTCTGTACCTTCGTAACATCAGTCTTCTCAGAGTACAGAACCCATGCAACTTGGTCGTAGTCCTCTTACTCCAGAGGAGAGGAAGCGTCGGCGCACTTTAGGGTTATGTTTATATTGCGGAGGCAAGGGACATATGTTAGCGCAATGTAAGGAACGTCCGGGAAACTACCAAGTCTAGGTATTACGGGGGAGCTAATCCTAGGTTATTTGAGTTCTGCTCCTCAATGTACTGTTCCGGTTACTTTGGAATATCCCGGAAGAACTTTTTCTACACAAGCTTTTATTGATGCTGGGGCAGGAGGAAATTTCATTCTTGCTGATTTAGTACAACAGTTGTGACTGTCAGAGGTTCCTCATTGTCCATCACTTCGAGTGTCTTCAATTCATGGGACTCCTTTGCCAGGAAGTATTTCCTCCATCACAGCACCAGTGATATTACATACTGGAATTCTTCATAAAGAGAAAATTTCTTTTTATGTGTTGCATAAATCTATTCATCCAATAGTCTTGGGAATACTGTGGCTTCAGAAACATTCACCAAATATTGATTGGAAGTCGTTACAGATTACATCTTGAAGTACAGCTTGTTTTTCTAGTTGTTTGTCCAAACTACCACGTTCTAGTGTATCTTTGGCTGTTACTACTTTGTCATTACCATCTCCATACAAGGAGTATACAGATGTGTTTTCCAAAGAAAAGGCAGAACTTTTACCTGAACATCGAAAATTTGACTGTGCTATAGATTTATTACCCGGAACAATTCCACCTCGAGGAAGGGTTTATCACTACCAGAGACACAGGCAATGTCTCGATATATTCAAGAAAATCTGGAGAAAGGATTTATTAGGCCATCTACTTCTCCAGCTGGAGCCGGGTTTTTCTTTGTGGCAAAGAAAGATGGAACTCTCAGACCCTGTATTGATTATCGGGGTCTTAACTGTATTACTCGTAGAGATCGATATCCTCTGCCTCTTATTCCTGAATTCTTGGATCGATCGCAAGGAGCTAATATATTTACAAAACTAGATCTTCAGGGAGCATACAATTTAATTTGTATTAAACCAGGCGATGAATGGAAGACAGGATTTAATACTCGAGATGGGCATTATGAATAACTAGTCATGCCTTTTGGACTTTGTAATGCACCAGCAATTTTTCAAAATTTGATGAATGAGATTTTTAGAGACATGCTTCATTCATCAGTCATTGTGTATCTTGATGATGTTCTTATTTTTTCCAAGGATATATTCTCCCATCGACAGCATGTACGTTTGGTATTACAGCGTCTTCGTGAAAATCGTTTATTTGCCAAATTGGAAAAATGTTTGTTTGAACAATCCTCTTTACCGTTTTTAGGTTATATAGCCTCCACTTGTGGATTTCATATGGATCTGGATAAAGTATTAGCTATTAAAGAATGGCCTCAACCTGTTAAAGGCTCTCCAATGCTTTTTGGGATTTGCCAATTTTTATCGACATTTTATTCCCCACTATTCTCAGAAAGTAGCACCACTTACTGCATTGACTAAAAGGGGGCTAATACCAAAGAATGGTCTATGGAGGCAGTTCAAGCGTATGAGAATTTAAAACAGGCATTTTTGAAAGATTCTTGTCTTCATCATCCGGATCCTACACGACCTTTTATTGTGGAAGTAGATGCTTCGGATATAGCGGTTGGGGCTGTCCTCTGTCAATTATCTGAAAAAGGAACACTTCTTTCTTGTTCATACTTCTGAAAAAAGTTTACTCCTGCTGAAAGAAATTATGGAATTGGGGACAAGAAACTTCTAGTTATTAAAATGGCATTCGAGGAGTGGCATCAGTGGTTAGAAGGAGCTCAACATCCGGTAATAGTTTACACTGATCATAAAAATCTAGAATATTTGTGTCATGCACAACGGTAGAATCCTCGACAGGCTCATTGGTCTTTATTTTTTAGTTGTTTTAATTTTCTTTTACGCTACAGACCCACCTCTAAAAATGTACGAGCAGATGCACTTTCTCGTATCTCTGAACCTGAGGATTTACCAGCCATTCCTCAATATATTATTGATCCTGCAAAAATTAATCTCACAGTTACAGAAGTGGCACCAGCAGGGAAGATGGTTGTGCCTTATCGATTACGCAGAAAAGTCTTGGGCTCACGATTCATTTACTGCTGGTCACCCTGGGAGGCTTCGAACTCAGGAACTGTTATCTCGTTACTATTGGTGGCCACGAGTAAACCAAGATATTAAGGCTTATGTAGATTCTTGTCCAACATGTGCTAAACAAAAACCTTTACCTGGTCGTCTGTGGGGATTGTTACAACCACTTCCCATTCCTGTGGAACCATGGACTCATCTTTCTACAGATTTTATTGTAGATTTACCCATGTCTGATGGGAATCAAGTAATTTGGGTAATTGTAGATAGATTTTCTAAGATGGCACATTTTGTCGCTCTGAAAAAACTTCCAACTGCGTCTGAGCTGGCACAATTATTCTTTGAACACGTCTTCCGTTTACATGGACTACCTCAGTATATTAATTCTGATAGAGGTCCTCAATTTACTGCAAAGTTTTGGAGAGCTATTTGTAAGAAATTCGATATTCAGTTGGATTACACTTCAGCTTTTCATCCACAAACTAATGGACAAGTAGAAAGAATTAATAGAATTCTTAAAACTTATTTACGTTCATTTGTAAATGAAAGACAAAATGATTGGGTATCTTTCTTATCTTGGGCAGAATTTTCATATAATCATCATATTCAATCAGCCACAGGATTTTAACCACTTCAAGTGGTTTATGGGAAACAATTAAAGCCACCTTTGCCTCTTCCATAGGATGTATCTTCACCTGCAGCCCAAGATACAGCATTACAATTATAATCGCTTTGGAAGACTACCTGAAACAATCTAATTAGGGCTAGTTCTGCAGCCAAAAAGACTACGGATAAGCACCGAACAACTGCACCTATTTTTCAACCTGGGGATAAAGTCTAGCTTAGTACACGAAACATCCAGTTAAAATTACCTTCTATGCGTTTGGCTCCCAAGTATATTGGTCCATTTGTAGTTTCAGAGCGAATTGGACTAGTATCTTATCGACTTAAATTACCTTCTAGACTAAGAATTCATAATGTATTTCATGTCTTGTTGCTCAAGCCTTTAATTACATCTAGATTCCAGAATATTCCATCTGAATCGTCAACTACAGCAGCGGATGAAAACGTTATATATGAAGTACAGGATATTCTAGATGTTCGATTTCTTCATAGACGTTGGGAATATTTGATTTCTTGGGAGGGATTTGGTTCTGAGGAGAACACTTGGGAACCGGCCTCAAATATCTTGGACAAATCTTTATTATCACAATTCCACCAGGACAATCCAGATAAAACTAGACCTCCTGGAAGGGGGAATAAGAGAGGGGGTACTGTTGTAAAATTACCTTTTGCTGTGCTGATGTGGGGTCGACATTTTCGCCGGCTTTGTCGGCCTGCGCGTCACTCGGGGGGTGGTCAGTGAGGTTTCTGGGGTTTTCGTGCGATTCTTGGTTTTGGACGACTCAGGCACGCACGTGTTTGCGTGCCTGACGTCGGACTGCACACGCGCACATGTGGGGAAGTTTTTGCTATGTGTGCGGGAGCTAGTGAGAGTTGGTTGGAGTTCGTGCCGGGATGGGGGTGTCTCGAAGACTGGGGCGCGAGTGGTATGTCAGTTTAGAAGTTTCAGATCGGGACGAGGGGTCTCGTGAGGTGTTGAATACTGCTTAAGGTACGTCACTTGTTTATTGTTTAACTGTACTGAGAAGAAGCGTTTGGGTTGCCTTGGCAACTTCACAGCAACCCTGAATACTGCTTCTCAGCCTGTCTCCGTGCTTGTTGAATATAATTTTCACCTGTAGCTTAGAGATAATACATTTTTTAGTTGTACTGTTACTAGACTTGCTTCAGATGTTCCTGTTATAAAAACAAAGTTTTTTTAAAAGAAAGCTTTAATAAATATTTCTCTGAACTTCGTCTGAACTCAGAATATTCTTCAACTCAAGGTCAGTGCTTTGAAAGACTGTTAAATTAAAGATCCATTTTTTATTTTTAAAGATCATAAATCAAATAAGAGTCCATGAAATTAGTTCATAACAGTCAACAGGGTCTTCATCAAGTGCCTGATTCGATACTTGTATTGAGAATGTCGGTATATAAAAATCTGAAATAAATAAATAAATAAATAAATAAGTGACTTATGAGGAGAGATTGAAGAATCTAAATATGTACACCCTGGAGGAAAGGAGGAGTAGGGGTGATATAATACATACTTTCAGATACTTGAAAGGTTTTAATGATCCAAAGACAACGACAAACCTTTTCCGTTGCAAAAAAATCAGCAGAACCAGGGGTCACGATTTAAAACTCCAGAGAGGAAGACTCAGAACCAATGTCAGGAAGCATTTCTTCACAGAGAGGGTGGTGGATACCTGGAACGCCCTTCCGGAGGAAGTGGTGAAGACCAAAACTGTGAAGGAGTTCAAAGGGGCGTGGGATAAATACTGTGGATCCACAAAGTCTAGAGGATGTGAATGAAGAGAAGAGGCATGGGGGTGGCTTGAGGGAATGATGGCTACTACCTGGAGATGAATATCCTTATTACATAATGTGACTCCAAGATTGCTCTATGCTTCAACGGCAAGAGGAAATGTGGAAAAAAGGATTTGCAACCACATAAAAGCAGGGGAGTAGCTTGCTTGTTACTGCGGTTACTACCCCAAACCAAAAATACCTGATACTTCACTTTCAACGCAAATCCAGCATAACTCTCTGCTTCAACAGCAGGGGAGGAAGTTTGACCTTCACACATATCCAGCATAGCTCTTTGCTTCAACGGCAGGGGAGGAAGTTTGACACTTCACACATATCCAGCATAGCCCTCTGCTTCAATGGCAGGGGAGCAAGTCTGATATTTCACTTTCAATGCAAAGCCAGCATAGCTCTCTGCTTCAACAGCAGGAGAGGAAGTTTGACACTTCACGCATATCCAGCATAGCCCTCTGCTTCAACGGCAGGGGAGCAAGACTGATACTTCACTTTCAATGCATAGCCAGCATGGCTCTCGCTTCAACGGCAGGGGGGAATGAAGAAAGGTGGATCTATATTCAGGCAGCAATCAACAAGGACTGAATTACATAGTCTGAATAAACAGATAAGCATGGGTGTAGCTTGCTTATTGCGGTGGTTAATACCCCTAACTAAATTAAGCTATTTTACTTAGATGCAGTTCCAACACTGCTCTCTACATTAATGGCGGGGATGGAAGGGAAATAGAATAAAAAAGGTTACTAAGAGCCAAGAGAAACAGATAAGTATGTGAGAGAAAAAAAAAGTGCGAAAGCTTGCTGGGCAGACTGGATGGGCCATTTGGTCGTCTTCTGCCATCATTTCTATGTTTCTATCTTGCTGTGTGGGATCCTCGGTTACCCTGCTCTGCGGACCACTACTGGATCCACACTGTCTTGTGCCAATTGCCAACACCTACCTCTGGCTTACCCTGCTCTGTGGACCACTACCAGAGCTACAACGCACAAGCTATATCTGAAGCAAGTATTTTCCAGATTACCCCGCCTTGCAGACCACTACCGGATTTATGTTGTCTCATATCAGTTACTAACATCTGCCTCCGGCCTACCCCACACGATGGATCACTACCGGAGCTACCATGCACAAGATTATCAAGAAGCAAGAATTCCCCGGGTTACCCCGCTCTGCGGACCACTACTGGAGAATCCATCCCAGGTCTTCTAACCCGCTCCTCGGGTTTCTCTTTGCTGTATAATAAATATTCTCTGACTCATGTGTCCATAACTACTGAGACCCCGCCTGTTGTGAAGAGTCCCCACAGGGCTCCTCCCTGTGGGTGGAGTCAGCTGTCTCCATGACACAAGGGCCCACAAAACAAGTTAAAACATAACACCCTTTCTGATGGGTTCACTCTGAAATACCTGGGAGTTTGGATCCCCTTGGACATGCAATCCCTTTATAAGGTGTATATGTGACCTCTGCTCAGGTCTATGCAAACTAACTTTAGTCAGTGGATGAACTTGCCCCTATCGCTTACTGGTAGGATCCATCTCTTAAAAATGATTAAGGTTCCAAAATGGCTATACTTGATGCAGATGTTACCTATTTGGCTACTTTGGAAGGATCTAAGGGAGATAGAGAGGTCCATTAAGAATTTTTTATGGCAGGGAAAGAGGGCCAGGCTCCCTCTAAAACTTTGACCATTACCATTGTTATGGGGTGGGCTGAATTGCCCTAATTTGCAGCATTACAATCTTGCCTGTATGCTACGGCTTATTCGGGACATGTTTTTGGGTTCTTCTTTTTTCTCAAACGAATACCTACAGATATGGCTGGGTGGCTTCTTTCTCTCCTCTATTTTACAAATAGAATTGTGTGATTCTATGAAGGACTTAAAGCCTTTCATGGTGGTCACTTCATGTCGGAAAACTTGGACATTTTTATGCAAATTGTCTGGTCAGACAGGAAAACTTTCCGCCTACCTAGACTTCAGTGGAAAGCTTTTCTTTTCCCCAGGGATAGAACAAGGGGTATTTAAGGCTTGGAGACCAAAGGGGCTCACTCATATTCAGCAATTGTTTATGGAAAACATGGGTATTCAGTTGCGTTCAAGCGGAGTCGTGGACCCTTGGGCCGGCCGGGAGGTTGGTAAGAGTATGGCCGGTAGGCAGACGGAGTAAAGGATGGCTGAGGACTTCACCCGCATGGTGTGGTGCCCCCCAGGAGGGGCCCCTAGGGACCGACCGCGGGGCTTGGAGAGAGACATAGTAGGTAGCTGCCAGGCAGTGGAACAAGGACTAGGAAACCAAGGACTGGAGCCCAGAGTCTGAAGAGTCCGTGGGCAGGAGCAGAGGCTGCAAGGAGGACTGGGCCTAGGCTGGCCAGAGTACTTAAGTCCAGAGGTCAGGAACCCCGCAGGGCCACGGCCGCGGTTAGACGGGTGGTCAGGAGCACACTAGGAGCAGGCCTCCGGAATCAGCAGCAAGACTGGCGTCCAAGGTCGAGAGGCCAGAGACAAGGCCAGAAATCAGCAGCAGAACTGTAGTCCGGGGTCAGCAGGCAGGCCGGGGTCGAGGCAGGCAGCAAGCGGGAACGTCAGGAACAAGCCAGGGTCAAGACCAAGGGTCAACAGCAGAGGTGTAGTCCGGATTCAGTAGGCAGACCGGGGTCGAGGCAGGCAGCAAGCGGAAGCGTCAGGAACGAGCCGGGGTCAAGGCCAGGGACCAGTAACAGAAGCGCAGTCCGGAGTCAGCAGGAAACCGGGGTCGAGGCAGGCAGCAAGCGGGAGTCATCAGGAACAAGCAGAAGTCAAACCAAAGATCAGCAGCGAGATGAAGGTTAAGCAGCAACTCAAGGCACAGAGGAACTGTGTGAACCTCGTTGCAAGGCAAAGTGAGGAAGTCTGGAGTCTGCTTATATACTTTAGCCGCCACGTGACATCACCTCGGGGGCGGAGCAGCACTTCTGGGTGCCAGGGCTGAAGTGCGCGAGGCCGTCGAGGTGGGCGGAGTCCAGAGAGGCTTCGGCGGCGTTTTCGTGAGGCAGGGCCAGAGCCATGTGGCTGGGCCCGGGCAGAGACCGGCGTCCATCCTTGTGGCGCGGAGGAAGGCAAGGGAGCCCCAGTTCAAGTGAAGCATGGTCAGGGCCTAGCGAGGAGTCCTCCGAGGGAAGCCCGGGAGCCACGCGGTCAGGCAGGCCAGGAGCAGGGGATCCTCCTCCGCGGTCCGTGGGAAGGTAAGAGGCCCCGAGCCTGACGGGGAAGGAAGCGGTGGGGACCGCAACAGTACCCCTCCTTCTATGCCCCCTCTTTCGAGGTCCTGGTTTCCCGAGATGATCTAGATGAAATTGCTGGAGGAGGGATTTGTCCAAAATGTTTCAGGCAGGCTCCCAATTGTTCTCTTCGTCTCCACAACCCTCCCAAGCAAGGAGATACTCCCAATGTCGGTTGTGGAAACGGACATCGACCACTTCGCGGACCTGGAAAGTGGTGTCGTCAGTTACCACAGGGGAGGTGACCTCTGGAGTTTTACGATGGTAGCGGGAGAGCAACAGTGGTTTCAGCAGCGAAACGTGAAAAACATTGTGGATGCGTATCGAGGAAGGAAGTCATAGTCGATACTACACTAGCCCCACTCTTTCAGCTATGCGGAAGGGTCCGCAGAACTTGGGAGCCAGCCTCTTAGAGGGTAGTTTGAGGTGGATGTTTTTGGTGCTGAGCCAGACACGATCTCCAGGCTGAAAGATGGGAGCTGGGCGTCGGTGTCGATCAGAAACTCGCTTCGCAGCACGAGACGCGGCCATCAGCTTGTCTTGGATGGTTTTCCACAGAGCTTGCAGGTGTTGAGCTGATAGATGTACCGCTGGAGAGCTCGTGGGGATAGCCAAAGGTAAGGGTGGTTTTAATTACCGCCCATACACAACTTGAAACGGAGAATTTCCGGTGGCAGCGTGGGCTTGATTGTTGTACGAGAACTCAGCCCAGGGTAGGAGCTCGGCCCAATTATTTTGTTTTTCGTTTGCGAAGGCTCAGAGAAAGGTTTTCAGAGAGCGGTTCATCCGTTCGGCTTGGCCGTTGCTCTGCGGGTGGAAGGCTGTAGAAAAGCTGAGGTGGACTTTAAAGCATTTGCACAAGGCCCTCCAGTACCGGGCCGTAAATTGCGGGCCTCGGTCTGAGACGATGTCCATGGGCAGCCCATGCAGATGGAAGATGTGGCGTGTGAACAACAGAGCTAGCTCAGGAGCTGACGGGAGTTTTGGTAGGGGCACAAAGTGGGCCATTTTAGAAAAGCGGTCGACAGTGACCCATATCACTGTGTTCCCCAGAGAGAAAGGCAAGTCCACCATAAAATCTGTCGCTAGATGTGTCCAGGGTTCTGTGGGTACCGGGAGTGGCTGTAGCAGACCCCAGGGAGCTCCGACTGGGGGTTTTTGTTGGGCGCAAGTGGGGCAAGAGCTGACATACGTGCAGACGTCTTTGCTCATGTTGGGCCACCAATAATAACGATTCAAAAGTTCAAGGGTTCTATCTCTACCGGCGTGGCCTCCCGTTAGGGAGTCGTGAGCCCAAGTTAGCACTTTCTTGCGCAAGCATTTGGGCACAACAGTTCGGTCCTGGGACTGGATGGTAGTAGTGTCTATGTGGACTTTGGCAGGGTCTAAGATAAACTGAGGAGGGTCTGTGTCCTCTTCCGGTTTGGAGAGCCTCGACAAGGCATCTGCCTTGACGTTCTTGCTAGTAGGTCGATAGTGCAGGGAAAAATTGAATCAACTGAAGAAGAGCGACCACCTGGCTTGTCGAGGATTCAGTCTTTTTGCCTGTGAGAGGAATTCAAGGTTTTAATGATCAGTGTAAACTGTAATGGGGTGGAGTGCCCCCTCTAGCCACTGTCTCCATTCTTCGAAAGCTAGTTTTATTGCTAGGAGTTCTTTGTCTCCTATGCTGTAGTTACATTCAGCGGGTGTGAATTTCCTAGAGTAGAAGGAGCAAGGCAAGAGTTGTCCCCCAGGAGAGTGCTGACTGAGCACGGCTCCGACAGTGAGATTAGAGGCATCCACCTCCACTATGAATGGACGCTGGGGGTCAGGGTGGAGTAGGCAGGTATCAGCGAGGAAGGCTTGTTTGAGGTCTACAAAAGCTTGAATAGCGATGTCGGGCCAAGACCTAGCATCTGCTCCCTTGCGAGTTAGAGCTGTAAGGGGAGCCACCAGGCGTGAATAATGGGGAATAACATGTCTGTAGAAATTAGCAAAGCCTAGAAATTGTTGCAAAGCTTTGAGTCCAGTGGGCTGGGGCCAGTTGAGGATGGCAGCCACTTTCTCAGGATCCATTTGAAATCCGGTAGAGGATATTATATATCCCAAGAATGGCAAAGATTCACAGTCAAATATACACTTTTCCAGCTTGGCATACAGGTGATTATCCTTAAGGACTTGGAGTACCCGACGAACATGTCGGTGGTGGGAGTCTAGGTCCTTGGAGTAGACGAGGACATCATCAAGATAGACTATGACATAGGAGTTTAGCATCTCTATCAGTACCTCGTTCATGAGATTCTGGAAGACGGCTGGAGCATTGCATAGTCCGAAAGGCATTACCCTGTATTCATAATGCCCGTCCCTGGTATTGAAGGCCGTCTTCCATTCATCGCCAGGGCGAATACGGACTAGGTTGTAGGCCCCCCTAAGGTCGAGTTTGGTAAACCACTTGGCCCCTTGTAACCGGTCCAATAGTTCCGAGATTAGTGGAAGGGGATATCGGTCCTTCCTAGTGATAGCGTTCAACCCCCGATAGTCTATGCATGGTCGGAGGGACCCATCCTTCTTGGCAACGAAAAAGAAGCCTGCTCCAGCAGGCGAGCGAGAGGGGCAGATAAACCCCTTAGTTAGATTCTCTGTGATGTATTGTGACATGGCTTGAGTTTCAGGGAGCGAGAGAGGGTAGACACGACCTCGAGGAGGAGTTTTCCCTGGTAGTAGGTCGATGGCGCAGTCGAAAGGTGGGTGTTGGGGAAGTAGTTCTGCTTTTTCCTTGGAAAATACCTCAGCTAAATCTTGGTAGGGTGCGGGCGGTAGCACCGCCGTAGTGTGCAATGAGACTTGATGTGGTTGAAGTCTTTTGAGGCAATGAGTGAAGCAGAATGGACTCCACTGCGTGAGCTGAAGAGTGTCCCACTGGATGACTGGGGAGTGATGCTGAAGCCAGGGTAACCCAAGGATGATAGGGTGTACCGCTTTCTCCAGTACAAGGAGTGTGATTTCTTTGCAGTGAAGAATACCAGTCTGGAGAATCAGAGGGGTAGTAGACTCAGAGATGACCCCTGGCAGCATGGTGCCGCGAATAGAAGCGACACGTAGTGGTGGAGATTGGGGTGTTGTGGCAAATGTAATTGCTGTACTAAGTCCTGCAGAATAAAATTTCCTTCTGCACCTGAGTCAACAAAAGCCATGGTATGAAAGTACCCTCTGGGGTATATCAAGGTTACGGGAACTGTGCATCGAGGAGCTGAACCTGCACAGCCTAGGAGTAGCCCCTCAGAACCTCCTAGACTCGAACGTTTTCCGGGCGCTCCTTGCATTGTGCCAGAAAGTGTCCCTTGCCGCCACAGTAAAGGCAAAGTCCTTGGATGCGGCATCTTGCTCTTTCTTCTGGCGAGAGTGGGGAGTGACCTACTTGCATAGGTTCCTCCGAGGCGGGAGCGGCAGCAAGCGACTTGGGCGGAGACCTGGGAAGGCTGGGTCTAGAAGACGTGGTGGTGCTGGTGGGGGATCTGCGGAATGAACGTCCTACTCTTGCCCATTGCTGGAGTCTCCGGTCAACTCGACTGGCCAGGTCGATGAGGTCGTTCAGGTCGTCAGGAATGTCTCTAGCAGCTAGCTCGTCTTTGATTCGGGCTGCTAGGCCTTCGAAGAAGATACCCTTTAAGCTGTCCTCACGCCAGCCCAGCTCTATGGCAAGCGTGCGGAACTCAATGGCGTACTCCGCCAACGAGCGGGTACCCTGCCGCAGCTGTAGCAAGTCAGAAGAGGCGGTCGCCAGGCGAGCTGGATCATCGAAGGCCTGCCGCAAGTTTAAAACGAACTGTTCCAAATTGTACAAGAGCGGGTCGCCGCGTTCCCACATGGGCGAGGCCCAGTTGAGCACCTTTCCATCGAGCAAGGAGAAGATATAGGCGACTTTCACAGAGTCTGAGGGGAACTGAGATGGCAGGAGCGAGAAACGGACGTAGCACTGGTTGAGAAAACCTCGGCAGGCAGTGCTATTCCCTGAGAAACGAGTAGGAGCCGGGAGCTGTGTGATCACAGCTAGGCTGGCCGCTGGCGCAGGAGCTGGAAGGGGCTGTTCTGAAGTACCAGCCTCCAGTCGCGTGGATAATTGTTCCACGGTGGTGGTCAGTGCCTCAAGACACTGTTGTTGTTGTTGAAGCCGCAGTGCCATGCCTGGAATAGCCTGCAGACTAGGCCCCTCCGCCGGGTCCATGGCCTTGCAAACTGTTGCGTTCAAGCGGATTTGTGGACCCTTGGGCCGGCCGGGAGGTTGGTAAGAGTATGGCTGGTAGGCAGAGGGAGTAAAGGATGGCTGAGGACTTCACCCGCATGGTGCGGTGCCTCCCAGGAGGGGCCCGTAGGGACCGCCCGCGGGGCTTGGAGAGAGACGTAGTAGGTAGCTGCCAGGCAGTGGAACAAGGACTAGGAAACCAAGGACTGGAGCCCAGAGTCTGAAGAGTCCGCGGGCAGGAGCAGAGGCTGTAAGGAGGACTGGGCCTAGGCTGGCCAGAGTACTTAAGTCCAGAGGTCAGGGACCCTGCAGGGCCACGGCCGCGGTTAGACGGGTGGTCAGGAGCACACTAGGAGCAGGTCTTTGGAATCAGCAGCAAGACTGGCGTCCAAGGTCGAGAGGCCGGAGACAAGGCCAGAAATCAGCAGCAGAACTGTAGTCCGGGGTCAGCAGGCAGGCCGGGGTCGAGGCAGGCAGCAAGCGGGAACATCAGGAACAAGCCAGGGTCAAGACCAAGGGTCAGCAGCAGAGGTGTAGTCCGGAGTCAGTAGGCAGACCGGGGTCGAGGCAGGCAGCAAGCGGAAGCATCAGGAATGAGCCGGGGTCAAGGCCAGGGACCAGTAACAGAAGCGCAGTCCGGAGTCAGCAGGTAAACCGGGGTCGAGGCAGGCAGCAAGCGGAAGTCGTCAGGAACAAGCAGAAGTCAAACCAAAGATCAGCAGCGAGACGAAGGTTAAGCAGCAACTCAAGGCACAGAGGAACTGTGTGAACCTCGTTGCAAGGCAAAGTGAGGAAGTCTGGAATCTGCTTATATACTTCAGCTGCCACGTGACATCACCTCGGGGGTGGAGCAGCACTTCCGGGTGCTGGGGCTGAAGTACCCGGCCCTCACGCGCGCGTGTCGAAGCCGTCGAGCTGGGAGAAGTCCAGAGAGGCTTCGGCGGCGTTTTCGTGAGGCAGGGCCGGAGCCATGCGGCTGGGCCCGGGCGGAGACCGGTGTCCGTCCTTGTGGCGTGGAGGAAGGCAAGGGAGCCCCAGTTCGAGTGAAGCATGGTCAGGGCCTAGCGAGGAGTCCTCAGAGGGAAGCCCGGGAGCCACGTGGTCAGGCAGGCCAGGAGCACGGGATCCTCCTCCGCAGTCCACTGGAAGGTAAGAGGCCCCGAGCCCGACGGGGAAGGAAGCGGTAGTGACCGGGCAACAATTCTATGCAGCTTTAACTTACAATGCACCTTTCATTTACCACACAGAGATTTCTTTGCCTTTTCTTTGCCTTCATCACTACATCACATCTTTGCTTATTAAAAATCCTAGTTTGGGGTTACTTGGCAAGTTAGATACTGTTGCGCAGGAGGTGGACACTTGGACCGAGGTGGGGTTGGCGCTACCTGCAGGTCAAATCCTACAGGTCCCCACCGTCAGCAGGTGGAGCTGGCTGATTGACGGAGGCCAGCTGGAGCTTCACCAATATCAGCCCTCATTACCCGCAGGTTGAGCCCTTGGGTACTGGGGCCGGCTGGACTTAGGTGGGCCTCCGTCCTAGGTCTTCTCAGGGACGACGAGAAGTCAGCCAGGGGCTAGCAGTGGTAGTAGAAGTAGGAGATCTGATCTGGATGAGGCGGAGTCCCGGCGACCCGGGCGCCAAAGAGAACAGGAGGCAGACAGAGGGTGCCTGAGTAAGAACAGGCCAAAGCCTGAGAGGCCAAGTCCAGAGTGGGTTCAACAGGAGCATCATAGAGCAGGCTGAAATCAGGGCAGGCGGTAGGCAAGAAAGAGTGGCAAAACAAGCACAGATCAAACCAGGAGGCAAGGCGAAGTTCAAAACCAGGAGATGGGCAGTAGTGTGGTCAGACGAAGCGGATGTCAAAGCCAGGTAACAATCAGTAGCGTGGTCAGACGAAGCAGAGCTCAAAGCCAGGTATCGATCAGTAGTATGGTCAGACGAAGCGGAGGTCAAAGCCAGGTATCAATCAGTAGAAGACAAACAGGGCAAACACAGGAGCAGGAACAGATACCAGGATCAGGAACAGGAACACAGACGAAGCAGGAACAAGTCAGGAACCAGGAACACGGAGGAAATGCAGGAGCAAGCAAATAAGCACATGACTAGCGTGGAGACCTGTTGCCAAGGCAAGGAAGCACTGGCTGGGCCCGGCCTTAAGTACCAGGATCCAGTGACCCGCCACGGCCCCTTTAAAAGTAGAGCCGATGCACGTGCGCCTAGGGAGGGGCACGGTGCAAGATGGCGGCGTCTCCCCGTGGATCACGTGGGGAGACCCACCGCGGAGCTGCGATATCTGCTGAGGAGCTGGGAGCATGGGTAGCGACCTGGACATGGAGGCGGCTGCCCACAGCCGCAAGGGAGGCAGAACCAGGCGCTGGAACAGGCAAACGGGGGTAAGTGGGCCTGGCCACAGGCCTGCTGCGGCCGGCACATGCAACAAATACAATTTTTCAGGATGATATAGGAAGAAACCCTCCTGTGCCAAGTTCTCTAAAGCTTTGCTTTTTTTAAAAGATTGTCAAGACTTTACTGAGGTGATAGAATGCTGGTCTCGTTGGCCAGAAGTAAAACTGACAAACCAGGACCTTAATTATTACTTTAAATACATACCAGAAATTTCAGAAAATGTCCTGTTGAGAGAGACACAATTTAAATTCATTTGGCAGATATATGTCTCGCAATCTAAGTCATTAGATGTTTCAATGTTTCAATGTAAAACAAGTCTATATTATTAGACTCCTCTGTTACACTGCAAACCTGTGTGATATGTCCGATGAACATCGCTATAGAAAAATAAATAAATAAAATAAATAAATTTAAGGCCAAAGCATGCCGTTCTCCTGTTTGTGAAAAATGTGCAGCCGAGCACAATGATTATTTGCATGGTTTCAGAAAATGTTCAACAATACGCTTTTTCTGGACTGATGTAGTCAATAGATGTTCTATTTTGGGTGTTTCCCTTCCCAATGACTTACATTTTTTATTATTCTGTTTAGTAGGGATGTGCAGAGCAAAAGTTTAAGTTCATATGTCCAAAGGGGGTCCCATTTGCGGTCAATATGGACATAAACAGAATTCAATGAGTTGGGTATATGTCCATATGTCGCCCATTAAAGTCAATGGGGGAAGGATTTCCAGCCTATTTTTGGCTGCAGAATTGGGGTTTTCTTATCAATTGGCCCAGGAGAGAGTTCCCTTTCCTTTGTGCAGGGAAGGACTCCCTGGAAAGGGTCCACCCCTAGAGTTGGGTGTACCCGGTGTTTACATTGGCGTCCAGTGAATATCGTTGGCGTCTAGTGAATTCCGTTGGCGTCTAGTGAATTCAGACGGTACTTACGCACTTCAGCTGATGACAAAGGAATTGGAGGATCTCTCAGAAATAAGAATACGTGTGGGAACACAAGGTCTGGATGAACAGGCAGGCACAGCAATGGAGTTAAAACACCAGTAGGAACACAAGGCCTGGATGAACAGGCACATCATTCGAGGACAGAGGTCAATCCCAGCTAGGGACACAAGGCCTGCATGAACAGGCACAGGAACTAGGTTAAAACACTGGTAGCTCGCCAGCATCTTTCTGATGCATGCTAGAATATTGGCAGCGGTATGGGCATGGTCCGTCAGGTGGGTGTGCAGTAAAGCCCACCTTCACCCTCATGCTTGTTCAGGGAAGGACTCCCTGGAACGGGTCCACCCCTAGAGTTGTGTGTACCCGGTGTTTACATTGGCGTCCAGTGAATATCGTTGGCGTCTAGTGAATTCCGTTGGCGTCTAGTGAATTCCGACTGTACTTACGCACTTCAGCTGATGACAAAGGAATTGGAGCCTAGGATCTCTCACAAATAAAAATACGTGTGGGAACACAAGGCCTGGATGAACAGGCACATCATTCGAGGACAGAGGTCAATCCCAGCTAGGGACACAAGGCCTGGATGAACAGGAACAGCAACCAGGTTAAAACACTTGTGGGAACACAAGGCCTGGATGAAGAGGCGCAGCAGTCGAGCACAGAGGTCAATCCCAGCTAGGGACACAAGGCCTGGATGAACAGGAACAGCAACCAGGTTAAAACGCTTGTGGGAACACAAGGCCTGGATGAACAGGCACAGCCACTGAGTTAAAACACCTGTGGGAACACAAGGCCTGGATGAACAGGCACCGCCACTGAGTTAAAACACCTGTGGGAACACAAGGCCTGGAAGAATGGGCACAGCAACTGAGTTAAAACACCTGTGGGAACACAAGGCCTGGATGAACACGGATACTCGGATAGTAATTTTTTTTTTAATGTATTTATATTCTTATTCTAAAACGTTTCTAGCACTTCATACTTGATAACACTCAGGTGCTGTAGGTATTTCCCTATCCCCAGAGGAACACAAGGCCTGGATGAACACGGATACGCGGATAGTAAAATTTTTTTTTAATGGATTTATATTCTTTTTTTAAAAAGTTTCCAGCACTTCATACTTGATTACACTCAGGTACTGTAGGTATTTCCCTATCCCCAGAGGAACACAAGGCCTGGAAGAACTATCAAACATAGGAATCAAAGGCACAGCTCTCAGTTGGTTCAAGTCGTTCCTATGAAACAGGTTTACAAGGTCAGAATTAACAACAAGGAATCTGACCCCATCCTATCAGACCAAGGCGTACCACAAGGTTCATCCCTCTCTCCCACCCTGTTCAACATTTACCTCCTCCCCCTCTGCCATCTGCTATCACAACTCAAGCTTACTCATTACCTCTATGCAGACGACATCCAGATCCTCATCCCCATCACAGAATCAATTCAAAAAACCTTCGCCTTCTGGGAGAATTGTCTTCAACCAATTAAACAACTACTTTCCAACCTGAACCTGATTCTAAACTCCAGCAAAACAGAGATGCTACTTATTTCACACAACCCAAACACCTACTCACCTAGCCTTGCACAATCCACATCTTTAAACATGCATCTCTCTGCAGACATCAGGAATCTAGGAGCATGGCTTGACAACCAACTTACCTTAAAAAAATTTATAAACACCACCACCAAGGACTGCTTCTATAAACTACAAGTCCTAAAAAAGCTAAAACCACTCCTGCACTTCAATGACTTTCGCCTCGTTC
This sequence comes from Rhinatrema bivittatum, assembly GCF_901001135.1. Classification (NCBI taxonomy): domain Eukaryota; kingdom Metazoa; phylum Chordata; class Amphibia; order Gymnophiona; family Rhinatrematidae; genus Rhinatrema; species Rhinatrema bivittatum. The sequence continues at coordinate 283,916,117 of NC_042618.1, read as the reverse complement.
TACAATCCATTATTTTTTCTAAACTCGATTACTGCAACGCAATCCTACTTGGCCTCCCCTCCACCAGGATCAAACCTGTACAGATGGTACAAAATGCCGCAGCCAGAATCCTAACTAACACTAATAAAAGAGACCATATCACCCCCATCTTGAGCAACCTCCACTGGCTACCCATCAAACAGAGAATCCTATTTAAAACCTTAACCATTATTCATAAAGCAATTCACACCGTCGCACCTATATCACTACAAACTCAACTTCGTCCACACTTATCCTCCAGACCCATCAGAAGCACCTACAAAGGCACCTTAGTTGCAACTCCAGCTAAATCAACACTAAGAAAAAGAGCACTCTCAACTGCGGGACCACACCAATGGAATGCTCTCCCACCAGACCTACGCCTCGAACCCAGTCTACCAGAGTTCAAAAAAAAGTTAAAAACCTGGCTCTTCAGGCAAGCTTTCCAATTCCCAGAATGTAACAGAGTTAAAACACCTGTGGGAACACAAGGCCTGGATGAACAGGCACCGCCACAGAGTTAAAACACCTGTGGGAACACAAGGCCTGGAAGAACGGGCACAGCAACTGAGTTAAATCACCTGTGGGAACACAAGGCCTGGAAGAACGGGCACAGCAACTGAGTTAAAACACCTGTGGGAACACAAGGCCTGGATGAACACGGATACTCGGATAGTAAATTTTTTTTTTAATGGATTTACATTTTTTTTTAAAAGTTTATAGCACTTTATTTATTTATTTATTTATTTTTCATTTTTATATACTGACATTCTTGTATTCAATGCAAATCATACTTGATTACACTCAGGTACTGTATGTATTTCCCTATCCCCAGAGGAACACAAGGCCTGGAGGAACGGGCACAGCAACGGAGTTAAAACACTTGTGGGAACACAAGGTCTGGATGAACAGGCACATCGTTCAAGTATAGAGGTCAATCCCCGCTAGGGACACAAGGCCTGGAGGAACAGGCACATGAACTAGGTTAAAACACTTGTGGGAACACAAGGCCTGGATGAAGAGGCACATCATTCGAGGACAGAGGTCAATCCCACATAGGGACACAAGCCGCGGAGGAAAAGAAACTAACCAGGATTCCCTCAGTAACGGCGAGTGAAGAGGGAAGAGCCCAGCGCCGAATCTCTGCCACTCCGGGATCGGGGATCTGAACCCGACTCCCTTTTGATCGGCCGAGGGAGACGGAGGCCATCGCCCGTCCCTTCCGAACGGCTCTCGCCTATCTCTTAAGACCGACTGACCCATGTTGAACTGCTGTTCACATGGAACCCTTCTCCACTTCGGCCTTCACAGTTCTCATTTGAATATTTGCTACTACCACCAAGATCTGCACCCGCGGCGGCTCCACCCGGGCCCTCGCCCCGGGCTTCCGTGCCCACCGCGGCGGCCCTCCTACTCGTCGCGGCTTAGCAACGTCGACCCATAAATATTCTGGGTTGGGTATGTTGATACATAAAGATTTCCATTTAGAACTGAAACAGTCTTAATAAAAATGGTTAATATAAAAAAAAAACCACTTGTGGGAACACAAGGTCTGGATGAACAGGCACATCATTCGAGGACAGAGGTCAATCCCACCTAGGGACACAAGGCCAGGCCTGGATGAACAGGCACAGCAGCAACTGAGTTAAAACACTTGTGGGAACACAAGGTCTGGATGAACAGGCAGGCACAGCAATGGACTTAAACACCAGTAGGAACACTAGGCCTGGATGAAGAGGCACATCATTCGAGGACAGAGGTCAATCCCAGCTAGGGACACAAGGCCTGGAGGAACAGGCACATGAACTAGGTTAAAACACTTGTGGGAACACAAGGCCTGGATGAACAGGCACATCATTCGACGACAGAGGTCAATCCCACCTAGGGACACAAGCCGCGGAGGAAAAGAAACTAACCAGGATTCCCTCAGTAAAGGCGAGTGAAGAGGGAAGAGCCCAGCGCCGAATCCCCGCCCGTCCGGCGGGCGCGGGAAATATGGCGTATGGAAGACCGCCTCCCCGGCGCCGCTCGGGGGCCCAAGTCCTTCAGATCGAAGCTCAGCCCGCGGACGGTGTTAGGCCGGTAGCGGCCCCCGGCGCGCCGGGACCGGGTATTCTCGGAGTAGGATTGTTTGGGAATGCAGGCCAAAGCGGGTGTTAAGCTCCATGTAAGGCTAAATACCGGCACGAGACCGATCAAACAGCTAGTAGCAATAGGAATCTCTGGATTGGCGCTCGCCTGGTTCAGATCGTTTCTAACCAACAGAGGTTATAAGGTAAAAATCCAGAACAAAGAATCACCACGCCACGACTCGGCCATCGGAGTCCCACAAGGTTCCTCTTTATCCCCTACACTCTTTAATATTTACCTCCTACCACTCTGCCGACTCCTTACCAACCTCAATTTAATACACTTTCTCTATGCAGATGACATCCAGATCCTGATCCCCATCAAAGAATCATACTCGAAAACCCTCGAATACTGGGATTCCTGTCACCTAGAAATCAAAAGCCTCCTCAACAGCCTAAATCTGGTACTAAACTCCTCTAAAACTGAAGTATTACTCATAACTCCTGACAACAATCTCACAGCTTGTCTCCCAACCAACCTACAAACTACTCATGTGAGGGATCTAGGTGTGCTAATCGACAATTAACTGAACTTCAAAGCCCACATCAATAAAACCACCAAAGACTGCTTCTATAAACTGCAAGTTTTAAAAAGGATAAGACCACTCTTCCACGCCAAAGACTTCAGAACCATCCTCCAAGCCCTCATTTTCTACTACTGCAACTCTACATTACTTGGATTCCCTTCCTCATACACAAAACCACTCCAAATGGTTCAAAACGCAGCAGCCCGTCTACTAACAAACACTAGGAAAAGAGACCACATTTCTCCAGTCCTAAAAGACCTCCACTGGTTACCAATTCAGTTCAGAGTCATTTACAAATCCATCACCTTGATATAAAAAATCATTCACCAACACACCATAATCGACCTACAAATTCCTCTCCGTTTATACAAATGCACAAGACCGACCAGGGAAGCCTACAGAGGATGCCTCCTTGTTCCACCCACCAAAACCACTAATCACAGCACCTTAAGAGATCGAGCCCTTTCCACAGCAGGCCCACCGTTATGGAACTCCATCCCCCCAGATCTCAGAAATGAACCTTGCCTCCTAACCTTTCGGAAAAGACTCAAGACATGGCTTTTCAGGCAAGCCTTCCCGAACTCCACCTAACATGCACCATCAATAAATTCTCTGCTGAGAAGCTTTATATATTGGACTCCATATTTATATTGTACTCTTGTATATTTATATTGTGCACATGTATATAATTTTTAACCTCCTCTATCTCTCTTTATTTCTTACACTCCCAGTTCATTAGCCCCTGTTAATTGTAACTGCATCTCTTCACCACGTGTACTGTATTTATGTTTTAGGTTGTTTTCTTTGCACCCCTGTTTTCTGTAAACCGACATCATGTGAATGATTTCATGAATGCCGGTATAAAAAAACCTTAAATAAATAAAATAAATAAGTAAGTACCGCAAGGGAAAGTTGAAAACAACTTTGAAGAGCGAGTTCAAGAGGGCGTCAAATTGTAAAGAGGTAAATGGGTGGGGTCCGTGCAGGTCCGCCCGCAGGATTCAACCCGGCGGGTTCGGTCGGACCGGGGTTTCGGCGGATTCCCCACCCCCACCCCTTTCACGGGGGTTGGGGGGGGGGGGCGGGGAACGCCTCCCGGAGGGCCCCGGCCCCCGCACGGCGCATTTCCTCCGCGGCGGTGCGCCGCGACCGGCTACGGGTCGGCTGGGAAGGCCCAGGGGGGGCAGGTGGCCCGCCGCTCCGGCGGCGCGTGTTATAGCCCCCCCCCCGGCAGCAGCTTCGCCGTTTTCCCCGGACAAGGGTCCACCTCCAAGTTCAACAATTTCTTACTCTTTACTTTGTCTGTCGAGGCTTGACGTCTCTACAAGGGTTTGACCTCGATTGCTGTGCCCAGCGCCTGCTGTTTAATACCGCTCTTGCCGTATTTCATGAATGCCGGTATAAAAAAACATTAAATAAATAAAATAAATAAGTAAGTACCGCAAGGGAAAGTTGAAAACAACTTTAAGAGCAAGTTCAAGAGGGCGTGAAATTGTAAAGAGGTAAATGGGTGGGGTCCGTGCAGTCCGCCCGCAGGATTCAACCCGGCGGGTTCGGTCGGACCGGGTTTCGGCGGATCCCCCACCTCCACCCCTTTCGCAGGGGTTGGGGGGGGGGGCGGGGAACGCCTCCCGGAGGGCCCCGGCCCCCGCACGGCGCATTTCCTCCGCGGCGGTGCGCCGCGACCGGCTACGGGTCGGCTGGGAAGGCCCAGGGGGGGGGGGCAGGTGGCCCGCCGCTCCGGCGGCGCGTGTTATAGCCCCCCCCCCCCCCCGGCAGCAGCTTCGCCGTTTCCCCCGGACAAGGGTCCACCTCCAAGTTCAACAATTTCTTCCTCTTTACTTTGTCTGTCGAGGCTTGACGTCTCTACAAGGGTTTGACCTCGATTGCTGTGCCCAGCGCCTCCTGTTTAATACCGCTCTTGCCGTACCGACCCGCAGGGTCGATATTTATATTATTACAGATAGCAATAGATGGAACGTAATATAGTTTTGTAAATCTATATGCTCCCAATCAGGACCAGGGGACATTCTTTAACGAAGTCAACAATCTTATCTTGTTGCATGGGAAGGGGAACCTCATTGTGGGGGGTGACCTCAATGTAGCCAGAAATACAGTCCTGGATGAACAGGTTTTCCGCAGGGTTCAACATTATCAGCCACCCTTTTTAATATTTATGTTTTACCTATATGTCACTTTTTAAATGGGCTTGGTTTCACATTTTATTTGTATGCTGATGATATTCAGTTTTTAGTACCTATTGAAAATTCAGTAGAGGCCACGTTAGAAATTGTTAAAATGTATATTTTATCTTTACAACAGCTACTTCAACAGTTGCGCTTAGTTCTGAATATGGACAAAACTGAAATTGTGCTTCTTGAACGCAAATGTCATGTTAAAAGTATTCCAGATTTGAGGTGAAATGCTAACACTAAAATAAGTCCTGTTTTTTATACCCGTGACTTAGGTATGATCATAGACACTGAATTCTCTTTTAAAAAGCATATTGCCGCCAAATTGAAAGATGGTTATTTTAAACTATTAACTTTAAGAAAGTTAAAGCCACTCTTAAATTTTAAAGATTTTAGATCTGTTTTACAGACCTTGATTTCTGCTAATTTAGATTACTGTAATTCTTTATTACTTGGCTTAGCTGTTTCAAAAATTAGACCATTGCAGGTCTTGCAGAAGGCAGCAGCACGTGCTCTGTCTGGTAAACGGAAATGCGACCAATATTACCGCCACATTGATCAAGTTTCATTGGCTTCCAATCCAATATCGCATACAATATAAAGTGGCCTGTTTAATTCAAAATGTTGTACACGGGGAGATCTCAGAAATGAATCTTGCCTCCTAACCTTTAGGAAAAGACTCAAGACGTGGCTTTTCAGGCAAGCCTTCCCGAACTCCACCTAACACGCACCATCAATAAATTCTCTGCTGAGAAGCTTTATATATTGGACTCCATATTTATATTGTACTCTTGTATATTTATATTGTGCACATGTATATAATTTTTAACCTCCTCTATCTCTCTTTATTTCTTACACTCCCAGTTCATTAGCCCCTGTTAATTGTAACTGCATCTCTTCACCACGTGTACTGTATTTATGTTTTAGGTTGTTTTCTGTGCACCCCTGTTTTCTGTAAACCGACATCATGTGAACGATTTCATGAATGCCGGTATAAAAAAACTTTAAATAAATTAAATAAATAAGTAAGTACCGCAAGGGAAAGTTGAAAACAACTTTGAAGAGCGAGTTCAAGAGGGCGTGAAATTGTAAAGAGGTAAATGGGTGGGGTCCTTGCAGTCCGCCCGCAGGATTCAACCCGGCGGGTTCGGTCGGACCGGGGTTTCGGCAGATCCCCCACCCCTTTCGCGGGGGGTGGGGGGGGGGGGCGGGGAACACCTCCTGGACGGCCCCGGCCCCCGCAGGGCGCATTTCCTCCGCGGCGGTGTGCCGCAACCGGCTCCGGGTCGGCTGGGAAGGCCCGGGGGGGGCAGGTGGCCCGCCGCTCCGGCGGCGCGTGTTATAGCCCCCCCCCGGCAGCAGCTTCGCCGTTTCCCCCGGCGTTTCCTCCTTCCCCTTTGCCAACTGTTAACTAGTCTTAACCTCATTCACTACATCTATGCAGACGATGTTCAGATTCTTATTCCCATAACAGAATCTATTAAAAAGCCATCGCACTCTGGAACAGCAGCTTACAAGAAGCCATCACTAATGTCCTCAACAGTCTAAACCTGGTCCTCAATGCCTCCAAGACAGAACTCCTCTTCATTTCCTTCAACCAAGAAAACCTCCCGTCTCAGATCCATCACAAACACCTTCTCACCCACACTCATGTGAGAGACCTTGGAGTAATTATAGACAACCGTCTTCACCTAATGAATATGATGAAAACCACAACTAAAGAGTGCTTCTACAGACTTCAGGTGTTAAAAGGACTCAAACCTCTCCTATATTTTCATGACTTCAGGACTGTTCTCAAATCCCTAATATTTGGCAAAATTGACTACTGCAGTGCTCTCCTCATTGGCCTACCCAACTCAACAACCAAGCCCTTACAGATGATACAGAATGCCGCAGCGAGAATTTTGACAAGCACCAACCAGAGAGACCATATTACGCCCATCCTCCGTAATTTACACTGGTTACCAGTCAGTCACAGGGCTCTACACAAAGCTCTAACTCTAATTCACAAATCAATTCATAGCCTCCTCCATCTCGACCTCGAATTCCCACTCAAACTCCACACTTCCAACAGACCAATGAGAGAAACCTACAAAGGAGCACTACAAGCCCCACCATCTAAAGCCACATGACTCATCTCTACCAGAGACCAAGCTTTTCCTACAGCAGGTCCAGCCATCTGGAACCACCTTCCTGCAGAACTCAGAATGGAACCGTGCCTACCAACATTTAAAAACAAACTCAAAACTTGGCTCTTCTTACAAGCCTTCCCTGATCCTTCAAACTTTCACTAGATAAGTACAACTACTCTGCTTTGAATATGGAACTTCGCCCCTCCAATATTCTCCTCATTTACTAGTTTGCTACCCTACTTAATATGCACTTCAGCTGATGAGAAAGGAATTGGAAGATCTCTCAGAAATAATAATATGTGTGGGAACACTAGGTCTGGATGAACAGGCAGGCACAGCAATGGACCTAAAACAGCAGTAGGAACACAAGGCCTGGAGGAACAGGCACATTATTCGAGGACAGAGGTCAATCCCACCTAGGGACACAAGCCGCGTAGGAAAATAAACTAACCAGGATTCCCTCAGTAACGGCGAGTGAAGAGGGAAGAGCCCAGCGCTGAATCTCCGGCACTCCGGGTTCGGGGATCTGAACCTGACTCCCTTTCGATCGGCCCAGGGCGACGGAGGCCTTCGCCCGTCCCTTCCGAACGGCTCTCGCCTATGTCTTAGGACCGACTGACCCATGTTGAACTGCTGTTCACATGGAACCCTTCTCCACCTCGGCCTTCAAGAAGAATGCTCAGTCTGTTTAAAATAACAAAATTAATGGACCCACTCTGAAGGACAATGCTCAGTCTGTTTAAAATAAGAAAATTGAACAGACCCACTCAAGAAGAATGCTCAGTCTGTTTAAAATAACAAAGTTAACAGACCCACTCTGAAGGACAATGCTCAGTCTGTTTAAAATAAGAAAATTGAACAGACCCACTCAAGAAGAATGCTCAGTCTGTTTAAAATAACAAAATTAATGGACCCACTCTGAAGGACAATGCTCAGTCTGTTTAAAATAAGAAAATTGAACAGACCCACTCAAGAAGAATGCTCAGTCTCTTTAAAATAACAAAATTAACAGACCCACTCAAGGACCATGCTCAGTCTGTTTAAAATAACAAAATGGAAAAGCCCAGCTAAGGACACAAGGCCTGGAGGAACAGGCAGGCACAGCAATGGAGTTAAAACACCAGTAGGAACACAAGGCGTGGAGGAACAGGCACATGAACTAGGTTAAAACACTTGTGGGAACACAAGGCCTGGAGGAACAGGCACATCATTCGAGGACAGAGGTCAATCCCAGCTAGGGACACAAGGCCTGGAGGAACAGGCAGGCACAGCAATGGAGTTAAAACACCAGTAGGAACACAAGGCCTGGATGAACAGGCAGGCACAGCAACTGAGTTAAAACACTTGTGGGAACACAAGGCCTGGAGGAACAGGCACATCATTCGAGGACAGAGGTCAATCCCAGCTAGGGACACAAGGCCTGGAGGAACAGGCACAACCATGGAGTTAAAACACCTGTGGGAACACAAGGCATGGATGAACGGGCACAGCAATGGAGGTATAACACTTGTAGGAACACAAGGGCTGCACAGTAGACGCCGGTCAGGCACAGCGATTCATGTCAAGAACATGTGCTGCAGTGCTTACATTATCTTGAGCATAGGAGGCAATTGGAACTGCTGCAAGGCTCCTTTCAATAGCTTTTATTCATCTTGCCATTCACAAGGAAAATCGGGAAAGCCAAGCAATGGCAGGTTAACTTTCAAAAACACTAGCATTTCCATCAAGACTGGTGACAGCCTTGAGCGGTGAGGGCTCATGATATCCCCTGTCATTGAAAAGACACGTTCACTGGGCACACTGGTTGGTGGACATGACAGATATCCTTCAGCCACTTTGGCTAGGTGTGGCCAGACAGTGGACTTGTGTGCCCAATATGCCAGCGGATCTGTCTGCCTGTTCTCTATCGGCTCTGAGAGATACCGTGTCACTGACAGCTCTGCTGCTGTCTCCTCCTGAGCTTGGGAGGGCTGAGAGTCACTCAATCCAGTTACTTTCTCTCTCGCCTGTTGCACAACTGATGTATCTTTATGGCCAACATGCCTTGGGCGTTTTGACGTGGAGGAGGAGGCACTAATAATAGTATCTGTCACTGATACAGTCCTTCTCCTGCCAGGACTAGCAGCAGCACAACTCTGTGACATGCCTGCTGTTTCCCCCTGTGCTTCAAGCCTAATCTGTCTCCGCCTATGGCGCTCCTGTTCACGGACCTGTGCTAACAACAGCTCCTTCACAAATGTCAGACAATTGGTCTGTAGGGCGAGTTTACCTTTCACACGGGGATCACAGACAGAGGCGAGCATGTATGTGCTATCCTCTGTTAAAGGCCTTAATCTGTCTTTCACCTGCTGCTGCAAAACGTCCACACACTGCAGCACCTCAGCAGTCATTCCCTCTTGCCGTTTAATGCCCTCCAAATGGTCATCCAGGAATTTCACTATAGGGATGATGTCAGCCAAGGTGGAACTTCTGGAACTCAGCTCCTCCGTGACATCCTTGAAGGGCTGCAGGATTTTTACCAGCTGACTCATGACTAGCCAATCGTGATGCCCTAGAGGATTCTGCACACCTATGTCTATTGTACCAGAAAGTTCATGAAGGGGTGTCTGCAGCTCCAGTAACCTCTCCAGCATCATAAAGGTGGAATTCCACCGGGTGGCAACGTCTTGAATGAGACGCTTCTGAGGCATATCCAAATCAGTCTGCTTTTCTCGGAGAACCTGCCCCGCCCTGACACTTCTGTGGAAGTGTGCTGCTATGTTCCTGCACTTGTGTATTAACCTACGCAGGTATTCAGTCTCCTTGTCCTTGGACTCCAAGCCCAGACCTGACTTCACTACCAGATGCAGAGTGTGTGCAAAACATCGGATGTTCTTAAACCGCCCATCGCTTATTGCCTTAACCATGTTTGCACCGTTGTCTGTGACAAAAAAGCCTGCCCGCGTTTTACTGTCTCGCTGGTGTACTTGCCAGCTCACCAGCATCTTTCTGATGCATGCTAGAATATTGGCAGCGGTATGGGAATGGTCCGTCAGGTGGGTGTGCAGTAAAGCCCACCTCCACCCTGATGCTTGTTCAGTAATAGAGCTGCTGGCTGCCCCTGCCTCTGCCATGTCCCACCAGTGTGCTGTCAGAGAGAGGTAAGAGTGTGCAGCATTCATGGCGGTCCAGATATCGCAGGTGAAATGCACTATTCCGTCTGCCTTACCTAGCAGTGCTTGCAAGCGACTGAGACAGTGCTTGTACAGGCTGGGGATGACCTTTCTACTAAATGTGGTTCTGGAGGGGACTTTGTAATTTGGAAGTACGACCTTCAAAAAACGTTTGAAACCCACATTCTCCACTAACTGCAGGGGCTGGTCATCAAGGGCAATCATTTCCCCAATGCTCCTGGTTACAACTTTTGCGGCTGCCTGCCTCCTACCCCGGGATAGCATTACCGCACTCCACCCCATTTCCTCCATGGTGCATTGTCGCTTCTGCCACGTGTCAGTGGGTTGCTGGCCTGCCGCCTGACTGCTAGAAGGGTATGAGGGCGTGGGCTGACTCTGCTGCTTTTCTACCACTGCACCCTGGTTGGAAGGGGAAGGGGTCCCCCGACGGAAACTGCCACCATCCCCAGATGGCAGTAATCTTGTTGGGTGTTGCCTCTTAATATGATGCTCCATGCCAAAATTTGATAGATGTCCCAGTTGCTTGCCTCTGCTAATATCCCTGGCACAGTAATTACACCGAGCATAACGCCGGTCTTCTGTCACTTTAAAATGTGCCCAGATCGCAGATTTCTTTTCTGATCCTCCTCTCTTTCCCACCCAGGGGGTGGATGGTGGCACTGGAGTTGAGGTACTACTGGGTGTGGGTGGTGCACCCACTGCACCCGGCGAAGCAATGCCAGCGGGGGCAACAGTCACCCTCTGTCTCCCTTCTGACAGCTCTTCCTCCTCCTCGATATCAGTGGAATGTCTCCCCTGCCGCAGAATTCTGGAGGTGGAGGCTAAAACAGGAGTAACTGACAATTCTACCGAAGATTCCTCAGGTATTACATATTCCGTTTCTGATGAGAATCCCATCCAAGAAGATTCTTCTTCTGAATCAGAAGCTAACAGTGCCAGCGCTACCTTGTCACCGCGAAGTTTAGCTGGACACTTCTGTCCCCTGGCTGCTCTTGGGTGTGCAACTTTTGTCTGGCTAGACTGTGCCTCATCTTCACTCTCCTCCAAAACTACAGGGCCAGAAACACGTGGTGGCGATTGCAAAGTTTCATGGTCTGATTTCTTTTTTTTTGCCATGGAACTGCCATACCCTACAAAGACGTTTGATTGCGACAGTTGCCTTTTTAGCTGTACTGGTGGTGTTGCACTGGTGTCTTTTGCGGTGCCTCCGTTGCCATTCCCACTAAGTCGCTTGCATCTCTCTTTCCCTGACATTATGGATTTAATGTCAATGAGTACTAGTGGTAACACTGCCCACTGTCCCACAATAATAATGTTCGGTCTGTTTAAAATAACAAAATGAACAGACCCACTCAAGATGAACGCTCAGTCTCTTTAAAATAACAAAATTTAACAGACCCACTCAAGAAGAATGCTCAGTCTGTTTAAAATAAGAAAATGAACGGACCCACTCTGAAGGACAATGCTCAGTCTGTTTAAAATAAGAAAATCAACAGACCCACTCAAGAAGAATGCTCAGTCTGTTTAAAATAACAAAATGAACGGACCCACTCAAGGACAATGCTTTTAAGTCTGTTTAAAAATAGCTAATTGAACAGACTCGCTGAAGGCAAATGTTCACTCTGTTTATGCCCACTGCCTGCCTGGCAATGCACGGAATGTGTCTGTCTGTGTGTGTGCAGTGAGTGCACACAGGACTAGCTTCCTTTTAAGTAGATATGAGGCAGAGTACTGCCAGTGCCACCCCTGGCACTGCCCACCCAGCACTGAACCACTCAAGGACAATGCTTTTAAGTCTGTTTAAAAATAGCAAATTGAACAGACTCGCTGAAGGCAAATTTTCACTCTGTTTATGCCCACTGCCTGCCTGGCAATGCACGGAATGTGTCTGTCTGTGTGTGTGCAGTGAGTGCACAGAGAACCAGCTTCCTTTTAAGTAGATATGAGGCAGAGTACTGCAAGTGCCACCCCTGGCACTGCCCACCCAGCACTGAACCAGTCAAGGACAATGCTTTTAAGTCTGTTTAAAAATAGCAAATTGAACAGGCTCGCTGAAGGCAAATGTTCACTCTGTTTATGCCCACTGCCTGCCTGGCAATGCACGGAATGTGTCTGTCTGTGTGTGTGCAGTGAGTGCACAGAGAACCAGCTTCCTTTTAAGTAGATATGAGGCAGAGTACTGCAAGTGCCACCCCTGGCACTGCCCACCCAGCACTGAACCAGTCAAGGACAATGCTTTTAAGTCTGTTTAAGAATAGCAAATTGAACAGACTCGCTGAAGGCAAATGTTCACTCTGTTTATGCCCACTACCTGCCTGGCAATGCACGGAATGTGTCTGTCTGTGTGTGTGCAGTGAGTGCACAGAGAACCAGCTTCCTTTTAAGTAGATATGAGGCAGAGTACTGCCAGTGCCACCCCTGGCACTGCCCACCCAGCACTGAACCAGTCAAGGACAATGCTTTTAAGTCTGTTTAAGAATAGCAAATTGAACAGACTCGCTGAAGGCAAATGTTCACTCTGTTTATGCCCACTACCTGCCTGGCAATACACGGAATGTGTCTGTCTGTGTGTGTGCAGTGAGTGCACAGAGAACCAGCTTCCTTTTAAGTAGATATGAGGCAGAGTACTGCCAGTGCCACCCCTGGCACTGCCCAGGATAAAATGAACAGACTCACTCAATAACAATGTTCTTTTTTTTTTTTTTCCCTAACAAAGAATCTGTTCTGTGTTGTCTATCAAATCTGGTTCTGCTTTCTTGTCTGCCTCAGCCTGCCTGAGCCTGCAGCCAGCCCGATCCCGAGCCCACCTCCCAACACAATCGCTGGAAATGTCCGTGATTCCTCGTGCTGCTGCTGCTTTTATAGTGCTGGCTCGTCAGGAAATCCTCAGAGAAGCACTGAATGACAGCGCGATTCGCTGCATTCAGTGCTTCTCTGAAAACGTGAACGCAGATTCGCTGCGTTCCGGTATCCATGTCGACCTGTCCCACCCTTTCCTGTGAGTCACTGCGACTCACAGGACAGGGTCAGACAGGTTGGCATGGTTACCCCAGGGGCGCCGCCATTTTCAGGTAATCCGGGGCGCGCATGGCGGTTCGCCGTATCCAACATAGCTATGTTGAATATGTTGGAAATCCGCTCGTATACGCCCCATCACTTTTTTAAGTTAAAAAAAAAAAAATATAAAGTAGCGTTTTACATATGCGGTTAATACGAATGCACACCCCTACTGTTTAGGTCTCCCTGCTTCTTTGAAACTTTCTAAATATCAAACTATGTTTCTGGCTAGAGCAGGGGTCATTGCTAAAAAGTCATTCCTAGCTCACTGGGTTGGAACAATCTCTCCTTGTCTACTTTCCTGGGAATCTAGGATGTTAAAGCTCTCTCTGCAAAAACATTCTCCAAAGCTAAACAGGATTCTGTGATAGCTATTTCCTCTCATTCTTAAATACAATACACACATTGACTAAGAAGGTAGTTCTCAATTTATGAGCAAGGCCCTGTAACTCTAAGGTAAAAATTGCTTCCGTCTAGTAACATTTCTTTGAGGCCTGGTCAGTGGATTTAATCTTGCCGCTATGTAATAGCTACCGTTGTTATTGTTCTTTGTAACCTAATAGCATCCATATGTTGGGCTATTGTTGTTGTTGTGAGGGTGGAGGGAGATGATAGGGGTTACCTCAACAATTAACTCTGCACTCATTTCTTCATTCTATTATGGTAGTCGCTCCTGTTGTATTATGTGAAAACTTAACAAACATATTTGGAAAAAAAAATCTCTGTTAGAAAAAATGCATACCTGGGAACTTTTGAGTTGAGGTCACCCTGAGATTGCTGATAATTAGCAGATGGTGAGGGGAGGGGGAGGAATAGAATAACATGTATCAGCTTTCTCTCTTTCACTCCCACCCCCACAGTTTCTCTCTCTTTCTTCCACTCACCACCATCATCTGTCCCCCCTCCAGAGATTATCCCAGCATATTTCCCCTCCCTCTGACCCTGACCTCAGCACTCTCTTTGCTCCCACCCCTTATATGTTACAGCTTCATGACTTATGCATCCTCACTCAACCCTTAGCTGAGTGAGTCCCAAGCCCTGGAATCATAGCTGCAGTCTAAGTTTTATGTGTGTTGCAGCCCCTCTCCAGATTTTCCCCACATGCTGTTTGCAGTGTTTGCTCCAGACTCACTCTGCTTCTCCTGTTCTCTGCAAATGTACTGAGGAAGGGAAGTGGCTGAGCTATATACAGAGAAGCCCTGAGATTTCAAGTGCTTCCCCTGAGACCCTGAAACTGATGCAAATTCTCTAGGTCTGAGTGAAATTCTGAGAGTTACCACTATTTTTGTATGCATTTTGCACTTTTTATCAAATAACCTCTTTCAATAAGTTTAGCTGACAACACCTTTAACTTCTGCTTAAAATCTTGAAAATCTGAACAAACTCTTCTATATCTCAAAAACCGAGAGAAAGGTTTCTTTTAAAGCATGCAGATATGCACTCGTATGCTGTACAAAAAAGTGCTGCAGTCAGTGATTTTTTTTGTAAATTGAAGTAATAAATGAAGTACCAGAAGAATCCTTACTCAGTTATATCCGAATGCTTTAAAAGAAAATTTGCCTATCAGTTTGTGAGATACAGAAGAATGATGGATGACATTACCCGAAATCATGACTAATTCAGCCCTGCTTGTCAACGGAGAACTGATATGGACTGCTTGATAGTTAAAACCAGTTGTATGTCATCTATATAAATTTTAAATTGCACACCAAACGGGGCAATAATTTTCCACAAATTACTCAGGTAAACATTAAACAGCGCAGCTCATAATGTTGAACCTTGTGGGACACCTGAGCTCATGAAGACATGATAAGCTACTGGTTATTTGAACTTGATATGAACTGCCCAAGCTTTACAACTGGCTCAACAAGATCATATGATAAATGGTATTAAATTCAAAAGTAACACCTAGTAACATTACAATCACTGACCAATAAGGTCACAAACTATTTATTTTATTATTTCATTCACTTCTTTATTTTAAATTTTAAAACCCAGGAATCACATGATGTGATACGAGAGTAAAAATGTGTTCTTTACAGCTCTAGGGCCTTTACTTGTAGATTTGCCTACAATCGACAGAAACAATAACTTTAGAAATAGAGGACTCAGTTTTTGACGCAAATTGTGGCATAAATAAGAATAGTTATGACTAATAAACTGAACCGACAGGAAAAAGGAAAGCCCACGTGCAACAAAATGGTAGACAGGACCAGCAACCCTCCCTCTCTGAGTGCTCCAACCGAGGAGATATGTGATATCGCAGCACAAGTAGTTGCGGTTATGAATGGCAGATTTGAAAAAGTAGATGATAAATTTGCCGAAATTCACACTTTATTCACGGATATCCTAAACATGTCAAGCAAGTCAAAGCGCATCTTACCAGCATGGACAAATGGGTGCAAGCCTTGGAGACCGAACTGGCCTTGGTTAAATCTGTGGTGATAAGGGTTGAGCTGAAACTCAATGATCTTGAAAACAGATTGTGCCACTGCAGTGTGAGGGTAATCGGTCTCCCAGAAATTATGGAGGACAAAGCACTGCTGGATTTTTTAGAAATATGGCTCAGCAAGGCCCACGGTGTGTCTGAGGCCTATAGCTCGATGTATATTGAACGATGAGCACATAATTAATTAATTTATTTATTTATTTAAAGGCTTTTATATACCGGAGTTCATGTAGTAGTACATACCACTTCGGTTTACACAGAACCAATATTGGAAAATTACATCAAACAAGTGGGTATAAAATAACAAGGCTAACTTTGTAGGAACTTAGAACTTGAGGTAAAGGAGAGAACAGGACCAAGTGGTAACAGATCAATGTAAATAGCTAAATAATAAATACAAATTCTTACAATGAATACAAATGCTTACAGATTACAGTCTTCAAAATCTAAGTTTACATCTTCAGAATAATGTTTAAATCTACAACGGTTACATCTTCAAGGTTTGTAGACTTCAAAGCTGAGGTTACATCTGACTTAAAAGGTATTGGTGTAGCATGCTGTAAATTTAACGATTGGGAATATGTGACCAAGAAATACAATTAAGAGTTGCGGCATCAGACATCTGGTTAACGTGATTATGAAATGCGTGAATGAGTCTAGTTCTGGGACGTGGCTCTGAGCGAAAACTTTAAGTGAAGGCTTTTGTAAAGAGCCAGGTTTTGAGTTTCTTTTTGAATGTTCGAGTACAGGTTTCAAGACGAATGTCCGTGGGGAGGGCATTCCAATGGAGGGGGCTGGCAGTCGAGAATGCACGTTTCTTGAGTGAGGACTTGGCTGAAGGTACGTGTAAGGTGCCTAAGTAACTGGTTCTGATTGGTCTTGTTGATGCATGTGGACGAAGTGGACAGCTTAGATCAAGCGATGTTTGGGAATGGATGGTCTTGTGTGTTATAGTTAGCACTTTGAAAATGATTCTGGATCTGATAGGGAGCCAGTGTAAGTTTTTTAGTATGGGTGTTATGTGTTCACCTCTGCTGGTGTTAGTAAGAATCCTGGCAGCGGAGTTCTGCAACATTTGTAGAGGTTTGATGGTGATGGCTGGAAGGCCTATAAGCAGAGAGTTGCAGTAATCGATTTTAGAAAATAGAATTGTTTGGAGGACTGTTCTAAAGTCCTGAAAATGTAGGAGAGGTTTCAACTTTTTCAGAATGTGTAGTTTGTAATAGCATTCTTTAGTTGTATTCTTGACAAATTCTTTGAGGTTCAGCCTATTGTCTAAGGTAACCCCAAGGTCTCTTACTTGAGTGGAATTGATCATTGGAGGTGTGGTTAGGTTGTTGGTAGGCTGAAGGTTCTCATCTGGAGTGATTAGCAAAAGTTCCATTTTTGACGTATTAAGTACTAGGTTAAGGCTAGAGAGGAGTGAGTTTATGGACTGAAGACAATTGTTCCAGAAGTTGATGGTGCTGGAGATGGAGTCAGTGATTGGCAGCAGAATCTGGACATCGTCTGCGTATATGAAGTGTGTGACCTTAAGACTTGAGAGTAGGTGACATAAGGGGAGAAGATAGATGTTAAAAAGGGTAGAGGAGAGGGAGGATCCTTGAGGAACTCCGAAAGTGGACTTGACCGGGAGGGAATCCTTGTTGCTGATTCTGACCTTGAATGTCCTATTATGAAGGAAAGATCTGAACCATCCCAGGGCTGATCCTGAGATGCCTATGTCTGAGAGCCGGTCGATTAAGATAGAGTGTTTTACGGTATCAAACGCAGCTGATAGGTCGAGAAGAATCAGGAGGTATGGGGTCTTTTTCTCCAGACCTGCGAGGACTTTGTCAGTTAGAGAGGTTAGGAGGGATTCCGTACTAAGGGATTTGCGGAATCCGAATTGGGCTGTTGTGAGGATCTTGTGATCTTCTAGGTATTCAGATAACTGTTTGTTGACTATCCTCTCCATAAGTTTGGCTACAAATGGTAGGTTAGCGATGGGGCGAAAATTAGCCGGGTCTGCAGGGTTCAAGTTGGGTTTTTTGAGGAGAGGTTTGAGGGTGGCTAGTTTCAGTGTGTCTGGTACTAGGCCTTGGGTTAGCGAGTGATTGATGATCTCTGCTAAGGGCTTCGCTATGATGTTCGGGATGGTGAGTAGGAGTTTAGATGGGATGGAATCTATCGGATGAGTGGAAGGTTTTATCTTTTTGAGAGTCATTTCAATTTCGAGTGAGGAAATAGGTTTGAATGAGTCTAGGTTTGTATTCTGGTTGCATGAAGGAGTGTGGATAGAAGGAGGTACTGTGTTACTGGTTGCCAGAGGAGCCATTAGATTGAGGATTTTGTTTTCAAAAAATTGAGCAAGTTCTGTGCATCTGGATTGTGCTTGGTCATCTGGGATAGCTGGTGAGGTGGGTTTTGTGAGCTCTGAGACATATGAGAACAGCGCTTTAGGATCAAGGGAAAAATTGTGAATTTTGTGGGCATAAAAATCTCTCTTTGTGCGAAGGATGTTGTTTCTGTAACTGTGCATGAGGGTTTTGTACTCATTTAGTGTAGCGTTGGATGGATTCTTCCGCCATGCGTGTTCTTTTTTTCTCAATTCTAATTTGATGGTTTTTAGTTCCTTCGTGAACCATGGTTTTTTGTTTTTGCAGGATGGGTTGATCTCTTTGGTTTTTTGGGGGCAAAGTTTTTCTGCCACCTTGTTCGTGATGTTGTGCCATGACGAGATAGCTGCTTCTGCGTCTGAAAGGTCAAGATTAGCGAGTTCCGAAGATAAGAGAGAGGAGAGGTCCTCTCTAGAGCAGGAGTTCCTGTAATGAATTGTGGTTTTAGTGATAGGTGATACAGGGTTGTCCTTGATACAGAGATTAGTTGTGATCATCAGGTGGTCTGACCATGGGATAGGGGAGCATTGTGGTGGGGAAGATTGTGAAAGGCCCGAGTTTATGAATATAAGGTCCAGAGTGTGCCCTGCTTTGTGCGTGGGACTTTTAACAATTTGGGAGAAGCCCATATCCTTGAAGGAGGATAGTTGCATATCGCAATTGGCGGATAATGGGATCACGTCCGTGTGAAGGTTAAAGTCTCCTAGGATGACTGCTGGGGTGTCATTTTTTAGGTGTTTGGCGATGAGTTCAATGTGTGGTGATGGATCCGAATCCAGGAGACCGGGCGGAGCATATAATAAACAAATTTGGAGTTGTTTTGAGCTGAAGAGAGCAAATTCCAGTCGAGAGGAGTGAATAGTGGTCTGTAGGGATAGTCTCAGCTCCTTCTTTGCAGCTAAGCAGAGTCCGCCCCCTCTTTTTTTGGGTCTGGGTATAGAATAGATGTCGTAGATGTGAAGGGGTAGTTGGTTGTTTAGAGCTAGGTCTGTGGGTTTCAACCAGGTTTCCGTCAATTTGGGAGCAAAGGCAGTAGCGCAAGTGAAACCCCGCACTGTTATAGCTAATTTTTTAAACTACTACCATAAAGAAGAAATTATGCAGCTATGTAGACAAAAGAGAACATTGGAACATGAGGGGTGACACATAATGCTTTTTCCAGATTATCTGCAAAACAAAAAGCATTTGCTCCAATATGTGCTAAACTGGTTAAATGGCAAATCCACATCTTGCTTCACTTTCCCACAAAATTAAAAATTGTACATCAACAATTTTGAAATGGCTGAGGGGGCAACTGACTTTCTAAAAACCTTCATGGATTACCCCGAAAGCCTCTACGGAACTTACAGATAAATTGAAGCTACAACTGCAGACCTTCAGAGAATCTACAGCATAAGCAATTTTGTTCTCAAGTGAGATGGGATATTGCCTGGAGGCTTGGTACAGTTAATACAGTCCTTAACCGGAGAGCTCTGCACATAAACTCTCTTGCTGGAATTGAAAATTATATGATTCTGAACTGGATTGTGGTTATTTTCAGAAATCTGCTTCTTCAGCTACATCATATGGAGTAAAACAGCATGAATCAAGAGCAGAAAAAAATGGTCCGTCCCCCCCCCCCCTTTTTTTTTTCTTTTTTCTTCTTGTCATCACTGAAAACTGAATACCAGTGATGGGGGCTTACATATGATTAGATTATAGGGATGTGCAAGAAAAGAGAGTGGGACCCTGCACGTTACATAGTTTGGAGTCCCATGGTTGGAACAAAAATTATGAGAATGCTTACATTATTGGGGAAGGGGGAGAGAGGGGTAGAAAGGGAGATGGGAAATGAGTGGAGAAGGGCAGGTTGGGGAATGGGGAGGAGGGAGGGAGGAGGATTCTGTTTCAAGATTTAAAATTGATAAGGCAGTAAGAGGGTACCACATTTCTACTGGGAAACACAAGATTGGACTGATAGAATGGGTAAGCCAGAACCTAGGCTGGGAGGCCCAAGCTAATGGAACAGAAAGGTTTACTTGGTGCAGTTTAAACACATGCAATTAAGAACATAAGAAATTGCCATGCTGGGTCAGATGAAGGGTCCATCAAGCCCAGCATATTACAGAGATGGCAGCATCTCCAGTTAGATGTGTGTGTTATGGCCCCTGGAATCATGGAAACCCACCTAGGGAATAGCACGGGACTGTAAGGCAGGACTCAGGACAAGATAAGTGCTGGTCTTCCACGTAGCCAGCCCCCTTCCCTTCAGGTTGAGCCTTTGGGTTCTGGAGCCAATAGGCTTCTGCAGAGGTGGTACATCATAATTGTGAGTTCATACAGGATGGAACACAACTAGGCACAGGAAGGCTGAACAGACAAGGCTTGAAGAAAGCAGGCTGGAGACAAGGCTTGGATGAGACAGGCTGGAGGCAAGGCTTGGACGAGGCAGGCTGGAGGCAAGGCTTGGACGAGGCAGTCAAGGCTGGACAGACACGGCAGGAAGGACTTGGCAGGCTGGACAAGGCAGGCAGGGCTTGGCAGACAAGGCAAGAACAGGAGCTGGAACTAGACAAGACAAAGGATGTGACAAGGCAAGGACAGAACTTTGGTACAGGCAGGGCAGAATACTTGGAACAGACAGGACAAGACCAACAAGGCAGACTTGGGCAGGACTTGTACAAGGCAGACACTGAATAAAGAACACAGAAGCCCTAAGGAAACAAAGCTTGGAACAGATAGAATAGGCTTAAAGGCCCCAAGGCAGGATAGAAGAGAGAATAGGCCAGAAGGCCTTAAGACAGGAAACATGGCAAGATAAGCCCAAGGATCTCAAGGCAAGGCAAGAGACTAGAAGGCTAAAAGGCCACAAGGCTAGGCAAAGCAAGAAGGTCCAAAGGCCATAAGACAAAGCAAGAACAAGGGTCAACTCATGGAGCCAAAAGTGACATCATGAGAAGACAAGGAGAAACAGGCAAGAATGGTTTACATAGGGCTGAGGCTGAGGTGTGGCAAGGCAGAGAGAAGGAGCTTGACAAGACTAGTGATGGGGCATACTGAGGCTCTCTTCTGGTTGGGAGGCATCTTGAAGGTAGGATAAAGCTGAGTAGTAGGCAAAATCCTAACAGTATCCCCCCTTTTAAGACCCCCCCCCCTTCTCCTCAGTCCCAATTTTCACAAGGGCTATGGGCAGATAAACAAGGCAGGACTTGGCTTGGTAGAGAAGGCAAGATTTGAACATGGCTGGAAGGCTGGATCTCTGGAATAGTACCAGGAGAGTTACCCTCTTCTGGGCACATTGTAACTGGAATATCACCCCCTTGTGGGCATACAAGCTGTGAAACAGCACCTTCTGCTGGGCTATTGGACTGTGGAAGAGCACCCTTTTCTAAATGGTCCAGGTTCTTAGGCAGGAGCATTACTGATTTACCATGTCCAAAAATCAGAACCTCTGGTAAAGGGTGACTGGAATGTAAGACCACTGGCTCAGGATCATTAGAAACTGGACCACCGGCACAGGGTGTGTAGAGAGTAGGACTACTAGAATGAGATCACCTCTGATTTGGGATCAATTGAGTGGACCACCATGGTAGACTGGGGCTCCTCCCAGGGTGGCATGGCTCACTTGGGTTCCTCCCACAGTGGCACAGTGGCACAACTTTGAGCGTCCCTCAAAGTTGGCAGAGGGCTAAATAAGGCATGTTCCCACTGGGACAAGGCTATGGCTGCTGGTTCTTCCTAGAAGGATTCAGCTGGAAAAGAATGTTTAAATAGGTTCATTACACTGGACTATTCCTCCTGAAGCAGATCATCTGGGCTGGAGTCCTCCAATGCTGAAGTAGAACTATGACTGTAGGATCAAACTTCTCTTGAGGCTGAGGTTTTACAGCATTTTCACTTCTCTTACTGGCTAAGAAGTGCTGAAGGTACCTGAAGACAGAAGAGCAAGCTGGCATAGACTCTGTGAAACAGGAAGACAATTGGTCTTGCTATGAAAAAAAAATTAAAGCACACAGCATACAAGGAGACAAGTAGTTCTTTTTCTGCTACCTTGTTTATTATTATGTGCATCGGAAGTCAGTAAAATACCAACTCCAAATTGGCATGGCATATGCAGGTTTTAAATACACTTTCTTACTTAGGTAAGAAAGTTAATTATTTATTTATTTATTTATTTATTTATTTATTTAAAATTCTTGTATACCGCACAATGGGTAGGGGGCTATCCGTCTAGGCGGTTTACATATTTGCACATACACAAGTAGTAGTACATATTAACAAACAGGTCATAAATTCATATACAAGCACGTTAAAATTCATAAAATAGACAATTAAATTAACAATCATAATGTAATAATTTTATTTAAAATTAAAGTTGAAAAGATGAAGACATGCACATTCTTAAACTCCCTCTAAGAAAACTAAATTAACCTTGAAAACATCTTGAGAGAGATTAGGTTCACAGCCTTCCTTTTAACATTACCTGGTGGTCCAGGGGGGCCTCGGGGGATGATTTCCCGTTCCCAGGCATCAGCTTCGCTAAAATAAAATGGCGCCGATGCCCCTTTTCCCTTACCATGTGACAGGGTATCCGTGCCATTGGCCGGCCCCTGTCACATGGTAGGAGCACTGGATGGCCGGCGCCATCTTTACTCATCAGCCCCTATTATACTGGACCACCAGGTAATGTTAAAAGGTTTTGGGGGGGTCGATTTAAAGGGTTGGGTGGGTTTTTTTTTTTAGTGGCGCGGGCCTCCCTAAAAAAAAAATTAGCGATGTGAATTGGAATCGGAAACTATTCCAATTCACATATCTTAATGATCAGATTCCCCCCCCCCCCCTCCCCAGCCGAACCTGATCGTTAAGACGATCTGGCACACGATTCACATCTCTATTGGATAAGTTATTGGAGGAGAAGTCCATTACTTGCTATTAAGTTCACTTAGAGAATAGCCACTACCATTAGCAATGGTAACATGGAATAGACTTAGTTTTTGGGTACTTGCCAGGTTCTTATGGCCTGGATTGGCCACTGTTGGAAACAGGATGCTGGGCTTGATGGACCCTTGGTCTGACCCAGTATGGCATTTTCTTATGTTCTTATGTTCTTAATGCTCCCATCATTATTAATATAGGAACAGCAAGAATAGTTAATAAACTGACAGATCCTTCCTTTGTCAGCAAGTAACATATCTAAAGCCATATGATTACCTAAAACTACCTCTTTAAGAGACTTGGGGCCAGATTCATTAAGGCCCCAAAATTTCTCCCACTTTGTGTCTATGGGAAAAACCCATAGTGAATCAGGTACTTGATTTCTTTTTGCATTAATCCTAAAAATTTTCTTTGTCTCATTCTTAGTGACTTCCACAGTGGCAGAAAATATTTTTAAAGTATTCTCAATTTCAATTTCAAGAACTCCAAAATGCAATGAAAGTGGTCCACATGCAAACAAAAATCAAGCAAGGCCCTCCATTTTCTCCTAGAAGCAAACCAGTTCTAATGATGCTTGTTCAAGGAAAACAAAGGAACAATCTATCCAAAAGAAAACCCCTGTGCCTCCTCTCTTCCAGGGTATACATATTCATATTCTTCAGTCTCTCCCCATAGGTCTTCTAGTACTGACCCCACACCATTTGGTAGCCCATCTCTGGACCACCTCCATCCTGTCTCCATCGCTTTTGAGATAAGGACTCCAGAACTGAATACAGTACTCCAAGTGAGGCCTCACCAAGGACATCACCACCTCCAATTTCTTACTGGTTATTCCTCTCTCTATGCAGCGTAGCATTCTTCTGGCTTTGGCTATCGCCTTGTCACATTGCTTTGCCATCTTCAGATCATCAGATGCTATCACATCTAGGTCCCTTTCACAGTCCATGCTCATTAATCTATAACCACCCATCACATAAAGCTCTTTTGGATTGCCACACCCTAGATGCCTAACTCTGAACTTCTTGGCATTGAATCCGAGCTGCCAAATATTTGACCACTCTTCACATTTTTTTTAGATCACTTTTCATTCTCTCTACTCCTTCAGATATGTCCACTCTGTTGCAGATCTTAGTATCATCTGCAAATAGACAAACTTTACCTTCTATCCCTTCTGCCAGGTCGCTCACAAAGATATTGAACAAACTCGGTCCCAAAACTGATCCCTGTGGCACTCCACTTAATACCTTTTTTTCTTCAGAGTAGGTTCTATTTACCATTACACTCAGTCTCCTGTCAATCAACTGGTTAGCAATCCATGCTACTACCTTGGCACCCACTCCCAGGCTTCTCATTTTGTTCACGAGTCTTCTATCTGGGACCGTATCAAAAGCTTTACTAACATCCAAGTAAATCACATCTAGTGCTCTTCCCTGATCCAATTCTCTAGTCACCCAATCAAAAAAAATCAATCAGATTTGCCTGACAGGACCTTCCCCTGGTGAATCCATGCTGCCTCAGGTCAAGCAACCCACCGGATTGTAGATAGTTCATTATCCTTTCCTTCAGTAGATTTGCAATTAATTTTCCCACCATCGAGGTGAGGCTAACCAGCCTGTAGTTTCCAGCCTCTTCTCTGCTTCCACTCTTGTGAAGCAAGACCACCACCACTCTTCTCCAATCTTGCATTATCACTCCTGTTTCCAGGGATCTATTGAACAGGTCCCTCAGTGGACTCGCCAGCACATCTCTGAGCTCCTTCAGCATCCTGGGATGTACCTCATCGAGCTCCATGGCCTTGTCCACTTTCAGTTTTCCTAACTCTTTCCATATATTCTCTTCTATAAAATTTAGTTTCCTTTACTCCACCCCCATCCACAGTCTTGTCAACTAGCGACGGTCCTTCTCCAGGGTCTTCATTAGTGAACACCGAACTGAAGTATTTGTTTAATATTTTGGCCATTTCTTCATCACTTTCCACCCACTGATCTTTGTCACCTTTCAATTTCATTATATCACGTCGGACCTTTCTCATTTCTCTGATATATCTGAAAAATGTTTTCTCACCTTGCATTACCTATTTGGCAATCCTTCTGCCTGGCTTTTTGCTTTCTTGATTTCTTTCTTTGTCTTCTTCATTTTCACAAGATATTCTTTCCTGTGTTCCTCTTTTTGGGATCCTTTCTATTTCTTGAACACTGTTGTATTTGCTTTTATTTTATCAGTCACCTCCTTTGAGAACCAGATCGGTTTCTTATTTCTCTTATTTTTGTTTACTTTTCTAACTTATAGATTTCTTGCTCTTGTAATTGCTACATTTAGTTTGGCCCACTGTTGTTCCACCTCTCTCATTTTCTCACAGTCTTCTAGTTCTACCTCCTGTTACATCAGAATTTCAAAAAAGTTTGTATTTTTGAAATTTTAAATTCGGGGTCTTTGTGTGATTTCTCTGTACCCTATTTCCGATATGAAACCATACTGTTTGATGGTCACTGGTGCTGAGGTGGGCATTCACCCATTATCCCCATTAGTGTTCCGGTTTTGGGCTGTAGCCTGGTGTGGTGAACACCACCGGCAGTAGTGACACAAGACAGGAGGATGGGAGCAATAGCAAATGATCTGGTGAGGCTCGGTAGAGTCTCTGGAGCCGGGTGCAGGATGATAAGAATTCCTGAAGCTGGGTCTTGGCTGAGAAGGGTGAACTTCAGAAAACACTGGAACAGCATGTGGGCTCGCGTGGATGTGCATGTAGGTAAGCGTGAACTGTTACATTGGAACTGAGTGCAGGTATGGGTGAAATCAGAATAGCATGCAGGTAAGCATGAGACTGGATGCAAGTAAGCATGAGCTGGAGGAGGGGAACGAGGGCAAGGAAGACAAACAATCAGGCCGATACAGTACAGTGCGCTCCGCCGGAACGCACTGTTAACCCGTGTTTGGACGCGCATTTTCGACGCGCTAGCTTTACCCCTTATTCATTAAGGGGTAATAGCACGTCGAAAACACGTGTCCAACCCCCCCCCCCCCCCCCCCCCCCCGAAACTAATACTGCCCGCAACATGCAAATCGGAGAAAATTCTTTTTCACTCAATGCACAATAAACCTCTGGAATTTGTTGCCAGAGGATGTGGTTAGTGCAGTAATTGTAGCTGTATTTAAAAAAGGATTGGATAAGTTCTTGGAGGAGAAGTCCATTACCTGCTATTAATTGACTTAGAAAATAGCCACTGCTTTACTAGCAAAAGTAACATGGAATAGACTTAGTTTTTGAGTACTTGCCAGGTTCTTATGGCCTGGATTGGCCACTGTTGGAAACAGGATGCTGGGCTTGATGGACCCTTGGTCTGACCCAGCATGGTAATTTCTTATGTTCTTATGATGGCCCTATTAGTTATTCCCGCGCGATTCAGTAAGTAAAATGTGCAGCCAAGCTACACATTTTACTTTCAGAAATTAGCGCCTACCCAAAGGTAAAAACTGCTTTTCTGTATACCCTCCAACTTAGTATCATGGCGATATTAAGTCGGAGGTCCCAAAAGTTAAAAATAATTAAAAATTTAAAAAAAAAATTTAAATTGACCCACGGCTCAATTTTGCCGGCGTCCGGTTTCCAAACCCGTGGCTATCAGCGGGTTTGAGAACCGACGCCGGCAAAATTGAGCCTCGTCTGAGAAACTCACTGACAGCCGCCGCTCCTGTCAAAAAAGAGGCACTAGGGACGCGCTAGTGTCCCTAGCGCCTCTTTTTACCGCGGGCTTTAATTTGAATATTTTTTTTTTACTGAATCGCACGCACAGGAGAGTAGCCTGTGCGCAAGCCGGGAGAGCGGGTGCTCGCCCGCTCTCCCACGACTTTTACTGTATTGGCCTGAATGACAGGATTAGACAAACTAGGACAAGGACTACACTGAACATGAAACCACAAAATGCCTGAAGGCAGCAAGGCAAGGAAGTAGGGGGAAGCAAAAGAGTAATAGTGCAGCTACAGAAAGGGATACAGAGTCAGAAGGCAGGCAAGACAAGAATGCCTACAGAGCAGGATCAGCAAAGGCCTAAAGGCTACAGAGCAAGGCAGGGAAGCAGGATGCCCGAAGGTGCACAAGGCAAGGAACAGAAGGCTAAAGCAGGGAGCCCAAAGGAACTGTATGTCGAAGCACCGAGGCATGGACTAGGCGGGATTAAATAGAGGGTTCTAGACATGGAGCAGGTAGGCAAGGAAGACCGGGCCAGCCAAGGGAGTGTGCTCATGGGGGGGGGGCCTCTGGTGGTGAAGAGGCTGCACAGCAGCCATAGTTGTAACAGTACCCCCCCCTTTTAAGGCCTCCTCCTCCTCCTGGATCCCAGCTCTGCATGAGATACTGACTGAAGAAGGATGCTATGGGCTGGCGTGGTCGGATTTCTTTCATTAAATAGACTTGTTGGAAACAGGTGCCTCTTGCAGGGTAAAGTTGTCTAGACCTCCTCTGGGATGGTGTGACTGGTTTAAGCCCCTCCTGGAACTACTGTGGCCGCTGAGAGGCCAGCCCAGACCCCTCCTGGGGAGGCCATGCAAAGTCAGATGCCTCCTGGGGTGGCGTGGCAAATTCAGACCCCCCCCCTTGGGGTGGCGCGGCAAGTTAAGAAACCCCCTCTTGGGGTTGAGAGGCAAGCTCAGACCCTTCCTGTGGAGGCAAAGCACAACTGGAACAGATGTCCCTTTCAAGACTAGCTGGCTGGGAATAAATACCCCCCTGTAGGCTAGTTTGGCTGGGAGTGAATGCTGTCTGCTGGAAGAATTTGCTGAATGCAGGCACCTTCTGCAAGCTCAACTTACTGGATGTAGGAGCCTGCTGCTAACTGGCCAGAAGATGTAGGATTTTCCATGACTGAACTGGCCATTTTAGACTGAGAAGAGTGTATAGACTTGGCTACAGAGCAATTGGTGGGTAGAGGCAAGCTGCCGATCCTCTAATCAAGGGTCCCTAGTCCTGATGTGTGGGGTTGCAGATTAGTAAAAGCACATGCAGTTCTGGAACGTCTTGGGAAGCAGCTCGTCAGCTGTGACTGACCTGCAGCTGTGAAAGGCAGAGCTCTGCTTGGCTTAATTAGTGTTCTCTGCTTTAGAAAATCTTGTTTCAGAGTACAGTGCAAGGAAGTCACAGGAACATTACTGACCAGGTGGGTGCCAGGCTTTTCTGGTAGAGTTTTTAATTTTTTCTGAGAGGTTTTCTCTAAGGTGCACTGAGATTTTTTATCAATGTAGTGCCAGTTGTAACTACATAGTTTGCCTGGCTAGGAATAGAACAAAGGCTAATTAAACAGGCTGATGTTTCTTGTAGAGCAGCTGGTCTGGTAGCTGTGCAGCTACCAGACCCAAGGTAACTAGGGATACAGGGACATTTCCACCAGCATCCTGGCTTAGCTGTGTTACAGTTCAAGCATTCTTGGTAGACTGAAACATTTTTCTTCTGACAGCTACTGCATGCCCAGGATTTCTGATCTGAAAGCTGACAGGCTAGACAGTCTTGCTAATGTGGGTAATTCAAAGTTTGACATTGAGTACAGGTAAGATACCGTTGACTATCAGAAATATTGTGTAGAGCAGAAAAATAAGTAGACTCACCAAACTGATGCAAACATTTGTCCCTTTATTTGGAGGTGGATGGCTTCGGCATGCTGTTACGGTTTTGGGCTGTAGCCTGGTGTGGTAAACACCACCAGCAGGAGTGACACAAGACAGGAGGATGGGAGCAATAGCAGATGATCTGGTGAGGCTGGGTAGAGTCTCTGGAGCCAGGTACAGGATGATAAGAATTCCTGAAGTTGGGTGCTGGCTGAGAAGGGCCTTCTGGAGCTGAAAGCATGGTGGTAAGGGTGAACTTGAAGAAACATTGGAACAGCATGTGAGTACGCATGGATGTGCATGCAGGTAAGCTTGAACTGTTACACTGGAACGGAGTTCAGGTATATGTGAAATCAGAATGGCATGCAGGTAAGCGTGAGACTGGATGCAGATAAGCATGAGCTGGAGGAGGGGATCCAGGGCAAGGAAGACAAACATGGCAGGATTAGACAAAACTGGACAAGGACTACACTGATGCAGATTGGTTTCACTGGTTTTACTTTTATATCATTTCAAATAACCACACATTCAATCAAATCACTTGGACTATTATAATTTAATTTGTAGGACCCATACGCAAGGAGTTTGTTTATCAATCAAACTCACAATTAGTCATAGGTCACATTACTTTATTTATAACTCCAATATTTTTTGGTATTTACTTCGGTTTTTGTAAAAGTCACTTGTAATTAAAATACTGCCAAGCCTTAGGGAACTTCAATGTTAACAATACATCTCTCATGGGAAAGTCTAGAATGATCAATAGTATCAATATAACACAGTCCCTTCCTCCGTATATTTTCCAGGTGTAACAATACTTATCTCATAGAAGACAATGTTCAAATTAAGGAGAGCAATAAGGAAATAGAAGAAATAAAATTACAGCTACAAATGACTAATAGTCTTGAGATGGTGGAAGCTTCTCAAAAACAGTTGGAACAGACGATTGTGCAGTTTAAGAGTCAATTAAAACAGTTTAAAATACAGAAGTTTTGCAGGGATTGAGAACGATTATAAGATTGATAATTGTTATCGACCTTGCTAGGTAGTTAGCAATCTGTTATGCTCTCCTCCTCCAGAGGGGAGGAGTCAGCAATCTGCTGTCGCTCACTCCGCCAGGAGGGCGGAGTTGGCAAGCTGTTCTGCTGTGCTCCTGAAAGGGGAAGGAGTAGAGATATGACATGACCTGCTCCTCCAGAGGGGAGGAGTTAGCTATCTGTAATTCTATTAGCGAACTGCTGTTAGATGCTCCTATAAGGAAAGGAAGTAGCAAGCTGTATCAATCTGCTAAGGAGTAGCAATCTGTTATGGATCAACTCTCCAAGGAAGAGAAGTTGGCAATAGGTATATAGCACTTCGCTATTGAGATAGCAATCTATCATGCCCCCTTCTATGGAGTAGCAATCTGTATATATCTATATATATATATATAAACTGCTGGCAAGTCTCAGAGAGGAGTAGCTGTCTATATTATACTTCCGTGAGCGGAGTCAGTGGTTTGTAGTAGAGATGTGAATCGTGTCCTCGATCGTCTTAACGATCGATTTCGGCTGGGAGGGGGAGGGAATCGTATTGTTGCTGTTTGGGTGTTTAAAGTATCGTGAAAATCGTGAAAATCGTGAGCCGGCACACTAAAACCCCCTAAAACCCACCCCGACCCTTTAAATTAAATCCCCCACCCTCCCGAACCCCCCCCCCCAATGCCTTAAATTACCTGGGGGTCCAGCGGCGGTCCGGAATGGCAGCGGTCTGGAACGGCCTCTTGCAATTGAATCGTGTTGTCTTCAGCCGGCGCCATTTTTCAAAATGGCGGCGGCCATAGACCAACACGATTCGACTGCAGGAGGTCGTTCCGGACCCCCGCTGGACTTTTGGCAAGTCTTGTGGGGGTCAGGAGGCCCCCCCAAGCTGGCCAAAAGTCCCTGGGGGTCCAGCGGGGGTCCGGAAAATGATCTCCTGCCGCGAATCGTTTTCCGTACGGAAAATGGCGCCGGCAGGAGATCGACTGCAGGAGGTCGTTCAGCGGGGGTTCCGCTGAACGACCTCCTGCAGTCGATCTCCTGCCGGCGCCATTTTCCGGACCCCCGCTGGACCCCCAGGGACTTTTGGCCAGCTTGGGGGGGCCTCCTGACCCCCACAAGACTTGCCAAAAGTCCAGCGGGGGTCCGGAACGACCTCCTGCAGTCGAATCATGTTGGTCTATGGCCGCCGCCATTTTGCGCCGCCATTTTGAAAAATGGCGCCGGCTGAAGACAACACGATTCAATTGCAGGAGGCCGTTCCGGACCGCTGCCGTTCCGGACCGCCGCTGGACCCCCAGGTAATTTAAGGCATTTGGGGGGGTTCGGGAGGGTGGGGGATTTAATTTAAAGGGTCGGGGTTGGGTTTTAGGGGGTTTTAGTGTGCCAGTTTTCCTGCCCTCCCCCTTCCCCCGATTTACGATTTTTTGACGATAAATCGGGGGAATTGGTATTGTATCGTGGCCCTAACGATTTTTGATGATTTAAAATATATCGGACGATATTTTAAATCATCAAAAAACGATTCACATCCCTAGTTTGTAGTGGTTGGCTCCCACAGGGTGACAATAGTGGAAGGGATGACCACTTGGAGGATATAGTGAATCCCTGGGCTGCTGGCAGATGACAGTGCCCCCAGGAGGAGATCCTGAGAGGAACCACCGGCTAGGCTAGAATATGAGATAAACACAATAGTTCTTTATTAGACTGGAAGCTGGACCACCAGAGGTGGCAGTAGTGAGTTGCTGTGTCCAGCAAGGCTGAAGTCCTTCTGATACTGGAATATAATCTCTGGGTCGCTGAGCTGTAGAGAGAGACTAGAAGTAGTGAGTAGACAGGGTATACTGGATGCAAGATGGTACACTCACAATAGTAGATGTCTGCAATGGTCTCTATGCCATAGAGAGTCTTCAGTACATTCAGGAACAGGAGCCGTAGGCGAGCACTGGTTCCCACAAACAGTCTGTAATAAGAACTCACAATTGCTGTATATGAAATGGCTTCTAAAGTAGAAGAGAGTCTGTTTAAGATTCTAGGAATATTGGCACTCGTGGAGTGAGTACCGGTTCCTATCTGTAATCT
The DNA here is from genome assembly GCF_901001135.1 of Rhinatrema bivittatum. Classification (NCBI taxonomy): domain Eukaryota; kingdom Metazoa; phylum Chordata; class Amphibia; order Gymnophiona; family Rhinatrematidae; genus Rhinatrema; species Rhinatrema bivittatum. The sequence continues at coordinate 283,884,449 of NC_042618.1, read as the reverse complement.
TGCAAATGTAACTCTTGATCTCTGTACCTGCGATAATGTCTTGGACGGAAGGGAGTCTTCAGAGCAATAGGAATGTAGGCCCTCGTGGAGCGAGTACCGATTCTTATGTAATAGAACTCACTGTGTTCACATCCATGATCACTTCCAGGAATGAGGAGTCTTCCGAGTGTTCTGGCAATCTGAAATCAAGAAGAGAGAGTGGATCCCCGGTGGAGTGGGCATTCCTGGTAATTTTGAAAAGGCCGAGCAGTGGGGATGGGTTCCTCGCCTGACTTGGATTGTTGTTACAAGTATCGTGGACTGCCAAAGCAAGTCCCATTGGAGCTCCTTGCTAACTCATTAGAGGTTAGCAATCACAGACCTTTTAAAGTGCAAATGGATGATGTCACTAAGGGGGGACACCCCCGAGGTTCGCGCCCTTGCTGGTACAAAGTCTGGAGCGCGAGCCCTTATGTCATCGGGAACATGGCGGATCCGTAGCGTCAGGCCAGCCCGGGGGAACCGGGACTATGGAGGTGGAGAGAAGCCGCGGCTGCACTATCTATCAGAGCCGAAGGGAGTTGCATCCCAGGTAGAGAGGGTGGAGCGAGGGGCAAGAAGAGGCACGAACGCAACAATAATGTATACTTCTAGAAGAACAAATTGGAATCTATGAAACGTCCTCGGGTTACTTTTCAGGATTCATCAGAAGAGTCAAACAGCAGTGGCGATAAAGATAAAACCAAACAGCTGCAGCCTTTTTTGGGCCAACCCCTAGAATCGTATCGTTCCCATCCATTCAGAGGAAGGACATGGACAAGACCCAGGGGTTGGGTGGGGCCATTAACAAGAGTGCAACAACGGAACCAACAATTATATTGAATTTCCCACAAAAGCATTGTTTTGAGGAATCAACAGCTATATTTAACCTTTCTAAAACAAATTTTTCAGATGAGACATATATAGCATTGGAGAAAGGGTTGTAATTTGTGCTTTTCAGTAAGTACAATCCTTTTCAAGTACAGATTGATCATCATCATTTCTCTAGACGGTTACAACTGAAGTTATTTTTTGAAGATTCTCAGATATGCTCGTTTGGTGATTCTATTGTCACCCATAGATCTACATGGATGCCACCTGGACCTGTAGCTCCAGCTATTGCAATTTTTATGCAGTTAGTATTAAAAGATGTTTCGTTATTAGAAGACTCAGGCTTAAGAGATAGAAATAATTCCTCTTCAGAATGGACCTATAACCAATACCACGCTTTAAAACAGTTGGGGGAAAATCGGGCTGTGATTGTGAAACCCGCCGACAAGGGCGGTGCAATTGTAATACAGGATACTGTAGATTATGTGGCTAAAATCCATAGACAATTGGAAGATCCTAAATATTATCGGAAGATGACAACAGATCCGACTGAGGAACTACAAGATGTGATCCAAGAAATAGTTATGGAGGGTCTCTCTAAAGGATTTCTAACCTCACGGGAAGCCCAGGCATTAAAAAGATCACATCCTGTACATCCTGTATTATACACATTGCCCAAAATCCACAAGGATATGTCATCACCTCCAGGACGCCCTATTGTGGCAGGGAAGGGCTCTATTTTAGAACCTTTGTTGGATTACCTTGATTTTTTTCTCAAACCATATGTTAAAGAAGCTCCTTCATTCCTCCAGAATACTTCCCATGTGTTACGTCTTTTACAAGAATTACCAGCCTTACCAGAACATTTCTGGTTTGTCACGCTGGACATCTCCTCGTTATACACTAACATTCCGCAAGAGGAATGTTATGACCCTCGGCGGCAGCGAGCCGCGACCGAGACCAGCTACTCACCGGCGCGGCAGACCGCCCCGCTCGAGGTGACTGCCTCGTCGGGTGGCTACGCAGCAGCTCCTGTTTCTTGCTAACATGGCCGCGGCGTTGCTGTCCCCTCGCTCGTGTCTGACTCCGCCCCCGCTGAACTTCCAAGGGCCATGCCAATTCTTAAAGGGGCAACAACGGGAAGTGGATGGACGCCTTCCTGTGAACAGCTACTGGAGTTGTACTATTTAAGGGCCGGGCCGGCATCTCAACTTTGCCTTGACTTCATCTGGGCTCCTGTTGGTCTTGTTCCTGAGTTTGTTTCTGTTCCTGTGCTTGACTCCCAGACCGGCTGCTGAGTTCTCCTGGTATTGACTTCTGGACTGACTGCGGTATATTCTCTGGCTCTGATTACTGGACTGACTGCGGAATACCCTCTGGCTTTTGACCCCTGGACCGGCTGCGGAATACCTCTGGCTTTTGACCACTGGACTGGCTGTGGACTGCCATCTGTACCATACGACCTGCTGGAGGCGCCAGCCATCTGTACTATACGACCTGCTGGAGGCGCCAGCTATCTGGATTACATGACCTGCAGGAGGCACCTGCATCCAGATTTCCTTCACCAAGCAACCTAAGACTTACAGAGGGTGCCTCGCCTTCCAACGGTGAAACCTTGGGTTACCTCGGATCAAGGGTCCACCTCCAGGTTCCTAACAAGGAAGTGTTTGAGTTATTATGCGAAATCTTTCAATCTCGACCCCGTCCACATAAAGTTCCTACTAGTTTTCTCTTACAGTTTTTGAAGTTGGTACTTTATAAAAAAATGTTCAAGTTTGATGATACGTTTTTTCTACAGGTACAGGGTGTGGCGATGGGGGCAACGGTTGCCCCAGATATTGCCAACATATATGTTGCCCATTTTGAAAAACAGTACTTGTATCCATCTCAGTGGTCCAACAATATTGCATTGTGGAAACGATATATTGACGATGTACTGTGCATTTGGACTTCTTCTGAAGAAGATTTAAAAACTTTTTTGCAATGATTGAATGAACAGAACTTGCATTTACAATTTACTGCCCAATATCACCAACATTCTATTGCTTTCTTAGACATTTTGCTGGTACGTGAATGTCCTAGAATTGGGACGACTTTGTACAGGAAGGAGACAGATCGGAATCACTTTTTACGTTATTTCAGCTATCATCCCAGAAAAGTTAAAGATGGTTTACCGATTTCCCAATTTCTGAGACTGTGAAGGATCTGTTCAAGTGATGTGGCGTTCCGCCAACAAGCATCCAATTTAAGTATAAGATTTTCCCAAAAGGGATATCCTAAATCGGTAATAAAAAAAAAGCTTTTAAACAGGCTTTGTTTGCGAATAGGAACTTGCTACTTCAATATAAACAGAAACCGTTTTGCCAGAATTTGGCACATGTGATTAAATATTCTGCGTACACTACGAAGTTGTCAAGATTATAAAAACTCATTGGCAAGTATTGGCACTACATAAAGTATTTCAGATTGTACCAAGATTTGCATATTCGTGAGCACAGAACATTAGAGATCTCGTTGTTAGATCTGCATTCGATTCAACACATTTAAAACCAAAAGGTTGAGGATACCACAGTTGTGGGAAGTGTGATATGTGTGCCCTAACTATGACTGGACATCAGTGGAAGTCTCCAAACTTGGATATTACAGTGGATTTGGTAGCATCTACCACATGTGATTCTGAATGCACTATATACGTGATACAATGCCCCTGTGATCTGGTGTATATAGGGAGGACAAAGAGAAAACTTTGCACCAGATTGATTGAACATAGAAGTTGTATCAAAACTTCTAAATTAACAGCGCCTCTAGTACAACACTGTTTACAAGCGAATCATAGTTTTATGGACCTTAAATGGTCTGTTTTGGAACAATTACAACAGGGGATTAGAGGAGGAGACATCCAAGCACGTTTAAATAAACAGGAACATTTTTGGATCTTCACATTGCATTCAGTATACCCTCAAGGTCTAAATGAAAAAATTAATTGGTATTCTTTAATTTGAACACCGTCTCAAATTAGCTGCGATTTGGACAAGGAAGATAAGATTGCTTTTTGGACATCAGAAGAAGAAGAATATTTTGAGCTGTTTGTGATGCGATTGGTTTAAATGCAAGTTTTGGCTTTAAAACAGGATATAACAGACATATTGTATATTCACTAACATTGTACAGGTAACAGGACCTGGATGAAGAATGATTGAGAAGTTACATCATTCCTGGTGTTTCTAACCAGAGCATAGAGATGACTCTGTTGGAGACTATTTGTATAATATCTATCCTGTAGGAAAGACATAAATCGCCGTGGGTTAGACGGCGTGGTCAGATTTTGTGAATTGTGAATTACTTAATGAATAAATTCGATCTAAGACTGGCTATGGTATTTTTTGACATGTTTTGTGATAATTTTTGAGACCGAGCAAAGACGACCTGGTTGAAGACTATTTGAGATGTACCTTATAGTGTTGCGGTAGAACAGAGATGACCCGATCTAGGATCACTTGAGAGGATACATCACTTCCGGAGGAAGGACAAAAGGCTGCGTTTAGGATCGAGGAGAAACAACCTGGTTGAAGACTACATGCGATGATTCTTCATTTTTGTATTTCATTGTAGTGGAGTAGAGACGACCTGATTTGGGACTGCTTGAGAGGTTACATCAGTTCCGGAGGAAGGATAAAAGGCCCCGTGAGTCTGCCATGTTTTTGAATTGGCGAGTCTGAGTTCAGACCGCGAAAAAAAGCCTTTAAAGAAGCCATGTTCATGCCATGAAGGGAAGATCCGAGTTGGTGATGCAAAGTTTGGAGTAAACATTGTCTTCTATGAGATAAGTATTGTTACACCTGGAAAATATACGGAGGAAGGGACTGTGTTATATTAATACTATTGATCATTCTGGACTTTCCCATGAGAGATGTATTGTTAACATTGAAGTTCCCTAAGGCTTGGCAGTATTTTAATTGCAAGTGACTTTTACAAAAACCGAAGTAAATACCAAAAAATATTGGAGTTATAAATAAAGTAATGTGACCTATGACCAATTGTGAATTTGATTGATAAACAAACTCCTTGCGTATGGGTCCTACAAATTAAATTATAAAAGTCCAAGTGATATGATTGAATGTGTGGCTATTTGAAATGATATAAAAGTAAAACCAGTGAAACCAATCTGCATTTTTGTATTAATACTACACAAGGTTACTGGAGTACATAGTGGGGTGTTTTGGAGCCAATTTTTGTCAAGGACTACACTGAACATGAAACCACAAAATGCCCAAAGGCAGCAAGGCAAGGAAGTCCAAGGAAGTAAGGGAAAGCAGAAGAGTAATAGTGCAGCTATAGAAAGGGATACAGGGACAGAGGGGACAAGAAGGCAGTCAAGACAAGAATGCCTACAGAGCAGGATGCGCAAGGCAAGGAACAGATGCTAAAGCATGGAGCCCAAAGGAACTCGATGCTGAAGCACTAAGGTATACGCTAGGCGGGGTTAAATAGAGGGTTCTGGACATGGAGCAAGTAGGCAAGGCAGACCGGGCCAGACAGGGGAGCATGCTCATGGAGGGCCTCTGGTGGTGAGGAGGCTGCACAGCAGCCATAGTCATAACAGTTAGTGAGCACTAGGTCGAGTATATCTCCCTCCCTCATGGGTTCCATTACCATTTGTTTGAACAGAGCCCCTTGCAGGACATCCACTATCTCTCTACTTCTGGTAGATTCTGCAGAAGGAATACTCCAGTCTACGTCCAGCAGGTTAAAATCAACAATCAACACTTCTCCCTTTTTTCCCACCTTCTGGATGTCTTCAACCAGATCTCTATCTATTTCTTCCATTAAGTTGGAGGCCTGTAAACCACTCCTGCAAAAATGGATGCACCATCATCTTTTTTTAGGACTACCAATAATGCTTCTTCTCTACCCCACATTCCTTGCAGTTCAGTTGCTTGGTTATTGTTTTTGACATAAAGAACTACTCCTCCCCTTTTCTGTCCTCTCTGTCCTTCCTTAACAAGTTATAGCATGAAATGGCCACATCCCAATCATGAGACGCCGTGAACCATGTCCCTGTAACAGCAACAATTTCCAAGTCCACCTCCACTATTAGGGCTTGCATATCTGGGATTTTATTACCCAAACTACAAGCATTTGTAGTCATAACTTTCCAATTTTTCTCTCTTGATTTGTTGTACTTCCTAGACTCCTTTCTGCTTTTTGAGCTGATTGATTTTGTTATAATCTGCTCCCACTACCTGTATTGTTTGGGGGTGACATGTCAATTTTATTGGCCATTCCCTGCCACCCACATTCTCTAGTTTAAATTCCTGTTTAATATATGATTTGAATTTCTCACTTAGCATCCTCCTTCCTGCTACAGACAAATGTGGGCCATCCTTATCATATAGTCTTTTACTGCTCCATAGATGACCTCAGCTTCCAATGTTTCCAAAATGACTTTCTGTACACCAGGTTTTGAGCCAGGAATTGAAATTATCTATATGACATAGCTTCTCATTTCCCTTTCCATGAACAGGTAATACTTCTGAAAAGGCAATAGCATTTACAGTATGGCTTATCATCTTTCCTCTATTTTTTTTTTAATCTTTCTGTACTTCATGGATACCATTTCTATTGAGGTCATTGGTCCCCAGATGGATGATAACACTGATATCAAAGTTCCTACTTTCTTCTTAATGACTTGAACTATCTGGTTTGCATTTCTACTTGTTCAGTATCCTGGAAGGCATTTAACTGTTGTGTCACCATCAAAAAGTGCTCCCAATTTGGTTCCTCTGATGATTGAGTCTCCCAGCAGAAGCAGCTTTCTTTTATGACATTTGATTCTGATGAAGGGCTTCTGGGTGCATTGATTAACTTCACTTTTAGAAAACACTTCAAAATTGCTGAGGTTTCCCAGGGGAAACAGTGGGAAGAGTGGGTGTCTCTTCATCACAGGCCTTATTCTGCCAGATCCCACTGTTATCCAATTGTTCCTGGGTTTTTGAATCCTGGATATCTGACATCCCTGTGGGAGTGGGAGATGATGCACAGAATGCTGTAAAGTTGGAGAAGGTGGGTGTCTGTCACATGTCTTGTTCTACCAGTGCCTCCTGTAAACCATTTTTTCCTGCGTTTCAGAAACCTCTGTGGGAGATGGGTGAGAGATGCTGGATGGTTCAAGGTTAATTGAAAACTGGACAATTCCTCCCTTAGATGAATCAGCTACATTTTTGTTGCAGACAGCTGAAGGCAAAAAGGACACCCTTTGAATCTCCAAATGATAGGCCTTGAGACATAAGCACCACAATTGTTGCATTGAATGAAAGACATTTTGTTATTTATCACTGATTCCTTAAAATCATTTAGATAAGGTAAGGTAAAATTTAGGCTCTAACGAAGATTTGTAACAGGTATTTGAAACAAAATAAAGTATCAGTGAATGGCAGCAAAGATTTAATAAGTAGAATATGAAAAACATTTTTTATAGAAACATAGAAAATGATAGCAGAAAAGGACCAAACGGTCCATCCAGTCTGCCCAGAAAGCTTATGGTAGCATATGCTGTGCCATACAAGTCACCCCCCTTACTTAGTTTCCCAAACCATCAGTCAGAGCCCTTGTTGGTTGCTGTCTGAGTCCATAAAAACATAAGAACATAAGAAATTGCCATGCTGGGTCAGACCAAGGGTCCATCAAGCCCAGCATTCTGTTTCCAACAGAGGCCAAACCAGGCCACAAGAACCTGGCAATTACCCAAACACTAAGAAGATCCAATGTTACTGATGCAATTAATAGCAGTGGCTATTCCCTAAGTAAACTTGATTAATAGCCATTAATGGACTTCTCCTCCAAGAACTTATCCAAACCTTTTTTGAACCCAGCTACACTAACTGCACTAACAACATCCTCTGGTAACAAATTCCAGAGCTTTATTGTGCGTTGAGTGAAAAAGAATTTTCTCCAATTAGTCTTAAATGTGCTACTTGCTAACTTCATGGAATGCCCCTAGTCCTTCTATTATTCGAAAGTGTAAATAACCGAGTCACATCTACTCGTTCAAGACCTCTCATGATCTTAAAGACCTCTATCATATCCCCCCTCAGCTGTCTCTTCTCCAAGCTGAACAGCTCTAACCTCGTCTGCTTTCCTCATAGGGGAGCTGTTCTATCCCCTTTATCATTTTGGTTGCCCTTCTCTGTACCTTCTCCATCGTAACTATATCTTTTTTGAGATGCGGCGACCAGAATTGTGCACAATATTCAAGGTGCAGTCTCACCATGGAGCGATATAGAGGCATTATGACATTTTCCGTTTAATTAACCATTCCCTTCCTAATAATTCCTAACATTCTGTTTGCTTTTTTGACTGCTGCAGCACACTGAGCCGATAGTTTTAAAGTATTATCCACTATGATGCCTAGATCTTTTTCCTGGGTGGTAGCTCCTAATATGGAACCTAACATCGTGTAACTACAGCAAGGGTTATTTTTCCCTATATGCAATACCTTGCACTTGTCCACATAAAATTTCATCTGCCATTTGGATGCCCAATCTTCCAGTCTTGCAAGGTCCTCCTGTAATGTATCACAGTCTGCTTGTGATTTAACTACTCTGAATAATTTTGTATCATCCGCAAATTTGATAACCTCACTCGTCGTATTCCTTTCCAGATCATTGATATATATATTGAAAAGCACCGGTCCAAGTACAGATCCCTGAGGCACTCCACTATTTACCTTTTTCCACTGAGAAAATTGACCATTTAATCCTACTCTCTGTTTCCCTTCTTTTAACCAGTTTGTAATCCACGAAAGGACATCGCCTCCTATCCCATGACTTTTTAGTTTTCATAGAAACCTCTCATGAGGGACTTTGTCAAATGCCTTCTGAAAATCCAAATACACTACATCTACCGGTTCACCTTTATCCACATGTTTATTAACCCCTTCAAAAAAAATGAAGCAGATTTGTTAGGCAAGACTTCCCTTGGGTATATCCATGTTGAGTGTGTTCCATTAAACCATGTCTTTCTATATGCTCTACAATTTTGATCTTGAGAATAGTTTCCACTATTTTTCCTGGCACTGCAGTCAGGCTCACTGGTCTATAGTTACCCGGATCGCCCCTGGAGTCTTTTTTAAATATTGGGGTTACATTGGCCACCCTCCAGTCTTCAGGTACAATGGATGATTTTAATGATAGGTTACAAATTTTAACTAATAGATCAGAAATTTCATTTTTGAGTTCCTTCACTACCCTAGGATGCATACCATCCGGTCCAGGTGATTTGCTACTTTTTAGTTTGTCAATCTGGCCTATTACATCTTCCAGGTTCACAGTGATTTCGTTCAGTTCATCAGACTCATCACCCCTGAAAACCATCTCCGGAACTGGTATCCCCCCAACATCCTCATTAGTAAACATGGAAGCAAAGAATTCATTTAGTCTTTCTGCAATGGCCTTATCTTCCCTAAGAGCCCCTTTATCCCCTCAGTCATCTAATGGTCCAACCGACTCCCTCACAGGTTTCTTGCTTCAGATATATTTTAAAAAGTTTTTATTATGAGTTTTTGCCTCTATGGACAACTTCATTTCAAATTCTCTCTTCGCCTGTCTTGTCAATGTTTTACGCTTAACTTGACAATGCTTATGTTTTATCCTATTTTCTTCAGATGGATCCTTCTTCCAATTTTTGAAGGATGATGTTTGCTAAAAATGCCTCTTTCACCTCACCTTTTAACCATGACGGTAATCGTTTTGCCTTCTTTCCACCTTTCTTAATATGTGGAATACATATGGGCGCGCCTCTAGAATTGTACTTTTAAACAATGTCCAAGCCTGTTGAACACTTTTAACCTTTGCAGCTGCACCTTTCAGTTTTTTTCTAACTATTTTCCTCATTTTATCAAAGTTTCCCTTTTGAAAGTTTAGTGTTAGAGCTGCAGATTTACTTATTGTCCCCCTTCCAGCTATTAGTTTAAATTTGATCATGTTATCATCACTGTTGCAAAGTGGCCCCACCACCAATTCCCTGTTACCTCTTGCTGTTGAAGCAGAGAGCAATATTGGAGTTGCATCCAAAGTATCAGGCATGTTGGTTAAGAGTAGTAACCATCACACCAGCAAGTTACCCCCATGCTAATTTGTTTTCCCCCCATGCTATTTGTTTTCCCAGACCATAAAATCCAATGTCCTTGTTGGTTGCTGTCTGAATCTAATTCCCCTTTTCCTCTTTTTCTCCTGCCATAAAAGCAGCGAGCAATAATGGAGTTGCATCAATAGTATGAAGACGTTTTGGTTAAGGATAGTAACCACCACACCAGCAAGTTACTCCCATGAACTCTTTTTTCATTTCCATCCACTAGCCTTTAGGGATCCATAGTGTTTATCCCATGCCCCTTTGAAATCTTTCACCATTTTTGTCTTCACCACCTTTTCCAGAAGGGCATTCTAGGCATCCACCACTCTCTCCATGAAGAAATAATTCCTGACATTGGTTCTGAGTCATCAACCCTGAAGTTTCATTATGTGACTCCTAGTTCTACTGATTTCTTTCCAAAGGAAAACGTTTGTCGATTGTGCATCATTTAAACCTTTCAGGTATCTGAAGGTCTGTATCATATCTCCCCTGCACCTCCTCTCCTCCAGGGTATACATATTTAGGTCTTTCAACCTCTCCTCATAAGTCATTTGATGGAGAGCCCGTACTATTTTTATTGCCCTTCTCTGGACGGCCTCCATCCTGTTTCTGCCCCTTTTGAGATATGGTCTCCAGAACTGAACACAATACTCCAGGTGAGGCCTCACCAAGGACCAGTCCAAGGGGACTATCACTTCCTTTTTCTTGCTAGTTATTCCTCTCTCTATGCAGCCCAGCATTCTTCTGGCTTTAGCTATCTCCTTGTCACAATGCTTCACCATCTTCAGATTGCTAGACACTATTGTTGTGATGCTGCTCATGGGCCTAGCCTCTTACCTCTGCTGCCAGTCTCCCAGGCTGTTACGATGCCAACTCTGGCAGCCTGGAGGCCACCGCCTGTCTTCCATGGTGGTCGGAGCCGCTGCCATTCCGCCTTTGCAGCCAGGAGGCTGCTGATGTCACGCTCTTGCACGGCGGGCTGTGCCGCCGTGCTTCCATGCGGCCTGGAGGCCGCCCATGCCATTCTCCTCTTCTTCACGGCCGGAAGCCACCACCAACATAGGAACCTGGCTTTGCGGCCTAGTGCCATTCCTGCTCTCTCTTTGCAGCATGGATGCCACTCTCAATGGTTCCTCCCTAGGGTGGGAGTAGCCCCGCGGCCCTCTTGATGATGTCATCCGGGCATCTTCACTTCTGTTCTATATAAAGGCCCTTCACCAGTCCTCCAATGCCTTTTCAAGGAGCCAGTCTGCTCCTGGACTTCTCATCATCTCCAGCTTCTTCAAGGCACTCCGTTCTTCATGGGAATTCCCTCGTTGTCTTTTTCTGTGGTTCCTTGTCCTTCGTCCTTTCTTCGTCTATGGTCCCTGATCTCTCATCAGATCCTGTGTCCTCATCTTCAGATGTCCTTGATGTCCTCGCCTTTAGATGTCCCTGATGTCTTCGTCTTCAGATGCCCCCGACTTCCTCGTCTTCAGATGTCCCAGATGTCCTTGTCTTCAGATGATCCTGATGTCTTCATCTTCAGATGTTTCACTTCCATGCATCCATTCCTTCTGGATCATCTTTTGGAAGCCTTGTCTTCGGATGTCCTTGGTTCTGGGTCCTCCCTAGCCTCCTGCCAGCGGATCCTGCTTCCAGTGGACCTGCCAGGGCGCCAGTTGCACTGGGTCACTGAAGCCTCTACTCTGGCTGGAACCTGCTATGAGTGTCGCTTGGATTCCACTTCATCCTGAGTTTTAACCTTGCTGTCGTCTTTCCACTCACCAAGGGTTTGATTTTAAAAGCATTTACTCGAGCAAACTGGTTTTTGCTCGAGTAATACACTTTACTCAAGTAAGTGGGCTTTTCAAAATTGCTACAATATATGCCATTGAATTGTCCATAGGATTTACTCAAGTAAGTGCACTTTACTCGAGTAAATAGCTTTTGAAAATTGCTACGATAGTATGTCACATTCACATGCGTAACTCCTTTGAAAATTACCCCCTAAGAGTCTTCGTCCACCTAGTTCCCTCAGCCTGTTCTTGTGCAGATGTTCCAGGTTCTGGGGGCCAGCCTTAGCCCAACCAGTGGACCTGATGTCAGTGGACCTGCCAGGGCATGGGTTGTGCCGGATCACTGAAGCCTCTTCCGGCTGGACCTTGCCTTGTGAGCCGCCCGGATCCTCTCATCATCCTGAAGCCTTAGCCTTGCCTTAGCCTTGTCCACTCACCTAGTATTCTCGTCCTATGTCTCCAAGTCCAACCATGTCTCCAAGTGCCTTTGTCCAACTTTGTCTCCAAGTACCTTTGACTCAACCATGTCTTCAACTGTCTTTGTCTTGTTCCAGTACCATCGCCTGTCCTTAACCTCTGTCTGTCCTGTCACATCTGCCGTTTCCAGGCGGCAGGTCTGAAAGGGCTATCAAGTGGCCGGAGGGCTACCCTAGAGACCAGCATTGTGTTGTTGGGTCTCTTCCGATGCATTCAGGTTCGGCAGAGGTCAGAGCTCCTGGTCTTCAGTCTGTCCGCCCAATCTTGAGCAAATCTTGCCTGCCTCGGCACTTCCTCAGAGCTCCTCTGCAGTTGCGCCGTGGTCCAAGGGTAAACTAACATCTCCGGAATTGGGACGCTCCCTAGCGCTCCCGCAACAACTATCACCCCAAGGTCCGTCTCTTGCTCTGTGCCCAACAGCCCTTCACCCCCCAAGACGTACCGCTCTTTTGGATTACCACACCCCAGATACATGACTCTGCACTTCTTGCCATTGAATCCCAGCTGCCATATTTTTGACCACCGTTTCAAGCTTCTTTAAATCACGTATCATTCTCTCTACTCCTTCCAGTATGTCCACTCTGATGCAGATCTTAGTATCATCTGCAAAAAAACAAACTTTACCTTTTATCCCTTCCACAATGTAGCTCACAAAGATATTGAACAGGACCGGTAACGACACCGATTCATGCGGCACACTGCTTAACACCGTTCCCTCTTCAGAGTAGGTTCCATTTACCATCACATGCTGTCTTCTATCCATCAACTAGTTTGAAAATCAGGCCACCACCTTGGCGCTCACGCTGAAACTTCTCATTTTATTCACAAGCCTCCTATGCAGGACCGTATCAAAAGCTTTGCTGAAATCCAAGTACATCACATCAAACGCTCTTCCTCGATCAAATTCCTTAGTCACCTAATCAAAAAAGTCAAGCAGATATATCTGACAGGATCCTCCTCTGGTTAATCCATGCTGTTTCTGGTCCAGCAATTCTTCTGACTGTATATAGTTCACTATCTTTTCCTTTAGCAGCATCTCCATTACTTTTCCCACCACTGAGGTGAGGCTAACCAGCCTGTAGTTTCCAGCCTCCTCTTTGCTCTCACTCTTGTGAAGCGAGATCACCACTGCTCTGTTATGAACTTGATAGTGGAACCAAGGTAGAAGACCGCCTTACCTTGTTCAGTTGAGATACTCAGATGGTCCGAGAGGCAGTCCGGGTCGAGGCAGGCAGCAGACAAGAGAACCAAGAGAAAGTAATCCAAAGGCAGACAGCAAGGTAACAGGTCCAAGAGGCAGTCCAGGTCGAGGCTAGCAGCAGACAAGAGAACCAAGGCAACATAATCCAAAGGCAGGCAGCAAGGTAACAGATCTGAGAAGCGGTCCGGGTCGAGGCAGGCAGCAGAGAAACAACAGGAATCCAACAGAGTCCAGCACAAGAAAGCCTGTAGCCGAGGCAATGCTGTGCTGGAGAGCTCCCTTTAAATACAGCATTTTCCCACGCACTGTGGGAACTTCCGGCAGGCTGCCAACATAAAAAGGGGCAGAGTCAACCCACGAGTCGTGCAGTGCCACTCCGAGTCGGGTGATGCAGTCGGGCAGTAACCCAGGAACCTGCTGGAGCCTTGCTACAGGTAACAGTACCTCCCCCGCAAAGCCCCTTTCTCTTCCTTTTAGGTCTGGGCTTAAGGGGAAAACGTTGATGGAATTCTTTGAGTAAACAGAGGGCCTGTATATTATAAGCTGGCTCCCAAGTGTTCTCCTCCGGTCCGTAGTTTTTCCAGGAGATCAAATATTGTAGCGATCCTCTAATTCTTCTGGAATCCAAAATCTTCTCTACAATCGAGGTATTAGGTTTATTACCTCTAGAGGGCCATGATAGAATTGCAGGTTTGAGCAGTGAAACATGGAAAACATCATGAATATGTAGTGAAGGTGGCAACTGAAGCTTAAACGTAATAGGGATGTGAATCGTTTTCCATATCGTCTTAACGATAGAAATCGTGTGGCAGGGCAAGAAAATCGTGTTAGGCACGATTTTTTAGTTAAAAAATCGTTAAAATCGTTTTTTTTCCGATTAGTGCGCACTAACTGAAAATGATACAATTGGACACTTTTCAGGTCAGTTTAAGGTCAGTTTAGGAATGAATATGTATTCCTATTGGCTGCCCTCTTATTTATTCATGTTACCAAGTTTCCCACTGACAGTATATGGGGGATGGGAAATGGAAACAGTTGGTAGCTTGACAAAACAAGTAATGTGATCAGTCAATGTGACTAGAACTTGTGCCCTATCCCTGATACCAGGGGTATTGTGATCTTCCTGCACACAGTGCCCTATCCCTATTAATACCAGGAGTGTTGTGATCTTCCTGCACACAGTGCCCTAACCCTGCACCAGGGGTGTTGTGATCTTCCTGCACACAGTGCCCTATCCCTATTAATACCAGGGAGTGTTGTGATCTTCCTGCACAGTGCCCTAACCCTGGCACCAGGGTGTTGTGATCTTCCTGCACACAGTGCCCTATCCCTATTCATACCAGGAGTGTTGTGATCTTCCTGCACACAGTGCCCTAACCCTGACACCAGGGTGTTGTGATCTTCCTGCACACAGTGCCCTAACCCTGGCACCAGGGGTGTTGTGATCTTCCTGCACACAGTGCCCTATCCCTATTCATACCAGGAGTGTTGTGATCTTCCTGCACACAGTGCCCTAACCCTGACACCAGGGGTGTTGTGATCTTCCTGCACACAGTGCCCTATCCCTATTAATACCAGGAGTGTTGTGATCTTCTTGCACACAGTGCCCTAACCCTGGCACCAGGGGTGTTGTGATCTTCATGTACACAGTGCCCTATCCCTATTAATACCAGGAGTGTTGTGATCTTACTGCACACAGTGCCCTATCCCTAATACCAGGGTGTTGTGATCTTCCTGCACACAGGCCCTATCCCTAATACCAGGGGTGTTGTGATCTTCCTGCACACAGTGCCCTATTCCTGATACCGGGGGTGTTGTGATCTTCCTGCACACAGTGCCCTATTCCTGATACCGGGGGTGTTGTGATCTTCTTGCACACATCCCGGTATCAGGGATAGGGCACTGCATGCAAGAAGATCACAACACTCCTGGTATTAATAGGGATAGGGCACTGCATGCAGGAAGATCACAACACCCCTGGTATCAGGGATAGGGCACTGTGTGCAGCAAGATCACAATACCCCGGAGGAGTGAGGGTCAGGCAGCTCCCCCTGTCTGTGAAGCCAGCCTCTCACTAGTAATGCAGGGAGGGAGCTGTCTCAGACTTCACCATCCTCCCCCCCCCCCCCCCCCCCTCACCCACACACCATTCACTAGCTGGGACATGGAGGAAGTCAGGAGTGAGGGTCAGCAGCTCCCCCCTGTCTGTGAAGCCAGCCTCTCACTAGTAATGCAGGGAGGGAGCTGTCTCAGACTTCACCATCCTCCCCCCCCCCCCCCCCCCCTCACCCACACACCATTCTCTAGCTGGGACATGGGGGAAGTCAGGAGTGAGGGTCAGGCAGCTCCCCCCTGTCTGTGAAGCCAGCCTCTCACTAGTAATGCAGGGAGGGAGCTGTCTCAGACTGGTATCAGGGATAGGGCACTGAGTGCAGGAAGATCACAACACCCCTGGTGCCAGGGTTAGGGCACTGTGTGCAGGAAAATCACAACACCCCTGGTGCCAGGGTTAGGGCACTGTGTGTGCAGGAAGATCCCAACACTCCTGGTATTAATAGGGACAGGGCACTGTGTGCAGGAAAATCACAACACCCTGGTGCCAGGGTTAGGGCACTGTGTGCAGGAAAATCACAACACCCCTGGTGCCAGGGTTAGGGCACTGTGTGTGCAGGAAGAGCACAACACCCCTGGTGCCAGGGTTAGGGCACTGTGTGTGCAGGAAGATCACAACACCCCTGGTGCCAGGGTTAGGGCACTGTGTGTGCAGGAAGATCACAACACTCCTGGTATTAATAGGATAGGGCACTGTAAGAGATTGACTGTAGTAGATTGAATAAAGATCTGATGTTTCTGCTCTCCTCACACCAAACAAAAGCAACACACAAGCAGAGAAGCCCTTCTTACAAAGCTGAGCTAGTGAGTTAAGTAGGAGGAAAAGTAAACATACTGGTGCCAGTGTGGCTACTTAAAAAATACACTTACCAACAATCAATTACATATATTTGAACTGTGTACAGTTCCAGCCAGGACCACCTTTCTAAAATGCACAGTGATTGGCAAATTCAACATGCACTAGCATTTTCAGGTGCCTGCTAACAAAAATAATAAACAAACAAGTTCTAGTCACGTGAGTGCTGATCATCACATTACATTTTTTTGTCAAGCTTCCAACTGTTTCCATTTCACATCCCCCCAACCATTACCTCAGTGTTACCTTGGTAACATCAATAGATAAGAGCACAGCCAGCCAATAGGAATACATATTCATTCCTAAGTGACCTTTACTGACCTGGGAAGTGTGAACACTTTGTTTCATTTTCTGTTGGTGTTCGTGAGTTTCCAGTTCCATTTCCATCCCCCCAACCATCACCTCAGTGGTAACCTTGGTAACATCAATAGATAAGAGGGCAGCCAGCCAATAGGAACACATATTCATTCCTAACTGACCTTCAGTGACCTGGAAAGTGTTTATTTGTATCATTTTCAGTTAGTGCGCACTAACTCCCGTTAGTGCGCACTAACACGATTTAACGATTTTTAACGATAAATCGTTAGAATTTCTATTGTATCATGTTCTATAACGATTTAAGACGATATTAACATTATCGGACGATAATTTTAATCGTTGAAAAACGATTCACATTCCTAAAACGTAACTCTGTTGATCTGCTTCTTGATAGGAAAAGGACCAATGAATCTAAGTGCAAATTTTAAAGATGGCATACGCAAACGGAGATTCAGCGTGCTTAACCAAACGAGTTCCCCAATTGAAGTTGAGGAGTCACTCTTCTCTTTTTATCCGCTCGAGTCTTCAGTTTAAGAACATTCTTCTGTAAAAGAGTTTGTGTCTCCCTTCATAGCTTGGCCATAGAATAAATGGTTTGGTTAACTGCAGGACATGTTGATGGCAAAGTGATGGGCAGTGGAACTCGGGGATGTCTCCCATAAAAGCACAAAAAAGGGGGTTTTCCCAGTGGCCTGAGCCACATGATTGTTGTGACACATCTCTGCCCATAACAATAAAGATGCCAAATTGTCTTGTCGTTAATTGACATAAGATCGAAGGAAGGTCTTCAGGGATTGATTAGTCCATTCGGTGAGACCGTTGGTTTGTGGATGATAGGCTGAGGAAAATTCAAGTTTAATCTTTAACTTCTTGCAGAGTTCCCCTCCAGAATTGGGCCATGAATTGGACTCCTCTATCAGAAGCAATGCTTATAGGCAGACCATGAAACGAAAATATGTCATAGGAATAACTGGGCTAATTCTGCGGCGGAAGGTAGACCAGGAAGAGGAAATAAAATGGACCATTCTGGAAAATCGGTTCTACTACAACCCAAATGACTGTGTTCTTCTCTGAAGGAAGGAGGTTGGTGATAAAATCAGGGCTATGTGAGTCCATGGTTCTTTAGGAATGGGCAGGGGCTGTAATAACCCTGAATTTTCTGACAAGGAGTTTTCTGAGTCGCGCAAATGGAACATGATTCCACGTATCTTTTAACGTCCATTCTCCATTGGGGCCACCAATAATGTCGTTGAGGACAAGATTTCTCGTACATGAAACTCCTGAATGCCCTGCTAAGTGAGAAACATAGGCCCATCGGATGACCTTTTGTCTCAGACGTTTGGGAACCACTGTCTTACCTATGGGTACCATGAATGGCAGCCAGTCTTATTGAGCTGGGTCAATTATGTGTCGAGTTGGTTTGGGCATGTCATCAGAATTAAAGCTTCTAGAAAGGGTATCTGCCCGAATAATCTTTTGTGCGGGTCGAAAGTGGAGGTGAAAATTAAATCTGCTGAAAAATAGTGCCCAATGAGCCTGCTGAGGGTTCAAGTGCAAATGTGTAAATAATAATAGTATGTCTGGCTCCTTCTAACAGATGTCACCATTCTTCAAACGCAGACTTTATCACCAAGAGTTTCCGATCTCCAATATTGTAATTCTTCTCCGCCGGAGAAAACTTCTTGGAAAAAAAAGCACGTGTCATTAACTTCCCAGAATCTGATAGTTGTAGTAGAATGGCTGCTACTCCCAAGGCTGAAGCATCTACTTCCAGGATACAAGGTTTGGTCGAGTTGGGACATCTCAAGCATGGGCCTTTTATAAATTCCTCTTTTAAGCTTTGGAACGCATGGGTGACCTCATCCGGCCAATTGTGAATAGGGGTTCTTTCCTTGGTCAGAGTGATAAGTGGAGCCACCAGAGTGGAAAATGCTGTAATAAATTGTTGATAATAATTGGAGAATCCTAAAAATCATTGTAAGGCTTTGAGTCCTACTCGTCGAGGCCATTCCAGGATAGCTTTGAGTTTTTCTGAGTTCATAGATAAGTCTTTTCTGGAGATAATATATCCCAAGAATGGTAGTTGTTCTTTATGAAATAAGCATTTCTCTAATTTGGCATATAATTTATTCTCACGGAGACGTTGGAGTACTTGCCGCACATGATCCTGGTGTTGTTCCTCAGATCCAGAAAAAATCAGTATGTCGTCCAGATAAACAATGACATGGGAACAAAGAAGATCTCGGAATATATCATTAATCATGGCTTGAAATACAGCTGGAGCATTACAAGTCCGAATGGCATTACCATGTATTCATAATGTCCATCATGTGTATTAAAGGCCGTTTTCCATTCGTCTCCCTCCCGTATTTGGATTAAATTGTAGGCCCCCTCTCAAATCAAGCTTAGTAAATACTTGGGCCCCTTTAATTCAATCAAATAACTCAGAAATAAGTTGAATGGGGTATTGGTTCTTCTGAATATACTGTGTCATGGCTTCAGATTCAGGCTCTGACAGGGTATAAACTCTCCCTCTGGGGGGAGATTTACTGGGAAGAAGGTCGATGCCACAATCGTAGGATAGGTGAGGTGGTAATGATTCAGCTTGCAGCTGGCTAACCATGTCCGCAAAGTCCCTGTAGTGAGTAGCTATTAGGGATGTGAATCGTGTTGCCCGATCGTTCTTAACGATCGAAATCATCTGGCAGGAGAAGAAAATCATGTTTTGGCACGATTTTTTAGTTAAAATCGGTTTTTCCGATTAGTGCGCTCTAACGGGACGTTAGGCGCGCTAACAGGAAGTTAGTGCGCCACAACCATTGTTAGTGCGCGCTAACAGAAAATGATACAATTGACACTTTTCAGGTCAGTTAAGGTCATTTAGGAATGAATATGTATTCCTATTGGCTGCCCTCTTATTATTCATGTTACCAAGGTTCCCACTGACAATATATGGGGATGGGAAATGGAAACAGTTGGTAGCTTGACAAAAAAAGTAATGTGATCAGTCAATGTGACTAGAACTTGTGCCCTATCCCTGATACTGGGAGTGTTGTGATCTTAAGAACATAAGAAAATGCCATACTGGGTCAGACCAAGGGTCCATCAAGCCCAGCATCCTGTTTCCAACAGTGGCCAATCCAGGCCATAAGAACCTGGCAAGTACCCAAAAACTAAGTCTATTCCATGTAACCATTGCTAATGGCAGTGGCTATTCTCTAAGTGAACTTAATAGCAGGTAATGGACTTCTCCTCCAAGAACTTATCCAATCCTTTTTTAAACACAGCTATACTAACTGCACGAACCACATTCTCTGGCAACAAATTCCAGAGTTTAATTGTGCGTTGAGTAAAAAATAACTTTCTCCGATTAGTTTTAAATGTGCTTCATGCTAACTTCATGGAGTGTCCCCTAGTCTTTCTACTATCCGAAAGAGTAAATAACCGATTCACATCTACCCGTTCTAGACCTCCCATGATTTTAAACACCTCTATCATATCCCCCCTCAGTCGTCTCTTCTCTAAGCTGAAAAGTCCTAACCTCTTTAGTTTTCCTCATAGGGGAGTTGTTCCATTCCCCTTATCATTTTGGTAGCCCTTCTCTGAACCTTCTCCATCGCAATTATATCTTTTTTGAGATGCGGCGACCAGAATTGTACACAGTATTCAAGGTGCGGTCTCACCATGGAGCGATACAGAGGCATTATGACATTTTCTGTTTTATTCATCATATCTTTTCTAATAATTCCCAACATTCTGTTTGCTTTTTTGACTGCCGCAGCACACTGAACCAACGACTTCAATGTGTTATCCACTATGACACCTAGATCTCTTTCTTGGGTTGTAGCACCTAATATGGAACCCAACATCGTGTAATTATAGCATGGGTTATTTTTCCCCTATATGCATCACCTTGCACTTATCCACATTAAATTTCATCTGCCATTTGGATGCCCAATTTTTCCAGTCTCACAAGGTCTTCCTGCAATTTATCACAATCTGCTTGTGATTTAACTACTCTGAACAATTTTGTGTCATCTGCAAATTTGATTATCTCCACTCGTCGTATTCTTTCCAGATCATTTATAAATATATTGAACAGTAAGGGTCCCAATACAGATCCCTGAGGCACTCCACTGTTCACTCCTTCCACTGAGAAAATTGCCCATTTAATCCTACTCTCTGTTTCCTGTCTTTTAGCCAGTTTGCAATCCACGAAAGGGACATCGCCACCTATCCCATGATTTTTACTTTTCCTAGAAGCCTCTCATGAGGAACTTTGTCAAACGCCCTTCTGAAAATCCAAGTATACTATATCTACCGGTTCACCTTTATCCACATGTTTATTAACTCCTTCAAAAAAGTGAAGCAGATTTGTGAGGCAAGACTTGCCCTGGGTAAAGCCATGCTGACTTTGTTTCCATTAAACTATGTCTTTCTATATGTGCTGTGATTATGATGTTTAGAACACTTTCCACTATTTTTTCCTGGCACTGAAGTCAGGCTAACCGGTCTGTAGTTTCCCGGATCGCCCCTGGAGCCTTTTTTAAATATTGGGGTTACATTTGCTATCCTCCAGTCTTCAGGTACAATGGATGATTTTAATGATAAGTTACAAATTTTACTAATAGGTCTGAAATTCATTTTTTAGTCCTTCAGAACTCTGGGGTGTATACCATCCGGTCCAGGTGATTTACTACTCTTCAGTTTGTCAATCAGGCCTACCACATCTTCTATGGTTCACCGTGATTTGATTCAGTCCATCTGAATCATTACCCATGAAAACCTTCTCCATTAGGGGTACCTCCCAACATCCTCTTCAGTAAACACCGAAGCAATACAATCATTTAATCTTTCCGCGATGGCCTTATCTTCTCTAAGTGCCCCTTTAACCCTCGATCATCTAACGGTCCAACTGACTCCCTCACAGGCTTTTCTGCTTCGGATATATTTTAAAAGTTTTTTTTACTGTGAGTTTTTGCCTCTACAGCCAACTTCTTTTCAAATTCTCTCTTAGCCTGTCTTATCAATGTCTTACATTTTAACTTGCCAATGTTATGCTTTATCCTATTTTCTTCTGTTGGATCCTTCTTCCAATTTTTGAATGAAGATCTTTTGGCTAAATAGCTTCTTTCACCTCCCCTTTTAACCATGCCGGTAATCGTTTTGCCTTCTTTCCACCTTTCTAATGTGTGGAATACATCTGGACTGTGCTTCTAGAATGGTATTTGTTTTAACAAATACCACGCCTCTTGGACATTTTTTTACTTTTGTAGTTGCTCCTTTCAGTTTTTTTCTAACATTTTTTCTCATTTTATCAAAGTTTCCCTTTTTGAAAGTTTAGCACGAGAGCCTTGGATTTGCACACTGTCCTTTTCCAGTCATTAAATCAAATTTGATCATATTATGATCACTATTGCCAAGCGGCCCCACCACCGTTACCTCTCTCACCAAGTCCTGTGCTCCACTGAGAATTAGATCTAAAATTGCTCCCTCTCTCGTCGGTTCCTGAACCAATTGCTCCATAAAGCTATCATTTATTCCATCCAGGAACGTTATCTCTCTAGCGTGACCCGATGATACATTTACCCAGTCTATATTGGGGTAATTGAAGTCTAAAAGAAACCGAAGCAGAGACCTTGCACATCTGCAAGTAACAAAGTACACTGGTGCAGGATAGATTGTATCACCACCAAATATTCCAAAAGAACTTTTATTGCAGTTCAAAGCAGAATCAGGTGAAACAATGTTGAAATGGAAACTCCATAAATTAAAGAGTACATGATTTAGAGCGATCCCCCGACACGGACCGTGTTTCGCTAGGCTGCATCGGGAGGAACCAGCATATACATTAGAGTCTAGAATATAAACAAAATAATATAAAGTCATTTCATAAGGTGGTGAAAAATGGCCATACAAATTACAAGAGCAAATATACATACCTTCTCAGATGTACAATGGAGCGCAAGCGCCCTCAAGACTGACAGCCATTTAAAGCCAAGGAAGGCGCGAAAGCTGACATTCTCGCGAGAGCTGTCAAAGTTGATTGCTGACACTCGCGCGAGAACTGTCAAAGTTAAATGCTGCAGCCAAATTTCGGGCTCAGTGAAACAAGTGCCACTCAATATCCTTATTTAAACCTTTAGGGTAAACTGTATCCAAAGTGAAGATCCATTTCTGTTCCCTCCGACCCAGCACCTCGGGGTAGTTGCCACCCCGTGGGGGACGGCGTACCACCTCGAGAACCGAGAAGGAGAGGGCAGAAATGGAATGGCCGCGTTCCAGCCAATGTGTTACCAGGGGTTCGTCTGCTCTACCTAAACGGATGTTCGAGCAATGCTCGATAATACGGGTCTTAAGCATCTGAGTAGTTTTCCCGACATACAGTAGGGGGCAGGGGCATTTGATGACATAGACTACACCTTTTGTCACACAATCGGATGAAGTACGAATTTTAAACAGCCGACCCGTAGAGGGGTGGATAAACCCTGTAGACAGTTCAGTGTGGCAGCACATACTGCAGTGTCCACACGGTCTATGTGTGACTTGCATGGGAGAATCAGCCGTAGAGTAGATAGTGTGTGGAAAGGAGGCTGCGTGTACAAGCCTGTCACGAAGGTTTGAACCCCGCCGAAAAGTGAAACGCAGGGGACTTTGCAACAACTCCGAAAGTGACAGCGACCTCCAGTGGCGGCAGATCATAGTGGCAATGGTGTTCCCCAAAATGGAGAAGGGTAAAATACAGTTGTTCACAACTTCATCCGACTCAGTGGGGGGAAGGAATAGCCAGTCCCTATGTGTATAAAGTGCCCTCTTAAAGGCTTTCTTAACCACCCGAGACGGGTAGCCTCGTTCCAGAAACCGAGTAATTAGACCCTGTGCCTGTGTCAAAAATTCCAGTTGAGAGGAACAGAGGTGGCGTAGCCGCAAAAACTGTCCCGTGGGAATATTATCTTTTAAGGGTCTGGGATGACAACTCTGATATTGAAGCAGGGTGTTGCGATCGGTATTTTTTCTAAATAATGTGGTGTGGAAGCGGCCCCCAGCCACCGATACCAGGACATCCAAAAATGCAATTTCTGAGACATGTAAACAAAAATTAAATTGAATATGAGAATGAAGAGAATTGAGCCAGTCCAAAAACATGTAAAATTGGGGATCAGTGCCCTTCCAAATAAGGAACACATCATCTATGTACCGTCGCCATTCATGAATAAGGCCGGCCCATTCCGAAGAATATAAAAAATCTCTTTCAAATTTGTCCATAAATAGACATGCCAGGCTAGGGGCCATTGTGGCACCCATAGCCGTGCCTTTGATTTGCTGATAAAACGACTCTTGGTATTGAAAAATTTTTTTTGTCAAAGCAATCTCAGAAAGCTCGATCAAAAAAGATGTCGAGATCCGGTGTGGCATGGGGCGCGTGTCCAATGTTTGTGAAATAGCGATCAATGCCTCGCCTTGCGGAATATTGGAGTATAAGGATACTACATCTAGGGTCACTAGAAAGAATGGTTCCTGGGGAAATTCCAATTGGTCAAGAATAGTAATTAAATGTGCCGAGTCACGGGCATAGGATCTTATCAGGGGAACAAAAGGTTTTAAAAACACGTCAACAAATTGTGACAGTGGTTCCAGAAGAGACCCTATGCCCGAGACGATCGGACGACCCGGGGGTTGTTCCAGAGACTTGTGAATCTTTGGAAGGGTATAAAAAAGTGGCATGACCGGGTGTGGTGTTAGTAGAAACTTATACTCCTTGCTAGTGATCATATGTTGATCAAAGGCCGCCTGGACAGTCGTTTTTATTATGCCTTGAATGGATTCAGTCGGATCAGTGGCTAATAATTTATAGTAGGAAACATCGTTGAGCTGTCGGAGAACCTCAGCATGGTAGTCCTCGCGATTCTGTATCACGATTGCCCCCCCCCCCCTTGTCTGCTGGCTTAATGACAATAGTGGTGTCTCTGGCTAGTGTTTCAATCGCATGAAAGTCATCCCTAGACAGGTTATATCTAGCATAACATTTCTTAGCACAAATAGACCAAACATCTCTGCACACCAAGCGCTCAAAGGCACCTAAAGATACATCACCGGGTGCCGGCGGACACCATCTCGATTTAGGGTGGACAACAGACAAGTCCATTGTGGATGGTGAATCTGCAAAGAAAAGCTTAAGTTTTAATCGGCGGAAGAACCGATGTAGATGTATGAACAAATCAAACATGTCTCCCTTTATAGTCGGCACAAACGAGAGTCCTCGATGTAGTACCCTAGTCTCTGTAAAGCTTAAGTTTTAATCGGCGGAAGAACCGATGTAGATGTATGAACAAATCAAACATGTCTCCTTTTATAGTCGGCACAAACGAGAGTCCTCGATGTAGTACCCTAGTCTCTGATCAAACATGTCTCCCTTTATAGTCGGCACAAACGAGAGTCCTCGATGTAGTACCCTAGTCTCTGTCAAACATGTCTCCCTTTATAGTCGGCACAAAGGAGAGTCCTCGATGTAGTACCCTAGTAGCATTGCTCGAACATCCGTTTAGGTAGAGCAGACGAACCCCTGGTAACACATTGGCTGGAACGCGGCCATTCCATTTCTGGCCTCTCCTTCTCGGTTCTCGAGGTGGTACGCCGTCCCCCATGGGGTGGCAACTACCCCGAGGTGCTGGGTCGGAGGGAACAGAAATGGATCTTCACTTTGGATACAGTTTACCCTAAAGGTTTAAATAAGGATATTGAGTAGGGATGTGAATCGTTTTTTGACGATTTAAAATATCGTCCGATATATTTTAAATCGTCAAAAAATCGTTAGGGCCACGATACAATACCAATTCCCCCGATTTATCGTTAAAAAATCATAAATCGGGGGAAGGGGGAGGGCAGGAAAACCGGCACACTAAAACCCCCTAAAACCCACCCCAGACCCTTTAAATTAAATCCCCCACCCTCCCGAACCCCCCCCCAAATGCTTTAAATTACCTGGGGATCCGACGGTGGTCCAGAACGGCGGCGGTCCGGAACGGCCCCCTCAATAGGATCGTGTTGTCTTCAGCCGGCGCCATTTTTCAAAATGGCCGCCGCAAAATGGCGGCAACCATAGACCAAAACGATTCGACGGAGGAGGTCATTCCGGACACCCGCTGGACTTTTGGCAAGTCTTGTGGGGGTCAGGAGGCCCCCCCAAGCTGGCCAAAAGTTTCCTGGGAGTCCAGCGGGGTTCCGGGAGCGATTTCTTGCCGCAAATCGTTTTCGTACGGAAAATGGCGCCGGCAGGAGATCGACTGCAGGAGGTCGTTCAGGGGAGGTCCGGAACCCTCGCTGAATGACCTCCTGCAGTCGATCTCCTGCCAGCGCCATTTTCCGTACGAAAACGATTCGCGGCAAGAAATCGCTCCCGGAACCCCGCTGGACTCCCAGGAAACTTTTGGCCAGCTTGGGGGGGCCTCCTGACCCCCACAAGACTTGCCAAAAGTCCAGCGGGGGTCCGGAACGACCTCCTCCGTCGAATCGTTTTGGTCTATGGCCGCCGCCATTTTGCGGCAGCCATTTTGAAAAATGGCGCCGGCTGAAGACACCACGATCCTATTGAGGGGGCCGTTCCAGACCGCCGCCGTTCTGGACCACCGCCGGATCCCCAGGTAATTTAAAGCATTTGGGGGGGGGGGTTCGGGAGGGTGGGGGATTTAATTTAAAGGGTCGGGGTGGGTTTTAGGGGGGTTTAGTGTGCCGGCTCACGATTTTAACGATTTTTCACGATAGTTTACACACCCAAACGGCAACAATACGATTCCCTCCCCCTCCCAGCCGAAATCGATCGTTAAGACGATCGAGGACACGATTCATATCTCTAATATTGAGTGGCACTTGTTTCACTGAGCCCGAAATTTGGCTGCAGCATTTAACTTTGACAGTTCTCGCGCGAGTGTCAGCAATCAACTTTGACAGCTCTCGCGAGAATGTCAGCTTTCGCGCCTTCCTTGGCTTTAAATGGCTGTCAGTCTTGAGGGCGCTTGCGCTCCATTGTACATCTGAGAAGGTATGTATGTTTGCTCTTGTAATTTGTATGGCCATTTTTCACCACCTTATGAAATGACTTTATATTATTTTGTTTATATTCTAGTCTCTAATGTATATGCTGGTCCCTCCCGATGCAGCCTAGCGAAACACGGTCCGTGTCGGGGGATCGCTCTAAATTATGTACTCTTTAATTTATGGAGTTGCCATTTCAACATTGTTTCACCTGATTCTGCTTTGAACTGCAATAAAAGTTCTTTTGGAATATTTGGTGGTGATACAATCTATCCTGCACCAGTGTACTTTGGTAATTGAAGTCTCCCATTATTACTGCACTACCAATTTGGTTAGCTTCCCTAATTTCTCTTAGCATTTCACTGTCCATCTCACCATCTTGACCAGGTGGACGGTAGTATACCCCTATCACTGTAGTCTTCCCTGATACACAAGGGATTTCTACCCATAAAGATTCAATTTTGTATTTAGTCTCAGGCAGTATGTTTATCCTGTTGGACTCTATGCCATCCCGGACATAAAGCACCACACCTCCTCCCGACTGCTCCTCTCTGTCATTGCGATATAATTTGTACCCCGGTATAGCACTGTCCCATTGGTTATCCTCTTTCCACCATGTCTCTGAGATGCCAATTAAGTCTATGTAATCATTTACTGCTATACATTCTAATTCTCCCATCTTACTTCTTAGACTTCTGGCATTAGCATACAAACATTTCAAAGTTTGTTTTTTGTTTGTATTTTTATTCTGCTTTTTAATTGATAGGGATAAGTTCGAATTTTTTAGCTCAGGTGAGTTTTTAGTTACAGGCACTTGGACTACTTTTCTAATTATTGGAACCTCACTGTCGGGATGCCCTAATTCTAATGCATCATTAGTATCCTTTAAAGATACATCTCTCCGAACCATGCGCTGCTGAGCGACTGTCGGCTTTCCCCTTTGTTCTAGTTTAAAAGCTGCTCTATCTCCTTTTTAAAGGTTAGCGCCAGCAGTCTGGTTCCACCCTGGTTAAGGTGGAGCCCATCCCTTCGGAAGAGACTCCCCCTTCCCCAAAAGGTTCCCCTGTTCCTAACAAAACTGAATCCCTCTTCCTTGCACCATCGTCTCATCCACGCATTGAGACTCCGGAGCTCTGCCTGCCTCTGGTGACCTGCGCGTGGAACAGGGAGCATTTCAGAGAATGCTACCCTGGAGGTTCTGGATTTAATCTTTCTACCTAAGAGCCTAAATTTTGCTTCCAGAACCTCCCTCCCACATTTTCCTATGTCGTTGGTGCCCACGTGTACCACGACAGCCGGATCCTCCCCAGCACTGTCTAAAATCCTATCTAGGTGACGCGTGAGGTCCGCCACCTTCGCACCAGGTAGGCATGTTACCAGGCGATCCTCACGCCCACCCGCCACCCAGCTATCTACATTCCTAATAATCGAATCACCAACTATGACGGCTGACCTAACCCTTCCCTCCTGGGCAGTAGGCCTTGGGGAGATATCCTCAGTGCGAAAGGACAATGCATCACCTAGAGAGCAGGTCCTTGCTACAGGATCCTTTCCTGCTACACCTGGTTGGTGCTCTCCCATTATGAGACCTTCTTCCTCCAAGGCAGCACCAGGGCTGCCAGTCTGAAGTTGGGACTGGACTACTATGTCCCTGAAGGTCTCATCTATATACCTCTCTGTCTCCCTCAGCTCCTCCAGGTCTGCCACTCTAGCCTCCAGAGATCGGACTCGTTCTCTGAGAGCCAGGAGCTCTTTGCATCGCATGCACATGTACAACTTTTGACCGGTGGGTAAAAAATCATACATGTGACACTCGATGCATGCATACACATCTTCCTGCATGCAGTGCCGTATCCCTGATACTGGGAGTGTTGTGATCTTCCTGCACGCAGTGCCCTATCCCTGATACCAGGGGTGTTGTGATCTTCCTGCATTCAGTGCCCTATCCCTAATACCAGAAGTGTTGTGATCTTCCTGCACACAGTGCCCTAACCCTGATACCGGGGAGTGTTGTGATCTTCCTGCACACAGTGCCATATCCCTGATACTGGGAGTGTTGTGATCTTCCTGCACACAGTGCCCTAACCCTGATACCAGGGGTGTTGTGATCTTCCTGCACACAGTGCCCTAACCCTGATACCGGGAGTGTTGTGATCTTCCTGCACGCAGTGCCCTATCCCTGATACCAGGGGTGTTGTGATCTTCCTGCACTCAGTGCCATATCCTTGATACTGGGAGTATTGTGATCTTCCTGCACGCAGTGCCCTAACCCTGATACCAGGGGTGTTGTGATCTTCCTGCACTCAGTGCCATATCCCTGATACTGGGAGTGTTGTGATCTTCCTGCACGCAGTGCCCTAACCCTGATACCAGGGGTGTTGTGATCTTCCTGCACACAGTGCCCTAACCCTGATACCGGGAGTGTTGTGATCTTCTTGCACGCAGTGCCATTTCCCTGATACCAGGGGTGTTGTGATCTTCCTGCATGCAGTGCCCTATCCCTAATACCAGGAGTGTTGTGATCTTCCTGCACACAGTGCCCTAACCCTGATACCGGGAGTGTTGTGATCTTCCTGCACGCAGTGCCCTATCCCTGATACCAGGGGTGTTGTGATCTTCCTGCACTCAGTGCCACATCCCTGATACTGGGAGTGTTGTGATCTTCCTGCACACAGTGCCCTACCCTGATACCGGGAGTGTTGTGATCTTCCTGCATGCAGTACCCTATCCCTGATACCAGGGGTGTTGTGATCTTCCTGCACTCAGTGCCATATCCCTGATACTGGGAGTGTTGTGATCTTCCTGCACACAGTGCCCTAACCCTGATACCAGGGGTGCTGTGATCTTCCTGCACTCAGTGCCATATCCCTGATACTGGGAGTGTTGTGATCTTCCTGCACGCAGTGCCCTAACCCTGATACCGGGGGTGTTGTGATCTTCCTGCACACAGTGCCCTAACCCTGATACCGGGAGTGTTGTGATCTTCCTGCATGCAGTGCCGTATCCCTGCTCAGTGCAGGAAGATCACAACACCCCCGGTATCAGGGATAGGGTACTGCATGCAGGAAGATCACAACACTCCCGGTATCAGGGTTAGGGCACTGTGTGCAGGAAGATCACAACACCCCCGGTATAAGGGTTAGGGCACTGCGTGCAGGAAGATCACAACACTCCCGGTATCAGGGTTAGGGCACTGTGTGCAGGAAGATCACAACACTCCCGGTATCAGGGATAGGCACAAGTTCTAGTCAGAATGACTGATCACATTACTTTTTTTGTCAAGCTACCAACCGTTTCCATTTCCCATCCCCCCAACCATCACCTCAGTGGGAACCTTGGTAACATCAATAAATAAGAGGGCAGCCAGCCAATAGGAATACATATTCATTCCTAACTGACCTGAAAAGTGTCAATTTGTATCATTTTCTGTTAGTGCGCACTAACTCCCGGTTAGTGCGCACTAACTCCCGTTAGTGCGCACTAACCCGATTAACGCTTTTTTAACGATAAATCGTTAGAATTCCTATTGTATCGTGTTCTTTAATGATTTAAGACGATTTTAAAATTATCGGAAGATAATTTTAATCGTTGAAAAACGATTCACATCCCTAGTAGCTATACTTGAGCACATAGTCACAGAACTGATCTGGCAGGGTTTGACTTGATTT
This sequence comes from Rhinatrema bivittatum, assembly GCF_901001135.1. NCBI lineage: Eukaryota > Metazoa > Chordata > Amphibia > Gymnophiona > Rhinatrematidae > Rhinatrema > Rhinatrema bivittatum. The sequence continues at coordinate 283,854,029 of NC_042618.1, read as the reverse complement.
AAGTAAGTCTGAAAACAGTACGGGCTTCAACTGGCCAATTGTAGGGATGCCCAATCCAGCCAGAGTTGATGTAATCTTAGCCAAGGCAGGGCTAGGATAACTTGATTAACGGAGGAAGTACATAAAACTGAATGGATTCTTGGTGTAGGACTCCTGAATTCATTCTAATAGGTTTAGTGATGTAGGAGATTTGGATCTCCAATGGTTGTCCTGATACTGATGAGATAGAGAGAGGAGTTTTTAATGGATCAGTAGGAATGTGATGAAGCTTAACCATATTCTCCTCAATAAAATTGTCGGCTTCCCCTGAATCTATGAAGGCCTAGAGATGAATAGTGTCTTCTCCCAAAGAGATAGTAACCAAATTAATATTTGTGAAGAGGGAATGGTGGGACCTAGGAAGGCCTCTCCTACCCGACCTAGGTCCAAGAGTTTCCCGACTTGTAGGGCATTTGTTAGCAAAATGTCCAGCTCTGGAACAGTATAGGCAGAGGTTTTTTAAACTCCTGCGATATCATTCCTCAGGCGAGAGTCAATACCTGTCAATTTGCATAGGTTCCTCAACTATGGGTTGAGGCTCCACCAGCCTGGGCGTTAGTAGTGGTTGTTGAAATGTGGGTGCTAGGCAGAATGGTCTTCAAACCGCTGCATGTTCTCGCGCCCTCTCCTGAAATCGTAGGTCCAGATGGATTGCCAGATGTATCAATTCCTCTAACGATTCAGGAGGTTCCCGGGCTGCTAGCTCGTCCTTTATGGGTTCCGACAATCCCTGTCGAAAAATTGCAGTAAGGCTATCCTCTCCCCAACAGAGTTCAGCCGCCAAAGTCTGAAATTGAATGGCATAGTCCCCCACCGAATGCGACCCTTGTCTGATCTGAAGTAAATCATTGGCTGCTGAAGTTGATCGTCCAGGCTCATCAAAGATGAGATGAAATTCTTTCAAGAATCTGTCCAGATTATTCAAAATAGGATCGTCTCTATCCCATAATGGTGATGCCCAGGTTAGAGCTGGACCCTCCAATAAGGACAAAATGAAGGAGACTTTAGTCTTGTCTGAAGGGAATAGTTAAGCTTGGAGTGAGAAGTGCATCCAACACTGATTTATGAAATCTCGACACTGCAGAGGAGTTCCATTAAAGCGAGGAGGTGGAAGGCTTAGGACAGCAGATGGTGGTGTGGCGGCAGATGCAATCCCCGCTGGAGTCAGTGCCAATGCATCCATGCGGGCAGCTAGCCATTCCAGAACTCCTGTTACCTGATCAAGAACTCCCTGTTGTTGTTGGATTCGAGAGACTAATCCTGGAATAGCTTGTAGGGCAGTTGGATCTACGGGTTCCATGACCTCGGCTGTTACAAACTTGATAGTGGAACCAAGGTAGACCACCTTACCTTGTTCAGTTGAGATACTCAGATGGTCCGAGAGGCAGTCCGGGTCAAGGCAGGCAGCAGACAAGAGAACCAAGGCAATGTAATCCAAAGGCAAGCAGCAAGGTAACAGGTCCAAAAGGCAGTCTGGGTCAAGGCAGACAGCAGAGAAGGGAACAAAGGCAATGTAATCCAAAGGCAGGCAGCAAGGCAACAGGTCCGAGAGGCAGTCCGGGTCAAGGCAACAAGCAGAGAAACAACAGGAATCCAACAGAGCTCCAGCACAAGCAAGCCTGTAGCCGAGGCAATGCTGTGCTGGAGAGCTCCCTTTAAATACATCATTTTCCCGTGCACCGCAGGAACTTCTGGCCGGCTGCTGATGTCAAAAGGGGACGGAGTCAACCTGCAAGTCTCACAGTGCCACGCCAAGTCGAGTGATGCAGTCGGGCAGTAACCCGGGAGCCTGCTGGAGCCTTGCTACAGGTAACATGCTCTTCTCCAATCACTCAGCACCACACCCGTTTCCAGGGATCTATTGAACAGGTTGTGCAGCAGACCCCCCAGCACATCTCTGAGCTCCCTCAGTATACTGGGATTCACCTTATCAGGCCCCATGGCTTTGTCTATTTTCAGTTTTTCTAGATCTTCCCATATGTTCTCTTCTGCAAATGGAGTTTTGTCTACTCCACCCCCCCCCCCCCCCCCCCTCCATTTTCTTGTTAACAAGCAATGGTCCTTCTACAGGATCCTCTTTATTGAACACTGAACTAAGTATTTGTTTAATATTTCTGCCATTTCTTCATCTCTCTCCACACATTGATCCTTTTCACCTTTCAATTTCACTATACTACTTCGGACTTTTCTCCTTTCTCTGATGTATCTGAAAAAGATTTTGTCACCTCGCTTTGCCTCTTTAGCAATCCTTTCTTCCACTTGACTTTTTGCTTTCTTGATTACTTTCTTCATCTCCCTCAATTTCACCAGATATTCTTCCTTGTGTTCCTCCCTTTGGGATCCTTTATATTTCTTGAATGCTGTTCGTTTTGCTTTTATTTTATAAGCCACCTCCTTTGAGAACCAGATAGCTTTCTTATTTCTCATGCATTTGTTTACTTTTCTAACATATAGATTAGTTGCCTTTGTAATTGTTCCTTTTAGTTTGGCCCACTGTTGTTCCATCTCTCTCATTTTCTCCCAGTCTTCTAGTTTTCCCTCCAAGTACTTCCCCATTTCAACAAAGTCCATATTTTTGAAATGCAAAATTCGGGTCTTTGTGTGACTTCTCTGAATCCTATTTGTAATATCAAACCATACCGTTTGATGATCACTGGTGCTGAGGTGGGGACGTTATCCCCGTTAGTAAGCACTAAATCGAGTAGAGTTCCATTACAATTTGTTTGATCAGAGCCCCTTGCAGGGCATCCACTATCTCTCTACTTCTGTTAGATTCTGCAGAAGCGATTCTCCAGTCTATGTTCGGCAGATTAAAATCTCTAACAATCACCACTTCTCCCTTCTTTCCCACATTTTGGATGTCTTCAACCAGATCTCTGTCTAGTTCTTCCATCAGATTCGAAGGGCTGTAAACCACTCCAGTAAAAATGGATGCACCATCATCTTTTTTTAGGACGGCCCATAATGCTTCTTCTTTACCCCATCTTCCTTGCAGCTCGGTTGCTTGGATATTGTTTTTGACATAAAGAGTTACTCCTCCCCCTTTTCTTTCCTCTCTGTCTTTCCTTAACAAGCTATATCCCAGTATGGCCGATTTGCAATCATGAAATTCCGTGAACCATGACAGCAACAATGTCCAAGTCCGCCTCCACCATTAGGGCTTACAGGTCTGGAATTTTATTGCCCAGACAACCTGTCTTTGTGCTCATACCTTTCCAGCTTTTCTCACTCAGGTTACTGCTTTTCTTGGACTTGTTTTGTGTCTTATTCAGATGACTTTTGTTATCCCCTTCACTCATTTCCTTTGTATTTGAATTTGGGGGTGACATTCTAATTTCCTTCTGCCACCCCCATTATCTAGTTTAAATGCTTTATGGCATAGGATTTGAATTTATCTCTTAGGATCCTTTTTCCTGCTACAGACAGATGTAAGCCATCTTTGACATAGAGCCTTTTACTGATCCATACATAGCCCCAGCCTCCAATATATCCAAAATGTTGTTCCTTACACCAAGTTTGAGCTGTGCACTGAAGTTTTCTATCTGGCTTACCCTCTCTTTCCCCTTTCCATGAACAGGTAAAATTTCTGAAAAGGCAATAGTGTTCACCATGGGAATAATCTGCTTCACCAGAGACTGGAAATCTCTCTGTACAACTTGGATGCTGTTTCTAGCAAGGTCATTACTTCCCAGATGGATGATAATATCAACCTTAGAGACTTTACATTCTTCTTTGATCACCTTGAGTATTTGAATAGCATTCCTACCGTCCGATGACCCTGGAAAGCTTTTAACTGTAGTGTTTCCCTCAAAAAGAGTTCCCAGATAAGTGCCTGTGATGACTGAGTCACCTAGCATAATGAGCTGTTCTTATGGTTATTGATTGATTGATTGATTGATTGATTGTATTATGGAATTTCTGCATGCATTGGGTTTCTGCTTTTTTTTTTCAGATACCACTTCAGTCTCTATCGCAAGAGCTTCTTCATTGTTTAATATTTTACATGCAATATGACAATTTAAATTACTGTTATCTGAGCAGTAAGGAACTACTATGTAATGGGAGATGAAGTAACTGAAGCTAATTATCTTGGAGTCCAGGGAAGACTATATAAGAAAAGTAAACTCAGGGGTGGGTGGGTAGATAGGGAGGGAACTAAACAGTTGAGATTACTTGCAGGAAAATTTTTATTTTTTTATTTTTTTCCCTTTTTTTTCTTAGATAGCTTGTAGCTGTCTTAGCCAGGAAACATAAAACACACAGTTTATGCCTTAATCTCACAAGTAAAAATAAAACCCCCACAAAGGCACAAAATTTTAACAAAACCCAAACAAGAAATATACTCAGCAATTATTTTCAGATGAAAGCTTGTAGCTGTCTCAGCCAGGAGGAAGAGCTGCAACCAATAGGGATGTGAATCGTGTCCTCGATCGTCTTAACGATCGATTTCGGCTGGGAGGGGGAGGGAATCGTATTGTTGCCGTTTGGGGGGGTAAAATATCGTGAAAAATCGTGAAAAATCGTGAAAAATCTAAAAATCTAAAAATCGCAAAACCGGCACATTAAAACCCCCTAAAACCCACCCCTGACCCTTTAAATTAAATCCCCCACCCTCCCGAACCCCCCCCAAATGAGTTAAATAACCTGCGGGTCCAGCGGCGGTCCGGAACAGCAGCGGTCCGGAACGGGCTCCTGCTCCTGAATCTTGTTGTCTTCAGCCGGCGCCATTTTCCAAAATGGCGCCGAAAAATGGCGGCGGCCATAGACGAACACGATTGGACGGCAGGAGGTCCTTCCGGACCCCCGCTGGATTTTTGGCAAGTCTCGTGGGGGTCAGGAGGCCCCCCACAAGCTGGCCAAAAGTTCCTGGAGGTCCAGCGGGGGTCAGGGAGCGATTTCCCGCCGCGAATCGTTTTCGTACGGAAAATGGCGCCGGCAGGAGATCGACTGCAGGAGGTCGTTCAGCGAGGGTTCCGGCGCCTCGCTGAACGACCTCCTGCAGTCGATCTCCTGCCGGCGCCATTTTCCGTACGAAAACGATTCGCGGCGGGAAATCGCTCCCTGACCCCCGCTGGACCTCCAGGAACTTTTGGCCAGCTTGTGGGGGGCCTCCTGACCCCCACGAGACTTGCCAAAAGTCCAGCGGGGGTCCGGAAGGACCTCCTGCCGTCCAATCGTGTTCGTCTATGGCCGCCGCCATTTTTCGGCGCCATTTTGGAAAATGGCGCCGGCTGAAGACAACAAGATTCAGGAGCAGGAGCCCGTTCCGGACCTCTGCCGTTCCGGACCGCCGCTGGACCCGCAGGTTATTTAACTCATTTGGGGGGGGTTCGGGAGGGTGGGGGATTTAATTTAAAGGGTCGGGGGTGGGTTTTAGGGGGTTTTAGTGTGCCGGCTCACGATTCTAACGATTTATAACGATAAATCGTTAGAATCTCTATTGTATTGTGTTCCATAACGGTTTAAGACGATATTAAAATTATCGGACGATAATTTTAATCGTCCTAAAATGATTCACATCCCTAGCAACCAATGGCTAATGGATGCTCCCAAATGCTGGTCTCGAGAGAGATAAACTCCTCAAGGCTCCCCTCCCCCTTCTCCCCAGCCACAATAGTAAAAACTATGGATCCTTTTTTTTTCAACACAAAACATTCACAGGAAACAAGAGAGAATAGGCCAAACTGTCTCAAGTTAGGAAACAAGGCAAGATAGGCCTGAGGGCCTCAAGGCAAGGCAAGAAACTAGAAGACTGAAAGATCACAAGGCTAGGCAAGGCAAGAAGGCCTGAAGGCCACATGGTAAGGCAAGAAAAAGGATCAGGTCATGGAGCCCAAAATGACACCATGAGAAGACAAGGAGAAACAAGCAAGGCTGGTTTACATAGGGCTGAAGCTGAGGCGTGGCAAGGGCAGAGAAGAAGAGTTTGACAAAAGTAATGATGAGGCATACTGAGGGCCTCTACTGGTGGGGAGGCATCATGAAGGTAAGATAAGGCTGTGTAGCAGGCAAAATCTTAACAGTGTAACTTGGAATAATGGCTCAGTAATCAAGTGAAGCAACATGCTGCAAGTATTATAGAGGCACTCATGATACTCAGAAAACCTTAAGCCATTACTCTTACTACCAAACTTTCGCACAGTGCTGCAATCCCTGATATTTGCAAGAACTGATTACTGTAATGCTTTACTACTTGGTTTACCCTACACTACAATAAGACCACTGCAAATATTACAAAACTCCGCAGCTAGAATACTCACTGGAAAAAGTAGAAAAGATCACATCATAGATACACTGGCCGAACTACATTGGCTACCCATAGAACAAAGAGTGATGTTCAAAGCTCTTTGCACAATACATAAGCTAATCCATGATGAAAAAGCAGAATAGCTGAACACAGCACATCGAGTACACATTCCACATAGAAATTTAAGATTGGCAAACAAAGCCCTCTTAACCATTCCTTCTGTGAAAACAGTAAGACTAGCCCAGGTTAGGGAACGCTCACTGTCCCTGGCAGGTCCCATATTATGGAACACAATGCCCCTTGATCTAAGACTTCAGAGAAATCATAAACTTGTCAAAACACACCTCAAAACCTGGCTTTTCACACAAGCCTTCAAGAAAGAGAACGACGCAAGCAAATAAATAAGGATAAGCCGACTTAGAGCACCCAGCTCACAACTTCCAGATTCTACCTGGAAATTATTTTATCCCTCATATAATTGTAGTCAAACTGATAGGTTGAATAGCAATAAAACATACATTCCCCCATGAGAATTTCATCAATGAAAATTCCACGTCATAAACCATATTATATTTAATGTCGTATTGTTACCGAATAATAATGACACCCTATATTTAAAGTATGATCTATATTTTCCTTGATATATGTGCCCTATTGTAAACCGTTATGATGGTAAATAACGTAATGACGGTATATAAAAACGTTTAAATAAATAAATAACCCAAATTGCCATTTTCCAAGAGACACATCTGAGTGAAGAAGAACATCGTAAATTGTGAAGGCACTGGGTAGAGTAGATTATTTTTGGTTCACACAAAGCTGAGATGGCAATATTGATTGGGATGGGGACCTCTTTTCAAGAAACAAATGATTGCAGATGCAGAAGGAAGATATTTAGAACTAGAGGGCACTTTGTACTGTCTATGCCCCTAACAACTATAAGCATGTTTTTTTCATAAGGATTGCTAGGTTACTATTAGCATATACAAATACAACCTTGATAATTGGAGGGGATTTTAATTATGTTCATGATGGTCAGTTTAATAAATTACCACCTACTCCAGCATCCAATACTTCAAAATTTAACAGTTTTTCATATTAATGTAACTGTTTAGATGTGACTGATGCATGGAGGGCCCTTCATCTTCTTGATAGGGAATTCACCCACATTTCCCAAGTGCACAACACACAATCTCACATTGATTATTTATTAATATGGCAAGAAGATTTTTCCTGGGTTATCAAAGCACAAATAGGTCCTTTGGAAGTGTCTGACTATGTGCCAGTCTGGCTTGATCTAGAAGGATATAACCCTTGGGTATGGCTAAAATTTAGTGATTTCCCAAATTCTTTTTACGAATCTAAAATTTTGAGAATACTTGGTGAAATGATGGGATGCATTTTTGATTCATAATGACACCCACCAGGACTCACCAGTTTTGTTCTGAGAAATGGCCAAAACTGTCTTTTGAGGAGACACTATTTCATATGTAGCCACATAAAGGAAGAGAAATACATAGTTCTGCTATACTGGCCCTTGAGAGACAATTACAGTCTGATAAACAGTGATATAAACAAATTCCAATGGGTATAAATAAAACAAAATTCTTAGTTAAGCAAAATATTCTAAATACACTTCTTCATCAACGGGATGCTGTGCTTGATGGACCCTTGGTCTGACCCAGCATGGCAATTTCTTATGTTCTTTATGTTCTTAATGGGCACAAAAGGGTCAGCTGTACTACAAATGCAAGTTTTTCCAATATGGAAATAAGATTGGCAGAAAGCTTGTGAACTTTTTTTTTTCTTATTTATACTTTATTAAATTTCTTAACATTTTCCAATGAAATAAGAATATTGTGAATTACATCAACATAGAATAGGCAATCTTATTACATAAGTCAAAAGAAAAAAAACCCATAATATCACCAAATACAGTCCACATTATGGGAAGCACAATCATTAAGCAATATTCAAGAAAATATCCAACTAATAATTCAGGAGATATATAATATTTTGCCAAACTAACTATCCAACTTGGAAGCTGCTATAACCCTATCCACCTTTATCTAGAAAAAAAGTTTCCAGATGACCAGGGTCTGAAAAATCAAATTTATTCTTTTGAAACACTTGCAGGGATATTTGAGGAAGAAAGTATCCCCTAAGTGTTGCGGTCTCCACCGCTTCCCCCCTGATTGCCATATTCAAGGCTCACCTTCTATGCCGGGAACGCCGCTCCCGCGGCTCTGCAGGGTCTATGGGGCGTCCGCCATTGCTGGGCCGTCTCTCTGCGGCCCCGCGAGCGCGCAAGGACGCGCGTTATGGACGCACGCTCACCGGAAGTCTGGCTCCGCCTGAGTTAACCATGCCACGCCCCAAGCCTGATTTAACCGGCGTTCATCGGGTTTCTCATTGCCTTGCAACGAGGGTCGCTACTGCTTGTAGTTCTTGGTTGCATCTCTGTTGTACTGCTTCCTGCCATTGACCGCTGCTCGTTCCTGACTCTGCTTCTGCCTGCCGCCTGCCACCGACCTCTGCTCGCTCCTGACTTCGCTTCTGCCTGCCGCCAGCCCCTGACCTCAGCGTGTACCCGACTCCGCCTCTGCCTGCAGCCTGCCACCGACTTCAGCTTGTGCCCGACTCTCCTCCTGTTTGCCACCAGCCTCCGACCCCGGTCTGTTCCCAGGACTGTTTCCATTGGCTGCCAGTTTGACTTGGGTTTCTTCTCCTGCTACTCTCTGCCAAGTCTGAGTCTCTACACGCTGCTGGCTCCCGTCCTGCCTTGTGCCGGTCATACTCCACGAGGTTACACAGACACCATTCCAGTTACCTGTCTGTCCTGCCCTCGCTGGGCCTACCTGCTCCCTGCCACTGGACTCTGTGACTTAACCTTTTCCCAGGCCTTTCCTAGAGACTGAGACCTTACTCCTGAGTCCCAAGGTTCTGGGACCCTACGGGCTCCTCCTGGGGGGTTCCCGGTTCCCGGGTGAAGACCTGTACCTGCGTCTCTTAAGTCCCAAGGTTCTGGGACCCTACGGGCTCCTCCTGGGGGGTTCCCAGGTGAAGACCTGTCCCTGTGTCTCTTAAGTCCCAAGGTTCTAGGACCCTACGGGCTCCTCCTGGGGGGTTCCTGGTTCCCGGGTGAAGATCTGTGCCTGAGACTCCGCCTCCTGAGCTACTCTACCCAGGGTGGTTCGGCTCAAGGGTCCACACCAGGACTGCAGCTTCCCAGACTGCAACACTAAGGTCAATACTCTCTGCCTCAATTAAAGAAACGGTTTCCTTCTAAGTTGCATACTCCTAGAAACATCTGGGAATATTTTGCACTAGTTGATCACAGAAAAGTAAACTTTTATTTTTAAAGTATTTTTGTAACACCAAATTCTTTTGCTGTTTAAACTAAAAGTCACTATTAAAGTGGCTCTAGTTTGAATATTATCTACTGAAGCGCGTATCTTATAAAATCCGGGGTCGGCGCACGCAAGGGGGTGCCTTGCGCATGCTGCCCGTTCCCTCCGAGGCCACTCTGAAATCGGAGCGGCCTCAGAGGGAACTTTCCTTCGACCTCCCCCCCACCTTCCCCTACCTAACCCACCCCCCCCCAGCCCTATCTACACCCCCCTACCTTTATCATGAAAGTTACGCCTGCCTGGGGCAGGTGTAACTCGTGTGCCCTGATCGGCTGATGCCGCGCGATTCCCCAGCCTGGGAGCGATTTCGGAGACCTCAGCCACACCCCTGAAATGCCCCTGGGCCGGCACCATGCCCCCCCGGAATGCCCCGAACATCGCACTGCCCCCCACCCAACATGCCCCCTAACAAAGCCCCGGGACTTATGCACGTCTCGGGGCTTGCGCGCACCACCAAGCCTATGCAAAATAGTCTCAGCGTGCGCAGGGGGGTTTTGAAAGGGTTACGCGCATAACTTAAGCATGTAAGCCTTTTAAAATCTACCCCAATATTTCCTTCACATATTTTTTAAATAATTCTTGTGCTGAAAGTAATCTAGTGGTAGGAAAGTTCAAGAGATGCAAATTTTTGCTTCTCATAGAATTTTCCAATCCTTCTATTTGTTTATATATAAACAGTGAATCTTTAATGAAAGTAGTTCCTGGTGACTGCAATGATGCAATTTGCCATGGCTGTAGCTGTATTTGAAGTTTCCAATTGTTCTAAACGTTTTCCATGGTTTTCTAATGTTTTCTTAGTTTCTAAAGCAAAATTGGTGGATTGGGACATGGATTGAGATAATCTTCTCTCCATTTTCATAACAGCTCTCCACACATCTGTCAAGGTAATAGCTTCAGGCTCAGTCACTTCTAGATTTAATTCAAGGGGCAAATTACTTGCACACATTCATCTGCCGCTTTAGCCTCTGATGCCTGATCCATTCAATTTTCCCCTCTGTTATTAATAGATGTTAAAGTCATCAGCTTTGGGGAAGTTTCAATCTCACTAACCCCATTGCTGCCAGAGGGTGGATTGGATATATGGCTCTGGGCAGGACTCACAGAAGCCCCTGATGAGAATGTAATATCTGGGATAACCTCTCTTGAGGTTTGACTCACCCTCCTTACTAGATGATCATCCATCCGTCCTCTCACTTCCTTTACCACGGGTGTAGAAGCCAAGATCTTTATTTTCCTCTTTCTCCCCATAGGTATGGAGAGAATCTTTTTTCCAAAATCTTTCCCAGGGGTGCGCCCCTTTGGCATGCGGCTTCGGCTTTGCACCTGCAGCTGTGCGCCACTGTGCTTTGAATTAAATAGCACAGCATTCACTCCCAGCTGACAACAAGAGGGAGGGGCAGGAGCTGGTTTGCCTGCTCTTCTGGGTTGTAGTCCTTCTCTTCCTTACACCTCGTAGTGTCAATCTCCAACAGTAAGGCTTCCAGAATGCTTGTGAACTTAACCAAAAATTGGGTGGGGCCTAAATATATTCCTGCCATGTGACATACTAAAGGCAAAATGGTCAACTTCGAAAAGGATATTTCAGAGATATTTTGGGAATACTACAAAAAACTTTATACAGGTACACTGAGTGAAGTAAATGATATCAGAAAAATTTTCCACTCTGTCACACTCCCAAACAACCTTTGATGCAATTAGAAACTTTGATCTTACCTATCCAACTATCTGAACTCTAGAGAATAATTAAAGATGCCAAATTAATGAAAGCTCCAGACCCAGATGGTCTCTCTGCGGAGTTATATAAAATATTGGCTACCAAAATTTATCTTCCCTTAGGGAACATGTTTGAACAATTAATTAATTTAGACCATTTTTCTTTTGTGCCTAATGAAATAACAATTGTAGTTTTACCTAAAAGTGGATGAGACCCGATGCTTCCAACCTCCTACAAACCAATCTTATTATTAAATTTTGATGCTAAGCTATTGGCCAAAATTATGGCAGACAGGTTGGCTGCAGTTCTACCCACATTAGTGGGTATGGATCAAGTGGGATTTGTAAAAGGCCACTGTTTTTCAATTAACGTGTGGCGTATTTTAGCTCCATTGCAAGCAGCAAGTGGATAAAGATACCATCCATGTTATTAAGCCTAGATGCGGAGAAAGCCTTTGATAGGCTGGAATGTGATTTTATGTTTGAAACTCTTACTGCTTTCAGAATAGAAGTTTTTTTGTTCAGGTGATCAAATCTCTTTATAAAGATCCAAAAGTTGCAGTGTTAGTTAATGTATTTTTATCCACAAAGATTAATCTAAGTAGAGGGACTAGGACCTCTGCTCCAAAAAATACGAGATAATCCAACAGTTAAAGGGGTGCCAGGGGGTACCTCTACCATGCATATTTTTAAGCTAGCCATCTTTGCAGATGATATTCTGTTCCATATTGCAGACCCAGCGTTTTCTATAAAAGCTCTGTTAGGAGAAATTTCCCATCTTGGTCAGTTGGCGAGTCGTAAAATCTATTTGGATAAATCTGAGGCTTTGCCAATACAGGAACAAGTCTGCCACTTATGGGGGGTCAAGTTTTCCAATGACGTGGGCTACAAATTCCTTTACATATCTGGGTATTAACTTACAAAAAGATCTTTCTCAATTATACAATGTCAATTTTCAAAAATCATGTAATACTACAAAAGCCTTACAGGTAGATTTTTAAAACGTTGCTCGCATGGAAAACAGAATGACGCACGTGGCCAGGCCTTGTACGTGCTGCACACATCGTCCAAAGGGGCCCGGCCATTCACATAACTCCCGTTACTTGCAGAGGTGCTGGGCCAAATGAAAGGGGCAGTCCGGGGAGAAGGGAGGGGCGGGGCTGGAGGCAGCCTTTTGCCACTGTACTGGAGAAGGGCTCGCTGAGTCGCCGGTGCACCCATGTTGCTACTGTTCCAAAGGAGCAGTAAGCAACAAAATAAAACCAAAAAAAGGTAAGACAAAGAGTTTAGTGGGTGGGGAGGAGAAGGGAAGGGTAAGGGAGAATAGGTAGGGGGTAGGGACCATTGCGTCACCTCTCGTAAATTAAAATTTTACCCGCCCTGTGCGTGAGAGTCCCAGACCTCGCACACATGCGCGCGTGGATGTTAAAATCTGCCACACATGTGCGCGCGTGTTATAAAATAGCCGTGTCCAAGTATGTGAGCCAGGAAGCACGCACACATGGACGCACATGCATAAGTTTAAAAATCTTCACCTTATTGTGGATGTGGACTGATTTCCCATTGTCTTTAGCAGATAAGATAAGTCTTTTCAAACAATAATTTTGTCAAAATGGCTGTATCTGTTTTAAATTACTGCATGCTATATGTTGAGAAGAGATCTATATAGGCTGGATAGCTGATATCTCTAGAAAAGAACCAAGACAAGACTCACTCTGTCTAAACTAATGGGTAAGTGGGAGAAGGGAGGGATAGGCTTAGATAATTTGAAATTATACCCATGTAGGAGATTGGCTTTTAGGTACCAGATATTATACCTCCACAGCTATGAAACAGGCTCTCCTTTCCCCTTTGAGCTCCAGATACATTTTACATATGCCATTTTCCATATTGCACTCTCAAGCTAAAAATAGCCCTCTAGCGATCCCATTGGGTACAACATGGCAATATTTGTCTTCTATGATATGCATAAAGAATGCAGTTTCCCAATTTTTTCCTTATATAGATAATAGAAATGTGATTAGATGTTATCGGCCCACAGTGGGGAATTTCATTTTCCCGCGGTTCGGGCTGATTTTTTCAGCCACCCCGAATTTCGGGGTTAGTGCGTGCTAACTCCCCGTTGGTGCACACTAACCCCGAAAAATGAATTTTCCCGAAATTTCGGGAAAATCCGCTTTGTTTTTCAGGGTGGCCGAACCAGGACAAATTAGGCAATTTCATTAAAACTGCCTAATTCGTCCTGGACGAATGCATATCCCTAATAGGGAATAGGTCTTTTTTGCCAGGGATTCATTCACTGTTTTTTCATAAGAACATAAGAACATAAGAAATTGCCATGCTGGGTCAGACCAAGGGTCCATCAAGCCCAGCATCCTGTTTCCAACAGAGGCCAAACCAGGCCACAAGAATCTGGCAATTACGCAAACACTAAGAAGATCCCATGCCACTGATGCAATTAATAGCAGTGGCTATTCCCTAAGTAAATGTGATTAATAGCCGATAATGGACTTCTCCTCCAAGAACTTATCCAAACCTTTTTTGAACCCAGCTATACTAACTGCACTAACAACATCCTCTGGCAACAAATTCCAGAGCTTTATTGTGCATTGAGTGAAAAAGAATTTTCTCCGATTAGTCTTAAATGTGCTACTTGCTAACTTCATGGAATGCCCCCTAGTCCTTCTATTATTCGAAAGTGTAAATAATCGATTCACATCTACCCAATCAAGACCTCTCATGATCTTAAAGACCTCTATCATATCCCCCCTCAGCAGTCTCTTCTCCAAGCTGAACAGCCCTAACCTCTTCAGCCTTTCCTCATAGGGGAGCTGTTCCATCCCCTTTATCATTTTGGTTGCACTTCTCTGTACCTTCTCCATCGCAACTATATCTTTTTTGAGATGCGGCGACCAGAATTGTACACAGTATTCCAAGTGCGGTCTCACCATGGAGCGATATAGAGGCATTATGACATTTTCCGTTTTATTAGCCATTCCCTTCCTAATAATTCCTAACATTCTGTTTGCTTTTTTGACTGCTGCAGCACACTGAGCCGATAGTTTTAAAATATTATCCACTATGATGCCTAGATCTTTTTCCTGGGTGGTAGCTCCTAATATGGAACCTAACATCGTGTAACTACAGCAAGGGTTATTTTTCCCCATATGCAACACCTTGCACTTGTCCACATTAAATTTCATCTGCCATTCAGATGCCCAATCTTCCAGTCTTGCAAGGTCTTCCTGTAATGTATCACAATCCGCTTGTGATTTAACTACTCTGAATAATTTTTTATAATCCGCAAATTTGATAACCTCACTTGTTGTATTCCTTTCCAGATCATTTATATATATATTGAAAAGCACCGGTCCAAATACAGATCCCTGAGGCACTCCACTGTTTACCCTTTTCCACTGAGAAAATTGACCATTTAATCCTACTCTCTGTTTGCTGTCTTTTAACCAGTTTGTAATCCACGAAAGGACATTGCCTTCTATCCCATGACTTTTTCGTTTTCTTAGAAGCCTCTCATGAGGGACTTTGACAAACGCCTTCTGAAAATCCAAATACACTACATCTACAGGTTCACCTTTATCCACATGTTTATTAACCCCTTCAAAAAAATGAAGCAGATTTGTGAGGCAAGACTTCCCTTGGGTAAATCTATGTTGACTGTCTTCCATTAAACCATGTCTTTCTATATGCTCTACGATTTTGATCTTGAGAATAATTTCCACTATTTTTCCCAGCACTGAAGTCATGCTCTCTGGTCTATAGTTGCCTGGATCGCCCCTGGGGCCTTTTTTAAATATTGGGGTTACATTGGCCACCCTCCAGTCTTCAGGTACATGGATGATTTTAATGATAGGTTACAAATTTTAAGTAATAGATCAGAAATTTCATTTTGGAGTTCCTTCAGTACCCTAGGATGTATACCATCTGGTCCAGGTGATTTGCTACTCTTTAGTTTGTCAATCTGGCCTGCTACATCTTCCAGGTTCAGAGTGATTTCGTTTAGTTCATCTGACTCATCACCCCTGAAAACCATCTCCGGAGCTGGTATCTCCACAACATCCTCATTAGTAAACACAGAAGCAAAGAATTCATTTAGTCTTTCTGAAATGGCCTTATCTTCCCCAAGAGCTCCTTTAACCCCTCTGTCATCTAATGGTCCAACCGACTCCCTCACAGGTTTCTTGCTTCGGATATATTTTAAAAAGTTTTTATTATGAGTTTTTGCCTCTATGGCCAACTTCAATTCAAATTCTCTCTTCGCCTGTCTTATCAATGTTTTATACTTAACCTGACAATGCTTATGTTTTATCCTATTTTCTTCAGATGGATCCTTCTTCCAATTTTTGAAGGATGTTTTTTTGGCTAAAATAGCCTCTTTCACCTCACCTTTTAACCATGACGGTAATCATTTTTCTTCCTTCCACCTTTCTTAATGTGTGGAATACATATGGACTGCGCCTCTAGGATTGTATTTTGAAACAATGTCCATGCTTGTTGAACACTTTTGACCTTTGCAGCTGCACCTTTCAGTTTTTTTCTATTTTCCTCACTTTATCAATATTTTCCTTTTGAAAGTTTGGTGTTTGAGCTGCAGATTTACTTATTGTCCCCCTTCCAGTTATTAGTTTAAATTTGATCATGTTATGATCACTGTTGCCAAGTGGCCCCACCACCATTATCTCTCTCACCAAATCCTGTGTTCCACTAAGAATTAAATCTAAAATAGCTCCCTCTCTTGTTGGTTCCTGAACCAATTGCTCCATGAAGCAGTCATTTATTACATCCAGGAACTTTATGTCTCTAGCAAGTCCTGATGTTACATTTACCCAGTCAATATTGGGGTAATTGAAATCTCCCATTATTATTGCACTGCCAAATTGGTTAGCTTCCCTGATTTCTCTAAGCATTTCATCACCTGTCTGACCATTTTGTCCAGGTGGACGGTAGTATACTCCTATCCTTATACTCTTACCTAACACACATGGGATTTCTACCCATATAGATTCTACTGAGCATTTAGTCTCTTGTATGATCATATAGGGATTGAAATGTATCTCACAATTTCTTGATGATAAGGGCACATAAAAAGATTTCAAACGTTAATGACTAAATATAACTTAGATTTAAACACCTACAGGCTAGAGTTAGATGACTGGCAACAGGAGAACAGAGTATTACTGTCAAACCTGTTGGATATCTCTAATCCCACTCAGTGCACTACCACTTTTCTGTATCATTTGTTGTTAGGAAAGGTAGATTTGAGGAATTATACTACAGTCCTGACTTCTTGAGAGCGAGAACTGAGAGTTCTTTTTATAGAGAAGCAATATGTCTGGATGTTTAAGAGAATACAAAATATGACATGTAATGTAACCCTCTGTGAGCTACAGTACAAATTCCTGATGCATTATTATATCTCTCAACACAAAGCGTTTATTATGAAAATTACTAATGAAGGTCAATGTAATAAAATCAGGCCGTTACAGGGACTCTAGGACATCACTCTTGGGATTGCTCGGGGATTATTCCATATTGGCAGTTAATAGTGAACATTTTTTTTAAATTTATACTTTATTAATTTTCATTAAACATTTTTAACAAAAATTACAGGCAATTGAAAATAAACAGTTGACATTTCTTACATAATTATAACAAATAATCCATAGTAGCTACTTTCAAAATCCATAATTGGGAGAAGTTCAAATAAACATATTTATTTATTCAAGTGAAATTTATTTTTACAGTAACTGGAGTCATGTTACATTTTACAACTAAAGTACTCCTGCACTCCGGCCGTCCGATGCCACTACTCAAAATGGCGCCGATAGCCTTTGCCCATACTATGTCACAGGGGCTACTGGTGCCATTGGTCAGCCCCTGTCACATGGTAGGAGCACAAGATGGCGCCAATGGCCATGTGACAGGGGCTGACCAATGGCACCAGTAGCCCCTGTGACAAAGGCTATTGGTGCCATGATGAAACCGGCACTGAGGGTGTGAGTACAGGGGATGGATCCCGGACCCCCCGCTGGACCACCAGGGAGTTTTGGTAAGACTTGGAGGGGGTCAGGAGGGTGGGGGGTTGTAGTTAATTTGAATTTTAGCTGGCACACGAATAGAAATCGCCGTATTAACGCATCGGGGTGCCATACGGCCGAATGCAACATATCTGCTCCCCGACGAATCCGAATCACGAATGCAATGTATGGCGTCCCTCTGCACATCCCTAGTATCAACATTCCTGAAAGTTTCACACCTCTTAATTCAATCTTTTGAAGAAAGCCGCAGGGTGCCTGCCTGCCTTCAGTCTCAGCTCCATCTCTGCTTTTGCTTCAGCCCTTCTCCTCCCAAACAACCTGTAGCGAACCTTTTTCTGTTGTTCTCCCCACCCCCATTTTTTCTGTCCTGAAGGTAAGGGAGAAGTGAAATTAAAGTGGACAGAAATAGCAGTCAGAATGTTTGATCCCTTAATGACCTCTTATTAGGCCATTATTTTAAGTAGTAGCATAGTAACATAAGAAAAATGGAAAGTAAAGACCAAATGGTCCATCCAATCTGCCTAGCAAGTTGCTCATTGTAATAACTGCAGTCTGTGCACATTGGGGTAGATTTTCAAAGGGTTGCGCGTGTAAGATACATGCGCAACCCCCGAAAACCTACCCCTGCCTCCCCCTGCGTGCGCCAAGCCTATCTTGCCATAGGTTCGACGGCGCGCGCAAGCTCCGGGATGCGTGTAAGCCCCGGGGCTTGAAAAAAATGGGTGTTCCAGGGTTGGGGCCATGGGCAGGGCGCCAGCCCAGGGGCATTCCGGGGGCAGGACCGAGGCCTCCGGAACAGCCACCGGGCCGGGGGATGGAGAGCCAGCGTGCGCAAGTTACGCCTCCCCGGAGGCAGGCATAACATCTTCAATAAAGGTCAGTGGGGGGTTTTAGTTAGGGCTGGGGGGCGGGTTAGATACGGGAAGGGAGAGGAAGGTGCGGGGGGGAGGGGGCGGAAGGAAAGTTCCCTCCAAGGCCGCTCTGATTTCGGAGCAGCCTTGGAGCGGCCTTGAAGGGAATGGAGGCAGGCTGCTCGGCTCAGCGCATGCACCCCCCTGCCCGCGCCGACCCTGGATTTTATAACGTGCGCGCGGCAGTGCGCGCATGTTATAAAATCAGGCATAGATTTGTTCACGCCGGGTTGCGCGAACAAATCTATGCCCACGCACATGTTATAAAATCTGGCCCATTATCTCCATGCCTTCTGGTAAGGGTAGTAACTGCAACTCCACACAGGTTACCTCCATGCTCCCCTTTTTTCATTTCCAACATCTAGTATTTAGGGATCCGCAGTGTCTATTCCATGCCCTTTTGAGGTCATATACCATTTTTGTCCTTATCACTTCTTCTGGGAGGGCATTCCAGGCATCCTCTATCCTTTCTGTGAAATATTTCCTGATATTGGTTCTCAGTCTTATTGCTGGTCATTCACTAATGACCATTAAACACCTAGTTATCAAATTTAAAAAAACATAATTTAAAAAAAGACATGTAATAAATATACTTAAAAACTGCAATCAAAGTTAAGAACCCTTAAACGGAAACATACTGTTATGTTGCAGCTCATGTGGGCAGCCCACACGAACCAGCTCACTCACCTTTGTTGCCAGCCTGGGGAATGCTGCCAGACCTTGTGGCAGGATGTACGCCCAGGTTCAGTACTGCATAACTTTACTTCTGCTATGGAGGAAGTGTAAGTTAAAAAAAACCAAACAATCATCTGTGAGTGGTTTGAGGGGTCTGGTGTAACTGTGGGGAGTGCAGGCTAAAGAACCAGGGCGGGTTTGAGGATATAGCTCTCTGTAAAAATTCCAATGCCTAATTCATAATATTTCCGTGTTTAATGTATACCTTTTTTATTAACTGTGCACTGTTGATTGTTTACTGTTCTATGTACACCATGTATATGGTAATTCTAATGCTGGTTATCTGTAAACCGAAGCGATATGTACTAGTACATGATCTTCGGTATATAAAAGTCTTTAAATAAATAATAAATAGACTGAGCAAACTGGTGGAAGAAGTGGTGAAACTAGTCAAAGCGTGGATGAACCTACTAGCTACAGACTAATCTCAAGTTTGTTATCATTGGGTAAGATATTGGAAAAGACTTCAGTTAAAGGACTTTCTCCAAGATCACAAGATTTTGCATGATAACCAATGTGGTTTTCATGAGAATTATAGTATGGAAACCATGTTTCCTCTTTACTTCATCATTTACTTGGCTTCCAGTTGAACAAAGGGTAAAGTTTAACATTTTAATTTTAATTTTCCTAGCGTGTAGCAGATGGACTCAGGACCATTGGGTAAAGTGTACTCCTGATAGCAGTTGGAGACGGATCAGATTTCAATCTGACGTCAGCCCTAATACATATACCCCTGCAGGAAGTGCAGCTCTTCAGTATTTTCCGTCTCCATAGCAGTTAGGGACTCTATGCACGCTAGCACAGCGTTAGAGTAAATTTTACCAAAGAAATCCAAATTAAGAAGAAATCTTACCTCTACAGACGAGCCCCACTCTCCTGTGGTGACACCCGTTGGGTCCCTCCCCCAGTCGAGATTCCCGAGGTGATTTCCGCGATCCCTAGGAGGTAAGCCTCGGTCCGGCGGCCGACCTCGGCAGGGACCTAGCCCCTGACATCGGGTGAGGCTGAGAGGCAGCGGGTGCAACCTCGAGCGCAGTGGTGAAGGTATTTTCCCTCTCCCCCCGCAACCGGAGACTGCCCGGAACAAAACTGGGAAGCACCAGGACAAGGTAAGATAGAAATTTATTTAAAAGTCTCTGGTCTCCGAAGCTCGAGGAGACGCACAGGTCACCAGCCGGGACCAGTGCCACCGGGTTGATCGGCCCTAGCAGGGTTAGACCCCGGTCAGATCCGAGGGTCCTCCCATGTGGATACCCTACGAGGTGGTCGCCATATTGTCTGCGTGATCGCCATCACCATTTTGGCCCTATTCGCCGCCCTGTCCACCATCTCGATCCGTGCGCACAGAGGCGAGCCGTGCACACACATACCTTGTGCGCACAATGTCGCGCGCACAAATACTGGGCGCACAAGTGAAACGCATAGCCACGCGCTCACTGTTCTGGGCGCATAATTTTTACCCGTGCACACAACAGCGTGCACATATCTCTGCACACGCGCACCAACCTACGCATGCAACTTCGACGCACACTGGAGCACACAACTGTATTGTACGCGCACAAGCCATGGCACCACCTGAAAATAAGCTGTAAGCTCAGGGCCTTTGCCCAGCATGCCACATTACAGCTGCACAGCATGAGGAGGCCACAGCCCTGTGTATACAGTGCAAAGAAGCCCTAGGGGACCCAACTCATGGCCCTCCCCAGCCGGTACCGGACCCCAGCCTCTCAAGCAGTACGCCGGACCTAGCATCACTCAGCAGGACCCCCCCTCAAATGGGGCTCCCCAGGGACACAGCACCCCCTAGTCTAGACCCAGCTTCTATCTCCTGGGTGGAATTCTTCAAAGGTCTGCATACCTTCGTCCACATGAAACTGGGGCCTCCTACAATGCAGTCACAGGCCCCACCAGAGGACCTCAACATGCCAGGACCCTCTATGCCCAGGGAAGTGATCCCACCACCCAGAAGCCCCACCTTCAGGGACACAGACAGAATCCCTGGAGGAAGGGGAACTCCCTCCAGGGACAGAACCCCACCGAACCATGAGATGCTTCTTCACTAAGGACAAGCTTCCAGACCTGGTCACACGCAGCTTAAAAGAGCTTGCCATCCCGGGCACAAGTGCTTTGGGGGAACCTAAGACGAACCCACTTATGGAGAGACTTCATCAGACCTCCCGCCATTTCCCACTATTACAAGCCGTCCAGCAACTAAGTGACCTAGAATGGGATGCCCCAGAAACCACGTTCAAAGGGGGGCGGGCTCTGGCAGCCATGTACCCTCTGGACCCAGCCACCAAAGATCTCCTGGCATCTCCGAAAGTGGATGCCATGGTCTGCGCGGTCTTGAAGCACACTACTATCTCGGTGGAGGGAGGAGCAGCACTCAAAGATGCTCAAGACAGACATCTGGAATCTATCCTCAAACAGTCCTTTGACATCTCCACTATGTCTTTACAGATTGCGGCCTGCTGTGCCATGGTGACACGTGCCTGCTTAGCACAGACCAGGAACAACACTCCTGGGGAAGCCCTGGAACCAGCTGTATCATTCCTCGCAGACGCCGCTTTGGATCTCGTACGCACAGCAGCTAGAGGAGTCTCATCCACCGTGGTGGCCAGAAGACAAATCTGGCTCTGAAACTGGTCAGTCAACGCATCCTCCAAAACAAGACTCACAAGGATGCATTTCAAGGGAACACTCCTGTTCGGAAGCGAACTAGAGAAACTAGCCAACAAGTGGGGCGAGTCCCCACTGCCTCGGCTACCGGAGGACAGGAATAAGAGAAACCAGCGATCCTTCCCTTGGACCTCCAGGGGCAGAGGATCACAGCGCTTCAACCCATATAGAAACTCATATCAAGCGGCCCGCCCCGCAGGCCGAAGCCAGTCCTTTCGGAACAAGCTCAATAAAAGGGGAGCCAGCTTAGGCCCACGCCCCAGCCGCACCCCACAATGAAAATCAGCCCACCCATCCAAAGGAAGAAGCCATAGGGGGCAGACTGGCCCTATTCTACCAAAGATGGGTTGAGATAACTTCGGACAAGTGGGTCCTATCCATCATTCGAGAGGGATATTACCTGGATTTCCACCACCTCCCTCCAGACAAGTTTGTGGAATCTCCCTGTCACGACCCTTCCAAGAGAATGGCAGTGGAAGCTACACTGACCAGATTACTAGCCTTAGAGGCTATAATACCGGTGCCTCCACAAAAAATAAATACTGGCCATTATTCCATCTATTTTATCGTTCCCAAGAAGGAAGAAACGTTCAGACCTATCCTGGACCTCAAGGCGGTCAACCATCACCTGAAGACTCCTCGCTTCTGCAGGGAAACCATACTCTTGGTAATAAGGGTGATACAACTGGGAGAATTCCTTACCTCCCTGGATCTGTCGGAAGCCTACCTACACAATCTGATCCATCAAGATCATCAGCGTTTTCTACGCTTCTCGATCCTGGACCGTCACTACCAGTTCCTGGCACTACCTTTCGGGTTAGCCACTGCACCCTGGACGTTCACCAAGATCATAGTGGTGGTGGCAGCAACACTGAGGAAGGAAGGAATCCGCGTGCACCCTTATCTAGATGATTGGCTGATCAGAGCAAAATCCCCAGAGGAAAGCCACCAGGCAACCAACAGAGTCAAAACTCTACTGGAGAGTCTCGGGTGGGTGGTCAACACAAACAAGAGCTGCCTGCAGCTTTCCCAATCTCTAGAATACTTGGGAGTCCGGTTCGACACCAAACAAGACAAGGTCATCCTGACACCGACAAGGAGATCAAAACTGATGACCCAGTTACAAACCCTGTTGAGCGAACTTCGCCCACAGCATGGGATTACCTAGAAGTTCTTGGCCTCATGGTATCCACACTGGAAGTAGTCCCATGGGCATGAGCTCACATGAGACCCCTACAACACTCACTACTATTATGATGGAATCCACTGTCCCAGAACTACACTGTACGGCTTCAGCTCCCAGATAGAGTTCAGGCCCAAATACGATGGTCGCTACAAGAAGCCCACCTGAGCCAGGGAACGAGACTATCCTCCCCAACCTCGATCCTACTCACCACGGATGCCAGCCTATGAGGATGGGGAGCACACTGCCAGGAGCTAACTGCCCAAGGGCGATGGAACGAAGAAGAGTCGGGATGGAATATCAATCGCCTAGAAGCCTGGGCAGTCAGACTAGCCTGCCTAAGGTTCGGTCACAGACTCCGAGTCAAAGCGGTCAGAGTAATGTCGGACAATGCCACAACAGTGGCCTACATCAACCATCAGGGAGGAACCAGAAGCCAACAGGTGTCTCTGGAAATAGACCCCCTAATGTCATGGGCGGAAGTGAATCTTCAAGAGATTTCGGCCATCCACATTGCCAGCAAAGACAATGTCGCAGTGGACTACCTCAGCAGAGAAAGTCTAGATCCAGGAGAATGGAAACTGTCAACCACAGCATTCCAATTGATAGTAAACCATTGGGGAACACCAAACATGGACCTCCTGGCAAACCGGTCCAACGCCCAGGTACCCAGTTTCTTCAGCCGCAGGCGGGAACCACAGTCCCAGGGAATCGATGCCCTGGTACAGACCTGGCCACAGGAGACTCTGTTATAAACCTTCCTGCTGTGGCCCCTATTGGGCGCGATCATCCACAAGATAGAACACCACAGGGGGCCAGTACTTCTAGTGGCCCCAGACTGACCAAGAAGACCGTGATAAGCAGACATGCGAAGACTGCTGGCAGGGAACCCCCTGCCACTACTTCCACACAGAGACCTGCTCCACAGGGACCGATCTTCCACGAGGATCCAGCTTGATTCTCTTTTATGGTCTGGCCATTGAGAGGACTCGCCTAAGAAGGAGAGGATACTCGGGGGCAGTAATTGACACCCTACTCCGAGCACGCAAGTTCTCCACATCCCTAACATACATAAAGATTTGGAGAGTATTCGCATCCTGGTGCGAGGACCACAACATC
Source organism: Rhinatrema bivittatum (assembly GCF_901001135.1). Taxonomy (NCBI): domain Eukaryota; kingdom Metazoa; phylum Chordata; class Amphibia; order Gymnophiona; family Rhinatrematidae; genus Rhinatrema; species Rhinatrema bivittatum. The sequence goes on along the minus strand of NC_042618.1, from coordinate 283,829,937 downwards.
ATACCACACTCAGTCAAAATTCCTGCAATTTTGGAATTCCTACAGAATGGACTACAGAAGGGATTGTCCCTCAACTCCATCAAGGTACAGGTGGCTGCCTTGTCATGCTACGGAACCAAGAGTGAGAGCGGCAACATAGCCTCTCACCCGGATGTCTCCCGCTTCCTGAAAGGAGTCAAGCACATCCGAACACCCCTAAAGTGTCCGGTGCCTCTTTGGAACCTTAACCTGGTCCTAGATTTCCTAGCAGGAACCTTCTTCAGACCTCTACACGGCCTGTCTCTCTCCGACTATTAACATTGAAGACAGCCTTCCTGCTGGCAGTCTGTTCAGCCCGTTGTATAGCCGAGCTACAAGCACTGTCCTGCCGAAAGCCATTCCTCAGACTCACCCCAGGAACCATCCAGTTACACACAGTTCCGTTGTTCCTCCCCAAAGTGGTGTCTCACTTCCATCTCAACCAAACCATCTTGCTACCATCGCCAGATGAGCATAAGATTTCAGAAGAGGCTCGAAGTCCACGCCATCTCAACGTCGGCAGACTCCTAGCCCGATACCTGGAAAGGTCGGAATCCATTCGAAAGACGGACCATCTATTTGTCCTTCACAGCGGGAAGAAGCAGGGGGAAGTGGCCTCGTGAGCAACCATAGCCCACTGGATCAAAGAAGTCATCAAGGCGGCCAACATGGAAGCAGGCAAGCCACCGCCTTTACAAGTCAAGGCCCATTCTACTAGAGCCCAGGCAGTATCCTGGGCGGAAAACAAGATGCTGTCACCCACCGAGATCTGCAGGGCGGCGACATGGTCCTCCATCCACACCTTCTCCAGGTTTTACCGCCTGGATGTTCAGGCTAGGGAAGACATAGCATTTGCAAGGAGAGTACTAAGTGGGCCACGGGCAGGCTCCCACCCAGTTCGGGAGTAGCCTTTATACATCCCATTGGTCCTGAGTCAATCTGCTCCACGCTAGGAAATGGAGAAATTACTTACCTGATAATTTCATTTTCCTTAGTGTAGACAGATGGACTCAGCATCCCACCCACGGCTGCCGTTACTCATGGAATTCTCGGGGGACATCCCCGGGAGCGAGTGATTCAAGGGTAAGCCATGCTTTCCTTCATCTAGGACACCCATCCTACAGGGTGTCGAAGTTTCTCGGTTGAGGGCACTGATGGTCTCCAGCTATAGCCAATTCAACCAGTTCAAATTAATCAAGTTAACCAAGTTATCAAATTAATCAAGTTATTTAAGTTATAAGTTTATCAAGTTATTCAAATTATTCAGTCATACATATATCCACAATGCTTTTCGAGGAGAATACTGAAGAGCTGCACTTCCTGCAGGGGTATATGTACTAGGGCTGATGTCAGATTGAAATCTGATCTGTCTCCAACTGCTATCAGGAGTACACTATACCCATTGGTCCTGAGTCCATCTGTCTACACTAAGGAAAATGAAATTATCAGGTAAGTAATTTCTCCATTTTCAATCGCTGCAAGATTCTGCAACAAAGTTTTTGAAAGACCTTTTTAAAGTTTATGTACTAAATAGATTTATGCTGTTGCAAACTGGGAGGTGGACCCTTGGGCCGGCCTGGAGGAACCGGGAGCTCCGCTGAAGAAGATAGGCCGGGAGGCGGAACCAAGACTGAAGCACAGGAGAAGCCTTCACCCTGGAGATCAGAGATCCCCCCAGGAGGAGCCTGTAAGGATCTGGACCTCTGGGACTTAGGTGACTACTACGAGATGAGTGATGGAAGCGAGGTTTTTCACCCTGGAAGCCCAAGATCCCCCCAGGAGGAGCCCGTAGGGATCTGGACCGCTGGGACTTAGGAGACAACAGCGAGACGAGTCGAGAAGAAGATCCAGGGGTCAAGGCAGGTGGCAGGCACGGAACGTCAGGAGCAGGCCGGGGTCAAGAACCAGAAAACCCACTGAGGGGGAGGATCAGCAGAAGCTGGAGCTGGAACTGGAACAGCAGGAGCGGAAGGCAGGATCAGCAGGAACGGATGGCAGGATCAGCAGGAACGGATGGCAGGAACAAGGAAGGCAACTAGACACTCCAAGGAGAGACCTCGTTGCAAGGCAGTGTTTAGCAGTCAGACACCAGCTTAAATACTCTGCCGGCATCTGACGTCATTCAGGGGGCTGTCCAGCACTTTCGGGTGCTGGACCTTTAAGAGGCTCTTCCTTCATGCGCGCATAGCACAGAGGGGGTGAAGTCAGCATCGGGCCTCGGCGGCATGTCCCTCATGGAGACGCCGCTGCCATGCGGCCTAGAAGGCCCGGAACCCCTCGGCTCTCGGTGCGGCCCGGAGCGGAGGTAAGCGGGCAAGGACCTGGTCACTAGGGTGGCGACTGGGGCCGCAACAGATGCAGTCTGGTGATAAATACTTTTTGGAATTACCACCAGTGAAATCAGTGCATTTGCAGGAGATGTGACAGCGCTGTGTTTCAATCAGTGAGGTAATGCGATGGAATAGTTTGGCTACAGAATTACATGCTATTTCAGATTATAAAATCTTTCAGAAGGTTTTAAAAACTTTTTTCTTCCAAGAAACATTTTAGCATTTGCTATTTTAAGTGATGAAGCGATGACTGGATATTGTGATTTTATACCTGTTTTATTTTAGATTATTTGATGTATTGTTTATATTGTGCTGTGCTCTGCTTAGCCTGACGTATGTTATTATAGGTGGAATATATTGTAAATGTTTTAAAATAGATTAATAAATAAATAAATAATACAATTTTGCATAATTACTGGTGGGCGAATACTAAGGAAATTAACTGCAATAGCTTTAACTATAAAAAGGGAGGTTAAAATACAATGAGGAAATTTGTTAAAAAGAAATTGAAAGAAGCAATCCAGAAGTTTAAAAACTTGCAGGAGGCATGGATGATGTTTAAAATTACCATCTTTGAGTCCTATATTAAATGTATTCTTTGTATTAATAAAGGCTGAAGGAAGATCAAATGACTGCTAGTGTGGTTTAATAGTGAGGTGAAAAAGGCAATTAAAGCCAAAAGGGTATCATTCAAAAAATGGAAAGCAAACCCAATTGAGAAAAGTAGGGAAGAATATAAGAGGTGCAATTTAGATGTAAAAAAGCAATAAGCGCACTAATGTATAGATTCAACAAATTGCTATAAATGCTGTGGGAATATCGCGCATTAGTGGCTGTGATAAAAAAGGGGCATAGTTATGCAAACTTTAGAGATGTGCATAGAGTAGCAAAAAAACATTCCACACGATCATTTTTTTTATCATGGAACGGCTTATGACGGTATGCAATGCATTAGTGCGGCGCGTCCCCAAACCGAGAGATATGCACTCGATTTGGTCCGATGCATGCAGAACATTTCATTTTAAAAACCGCCAGAGTACATGCACATCTCCCGTTGTACATACATTTATTTATTTATTTATTTATTTATTTATTTATTTGACGAGTTTTATATACCGTCATTCGGTTTCGCCATCACAATGGTTTACAAAGTTTTGATGTTTAACAGCGTGTCCAAAAATTCATATATTTGTTAACATAGTTATCTTAGTCGTTCTAACCATAGTTTGGTTGTTAAATTGTTCAGGTTAACTTATGTGCTTTGAATTGGTTCTGTATGTTTATATGAGCCGGTAGGGAGGGAAGTTGTAGCATAGAGTCATAGGGTGTTTTGGTAGGCTTTGGTGAACATCCAAGTTTTTAGTTCTTTTTTGAAGGTTTTTAAATTTTGTTGAGTTATCAGTTCGGTTGGGAGGGAGTTCCATAGCTCGGGGCTTCCTAGGGATATGGCTCTCTTCTGAGTTGAGGTAAGTTTGTGACGAGCGGGTGGGATTTTTAATAGACCTTTGTTAGCTGAACGGAGATTTCGGTTTGTTGAGTGGAGTTTTATGGATGCACGTAGCCAATTTGTTTGTTTTTCATAAATTATTATTTTGTGTATCATGGATAGTATTTTGTAGTCCATCTGTGAAAAGTAGGGAAAAAGGGAGGGAGGAGACCAATAGATGTGCGCAAAAAACTTAAGCACACAGGTGCATGCCAGGGTCCCCTACCACATTACTTTACTACTGCTATGGATGGCGTGTAAGTCCTAAAAGAAAAAGAAATAGGCTAGTAAGTGGGCTATTATGGGGTGGGGCTAACAGAGGGAAAGGAACTCATATAAACTAGGGGAGGTAGGAAGTCCTATCCCTAGCCTGTATGAACTGGGAACAAACTGGTGAAACTGGCGATGGTGATGGCGTCGGCACCCTTCTCTTTTAAAATCCCCCCACTTATGTAGTGAAAGTGAGATTTGTGCGCACATGTGTTCATCAATTAGAAATAGCTGTCAATGGACCTGCATGCACAAGGGAGGTCATTTCACAATATGTGCACGTAGGTGTGCACACTCTGTAAAATGCACATATGTAGACACTGCCAATTGTGCATGCAGATACACACGTATGTATGTGCACACCTACGTGCACATGTGCGCGCATGCTCACACATGCACACTTCTGCGAGGGCGCAACTTTCTGTCATTCCCAAGCCTGCTGCTTCACGATACTTCCACCAGTGTGCCAGCCCAATTTTACCACCAGAGATGTCACCTGCTTGGTGTTCCTGATGGTAGCCAATGAGGATAGCCTCTTTCTGTGCACTGGTGTGAGGTGCAATTTCTGATGAATCAAGTAGGCATAAAAAGACCTGAGGGACAAATTCAATCATGTAGCCTCCCACCCACATGGGGTAAGTGGTGTATGGTGTGGCAGAAGAGACTGGGGGTGGGGTAAGTGGTACATGGGGGGGCATTACGGGCTGGGGATGGGGATGGGTAGGCGGCGCATGTGGGAGGGCCAGTAGGAACTTGATAAGTGCCTCAGGGAAGCCCTAACTTGCCAGAATTGTTCAAAATTTAGCACCTGAGTAAACATGTTTGCCTGTATAATGTGATAAATACAGGCAAACATATATATATGACATTATACAGGCAAACATGTTTACTCAGGTGCTATATTTTGGACAATTCTGGCCTTAATATTTATATATACATAGATAGATAGAAATGACGGCAGAAGAAAACCAAACAGACCATCCAGTCTGCCCAGCAAGCTTTCGCACTTTTTTTTTCTCTCTCTCTCACATACATATCTGTTTCTCTTGGCTCTTAGTAACCTTTTTTATTCTATTTCCCTTCCACCCCCGCCATTAATGTAGAGAGCAGTGTAGGAACTGCATCTAAGTGAAATAGCTTAAATAGTTAGGGGTATTAACCACTGCAATAAGCAAGCTACACCCATGCTTATCTGTTTATCCAGACTATGTAATTCAGTCCTTGTTGGTTGTTGCCTGAATATAGATCCACCTTATATAGCCAGTCACACATTATTAGGGCCTGTTGTATGATTTTTCATACTCCTCAAAGATATCCTAATGGATATTCCCGCTGCCTGCACTGCACAGCTACCTTAATAGTGACCTAGGGTACTAGGGCCCTTTATGCAGGCTGCCTATGTAAGAATACTTTTGGGTCAGGTGCCATCGCATCACTTCTAGGTACAGTAATGGAGTGCAAAGAGCCATGCTACCCATTACAGACATCAGTAGGATACTTTATGACATACCATTATGCAAGTCCCTGTTACAGTTATAGTGCAGGCAGCTTTTTCATCCTATTTCTTCCTATAGATTGAGGATGTCAAAAAGAAGGCCCGGTAGTTGTGCCTACAGAAGAGGAGGTGGATGGACCAGATGCGTGCTCTGCGGGCTGGGGCTGGAGGTAAGTTCCTCTCTAGCCATATTCATCTGGTCTGTATAGGTCCTGTTTTCATCAGCATACACACACATGAGCCTATTGCTCAGCATGACCATACTTCTGCTTTCAGCTAACAAGAATCCTCATTCATACATGCTTATATCCAGAATGCTGTCAGGGTCACAGGGAGCACTGTCATGAAGTGTTAATTGAAAGGTACCCTCTGATCTAGCTGGGAAACCATCAGTTTCTTCTCAAAGACTTAAACATTTCTTTGCATGCAAATGATATGGGTGCTATTCAACACAGCAGATATGTATAGCTTCATAGCCTAAGATGCCTTGCTATTTAGGCCACTACCCATCACTTCAAACCTTGTGACAGAGTCAAACACACAGCCAGCTGAAAAAGTATTCTGAATGTCCAAGGATTTATCTATCGGTTAGGCACCACATTTAGGATGTCATAACCTCATACCTATTCACTTTTCCCTTACCCTACGCCTTCTCAACTAGAGCAATACCATCTAACAAAATGGAAGCACATGACATATTATTGCTGTTCTCTTCACAGTTGAGAATTTGTTGCCGGTGGCGGAGGAGGAGGAAGAGGAGGAGGAGCCAGAGGAAGCTGCCGGCGACACCCCTGCCCCAGCTCCCACTGAAGCATCTGGAGGTGGGGGTCCACCAACACCAGGAGGAGACACGCCCCAGGCCATTGCACCCTCTCACCCTCTCCCCTTTTGGACCAGGGTAGTAGGGATGCTGAGACCCAGACTGACCAGCCTTTGCTAGCTGAGGAATGCCCACATCACCCTCTGCCTCTTGTTTCTCAGCAATATATATATATATATAACAACTAACCTCGTTGCCTTGTGCAATACCACTGCAACCAAATACATAACAAGGGAACTGCTCGTTATGAGGATATTTGTGCGGGTGCCGGCCCTGAAGCAGCCTTGTGTTCTGACTGTTTCTCAGCAGCAGTTTACACAGGCCACGCAGATGATGGTGGAGTAGCTGAGAGTGATACGTGCAGTTCTTGGGGGTATTGCCAAAGAATCTGCATGCCAAACCAAGGTCTAGTGGTGCCAGAGCTTGGTACTAATGGCTTTGGCTTGGCGCATGGGAGTTTTCGACAATGCCCCTAAATCTGCAGCCTCTGGCCTCCCTACTGCCCCACCCCTTTTTTAAATTTCTTATATTTACATTTGGTCCCTAGTTTTTCCCACCCCTATCTGATTTTCTTTTAATATTTTAAATAAAAAAATATAAATAGTTTTAAAAAATCTGGTTATATGTGTGTGTCCTTTCTTTTGTAGGGCTTGATTAATAGTGTTTAACAGATTGCCAGGGTTCATCTTGTTTGATCAGAAAACCCCATCCAATGCTAACAGTGTCTCAGCACTGACAGTCTCAATTGCTCTGTCTTTCCAACAGGCTAAAGCAATAATCTTGGTGCTAATAAAATGTGTGCTGGTTTTCACTGCCCATTTTGTAATGCCAATAATATTATTTGGGGTAAACTCCTGATGCAATAAGCATCCGGAATTTATAAATGGTAAACTCCTGATGCAATAAGCATCCGGAAGCAATAAGCATCCGGAATTTATAAATGGTAATAAACTGTAAACTTTGCATTTGGCAAAGAGCTGATGCCCATTTTTACTAGGGAAGAGGGTGGAGTTATCCCTGATAGGCTAGCTGAGTAAGTGGTGGCTGCTGCCACTTACTTAGAGAACTCTGTTATTATCCATGTAAATGGGGGCAGCTGCCTGCACTGTGTTAGACTATTTTTCATTCTACCTATGTCCCCCAATTAATGTAATGCAGCCCTGCTTCCCTTGACTATCCTCTCATTTTCTCTCTTGCACCTTCTCCCTACCCTAGTATGGTTATCAGAGATGGTGGGGGGAGTGTGGGAAGCCAATATGCTAAGCAGCAACTCGGCCAGGAAGCTGACACATCTAGTAATTCCTGAAGTAGTAGAACAAACAGGAAATCACCTTATGACTCTTCAGGCTTGGCCATTAGACTTCATGGCCTTCTCAATTACGACAACCATAACACCCAACTCGGGTCATGTGGCTATCCTGTCTCTGGGAATGCTACTCCAGCACTCTCAGTTCTGCTGTGCCTTCCTTGGATGGGCAGAAGTGAACAGTGTTCTGCTCTGTTTGTGCAGGAAAGTAGGAACAGGTTACCACCCCCAGCTCAGCTCAATTTCTAGGAGAGAAGCAGAACTAATTTACACAGTTGGCTCTACTCCACTTCCTTGGGTCCCAGAAAGCCATCTGGGTTGTTTCTCCAAAATTAATTTCGAAACAGATGTACAGAGTTATATGGCTAGCAGAGGAACTACTCAAGAATCACCAGGGATAGGGCAATTGTACATAGGGACTTTATTATCACGGGGTGAAGAGGGAACAGAATTCAGAAAAACAAATTGTAATTAAGTAGTGGGCTAGGGATGTTGGTTCAGCTTAATCTGAGCAAAGAGGAGGAGGGGTTTGGAGTAAGAGAATCCCATAGTCACTATCAGCCAACTACAGTTTTCCATTGTGAACCTGCATTCCCAGTCTGCAGTAGTCCTTTAGCGACCTGTGCTCATCCAATATATACAGAGTGTGAAGAAATTCTTCGGGTACAAGTTTAAGAATAAAAATTTCTTGTAATCACATTTCCTTCAAATGTCACAGAACATACATGCAATGTGACACAAATCACTGATATACAATAGCTACCTGTCCAAAAAAAGGCTCTTACACATCCCTAACTATCAGCCAGCTGACACATATCCATGCTAATAATCTATAAGAGTAGTAAATCACCTGGACCGGATGGTATACACCCCAGAGTTCTGAAGGAACTAAAAAATGAAATTTCAGACCTATTAGTAAAAATTTGTAACCTGTCATTAAAATCATCCATTGTACCTGAAGACTGGAGGATAGCTAATGTAACCCCCATATTTAAAAAGGGCTCCAGGGGTGATCCGGGAAACTATAGACCGGTTAGCCTGACTTCAATGCCAGGAAAAATAGTGGAAAGTATTCTAAACGTCAAAATCACAGAACATATAGAAAGACATGGTTTAGTGGAACAAAGTCAGTATGGCTTTACCCAAGGCAAGTCTTGCCTTACAAATCTGCTTCACTGTTTTGAAGGAGTTAATAAACATGTCGATAAAGGTGAACCTGTAGACGTAGTGTACTTGGATTTTCAGAAGGCATTTGACAAAATTCCTCATGAGAGGCTTCTAGGAAAAATAAAAAGGATAGGTGGCGATGTCCTTTCGTGGATTACAAACTGGCTAAAAGACAGGAAACAGAAAGTAGGATTAAATGGACAATTTTCTTAGTGGAAGGGTGTGGGCAGTGGAGTGCCTCAGGGATCTTTATTGGGACCCTTACTTTTCAATATATTTATAAATGATCTGGAAAGAAATACAACAAGTGAGGTAATCAAAATTGCAGATGATACAAAATTGTTCAGAGTAAGTTAAATCACAAGCAGATTGTGATAAATTGCAGGAAGACCTTGTGAGGCTGGAAAATTGGGCATCTAAATGTCAGATGAAATTTAATGTGGACAAGTGCAAGGTGATGCACATAGGGAAAAATAACCCATGCTATAGTTACACAATGTTAGGTTCCATATTAGGTGCTACAACCCGAGAAAGAGATCTAGACATCATAGTGGATAACACATTGAAATCGTCAGATCAGTGTGCTGCAGTAGTCAAAAAAGCAAACAGAATGTTGGGAATTTTTAGAAAGGGAATGGTGAATAAAACGGAAAATGTCATAATGCCTTTGTATCGCTCCATGGTGAGACCGACCCTTGAATACTGTGTACAATTCTGGTCACCGCATCTCAAAAAAGATATAATTGCGATGGAGAAGGTACAGAGAAGGGCGACCAAAATCATAAAGGGAATGGAACAGCTCCCCTATGAGGAAAGACTAAAGAGGTTAGGACTTTTCAGCTTGGAGAAGAGACGGCTGAGGGGGGATATGATAGAGGTGTTTAAAATCATGAGAGGTCTAGAACGGGTAGATGTGAATCGGTTTTTTACTCTTTCGGATAATAGAAAGACTAGGGGGCACTCCATGAAGTTACCATGTAGCACATTTAAAACTAATTGGAGAAAGTTCTTTTTCACTCAATGCACAATTAAACTCTGGAATTTGTTGCCAGAAGATGTGATTAGTGCAGTTACTATAGCTGGTTTAAAAAAGGATTGGATAAGTTCTTGGAGGAGAAGTCCATTACCTGCTATTAATTAAGTTGACTTAGATAATAACCACTGCTATTACTAGCAACGGTAACATGGAATAGACTTAGTTTTTGGGTACTTGCCAGGTTCTTATGGTCTGGATTGGCCACTGTTGGAAACAGGATGCTGGGCTTGATGGACCCTTGGTCTGACCCAGTATGGCATGTTCTTATGTTCTTATAGCCATGAAAATCCCTTCAAAGATCAAACAAAAGAAAAGCTCTCTTACATCCTACACTTCAGAGGGCTTCAGGCAGCTCCCAGCAGAAATCCAACTCTCTCTCCTTGCTAATATACAATGCTGGCCCCCTCAACCTCTTCCATGTGTTGAACATGCAATAGACTGGAATAGTGATGTGACTGAAGGTATTTAACAGAGCCAGTAGAGCAGCTCGATGGAGGTTCAGGTGATATGGGATTTTCCCCAGCTAGTTCACATTAATACTAATTTGACATTACAAAGGGATGAGAGGGAAGAAGAAGAAAAGACATGGGTGAAATATAAAATCTGGCATGGATACTTTTAGAGATACAGGATACATAGAGTTACTTACTTCCTATATTAATGCCTATGAACAGATGGAAGGAATAGACAAGTTCCCGAGGCTTCATTGTCTTGGTCCTTGTTCCGATAGATATTTCTAAGGGGAGAATCATCATTAATGGATTACACATTAAAAGTTACTCTCCTTGCATTAGAAACATCATATCATATAAGTTAACACATTAGAGCTCCTAAGAGTTAATGCATTTATTGAGCTCAGTTAATTATTATGAAATCAGAACCACTCATATATATATATACTCAGTCACAGACATATTTTCTAAAGAAGAATATATTTTATTTTAAATGAGAAAAGTATACAATTAAATTAAATTGATACATTTAATTGATTAGGTCACATCAATTCGGACTAAGGGGGTCATTTTCCAAGGAGTTACCGTGGGAGATAATTCCGCAAATCGTGCTAACAGCCGTTAATGTGATTTGTGAATGCAAATTTTTAATTTTGTATTCAGGGGGTGGAGTAAATGTAAAGTAGGGAGGATTTATTGTGTGCTGTGAAACAGCTGCAGTGTTAGTGTGGCTCCTAATGTGGCCAATAACTACAACTCTTTCATTTGTGGTATGTTGTGTGCTAGAGGCTGGTAAAGGTTTATTGTGGTTCATGATGTTTCTGGATAGCCTGTTTCAGTATGCTGCAGGAAGGAAGGAAGGAAGGAAGGAGGGAGAGAGAGAGAGCCTTGCTATAGTACCTCCCTAGACCGGTATTTGTTTCCCTATGGGAGGCCAACCTAGTAACTCGAGGTGGGGATTAGGTATGAGTGTAGGGGGTTGGGGGCCACTTTCACATTCAACATGAGACGTACGAACAGAACAGTGGTCTCTTGTGAAGATTTGATGGCCTTTGGAGTGAGGAAACTCACTCCAAGATGAGATTTGGGCAATGTTCTCTCCACCTAGCTTGATGGACACTCTACCTGGGCAACAACAAGCTAGGTGGAGAGAACATTGCCCAAATCTCATCTTGGAGTGAGTTTCCTCACTCCAAAGGCCATCAAATCTTCACAAGAGACCACTGTTCTGTTTGTACGTCTCATGTTGAATGTGAAAGTGGCCCCCAACCCCCTACACTCATACCTAATCCCCACCTCGAGTTACTAGGTGGGCCTCCCATAGGGATACAAATACCTGTCTAGGAAGGAGGCACTATAGCAAGTGTCTCTCTCTCTCTCTCTCTCTCTCTCTCTCTCTCTCTCTCTCTCTCTCTCTCTCTCTCTCTCTCTCTCTCTCTCTCTCTCTCTCTCTCCAGAAACATCATGAACCACAATATATGCTGGCAATGTAGCCCAAATTGGGTTAAGAGCATGTCACATAGCTGTTATCGCAATTTGCAATACACATGCTTATTATCATAAGGTAACACCCCTTTTTGGTATCACATGCTATATTGGAAAATGAGGCCCTAAGTCTATTTAAATCAAATTAATTCAGATCAAGTCCATTGATATAAAAAGAAAAAATGACAAAGTGATGATTACTAGGGATGTGAATCGTTTTTCAACGATTAAAATTATCGTCCGATAATGTTTATATCGTCTTAAATCGTTATAGAACACGATACAATAGAAATTCTAACGATTTATCGTTAAAAATCGTTAAATCGTGTTAGTGCGCACTAACTCGAGTTAGTGCGCACTAACTCCCCGTTAGTGCGCACTAACTCGATTTAGTGCGCACTAACTGAAAATGATACAAATAAACACTTTCCAGGTCACTGAAGGTCAGTTAGGAATGAATATGTGTTCCTATTGGCTGGCTGCCCTCTTATCTATTGATGTTACCAAGGTTACCACTGAGGTGATGGTTGGGGGGATGGGAAATGGAACTGGAAACTAACGAACACCAACAGAAAATGAAAGAAAGTGTTCACACTTCCCAGGTCAGTAAAGGTCACTTAGGAATGAATATGTATGTATGTATTCCTATTGGCTGGCTGTGCTCTTATCTATTGATGTTACCAATATGGTTGGGGGGATGTGAAATGGAAACAGTTGGAAGCTTGACAAAAAAAGTAATGTAATGATCAGCACTCACGTGACTAGAACTTGTTTGTTTATTATTTTTGTTAGCAGGCACCTGAAATGCTAGTGCATGTTGAATTTGCCAATCACTGTGCATTTTAGAAAGGTGGTCCTGGCTGGAACTGTACACAGTTCAAATATATGTAATTGATTGTTGGTAAGTGTATTTTTTTAAGTAGCCACACTGGCACCAGTATGTTTACTTTTCCTCCTACTTAACTCACTAGCTCAGCTTTGTAAGAAGGGCTTCTCTGCTTGTGTGTTGTTTTTGTTTGGTGTGAGGAGAGCAGAAACATCAGATCTTTATTCAATCTACTACAGTCATCTCTTACAGTGCCCTATCCCTATTAATACCAGGAGTGTTGTGATCTTCCTGCACACAGTGCCCTAACCCTGATACCAGTCTGAGACAGCTCCCTCCCTGCATTACTAGTGAGAGGCTGGCTTCACAGACAGGGGGGAGCTGCCTGACCCTCACTCCTGACTTCCCCCATGTCCCAGCTAGTGAATGGTGTGTGGGTGAGGGGGGGGGGAGGATGGTGAAGTCTGAGACAGCTCCCTCCCTGCATTACTAGTGAGAGGCTGGCTTCACAGACAGGGGGGAGCTGCCTGACCCTCACTCCTGACTTCCCCCATGTCCCAGCTAGTGAATGGTGTGTGGGTGAGGGGGGGGGGGGGAGGAGGGTGAAGTCTGAGACAGCTCCCTCCCTGCATTACTAGTGAGAGGCTGGCTTCGCAGACAGGGGGGAGCTGCCTGACCCTCACTCCTGACTTCCCCCATGTCCCAGCTAGTGAATGGTGTGTGGGTGAGGGGGGGGGGGGGAGGATGGTGAAGTCTGAGACAGCTCCCTCCCTGCATTACTAGTGAGAGGCTGGCTTCACAGACAGGGGGGAGCTGCCTGACCCTCACTCCTGACTTCCCCCATGTCCCAGCTAGTGAATGGTGTGTGGGTGAGGGGGGGGGGGGGGGCGGGGGAGGATGGTGAAGTCTGAGACAGCTCCCTCCCTGCATTACTAGTGAGAGGCTGGCTTCACAGACAGGGGGGAGCTGCCTGACCCTCACTCCTGACTTCCCCCATGTCCCAGCTAGTGAATGGTGTGTGGGTGAGGGGGGGGGTGAGGATGGTGAAGTCTGAGACAGCTCCCTCCCTGCATTACTAGTGAGAGGCTGGCTTCGCAGACAGGGGGGAGCTGCCTGACCCTCACTCCTGACTTCCCCCATGTCCCAGCTAGTGAATGGTGTGTGGGTGAGGGGGGGGGGGGAGGATGGTGAAGTCTGAGACAGCTCCCTCCCTGCATTACTAGTGAGAGGCTGGCTTCACAGACAGGGGGGAGCTGCCTGACCCTCACTCCTGACTTCCCCCATGTCCCAGCTAGTGAATGGTGTGTGGGTGAGGGGGGGGGGGAGGATGGTGAAGTCTGAGACAGCTCCCTCCCTGCATTACTAGTGAGAGGCTGGCTTCACAGACAGGGGGGAGCTGCCTGTCCCTCACTCCTGGCTTCCCCCATGTCCCAGCTAGTGAATGGTGTGTGGGTGAGGGGGGGGGGGGTGGATGGGGAAGTCTGAGACAGCTCCCTCCCTGCATTACTAGTGAGAGGCTGGCTTCACAGACAGGGGGGAGCTGCCTGACCCTCACTCCTGACTTCCCCCATGTCCCAGCTAGTGAATGGTGTGTGGGTAAGGGGGGGGGGGGGGAGGATGGTGAAGTCTGAGACAGCTCCCTCCCTGCATTACTAGTGAGAGGCTGGCTTCACAGACAGGGGGGAGCTGCCTGACCCTCACTCCTCCGGGGTATTGTGATCTTCCTGCACACAGTGCCCTATCCCTGATACCAGGGGTGTTGTGATCTTCCTGCATGCAGTGCCCTATCCCTATTAATACCAGGAGTGTTGTGATCTTCCTGCATGCAGTGCCCTATCCCTATTAATACCAGGAGTGTTGTGATCTTCCTGCATGCAGTGCCCTATCCCTGATACCGGGATGTGTGCAAGAAGATCACAACACCCCCGGTATCAGGAATAGGGCACTGTGTGCAGGAAGATCACAACACCCCCGGTATCAGGAATAGGGCACTGTGTGCAGGAAGATCACAACACCCCTGGTATTAGGGATAGGGCACTGTGTGCAGGAAGATCACAACACTCCTGGTATTAATAGGGATAGGGCACTGTGTGCAGGAAGATCACAATACCCCTGGTATCAGGGTTAGGGCACAAGTTCTAGTCACATTGACTGATCACATTACTTGTTTTGTCAAGCTACCAACTGTTTCCATTTCCCATCCCCCATATACTGTCAGTAGGAAACTTGGTAACATGAATAAATAAGAGGGCAGCCAATAGGAATACATATTCATTCCTAAACTGACCTTAACTGACCTGAAAAGTGTCAAATTGTATCATTTTCAGTTAGTGCGCACTAACTCCCAGTTAGTGCGCACTAACTCCCAGTTAGAGCGCACTAACTCCCGTTAGTGCGCACTAACTCGAGTTAGTGCGCACTAATCGGAAAAAACGATTTTTAACGATTTTTTAACTAAAAAATTGTGCCTAAGATGATTTTCTTGCCCTGCCACACGATTTCTATCGTTAAGACGATATGGAAAACGATTCACATCCCTAATGATTACCAACAGCTAAAATTCTTTGCCAAAGCCTCAGGTGTGCAGTGATCAGAATAGACAGCAGCAACCCCAAATATCTTGAATGTATGGTAAATATACTTTGTTTTGCTGTATACTTTTAACAATTTTCAATTAGCATGAAACTGGCTAACATAGCAATCTTGAGTTACTGAACTAATAAATGTGCAGAAAAATATTACTTATAAAATCAAATTCACTATGTCAAGATATCTGTGTGCTTTGATCTAGTATAGAAATTCCATCTAATTGTAAAGCAATGTCTGGAAACTCTGCTGTGCCTGGAACATAAATCACTCCTAAAGCACTGACTGACTTCCCAGACCTGACAACTAAAGAAAAAAAGTGTGTCTTTTAAACTAGAGCCTGCTTCACATTTAGAGACAAGTTGTGCACTGGTCATTTTTAGATAAAAAATGATTCAAAACAATTCTGAATGGAACAGAGTTTATTGGTTTTCATTTTTTAAAGGTAAAGGGGAACAGATACCATGTCATCATCTTCCAGACCTCTTATATTATTGTATTTTATCCTTAGTTTCCTGAACTATATTGTGCTGGGCAAAGAGCAACTGCATGTATAAGTCCACTCCAGGTATTGGCCACATAGGAAGCCATTAGGGAGAACCCTGGATCAGGATTGCAGAGATACAGGGGATATCATCTCAAGCATGCACCTGTGATAATCAACCCACTCCTCCACATTCCAAGACAGTCATACACTAACATAGGCGTGTACATGCACGCATGGTATAACATAGGCTGAAAGCGCATACATGTGTGCCTTTTTTGTAATGTGAACACACATGTGTTTGCAAACCTCCTTCCATCCTGTAACTGGGCCAGTAAACTGGCCAGTATCTCAGTAAACTTCCCCCTAACATAGAAGATTTAGAAAGAGAGGGCAGTGAAAAAAAGAAATTTATTTTAGTCCAGCAGAGCTGTGTAGGTATGTGTGAGAAAAGCCCCCATTTTATCGGTCACAATAATAGCCATCATAATAGCCACAACCTGTAATAACGGCGACTATCCAGTGATAAAAATGAGTTTCTTCTCTACTACACCAAAAAAAAGGTGTTGTTATTTCTGACATTAAATCCTGCGACAGGCAATAGGAGTCCCTCATTTGCATGAAAAGCTAGCTTTTGCATATTCATTATAAAATTTGATGAAAATCACATGGTATCGCGTATTAGAAGCCTTTTATCATGAATTGAGGCCCTAACGTGATTTGATGAATGATCCTGTAAGAGAAAATTTGACAAGAAGCTTGCCATAGAGGTAAAAATAAGTAATATAAACATTTTCAAATATATTTAGTTGGGCCACTAGATTAATGAGGGATAAAAGGGGTGGTCAGGGAGGACAAGGAAATATTAGAAAAAATTAATTAATTTTTTGCCTGTCTTTACTAAGGAAGATGGGGTCATACTCATATCGGAAACATTTTTTGAAGGTAGACTATGGAATCACTGTGAAAATGGAACATGTAATAACTCAGATTGAAAGACTAAAGATTAACAAATCACAGGGATTGGATGGCATTCACCCCAGAGCTCTGAAGAAACTAAAAAATAGGGATGTGAATCGTTTTTTGACGATTTAAAATATCGTCCGATATATTTTAAATCGTCAAAAATCGTTAGAGCCGCGATACAATAACAATTCCCCCGATTTATCGTCAAAAAATCGTAAATCGGGGGAAGGGGGAGGGGGAGGGGAAGGGGGAGGGCAGGAAAACCGGCACACTAAAACAACCCTAAAACCCACCCCGACCCTTTAAAATAAATCCCCCACCCTCCCGAACCCCCCCAAAATGCCTTAAATTACCTGGGATCCAGAGGAAGGGTCCCGGTGTGATCTTTTACTCTCGGACCTCCGTGTGTTGTAGAAATGGCGCTGGCGCTACCTTTGACCTGTCATATGACAGGTCAAAGGTAGCGCCGGCGCCATTTTGTTTTTTTGTCCCCCGACGTCAGGAGCGTAGGAGATCGCTCCCGGACCCCCGCTGGACCCCCAGGGACTTTTGGCCAGCTTGGGGGGGCCTCCTGACCCCCACAAGACTTGCAAAAAGTCCAGCGGGGGTCCGGAACGATCTCCTACTGCGAATCGTTTTTCCGTATGGAAAATGGCGCCGGCCATACGGCAACATGATTCGACTGCAGGAGGTCGTTCCGGACCCCTGCTGGACTTTTGGCAAGTCTTGTGGGGGTCAGGAGGCCCCCCAAGCTGGCCAAAAGTCCCAGGGGGTCCAGAATGACCTCCTGCAGTCGAATCGTTTTTCCGTACGGAAAAACGATTCGCGGTAGGAGATCGCTCCCGGACCCCCGCTGGACTTTTGGCAAGTCTTGTGGGGGTCAGGAGGCCCCCCCCCAAGCTGGCCAAAAGTCCCTGGGGGTCCAGCGGGGGTCCGGGAGCGATCTCCTATGCTCCTGACGTCGGGGGACAAAAAAACAAAATGGCGCCGGCGCTACCTTTGACCTGTCATATGACAGGTCAAAGGTAGCGCCGGCGCCATTTCTACAACGCACGGATGTCCGAGAGTAAAAGATCACACCGGGACCCTTCCTCTGGACCCCAGGTAATTTAAGGCATTTTGGGGGGGTTCGGGAGGGTGGGGGATTTATTTTAAAGGGTCGGGGTGGGTTTTAGGGATGTTTTAGTGTGCCGGTTTTCGATTTACACGATTTACACGATATTTAAAAAACCCAAACTGCGACGATCCGATTCTTTCCCCCTCCCAGCCGAAATCGATCATTAAGACGATCGATCACACGATTCACATCTCTACTAAAAAATGAAATTGGAGACCTGTTTCTGGTGATTTGCAGCCAATCATTTAAAAGAGCCTTGGTACCAGAAAACTGGAGGATGGCCAATGTGACACCAATTTTTTAAAGGGGTTCCAGGGGTAATCCAGGAAACTATAGATGGGTGAGCCTGACTTCGGTGCTGGGCAAAATGATTGAAACTAATCTTAAAAAGAAAATTATTGACCACATAAATAAACCTGGTTTAATGGGAGAGAGTGAACATAGTTTTTGCAAAGGGAAGTCTTGACTTACCAAATTATTAGATTTGTTTTTTGAGAGTGTAAATAAACATGCAGACAAAGATGAGCCAATTGAATTTTCAGAAGACATTTGACAATGTCCTTCATGAGAGATTCCTCTGAAATTTGCAAGATCATAGGATTGGAGGCAGTGTCCTGTTGTAGACTGATAACTAGATAAAAGACAGGAAACAGAGGGTAGGACTAAATGCTCAGTTTTCAGATAGAGAAAGGTTGTTAGTGGAATTCCCCATGGGGTCTTTATTGGGACTTGTGCTATTTCACATATTCATAAATGATCTGGAGAAAGGAATGACAATTGAGGTCACCAAATTTGCAGATGACACAAAAACTGTTTTGAGTTATTACAACACCTGCTTATTGTGAAGAACTGCAGAAGGACTTAGTGGGACTAGGAGACTGGGCTTCAAAATGGCAGATGCAATTTAATATGGACAATTGCAAATTAAAGTACATAGGGAAAAATAATCCCAACTACAAATACATAATGCTAGGTTCCGTTTTAGGAGTCACCACCTGGGAAACGAACCTTGGAGTCCTTGTGGTTAATACTTTGAAATCTTCAGATCAGTGTACAGCAGAGGTCAAAAAGGCAAATAGAATGTTAGGAATTATTAAGAAAGGAATAAAGAACTAAACTGAGAATATCATAATACCCTTGTATAGCTCCATGGTGTGACTGCACTTTCAATATTGTGTGCAGGTCTGGTGGTCCCATCTCAAAAAAGACATAGTGGTCATAGAAAAGGTACAGGGAAGGGCAACAAAAATGATAAAAGGGATGGAAACACTCCCATGTGGAGAAAAGCTAAACAGATTAGGGTTCTATAGCTTAGAAAAGAGATGACAGAGAATATGATTGAAATTTATAAAATCATAAGTGAGGTGAAATGGATAAATAGGGAAAAGTTATTTACCCTTTCAAACAACATTCGGACTAAGGGACATGCCATGAAACTAGCAACAAGCAAATTTAAAACAAATCATAGGTAGTATTTTTTCAGTCAGCACTCAAGCTATGGAATGTTGCTGGGACGTGGTCAAACAAGATTCTGAAGGACAGATACATTAACAATTATTAACTAGTAAGATATGGGCTTCATCTCCTCTTATTTTTGAGCACAGTTTTAGTGCCGAAAATAACTACACCTTTTTCAATAGTGTTAAGCTGTGCAATATCATGCATTATGCCCATAACACAATTTGTGATTTTTTCACAAATTCTGTTTTGGGCTGGGGAAGGGCCTGGGATGAGAGAGGGGAAAGAGAGAGAGAGAGTGAGTGAGTGAGAGAGAGAGCTCCTCTGGGGGTGGCACCATAGTAAGCAGCTATTTATGCTACTATAGAAGGCCCACCTAGTAACTTGAGGTGAGATTTAGGTAGTAGTGTAGGGGCCACTTTTACACGCAGAGTGAGACGTACGAATAGAACAGTACACTGTTGTGAAGATTTTATGTCCTTCGGAGTGAGAAAACTCACACAATGACGAGATTTGTACAATGTTCTCTCAACCTAGCTTGATGTTACCCAGGTAAAGAGTCCATCAAGCTAAGTCGAGAGAATACTGTACAAATCTCGTCATTGTGTGAGTTTCCTCACTCTGAAGGATATAAAATCTTCAGAAGAGTGTACTGTTCCATTCGTACGTCTCACTCTGCAAGTAAAAGTGGCCTCTAACTCCTACACTACTACCTAAACTTCACCTCGAGTTACTAGGTGGGCCTTCTATAGAGATATAAATAACTAACTACTACACAGGCTTTGTTGATAGTCTCTCTCTCTCTCTCTCTCTCTCTCTCTTGTTTATCATTATGCTAAGCAGTAAGTTATCAATGTATTATTGATAAATCTAGGGGATAGTTAGCACTGTGTTAAATTTAAAATGAGTAGTAAAACCATTAGCAACACATACTAGTAAGTAGAATGAAAGTATTTTTACAGTAACTGTTAAATAGCATTGCACCTTGGCAAGTTGTGCCTCCCTGTATAGCCCAGCCACTTGTATAAAGAAATAGCCAAAAGCTCCATAGTGGGTCCCCCTGGCTCCCACAGGAGGTTTTCTGGGGGCAGAAGTGATCCTCATTAGCTCCTGCCTTTCCCAGAACTATCTTGGAAAATGGTGCACTTGCATGCAAAAATGTGCAAGAGATCAAAAAATGTCAATATTTCAGCACATTGTCCATTGTACCCAAGGCCCACTTTTGCAAACTGACTTTGCAAAAGTCCCATTCATAACAGTAAACTTTCTGTTTACAGTTAAAGTTCTGATCACATGGGGTCAGCAGTGCACCATTTTCTAAGATAATGCACATAAATTCCGAGCTTATTTGCCTTCATAGCAAATATGCACAAAATTTGCCCTCTAACCCATAGAAGATACCTCAGATTAGTACAGCAACCTCTAAGTGAAGGGAAATGCTGTATATTTTGGATGCAATTTTCAAAAGTTACAGATAGATTTACCCATGGATTTTTCACTAGTTTTCAACAAGAAAGTATATATCTATTTTTTCCTTTGAAAATTGCCTGAGGAAAAATTACCCACAGAGACTTGCATCTTCATTTTCTGTGGATATTTTGTCCAACCAAAAAACACACAGAGGATAATTTTCAAGCAACTGTGCACAACAGCATATACGTGCATATGTAGCTATATACACACATTTACAATAGTATTTTATAACCCGTGCAGATCAGATAAGCACAAATTAGAAAATACATATACTTCTATTCTGCAACATATGCACATATGTATGCTTACATGCAAATGCATTCAATTCTTTGAAATTGCATACTTTTCCTACCTATTTTAAAAATATACAAATTAATATTTTATACACGAAAATAAAGTAGGACTTATTTGCATAAAACCTGATTTACGCACACAAGTCAATATATTTTAAAACATATGAGGGTAATTGAAATTACTAGTTTTACCAATTACTTCTCTGGTTTTCCCAGTCCTTCTCCAAGCCATTGAGACCCTTCTGGTTCTTCAGCCTGAACTCCCCCTCATTCACCCAACCCTCCCACCCAGCCAATGTACACAATAAACACATTTTATTTCACTAATGCAAGATAATTAACAGATGTAAAATTACGCAAGTAAATTGCCAAATATACATGCATCTTTTAAAATAGCAACTTATGTGCATATATGTGCCAGCAAACACTAAATTACACACGTATTTTCAATGTTTATAAAATACTGATTACGCGAGTACTGGCTACTTATGTAAGTATGTATATGCAAATTTTTACATGCATAACTTTTTGAAAATTACCTCCACAGTTTTGAAAGCCCAAAGCTATGCATTTTTTCTCCCCCAATAGAAATGGGTAAAAGTAGGTGCACTGAGGCACAACATGATTACTTTTGTCCATATAGCATAATCAATTTTCAAGCATTCTTTTACCTGGGTCGATGACTTTTGAAAAATGATTTCTTTATTGCAGAAATTAACTTTTTGAATCAAATTACATTTTATGAACCAAGATCAACAAGATATATATATGGTATGGTATTCACAGCTAGCAATAAGTTAACTCTGAAATGGGCCTCTTTTACCAATTTCGCATGGGTAACGCAGCGTACCGCCTGCGTTAATAAAAGGGGCGTTCCCATGCAAATGAGGCACTTTCCGCGCAGCAGGGATTTTTCGCGTCCCGCGACGGTTTCGTGAATCGCGAAAATGTTTTCACAATTCGCGTTAAAATCAATGGAAAATCAGCGCGCTGCTCAATCTTTTCACAGCTAGCGGTAAAAAGTGAAACCAAGTACCGCGTCCCGCGATAATGTGACATGTATAAAAGGTCACTTCCTGCCCCTCCTCCTTTGAGGGTTTGGAAGGAGTTTTGGAGAGGAGGTAGGTGTTGGAGGTATAGAGTTTTGGAGGAGTTAGGAATTTGATTACTGAGTGCGCTGTCTTGCTATATTCACTGTTGTCATCTGTTTCCCTTTACCTGTATCTTGTGTAATCTGTGTTGGAGTGAAAGATTGTCAGTTCCCTGTTTGTCCCTATCTGTGTGTAGGAGGAGGAGGAGTGTGGTGGTGGTGGTGGTGGTGGTGCTGATGAGGAGGAGTGCAATGGTGGTGGTGGTGCTGGTGGTGAGGAGTGCGGTGGTGGTGGTGGTGGCAAGGAGGAGTGTGGTGGAGGATGGAGCGTGACAGGAGTGGGAGGAGAGGACAGGGGAGTTGAGAGTAGGGGGAGGAGGAGGGAGGAGGAGGGAGGAAGAGGGACCTAGTGGTAGGGGTCTGAGGAGTAGGAGCAGGGACAGGGGTAGTGGGAGAGATAGGCAGGAGGAAAGTGATAGGAGGGTGGGGGAGGGGGAAAGGGTGAGGCAGGAGAGAATGGTGGGAAGAGTTAGGGCTAGACAGGCAGGGCAGAGGGGAAGGGAGCAGGAAGTGCAGGGTCAGGTGGGAGGGGGAGGAAGGGAGTGGGGAATCCGGTGGGTCGGAGAGTGAGTCTAGGGAGGAGACCCCTCCGGAAGTGGCACCCCAACCAGGCAGCCAGGCAAGGGTCAGGCAGCGTGCTATACACTTCAGCCAGGAGGACAATGATCGCCTGATTGAAGGTGTCCTCCGCTTCTATGCCCATCTCTTTGGCAACCTGGCAGTGAAGACGTCCAAGGCAGCCAAGGCACAGCTATGGGCCACCATAGCTGCACACATCAGACGAAAAAGTGGCATACCTCGCACCGGGGAGCAGGTGGCCCACCGTTACAGGGACATAAAGGCCCAGCTGAAGGTAAAGATTGCGGAGCGCAATGAGTACCTGCGGGAGACAGGAGAAAGGTCCCCTTGCCCAATCAGATTCACAGACATGGAGAGGAGTCTGATGCAGCGGCTGGGACCAGACGTGTTCGAGGGGTTGGACCCACAATTGGATACATCCCACCTCGAAGATGGTAAGTTGGCCTGTACCTCCCACCAGGTCCTTTGCTGTCCTGTTCATGTAAATTCAAGGTTCATACACAATGTTTAGTCCTGTATTCAGTTGTGGTTCCCCATGTGTTCTTCAGAACAGTGTTGACCCTCCCTCCCCCACACTGTGCCTAGCAGTATGAGGTGTGGAAGAACTGCTTAGAACTGTGAATGTGTTCTCCTCCCCCATCTGCTCTGCACAGCCCAGGTTGGGCCCCCCTCCCCCACACTGTGCCTAGCAGGATGTGGATTTCCAGAAATGCTTAGAACTGTGAATGTGTTCTCCTCCCCCATCTGCTCTGCACAGCCCAGGGTTGGGCCCCCCTCCCCCACACTGTGCCTAGCAGGATGTGGATTTCCAGAAATGCTTAGAACTGTGAATATGGTCTCCTCCCCCATCTGCTCTGCACAGCCCAGGGTTGGGCCCCCCTCCCCCACACTGTGCCTAGCAGGATGTGGATTTCCAGAAATGCTTACAACTATGAATGTGGTCTCCTCCCCCATCTGCTCTGCACAGCCCAGGGTTGGGCCCCCCTCCACCACACTGTGCCTAGCAGGATGTGGATTTCCAGAAATGCTTAGAACTGTGAATGTGGTCTCCTCCCCCATCTGCTCTGCACAGGCCCTTGCGGAGCCCCCATACCCCATTCCCCATTCCCCAGGCCATGAGGTGCAGAGATACAACATAACCTTATATTCTGCCCCACATGATTAGGTGCTCCTGTTCCATGGTACTGTCATTCAACCAAACGCTGTGGTACTGATGCTGTCCATCCTTTTGTCCCCCATCTTCTACAGAGCACTCTGGTCCCAGGCAGCAGAGGTCTGATCCCAGCTGGGAAGGCCCAGGCACCAGCACTGACCCACCTGGGACAAGGCGGCCACCGATGTTCACCAGGCCCTTCGTCCTTGATGCCGGGATGCAGTGGTCGGATGAGGAGGAGGAGGAAGACGGAGAGCTGGGCCCCACAGCAGCAGGCAAAGGCAGCCCCCTCAACCTGACCAAGGCCCTGGAATGTCTGGAGTGGGGGGCCTCCCCCACTGCTATGGGTGCAAGCAGCCCACTCCCATTCGAGACAACACCACCCACTCAGGATACCCCAGTCATGTCCCCATGCAGCCCTGCACCCGCAGCTGTGCCTGCAATTGCACATTTCCCAGCACCAGTAGCCCCACCACCAGCACCACAACCAGTTACAGCAGCCCCACCCTTCCGACCGACCGAGGACCCAATCACAGGCACACAGGGAGAGCAAATCCGCATGGAACTGCGTGGGCTGAGGAGAGCCATTACACAGCTGACCCGCCACTTCCAGCTCCACACTGCATCCACCACCCAGGCATCCAACAGCCTGACAGCAGCGATCACGACACAAAACACAATATTGCTGCAAATCCTGCAGTGGATGACGGAGCAGCGGGCGTCATCGTCCACAACCTCCACACCCCAACCAAGTCCCTCAGGGTCCTGAGGCCACAGGAGCCGTTCCCCCAAGAACATGCCACCTCCCACAGGACCAGCACGACGTGGCAAGGGGCCCTGAGGGGACCATCATACACCTGAAACTGGGTAGCTCACTCACTCCCACCCGCCACTGGAATGGCCATCCCGCAGACTTGCTGTGCCGCCGAGATGGAAGAGGATGCATCACTGGCTGCTCCCCACAGACTTGCAGTGCCGCCCAGACGGAAGAGGATTCATTACTGCCTGCTCCCCGCAGACTTGCAGTGCCGCCCAGATGGAAGAGGATGCATCACTGCCTGCTCCCCGCAGACTTGCAGTGCCGCCCAGATGGAAGAGGATGCATCACTGGCTGCTCCCCAGATGGAAGCGGATACATCATACAAAGCAGATGAGGCGCCACCTCCCACCCACTTGGTCAGCTGGCCCACCTGTATCCGCTGTGCCACTCTGCTGTGTGCCACCTGCATCCACTGCACCACTCTGCTGTGTGTCACCTGCATCCGCTGCGCCACTCTGCTGTGAGGTGAAGGGTTTCTTGGCAGTTGCTAAGTCTCTGGGAGTACCGATAGCTCATGAGAAAACCGAAGGGCCAGTCACCAAACTCACTTTTCTGGGCATTGAATTAGATTTGGTTGACATGGTTTCGCGACTGCCGGTTGATAAGGTTGCCCAGCTCTATGAGGCCGTTTGTTTGGTTCGGGTTGCGAGGAAAGGGACCCTGACTCAGCTGCAGTCGTTGATAGGTTCTTTGAACTTCGCCTGTCGAGTAATACCGATGGGTCAGGCATTCATTCGTAGGCTGTCTGCCCGAACAGCGGGTGTGAAGGCGGGTCATCATTTCATTCGGGTCACTAGGGCAATGAAGGGAGACTTGGCAGTATGGGATAGATTTCTGAGTTCCTTCAACGGAGGCGAAAGTATCAAACGAGGAATTGGAGTTGTATTCGGACACAGCGGGATCTTGTGGCTTCGGTTTATACTTTCAGGGTAGGTGGTATGCTGAAGCATGGCCAGCACCCTTAGTCACATCTTGCTTCCCTAGCACATTCCACCTCATGAAGGACAGGTTGCCATGTCTGAGGATACAGCATGTAGCGTTCAGCCTGTTTAACATCTGCGCATCCAGCTAATGGAACTCCTGGACCACAGAACTGTGGCGCTGCATGGAGCACAATTATTAAGGATGCACATGTGCTTGGCCAAGTGTCAAGTATTACCACACTGTAGCCGGGAATGGCAGGGGCTACGTTGGCCCTCCTTATATACCTTTGTGGAGGACATCTCCGGGTGCAGCCAGGTGGCGTACTACCAGAAGGGTGCACCCTTATAAGGTACAGTACATGGAGGCTCTATGTGTAAATCTGCATGGTATCATGGTTGAGGGGCAAACCTGAGAGCAGTTGGTGCAGAGGAAGGGTATGTTACACAGAGCCTAGGTACCACCTGTACCCCGAGATGCCATCCTGGTATGGGCTGGTGCAGTGGCCAGCAACATCGTTGTCATAATGGCTGAGACACACACCGACCCGTGGCATTTACACAAGCTGGGTGGGATGGGCTTGCATATATTGAGGGCAGACTGGGTGGAGATAGGGTTGTGGTCAGAATGCAGACCACAGGGCAGTTGGGCAGGAACGTGAACATCATCCCAACTGTTCACGTTCCTGCCCAGCCTACCATTGTAGTGTACATTATGAGGGTAACAGTGCAGTGAATCCCACATACCTTATCACCCACAAATGGTTCCAATATTGTGATAGAGCGAGACATTAGTTTTAGGGGTGTGCATTCGTTTTGAACTTAAATGTAAAACGCAACTTTTTTTTTTTTTTTTAACTTAAAAAAGTAATGAGGCGAAAACGATCGGATTTCCAGCTTATTCAACATAGCTATGTTGAATATGTTGGAAATCACGATTGTTGATCCTAAATAAAAATTTAAACCCCTCACCCTCCTTAATCCACCCCCCCAAGACTTACCAAAACTCCCTGGTGGTCCAGGAGGCCATTTCTGAACTCCTTTGCGAGGAGCACGTGACGTCGGCGTCACGTCGGAGTGACGCGGCGTCACGTGATTCCCCGCGCATTCGCTCCGGGACCCTCGTTCGACCCAAAAGGAACTTTTGGCCAGCTTGGGGGTGTCAGGAGCCCCCCCAAGCTGGCCAAAAGTTCCTTTTGGGTCGAACGAGGGTCCCGGAGTGAACGCGCGGGGAATCACGTGACGCCGCGTCGGAGTGACACGGCGTCAGTGATGCGGCGTCACGTGATTCCCCGCGCGTTCGCTCCAGGACCCTCGTTCGACCCAAAAGGAACTTCTGGCCAGCTTGGGGGTGTCAGAAGGCCCCCCCAAGCTGGCCAAAAGTTCCTTTTGGGTCGAACGAGGGTCCCGGAGCGAACGCGTGGGGAATCACGTGACGCCACGTCGGAGTGACGCGGCGTCAGTGACGCAGCGTCACGTGATTCCCCGCACGTTCGCTCCGGGACCCTCGTTCGACCCAAAAGGAACTTTTGGCCAGCTTGGGGGGGGGGCTCCTGACACCCCCAAGCTGGCCAAAAGTTCCTTTTGGGTCGAACGAGGGTCCCGGAGCGAACGCGCGGGGAATCACGTGACGCCGCGTCACTCCGACGTGACGCCGACGTCACGTGCTCCTCGCAAAGGAGTTCAGAAATGGCCTCCTGGACCACCAGGGAGTTTTGGTAAGTCTTGGGGGGGGGGGGGGGATTAAGGAGGGTGAGGGGTTTAAATTTTTATTTGCACATATGGACATAGACTCAACTTATGGAATTCTCCATATGTCCATATTGACCGCAAATGACTTATGGACTTATGAACATAAACGTTTGGTCTGTACATCCCTAATTAGTTTATCACCCTGTCTGAACCCCTGTCATCCTCATCACTGCAAGTAGCAAGCGTGGAAACTGCTGTTGCTGTACAGTAATGTGTGTCAGCTAGTGCATTATCACTCACACCCATGCACGTGCTGGTGTTCCAAACAGCTCTGGAATATTTATTTTATTATTTTTTATTTTTATTTTTAACTTTTATATACCGATCTTCTTGTATAGAATACAAATCAAACCGGTTTACAGTGGAACAATAACTTTGCATGAGAGCATTACATAGAACCTTAAACATATAATAACTATGAATAAATAACATTAAATAGAAGGGGCATTAATTGCACCAAGGATGAACCAAATTAATAAATGAGGTACCAAAGGACTAATAAATGAGATACAAAAGGCATGGAGCTAGTCTGAAGAGAAAGTGACATAAATCAATAGGGATTAAAAGATGCGGAATTAACTTAATACAATATACAATGCTTGCTGGGTGCCATGAGACAAGCTATGGTGAGTTGGTATGGCTACCAAGGCGGTTCTGGAAACTCTGATTTAAATAGCCACGTTTTGAGAGTTTTTTTTAAGGAAATTGGGCAGGGGTCTTGTCGGAGGTCTGGTGGGTGGTGGGTGGTGGTGGTGGTGTCCATAGGTTGTGTGCTGAAAGGCTGGTCACCTCTATCCGGACACCTAGCACACGTTCATTGTTCCCACTCATTGATCACCGATTCTTCCTATACCACCCCTGGTTTGTTGCCGCACAGGGGTAATACACATGTTAGGAAAGGGTAGTGGGCTGTACATCAATGTACCTCATCACCTGTCTAGCCGTATATCTGACCCCTTTCATGCATACATTCCACCCTGTGCAGCCTCCTTTTGTATTCTGCCACCTCCATATGGCTGACACATGGGTAATGCGGGATCAGCCAAAGGCTTGGGCTCTACGGACACTTTCACATGTGAGTATTGAAGTCCTTTATTTGCACATCAGGACCTGTGCTGGAGGACTGTGTGATCATCTGTCAATAGTGACATTAGTTAGTCATCATATTCAGCAGAAAGGCTGCTATGATGAGGGCGTTGGCAGAGCCAACACGGTTGTGATGGGCTGTGTTTGCACGACCGTCAATAACTGTGTGTCTGCTCACCAGGAGCGTGTTGTAGGGGTACAAATGGCTGGTCGGAGGTGCTTCCACAGTACACAGTATGCCTTCTGTGCTATTGAACCACTGCAGTGGGTTACGTGGCACCAGCCACACCCAGATCTGTGCCTTGTGCCGCACTGACCCATTTGTGGGCAGTTGCGCAGCCCATCTGTTGAAGCCCTGGGCGAAGAGGCACTCTGTTACAGTCCTGAGAGCCTCATTGACATTTTGCACAGATCTCCATGTTTTAATACATTGCAGCCAGCTACTTTCTGCACCTTATAGACATTCGAAGGGCACCTGACACCACATTGAAGGGGACTGCATCATCATCACATCCACCTGTCAGTCCTCTTGTGAGGGCTCACTCCTCAGTAATGGCCATCTATCACTCAATAGAGCAGTGTACACATGCATGCATCCTCCCTTTGCCAGCCTGGCCGATCAGCTGTGCTGCTGGTGACAGCCTGTCTGCGAGGTGGCTGCCAACAGTCAGGCCATCACCTTTGTGGCGGAATATGTGACATGTGGGTGGGTACCCCCATGTGGCAGCTCAGTGCAGACAGCACTGCTGATACTTTCTACAAGTGACATGTTATGACAGGAGCATTTACGGCCTGCATTAAATGGTGGCTGTGTGTCCCAACAGGGGACATCTATATCATGAAGAGTCTGACGGCCTGGGTGTGTGCTCGTTCCATGACCATGCATGGCCAGGTGGCTTTTTCCTTGCTTCTCATGCGCACTGTGTTGATCACTAACTTCATCAGATAATGTGTGCCATATCTGGCATGACACAGGTGTGTGGTATGCCTTGGATGGCAGGTGTGCACTGGACACCAACCCTGAGCACTGCTGCTATTCCATCAGTAGTTGTACTGTGACTAAACAGTTCATACTGTTACTGGGGACATGATGGGCATATTGTTACATATTGTACAAATATTCACAGACCATATATATGTACGGTACACAATGTGCACATGAGCACCTCAGGATTGACATTCCTACACAAGATAAGAACATAAGAACATAAGAAAATGCCATACTGGGTCAGACCAAGGGTCCATCAAGCCCAGCATCCTGTTTCCAACAGTGGCCAATCCAGGCCATAAGAACCTGGCAAGTACCCAAAAACTAAGTCTATTCCATGTAACCATTGCTAATGGCAGTGGCTATTCTCTAAGTGAACTTAATAGCAGGTAATGGACTTCTCCTCCAAGAACTTATCCAATCCTTTTTTAAACACAGCTATACTAACTGCACTAACCATATCCTCTGGCAACAAATTCCAGAGTTTAATTGTGCGTTGAGGAAAAAAGAACTTTCTCCGATTAGTTTTAAATGTGCCCCATGCTAACTTCATGGAGTGCCCCCTAGTCTTTCTACTATCCGAAAGAGTAAATAACCGATTCACATCTACCCGTTCTAGACCTCTCATGATTTTAAACACCTCTATCATATCCCCCCTCAGTCGTCTCTTCTCCAAGCTGAAAAGTCCTAACCTCTTTAGTCTTTCCTCATAGGGGAGTTGTTCCATTTCCCCTTATCATTTTGGTAGCCCTTCTCTGTACCTTCTCCATCGCAATTATATCTTTTTTGAGATGCGGCGACCAGATACACGGTGGCTGCACCCTTTGCAGCCACAACTGACCTGTTGTGACAGCAATGCTAGGCTGCCCATTGAGCCCCACATCACTGGTTTCACAGCCAGATAAGTGATGTGAGCAGCCATAGTTTTCAAGTGGTACTGCATGGATATGTAGTCCATGTACATGCATACTCAGTTACAGGGAGCCCAGTGGAGGGTGTGTGTGAAACAGAACCACCGACTCATGGGAGCTGGCAATGTACAAACCGTGACTGATGTTTCATGTCTGTATGACATGTTTTTATGGAGGCTGATACACAGTATTGGTGGGCCCATGACAGCACAGTGGCCTATATACTGCCATAGCTGTGTGGGGGGGCGAACTGTACATGCATCTCCTTTCCTTCACAGCGATTCCTTGTAGCAGCATACAGCCGCCACAACCATGTGCATGCAACAAGATAGCTGGCTCTCCTTTCGGCCAGCTGCAATGACCCCAGAGGTGTGTTGATGTGGGATGCTACAGTGATAAGGGACCTTCAGATAGGTCTGTGCAGCATCAGATGTGCTTTTTTCTCACACACCCATTCATGAGGCATCAGGAGGTTGTAGGGCTCATATGTCTTCCCTGCTGTGTATTGAGGCTCTGCTGCCTAGGCCCTCACTGATACCACTTGCCTACTGAAGGGTTGTTAGTGTTGCTGCAAGACGCACATGACAATAATATTGAGGTTTGGGAAATATGGTAAGAGTGACGTAGGTAGGTTTCATTAGTCCTAATGGGCGTCAATGACGCACCGATATACATGTCACCGTGATAGCATTAGGGAATGACAGAGGTGTGGGCCATTTCAGGTACAATTGTTGTAAGGTGTTAGCAAATCAGGGGAGGCATGTGAGTGTGTTGTGTCTCATGAGGACAAGTGTGTACAGTACTGTCATCCTTGGTGGGATGTCAGTATGTAGCAAGTGCTTTATCCAATGGCACTGAATAAGTAACACACATACAGCACCTCAGCAGTGCCTTGAGCCAGCCCTTAGCCATCCTATTATGGGCTATACCCTCAGATGTAGAGCACCACCCCAAACAGTTGTTGGGTGGACAGGCTTAGCAGGTGAGGCACGAAGCAGACTGAAAAGGAGGTCTGCCATTAAACTATCTGGTAACCCATAAGGGGCCAAACTGGCCTGCTGGGGCATGGTTCTGTCCCATGCCTACCTTAAAAAGTGTGCCTGTATAAGGTGTTGGCGAACCTGGCTGCCACTGACTGTGTTTTCATGCCGTTGTGCACGCACACATGGGGGATCAGGTCTGAGGTCTGGATCTATAGCCATAGGTATTCCATGCTGAAGAGCCACATTATGGAACACACAGCAAAGCAGGATTATCCTAGCAACCTTGGGGGCAGCATACAGTAACGCACCCCCAGTCTTGTCCAAACATCGGAAGCGGCTCTTCAAAAGGCCGAAGGTACGTTCGATGACTGAGCGTGTAGCACGTAAGGCCTCATTATAGGCCATCTGTCACGCCGTGGCAGGCTGGAGGATTGGTCATAAGCCAGGGCCTGCATCCATAGGCTGAGTCCCCTGTAGCAATGAAATAGGCAAGCCATTACAAATACTGATGTTGGTGTCACATGCATGTAGGTGCTGACTACATGCAGTAGAATCGGATGGCTCGAGGCAGGCCATTCCAGTTTCCTAACACCCTATGTGTGGGGCTCCATGATTGCTTTGTGCCACAGCAGGGGTGCCGTTATTAGGAGGTATAGCATGTGAAGGGCCCCTAGACAGTGAGATTTATGTCAGCAGTGTGTATGTGGTAGGTGCGTCACATCACTGTCCTTAGAGATCACATCCCTGTGGTCGGATCATATGCATCATGCACTCTAGTCATTGTGTACAGACATATCTGCTCAACCTGACCTTTTATGTAGGTATGCATTCCCAATAACAGACATGGTGTAAACTGGCTGCCCCTGAATGTGCACAACTGACTAGAAGGGATCATGCGAAGTATCATGAACGTCAGGACCTCAGGAACACCTGTGGATGTGAGCTGCCCTTACATCACAATTCTAGAATCACCTTGGACACTGCCATTAACCATGGCTAGACCAAATATGTGTAGGCTGTCCACTAGTGCAGTGAGGTGAACAAGCCATGCCACATACAGGCCATACTGGGGCTGCTGTGTACCTCGTGCTTGGCAGCCCATAGCAAGTGGTTGGGTGCATGAGCCATTCTACCACTTAAGGTAACACTATGAGCCACTGAGGCCTGTTGTGATGGGGACATATGACTCCATCCGGACAGGCATATACATCACATTTGTGTGCCATAACACAGATGAACATTGCAAATATGTTAGATGTATGGAAACGTATATCTTACCTACAAGCCAACCATCGCCATACAGGCCAGCTTCGAATTTGCGAAACAGAGATGATTGCCTGAGTATGAAGGAATCGTGCGCTGATCCCGGAAAGCTGGACATCACTGAGAGGATCCACATTCCAGCATCACACACCACTTGCACATTGAGGGAGTGGAACTGCTTTCTGTTGCGGTAGGCTGCCTCTGTCTGACTGGGTGGAATGATGGCCACATGAGTGCAGTCTATAGCTCCAATGACATTCAGAAAGCGGGCAATGTCATAAAAACCACGCTTGAGGTCTGTCTTGCGGAAAAGCTATGTAGCGAGGCATGCGGGCCATAACTGCTTCAGTGACCTGGTGCAGACACCGTGAAAAGGTGCTCTGTGACATCCCACCCACAACAGCTACTGTGGATTAGAAGGATCCACTTGCTGTGAAGTGCAGGGCGACCAAGAGTTTGGTCAGGCCGGGGACGGCACGGCTCTTTCGGGTTCGAGACTCAAGGGCACCTCGTATATCTTCATATATTTCCAGGATGGCACGAGAGCTGAGGCGATACCTGCTCATCACAACATCCTCTGGCATACCCAGCAATGAGGTTCGTGGAAGATAGATCCGCTGCCTGTACCTGCAGCAATGTCGACCAACGTCCTGGCATCTGTGTCGGGCCTGCTCAGCCATGGAGTGTGCCTGCCCCATACACTGTGAATGTGTAGATGGTGTTGGGAAGATAGACCTACTAAGAACAGGCCTTTTTATTGGGTAGCAGTACCTTTGTAGGTCTGTGGGGATTGGTTTTCTACATTTTCGTTCAACGCGATAATATTGCGGTGCGCACTATACGCAGTGATACAGTCTTTCGCAATTGAAAGAGGTGTAGTTATTGGCCGCGTTAGGAGCCACACTAACAACGCAGCCATTTCACGGTTCGCGGTAAGTCCTCCCTACTTTACATTCGCCCCACCCCAACTCCGCCCCCTGAATAATTTGCATTCGCAAACCGCGGTAACAGCTGTTAGCGCGGTTTGCGAACTTTTCGCACGCGATACAGCCGTATCGCGTGCGAAAAGTCCTTAGAAAAACTAACAAACAATCTAATAACGTTCAAGTCATTTTTAATACATTTGAGTATATTGTCTTGTCAGTAACTAACAAATAATTTAATAATGTTCAAGTCATTTTTAATACTATTTCAGTATATTGTCTTGACAG
The DNA here is from genome assembly GCF_901001135.1 of Rhinatrema bivittatum. NCBI lineage: Eukaryota > Metazoa > Chordata > Amphibia > Gymnophiona > Rhinatrematidae > Rhinatrema > Rhinatrema bivittatum. The sequence goes on along the minus strand of NC_042618.1, from coordinate 283,796,053 downwards.
TAGTCAAAGTATGACCACATCTCCTTATGCTTTTCTAATTTATTCTTGTGTTTGACAGTTATTCTTTTTCTGAACTTCTGGAATTTGTTAAACCAAATTTCAAAATATTAGGATTTGGTTTTAGTCACGTAAAGTCTCAGCTTGTATTTTTAATCCTTATTGTAACACATTCTGGAGTACTTTAAAGATATTATTCTGCTGGAATCAGAATCAAAAGCACCATAAAACAAAAACTATACCCTAAAGCATTTTAAGGGTTTTCTGATACTTTATTATTATAAGTTTCAAAACTGGAAATCTATATAAATAAAAATGTTAAATAGTTTGGACAAAATCGCTAATCTCAGAAACCACTGAACCGATTGCTTTCAAATTTGGACACAACCTTCATTTCGCATACAGGACGGTTCTTCTGTTCTTACATTACAGCTATGTCACACCTGTGACAGGTAAAATAGGTTTAAAAATTGTTTCGAGAAAACAGCGACATCTGCTGGACGTAAGCACCATCTGTTACACCTTACACTAACACACGCTTCACTAATCATTTCGCCAGTCCAGGTCCACGTTTCACTTCCATTTTAACACATTCGCGCACTTTTTTCGCCAGAAGATAACTATTTCCTTTACAGATAAAATACACCCACCACCCTCCTCACACCCCCCACACACATGCCAAATTGATTTACTTCCCACAGCCTCCCAACATACACAAAACCACCCTCCTCACACCCCCCACACACATGCCAAATGTATTTACTTCCCAGGCCCTCACAACACATACAAAACCTGACAGAAATCCGAGAGGCTCCAGCGGGGGGCCAGGACCGGTCCGGGACATATCTCCTGCACTACGGCCATCGGCTGCCAGCAATCAACATGGCGCCGACGGCCCTTTCCCTTACTATGCCACTCAGGGACACCAATGGCGGCAGTAGCCCATGTGACATAGTAAGGGCGAGGGCCCCTCGGGGCCATTTTCAGGACTGGCAGCCAGCGGACCTTTGCCCTTACTATGTCAGAGGACCTACCGCTGCCATTGCTCCACCCCACTGACTTAGTAAGGGCAAAGGGCCATCTGAACCCGTTTCAGTGCTCGCAGCCGATGGACCAACGCCAATATATCGCTCCCGGAGCGCTCCTGAACGCCCACTCCACCGATTGACATTTTTATCAGGTCTCGGGGGGTCTGGAGGGTGGGGGGTGGTAATTAATTTATTGCGAACATCTTGGGGAGGGGTCACGAGGGGGGGCAGGTTTCATTCATTCAGTACTCGGGGGGGGGGGCTACTGTTTTTCACAGGACTGGGGGGGAGGGGCAGGAGAGTGTGGGGTGGTTAGTTTAAGAGAACTTTTCTCATAGGGTTGTTGTTTGGGGGAAGGGGGAGGTTCACACACAAATACATACACTAAACTTGCATGATCTCGGGAACGCACCAAAATAGCCCTCCCCAGACCACAAAACAAATTTGGAAGTGCAAATTTGGTTAGGCACTCCCCTATTTGGCTACATAACGTGCACAGATGCCCAGGGACAGACCACATGTAGCACCAACAATTTCAATTTCCCAGGTCTTGGGAGGGGGCAGGAGGGTGGGGGGTTATTATTTGATTTAAAGGGTTGGGATTGGGGGTTTTTTTGGGGGGTGGGGGGGTTCCCACAGAAATAGAAAGACAAAGGTTTTCTGATCTGAAGGGTAGGCAGTAGGGGGGAGGTGACAGTGAGGGGAGGGAGAATGAGGGGGGAGGTGAGTGTCAGGGGAGGGAGAATGAGGGGGGAGGTGAGTGTCAGGGGAGAGAGTTGGAGTGGGGACAGGGGAGGGAAGGGGGGGTGAGTGACCAAGGGGGAGGAGCATGAGTGACTGAGGTAAATGAGCAAGGGGAAGGGGGAGGGAGGGTAAATAACCTGACTCTGCCACTGCAACGCATGGCCGGGTACCGCTAGTTAATATTAAAGTCATTATTACTATTTGATCATAATTATAAACACTGTCTCTAATTTAGGTATTTGTCTCCAGTTGTGAGTCATTGGATTATGATAATTAATCACAGTAATACAGAAATATAAAATATGACAGCATATAAGGCCCTTCTATTTTGCCCAATTCCATTTCTAGTTCATTGCCAAAGACCCTAGTTGATTTCTGGCTTTCTTTTCATGTCTTCACAACTAAGGATTGTCTATCTTTTATTCTAGGCTTTCTTGAATTGTTTTATTGTTTCTGCTCCTTTCACCTACCCTAGGAGGCCATTTCATGTATCCACCACCCTCTCACTTTTCTTTGAACAATTGCAACAATCCCATTCAAGTGACGGGTGCATAACCTTGGTGTGCTCCTGAATTCTAATCTTTCTTTTAATTCTCACATTAAATCTGTTGCCAAAAGTTTCTTTTGCAAATTACATCTTCAAAGGAAACTTCATCCTTTGCTTGCTCCCAATGATTTTCATACAGTACTTCAAGCATTTGTTCTTAGTAACTTTGTTTACTGTAATATTTATATGCCGGTCTCCCAAATATTGTTCTGAGACCATTACAGTTAGCTCAGAATGCTTCTGCTTGTGTATTGTCTGGTGCAAGATTTGTGCAAGATTTGTGACAACATATCTCCTATCATGGCTGGTTTGAATTGGCTTCTCATCTAGTGAAGAATTATGTATAAGTTGGCTGTCATTATTTACAAGCTTCTCAAGTCTGATCATCTCAGCTGGGTGAGTTCTATATTAAAAAATGTATAGGCTGCTATATGCCTTAAGACCTGCTCAGAAGAATCTACTCGAGGTTCAAATGGTAAAGTTTGCTTACTTTAACATCATGCAGGCCCTATTTTGTGGAATTCCCTTCCAGATGAGGTTAGGTTGGAGCCTTGCATTAAGTCCTTTAAGAGGGCATTAAAAGCTTTCCTTTTTTAAGAAAGCATATATTGCTTTAGAATTTATTTATCACTTTGAATTTTTTTGTTGATTTGTTTTGTATGATTTTTATTATGTATTTTCATATGATTATGTACATTTTATTGTAAACTGCTAAGATATTTATGATGTCATTGTAAACCATAAATCCTTCCATGAAGAAATACTTTCTAATTTTACTATAAAGTCTGTACCCTTTCAGCCTCATATGAATACCTCCTCTTTGAAAACTAGCTTTCCATTGAAAATATTTCCTTTTTGTGCATTATTTATATCTTTGAGGTATTTGCCTCTATCATATGCCCTTCTCATGTTTCTTCTCTCTACTTAGAGTATATGTTTATATCCTTTAGTCTCATTTCATAGTGTTTTTCAATTTTTTGGGTCTGTACCATTTTGATAGTCCTTCTCTAGATTGCATCAACTTTATCTGTATCCTTTTGGAGATATAGCCTCCAGAAGTGGACACATTGCTCCAGGTGAAATCCCTTTAATGGCTTGTACATTGAGATGCATGGCTACCTCCTTTTTTTTCTACTGGTTGCACATTTCTCTATATCCCCTAACATTCCTCTGGCTCTAGCCACTTCCTTGTCATAATGTTTTACTACCTTGAAATCATCAAATATGATCAATAAAAGATGCATATCAACCATCCCATATAAATTTAATGGGACAAAATTTGAAAGAGATTTATGTAAATAAATCAGTGTTTTACATTCAAAAGTGGCCTTTTACAAAATTTCCCACCCAATATTTGGGTAAACTTATACATGTATGACATATTTGCATATAAATTTACCTGGACTAAGAAGGCATTCCTGGGTTTGAAGTTGGGTACATACTTTATAAAATTTAACCATATGCACCTAAATTTTCCGGAAAATTTATACACCAAATAGCAGATATACTCATGCAGAGTAAATCTGGAAGGATAATTTTCAAAGACGACTTATGCACATATTTTCACTTTGAAAATTGATGTAAATTTTGTGCGTATTTATGGCATAAAACAGTTCTTTACCCACAAAAATGAGCTTTTAGAACATTGTCCTCTCTCTATTCCCCTAGGGCCTCTATCCATATACGTTTACCCACAATGACTAGAGGCATTCCTGGGAGTGTATAAGTCTAGGAGTGACTTGGAACTTCATGCATATTTTTGCATTTTCAAATGTATGCAAGGATTTTTCTCTGGAAAACTGTCTGTACAAGTTAGTAGGTGTAAATGTGTGCCAGTAGTTTTCATGGGATGAAAGTATGATGTATTTTTACTTTGAAAATTTGTGCAAAGCCTAAAAAATACCCCCAATATGTCAGGATAGTAAATATGTCTCCAAAAGCATGAGGACCTCTTAGCTTTTCTTTGTTTTATAGAGTTCATATTATTAATCTTGGTAATCACATTCCAATAAACTCCATCAATGAATGAAAGCCAACATTTGCAGTGGGGTTTGTGATCACAATTGCTGAGACTGTTTTTAAAAAGTTAGCTGTCTAAATCTAACTGGTTAAAAATCCCCTCTCCAGCCCTCCAACTAAATAAATCTACCTAAATAAAATTGCAAGGTGTATATATTTAGTTGATTAGAGAAGGAGCAGCACTGAAGATGTTCCTGGGATGGGTTTTCAATTTTTCCAGTTTTCAGCACTAACTGGCTAAATTTACATATACAAATCTGATCACACAGATAGCAGGTCTAAATATAGTTGGACAAATTTGATCTGCCTGGATTTAAGGAAATTTCAGCTGCTAACTAAGGCCTAGATTCATCAAAATGCTATAAATATAGTAGAAATAGCACTTGCGATAAAAAAAAACAAAAAACAATGTGGTTAGGTTAATTTCCTATCTTCCACATTGGATTTATGCATGGCACACTATTGGGTTTATGTATATACCAGCTGCTGAGAGAGAGAGAAAGCACTGTCCCCTAGATTCATCAAAAAGTTGTAATAACGCACATGTTAACAAAAAGGGGTGTGTTTAGGGAAATGTTGGAGTTACTGCTTTGCATTATCACATAGTGCTGTAAACTTACCAAACTGTGTGATAAACCCTACTTTTTATATCCTATGTGTTAGGCGCCCTAGCCGTCGGGAAGTCGGGTTGGGTCTCCTCACCTGAGCGGACAGAAAGCCCATTCCAGTGTCCCCCCGCCACTGCCGTGCCCCGGCTCGGTTCGCTGGCATTGCGGCTTGCTCGCGGCACTCCTGACGCCACCGACTCCACTGCGATCCTTCGGCCCCCTAGGTACGTGCGCAATGCATGCGCTCAATTTAAAGGTCCATTGGCGGGAAAGTTCCCCACGGCCTGGGATGATCACATCAGGCAAGGCAGGTATAAATACCCTGCCTTGCCACTTCCTCCTTCCATTGGCAACAGGTCCAGCTCCTGGTGACTGCATGTTGTCTGCATCCTGACCCTGTGTTCCTGTGATTCTTCTGAATCCTGCTCCAGATCCTGCTCCTGCTCCCACTCCAGCCCTTGCCCTGTTCTAGCTTCTTCTCATTCTGCTCCCTTGGATTGATCTTCTGGCTCCGACCCTGCTCGTCTCCTGGTTTCTACTTGTCCACTGCCTGCCCTGATCTTCATCTTGGTTCACCATTTCTGCTTGTCCACTGCTTGCCCTGATCTTCAGCCTGGTTCATTGCTCCTGTTCCACTGCCTGCCCAGACCTCTGCCTGGCCTCTATCTTGTGTAGCATGCTGCCTGCCACGACCCTTGGCACGTCCGACCCGTGTACCGCCGTGCCTAATTCCTGCCGGCCCCAGCACCTAAGGGCTCAACCCGCGGGGAATGTGGACTGGTATAGGTGAAAGTCCTGTTGGGTTCTCTCCCTCAGAACCACCTTCCGACAATAAGGACCACCAGGGGCCTCCCCTTGGTGGTGGCGACAACCTCGTCTCAGCTCAAGGGTCCACCTTCTTTACAGTTTGCTGAGGCCATGGACCCGGCGGACCTGTCTGGCCTGCAGGCTATTCCCAGACTGGCTCAGAGGTTGCAGCAACAACAGCAATGCCTGGACGTACTCGCAGCGACAGTGGAATGCCTGGTGAATAGATTAGACACTGCCTCAATGCCCAGCACTCCTCCAGCTCCCATTCTGGCTTCCATTCCGCCGGCGGCAGCACTTCACCTTCCAGCACCTCCTCGCTATGCGGGGGACTCCCGGCAGTATGGTGGTTTTTTAAACCACTGTTTCATGCACTCCTCCCTCCAGCCTGCCCAGTTCACCAGTGACAGCATCAAAACAACCTTCATTTTATCACTTCTAGATGGCAAAGCTCTGGCCTGGCCTTATCTGGGAGCGAGGTGACTCCCTGCTCCAGGATCTTCCACTCTGCACAAGTGTTCAAGCAAGTCTTTGACAAATCTGGATGACAATCCACTGCAGCTTCTGAACTTCTCCATCTATGCCAAGGCTCACTCCCATTGGCTGACTATGTCGTGGAATTTCATACCCTGGCATCTGAACTTGGATGGCAAGAAGATAGCCTCCGCATTTGTTTCTCTGGAAGGGCTGTCTACCAGAGTCAAGGACAAGCTGGCCACCCGAGGTTTGCCTGAGGGCCTGGAGGCCCTAATCGACCTTGCCAGCCGCATCGACTGGCTGCTGCAGCAATGCCTGCATGAGCTCCGTCCTGTCCGCAGACCTGTGGTCTTGGGCCCATCCTTCTCCCGGCCTGTGGCACCCTCATCTTCCACCGAGGTCAGGTCAACTCCGGGAGAGGTGCCTATGCAGCTCGACCGCAGCCGACTCTCTTCTGAAGAGAGACAGCGTTGGTGTACCTTGAGGCTATGCTTGTACTGAGGCGGTAAGTGCCACATGTTGGCCCAGTACCCCTAGATTACTCCAGAGCCTAGGTATCAAGGGGGAGATGACCCTGGCCTGCAGCAACCCTGCTCCCCTATGTACCATTCCAGTGAAGATTCACCATGCCCATGGGGACTTCGCCACTTTAGCATTGATTGATTCTAGTGCTGGCTCCCCAGTGGATTTATCATGACCCAGCTCGTCCATCAACTAGGCCTGCCTACACAGCCTAGGGAGCCCCTCTATCCATGGAGACCCTCTGCTCAGCAGGATTACCCATATGACGGCCCCAGTGAAACTTTGCACGAGGATCCTTCATGAGGAGGAGCTCTCCTTCCTCATGCTTGAAAAGGCCATACACCCAGTGGTTCTGGGCTTATCATGGCTTCAGGAACATCCCCCCCACATCTACTGGGGGACCTTACAGATAAACGCTTGGGGCCCTAAGTGTCACACATTCTGTCTCCAAAGAGTGTCCTGGCCAGTTCTACCTGTGGCTACTTCCACACTGTCTCTGCCACCGCAGTAGGCCGATTTTGGGGACGTCTTCTCCAAAGAAAAGGCGGAGACTTTACCAGAGCACGGCCCCTTTGATTGCACTATTGACCTCCTTCTGGGCGTGATTCCACCCAGGGGGCGAGTCTACCCCCTATCGTCGCCCGAAACCAAGCCTTGACAGAATACATCCGGGAAAACCTGGAAAGGGGATTCATCCGACCCTTCACCTCGCCAGCCGAAGCTAGCTTCTTTTTTGTCGCAAAGGACGGCTCCCTGTGCCCCTGTATAGACTTCCGAGGCCTGAACGCTATCACCAAAAACGACCGATACCCGCTACCTCTGATCCCGGAACTATTGGACCGTTTACAAGGAACTAAACTCTTACCAAACTAGGCCTCAGAGGGGCCTATAATCATGTAGTATACGACCCGGGGATGAGTGGAAGACCGCCTTTAATACCAGGGATGGCCACTACAAATATCTAGTGTTATGACCGTCGGTCACAGATGGCTGCAACCGATCCAACTCACGACATGTGTAGGTCTGCTCTCCTCTGCGGGTCAGCTCACGGCCGGGGCTAGCCACCACTGCCGCACATCTCCAACCGTACAAGGCTCCTCATGGCGGCCAGGATGCCGCCACCACCCATGCCGATGCCGGGACTTCCTAGGCACGTGTATGCATCATCAGGCCTCTCTTTAACGGCCCAATGGTGGGAACCTCGGGGGCATCCCCGACTAATGACATCACGAGGTTGGGATTCTTAAGGACCTCCTTCGCCCCTTGCTAACTGACTTGGCAACGAGTTCCTTCGCTGGTGTTTGCTCCTGTCTCCTCGGATCGTGGTTCCTGCTTCAGACCTGCCTTGACTCTGGACTCTAACCTGGGTAACCGCTCCTCAGGGGCCTGCTCGTGCACCAGTTGGGGACTCTGTCTCCAAGCTTCCCCGCTCCTCGGGTTAGCCCTGCGCTTTCAGAGTTCCTGCCTGCTGGCTTCCCTGCTTCTCAGGGTTGCCTCTTGGACCACCTTCCTGCCTAGGAGTCAGCACACCACGATCCCCTGCTCCTCGGGGCAGTGCCTGCATTCTACAAGAGACTGTGCTCCGTGCTTCCCCGCTCCTCGGGGTAGTGCCAACGTTCTTCTTAGAGACTGTGTTCCGGGCTTCCCCGCTCCTCAAGGCAGCTTACATCATTACTTTGGAGATTCGACTCAGGCTTCCCCACTCCTCAGGTTTGCCTATTTCATCACACCAGAGCCCTACTCGCTACGCTGTCCCGCCCCTCGGTACAGTCTCTGTAGCATTTCACCTACAGTGCCTGCCTCATGCTGCCCACTCCTCAGGGCCTGCCCAGCGCTCCTCTGTCGGGGACTCTTGCTCTGGCACTCACATATCCAGCCAGCCTCAATACTGTGGGTTCCCTCCGAACTGTGTCTCCATCCAGCTCCTCGGGGCTCCTCACAGTATCCTCTCTACTAGCTCCTGGGATCACGTGGCTGTGACACAGGACATTTCATCTCTGCTACTACTCACTGATCTCCTGCTACAACTGGCCTCGCCTCCTGACGGTGAAGACCTGTGGGGAGGAGCCCCACAGGTGGCATCAACCTTCACCTCGGGCCAAGGGCCACGAAACTCACAAATCCTAACATCTAGTGATGCCTTTCGGCCTTTGCAATACACCAGAGGTCTTCCAACACTTAATGAATGAGGTCTTTCATGACATGCTCTACACCACCGTTATAGTCTTCTTCAATGATGCTCTAATCTTTACCAAAGACCTCCCGTCCCATTGCCGTGAGGTCCGACGAGTACTTCAATGCCTCTGTGATCACAAACTATTCACAAAACCAGAGAAATGTCTCTCTGAACGGGAATTTCTCCGTTCCTGGACTTCATTGTCTCCACTACCAGTTTCCACATGGACCCTGAGAAGGTCGCCAGCATCCAGAATTGGCCCCAACCCTTGGGACTCAGAACACTGCAGCACTTCCTTGGCTTCTCCAATTTCTACCGACAATTCATCCCTAACTACTCTCGCATAGTGCCCCCACTCATTGCGCTAACCAAGAAGGGGATGGACCCCAAGAACTGGCCACCCAAAACCACTGCCACCTTCGAGGAACTCAAACGTGCCTTCTTGCAGGACATGTGCCTTCATCATCCTGGCCCTTCACACCCCTTCACAGTGGAGGTCGATGCTTCTGACTCAGCCGTTGGAGCTGTATTAAGCCAGCACTCCACAAAGGGAATGCTGCTGCCATGCTCCTACTTCTCTCGCAAGTTCACCCCATCCGAGAAAAACTATAGTATTGGGGACAAGGAGCTTCTCGCCATTAAAATAGCATTTTAGGAGTGGCGGCAATGTCTCGAGGGGGCATAGCACACCATCACCATCTTCACGGACCATAAAAACCTCAAGAACCTTAGTCGGGCCCAACAACTGAACACTCGCCAGGCCCAGAGGGCTCTAAGTTTTAGCCGGTTTGACTTCGTCCTCCGCTACCAACCGGCAGCCGAGAACATGCGTGCTGATGCACTCTCCAGGATCTTTGATGCAGAAGCTGCTCCCTGTGAAACCTGACCACATTATTGACCCAGCGAGGATACTTTTAACTGCAACACAAACTGTTCCACTGGGGAAAACTGTGGTTCCTCTTCGTCTCTTGCAGAAAGTCCTAAGTTGGGCCCACAACTCCCTAACTGCCAGACATCCTGGAAGAGTCCGCACCTTGGAGCTCCTGCGGTGCTACTACTGGTGGCCATTTGTGGCATGGGATGTCAGGGCTTATGTAGACTCCTGCCCTACTTGCGCCTGACAGAAATCCTTGGCAGGATGTCCCTGGGACCTGCTTTAGCCTCTACCCATTCCCAAGGAGCCATGGATACACCTGTCAACAGACTTCATAGTTGACCTACCCCCTTCGAACAGCCACAACTTCATCTGGGTAGTGTTCAACAGGTTATTAAAGATGGTCCATCTCACTCCATTTCCTAAGCTCCCCTTGGCCACAGAGCTTACCCGATTCTTCGTCCAGCATGTCTTCTGCCTCCACGGACTCCCAAAACATATCGTCTCCGTTCGCGGAGTTCAATTTATGGTGAACTACTGGTGCTCACTGTGCAAGAAATTTGGGATTGATCTTGATTTCACCACTGCCTACCATCCTCAAGGCAATGGCCAAGTGGAGTGCATTAACCGCACCCTGAAGGAATTCTTCCGCTCCTTTGTAAATGACAGACAGGATAACTGGTCCACTCTTCTCCCCTGGGCAGAGTTCTCCTTCAATTCCCACACTCACTCTGCGACCTGCGCCTCTCCATTCCTAGTTGTCTATGAGAGACAAACCGACACCACCACTTCCTACCCCACTTTCGGTTCCTTCTCCAGCAGTGCAGCTCTCTGCCCAACAGCTGCTGGCCCTCTGGACTCACACACAAAGGAACCTCTGCGAAGCAGTGGACCAAGCTAAAAGAATGGCCAACAAACACAGGAGACCGGCACTTCTCTTCAACCCCTGGGACCGAGTGTGGCTAAGCACTTGCCACATCTACCTGTGAGTACCCTCAATGTGATTGGCTCTGCAATAACATTGGCCCTTTTACCATCACCGAGTGCCTTGGTCCAGTCACCTACCATCTAAGATTCCCATCATCCTTGAGAATATATAACTCATTCCATGGGTCTCTCCTCAAACCACTGGTACTGTCATGGCCCCAGCAGAGACCTCCTAATCCTCAGTAGCTGGCAGCAGAGGAGGAGCAAGTGTACCAAGTGAAGGAGATCTTAGATGTAACACGCCGTCACAGATGATGGGAATATCTGATTGCTTGGGAGGGCTTCAGCCCTGACAAAAACACCTGGGAGCCGGCTGCCAATATACTAATTAAGAACTTACTCCGGCACTTCCATGCCCCCCATCCAGGAAAACCAGGACCTTCTGGGGGGGGGGGGGGTACTGTTAGGTTCCCCAGGCTTAACCATAGGCAGAATACCAGCCAATGAAAAACATCCCTGCCAACATTCAAAGCTCAAAAGAGGAAATTAAAAGAAGTTCATAATGATGATTTATGAATTATTTTTAGAAGCAGATATTCTGAAGCTAGGATCAACACAATAAAACTTGTGAAATAAGTCAAATATGTCAATTTGAAGAAGGCTGTTACAAAAAGAGTCCTAGTAAATACATAGCGAAAACAACAATACCTGTTACTGTCACTGGCGAGCAGTGGACCCTTGGGCCGGTCTGGCAGAGTGAGGTGAGATGGAAGCACCCTGCAGGGAGAAGAAGACTGGTGGGCGGTATCAGGACACATGAAGGTCCGACGTCTTCACCCTGGAGAGGAGCTCATGAGGTCCCAGACTGCTGGGACTTAGGAGATCACAGGAGCAAGAAAGAGAAGAACCAGTCCGGGGTCGAGGCAGGCGGCAAAAGCGAAACCCAGAAGCAAACCGGGGTCAAATCAGGAAATCCAACCGAGGAAGACAGGAATGGAGGAGTGGAAGGCAGGCAAGGCTGGAGCAGGACCGAAGGATCAGGAGCTGGATCAGGAGCAGGAAGAACTGGAACACAGACGCAACTAGCACTTACCAGGAGGAACCTCGTTGCAAGGCAGAGAGGGTGAGCAGACGCCGGCTTTAAATACTAGCCAGCGTCTGACATCAGCAGAGTAGGCAGGCCGCTGTCCAGCGGGAAAAGCCCTTTAAATTGGGCTTCCCCGCACGCGCGCGTGCCTAGAGTGGGGAGGAGCCGGAACAGAGTGTCGACGGCGTCTCCCTCGTGGAGACGCCACGGAGAGAAGGCCCGACTCGAGACAGCAGGCCCCGTTTCTTGCAGCAGGCCCTTCCCCGAGCTGGAATTGAAGTGAGTTCCCCGTCGCTGGTGGCGGGGCATGGCAGGTAAGGACCCGGTCGCCAGGAGTGCGACCGGGACCGCAACAGTACCCCCTCTCTTACGCCCCCATTTAGAAGGGCCGGGTTTATCAGGATGACTGAGATGGAATTGATGAAGCAGAGATATGTCCAGAATGTGGCGAGCAGGCTCCCAGGTGTTATCCTCGGGGCCGCAGCCCTCCCAGGCCAACAGGTACTCCCAACGGCGTTGATGGAAGCGAACATCAAGGACTTCTCGAACTTGATAGATGGGATCAGCAGGTACATCCAAGTCGGCTGGCTCCGGTACCCTAGTATGATATCTGGAGAGGACAAGAGGTTTCAATAGTGAAATGTGAAATACATTATGGATGCGCATGGAGGACAGAAGTTGCAAGCGATAGGACACCAAGCGTACCCTCTCCGCCACACGGAATGGTCCACAAAACCGTGGTGCTAGCCTCCGATAAGGGACTCACAGGTGAAAGTGTTTGGTGCTGAGCCAAACTCGATCCCCGGGGAGGAAGACCGGTGCCGGTTGGCGATGCTGGTCCGCCCACCTCTTGGCAGTCCTGGCTGCCTTGGTGAGTTTAGCCTGAATGCCCAACCACAGGTTATGCATCTGTTGAGCGGAGAGCTGAGCCGCGGGTGAGGTACTGACCGCAGGCAATGGCAACAGTGGCTGGAGTTGCTTCCCAAACACCGTCAAGAACAGGGATGTGCCGGTTATCGAATGAGTGTGATTATTATATGAGAACTCAGCGAGAGGCAGTAACTTCACCCAGTTGCCTCTTTGTTCGTTGACAAAGGTGCAGAGGAAAGTCTTTAGAGAACGATTAGTGCGCTCGGTTTGCCCATTAGTTTGTGGATGAAAAGCTGAAGACAGACTGAGATGTACACCAAATTGCTTACATAGCGCCCTCCGATAGCGGGCTGTAAATTGGAGGCCTCGGTCTGAGACTATATCTTGCGGGAGACCATGAATGCGGAAGATATGTGAGGCGAAGAGCTGGGCCAATTCCGGTGCCGATGGTAGCTTGGGAAGAGGGACAAAATGGGCCATTTTGGAGAAGCGGTCAACGGTTACCCAGATGACTGTGTTCCCCTCAGATGCTGGTAAATCTACCACAAAATCATGGCGATGTGTGTCCAGGGTTCCGTCGGTATGGGCAGTGGCTGCAATAATCCCTAGGCTTTCCCACCAGCGGTTTCTGTTTGGCACATGTGGGGCAGGAACTACCGTACACTCGGACATCCTGTCTTCCAGTGGGCCATCAGTAGAAGCAATTGAGTAGATCAAGTGTTTGTTCATGGCCAGCATGGCCGCCTGTCACAGATTTGTGGGCCCAAGCCAATACCTTCCTTCGATCGCGTGGAGACACCACTGTTCTCCCAGTGGCGCTTACTGTAGTATAAGATAAACTTACCTTAGCTGGGTCCAAGATGAATTGGGTCTCTCCTCCTCCTCCTCGTGTACAGTGGCTCGGGAGAGGGCGTCAGCTCGTACATTCTTGCATGCGGGCTTGTACCAGAGCACGAAATTGAACCGATTAAAGAACAACGACCAGCGTGCTTGCCTGGGATTTAGATGTGCTTGACAGAGGAATTCCAAGTTCTTGTGATCGGTAAAGACGGTGATGGGAAAAGCGGCCCCCTCTAACCATTGCCTCCACTCTTCAAAGGCCAGTTTGATCACCAAGAGTTCTTTATCCCCTATGCTGTAGTTGCAATCTGCGAGTGAAAACCTCTTAGAGAAATACGAGCACGGCAGCAGTTTTCCGGAAGGGGTGCTCTGGCTCAGCACGGCTCCCACAGCTATACTGGAGGCGTCGACCTCCACCGTGAACGGGTTGAGCGGATCTGGATGATGAAGGCAGACGTCTTGCACAAAGTCGTCCTTTAGATTTTCAAACGCCCGACAAGCCTCCACCGACCAGTCTACCGCGTCAGCTGCCTTCCTCGTGAGGGCAGTCAGAGGAGCCACCTTGGAGGAGTAGTGAGGGATGAAGTGCCTATAGAAATTTGCAAAACCCAGAAAACGTTGCAGGGCTTTCAACCCCTTAGGCCGCGGCCAGTCCAGAATAGCTGCGACTTTACAAGGATCCATCTGAAACCCAATGGCAGAAACTATGTATCCCAGGAAAGGAAGAGACTCCTGCTCGAACATGCACTTCTCCAACTTAGCATATAGATGCTTGTCTCTGAGAATTTGAAGAACCTCCTTTACATGTCATCGAAGGGAATCCAAATTGCGGGAAAAGATTAGTATGTCATCTAAGTACACAATTACGAATGTGTAGAGAAGTTCTCGTAGAATTTCATTCATTAAGTGCTGGAAAATGGCTGGGGCATTGCATAAGCCGAAAGGCATAACAAGGTATTCATAATGTCCATCCCTGGTGTTGAATGCCATTTTCCACTCGTCACCAGGACGAATTTGGACCAAATTGTAGGCTCCCCGTAGATCGAGCTTTGTGAAGATCTTGGCCCCTTGTAAACGTTCCAGAAATTCGGGGATTAACGGAAGGGGATAGCAGTCCTGCTTAGTGATGGTGTTCAGGCCTCTGTAATCGATGCAGGGTCTTAGAGAGCCATCCTTCTTGACTACAAAGAAGAAGCCCACACCTGCTGGTGACTTTGAGGGCCGAATGAAGCCCCTATCCAGATTTTATGCTATGTACTCAGACATTGCACGTGTCTCTGGCAGAGACAGAGGGTATACCCTTCCACGGGGTGGCGTGGTCCCGGGTAGTAGTTCAATAGCGCAGTCGAAGGGGCGATGTTGCGATAGAATCTCCGCCTTCCTTTTAGAAAACACATCAGCGAATTGGCATAGGCTGTTGTGAGTGCCACTGAAGTGTGTAGAAGCGGAATACTAGGTGCCTGCGGTACGTGAAGGCAATTCTCAAAGCAATAAGGGCTCCAACTTGCTATTTGCAGAGAGTCCCAGTGGATCACTGGAGTATGTTGCTGTAACCACGGTAACCCAAGTATAATAGGGTGAACTGCCTTTTCCAGTATCAGGAAAGAGATCGTCTCGGAATGAAGAACCCCAGTACGAAGTGTGAGGGGTCCTGTACTGGCAGAAATATTCCCAGGAAGCAGCGTTCCTTGGATGGAAGTAACTCACAAAGGGGTCCTTCGAGGCAGGACAGGAATCTGTAGTTGTTGCAAGAGATCTTGCAGGATGAAGTTCCCGCCTGCTCCAGAGTCGATGAAAGTGAGCGACTCAAAAGTGCCGCCAGGGTACTCCAGCATGATAGGGACGGTACATTGAGGAGCAGAAGTAATGCAACCTAGGAGTAGCTCCTCGGGACTTCCTAGGTTCGAGCATTTTCCGGATGCTCCTTACACTGGGCCAGGAAGTGACCCTTCACCCCACAGTAGAGGCACAGGCCCAGCGAGTGTTGGCATCGCCGCTCCTCCGTTGTCAAGGAGGTGCACCCCAACTGCATGGGTTCTTCAGTAGAGACCTCCGGGCGGGCCGTTTCCTGACTGGGTACTGGAGTCATGGGCTTGGAGAATGAGGATGCAAGAGGCACGATATGCCGAAAGGGGCGACTCTCCCGTGCTCGTTGTTGCAAACGATGGTCGATCCTGCCGGCTAAATCAATCAGCTCGTTAAGATCATCTGGAAGATCTCGGGCTGCAAGTTCATCCTTGATACGAGACGACAGCCCCTCCAAGAATAGACCTCGAAGACTATCCTCTCGCCACCTGACCTCGAGAGCGAGTGTTCGGAAGTCGATGGCGTAGTCCGCCAGGGAGCGAGAGCCCTGTTTCAGCTGAAGGAGTTCTGAGGTGGCGGTAGCTAGACGTGCCGGTTCATCAAAGGCTTGCTTAAAGCTGGACACGAACTGTGGCAAGTTATTCAGTAGGGAATCACTCCGTTCCCACATGGGAGACACCCAAGACAACGCCCTCCCATCTAGCAAGGACAATATGTAAGCCACCTTTACAGAGTCTGTCGGGAACTGGTTAGGCAACAGGGGAAACCTGATGTAGTATTGGTTGAGAAAACCCCTGCAAGCCTTGGCATCCCCGGAGTAGCGAGGTGGAGCTGGCAATTGAGTAGGCGCCTGGACCATTACTACGGGCGTGGGCAACGACAGCTGGGGAACCTCGGGAGGAGTCAGGTCCAACCGATTGGCCAAACGCTCCACCGTAGCCGCCAGGACGTCCAGGCACTGCTGCTGCTGTATTCATTGAGCCATACCGGGAATGGCTTGAAGCCCTGACAGTTCTGCCGGGTCCATGGCCTTCCAAACTGTTACTGTCACTGGCAAGCAGTGGACCCTTGGGCCGGTCTGGCAGAGTGAGGAGAGATGGAAGCACCCTGCAGGGAGAAGAAGACCTGTGGGCGGTATCAGGACACACGAAGATCCGACGTCTTCACCCTTGAACCTCACAAGCTCCCCGAGAGGAGCTTGTGAGGTCCCAGACCTCTGGGACTTAGGAGATTACTAGGATCAGTAGGAGACTTCACCATGGAAGCCTGCGGACCCCCCGAGAGGAGCTCGTGAGGTCCCAGACTGCTGGGACTTAGGAGATCACAGGAGCGAGGAAGAGAAGAACCAGTCCGGGGTCGAGGCAGGCGGCAGAAGCGAAACCCAGAAGCAAGCTGGGGTCAAACCAGGAAATCCAACCGAGGAGGACAGGAATGGAGGAGTGGAAGGCAGGAAAGGCTGGAGCAGGACCGAAGGATCAGGAGCTGGATCAGGAGCTGGAGCAGGAGCAGGAAGAACTGGAACACAGACGCAACTAGCACTCACCAGGAGGAACCTCTTTGCAAGGCAGAGAGGGAGAGCAGACGCCGGCTTTAAATACTAGCCGGCGTCTGACGTCAGCAGAGTAGGCGGGACGCGGTCCGGCGGGATAAGCCCTTTAAATTGGGCTTCCGCGCACGCGTGCCTAGAGAGGGGAGGAGCCAGAACAGAGCGTCGGCAACGTCTCCCTCGTGGAAACACCGCAGAGAGAAGGCCCGACTCGAGCTGGCAGGCCCTGTTTCTTGCAGCAGGCCCTTCCCCGAGCTGGAATTGAAGTGAGTTCCCCGTCGCAGGCAGAGGGGTGCAGCAGGTAAGGACCCGGTCGCCAGGAGTGCGATCAGGACCGCAACAATATCCATCAAAATATGGATAACATATATGAATTAATTGGACCTTCATACAAACTGCACTCATTCATTTATACCAACTGGTATTACATGGTACTCGTGCACTTTTATAATTATTGGTCCATATAATTCACTGTTTGTTTGATATCTGTATTGTAAATAAAAACACTTTGTAACAATTTTATATGGCATCAATGTTTGCTTTAAACAAAAAACGATGTTTCCCTTGAATTATTGCAGCAAATTAGTGACACCGACCCAGCACTGCATTTCAAGATCCTTTCGTCTCAGCACCAGTGAATTTTCTTTAAAGGATCTGCATTTGTAATTTGTTTCCATATCCAGGGATTTATTTTGAAAGAGATACCATTCTTTTCATGAAGCTGCTATAATCTCTCCTACTGCCAACTCTGAGTTTTTTAAAAGAGAAGGATGGCTACATCATAATGACATTTCTGATCATCATTCATAAAGATGATTACAAAGAGTGACTGAAATTTACAAGTGTAAGGAGTTGTTTCTCAATGGTAACAACCCCTGAAGAAGGAGCATAGCTCCGAAACGCTGCAGGGTCGGGTGTTAAAAATTTCATGGGCATTTAAAGATTTTACATGCAAAGGCTTTTGAGGAAGTGCCTTCCAAGGAACTCCTTGATGGAATGATTATTCAGTCAGAAGATAAGTGAATTTTTCTGAACAAGTTTTTCTATAAAAACATTGTGAAATGATTGTTTAAAGAGTGATATCTCTAAGTGACTGATGATTAACTCGTTTTAAGCACAGAAAAGTGTTTTTGGGTTGACGGATAAGGTTTGCAAGGTCAACCTAGTGCTTTATGACGGTCATTTTGGAGACACAAATGATTTAAATAGTCCGCTGCTTAGCTATAAGTAAGAAATACTTTAATTTTTTTTTTCAAATATGACAAGCAACACAGAGGGAAAGGCGCTTAGGTTTCTTAGCCACAGGTGCCATTAGTTCATCAGATTGCTTTAACAGGTGACTGAAGGTGTGCATCCAGCTGAATTCACGCTGCAAAACTTAGGTGTACAAAATTTAGATGCACAATATTTAGGCATCCCAAGGGCATTTATTTATTTATTTATTTATAGGTTTTTTTTATATACCGATAGCCGTTTGCACATAGTATCGGTTTATAGATAACTAAAACTTTTTGACAGTGTCATTATACAGAACTTTTGGCACTGCCATTACATAGAACAGTAAACTTTGCATACAAGAGATAAACATCAACAAACAGTAACTGGGTAACTATCTACGGGGAACGACGGTTCTTCAATTGGGAGCAAATGAGGGAAAATTAACAAAGGCATCACAAGACTAGGGGCACTTCTGCCACGCCAAACTTAAGCGCACAACCAAATCATTCCAAATTGTGCGCACAAGCAGTGCACTCAAAAGAAACTGGGTGCACAACCCGGACGCACAACCAGATGCACTTACATGCACTGACGGTCTTGAACAGGGCAGCCTAACATGCATTCAAAAGCGTGCAAACATTCTACTGTGGCAACTACATGGCACACAGAAAAAAAGCCTTACAGCAGGGCATAGCCCACCCAGGCTGCTGAACCCGCCAGGCTGCCCAAGTCCCTGAACCTCCCACAGGTGCGGGAACAAACATCAGAACGGCACATCGAGTACAGAGTCTGGAGGAAAGGGAAGGCCTACAAGCAACCCTTCTACTCTATCTCTTGGGGGGTTTTGGGGTTTTTTTTTTAAACCTTACCTGAGCTCAGCCTTTCCCAGCTGAGTTCAGAGACAGTCTCCGGCTGCAGGGAGAGAGGGCATATACCATCACCACCACACTCAGCCTTTCAGCTGTTTTAATCAGCTAAGTCCACGCTGGCTAAGAAAAAAACAGCTACTGGACCAAGGCACTTATCTCAGGGACCACGTTAATCACCTCAGGAATTCTCAACTGGGGGAGGGACCATCTGATATCACCGCAGGAAAGTGGAGTGAACTCAATCTTTTCTCCTCAAAAATTTGAAGCAATCCCCAGTAGGGAACTGCACGTCCACCATCTGCTGGAGACAGAAAATACTGGCAGTCTGACGTTACTGCAGGAGCATATTTACTGTGACTTCAGTTTGTTCCGTCTCCATCTGCTGGTAGAGGTGCATAACCCACTGGTCCTGAATCCATCTGTCTGGGTGCAAGGAAATTTTAAATGATGCATTTATAATAAAAGATTTTAATGGAAAAGAACACACAAAAGTTCAGTCTTTTGAAATAAAAATATCACAACAGCATGTATATTATATTTACATGCACTGCTGTGTCGTCAACCAGAAAACCCTGTATAATAGCCAAAAAGACCCTTGGATCACATATGATATTAGGACAATTGTAATGCATGTTGGGTGTGGGCTTAGTCCTCAGAAAGATAATGCAAGCTAAATTACAATTAGAATATAATAAACCTCCCATTCCAAAACAGCACTAACTGCCAGCACTCAAACAGTTACCAACCTATGAAAAGGTGACTCTTCAAACAATACATCAGGCCCTAAAACACTAATATATCTCGTATTAGGAAATCAGAACAAACCAAGCTTCTATAGATCCCTCTATAGAAATGACAAATTAGCAGAGCACAAATGCAGAGCATAGACAAACCCTCATCAAATATAGAATAAAGTGACCATAAAGTATAAATAGAAAAGTATAGACATAAACTGAGCTTGAAACCGCAACAAGTCAGACTTAGCATGTAGTGCATATATGGAAAAACTGAAGCATCATCCTTCCTCAGAAAACATCAAACAATAAAATCAAGAAATATAAAGCACCAATCATAATATTGAAACCATACTATTAAAAAGAATTAATATTTCAAAACAGCAAGATGAACAGAATATCATCCAATAATTAAAAACTCATATTTTTTTACATTTCCCAAAGAGCAATACAATATTTCAGAACTGCACATACATCAAATAATATGATTGTCGGAGTAGTGGGAGGGAAAGAGAGGTGCACAAACTTTCTCCTACCTCATTTACACACACACATTCATCCTCATGCTCACCCTGACACACACACTCTTTCAAAACTCACACATGCTCACAGACACACAAAATCTGGCTGGCTCACTCTCAGGCTCACACTCACACTGGCTAACTCTCTCTTAGGCACATGCACATTGGCTATATCCCTATGTTCCACACACACACATACACTGGCTCCACTCCCTCTGTTCCACACAGACACACACACATAGGCTCCATTCCCTCTCCTCCACACACACACAGGCTGGCTCCATTCCCTCTCCATCACACAGACACACGCACACACTGGCTCCACTCCCTCTCCTCCACACACACACACAAACACATACACAAGCTCATTCCCTCTTCCTCATACTTACATACCCACAGGCTGGTTCCACTCCCTTTCCTTCATTCATACACACACACAGACGCTGGCTCCTCTTTCTCTCCTTCACTCACACTCACACAGGGGCTGACTCTACTCCCTCTCCTTCACTCACACACACACAGAGGCTGACTCTACTCCCTCTCCTTCACTCACATACACATAAGGGCTGCTCCACTCCCTCTCCTTCACACACACACACACACACACACACACACACACACACACACAGAGGCTCTACTCCTTCTCCTTCTTACACATACACACAGCTCCACTCCCTCTCCACACAAACACATATGGGCAGACTCTGGATCTAGCTCCAGTCACTCAACTTCATTTAGGTCACAGGCCTCATCCTCTTCTGCCGCCGGGTGGGATGGACTCCGCCCAGTGGCCGTGAGCCTCCTCCTCTTCTGCTGCCGGGCAGGATGGACTCCCCTGGGAGCCACGAGCCTCCTCCATCTCTGCTGCTGGGTGGGATGGTCTCCCTCCAACAGCTGTGGGCCTCCTCCATCTCTGCTACCAGGCAGCATAGGTGCCCCCAGCAGCCTTAGAGCTTTTTCTTCTTTGTGTGACATGGGATCCTCTGCCCCTTGGTACCCCTACATCCTGGCACCCAGGGGCCTTGGCCCCCTCCTCATTACACCTTTGTGCAAAACACACAAGTGCTGGCTCCATTCCCTCTCCTTCACACCCACGCACACACACACACACACACACACACAGGCTCTACTCCCTCTCCACACAAACACATGCGGGCAGGCTCCAGCTCCAGCTCCAGCTCCAGTCCTTCAACGTTAGTTAGTTTATGGCCTCCTCCTCTTCTGCCGCCAGGTGGGATGGACTCCCCCTGGTGACTGCAGGCCTCCTCCATCTCTGCCGCTGGGCAGCATCGGTGCCCTCAGTAGCCATAGAACTTTTTCTTCATTGCATGGCATGGGATCTTCTGCCCCCTTTGTACTCCCTCTACTGCCTGGTGCTCGGGGGCCTTGAGCCCCTGGCCCCCCTCACTACACCACTGCTAATAATTCATGTCCATATTTTGATGAATATTGAATAATATTAGTGAATATTGTTTTTACTACAATTTTAAGAAGGCTGATATATGCTAGCTGAATTGCCCCTAATGGCCTCAGTCAGCTGTCAATCTCAATTACAATAGTCCCAGCTTCCAGCATTGGCTTAGTCAACATAAAATGCCCCTTTAAGTAGGGAGATGGTGCAAAAAGTCTAAAGTCTAACAGGAGATCACAAAATTGAAAAACATATGATATCATTATGCAATCTTAAGACAGGCAGCTCTTCCCTACACCAATAGTTTCCAAACCTGTCCTGGAGGACGCCCAGTCCATCAAGTTTTCAGGATATTCACAACGAAAATGCATGAGATAAATTTGCATGTACTGCTTCCATAGCATGTATATTTTATGTTATGATTATTCGTTGTGGATATCCTGAAAACCTGACTAGCTGAGGGTCCTCCCCAATAGGTTTGAGAACCTCTGTCCTACATAGATGTAATTCTGTATATTCAAGTCACATGAAAATATGCTTTACTTCCAAAGAAATGCCTGCACATTCCAATGGTTTAGACTGTCTAGTTTTGGAGATGTTATATCTTAAAAGCACATTGGGTTTCAGTCTGGATGATAAATAAATGTTATTTCAGTCCAAATTATGATTTCAGTATATGCACAGCATTGTATGTATAAAACTCTGGAAATATATCATCTTACTGAGAGAGTTTTATATAAGAAATAATTTTGAGTTAATCCTATCATTATACTGTATTTGTATAACAGGGTAGAAAAGGAATCCTGAAAATCTATCTTCCAGGATCCTTCCTTCCATTACATGAGCAGCATAAAAGAGGTTTAGAGTTATTACAGTCAGTGCAGAACCTCCGCTTCCAGCCACCGATGCCACGTCCATTTCCTCGCTCATCGTGGTGATGTTTGACCCAGGTCAGACTTTTAAAATTATTATTTTTTCTTGGTGAAATAGCAAGACATAATGAGAAACTTGCAAACTAAATAGCTTGTTTATTTACATCTTTAAAGAAATATAATTCTCAACAAATAGATTTATAAATTCTAATTGTAAAGGAATTAAACCTTATAATAGAATAATTTTTGAGAAATGAAGGTCAATAAATAAATTCATCAAGTTCAAAATCTTATGAAAGTATTCCTTCAATGATAGTATGAGAGGGTTTTTTTTTTATAGATTTCATAAGACAGAAGATACAACCACAATGCATTCCACTAAAACATTGCAGACTATTTTGAGAAATGCACCGAAACCCACACAAAATTTAACTGATTTATTTGGAGTCATCCACATATTTCCACAATAATCTGCAACATATTAGGTACCCATACTTTAGCTACTAATTGTCATGGGCTTGGATCCTGGGACCTCTAACTGACAGGGTCAAGGCACAGTACCCAGGGCAGATACTAGTTTTTTTACTGCCCTGTGCGAAAAATTACTGTGCTACCTCCCCCCCCCCCCCCCCCCACCTCCCTGATTCATTCATTGCCTGTCCTGGCCCTATCAAATAAAGCCCAGCTCCATCCTACAATATATATTTTTAAAAACTGAGAAGCCACCCCTGCCCAGAACCCATGGATAAGGTAGAGTATTAGATACTCTAGCAAACCTTACAGCTGCCACCCTCCCAACACAAACACACACACCCACACCCTTTGCAGACACACTCAATGAAATTATGCATTTATAACAAATTTTACATGAAAAAGAACATTCAAGAGTACAGTCTTCTGAGGCAAAAATATCACTTACAACATACATATTATATTCACATGCACTTCTGGGTTGCCAACCAGAAAACTGCAAAAAAAAGACACTTGGAGCTCCTATGGAATTAGACTTTATATTGGATGTGAGCTTGGCCCTCAGAAAGCCATGAAAAAACAGAATTACCATTTCAATATAGTAAACCTCCCATACCAAAACAACCCTAACAACCTTATTTTTGAAAAGGCAACACTGCACATATTACACCAGGCCCTAGAACACCAATAAAAGCTCTTATTAGGAAACCAGGCTGCTTTAGATCCCTACAAAGAAATTACATGCTAGCAAAATACTTCACCTCGATCATATATGCAGAACACAGAGAAACCCTCACCAAATACAGAATAAAGAGATCAGAAAGTATAAACAGAAATGTACTGAGAACTGAACTGGAACCCACATCAAGTCAGCCTCTACATGCAGAGCAACAAATAGAAACATTACTATTCTTCATAAAACATTAAATAAAATCAAGAAATATAAAATAATCATAATAGTAAAATCATATTCATAAAAAGAATATTTCAAACCAGTTAATGTATAGAATATCAAAAATATCTAAAACACCAAAAAAAAGTTTAAAAATCTGATGAATAAAAAATCCAATTAAAAAATGTTCTATTCCTCCCCACCCCCAAAAACAATAAATATTTCAAAAGAGCAGAATCATCAAATTACACCCAATAATTAGAACTAATAAGGATTTAAAATCTGTTCTCCATACCTGGGATCTGATTTCCAGTCACCCAGAGATTGTCATGGATTGGGGGAGGTAGGGCCGCACAAATTTTATCTTCTTTCTCACACGCATGCGCAATAACACATTCATTCTCTCACACTCTCCCTCTCTCTAACATACACAGGGTGCCTCTCCTTTACCCTCACAGATACATCATATGTGTGTGTGTGTATGCGCACCTGTGAAAACCTATATGGCATACACAAATGCACAAGCTCTCACACAGACACATTCACAGGCACACAGGTTCTCACACAGACACATACAGAAGTTCTCACACAGAAGCTGTCACACAGACACACACACAAGGCTCTTACACAGTTTCACACACACACACACACACACACACACACAGGCTCTCACACAGACACACAAACACACACACATAGGATCTCACACAGACACACATACAGGTACACACAAACAAGCTCTCAGATACACACAAGCTCTCACTCATTCATACATACATACAAGCTCACACACACACACACATGGTATCCTGTTATCATCGGGCCGTGGTGAGATGAGCTCCACCACGGTCCCACGGGCCTCCTGTGCTGTCTTCGGGCCATGGCAGGATGAGCTGCACCACGGTGCCACGGGCCTCCTGCTATCTTCAGCCCGTACAGCTCACCGAACTTCCTGCTTAGGGGAGGAGGGAGCAGAAGCTGTGCATGGGCATGCATGACCATACCCGGAAGTCTGGCCTCTCCTTCCGTCGCCTGCGTTCTCCTTCTTCGGCCATAAAGCTGGTTAGGCTTCACTGACAGCCTGCAGCCTCTCCTGCTGCCACCTGCCCTCCACCTCCCCGGATGTGCTCTCCATGCAAATGCATGGTATGCACACCTGGTCATGCTGGGCCCGACGATACCGAATCATGAGACAGAGACGTGGTCAGGCAGGCAAGGTCGAGACTAGCAGAGTCCATTCAGAATCAGGAAACAAGCAAGGATCAGGTAAGGTCCTCTTGAGCTCCAGAGTTCCAACCCTCCTGACTCCTTGGGTATGGCATGAATCCCTGACTTGAATGTTTCAGCATGATGGATTCAGGTGCTGGATATCTGGATCTTTCAGAGGGTGTAAGACAAATTGGGACAATTGGAAGTAGTCAATTTCATCCTGTTGCCATTAGTACATTGTGATGAATGGCATGGGAGTGAGCTCTTACTGCTGTGGCATGCCCTGAAGTAGGACAGACTGGAGCTTCACCTATACCAGCTGCTAGGGATGTGAATCATTTTTTGACGATTTAAAATATCGTCCGATATATTTTAAATCGTCAAAAATCGTTAGAGCCGCGATACAATAACAATTTCCCCGATTTATCGTCAAAAAATCATAAATCGGGGGAAGGGGGAGGGGAAAGGGGAGGGTGGGAAAACAGGCACACTAAAAAAACCCTAAAACCCACACCGACCCTTTAAAATAAATCCCCCACCCTCCCGAACCCCCCCAAAATGCCTTAAATTACCTGGGGTCCAGAGGAAGGGTCCCGCTGTGATCTTCCACTCTCGGACCTCCGGTGCTTGTAGAAATGGCGCCGGCGCTACCTTTGGTTTTTCCGTATGGAAAAACGATTTGCGGCAGGAAGTCATTCCCGGACCCCCGCTGGACCGCCAGGGACTTTTGGCCAGCTTGGGGGGGCCTCCTGACCCCCACAAGACTTGCCAAAAGTCCAGCGGGGGTCCGGAACGACCTCCTGCAGTCGAATCGTGTTGTCTATGGCCGGCGCCATTTTGCGCAAAATGGCGGCGCAAAATGGCGCCGGCCATAGAAAACACGATTCGACTGCAGGAGGTCGTTCCGGACCCCCGCTTGACTTTTGGCAAGTCTTGTGGGGGTCAGGAGCCCCCCCAAGCTGGCCAAAAGTCCCTGGGAGTCCAGCGGGGGTCCGGGAGCGATCTCCTGCCGCGAATCGTTTTTCCGTACAGAAAAACGATTTGCATGCAGGAAGTCGTTCCCGGACCCCCGCTGGACTTTTGGCAAGTCTTGTGGGGGTCAGGAGGCCCCCCCAAGCTGGCCAAAAGTCCCTGGGGGTCTAGCGGGGGTCCGGGAGCGATCTCCTACGCTCCTGACCTCGGGGGACAAAAAACAAAATGGCGCCGGCGCTACCTTTGACCTGTCATATGACAAGGCAAAGGTAGTGCTGGCGCCATTTCTACAAGCACCGGAGGTCCAAGAGTAAAAGATCACACCGGGACCCTTCCTTTGGACCCCAGGTAATTTAAGGCATTTTGGGGGGGTTCGGGAGGGTGGGGGATTTATTTTAAAGGGTCGGGTGGGTTTTAGGGTTGTTTTAGTGTGCCGGTTTTCCAGCCCTCCCCCCCACTAGACCTCAGGTAATTTAAGGCATTTTGGGGGGGGTTCGGGCGGGTGGGGGATTTATTTTAAAGGGTCGGGTGTGTTTTAGGGATGTTTTAGTGTGCCAGTTTTCGATTTTCACGATTTTCACGATTTTCACGATATTTAAAAAACCCAAACGGCGACGATCCAATTCCCTCCCCCTCCCAGCCGAAATCGATCGTTAAGACGATCGATCACACGATTCACATCTCTACCAGCTGCCACTTTCGCAAGTTCAGCCCTCATATTCTGGTGGCCAGCAGGATTTATGTAAGTACCTAGGGTGGTAAAGTGAACAAGAGTCCAAGAGAACACAGCAGACTGGAGATACCTGGAACAAGCCAAAGGTCGGGGTAGTCAGCAAGCAAGTGCAGTCAGGTCTAAGGTAATGGTCAGAATCAGACAATCAAACTGAAGGACGGACAAGGACAGACAAGGAGACACTAGGCAAGATGACCTGGGCAAGGCAAGGTTGGATGAGACAGGCTGGGCAGGACAAAGTTGGACAAAGCAGGCTGGGCAAGGCAAGACTGTAACTCAGGAACTCAGGAGCAACACATTTTATTTATTTTATTTATTTATTTATTTATTTTATATACCGACATTCAATCGAGATATCACATCGGTTTCCAGGTAACTAAAAGAATAGGGCGAAATCAGCCCTATTTTACAATATAACATGATAACAATTATAACAATTATAACAGAAATACATGGCACAATAAATTATGGTATATAACATATGTACAGTTATGACTTGTTGATAAAAATAATTTAGGTATCGGGGTTGAAGGGAGGGAGGAAAGGGAAGGGTGGGGGGGAGGGAGTGTCAGGGAGGGAGGAAAGGAGAGAGAGATGCCTGTGTAGGGGGTGTGGTGTGATGCGTTCGGGCAGGTTAAGGGTCAGGTGGGAAGGCTTTTAGAAACAGCCATGTTTTGAGGTGTTTTTTAAAGACTTACAATGAGGGTTCATTTCTGAGATGGGTGGGGAGGGAGTTCCATAGGGTAGGGCCCGCTATTGTTATGGCTCGTTTGTGGGTTGCGTTGAGGTGTGCAGTTTTGAGATTGGGGACGGCTAGAAGGCCAGTGTTGGTGGATCTGAGAGTTCTTTGTGTGGGGTATGGATGTATTGCGTTGTTTAGCCAGTTTATTTTGTTGTTGTTTATTTTTTTGTGCATGAGGGTGAGGGTTTTATATTGGATTCTTTGTGTGATGGGTAGCCAGTGAAGTTCTTTGAGAGTGGGTGTGATGTGGGAGGATTCTTTGTTGTTAGTGATGATTCTGGCGGCGGCATTTTGTAGAACTTGGAGGGGTTTGATGTGGATTTCTGGTAGGCCAAGGAGAAGGGAGTTGCAGTAGTCGAGTTTTGAGAAAATAATTGATTGAAGGACTGTTCGGAAATCGTGCGCTTGGAGAAGGGGTTTGAGTTTTTTGAGTGTTTGAAGCTTTAAGAATCCATCCTTAATTGTATTGGAGATGTGTCGTTTAAAGTTGAGTTGGCTGTCGATTGTTACGCCTAGGTTTCTTGTGGATGGTGTGAGTGAGATTTGTGAGATGTTTGGTACCCCCGTGTTGTTTGAGCTTCCTGGGTAGCTTGAGGGGGTGCACTTGAGGGGAGAAGAGGGACGGTCATCGTGGATGTGAAGGATTTCTGTTTTGGTTTGGTTGAGGCAGAGTGATAATTGAGATAGCAGGTGGGATAATTTTGAGCTGAGTTTGTTCCATTTTTCCATGGTGAGTTGAATGGACTTGTTTATGGGGAGTAATATTTGTATGTCGTCTGCATAGACGAAGTAGGTGAGGTTTGCATCTGAGAGGTATTTGCATAGTGGGAGGAGGTAAATGTTGAAGAGGGTTGAGGATAGGGAAGAACCTTGAGGGACACCATGTGTGAGGGGCACTTGAGAGGATTCAGATGAGTTTGTCTTGATGATGTAGGATCTGTTTGAGAGGTAGGATTTGAACCATTTGATTGTAGTGTCTTGTAGACCAATTTCTTTAAGTCTGGTGAGGAGTGTTCTGTGATTGATGGTGTCAAAGGCGGCTGATATATCAAGAAGTATCAGGAGGAACGATTAGCCTTTGTCGCGACCTCTGAGGATGGTATCGGTGAGAGAGAGGAGGAGGGTTTTGGTGCTGAAGAATTTTCGGAAACCGTGCTGTGCTGGCTGGAGAACATTATAGGTTTCAAGGTGATCTGTAAGTTGATTGTTGACTGTTTTTTCGATGATTTTTGCCAAGAATGGGAGGTTAGAGACTGGTCTGTAGTTTGCTGGGTCTGATTTGTTGAGTTGAGGTTTTTTGATGATTGGTTTGATAATGGCGTTTTTGAGTTTTTCTGGGAAGATTCCTTGTTCGAGGGATAAGTTGATGATGTAGGTTATTGGTTTGACAATAATCTCTCTGATGAGTTTTAGAGTTTTGATGGGGATGGGGTCTAAGGGGTGGGATGCGGGGTTGGTTTTTTTGATGATGGGTTCAATTTCTGTAGATGCAACGGGTGTGAATTGTGGCCATGTGTGGATGGGAGGAGGGATGTCCGTTGAGTCGATGTGGGTTTGGGGAATCTTGGCAATGATGTTGTCAACTTTGTCCTTGAAGAATTGTGCTAGTTTTTCACTGGAGATGTTGCTGGAGTTTGGCGTTGTGTCATTTTGGATAGGGTTGGTTAGGTCTTTGACATAGGCGAAGAGGGTCCTTGGGTTAAATTGGTAATCATGAATTCTTGTTCATAAGTTCATATGAACATAAGTTCATTGTTCATAAGTTCTTGTGAACATAAGTTCATAAGAACATAAGAACATGCCATACTGGGTCAGACCAAGGGTCCATCAAGCCCAGCATCCTGTTTCCAACAGTGGCCAATCCAGGCCATAAGAACCTGGCAAGTACCCAAAAACTAAGTCTATTCCATGTAACCATTGCTAATGGCAGTGGCTATTCTCTAAGTGAACTTAATAGCAGGTAATGGACTTCTCCTCCAAGAACTTATCCAATCCTTTTTTAAACACAGCTATACTAACTGTACTAACCACATCCTCTGGCAACAAATTCCAGAGTTTAATTGTGCGTTGAGTAAAAAAGAACTTTCTTCGATTAGTTTTAAATGTGCCACATGCAAACTTCATGGAGTGCCCCCTAGTCTTTCTATTATCCGAAAGAGTAAATAACCGATTCACATCTACCCGTTCTA
This sequence comes from Rhinatrema bivittatum, assembly GCF_901001135.1. Lineage (NCBI taxonomy): Eukaryota > Metazoa > Chordata > Amphibia > Gymnophiona > Rhinatrematidae > Rhinatrema > Rhinatrema bivittatum. The sequence continues at coordinate 283,766,345 of NC_042618.1, read as the reverse complement.
GACCTCTCATGATTTTAAACACATCTATCATATCCCCCTCAGCCGTCTCTTCTCCAAACTGAAAAGTCCTAACCTCTTTAGTCTTTCCTCGTAGGGTAGTTGTTCCATTCCCCTTATCATTTTGGTAGCCCTTCTCTGTACCTTCTCCATCGCAATTATATCTTTTTTGAGATGCGGCAACCAGAATTGTACACAGTATTCAAGGTGCAGTCTCACCATGGAGCGATACAGAGGCATTATGACATTTTCTGTTTTATTCACCATTCCCTTTCTAATAATTCCCAACATTCTGTTTGCTTTTTTGACTGCTGCAGCACACTGAACTGATGATTTCAATGTGTTATCCACTATGACGCCTAGATCTCTTTCTTGGGTTGTAGCACCTAATATGGAACCTAACATTGTTTAACTATAGCATGGGTTATTTTTCCTTATATGCATCACCTTGCACTTATACACATTAAATTTCATGTGCCATTTGGATGCCCAATTTTCCAGTCTCACAAAGTCTTCCTGCAATTTATCACAATCTGCTTGTGATTTAACTACTCTGAACAATTTTGTATCATCTGCAAATTTGATTATCCCACTCGTCGTATTTCTTTCCAGATCATTTATAAATATATTGAAAAGTAAGGGTCCCAATACAGATCCTTGAGGCACTCCACTGCCCACTCCCTTCCACTGAGAAAATTGTCCATTTAATCCTACTCTCTGTTTCCTGTCTTTTAGCCAGTTTGCAATCCACGAAAGCACATTGCCACCTATCCCATGACTTTTTACTTTTCCTAGAAGCCTCTCATGAGGAACTTTGTCAAACGCTTTCTGAAAATCCAAGTACACTACATCTACCGGTTCACCTTTATCCTCATGTTTATTAACTACTTCAAAAAAGTGAAGCAGATTTGTGAGTCAAGACTTGCCTTGGGTAAAGCCATGCTGACTTTGTTCCATTAAACCATGTCTTTCTATATGTTCTGTGATTTTGATGTTCAGAACACTTTCCACTATTTTTCCTGGCATTGAAGTCAGGCTAAACAAAAAGAGATAGATGCCTGTAGTCTTATACAAATCCTTTATTGAAGTGGAGACACAAGGTAGCCCAACTCTGGCCGAGTTTCACCGTTTCAAAACGGCTGCCTCAGGGGCTAAAACATAAACAAATAATTTAAGAGTAATACAAAAACAGTATAAAAATATTAAAATTTACATCATGTGTTAATAAATAAATGAATAAATAATAAAACTCAACATCTATTTATAAACAAATAAAAGTAATGGTGACATATAGAGGACATATTCATTTAAAAATGCTTATAAGAACCTCACGGTTAACGAAATTCTAAAAAACAATATTGGTGTAAAGAGCAATATTACCTTACATATATCGTCTTGAATTCCCAGTTTTTTATTCACACAAAAAATGTGTAAGATGATCATATAATTGAATATATGATCCACAACAGTATTGAATCTGTAATAATGCGAAAAGATAATGGCCATATTACATAAAGAATAATCCAAAACAAATCGATATACAACCAAATTGATTAATTAAATGAACTGTACTTCTTGATATATCTGAGCTATCTACCTTCAAAAAAACTTTTTATTTTAATAAATATTAATTGAATCAATAAAAAAAATGATGTGTCATCCATTGTTTGTGCAACTATATTTTGTGTGATTATTTAAATAAAGTATTGTTAATTTATTAAAATTAAAAATTGTGTACTCGGCCAGAGTCGGGCTACCTTGTGTCTCCACTTCAATAAAGGATTTGTATAAGACTACAGGCATCTATCTCTTTTTGTTCATCCTGACGGCTTTTATAGATCGCCTTCCTTTCTACTTATTGAAGTCAGGCTAACCGGTCTGAAATTTCATTTTTTAGTTCCTTCAGAACTCTGGGGTGTATACCATCCGGTCCAGGTGATTTACTACTCTTCAGTTTGTCAATCAGGTCTACCACATCTTCTAGGTTCACTGTGATTTGATTCAGTCCATCTGAATCATTACCCATGAAAACCTTCTCCAGTACGGGTACCTCCCCAACATCCTTTTCAGTAAACACCGAAGCAAATAAATCATTTAATCTTTCCGCGATGGCCTTCTCTTCTCTAAGTGCCCCTTTAACCCCTCGATCATCTAACGGTCCAACTGACTCCCTCATAGGCTTTCTGCTTCGGATATATTTTTAAAAGTTTTTACTGTGAGTTTTTGCCTCTACGGCCAACTTCTTTTCAAATTCTCTCTTAGCCTGTCTTAAAATTTAACTTGCCAACGTTTATGTATTATCCTATTTTCTTCCTTTGGATCTTTCTTCCAATTTTTGAATGAAGATCTTTTGGCTAAAATAGCTCTTTTCACCTCCCCTTTTAACCATTCTGGTAATTGTTTTGCCTTCTTTCCACCTTTCTTAATGTGTGGAATACATCTGGACTGTGCTTCTAGAATGGTATTTTTTAACAATGACCATGCCTCTTGCACACTTTTTACTTTTGTAGCTGCTCCTTTCAGTTTTTTTCTAAAACTTTTTCTCATTTTATCAAAGTTTCCATTTTGAAAGTTTAGCACGAGAGCCATGGATTTGCATACTGTTCCTCTTCCAGTCATTAATTCAAATTTGATCATATTATGATCACTATTGCCAAGCGGCCCCCACCACCGTTACCTCTATCAGCAAATCCTGTGCTCCACTGAGAATTAGATCTAAAATTTCCCAGGAACATTATCTTTCTAGCGTGTCCCGATCATACATTTACCCAGTCAATATTGGGGTAATTGAAGTCTCCCATTATTACCGCACTACCAATTTGGGTAGCTTCCCTAATTTCTCTTAGCATTTCACTGTCCGTCACACCATCTTGACCAGGTGGACGGTAGTATACTCCTATCACTATAGTCTTCCCTGACAGACAAGGGATTTCTGCCCATAAAGATTCAATTTTGCGTTTAGTCTCATGCAGGATGTTTATCCTGTTGGACTCTATGCCATCCCGGACATAAAGAGCCACACTGCCTCCCGGGTGCGCCTCTCTGTCATTGCAATATAATTTCTACCCCGGTATAGCACTGTCCCATTGGTTGCCCTCCTTCCACCATGTCTCTGAGATGGCAATTAAGTCTATGAATTCACTGCTATATATTCTAATTCTCCCATCTTACTTCTTAGACTTCTGGCATTAGCATACAAACATTTCAAAGTTTGTTTTTTGTTTGTATTTTCATTCTGCTTTTTAACAGATAGGGATAAGTTAGAATTTTTAGCTCAGGTGAGTTTTTAGTTACAGGCACTTGGACTACTTTTCTTATTATAGGAACCTCACTGTCGGGATGCCCTAATTCTAATGCATCTTTAGTATCCTTTGAAGGTACCTCTCTCCGAACCATGCACTGCCGAGTGACTGTCGGCTTTCCCCTTTGTTCTAGTTTAAAAGCTGCTCTCTCTCCTTTTTAAAGGTTAGCACCAGCAGTCTGGTTCCTGCTTGGTTAAGGTGGAGCCCATCCCTTCGGAAGAGACTCCCCCTTCCCCAAAAGGTTCCCCAGTTCCTAACAAAACTGATTCCTTCTTCCTTGCACCATCGTCTCATCCACGCATTGAGACTCCGGAGCTCTGACTGCCTCTGGTGACCTGCACGTGGAACAGGGAGCATTTCAGAGAATGCTACCCTGGAGGTTCTGGATTTAAGCTTTCTACCTAAGAGCCTAAATTTGGCTTCCAGAACCTCCCTCCCACATTTTCTTATGTTGTTGGTGCCCACATGTACCACGACAGCCGGCTCTTCCCCAGCACTATCTAAAATCCTATCTAGGTGACGCGTGAGGTCTGCCACCTTCGCACCAGGTAGGCATGTTACCAGGCAATCCTCATGCCCACCAGCCACCCAGCTATCTACATTCCTAATAATCGAATCACCATGTAATACGGCCGACCTAACCCTTCCCTCCTGGGCAGTAGGCCTTGGGAAGATATCCTCGGTATGAAAGGACAAATCATCAACTGGAGGGCAGGTCCTTGCTACAGGATCTTTTCCTGCTGCACCAGGTTGTTGCTCTCCAATCATGAGACCTTCTTCCTCCAAGGCAGCACCAGGGCTGCCAGTCTGAAGTTGGGACTTGGCTACTATGTCCCTGAAGGTCTCATCTATATACCTCTCTGTCTGCCTCAGCTCCTCCAGGTCTGCCACTCTAGCCTCCAGAGATCGGACTCATTCTCTGAGAGCCAGGAGCTCTTTGCCTCACATGCACATGTACAACTTCTCACCGGCGGATAAAAAATCATACATGTGACACTCGATGCAAAAGACTGGGAAGCCCCCCTCTTGCTGCTGGGCTGCTGCTTTCATCTCAATTTTGTTCAGTTCCTAGTTAAGTTTTAGGTTGCTATGGGAATAGGAATGTGTCTAATTAACGTCCTTTAAATGTATTAGTGAATTCACTATGGGGCGGATTTTAAAAGGCCCGCGTGTGCCGGTGCACCTATTTTGCATAGGCCGCCGGCACGCGTAAAGCCCCAGGACGCGCGTAAGTCCCGGGGCTTTCGAAAAGGGGTGGGAGGGGCATGTCCGGGGGCGTGCCGTGGTGTTTTGGGGGCGGGCCCGGGGGTGTGGCGCCAGCCCGGGGGCGTGGTCGAGGCCTCTGGACCAGCCCCCGGGACCGGAGGACGGAGCGGGGCTGCCGGCCGACGCGCGCAAAGTTACGCCTGCTGAAAGCAGGCGTAACTTTGCTGACAAAGGTAGGGGGGGGTTTAGATAGGGCTGGGGGGGTGGGTTAGGTAGGGGAAGGGAGGGGAAGGTGGGGGGAGGGCGAAGGAAAGTTCCCTCCGAGGCCGCTCCTAAATCGGAGCGGCCTCGGAGGGAACAGGCAGCTCGCGCTGGGCTCGGCGAGCGCAGGTTGCACAAATGTCACCCCCTTGCGCGCGCCGACCCCGGATTTTATAAGATACGTGCGGCTACGCGCGTATCTTATAAAATCCAGCGTACTTTTGTTCGCGCCTGGTGCGCGAACAAAAGTATGCGATCGCGCAAGTATTTAAAATCTATCCCTATATGTCTGGTAGTGGCCTACAAGGGACTGATCAAACTCTCAATAAAATTGTTTTTTTTTTTTTTTTGTGAAACTGGGATGAGCTAGGGGTGGGTGGGCGAACGGTGGGAGGGATGGGAAATCCAAACAGTCTAACTTCAGTTAGTCAGCCAGAGTGACTCACTGCTCTCTTGATTATCAAATGTTGGTACCTAATCAAACCAAATCACACTACCTCAACACCTTTCCAAGGTGAGTAACTGAATTGAACTTTTCATCCTTTTTACTTAGGTATACACTGCTCCTAGCTTATTTCTAGCTTCTGGCTAATCTTTTTTTTTTAATACAAACACTCATTTCTGCTTACTAGCTGCCTTACTGACTGACCATTTAAAAATACAGTCTAACTTGTTTATTCGCTGCCTTACTGACTATTAAAAGCACAAATACACAAACACACTAAATAATATTTCCAAATAGTTAACTTTGCCCCAATACTTTTGAAAAAGCCAATGTCCCAAGCAAAAACTTACTGATTCCTCTCCTCTCCTCTCCTCTCAGTGCTCCCACTGGAATGTCAGCAAAGGAATGTCAGCAATAGGCCAAGGCAGGAGATCCATTGCTGAGTCAGTGACTGGCAGTACATGAGGTCCTAAAATACCCTGAGGCTTGTGATATAATTAGAAGATGCCCCAAGCTTTCCCACTATGTGCCCTTTAAGGTTTGGTGTGCAGCATGTGCATGCCTAGGAAAACCCCAGGGAGGGGCCGGAGCATGGGTAGTGTCTAAGCAGCGTCAGAGCTGTTTGGGGGGGGGGGGGGGTATAGCAGAGGTATAGCAGAGTTGCCTTCACTCCGGTTTACATTATAACAAACTGTTACATTGACATTTTGAGATTACAATAAACAGACTGAGAACTGACATATAAAATTAGTCTAAACACAGTTTCTATGCGTAACTCAATAACTAACATGCAAGCCTCATTAACTACTAATGTGAAGGATTGTCTATATTTACATACTAAGGGCCTGATTCATGAAGGCATTCTCTTATAGAAACAGAATGGGAGAAATGCCTTCGTAAATCAGGCACTAAGATGGAATCTCTTGAGAACAATAAGAGAACTAAAAATCTTCATATATTTCATTTCCCCAACTCTAGATTAATTTCCGCTAATGTGTTATTTAAGAAATATACAAATGAGATTTTACAAATTGCTCCAAATAAAACTATAGCTTTATCAAGATGCTTTTATATATGTCCCTGAGTTGAAGAAAAAAACTAAAGAGGAAGATAGCATAGATAATTTGATCCTTTTTGACAGTTCCAATCTTATTGACTTTTTGCAGGATTCACAGGATAATATCACTACTAAAGCTACTTTGGTTGTTACTTTTGCAAGAAATTTGGATAAATACATAGTTCTTTGGCAACATTTCTACTATAAAGATGCTTTCTGTGGATATGTGGCAGACTTTTCCAAATGATTCCAGGAAACTCAAATGCGTAGGAGGTCTGTTTTTGCAATTGAAATCAGGGGTTCTTTCCTTTGGGGGTACCCTTTAATTTTAAAGCTTCCATGCAAATGTCTAGTATCAAATCAGGACAATAAGTAAATTTTCATTGAACCTGTACAACTGGAAACCTTTATTTCTGATAAATCTTCAGTAAAATAGTATTAATAAACTGAATAGGAGGGAATGGAAGATAGTTTGGAGTATAACTATTACTATATGATTAGCAAGCTGGTAATTAATATACATTTTCTTTTTTCTTTAAATCATTTTCTTATTTGAGCTCCAATGTAATGTGGATTTAAAAGGGAGTGCTTTTATTCAAACTGGGGGTTGTGACTAGATATCATTAGAAGAAAGAAGAGCACTCGAGCACTCCAAGATACCAATGGCTTGATTTACTAAGGTTTTCTCCCATTCTGTGTCTATGGAAAAATGCTTAGTAAATGAGGCCCCCAAACTATTTCAAAGTGGCACCAAAAGTAGCATGAATAGGCCAAGGTACCAGAAAGGGGGAAAATGGTAACAGAAGTGGAAGGAGTTCTCCAAAGCATTGTGAGAGGAACAAAGCAGCAGTAAAAGTGGTAAGAACAACCCAAGACCCCCAAAAGAATGGCAAAGGACATCAACAATAGTGGCATGAACACTCCAAGGCAACATCGGAGGGTCAAAGCAGCACCAAGAGGGGCATGAAGATTGCAAGGAATCATGAAGGGGGAACAAAACAACAAAGATGGCAGGAAAAACCCTAAGATAATGCAAGAGAGTCAAAGAAGCACACAAGGTGGCATGAAGACCTCGAGTCACCATGACAAGTGCAAAGAAGCCATCCACAGAGGCAAGAACATCCCAAGGCTCCAAATGGACAAAAATCACCAACAAAATTGGTACAAAGCCCACTGCTTGGAGAAGCCTGAGGAAACTTGCCGTGGAAGAAGAAACTCATAATAAAAACTTTTTCAGGTATATCAGAGGTAAAAAGCTGCTAGGGAGTCGGTTGGTCCATTAGATGATCAAGGCGTAAAAGGGGCACTTAGGGATGACAAAGCCGTAGCAGTGAAATCAAATGAATTCTTTGCTTCAGAATTCACTGAGGAAGATGTAAGAGATATGCCCATCACTTAGGAAATGGTAACTATCGCACCTCAAAAATTCACATGTAGTACAAACTATGATATCTTCTTTTTAAATGACCATCATATTGGGCGTCATCGAGAGTGAAAATCACTTATTCTGTTGTGATTTAACTGTTTAGTGGACCCTTGGGCCGGCCTGCCTGAGACTAGGGTATGGTGGACTATTGTCTCCGTATGAGAGGAAGCAGGCCAAGAGGCGGACACCCGGCCAGGTGAAGGAGCTGGCCTTCACACAGGGAGCCCATACTCCCCAGGAGGAGCCTGTGGGAGTCGAGGGATTAGGGCTAAGAGAACAGAAGAGGTGTCTTCACCCTAGAAGCCGAGACTCCCCCAGGAGGAGCCAGTAGGAGCCCGGCCGCTGGGACTTAGGAAATCGGTGGTGATGTCTTCACCCTGGAAGCCGAGGCTCCCCTGGGAGGAGCCCGTAGGAGCCCGGCCGCTGGGACTTAGGTGAGTGAGGACGCTGTGAAGATGAACCAGGATCAAGCAGGTATCTTGGCTGGAACTGAGGCAAGGCACAGAAGCAGGAACCAGACTGGGACTGAAGCCAGGTACTGAGGCTGGAACGGAAGCAAGACACAGAAGCAGGAACCAGGCTGGAACTGAAGCAAGACGCAGAAGCAGGAACCAGGCTGGGACTGAAGCAGGATACTGAGGCAGGAACCAGGCTGGAACTGAAGCAGGCTACAAGCGAGAAGTTAGCGAACTCCAGGGCACACAACAACTAGGAACCGCAAGGTAACCTTGTTGCAAGGCATCTGATAGAGGCAGGTGCCAAGCTTACATACCCGCCGGCGTCTGATGTCACGGGAGCGGGTGGAGCATTGAGTGGCGGGAAAGGGCCTATATCTTCAGTCTCTTTGCGCGCGCGCGCCTAGGAGGAGGGCGGCTGGCTTGGGCGTCCCGATGGCGTCGCCCCCGCGAGGAAACCTCCGAACAGGCCCGGAACCCAGCAAACCCCTCCAGCGAGACTGGACCCGATGCCAGGAGCCAAGAGGTAAGGCCCCGGTCGCGAGTGCCGTGACTGGGACCACAACAGTACCTCCCCTCTTACGCCCCCTCTTAGCAGGTCCGGGTTTACCTGGGTGCTGACGATGAAATTGTCGTAGAAGCTCTTTATCCAGGATGTTGCGGGCTGGTTCCCATGTGTTGTCCTTGGGACAACAGCACTCCCAGGCAAGCAGATATTCCCAGCGTCGGTGATGGAACTGTATGTCTAGGACTTCCCGGACTTGATAGGTAGGCTCATCCGGTACCGATGGATCTGTGGAATCAGGAACTCGAGGATGATACCTGGAGAGAACAAGAGGTTTCAACTATGAAACATGGAACACATTGTGTATATGCATGGAGGAGGGTAGGCGTAACCGTAAAGATACGCCCCTACGCGCTCAGCAATACGGAAGGGCCCACAGTATCTTGGAGCTAGTCTTCGAGATGGGATTCGAAGCTGAAGATTCCTTGTACTGAACCAAACCCGGTCTCCAGGAAGGAAGATAGGCGCCGGCTGCCGGTGCTTATCTGCCCACCTCTTAACAGCCTTGGCCGCTTTAGCAAGTTTTCTCTGGACGGACGTCCATAGCGAAAGTAATTGTCGGGCGGGTAACGCACTAGGAAGAGGCAGAGGTAGTGGCGGTCGCAACTGTTTCCCATAAACTATAAGGAAGGGCGAGCTTCCTGTAGCCGAATGCGTATGGTTTTTATATGAGAATTCCACCCATGGCATTAGCTTTGCCCAATTGTCCTGTCTCTCATTGACAAAAGAGCGAAGAAACGTCTTCAGGGTCCGGTTGGTGCGTTCCGTCTGCCCATTGCTTTGGGGGTGGAACACTGACGACAGGCTGAGTTGCACGTTGAATCTCTTACACAAGGCTCTCCAGTATCGGGCGGTGAACTGAGGACCTCGATCGGACACTATGTCCTGCGGTAGGCCGTGGATCCTAAAGATGTGTTGTGCAAATAGGTTAGTCAGCTCCGAGGCTGATGGTAATTTCGGCAAGGGAACGAAGTGAGCCATTTTGGAGAACCGGTCCACAGTCACCCAGATGATTGTGTTCCCTTCGGAGACTGGGAGGTCCACCACGAAATCAGTGGAGATGTGAGTCCATGGTTCTACCGGGATGGGTAATGGCTGCAGTAGGCCCCAAGGTTTCCCTGTGTGTGGCTTCTGCAAGGCGCAGGTGGGACAGGAATCCACAAATGTGCGGACATCTTGTTTTATCATTGGCCACCAGTAGAACCGGTTGACCAGATCGAGAGTCCTTTCACGGCCAGTATGGCCCCCTGTGAGGGAGTCATGGGCCCAGACGAGAACTGCTCTCTGAGAGCTTCATGGAACTACGGTCTTCCCTAGGGAACTCACCGAGGTCACAGAAAGGTTGATTTTTGCGGGGTCCAGGATATACTGTGGCTGTTCCTCAGCCTCTTCCACTTTGGTGGAACGTGACAGGGCGTCGGCAGGGACATTCTTGGAGGCTGGCCGATAACGCAGTGTGAAATTAAAGCTGTTGAAGAACAGGGACCAGGGGGCCTGTCTCGGGTTCAGGCGTTGTACATGACACAGGAGCTCTAAGTTCTTGTGGTCGGTGTATACCTTAATGGGGTGGTTGGCTCCCTCCAACCACTGCCTCCACTCTTCAAAGGCAAGCTTTATGGCCAGCAGCTACTTGTCTCCAATGCAGTAGTTGTTCTCGGCGATCGAGAATCTCCTCGAAAAGTACAAGCAAGGTATTAGTTGTCCAGAGTCAGAGAACTGGCTGAGCACGGCCCCAACTGTGACATTGGATGCGTCCACCTCCACCACGAATGGTCAGAGTGGGTCAGGATGGCGGAGGCAGGTATCCTGCAGGAAAGCCTCCTTGAGGGTTTCAAAGGCTTGACAGGCGGAGTCGGGCCAGTCTACCGCATTGGCTCCCTTCCGGGTAAGGGTGGTGAGCGGAGCCACAATACGAGAATAGTTCGGAATGAAATGTCTATAAAAGTTTGCAAAGCCGAGGAAGCATTGTAACGCCTTTAAGCCTCTCGGCCGAGGCCAGTTTCGGATGGTAGCTACCTTCTCTGGGTCCATCTGGAATCCAGAGGCAGAGACTATGTAGCCCAGGAAAGGCAAAGAGGGATTTTTCAAAAGTACACTTCTCCATTTTAGCGTACAGACCATTGTCTCTGAGGATCTGTAAGACCTGACGAACCTGTTGGTGGCGTAAAGGTAGATCATGGGAGTAAATTAATACGTCGTCAAGATAGACGATGACTGAGGTGCTCAGGAGGTCTCGCAGTACCTCATTCATCAGGTGCTGGAACCGCAACATATTCAACTCTGCTGTTCTTTATTATCATCGGTCATTTTTTAATAGTATCGTTCCTTTGTGCTAATTGCAATATTTCTTGATTACTTAAAGTTATAAACTTCCGTGGTAGTGCAATTGTTTCATATATATAAATTTCCTTCACTTATACTTCAACAATATGCTCGATAAGAAATCAAGTCAGTCTTTTTTTAGACAGGATTTGTTCTTTTTTTTCCGTAAACTGTAAATTGTAAATTGCATTATATTTTTTTGGTCAACCAGTTACAGAATCTTCAATGGTGTTTCCAAAATCACATTGGATCCCTCCAGGTCTGCTTGACTCCCACATAAAATCATTCATTGATTTAATATTACATGATTTAACAATTATGGAATCTTCTCTGGAACTTCCACAATTCAATTTTTCAAGAGCAGAACATTTAGCTTTAAAGGAATTAAAGGATGATACATCTGTTGTTATTAAACAAGCCGATAAAGGTGGTGCAGTGGTTTTACAAGATAGAAACTCATATGTACACACTGTTCTTTCTCACTTATCAGATGCTATAAATTATCAAGTTTTAACAGCGGATTCTAGTCCTCTGTTACATCAATGTTTTCAACATGTGGTGGATGAAGGACGCATTACAGGTTTTCTTGCATGTAAGGAGAGTACCTACTTTGTCAATAATGTGTATAAAATTCCAACTATATACATGGTCCTGAAAATTCATAAGGATTTAACTAACCCTCCTAGCAGACCCATAGTAACCACTATAGGTTCCTTGCTAGAACCATTGTCAGTCTTTATGGACCAGTTTTTACTAGGGGTGTGCATTCGTTCCCTACGAATTGGTAACCTGCAATGTATAGGGCCATATTCGTTGTATTCCTGGGGAAGCGAAATGTATCGCGATTCCCCACGAATACAATTAATCTTCGCCGAATTATTCGGCCGCCTAAAGGATTCAATTTAAACAAACCCCCCACCCTCCTGACCCCCCCCCCCCCCCCAAGACTTACCAAACTCCCTTGTGGTCCAGCAGGGGGGTCCGGGAGCCATCTCCTGCACTCATACCCTCGGCTGCCGGTATTCAAAATGGCGCCGATAGCCTTTGACCTACTATGTCATAGGGGCTACAAAATGTTGGTCAAACTCTATTGATTGCTCTCAATATAAGGCACTCTATACAAGCATCCCGCAGGACCAGGCTCTTATAATATTCAATCAAGCTTTGGAATCTAGACCTCGTCCCACCTCTTTTCTCATTACGTTAGCCACATTAGCTTTGTTTGATTATTATTTTATTTTTAACAACACATACCAGAAACAAATACATGGTACAGCTATGGGTGCTACCATGGCCCCTAGCCTAAGAAATTTATACATGGCAAATTTTGAAGAACAATTTTTGTATCCAGCACTGGCCTTTGGTCATGTGTCTAATTGGTCAAGTTATACTGATGTTGGGAATCCTGGCCGCGGCTGTCCACGGTCAGGTCCCCCGTTACCAGCAAGCTTGATTTACTTGCCAGCTCTGACCTCTGGCTCGTCTTGCTCCAATAGCTGCACTGGCCTTGCTCGGGCCATGTCGGGGCCTTCTCATGGCGTTCTCCCCACGAGGCAGACGCCGTCGGCATCTTCAGGCGGCTGCACCCACTAGGCGCGCACGCACCCAACTGTCTGGGATTTAAAGGGGCTGCAGCAGGAAACTTCGGCCCGGCCCCAAATCCCACGTCATCGCTGGAGGACTATAAATAGGCTCATTCAGACACCATTGCCTTGCCTTGGTAACAGGTCGCCTTCTGGGAGAATCTAGTTGCTTGTTCCTGACTCTGTTCCAGTATCCTGCTTGTTCCTGACTTCATTCCAGTATCTTGCTTGTTCCTGACTCCACTCCTGCCTTCCTGCCTGCTCCAGCTCCTCTCCTGCTCCTACGTTCCAGTTCCCACTTGCTTGCTTCTTCAGTTTGAATTTGGATTGGTACCTGGTTTCATCTGTCTGCTGCCCGTCCTGACCCTTGGCTTGCTCTTTGGTTCTGTCTGTCTTCTGCCAGCTCTGACCTCTGGCTCGTCTCCTCGTCTGGCTCCTCTGCTGCCTGCCTCAAACCCCTGGACCATCACCAACTCCCCACGTCTTCAGCCTACCTCAACTCGGACTGTTCACTGTACTTCTATTTGCCAGGAGACCTCCTAAGTCCTGCCGGCCCCTGCACCCAAGGGCTCAACTTGCGGGGAACAAGAGCTGGTATAGGTGAAGGTCCTGTCTGGTCTCATGGTCCTGATCCACATCCCGGCTACGAGTACCACTGCAGGCCTTCCTTCAGTGGTTCTACCACACACTCTAGCTGGCCCAAGGGTCCACGATTCACAACAGTTTGCCAAGGCCATGGACCCGGCAGACCTCTCTGGCCTCCAGGCTATTCCCGGCCTGGCTCTTCGGCTGCAGTGGTACTCGTAGCCGGGATGTGGATCAGGACCATGAGACCAGACAGGACCTTCACCTATACCAGCTCTTGTTCCCCGCAAGTTGAGCCCTTGGGTGCAGGGGAGGACTGCCTACGCAGTATCTACCTGGAGGGACTATCCTCTTGCATTAAGGATGAACTCCCAGCTAGGGATCTCCCAGATGATCTCGAAGGCCTGATCGGTCTCTCAGGAAGGATTGATCGCAGGCTTCAGCAACGGGCCTGAGAGATTAAGCCCACCCGGAGACCAGTCGCACTGGCCCATCCTTCTCCCGACCGATGGCTCCACCTCCTGAACACCAGCCTAGTCGGGGTGATGAACCCATGCAACTTGGTTGCAGCCCTCTTACTCTGGAGGAGAGGAAGCACCGCTGTTCCTTAGGCTTGTGCCTTTACTGTGGTGGCAAAGGCCACATGTTGGCACAATGCCAGGAGCGACTGGAAAACTCCCAAGCCTAGGCATTACTGGGGAGCTAATCCTAGGCTGTGTGATCTCCGCTCCCCAATGCATGGTTCCTGTCTCTTTGGAGTACCCCAGTGGGTCCTTTTCTACATTGGCCTTTATTGACTCCCGGGCTGGAGGCAACTTCATCCTAGCTGACCTGGTCCAACAGCTGCAACTTCCCGTGGTTGCCCGAACACCGCCGCTACGAGTATCCTCCATGCATGGCACCCCTTTGCCAGGCTGCATCTCATCCACAACAGCTCCAGTGATCCTCCGCACTGGGATCCTCTATGAGGAAGAGATCTCCTTCTACATCCTGGACAAATCTATCCATCCCATAGTCCTGGGCCTACCCTGGCTTCAGAAGCACACTCCACTCTCCAAATCTTCTAAAGCCTGGAGTCCAACTTGCTTTACAACCTGCTTGCCTACTCTGCCTCGGCCTAGTATTCCTTTGTCTGCAACCACTCTGTCGCTGCCACCTCAGTACGTGGAATATGCGGATGTCTTCTCCAAGGAAAAGGTTGTGCTCTTGCCGGAATATCAGGCCTTTGATTGTGCCATTGATTTACTGCCTGGTGCTATACTCCCTCGGGGGCGAGTTTACCCTTTGTCCCTGCCTGAGACTCGGGCAATGTCCCAGTACATCCAAGAAAACCTGGATAAGGGGTTTATCTGGCCTTTTACTTCTCCAGCAGAGGCCCTGCATAGATTATTGGGGCCTCAACGCTATCACACGCCGGGACTGATATCCTCTCCCACTCATCCCAGAGCTCTTGGACCGGCTTCAAGGAGCTAGGATCTTTACTAAGCTGGACCTCCGAGGCACATATAATCTAATACGAATCAAACCAGGCAATGAGTGGAAAACTGCTTTTAACACTTGTGATGGGCATTACGAGTATTTAGTCATGCCTTTTGGACTATGTAATGCACCAGCGGTTTTTCAAAACCTAATGAATGAGGTCTTCCGAGACATGCTTCACTCTTCAGTTATTGTATATCTCGACGATGTGCTCATATACTCTAAAGACCTCACCATTCATCGACAGCAGGTACACCAAGTGCTGCAGTGACTCCGTGAAAACCGCCTGTTCACTAAACTGGAAAAGTGTCTGCCATTAAAGACTGGCCTCAGCAGGTAGGAATAAAAGCCATTCAACGCTTTCTTGGATTTACCCTTGCTGAAAAGATTTACGGTATAGGGGACAAAGAGCTCCTAGCCATTAAGATGGCGTTTGAAGAATGGCGATAGTGGCTGGAGGGGACCCAGCATCCAGTGGTGGTGTACACTGATCATAAAAATCTAGAATATTTGTGTCTAGCATAACGACTAAATCTGCGACAAGCTCGCTGGTCCTTGTTTTTCAGCTGCTTTAATTTCTCCTTACTCTACAGACCAGCATCCAAGAACATCCAAGCAGATGCTCTCTCCCGCACCACAGAATCCAAGACTCACCCACCTTGTCACAATACATTCTCAACCCGGCTAAAGTCCTTCTTGCGGCCACCGACGTGGCTCCCGCGGGTAACATGGTGCTACACAAGAAGGTCCTTTCCTGGGCCCATTATTCTCTTACAGCAGGACACCTGGGCAGGGTTCTGGCCCAAGAGCTCTTGTCTCGTTACTATTGGTGGCCACACATAAATCAAGATGTCCAAAAATATGTAGACTCCTGCCCAACTTGTGCCAGACATAAGCCCTTACCTGGATGTCCATGTGGGTTGCTATAGCCGCTCCCCATACCCGTAGAACCATGGACTCACATCGCCATGGACTTCATAGTTAATCTACCACCATCGGAAGGGAAACAGGTCATCTGGGTCACGGTAGACAGATTCTCCAAGATGGCTCATTTCATAGCTTTCTCGGAACTCCCCACTGTGCCTGAACTCGCACAACTCTTCACGAAGAATATCTTTCACTTACACGGATTACCACAACACATCTCCTCCTATCGGGGGTCACAATTCACCACTAAATTCTGGAAGGCATTGTGCAGAAAATTTTGGATCCAGCTAGATTTCACGACAGCCTTTCCACCCACAAGGAACGGACAGGCTGAGTGAACCAATCATTCCCTGAAGAGCTTCCTCCTCTCCTTCATAGGAAATAAACAGGACAATTGGGTGGCCTTGCTACCTTGGGTGGAGTTCTCCTATATTGACTCATGTCCACTCCGCCAACAGGATCCTCGGCCCTTTCCAACTTGTCTTCTGGAAACAGCCCTAAACCACCCTTACCACCTGGTAACAGTGTCCACCGGCCGCCCCAACTCACGGCCCTAACAGCTCTGATCCCTATGGGATTCCATGCAAGACAACTTGCGGCGTGCAGTTAACTCGGCCAAGAGAGAGGCAGTAGACATCGTTGCAAAGCTCCAACCTTTCACCCAGGAATCCAGGTCTGGTTGAGTACTCGTCATATTGTCTCTGAGTTTCTTCTATGCGACTAGCTCCCAGTTACATGGACCCTTTGTGGTCTCCCGAACGAGTGGGTGCAGTATCCTACCATCTACGCTTACTTTAGAGTCTACGAATACACAACATGTTCCATGTCTTGTTACTGAAGCCATTGGTACTCTCAACATTCCACCGAGAACCACCAAAGTCTGTGAATGCAGTCACGGATGCCGGCCTGTCTACCAAGTATGAGAGGTTCTAGATGTCTGCTTCCATCACCGATGGTAGGAGTACTGTTCTCTTGGGAAGGCTTTGGCCTGGAGAGAACACGTGGGAGCCTGCCTCCAACATTCTCGACAAATCTCTCCTTCTCCAGTTCCATCGAGAAAACTCCAGCAAACCAAGACCCCCGGGAGGGGGTGTAAGAGGGGGGATACTGTTGGGAATCCTGGCCGCAGCTTGTCCATGGTCGGGTCCCCCCTTACCGCCAAGCCTCACTTCCTACTCCGTGGGCTGCTCCAGCCCTGCTCGCACCATATCGGGGCCTGCTTGCAGCATTCTCCCCATGAGGGGAGATGCCGACGGCATCTTCAGGCAGCTCCACCCACTAGGTGCCACGCGCGCCTGACTGTCCGGGATTTAAGGGACCACGGCGGGAACCTTGGCCAGGCCCCAAATCCCACGTCATCGCTGCCTCAGACACCATTGGCCTTGCCTTGGCAATAGGTCGCCTCCTGGGAGACTCTAATTGCTTGTTCCTGACTCTGTTCCAGTATCCTGCTTGTTCCTGACTCCGTTCCTGTATCCTGCTTGTTCCTGACTCCGCTCCTGCCTTCCTGCCTGCTCTAGCTCCTTTCCTGTTCCTGAGTTCCAGTTCCCACTTGCTTGCTTCTTCAGTTTGACTTCGGCTTGGTACCTGATTTCGTCTGTCTGCTGCCCGTATTGACCCTTGGCTTGCTCTTTGGTTCCGTCTGTCTTCTGCCAGCCCTGACCTCTGGCTCGTCTCCTCGTCTGGCTCCTCTGCTGCCTGCCTCAAACCCCTGGACCATCACTGACTTCCCACATCTTTCAGCCTGCCTCAACTCGGACTGTTCACTGTACACCTCTTTCACCAGGAGACCTTCTAAGTCCTGCCGGCCCCGGCACCCAAGGGCTCAACCTGCGGCCTTCCTTCAGTGGTTCCACCACACACTCTAGCTGGCCCAAGGGTCCACGATTCACAACAATTGATAACATCTTCTTTTTTTGGCATGGAGAAGAGAAAGATCTTGTATGGTTCTTGGATTGGGTGAACTCTTTAGATAATAACTTGCATTTCACGATGACATATCATTATTCAACAAATTAATTTTCTGGATATTCTTATCAAAAAAGATGGGGATGAACTTGTATTATGACTTTTAGAGAAAAGTCAGCGATAAAATGTTTTATTGCATTTTTCGAGTTTTCATCCTTATCATCTAAAAAAAGAGTTTGCCGGTCAGGCAATTCCTGCGACTTCAACTGATTGTGTTCCAGAAAAGAAGAATTTGTGATACAAGCAAAACCTTTATTCCAAAGGTTTATTTATTTATTATTTATTTTTAGTTTGTATATACCGATCTTCCTACATTAGATGCAAATCAAAACCGGTTTTACATAGAACAAAAAGAAACTTGCCTGATGGCATTACATGAAACAATGAACAATTATGCAACTTTAAATAACATTGTCAAGAGAAGAAAAAACCAAGTATAACAATTTGATTTACATAGTAATCACGGTAAACATTTGTTGTCCTTATGTTAAGCTTAGTTAGGGATAAGGAAAGAAGATAAGTTGAAATAAATAAATGAATAAATAATAAAAATTAAAAAAATAAAATAAAAATAAAATAAAGGAAAAGTCGAAAAAGTGACTGAGGGACTCTTCAAAAGGGAACCTGAGTAAATGTGAGAGACATGGATACCCTTTTAAATTTTATCAAGAAAGTGTATAAGAGGGCCAGTAATGCAGAATACAATGGCTCCTTTTAGAGAAATCTAAGATGGCTTCTCCGGTTCCATTAGTTTGCAAGAGCAACACAAGTTGCCAAAGAACTTCAACAATATTGGCCTATACTTAAAGTATACCCTGTTTCTGAAGAACAGCGCCTGATTGCTTATAGTCGGGGTAAAAACCTCCAGGGTATTGTGATTCATTCTTTTTTGACAGCAGAGCCATCTTCAGAATCCGACCTCCCGTTAGGCCATTAGCTGTGCCAAAAATGCTCCATGTGTCAACAGACACTTTCTGGTCGATCCTGGTATGATCATGCTGGTTTTTCCCATGAGGCAAGAGAATATTCTGATTGCACCACTACACACTTCATTTATATGATTGTATGTCCATGTGATAAATACTACATCGGTAGAACCAAATGTTCAATTCGTACACGATTGATTGAACATCATAGCTTGCAGATGTATCCAGTATTCTCATAGTTTCCAGGACCTCAAGTGGAAGGTGATAACAATTAATGCAAGGGGGGCGAGATCCTCAATTTTTATTGAACTTAAAAGAACAAGAATGGATTTACAACTTGAATAGTGTGCATCCCAAAGGATTGAATTTGGCCATTGAGTGGTATTCAGTTATATGAGACACATAACACTTCTGTTGATTGACAGTTTAAGAGGGCTTTAAATACAACCAATGATGATTACTTCCAGTAGACATGACCAGAAACTGATGTAGAAGAGCTGAAAAGGTTGACATGTAAGTTCCTTTTTTTGTTCTGCTTACAAATTTCACATAGTTTTGATTTTACATTGAAATGATTTTGGGTTGTGGTACATTCATACATATTTGTTTTGCCCCATGCAAAGGAAGACTCTCCAAAACATGGACCGTGTCGGGCATTTGAATGATGACATTCTCAAGTGGACTCGGGCGAAGATCACCGCAATCACTTTTTCTGAAGGAATAAGCATGTCTTCATACATCTAAGTGGTGTTGCGTTCGTGCCTCTTCTCGCCTCTCTAACTTTGGAGTAACTCCCTTTGGCTCTGACGGACAGATGCAGCCATGGCTTCTCCCTGCCTCTTGGTCCCGGTGTCCCCGGGCTGGCTTGACGCTACGGATCTGCCATGTTCCTGATGACGTAAGGACGCGTGCGCTCCAGACTTGTAGCAGCAAGGGCGCAAACCTCGGAGGCGTCCCCCCGTAGTGATGTCATCCATTTTCACTTTAAAAGGTCTTTGTTTGCTAACTTCTAATGCGTTAGCAAGGAACTCCAACAGGACTTGCTTCGGCAGTCCACGATACTTGCAACAACAATCTGAGTCAGCGAGGGGAATCCTTCTCCACTGCTCGGCCTTTTCAAACTTACCAGGAGTACCCGCTCCACGGGGGCTCCGCTCTCTCTTCTTGATTTCAGATTGCCAAGACGGGATCTGGTACTCGCTCCTCAAGGGCCTATGTCCCTGAATACTCGGAAGACTCCTCATTGCCTGGAAGCGATCGCAGTCGTGAACACAGTGAGTTCTATTGTAGATAGGAATCGGTACTCACTCCAGGAGGTCCTACATTCCTATAGCTCTGAAGACTCCCTTCCGTCCAAGACGTTGTCGCAGGTACGGAGATCGAGAGTTATACTGGCAAGATTGAAGATAGGAACCGGTACTCGCTCCACGAGGGCCCATGTTCCAGGAATCCTTTACAGACTCTCTTCTATTCTAGAAGCCATTTCATATACAGCTATTGCAAGTTCTTATTATAGACTTTATAGGAACCAGTGCTTACCTACGGCTCCTGTCCTGAATATACTGAATATATTCATTTGTTGAATGTCAGATTGAGTGTGGTATGCTACCCAGAACGTTGATCATACAATTGCTGAATGTTCGATGAAACTAATTTTGCAGAGTTTCAATTTGGAATCTGAAGTGTTCAAGCCCCTGAGGCAGCAGCTAACAAGCTGCGAAACTCGGCCTGAGTCGGGCATCCTCTGAACACATCTCTATCTTAATAAATATTGGAATAAGACTGAGGCATCTATTTTGTTTTTGTTTTCCCTGAATATACTGAAGACTCTCTGTGGCATAGAGATCATTGCAGACATCTACTATTGTGAGTGTACCATCTTGTATCCAGTATACCCTGTCTACTCACTACTTCTAGTCTCTCTCTACAGCTCAGCGACCCAGAGATTATATTCCAGTATCAGAAGGACTTCAGTCTTGCCGGACACATCGACTCACTACTGCCACCACTTCCAGCCTAATAAAGAACTATTTGTGTTTATTTCATATTCTAGCCTAGCCGGTGGTTCCTCTCAAGATCTCCTCCTGGGGGCGCTGTCATCTGCCATCGGCCCAGGGATTCACCATTTCCTCCAAGTGGTCATTCCTTACACTACTATCACTCTGCGGGAGTCAACCACTACCGACCACTAACACCGCTTACGGAAGTATTATATAGATAGCTACCTTCTCTTTCTATGGGACTTGCCAGCAGCATATATATAACTGATTGCTACTCCGTAGTGGAGGCATGATATATTGCTATCTCAGTAGTGAAGTACAATATACCTATTGTTAGCTCATCTCCTCAGAAGAGTATCTTTGAACAGTTTACCAACTCCTCTTCCCTGGGGAGTTGATCCATAACAGATTGCTACCTCCTTCCCTTACAGGAGCATCTAACAGCAGTTTGCTAACAGATTACTAACTCCGCCCTCCTGACGAGGTAAGCACTACAGATAGCTAACTCCTCCCCTCTGGAGGAACAGATCATGACAGATTTCTAACCCCTCCCCCTTTCAGGAGAAAAGCAGAACAGATTGCTAACTCTGCTCTCCTGGCGGGGTGAGCGGTAACAGATTGCTAACTCCTCCCCTCTGGAAGAGGCGAGCGTAACAAGTGGACTGTTATTTAAGCTTTAAAGCATGAATAAGACTTGTTATAAAAAGACTGACTTGATTTGTTATTGAGCATATTGTTGAACTATAAGTGAAAGAAATTTATATATATGAAACAATTGAACTACCAGGGAAGTTTATAACTTTAAGCAATCAAGGAAGATTGCAATTTTGAGACACTTTAGCACAAAGGAACAATAATATTAAAAAATGTAGAAGAGGACTGGAAGGCTCATCTGCATAGTGCTCCCAGCATCCCCCAGGAGAGGAGTCCAGAGGTCACTGTGAGCGATCCAGGGATTGAATTCCACAGCCCCAGCTTCCAGAGGCCCCGCACCCTTTGCAGTAGAAAAGGGCCAGAAGAATCTCAGACCCTTCAATAATTTGAGTGAAGATCAATTTAATGGTGGTTAAAAAGGATTTGTAAGTATAGCTTTGGGAAATCTTTGTACTTATAAAAATTTGGAGAAAGGTGATATAGTAGGATATATTCTTTAGAGTCTGGGTGTGTCTGTGGTAATAAGCAAGCCAGTGATAGTTAATTCTAGTGTCTGTCTTTCTCATCCACTCAACCCTTGATTTTTAGGCAAGAGACACTTTCTCATTAAAAATCAATCAAGCTCATATCTAAATCATACTATTGTACCAGCCTTTATTGAATCATCCCCTTATAGGACACTAGCTGATTAATTGGTGAATTCACTTGTAAATATAAAGTACTCTATTTCCAACTCCCTTAGTATCTTAAACTTAACCAGTAGATTAATTGGTAAATACTCCTGTAAATTGAAAGTACTCTAATTCCAACTCCCTTAGTATCCTAAACTTAACTAGGAACTCAATAAAATTAAGATGAAGGCAGCAGTCCAGCAGCAAGAGGGGGGCTTTCCAGTCTTTAGCATTGAGTGTCATATGTATGATTTTTTACCCGCCGGTGAGAGATTGTATGTGTGCACTCAGTGCAAAGAGCTTCTGGCTCTCAGGGAACGAATTTGATCTCTGGAGGCTAGATTAGCAGACTTGGAGGAGCTGAAGCAGACAGAGAGTTATATAGATGAGACCTTCAGGGACATAGTAGCCAAGTCCCAACTTCAGGCTGGCAGCGCTGGTGCTGCCTTGGATCAGAAAGGTCTCCCAGTAGGAGAACATCACCCTGGTGTAGCAGGAAGTGATCCTGTAGCAAGGACCTGCTCTCCAGGTGATGTATTGTCCTCTCACACTGAGGACAAGTCTCCCAGGGCTACTGCCCAGGAGGGAAGGGTTAGGCCAGCCATGGTAGTTGGTGATTCAATTACTAGAAATGTAGATAGCAGGGTGGCTGGTGGAGGTGAGGACCACCTGGTAACTTGCCTGCCTGGTGCAAAGGTGACAGACCTCACGCGTCATCTAGATAGGATTATAGACAGTACTGGGGAGGAGCCAACTGTTGTGGTACATGTGGGCACCAACAACATAGGAAAATGTGGGAGAGAGGTTCTTGAAGCCAAATTTAGGATTTCAGGTAGAAAGCTGAAATCTAGAACCTCCACAGTGGCATTTTCTGAAATGCTTCCTGTTCCACATGCAGGTCCCCAGAGGCAGGCAGAGCTCCAGAGTTTCAATGCGTGGATGAGACGATGGTACAGGGAAGAGGGTTTCTGTTTTGTAAGGAACTGGGGAAACTTTTGGGGAAGGGGGAGACTTTTCCGAAAGGATGGGCTCCACCTTAACCAGAATGGAACCAAGCTGCTGGCACTAACTTTCAAAAAGGAGATAGAGCAGCTTTTAAACTAGAACAAGGGGGAAGGCCGACAGACACTCAGCAGTGCATGGTTCAGAGAAATCTATCCTTGGGATACTAATGAAACAGGAGAGTTAGGGCATCCCAACAGAGAGGTTCCAATAAAAGCAAACATAGTCCATGTGCCTATATGTAAAAAAATCACCCGAGGTAAAGATTTCCAAATTATCTCTAAGAAATGAAAAGCAGGCTATTAATACAAAGAAAAAACACACTTTGAAATGTCTATATGCCAATGCCAGAAGTCTAAGAAGTAAATTGGGAGAGTTAGAGTGTATAGTAGTAAATGATGAGATTGACATAATTGGCATCACAGAAACCTGGTGGAAGGAGGATAACCAATGGGACAGTGTATATCAGGGTACAAATTATATCGCAATGGTAGGGAGGATCAACTTGGTGGGGGTGTAGCACTTTATGTTCGGGAGGGTATAGAGTCCAACAGGATAAAGATCATACAAGAGACTAAATGCTCAGTAGAATCTATATGGGTAGAAATCCCATGTGTGTTAGGTAAGAGTATAGTGGTAGGAGTATACTACCGTCTACCTGGACAAAATGGTCAGACAGATGATGAAATGCTAAGAGAAATCAGGGAAGTTAACCAATTTAGCAGTGCAATAATAATGGGAGATTTTAATTACCCCAATATTGACTGGATAAATGTAACATCAGGACTTGCTAGAGACATAACGTTCCTGGATGTAATAAATGACTACTTCATGGAGCAATTGGTTCAGGAACCAAAAAGAGAGGGAGCTATTTTAGATTTAATTCTTAGTGGAACGCAGTATTTGGTGAGAGAGGTAATGGTGGTGGGGCCACTTGGCAATAGTGATCATAACATGATCAAATTTAAACTAATAACTGGAAGTGGGACAATAAGTAAATCTACAGCTCTAACACTAAACGGGATAGAAGGTAAGGTTTGTCTTTTTGCGGATGACACTAAGATCTGCAACAGAGTGGACACGCCGGAAGGAGTGGAGAGAATGAGACGGGATCTAAGGAAACTGGAAGAGTGGTCGAAGATATGGCAGCTGAGATTCAGTGCCAAGAAGTGCAAAGTCATGCATATGGGGAGTGGAAATCCAAATGAACTGTATTCGATGGGGGGGGAAAGGCTGATGTGCACGGAGCAGGAGAGGGACCTTGGGGTGATGGTGTCTAATGATCTGAAGTCGGTGAAACAATGCGACAAGGTGATAGCTAAAGCCAGAAGAATGCTGGGCTGCATAGGGAGAGGAATATCGAGTAAGAAAAGGGAAGTGATTATTCCCTTGTACAGGTCCTTGGTGAGGCCTCACCTGGAGTACTGTGTTCAGTTCTGGAGACCGTACCTTCAAAAAGACAAAGACAAGATGGAGGCGGTACAGAGAAGGGCGACCAGGAAGGTGGAGGATCTTCATCGGATGACGTACGAGGAGAGATTGAAGAATCTAAATATGTACACCCTGGAGGAAAGGAGGAGCAGAGGTGATATGATACAGCCTTTCAGATACTTGAAAGGTGTTAATGATCAAAAGACAACGACAAACCTTTTCCGAAGGAAAAAAATCAGCAGAACCAGGGGTCACGATTTGAAGCTCCAGGGAGGAAGATTCAGAACCAATGTCAGGAAGTATTTCTTCACGGAGAGGGTGGTGGATGCCTGGAATGCCCTTCCGGAGGATGTGGTGAAGACCAGAACTGTGAAGGACTTCAAAGGGGCGTGGGATAAACACTGTGGATCCATAAAGTCAAGAGGCTGCCAATGAAGAGTGGGTGACTCGCCAGAATGATGGCTACTGCCTGGAGTCAATACCCTTATTAAATAAACATACACAGGCTTACTGTGACTCCAACATCGCTCTAAGCTTCAACAGCAAGAGGAAATGTGGAAAAAAGGATTCACACTCACAAAGAGGGGAGTAGCTGGCTTGTTACGGCGGTTACTACCCCAAATCAAATAAGCCTGATACTTCACTTTCAATGCATATACAGCATAGTTCTCTGATTCAACGGCAGGGGAGAAGAAAAACTGATACTTCACACATCCAGCAGAGCTCTCTGCTTCAACGGCAGGGGAGAAGAAAAGAGGGTTCGCACTCACAAAGCGGGGAGTAGCTGGCTTGTTACTGCGGTTACTACCCCAAACCAAATGTGCCTGATACTTCACTTTCGATGCACATCCAGCATGGCTCTCTGCTTCAACGGCATGGGAGAAGACTTATACGTCACGCATATCCAGCATAGCTCCCTGCTTCAACGGCAGGGGAGAAGAAAAACAACCAATAAGGGCTAATAACATAGTCTGGATAAAACAAATAAGCATGGGTGCAGCTTGCTTATTGCGGCGGCTACTACCCCTAACTAATCAAGCTAGATATTTCACTTGGATGCAGCTCCATCACTGCTCTCTACATTGAACAGGTATGGACATTGTTTAAAAATACAATCCTAGACATGCAATCCAACTTTTTAAAATATATCCGAAGCAAGAAACCTGTGAGGGAGTCGGTTGGACTGTTAGATGACGGAGGGGTTCAAGGGGCTCTTAGGGAAGATAAGGCCATTGCTGAAAGACTAAATTAATTCTTTGCTTCTGTGTTTACTAATGAGATGTTGGGGAGATACCAGTTCCTGAGATGGTTTTCAGGGGTGATGAGCCAGACGAACTGAACCAAATCACTCTGAACCTAGAAGATGTAGTAGGCCAGATTGACAAACTAAAGAGTAGCAAATCACCTGAAGGAACTAAAAAATGAAATTTCTGATCTATTAGTTAAAATGTGTAACCTATCATTAAAATCATCTATTGTGCCTGAAGACTGGAGAGTTGCCAATGTAACCCCAATATTTAAAATGGTCTCCGGGGCGATCCTGGAAACTATAGACCAGTAAGCCTGACTTCAGTGCTAGGAAAAATAGTGGAAACTATTCTAAAGATAAAAATCGTAGAGCATATAGAAAGACATGGCTTAATGGAACACAGTCAACATGGATTTACTCATGAGAAGTCTTGCCTAACAAATCTGCTTCATTTTTTTGAAGAGGTTCATAAACATATGGATAAAGGTGAACCAGTAGATGTAGTGTATTTGGATTTTCAGAAGGCATTTGACAAAGTCCCTCATGAGAGGCTTCTACGAAAACAAAAAAGTCATGGGATTGGAGGCGATGTCCTTTTGTGGATTACAAACTGGTTAAAAGACAGGAAACAGAGAGTAGGATAAAATGGTCAATTTTCTCAGTGGAAAAGGGTAAACAGTGGAGTGCTTCAGGGATCTGTATTGGGACCTGTACTTTTCAATATATTTATAAATGATCTGAAAAGAAAGTGAGGTAATCAAATTTGCAGATGGTACAAAATTGTTCAGAGTAGTTAAATCAGAAGCAGATTGTGATAAATTGCAGGAAGACCTTGTAAGACTGGAAAACTGGGCATCCAAATAGCAGATGAAATTTAATGTGGATAAGTGCAAAGTGATGCATATAGGGAAAAATAACCCATGCTATAGTTACAAAATGTTAGGTTCCATATTAGGAGCTACCTTCCAAGAAAGAGATCTAGGCGTCATAGTGGATAACACATTGAAATCATCGGTTCAGTGTGCTGCGGCAGTCAAAAAAGCAACCAGTATGTTGGGAATTATTAGAAATGGAATGGTGAATAAAATGGAAAATGTCATAATGCCTCTGTATCACTCCATGGTGAGGCCGCACCTTGAATACGGTGTTCAATTCTGGTCTCCGCATCTCAAAAAAGATTTAGTTGCAATGGAGAAGGTACAGAGAAGGGTGACCAAAATGATAAAGGGAATGGAACAGCTCCCCTATGAGGAAAGACTAAAGAGGTTAGGGCTTTTCAGCTTGGAGAAGAGATGGCTGAGAGAGGATATGATAGAGGTGTTTAAAATCATGAGAGGTCTAGAACAGGTTAATGTGAATCAGTTATTTACTCTTTCAGATAATAGAAAGACTAGGGGGCACTCCATGAAGTTAGCATGTGGCACATTTAAAACTAATCGGAGAAAGTTCTTTTTCACTCAATGCACAATTAAACTCTGGAATTTGTTACCAGAGGATGTGGTTAGTGCAGTTAGTGTAGCTGTGTTTAAAAAAGGATTGGATAAGTTCTTGGAGGAGAAGTCCATTAATTAAGTTGACTTAGAAAATAGCCACTGCTATTACTAGTAACAGTAGCATGGAATAGACTTAGTTTTTGGGTACTTGCCAGGTTCTTATGGCCTGGATTGGCCACTGTTGGAAATAGGATGGTGGGCTTGATAGACACTTGGTCTGACCTAGTATGGCATGTTCTTATGTTCTTATGACCGATGATTATAAAGAACAGCAGAGTTGAATAAGTGGTTTTCAATCACGATGATGCCCAGTATGATGGTCATTTAAAAAGAATATATAATAGTATGTACTACATGTACATTTTTTAGGTGCGATAGTTACCATTTCCTAAGTGATTTCATTGATTGACTACCACCTGAACATTATAAGTATAATTATAGAGACACAGATCTTCTAAATAGTTAAGAGATATACCCATGCCAGAAATGATATTCAAAGGTGATGATTCGGAGGAACTAAAACAAATCTCAGTGAACTTAGCAGATGTACTAGGGCAAGTTGACAAACTAAAGAGTAGCAAATTATGTGGACCAGATGGTATACATCTCAAAGTGCTGAAAGAACTAAGAAATGAAATTGTGGACCTGCTATTGGAAATCTGTAACATCATCTATAGTACCTGAAGACTGGAAGGTTGCCAAGTAATGCCAATTTTTGAAAAGGGATCAAGGGATGATCCAGCAAACTACAGACCAGTGAGTCTGACAGCTGAGCCAGGCAAAATGTTAGAAGGTATCATAAAGAACAAAATTGCTGAACATATAGATAAGCATAGTTTAATAGGACAAAGCCAACATGAATTTAGCCTAGGAAGTCTTGCTTCACAAATTTGCTACAATTTTTTGAGGGCGCAAATAAAAATAAAGGTGAGCCAGTTGATGTTGTGTATCTGAATTTCCAGAAAGCATTTGACAAGAGACTTCTTAGGAAATTAGAAAGTATTGGATAGGGGGCAGTGTCCTATTGTGGATTGACAACTGGTTAATGATGAAAAACAGAGAGAAGGGCTAAAAGGTAAATTTTCCCAATGGAAAAAGATGAATAGTGGGGTACCCCAGGGATCTGTTCTGGGACCACTGCTTTTTAATATATTTATAAACAACCTATAAATGGGAACAAAAAGTGAGTTGATCAAATTTGCCAATGCTTCAAGATTATTCAAAGTTGTTAAAACACAAGAGGATTGGAGGATCCAAGATGGCGCTGGCACCATTGCACTGAACGCTGTGGTAATTTTTTTTCTTGAAGAATTTCCTGATATGCTCCTTAAAATGCCCCATTCAGCTAGGAAAAGGCACGCGAGGGAAAAAAAACTTAGCATGGGGTTGCTCTGGACCCGCCTATGACTGGCCCGATAGATATCCACGTAGTTCGAGGGGGCTTTTCATCGGGAGAGGAGTCGGGTCAGCTGGGAACCATGGAAGAGGTGCAGGTTCCCTTGCCAGGCTCAGATACATCTCTGTCCCCGATGATGAGAGAGGTGCCCGCGAACCCTGCCACACTCCGGAACCTGGAAGGGAACCTGGTAGCGTCGCCTGCCGAAGATGCAGGTTGTCGGAGGCACCAGGCAGGAAGTTCCTACCCGGCAAGAGAGAGGGTGGAAACCGTACCGGTAGTACACGATTAGTTAGCTGGCAGCTCAGCCATGGAAGAGCACGCAGGGTGGTCTGGGGGGGGGGGGGGTGTCAGGAGGGTGGGGGGTTGTAGATAAATTTTAAAGTGTTGGGATGGGGTTTTTTGGGGGGAGCAAATGTATTTTTGACATATGAACGGATCGGGAGCCCCCGAGAATGGATGCAACGGATTTGGCCCCTACGAATCCGAATCCCGAATCGGACGAATCCATCCCTGCTGCACATCCCTATTAAAGGAAGGAATCTTCGCATTGCAAATTTTTCTAAGTTACCTTACATATCCCTAAAAGATATGTTTAAAAGATACTTAATGAAAATTCTTAATGTGGCTGAGGAAACTGTCCCACCACTGTCACGGGCGTTCTATCTACCCCCTGTGAAAAAAGGGCGAGAAGATAAAATGGGTAAGCTAAGAAAATTATTTCAGAGACTACAGTGGAGCCTGTAGAGGAGCCAGTTACATCTGTTTTAAATATCTCTGAATTTTGGAGACATCAGACTCAGCCCAAGCTACTCCGGCAACCCTGATAGTGACTTTTGTATTGAAACCTGATGAATTTAAGAGTTTCTTCCACTCCTTTGCCGACATGCCTGCGGTTTTCTCTTGTTAAACCTAACCAGGTAACTTTGGATTCACTGTGGGAGACCATTGAAGGATTGGGGAATTTATTATCCAACCAGCTAAATTCTCTGGTAGAGAGATCAAATGACCATGAAATTTGTTTACAGATGCTGGAAAATGTTACTAAGGCTACTACTTACCAGATTAGTGAGGTTAAGAGAACTCTGATTTCCAACAAGCTTTACAGGATTCCTTTATTAAGGACAATTTATTTCTGTTGAGTAAGATGGAGAACATTGAGAATGCCATTAAAGGATAGGGGTGTGCATTCGTTTTCGACGTATTGTAAATCCGCAACGTATATGCCATATTTGTTTTATTCATGGGGGTTCCGAAACATATGGCGAACCCCCATGAATACAACAGATCACCAACAAATAGGCCCCCCACCCTCCTGACCCCCCATGACTTGCCAAAAGTACCTGGTAGTCCAGCGGGGTTCCTGCAGTGATCTCCTGCACTCGGCTTCCGGTATTCAAAATGGCGCCGATAGTCCCTATGACATAGTAAGGGCAAAAGCTATCGGCGCCATTTTCAATACCGGCAGCCGATGACCCGCATGCAGGAGATCGCTCAAGGACCCCCGCTGGACCACCAGGGACTTTTGGCATGTCTTGTGGGGGCCTCCTGCACGCGGGTCAACGACTGCCAGTATTCAAAATGGTGCCGATAGCCTTTGCCCTTCTATATCACAGGGGCTATCGGCGCCATTTTGAATACCGGCAGCCGACAGCCCCAGTGCAGGAGAGATAGCTCCAGAACCCTGCTGGACCACCAGGTACTTTTGGCAAGTCTGGGGGGGGGGGGGGTTCAGGAGGGTGGGGGGTTGTAGATAAATTTTAAAGTGTTGGGATGGGGTTTTTTGGGGGGAGCAAATGTATTTTTGACATATGAACGGATCGGGAGCCCCCGAGAATGGATGCAACGGATTTGGCCCCTATGAATCCGAATCCCGAATCGGACGAATCCATCCCTGCTGCACATCCCTATTAAAGGAAGGAATCTTCGCATTGCAAATTTTTCTAAGTTACCTTACATATCCCTAAAAGATATGTTTAAAAGATACTTAATGAAAATTCTTAATGTGGCTGAGGAAACTGTCCCACCACTGTCACGGGCGTTCTATCTACCCCCTGTGAAAAAAGGGCGAGAAGATAAAATGGGTAAGCTAAGAAAATTATTTCAGAGACTACAGTGGAGCCTGTAGAGGAGCCAGTTACATCTGTTTTAAATATCTCTGAATTTTGGAGACATCAGACTCAGCCCAAGCTACTCCGGCAACACTGATAGTGACTTTTGTATTGGAACCTGATAAAGATTGGGTACTGAAGCTCTTTTTCAGACATTGGTTAGAATCATTTTTCAATCTGCAGGTTAGGATTTTTCCTGATGTGTCCAAGATGACACAGAAGAAGAGGAAGCAATTTTTGCTCCTCCTACAAATGGGGGCCTTTCTTCTTCTAAAATTCCCCTGCAAATGTTTTATTAAGTATAAAGAGGCTTCATATGTTTTCTATTTACCATCACAATTAATACAATTTTTGAGTGATAAAAGTGTAACTCAAAAAGTTGATGTTGGATAATCTTAATTTTTCTGTTATGTCTCCCTAAACGGTTGAGTGCTATCCTCTCTTTATTGCATTATTCTCCCTCAGTGCGGTGCTGACATATTTCTTCCTTTCTTTTCCGTTTTTCTTATTAATGCTTCTAGATTGAGGTACTGGATCCCTAAATTTTTGGACTTAATTTATGAAGTGTTTTTTCTTTTCTTGTTTATATGATATTTCATGATTTTGGAATGTAAATCATGGAAAGTTGTTGAGGTAGTGTGACTTGGTTTGAATAGGTACCAACATTTGTTAATCAAGAGAGCAGTGAGTCACTCTGGCTGACTACCTGAAGTTAGACCGTTTGTATTTCCCAACCCTCCCTCCCACCCCTAACTCATCATTTAATTCATAGGCAGGTGCCACTTTCATTAAAAAAAAACAAACAAACAACAACAACAATAAAAACTTTATTGAGAATTTGAACAGACCCCTGTAGGCCACTACCAGACATATAGTGAATTCACTAATACATTTAAAGGACGTTAATTAGACACAATCCTACTCCCATAGCAACCTAAAACTTAACTAGGTACTGATTAAAATTGAGATGAAGGCAGCAGTCCAGCAGCAAGAGGGGGGCTTCCCAGTCTTTTGCATCAAGTATCACATGTATGATTTTTTACCCACCGGTGAGAAGTTGTACATGTGCATGCGATGCAAAGAGCTCCTGGCTCTCAGATAATGAGTCCGATCTCTGGAGGCTAGAGTGGCAGACCTGGAGGAGCTGAGACAGACAGAGAGGTATATAGATGAGACCTTCAGGGACATAGTAGCCAAGACCCATCTTCAGGCTAGCAGTCCTGGTGCTGCCTTGGAGGAAGAAGGTCTCATGATTGGAGCGCATCAACCTGGTGTAGCAGGAAAGAATCCTGTAGCAAGGACCTGCTCTCCAGGTGATGCACTATCCTTTCGTACCGAGGATATCTCCCCAAGGCCTACTGCCCAGGAGGGAAGGGCTAGGTCGGCCATCATAGTAGGTGATTTGATTATTAGGAATGTAGTCAGCGTGAGGATCGCCTGGTAACATGCCTTCCTGGTGCGAAGGTGGCGGACCTCACACGTCACAGGATTTTAGACAGTGCTGGGGAGGAGCCGGCTGTCGTGGTACATGTGAGCACCAACGACATCGGAAAATGTGGGAGGGAGGTTCTGGAAGCCAAATTTAGACTCAGGTAGAAAACTTAAATCCAGAACCTCCAGGGTAGCATTCCCTGAAATGCTTCCTGTTCCACGCGGTCACCAGAGGCAGTCAGAGCTCCGGAGTCTCAATGTGTGGATGAGACGATGGTGCAAGGAAGAGGGATTCAGTTTTGTTAAGAACTGGGGAACGTTTTGGGAAAGGGGGAGTCTCTTCCGAAGGGATGGGCTCCACCTTAACCAGGGTGGAACCAGACTGCTGGTGCTAACCTTTAAAAAGGAGATAGAGCAGCTTTTAAACTAGAACAAAGGGGAAAGCCGACAGTCGCTCAGCAGCGCATGGTTCGGAGAGAGGTATCTTCAAAGGATACTAATGATGCATTAGAATTAGGGCATCCCGACAGTGAGGTTCCTATAATAAGAAAAGTAGTCCAAGTGCCTGTAACTAAAAACTCACCTGAGCTAAAAAATTCTTTTAACTATGGGACTTTTTAACTATCCCTATTAGTTAAAAAATTCTTTTAACTATGGGACTTTTTAACTATCCGTATTAGTTAAAAAGCAGAATGAAAATACAAACAAAAAACAAACTTTGAAATGTTTGTATGCTAATGCCAGAAGTCTAAGAAGTAAGATGGGAGAAATAGAATGTATAGCAGTGAATGATGACATAGACTTAATTGGCATCTTAGAGACATGGTAGAAGGAGGATAACCAATGGGACAGTGCTATAACGGTGTACAAATTATATCGCAATGACAGAGAGGAGCACCCGGGAGGCGGTGTGGCGCTTTATGTCCGGGATGGCATAGAGTCCAACAGGATAAACATCCTGCATGAGACTAAATGCACAATTGAATCTTTTGTGGGTAAAAATCCCTTGTGTATCAGGGAAGACTATAGTGATAGGAGTATAGGAGTATACTACCGTCCACCTGGTCAAGATGGTGAGACTGACAGTGAAATGCTAAGAGAAATTAGGAAGCTAACCAAATTGGTAGTATGGTAATAATGGGAGACTTCAATTACCTAAATTGAGACACGTGGTGTTCAGAAATTTAGGAAAATTACAACGCTGTACATATCAATATTTTCATATATTCAGAGATTCAAAGTATGAATTTAAGGACCATCATACCACCCCCAGTGCTCACAAGTTAAACTTGTATTTCATGCACTTCATTGGAGTCACTTTTAATCAATTGGTCCAAGTAGCTAGCATCCAAAACGACAAAGTTCAATTTTTGTATATTTTTTGCTATATATTTAAAAAGTATCAACTCCCCTTATTCATAGTTATCGGGGTCGCTCGTCCCGACAGCTATGGGACGAGCGACCCCGACAACTACGAATAAGGGAAGTTGATACTTTTTAAATATATAGCAAAAAATATACAAAAATTGAACTTTGTCGTTTTGGATGCTAGCTACTTGGACCAATTGATTAAAAGTGACTCCAATGAAGTGCATGAAATACAAGTTTAACTTGTGAGCACTGGGGGTGGTATGATGGTCCTTAAATTCATACTTTGAATCTCTGAATATATGAAAATATTGATATGTACAGCGTTGTAATTTTCCTAAATTTCTAAACACCACGTGCTCAATTTAGTTCATTTCAATCGTGGGATTATTCATTAAGAGAATTTTGTTTTTGGTTTAGACTTCAATTACCCCAATATTGACTGGATAAATGTATCATCGGGACATGCTACAGAGATAAAGTTCCTGGATGGAATAAATGATAGCTTTATGGAGCAATTGGTTCAGGAACCGATGAGAGAGGGAGCAATTTTAGATTTAATTCTCAGTGGAGCACAAGATTTGGTGAGAGAGGTAACGGTGGTGGAGCCGCTTGGCAATAGTGATCATAATATGATCAAATTTGAATTAACGACTGGAAGGGGGACAGTAAGCAAATCCATGGCTCTCATGCTAAACTTTCAAAAAGGGAAACTTTGATAAAATGAGAAAAATAGTTAGAAAAAAACTGAAAGGAGCAGCTACAAAAGTAACAGAGAGCCATGCTCTCTGTTACCAGCTAGAGAGCCTTAAT
Source organism: Rhinatrema bivittatum (assembly GCF_901001135.1). Classification (NCBI taxonomy): domain Eukaryota; kingdom Metazoa; phylum Chordata; class Amphibia; order Gymnophiona; family Rhinatrematidae; genus Rhinatrema; species Rhinatrema bivittatum. Next base: position 283,732,222 of record NC_042618.1, on the reverse strand, counting down.
CACTGCTGGACTCCTGGACTAAAATCTCCATTTGTGCAAAAAAACGCTGTTTCTCCCGCGCTCAGTGGCTGGAAGACCCGCCCCCTTCGTGACATCATCGGGGAGCGACAAAGCCACTTAAAATTGTGGCGATTTGCAGAGGGGCTTCGTGCCTGGTCCTCTGCCAAGCTCTCTGTTACCAGCTAGAGAGCCTTAATCACTGCTGGACTCCTGGACTAAAATCTCCATTTGTGCAAAAAAACGCTGTTTCTCCGCGCTCAGTGGCTGGAAGACACGCCCCCTTCGTGACATCATCAGGGAGTGACAAAGCCACTTAAAATCACAGTGATTCCCTGGCGTCGCGCGACGAAGGAGCGCGATAAAGGGGCTTGCCCCTTTGTTTCGCCCCTTCGTTTTCGCACCGAGAGTTACCCTTCTGCCAACATTTTCTGTACCGTTTAAAGACCTCTACAAATTTAACATGTCTATTCCAACAGTCATCGGCAATGGAAACTATGGACCTATGCCGACTACAAGGAAATTCTTTAAGACTCTCAACTTAGGTAAATCTAAAGTTTGCACTAGAAACTCTTTAATTACTGTATTACCAACGCTGTTTACTATATCTGTTATAACATACTCATTCATGATGTGTAATGCACAATCAGTGTGCAAGAAAATTCCAATACTGTCAGATTTAATATTGAAAAACGACCCTGATTTTTTTCTAATAACGGAATCATGGCTCACAGAAACTGATGCTGTACTCTTAAATTCAATATGTCTATCAGGTTATACAATTTTTTCAGAACCCAGATTACATAGAAGAGGTGGTGGTATTTTAGCTATTATTAAATCTTCACTTTCCCCTATAAAAAAACAGCTCACTATTTCAGGTCGTCATGAAATATTACTTATAACAACTTGTCTCTTAAATATCTGTATTATTTACTCTCCACCAGGATGCCTACAATCAGATTTATCAAGTTTTATTGAACTTATAGCCTCTCTTCCAGTCGATTTAAGTAAAACTATTATAGTAGGTGATTTCAATATACACATCACACACCCTTCACCTATAGTAAATGCTTTTTTAGATGCCATGTCAGGCCTGGGCTGGGAACAACTTATTCAGTCCCCCACACATACAAAAGGTCAAACTCTAGACTTGGTTTTTATTAATGCCAGCTCTTTTTCCAACATTCCAGAAAAAACCAAGATCACTGCAATACCATGGTCAGATCACTATCTAATCAATTTTTCTCTCAATATCACTCATACAAATATATTAAATTAAAAAAAGGATTCACAAGTTAAAGTTAAACGAAAGTTCATTACCACAGAGTCTTTTTTAGATACAGTAATACCTAATTTACCGACCACACTAGCTCCCAATATTCATGAAACCATCGATAAATGGAACTCTGTTATCTCTTCATCATTAAACTCAATTGCTCCTTTACAAACAATAAAAATACAACCAAACAAAAATAAAACAAATGCTCCTTGGTACACAAAAATTCTACATTCATTAAAAACTTCACTCAGGAAATTAGAATGCAAATGGAGGAAGAACAAAACCCCTGAAACAAAAAATGCTTACTATTCCTTGTTACGTCAATACAATAAAAACATTAATTTAGCAAAAAAATCTTACTATGCAAATCAAATTGCCAAAGCTAACGGAAACCCTAACATACTATTCAATATAGTAAAAACTTTAACAACCACTCAAAAAGAATGTTCAACCATCTTTGACACAGCCCTATGTAATGAAATTGCTAATCACTTCAAATCAAAGGTTACAGACATTTCAAAACAACTCTCCAAGTTACCAGTACCTTCATATAATAACCTTGAATCTACATATATATGGTCTGAATTTACACCAGTCTCTGAAAATACTATACAAACTATAATTAGAAAACAAAACCCCTCTAACTCACCTGATAATCCATGCTCTGGCACTTTTTTCAAAGCATTAGGCCCTCATGCTAGCGATTTCTTAGCACTATTAGTAAATCAATCACTGGAAAATGGTCACCTCCCTCCCTCTCTCAAAAAAACTTCAATACTTCCAATTAAAAAAAATAAAACAAAGGAAGGCTTCGACCTCAACAATTATAGACCCATCGCTACACTAACATCCTTAGCTAAGCTGATTGAATCAGTAGTGTTATCTCAACTATCAAATTATTTATCAGAAAACGATATACTGCATACAAATCAACATGGTTTCCGCAAAGGTCACTCCACTGAAACTCTTCTTTTGACATTATTTGACACTATATTTCGGGCTTTTGATTCTTACACAGATCACATTATTGTTTTTCTAGATATTTCTGCGGCATTCGACACGGTTGATCACCAAATTCTCATTTCTATTCTTAAATCTATAGGTATTTCAGGTGTGGTATTACAATGGTTTATCTCATTTCTGTCCGATCGTATTCAACAAGTCAATATAAACAATTATTCATCTGAACCATATTCCATTGCATCGGGTGTTCCACAGGGTTCCTCTCAATCTCCTATTCTCTTTAATATTTATTTGTTACCTCTCTGCCGTATTTTAGCCTCCCTAAACATACAATTCAAAATCTATGCCGATGACATACAGTTCATGGTACCATACAACACCTCCTGGACTCATACATTATCTTTAGTATCCTTATACCTCACAACTATTGACACATGGCTCTCTAATAACCAATTGAAATTAAATCCAAAAAAACCAGAAATAGTTCACCTCTCATCAATTACAGACTCATCCATAGGACCCCCTTCCCAATTTATATTTAATGGAATCACTATTCCCATTTCCAAATCCGCAAAAAATTTAGGGGTAGATTTTCATACTCCGCGAATAGGCCTACTTTTGTTGGCGCTCCAGGCGCAAACAAAAGTACGCCGGATTTTAGTAGATACGCGCGGAGCCGTGCGTATCTGCTAAAAACCTGGATCGGCGCGCGCAAGGCTATTGATTTTGTATAGCCGGCGCGCGCCGAGCCGCGCAGCCTACCCCCGTTCCCTCCAAGGCCACTCCGAAATCGGAGCGGCCTCGGAGGGAACTTCCTTTTGCCCTCCCCTCACCTTCCCCTCCCTTCCCCTACCTAACCCACCCACCCAGCCCTGTCTAAGCCCCCCCCTTACCTTTGTCGGGGGATTTACGCCTCCCGGAGGGAGGCGTAAATCCCTGCATGCCAGCGGGCCTCTTGCGCGCCGGGCCGCGACCTGGGGGCGGGTATGGATGGTGCGGCCACGCCCCCGGACCACCCCGGACCGTAGCCACGCCCCCATACCCGCCCCCAAAACGCTGCCGACACGCCCCGAAAATGCCGCTGCGCTCGGTCCCGCCCCCGACATGCCCCCGATACGCCCCCCTCCGAAAACCCCGGGACTTACGCGAGTCCCGGGGCTCTGCGCGCGCCGGTAGGCCTATGTAAAATAGGCTCACCGGCGCGCAGGGCCCTGCTCGCCTAAATCCGCCCGGTTTTGGGCGGATTTAGGCGAGCAGGGCTCTTAAAATCCGCCCCTTAGGTATTACTATCAATTCGGATCTTTCATTAAAGCAACATATATCCATACTCACCAGAAACTCATTTTACAAGCTTCAACTTCTAAAACGCCTTCATCCACTACTTTTCTTTAACGACTTCCGGACTATACTTCAATCACTTATCTTTTCGGGGCTTGATTACTGTAACTCTCTTTATATAGGTCTTCCAGATAATACACTCCACCCACTTCAGTTAATTCAAAATGCAGCAGCACACATCCTAACAAATTCATCCATAAAAAATCATATCACACCAATATTACAATCATTACACTGGTTACCAATCAAATATAGAATACAATACAAAATTCTGTCCATCATACACTCCCTCATTCACACTTCAAACTCAATTACTTTATGTTCCATTCTTCGAATATATAAACCCACCAGACATTTAAGATCATTGGACAAAAACCTTCTAGACATTCCTTCACCATGTCAGGCCCGTCTCAACTTCACTAGGAAAAGATCATTCTCCATTATTGGGCCAATTTTATGGAACGCATTACCAGACACTTTAAGAACTATATCCAACACCAAACATTTCAAAAAATCTTTAAAAACACACCTATTTCAATCCGCTTTTCATATATCCCAACCTAAATAACATAACCACTCTCTCTCATATTGGGCACAACATCACTATTGTATATTGATTTATTTTATGTAAACTACCATTGTTTTAAACATTTGTTATTTTTATTGAATATTTTTGTAAATTTTTTCCCTCTTTTATAATTTAATAATCTTATTTTTTCTCCTTTCATATTTATTTATATTTGGTTTTATTTTTTATTATGTAAACCGTTTTGATTAAATACTGTTTGTAAAGACGGTATACAAACACTTTTAAATAAAATAAATAAATAAATAAAAAGTGTGCAAGAGGCGAGGTCATTGTTAAAAAATACCATTCTAGAAGCACAGTCCAGATGTATTCCACACATTAAGAAAGGTGGATAGCAGGCAAAACGATTACCGGCATGGTTAAAAGGGGAGGTGAAAGAAGCTATTTTAGCCAAAAGATCTTCATTCAAAAATTGGAAGAAGGATCCAACAGAGGAAAATAGGAAAATGCATAAACATTGGCAAGTTAAATGTAAGACATTGATAAGACAAGCTAAGAGAGAATTTGAAAAGAAGTTGGCCATAGAGGCAAAAACTCACAGTAAAAACTTTTTTAAATATAACCGAAGCAGAAAGCCTGTGAGGGAGTCAGTTGGACCATTAGATGATCGAGGAGTTAAAGGGGCATTTAGAGAACATAAGGCCCTTGCGGAAAGATTAAATGATTTCTTTTCTTCGGTGTTTACTGAAGAGGATGTTGGGGAGGTACCTGTACTGGAGAAGGTTTTCATGGGTAATGATTCAGATGGGCTGAACCAAATCACGGTGAACCTAGAAGATGTGGTAGACCTGATTGATAAACTGAAAGAGTAGTAAATCACCTGGACTGGATGGTATACACCCCAGAGTTCTGAAGGAACTAAACAATGAAATTTCAGACCTATAAGTAAAAATGTGTAACCTATCATTAAAATCATCTATTGTACCTAAAGACTGGAGGATAGCTAATGTAACCCCCATATTTACAAAGGGCTCCAGGGGAGATCCGTGAAATTACAGACTGGTTAGCCTGACTTCAGTGCCAGGAAAAATAGTGGAAAGTGTTCTAAACATCAAAATCACAGAACATATAGAAAGACATGGTTTAATGGAACAAAGTCAGCATGGCTTTACCCAAGGCAAGTCTTGCCTCACAAATCTGCTTCACTTTTTTGAAGGAGTTAATAAACATGTGGATAAAGGTGAACCAGTAGATGTAGTGTACTTGGATTTTCAGAAGGTATTTGACAAAGTTCCTCATGAGAGGCTTCTAGGAAAAGTAAAAAGTCATGGGATAGGTGGTGATGTCCTTTCGTGGATTACAAACTGGCTAAAAGACAAGAAACAGAGAGTAGGATTAAATGGACAATTTTCTCAGTGGAAGGGAGTGGGCAGTGGAGTGCCTCAGGGATCTGTACTGGGACCCTTACTTTTCAATATATTTATAAATGATCTGGAAAGAAAAACGACGAGTGAGGTAATCAAATTTGCAGATGATACAAAATTGTTCAGAATAGTTAAATCACAAGCAGATTGTGATAAATTGCAGGAAGACCTTGTGAGGCTGGAAAATTGGGCATCTAAATGGCAGATGAAATTTATTGTGGACAAGTGCAAGGTGATGCATATAGGGAAAAATAACCTATGCTATAGTTACACAATGTTAGGTTACATATTAGATGCTACTACCCAAGAAAGAGATCTAGGTGTCATAGTGGATAACCCATTGAAATCATCGGTTCAGTGTGCTACGGCAGTCAAAAAAGCAAACAGAATGTTGGGAATTATTAGAAAGGGAATGGTGAATAAAACGGAAAATGTCATAATGTCTCTGTTTCGCTCCATGGTGAGACCGCACCTTGAATATTGTGTACAATTCTGGTCGCCGCATCTCAAAAAAGATATAATTGCGATGGAGAAAGTACAGAGAAGGGCTACCAAAATGATAAAGGGAATGGAACAGCTCCCCTATGAGGAAAGACTAAAGAGGTTAGGACTTTCCAGCTTGGAGAAGAGACGGCTGAGGGGATATATGATAGAGGTGTTTAAAATCATGAGAGGTCTAGAACAGGTTAATGTGAATCAGTTATTTACTCTTTCGGATAATAGAAAGACTAGGGGGCACTCCATGAAGTTAGCATGTGGCACATTTAAAACTAATCGGAGAAAGTTCTTTTTCACTCAGTGCATAATTAAGCTCTGGAATTTGTTGCCAGAGGATGTGGTTAGTGCAGTTAGTATAGCTGTGTTTAAAAAAGGATTGGATAAGTTCTTGGACGAGAAGTCCATTACCTGCTATTAATTAAGTTGACTTAGATAATAAGCACCGCTATTACTAGCAACGGTATTATGGAATAGACTTAGTTTTTGGGTACTTGCCAGCTTCTTATGGCCTGGATTGGCCACTGTTGGAAACAGGATGCTGGGCTTGATGGACCCTTGGTCTGACCCAGTATGGCATGTTCTTATGTTCATATATTTTCGTTATTCAAGATTGTTCTTGATATGTAATTTAATAAATGCATAAATTAAAAAATTAAAAAAATAAAAACACAAGAGGATTGTGAGAAATTGCAAGGTCATTGCAAAGCTGGGAGACTGGGTATGCAAATGGCAAATGAAATTTAAATTGGACAAATGCAAAGTGATACACTTAGGGAAGAGTAACCCAAATCATATCTACATTGTTATGAATCCGGTAGGGATTGTGGACCCTTGGCCCGAGGCGGAGTTTTATTTATTCATTTATTTATTTTATTTAAAACTTTTCTATACCATCATTTAGTAATGCACCATCACAATGGTTTACAAATAGGCACATAAAAATAAGTTTGGTTTGGTTTACAATTTGTATAAAAAGTGCCAATACATTTTTCGGTTACATGTTTCAATAATATAAGTTATATGATAAGTGATTTGGATTTTCCATTATACTTTATACTGTACTTCTCTTACATTAATATTTAATTATGAGAAAAATAATAAAGTAAGCAATTAGGTGACTTTATGCTGTGTGTAGATGTTCTTTTGCTTGTTCATTTGTACTTCTTATTCTCCGTTCTCACTGTGAAAAGCTTTTTTAAAAAGCCATGTTTTTAAACTTTTTTTTGAAGAGTTTTAAATCTCTCAATAATCTTATTTCGAGTGGCATTGTGTTCCATAATATAGGACCGGCTAAAGATAGTACTCTCTCTCTAACTTGGGTCAGTTTTGCTGTCTTGACCGAGGGAATGGTTAGTAGAGCTTTATTGGCTGATCTGAGATTTCTCTGGGGGACATGTAATCGTAGCACTGTGTTTCACCAAGCAGCTTTTTCATCATTGATTAGTTTGTGAATTGTGCATAGTGTTTTAAATTGCACTCTTTGTTCTATTGGCAGCCAGTGTAATTCGGTAAGTGTTTGAGTGATGTGATCTCTGCTTTTTCCAGTAAGTATTCTGGCAGCAGAGTTCTGAAATATTTGTAGTGGTCTTAATGTTGAATACGGTAATCCCAGAAATAGTGTGTTACAGTAGTCTGTGCTAGCGAATATAAGTGCTTGCAGAACTGTTCGAAAGTGTGCTTGGGTTAATAAGGGTTTTAGCCTCCTGAGGACCATTAGTTTGGCGTAGCCGTCTCTAACTTTCAGTGATATGTGTTGCTTAAGGTTGAGTTCCGTGTCAATTATTACTCCTAGGTTTCGAGCTTTCTCGACTAGCTCCACTTTCTGATCATTTTTAAGTTTGATGGGGTTCTGAATTAATTCAATGTTTTTTCGTTCAAGGTGTATAAATTCTGTTTTTTCGATGTTAATTACTAGCTCCATTCGATTTAATAGTTGTTTTATTATATCTAGGTACATCATTTCAAGGTTTAATGTTTTTTCAATTGTTTCATCTATTGGTAAAATTAGTTGAATGTCGTCAGCGTATATGTAATGAATGATACCCTGTCCTGCCAAGAGGTGGCATAGAGGCAGCATGTAAATGTTAAATAGAGTCGCCAATAGTGCTGAACCCTGGGGTACCCCTGTCTTTAGCTCTATTTTGTCTGATATTGTGTTTTTTATCTGTACTTGAAAAAATCTATTGTTTAGGTAGGATCTGAACTATTCAATTGTTTTGTTTTGTAACCCTATTTCTTCTAGCCTTTTTAGTAGTATGATATGTTTTACTGTGTCAAATGCTGCTGACAGGTCTAATAATATCATAATGTAGTGTTTTCCGCTGTCAAATCCTCATAGTACATTATCTGTTAGAGAGATTAGTAATGTTTTGGTGCTACAGTGTTTTCTGAAGCCGTGTTGTGAGGGGTAAAGTATGCTATTGTTGCCTAGATGTTCTGCTAGTTGTTTTTGTACCATTTTTTCTATTAATTTAGCAAGCATAGGTAGGTTTGAAACAGGTCTGAAGTTACTTAAGACATTTGAATCACTGGTTTTTTTCTTCAGTATTGGTTTAATTATTGCACCTTTAAGTAAGTCTGGCATTAATCCTTCGCTTAGTGATAGGTTAATTATTTTGGCTATTGTGTGGGAAGCTATATCAGCTAGTTTTTTAATGTCCATGGTGGGAATGGTGTCAATTTTATGTGGGGCTGGATTCAAATTTTTTAGCATGGATTCCACTTCGATCTGGGATACCTCGTCAAATGTGGAACATTGTGTCACATCTCTTTTGTGCATCTTAATTTCCTGTTTTGTTGAGATCGGAATCTTTGTTTTTAGGCTTGTGATTTTGTCTGAGAAATAGTGTGCTTTTTCGTTACATTTATTCTCTTGTGGGGTTTGGGGCACCTCTGTTTTATCATTAGTCAGATTTTTTACTATGTTACATATTGTTCTTGGGTTATTTGCAAATTTTTCAATTTTTGAGCTAAAGAATAGTTTTTTTGCATCGAGAATTACTTTTTTGTAATAAGCTAGTTGTTTCCTAAATTTGGTTAAACTTTCTGTTGATTTATCTTTTTTCCACTTTTTTCTTTTTTTCTCAGATTTTGTTTGTGCTACCTGAGGGGTAAACCCCCGCAGGTCCCCACCATTGGGAGGCGAGGCCAGAGAGATGCAGGGGCTGACTGGAGCTTCACCACTACCAGCCCACATTCCCCGTGGGTTGAGCCTTTGGGTATTGGGGCCGGCTGGTCTTAGGTGGGCCCCTGTGATGACAGGTCGAGAGTACATGGGTGTCTGAAGGTGAGGCGGAGTCCAATCCATGGCCAGAGGAAGGAGGCTAGAGAATATCACAGTCTGGTCCTGAAGTTGAGGAAGGCGGAAAGAAGCGAGGTGAAAATCGGTCCAAAGGTTAAGGCTGGTGGCGAATAGCAAGAAGTCCGGTCCAAGGTCAAGAGACTGGGAGATCCTTCCGACAGGGAGAAGGAGAGAGGCCGGGTCAGGTGGGCTGGAAAGAAGGGCTAGAGGCTGAAACAGGCAATCTGGATGAGGAGCAGCAAGGCTGGATCAGGAACAGGCAGGCTGGAACCAGAATGCAGTAACAGGAACGCAAAACAGGAATGCAGAGCGAGGAGAACTGTTGCCAATTCGTCCGGTGGATGTCTGCCACAGGGTTATATAGGGAAAGAGCCCTGATGTCATCTGAGGGGGCCGGCGGCGACTTCCCGCCATTGGCCCTTTAAATCTCCACAGGTGGTGCACGTTTGCGCCTAAGGGAAGGGCCAAAATAGGGCCAAAATAGTTCAAAATAGTGCTGCTCGCTTATTATCCGGTACCTCCATTCGCAATCATATTACACCCATCCTACATTCTCTTCATTGGCTACCCATAAAGTACAGGATAAAATATAAAGTAATCTCAATCATTCACAGTCTAATTAATAATTCCTCATCCACCTGGCTTTGCACCTTACTCCGTATTTACAAACCCACCCGACACTTAAGATCACTTACTCAAAATCTCTTAGACATTCCATCACCACGACAGGCCAGATTAGACATCACCAGGAAAAGAGCTTTTTCAGTAGCAGGACCATCACTCTGGAACTCACTACCCAACCCTCTTCGCTTAATATCAAATCCTCATCATTTCAAAAAAGCTCTAAAAACATTCCTCTTTCAACAAGCATTTAATACTTCCACTAAGCAACCCCCTGATCATAAATGAAGCTTCATCTCCCAAATTTCTCTCATCAGTTACATGTCACTTTAACTTCTCCCTTCCCCTATCTTCCCATCAGTGTTCTTTAAGGATATTACAATTCGTCCCTTCTCGTTCCCCTTTTACCCTCCCTGCCCTCCTTGCTCAAGGCACGCTACCTTTATTTTATTCTAATTTTAATTAATAATTTGTTTTTAGCTAGTTATCATCTAGCTATTTAGTCAAATTTATGTATTTAAGTTTATTTTAGTTATATTTTATTTTTTATTTTATTTTTAACATGTTGTAAACCGTTTTGATAAAATTTTATTTTAAAAAACGGTATATAAATACCTTTAAATAAATAAATAAATAAATAAAAATACTGGCCAAGCTGGGACGGCCCTGGTGGCATGGGAGAGACACCAGCCGCATCAGGAGGAGCTGGGTGCCACAACCCGGGAGCCAAGGGTTGGAATGGAGTATCGGAGAGTTGGGAGGCTGGCTGGGATGGCCCATGGCTGGTGAGTGTAATAGTACCCCCATTCTAGGCCCCCCTCCAGGAGGTTTAGGTTTGTTGGGATGGGAGGCATGAAATTGTTGTAACAGGCTTTTGTCCAGAATATTGGCAGCGGGTTCCCAGGAAGAATCCTCCGGGCCAAAGACAAAGCCTTCCCAGGCGAGTAGATATTCCCATCTCTGACCCCTCTTCCTTATGTCCAACATGTCATACACTTGATAGGTGGCGTTGTCCTCCAACACCACTGGCTGTGGCTTAGGTGGCTTCTTAGTGAGCCAGGAGAGTACTAATGGCTTCAGGAGTGAAATGTGGAATGAGTTGTGGACTTTCAAGGATGATGGCAACCGTAGTTGGTAGGTCACCAGACCTAGACGACAGAACACCGGGAATGGCCCAATGTAGCGTGGGGCCAAGCGCATGGATGGAAGCTTCAATTGGATGAAATGCATGCTGAGCCAGACCTTATCGCTGGACTGGAGTTGCGGAGCGGGTCTGCGATGAGCATCTGCGTTTCGCTTAGCTTGGTGCCCAGCCTCTTGCAGTAACTGCTGCGTGCTTTCCCAGAGTCAATGTAATTCCTGTGCTGTTAACTGTGCTGCCGGTGAGGGAACCGTCAGGGGTAATGGTAGCGGAGGGTGCGGTTGCCTCCCATAGTCCACTTGGAAGGGCAAAGACAGTGCTGAAAGAGACGTGAGAGTTGAGGGCAAACTCGGCCCAAGGCAACAACGCAGCCCAATCATTCTGTTGGATGTTAATATAGGCACGGAGACATTGTTTTAATATGCATTTTGGTTCTCTCCGCTTGCCCATTTGCCTGCGGATGGTAAGCAGTCGTGAAGTCCAGCGTAATATCAAACTTCTTGCAGAATGTTCTCCAAAACGTGGCTGTGAACTGGGTGCCGCGGTCGGATACTAGGTGTTTGGGAAGACCATGGAGACGGAAGATGTTTTGAACAAAGAGTTGTGCTAGCTGCAGAACGGATGGGAGACCTGGGAGCGGGACGAAATGTGCCATCTTGGAGAACAGCCGCGTGGCTAGTGGGCGTGAGGATCACCTGGTAACATGCCTACCTGGTGCGAAGGTGGCGGACCTCACACGTCACCTAGATAGGATTTTAGACAGTGCTGGGGAGGAGCCAGCTGTCATGGTACATGTGGGCACCAAAGACATAGGAAAATGTGGGAGGGAGGTTCTGGAAGCCAAATTTAGGCTCTTAGGTAGAAAGCTTAAATCCAGAACCTCCAGGGTAGCATTCTCTGAAATGCTCCCTGTTCCACATGTAGGTCCTCAGAGCCAGGCAGAGCTCCGGAGTCTCAATGCGTGGATGAGTCGATGGTGCAAGGAAGAGGGATTCAGTTTTTTAAGGAACTGGGCAACCTTTTGGGGAAGGGGGAGTCTTTTCCGAAGGGTGGAACCAGACTGCTAGCGCTAACCTTTAAAAAGGAGATAGAGCAGCTTTTAAACTAGAACAAAGGGGAAAGCCAAATGTCGCTCAGCAGCGCATGGTTCGGAGGGAGGTAACTTCAAAGGATACTAATGATGCATTAGAATTAGGGCATTCCAATAGTGAGGTTCCAATAATAAGAAAAGTAGTCCAAGTGCCTGTAACTAAAAACTCACCTGAGCTAAAAAATTCTAATTTATCCCTATCTATTAAAAAGCAGAATGAAAATACATAAAACACATTTTGAAATGTTTGTATGCTAATGCCAGAAGTCTAAGAAGTAAGATGGGAGAATTAGAATGTATAGCAGTGAATGATGACATAGACTTAATTGGCATCTCAAAGACATGGTGGAAGGACAGTGTTATACCGAGGAAGGACATGGTGGGACAGTGTTATATCGAGGTACAAATTATATTGCTATGACAGAGGAGCATGCGGGAGGTAGTGTTGTGCTTTATGTCCGGGATGGCATAGAGTCCAACAGGATAAACATCCTGCATGAGACTAAGGGGTAGATTTTATAAAGGTGCGTGCGGGCGTCCATATGCGTGCGCTACCCGATGCGCGCACATGGACGCTCGCTTTTATAAAATGCGCACACAGGTGCGTGCATGTTATAAAATTGAAGGTCGGTGTGCACAAGGGGGTGCACAATTGTGCACGCTGCGCACGCCAACACCCGTGGCCTTCCCCAGTTCCTTCCCAGGCCGCTCCGATTTCGGAGCGGCCTGGGAGGAAACTTCTCAACCCCCTACCCTAACCACACTTCCCCTAACCAACCCGCCCGCTATCCCTGTCCTAATCCACCCCCAAAAAATTATTTTACCTGCTGGTTGCGCGCGCCGGCACCCAGCCGGCATGCAATCCTCTGACACAGTGGTAAATGGCCGCTGTGCCGGAGGCCTCTGGCCCCGCCCCTTTTACTTGCTTTGTTCACTACTAATGATCATAGGATGAAAACATCAGCAACATTTTTGTTTTGTTTTAGTTTAAAACAAAGTGATAAAAAAACCCATAAATCCAATTTACCATACACTAAATGATTTCATGTGTGTTAAAACCATTTAGGACATTCTAAATGTGATCATATGCATTCAATCAGTTTAACGAATGCTATACCATCTCCAGAAGTTAAAGATACTGGGCCGGATTTAAAAGGGTTACGCGTATAGGGTACGCGTGTAACCCTTTTAAAACGCCCCTGCGCGCCGAGCCTATTTTGCATAGGCTTCCAGCGCGCGCAAAGACCCGGGACGTGCGTAATTCCCGGGGCTTTCTTTGTGGGGCGTGTCGGGGGGCGTGTTTACTTCGATGACAGTGATTATGAGATTTCACAGATTTCTTGCAGCATTAATCGCTTGAGACTGCTTTTATTTTTTAAATTCAGATAATGTTATGCCTTATTTTACCCTCTGTTCAAAAAGTTAACTTACAACAGAATACAAAATTCAAGCTGATTCTTTCATAGGTGGTGGTCACACAACAGGAAAGCAATGTCCAACAATGACAGTTCCTGAAAAGAAATTATTCTAAAAACTAATTTCTTTTTACTATATAGTAAGCAAATGTAAAAAAGTGTTTTTATGTAGTGAATTGATCATGATTGACTTAAAATTCTTAGGACCCGGATTTTCAAAGGGTTTTGAATGTAAATCTGGTCATAACGCACGCAGGGCCTATTTCAAAAGACCTGGCGATGCACATAAAGCCCTGGGACACGTGTAAGGTCCCGGGGTTTGTAAAAAGGGGCGGGGAGGGGGCGGGGGTGGGGTGTGGGCCAGAGGCCTCTGCACACCAGTGTGCTGGGGATCGGCGCCGGCCGACTGCCGGGGCTGAGTAAAATTTGTAAATAAAAGAAAAACAAAGAAAAAGTAGGGAGGAAAGGGGGAGGTAGGGGAGGGAAGGGAAGGAGGGGTGGGGGGTAGGGAAGTTCCCTTCCGAGGAGGCCGGAGGCCGCTCCGATTTCTGAGCGGCCTGGGAGGAACGGGGGAAGGCAGTGTGGCTCGGTGCCGGCTCGGCACGTGCAAGGTGCACAATTGTGCACCCCCTTGCGCGTGCCGACCCCTGATTTTATAACATGCTCGCAGGTTTGAAAATCTTTCCCTTAGAATAGTCTCATAGGGCCGGATTTTCAGAAGGTTACGAGCATAAATGGGTTTAGGCGTGCCGGGCCTATTTTCAAAAGGCCCGGCGACGTGCGTAAAGCCCTGGGACTCAAGTAAGTCAAGGGGCTTGTAAAAAGGGGCGGGGCAGGGCCAGAGACCTCCCACACAGAGGCCATTTGCCACTGTGTCGGAGGATCGCGTGCTGGCAGGCTGGCAGGCGCAAACGTTTGGACAAGAATTTTGGGGGGGTTAGAGTTGAGGGGGGAAAGGTTAGGGGAAGGGGTGGGAAGGTTAGGTTGGGGGAAGGGAATGCGGGAAGCCTGCGGGCGTCGGCGTGCAAGGTGCACTTGTGCACGCCGATCCCCAATTTTATAATTGTGCACGCTGGGTAGCGCACACACATGTATGCCCGCGCAGGTCAGTGGATTAACATTTATATACTTGTCTCTCTCTCTCTCTCTCTCTCTCTCTCTCAAAAATGGTCCACCCAGTGGTCCTATGCAGGAATACAACAGGTCTGACACCTATCGCAAATTCAGATAATGTTATCGCACTAACTTAGCTCTTTGCATAGGTAATTAGCACAAATTGCGATAAACTGAACTTTTGCATAAACCACGCCCCTTTTGCAATCGCATGCAGTACTTACCGCATTTTGATAAATCCAGGCCCAAGTGACCACATGAATTAAGACAACAAATTACATAACACGTGCGTAAATATAATTACTATCGTAACAATTTTCAAAAGCCATTTACTCGAGTAAATTGCATTTACACAAGTAAATCCTATGGACAATTTAATGACAGATATTGTAGCAATTTTCAAAAACCCATTTACTTGAGCAAAGTGCATTTATTCGAGTAAAACCTAGTTTTACTCTAGTAAATGCTTTTTAAAATCAGGCCCTAAGTGCACAAATTTTACCGAGGGAACTTCTAACAAAACCTTGCCCTGAGATGAGAGACAGAGTTGGCTTAGCTCATTACTCTGTATCTATAAACCTGAAAAGAATCTGAGATATTTTGGGAAGTGTTTATTGGATATTCCAACAGCATAAGTTATATATCTGGCTGAGTTGAGGGGTTAATTATTTGCTGTTGCTGGTCAAATGATGTGGAATGCATTGCCTTTTAGGAAAGAGCAGAACATCTAAACTTTTAAGCATTTGATTAAATCTCTGACAGCCATTCCTATAGAAAACTCAAAGACTAGAGGACTTTCAATGAAGTTACTAGGTGATACATTTAAGACAAACAGGAAAAATATTTTTTTATTCAACCCATAATTAAACTCTGACTTCAGCCTGCACTCGACTTTATCTCCAGCCGCATGTCCTGACTCCAGCCTGAACTTGACTCTGCCTCCAGCTGATTACGTAGACATGGCCTCCTTTAGGCTTCCACCTACTTACAAGCCCGGACTTAACTTGTTCCTGTTCTCTAGTCTGCCTCAGCCTGTCCAGGCTTCTGGTTCCAGGCCCTGTCTTGAACTCAGCTCCTTCAGACCCTGTGTTCCTGCTGCTTCCTGGCTCCCTGTTCTGAATACCTTCATCGGGATCAACCATGCAGAGGCCCACCTAAGACCAGCCGGCCCCGGTACCCAAGGGCTCAACCTGCAGGGAACGAGGGCTGGTATTGGGGAAGCTCCAGTCGGCCTCTGCTTCCTGGTCTACTCCGCCTCCTGACGGTTGGGACCCATGGGGGTTTCCCCATGGGCAGCGTCAACTCCACCTCAGGCCAAGGGTCCACCTCCTCAACAGGGGAGCTGCTTTGCACCTCTCATATTGCTTTGGATTCTTGAAGCCACTCTTTGTGCTCCTTGTTCCTTTAATGGCTGCCTTCTATGGTGAGCGGAGGGGGGGGGGGGGGTGTTCTTCCACCTTTTCTGCTTTGTTTCCCCTTCGTGCTGCCTTAGGATGTTGATACCACTTTTGGTGCCAGGTTACCACTAGGGATGCCATCAAGAATTCATATTACTGTTTCTTGTGCCCTCTTTTGGAGCTTTGGGTTGTTCTTTCCACTTTTTCTGCTTGTTTGCTCCTCTCACAGTTATTTGGAAAACTCATGCCTATGCTGGTACTGCTTTGCCCCTTTACAGAGCCTTAAGCTATTTATGCTACTTCTAGTGCCATGTTTCAGAATCTTTCTAGATATCATGGAGTTCTTTCCCCCTTCTGATAATTTCTTCCCACAAGTTCTAAGACAATCAATTAGAAAACTCCAATTCTAGAGCCCACTATATACTGTAATGCTTCCCCCATTGACTTTAATGGCAAATGAAAAACAAATCAAAGTAAAAAAAATATTTTTTTTTTGTTTTGAAACTAAAGAAATGAATTGGGATCCCATAAAAATGAATTTTGAAATGAAATAAAAAATTGTTCTGCTGCACATCCCTACTTCATTCTGTTCCTGGCCTCTCGCTCCTTGTCCATGATGGAGTTTCCCCTATTTCCTATGCCTTGCTGGCCACCAGCACCAGACAGCTCAAACTGAAGGGAAGGTGGTTGGCCTAGGTGAAGGTCCCACTATAGTTAGTGACCTGGATTTGACTCTTCTGACATTAGGCTGCTTGTTTCTGGGACAATTCACGAATAACAACCACCACAGAATAATTTAGGGGTAGATTTTAAAAGCTCTACACACGCCAAATCAGGGAGATACATGCGTCTCTCGGGCCAGGGTGCAACTTGCATATTTTAAGAATCGTCCATGGATGCGCATATCCAGGGGCGGATTCCGGGTAAAGATCGGCCCGGGGATTTTCCGCCCAAGCCGGCCCAGGAGATACCCCATGATCTGCCGAGCTTGGTGCTTTCGCGGCCGCCCTCGGCAGACCAAGTGACCAGAGCGACCGGCCCACTGGGGGATGCCCGATCCCCCGATAGGCCAATCCGCCCCTGCGCATATCTCCCAGTACATGCACAAAAGAAAAAGTCTAAAAAAGGAATGGGGCGTGAGCATGATCTGGACAAGGAATGGACATTCCGGGAATTTAAATGGAAACCAGCATGTAAATATTTACAAGCATAAGCGCACGACGGGGTCCCCTACTGCGTAACTTTATTTCTCTTATAGATGGCGTGTAAGTTATAAAACAAAAAGAAATTAGGCTAGTCAGTGGAGTTTTAAGGGTTGGAGCAGATAGGGTAAAAGAATGGTTTGTTAGCTAGGGGATTTAGGAAGTCCTGTCCTGTAACTGGGCATTTGGAAATGAACTGGTTTAACTGGTAATTGTATTGACGCGCGTGTTTATTAAAATCCCGCCACTTATGCGGTAGAAGCAGCCAATGTGCGCATCCATCTTAAATGGCACGCACATTTATGTGTGTCCAGCTGATTTTATATATATGCATATATTAGAAAATGGCCATGTCCAAGCACGCGAGCTGGCATATGCAGATCTCTGCACATGTACTTTTGGAACATGATATTTGGAACATGATATTTGGATACATGATATTTTATAAACTGTGCTGCTCCCACTGCACAGTTTATAAAATGCAGACATAACTTTAGGCGCACCAACTTATGCATATATGTGATGAATTATGCACACTATTGAAAATGATCCTTCCTATGTCAGCCTATATAGCACTTTGGTTTCCCACTTCCGTTTACAATTAATGTTACAAACTGTTTAATTTTCTTTTGCAGACAAATTCAAGAGGAGTGATGTACTTGGGTTCCCCTTTACCTACCGGATCTTCTCTTCAGAAGTATTTTGCAGATTCATCTTATAATATCAGGCTTCCAAGCCAGGCATCATTCACCATCAGCAACTTTTCTAACCTTTGATGCCAGCTTCAGAACATAAGCATTTCTTCCTCTGCAATGAAAGACACAGTGTACCATGCTCCAATGCACTATGTGAACAGAACATAGTTGCCTAATCAGCTGCTAGGTTCTAGCTACATTAATAACTCACTGGAACATGAGTAGGGAAATGAAAACAAATAAACATGAGTAAGGAAATGAAAACAAATAAATAAATTATGTTTCTTTAGCATTTTATTATGTTTTTTACTTGTTAGTTTTCTAATGCCAAGACTCTGAAATGACAGTTTCATGTTGGACAGCTATTAGTTGTTTGCATTTAAAACAGAGTGCTAACATTAATCATGGGTAACTAAGTCCTATTAGAGACAATAGTCATAAGTATATATATATATATATATATATATATATATATATATATATATATATATATATATATACATATATATACATATATATATATATAAATCACATATGAGGATTCATAACAATTTTTCTCTACTATCAATTTTTTATTTCTTTTATTTCTCAATATTTTCCTACATTCATAAAACAACCAGAAGGACACTTTCTTACTACACAATTCTTCTAAAATCAAACTCACTATTATTTCAAAGAATCCACCACTTGAAAGACTATTTCACTTCTCAATAATATTCACAGATGTTTTTCCCAAAACAAATACTCACAGATGTTTTTCCCAACAGAACTTATCTAATTCATATATAATGTTCCTATTTATGTATGTGGGCACCAACGACATAGGAAAATGTGGGAGAGAGGTTCTAGAAGCCAAATTTAGGCTCTTAGGTAGAAAGCTTAAATCCAGAACCTCCAGGGTAGCATTCTCTGAAATGCTCCCTGTTCCAAGCGCAGGTCACCAGAGGCAGGCAGAGCTCCGGAGTCTCAATGTGTGGATGAGACGATGGTGCAAGAAGAGGGATTCAGTTTTGTTAGGAACTGGAGAACCTTTTGGGGAAGCGGGAGTCTCTTCCGAAGGGATGGGCTCCACCTTAACCAGGGTGGAACCAGACTGCTGGCGCTAACCTTTAAAAAGGAGATAGAGCAGCTTTTAAACTAGAACAAAGGGGAAAGCCGACAGTCGCTCAGCAGCGCATGGTTCGGAGAGAGGTATCTTCAAAGGATACTAGAGGTGTGCATCCGTTTTCCACGTATTTGTAATCCGCAACTTATTTTGTCCTATCTGTTAAATACATGGGGAGGCAAAATGCATCGCGACCCCCCACGTATTTAACAGATATCTGTTTTATTCGGCCTCCTAAATAAAAATGTAAACCCCCCACCCTCCTGACCCCCCCAAGACTTAACAAAACTCCTTGATGGTCCAGTGGGGAGTCCAGAAGCCATCGCTGCACTCGTTTGCCGGTTTCATCACAGCGCCGATAGCCTGTGTCACAGGGGCTACCGGTGCCATTGGTCAGACCCTGTCACATGGTCACCGGTGCCATCTTGTGCTCCTACCATGTGACAGGGGCTGACCAATGGCACCGGTAGCCCCTGTGACATAGTATGGGCAAAGGCTATCGGCGCCATTTTGAGTCCTGGCATCGGACGGCAGGTCGCTCCGGGACCCCCGTTTGACCCACAGGGACTTTTGGCCAGCTTGGGGGGGGGCCTCCTGACCCCACAAGACTTGCCAAAAGTCCAGCGGGGTTCCAGGGGCGACCTCCTTCACGCCGGCCGTCCGATGCCAATACTCAAAATGGCGCCGATCGCCTTTGCCCTCACTATGACACACATAGTGAGGGCAAAGGCGATCGGCACCATTTTGAGACTCAAAATCGCGATTTTGAGTCTCAAAATGGAGCCGATCACCGTCATAGTGAGGGCAAAGGCGATTGGCGCCATTTTGAGACTCAAAATTGCCGTCCGATGCCAATACTCAAAATGGCGCCGATCGCCGTCATAGTGAGGGCAAAGGCAATCGGCGCCATTTTGAGTATTGGCATCGGACGGGGGGGGGGGGGTCAGGAGGGTGGGGGGTTGTAGTTAATTTTAATTTTAGCTGGGACACTAATTTAACTCGCCGTAGTAACGTATTTACAGATCGACAACTTATGGAATTCTCCATACTTCCGCATGAAATGGAATTGACCCCCCACGAATACGTATCACGAATGCAACGAAAACATTTTGGCTGCACATCCCTAAAGGATACTAATGATGCATTAGAATTAGGGCATCCCGACAGTAAGGTTCCAAAATAAAGAAAAGTAGTCCAAGTGCCTGTAACTAAAAACTCACCTGAGCTAAAAAATTCTAACTTATCCCTATCAATTAAAAAGCAGAATGAAAATACAAACAAAACACAAACTTTGAAATGTTTGTATGCTAATACCAGAAGTCTAAGAAGTAAGATGGGAAAATTAGAATGTATAGCAGTGAATGATGACATAGACTTAATTGGCATCTCATAGACATGGTAGAAGGAAGACAACCAATGGGACAGTGCTATAAATGGGTACAAATTATATCGCAATGTCAGAGAGGAGCACCCGGGAGGCGGTGTGGCGCTTTATGTCCGGGATGGCATAGAGTCCAACAGGATAAACATCCTGCATGAGACTAAATGCACAATTGAATCTTTATGGGTAGAAATCCCATGTCTGTCAGGTAAGACTATAGTGCTAGGATTATACTACCGTCCACCTGGTCAAGATGGTGAGACTGACAGTGAAATGCTAAGAGAAATTAGGGAAGCTAACCAAATCGCCTTTGCCCTTACTATGTCACAGGGAGCGACCGTCGCTCCCTGTGACATAGTGAGGTCAAAGGCGATCGGCGCCATTTTGAAACTCTAGCACCGGCACCAGCACCGAGGGTATGATTGAAGGGATGGTTCCCGGACTCCCCGTTAGACCACCAGGTACATGTAAAAGGTTTTTGGGGGGTCGGGAGGGTGGGAGAAGCAAAGGGGTAATTTGTAAAGGGTCGGGGTGGGTTTTTTTTTTATCGGGCCATCGGCGCCATTTTTATCAGTGGTAGCCAAAATGGCGCCGATGGCCCGAGAGCGGGAAATCGCGCCGGGACCCCTCCCCCCCCCCCCCCACTGGACCACCAGGCAATTTAACATTTTGGGGGGGGTTCGGGAGGGTGGGAGAGCAAAGGGGTCATTTGTAAAGGGTCGGGGTGGGTTTTTTTTTTATCTGCTCAGGCCTCACTAAAAAATTAACAATGTGAATTGGAATCGGAACCGATTCCAATTCACATCTCTAACGATACGATTTTTTTCTCCCACCATCCGAACCTGATCGTTAAAACGATCGGGCACATGATTCACATCTCTACTGTACAATGCCAGATTCAAAATATAAAGAGGCTTCAAAAGTTATAACAATGTGGTATCATTTGTGCTTTTTAAACCATGGTTTCTCTTGCTGCTCTCAAACATATTCTCAGTCTTCCTGTTCCAAACTTTCAGGGTCATTTTTCAAATCATATTAGGGTGTTATTTTTTTGCATCGTGAGATGTGTATACAAATTTTGAAAATTTAGTCAAAGGGGAAGAGTTTGGGCAGGTTTTATGAAAATGAAGGGTGTTTAACATTGCATGCGATAACATAACACATGTTATCGCCAGAAAAAAGTACACTTTTTTTCTGGCATTAAGCTGTGCAATATGCCCAAAACAGGATTTGCAAAATTTATGACAGAGAGAGAGAGAGAAAGAGAACCTTTACATTGGCACACATATTAGTCATCTATTTATCCATCTTTTTGGTCTCCCTTCTCTGGACCGCCTCCATCCTGTCTCTGTCCCTTCGCAGATACGGTCTCCAGAACTGAGCACAGTACTCTAGGTGAGGCCTCACCAAGGCCTTGTATGGATGTGGCAGGTACTAAGCCACCCACGGTCCCCAGGATTGAAGAGGGGTGCAGACCGTCGATGTTTGTTGGCCACCTTCCTTGCCTCCTCTGCTGCCCGACAGAGATTGCTCTGTGTGCTGGTCCAGAGAAAGAGTAGTTGCTGGACAGTGAGCTGAGCTGTGGGTGAGGGCACCGAGAGAGGTGTGGGAAGCGGCGGAGCCGGTTGCCTGCCATAGACTAATATGAATGGTGAAGAACTGGTTGCAGAGTGGGTGTGAGAGTTATGAGAAAACTCCACCCAAGGAAGCAGGATGGCCCAGTCATCTTGTCTGCTGTTTATGAAGGAGCGGAGGAAGGTCTTTAAGGTCCGATTGATACGCTCAGCCTGGCCGTTACTCTGCGGGTAGTATGCAGTGGTGAAGTCGAGCTGGATACCGAACTTCTTACACAGTGATCGCCAGAAGTTTGCCGTGAATTGGACCCTGCGATCGGAAGCAATGTGCTGCGGAAGCCCATGGAGGCAGAAAATATGTTTGGTAAAAAGCTGTTCCAGTTTTGGAACGGTAAGAGGTTTAGGGAGGGCAGTGAAGTGGACCATCTTCGAGAACCTATCGACAATGACCCAGATGATGTGGTGACCACTTGACAGAGGCAGGTCAACTATGATGTTCGTCGAGAGATGGGCCCATGGTTCTTTAGGAATGGGTAGTGGCTGTAGGAGGCCCCAGGGATGACCAGTCAAAGGCTTTTGCTGGGCATACGTCGGACAGGAATTGACATAAACCCTGACATCCTGCTCCATCTGTGGCCACCAATAATACCACGGAGAGGGTGGTAGATGTCTGGAACGCCCTTCCGGAGGAAGTGGTGAAGACTAAAACTGTGAAGGACTTCAAGGGGACGTGGGATAAACAATGTGGATCCATAAAGTCTAGAGGATGTGAAGCAAGATAATACCCTTATTCAATAGACATACATACGGTAAATGAGACTCCGACAGTGCTCTATGCTTCAACGGCAAGAGGAAATGTGAAAAAAAGGATTTGCATTCACAAAAAATGCGGGGAGTAGCTTGCTTGTTATGGCGGTTACTATCCCAAATCAAACAAGCCTGATGCTTCACTTTCAATGCATATCCAGTGTTGCTCTCTGCTTCAACAGCAGGGGGAATGAAGAAAAGATGATTTTTATATTCCGACAACAACCAACAAGGACTGAATTACACAGTCTGGGTAAACAAATAAGCATGGGTGTAGCTTGCTTGCTACAGTGGTTACTACCCCGAATCAATTAAGTCTGCTTTACTGGCTAACGCTTTACCGAATCAATTAAGTCTGCTTTACCGGCTAACGCCCCGCCATGTTTAGACATTATACTTAAGCCGCCGTTTCTTTTGTTTCATTGCCTTTTCTAGTTCTCTTCAGTTACACTGTCCTTTACCTCTGACTAGCCTAGCCTCCAAGTTATCTACCCTTGTTATATGTAACTTCCGCTTCTAGTGAATTGTTCTTGTTTAAGTTATACCTTTGTTACATGTAAACCGATCTGATATGAAATTTTCATGAAGGTCGGTATAGAAAAATGTTAAATAAATAAAATAAAAGTCTGATACTTCACTTTCAATACATATCCAGAGAAGCTCTCTGCTTCAATGGCAGGTGGAAATGAAGAAAAGTGGATTTACATTCAGATATCAACCAACAAGGACTGAATTTCACAGGCTGGGTAAACAAATAAGCATGGGAGTAGTTTGCTTATTGCGGCAGTTACTACCCCTAACCAGTTAAGCTAGATACTTCACTTAGAAGCAGTTCCAGCACTGCTCTCTACATTAATGGCGAGGGTGGAAGGGAAATAGAACTAAAAGTTTACACTAATGGCAGGGTGGAAGGGATATAGAACCAAAAGGTTACATTAATAGCGGGGATGGAAGGGAAATAGAACTAAAAGGTTACTGAAGGTCAAGTGTAACAGATAAGTATGAGAGAGAAAGAGAAAAAAAAAAGTGTAGAAGCTTGCTGGGCAGCCTGGATGGGCCATTTGGTCTTCTTCTGCTGTCAATTCTATGTTTCTTTCTATGTTTCTAAGGTTCAATGAGGCTGGCTCCCTGATACATTGGCCCCTTCTCCGTCACTGAATTAATCGGCCCTGTCACATACCGTCTGAGACTAGCCTCCTCCCTGAAGATACACAATACATTTCATATGTCTCTCCTGAAAGCCTTAGTCTTATCTTGGCCACAATGAAAAACCCCTGAACCCCAGGATGTCTCGGCAGAGGAAGAACAAATATACCAAGTCAAGGAAATCCTGGACGTAAGACGCCATTACGAAAGGTGGGAATACTTAATTGCCTGGGAAGGTTTCAGACCCAACAAGAACACTTGGGAGCCCTCCTCCAACATACTCTACTCCAGCAGTTCCACACCTCCCATCCAGGAAAGTCTGGACCTTCTAAAGGAGGGGATACTGTTAGGGTTCCCGGCTGTGTGAGAACGCAGCTGGGTCCCTCACCTGGATGGGCAGGAAGCCTGTTGGGTTTGTGGCATATTGTGGACTCTTGGTCAAAGTGGTGATGACTCCTCCCACGGGGAGGGGCCCTGTGGGAAACCACAGAGATAGGCTAGACTCTAGTAAGCAGACACTGAGGAAAGAAAGCTTTATTGTACTGCTGATGTAAGTAGAATCTTGCTTCAAAGAAGGGATAATACTGTAGGCCAGCGATATCACAGTAAGCTCAGGCAGTCTCTATAGATGATGGTCTCACCCGGATGTAGCAAGGTTGGGTAGTGTTCCGCAGCGTGGGATAAGCCGAACCTGAAGGGTGGATTAAGGAGAGCTGGAGCATAGCGATACTCACAGAGTGGCAGTGCTGGTAACTTCCTTGGTAGAAGAATGGAGAGAGGGACCCGAGGTCCGAGGTGCAGGATACCCTGAGCAGGATAGGCCCTCGAGGAACAAGTACCTAAGAGCGCTGAAGGATCCTGGAAGAAATTAGATAGGACCCCCGAGGAGCGTGTGTCCCAGGTTAGGTAGTAGAACCCCGAAGGGAAGATAGAAGCAAGAGGCCGCCGAGGAGCGGGTACCCAGAGCTTCCATAGGAGCGAGTCACCCCGGAGGGTAGAGAGGAATCCAAGCGAGCAGCTTAGAAGCAGTCAGAGTAGCAAAACTGAAGTCCTTGCTAACTCACTGGGCTATAGCAGAGCGGAGGTTTAAATACCCGGAGGTACTGACGTCATGTGGTGGAGACATCCCCGAGGTTCCCGCCATGACGTATACAAAATCGTAAGTAGTGTGCGCATGCCTAGGAGGCCTCAGGAGGAAGCATGGCAGACGGGGACGCCCATGCTGTGTGGGAGACGCCGAGGGTTTTGGCAATCAGCACCAGAGGCAGCCATCCTTCCCAGGGAGGAGGAAAAGGGTAGAAGAGAGGTGAGGCAGAGCAGTCGCAGCTGTCTGCAACTGACGGATGCAACAAAGCCCATGCCGGCTTCCCCCGTCGCCATCTCCTCCCACCGAATGCCACAGCCATGGCCTGCTCTTGCGGTGCCTCCACATGCCGCCGACACTCAGCTCCTTGTCCGGTCCCTTAGGCGCGCACGTGCATCACTTCGGGGAATTTAAAGGACCAACGGTGGGAAATCTCTCCTCGTCCTGAGATGCCACCACCACTTCGCCTCAGCAACAGGTCCTGCTCATCTTGAGTGCGAGTTGTCTGCATTCCTAATGCCTGCCTTGGTTCATGCATTCCTGCCTTGGTCCCTGCTCCTGATTCCTGGTTCCTGCATTCCTGTTCCTTGCATCCAGTTCCTGCTTCACTCCTCGTCCCCTCAGATTGATTCTCTGGTTCTGACCCTGCTTCGTTGACTCCGCTTGACCTCCGCCTGCCCTGACTCCAGCCTTGTACCTCATCTCTGCTTGTTCTCTGTTTACCAAACCACACCCAGGGAGCCCCTGGGAAGTGCATGGAGGTGCGATCGCTTGCTCCTGAGAGAGAATGAGCCCTTGGGCCCCAAGGTGGAGCAGGGAAGAGCCCCAAGACACACCCTGAGGCAGTTGAGCAAGTACAAGCATGGGTGGAGCAAGAACACAAGAGGAGGAAGAAGTGGGTCAACCCTCTGTCAAACCAACATGTACTAGAGATGACAGAGGGCTGGAAACTCTGAGGCAAGGTACCGGAGTAGGAGATTCTGGCGTCCCCCGTGTCAGTTTTCAGGTGACCGGAATTGTCTCCGGCTGGACTTCTCTCAAGTGCTGCCCGGACCCTCTTCTCCATCCTGTGCACGATCCAGTCTCTGCGTGGTCCGCGACCAGCCTTCCAGGATGTGTAGAGTGCGCAGCAGGACAGGGTGGTCTGTGACCAGTCCACACTGGGCTGCGTAGGGTGCCCTTAGGGAACAGCACTCTCCCAAGGTCTCTCAGAGCCTTGTTTCTTCTTCATTTTCAAGAGTATCCCCTTGTCCAAGTCTTCAAGAGTATCTGTTATAGTTAGTGAGGTTTGGGTGGAACCTTGGACACTGTGGCATTTGACCACGCCCACGGGGGGAAGTCCCATGAGGGGCCGCAGGTCAGGCTCACAAACACAGATAGTTCTTTATTTAGACAGTTTGAGAAGCCACCAGAGGTGACAGTAGTGAGTAAAAGATGTAGCCCGGCTGGGCTAGTATTCCCCAGGGCACTGGAACAGCGGTTCCTCCGGTAGCAGTGCTGTAGTGGAGAGAACTGAGAAAGTGAGTACAATAGAACATTCACAGTGTCCTAAATATGGAGAAGCCCCGAGATAGGGAGAGCTGACCCTCAAGGAGCGAGTACCAGATCCCTGGAGGTAGAGAGACTTGTTGGCAAAGTACTCACACAACGGTTCCATGTTGGAGATGGCACTGGCGCTGGAATGGGGGCAGGCCCTCGAGGAGCGAGTACCTGGTTCCAAGGAGACAGCTCTGAGGAGTGGATGATAGCAGTACTCACTGATGGTATCTGTAGCGAATTCTTCCAAGTAGAAGAGGAGATAGAATCAGGCAGCGGGTGAGGGAACATAGGCCCTCGAGGAGCGAGTACCGGTTACCTGATAGCGACCTGAAAAGAGCAAAGAGGCCCCCGAGGAGCGGGTACCCCGTTAGCAGAAAGAGTCCAATGGAAGTTGGAAGGCAGATTAGCTGGGTACGGAGAGTGAATCCCATCCATAAGAACACCCTTGCTAACTCAATGGCTAGCAATAAACTGTAGGCTTAAATATCCGGGCAGCGTGTCGACATCATAGGGGGATGCCCCTGAGGAACACGCCAATGAGGAAATATGAATGAGAGCCATGCGGCGCGCGCACCCTATGGTAACTGAAGAACATGATGGGAGGCAGCACCCAAGCTGGTCCGTGGACGCCAGAGAGGATGGCAGGTGGACGCTGCGGCAGCCAGGCATCCGTGAGGAGCAGGAGGAGCCACAAAAAAGGAAAGGTAGGTGGAGTGAAGCCATCAAGAAGTGACGGTTGCAACAGTACCCCCCTTCAAAGGGTGGTCTCCTCTGCGGGTATCACGTCTTGGTTTCCAAGGATACGAGAGATGAAACTGATGGAGCATCTCTTTGTCAAAGATATTAGCCAGAGGCTCCCAAGAATTTTCTTCGGGGCCAAAACCTTCCCATGAAAGAAGGTATTCCCAAGTGTTGCATCATCTTTGGACATCAAGGATGGTTTAAACCTTGTATTCTAGGTCATCTTCTGCATTGAAGGGAGATGGTTCCTGTGACTTGGAAGAGAACTCACTGAGAATGAGAGGTTTCAAAAGTGAAACATGGAAAGCGTTGTGGATGTTTAATCCAGGTGTAGCTTCAGACTGTAAGTGATGTTGCCAAGACGGAGGATTGGAAATGGTCCAACGTAGCGAGGAGCAAATCGAGTGTAGGGTAACTTCAGTCTAAGGTGCTTAGTGGATAGCCAGACTTTGCCACCAGGTTGAAAGACAGGCGCTTTGGAATGGTGAGTATCATAAGTGATATTTGGAATGGTGAGTATCATTTATACATATATATAATTATCTGATCTTCATTTTCCTTCTCACTCCAAGTTATTGATTTCCTTGTTATATGTAACTGCTTTTTCTGCACTATTGTTCAAATTGTAAAGTTTTATTATTATTGCACCCCTGTTTCTTGTGAACCAGCATGATGGGACTATCGTCCTGAATGTTGGTATATAAAAAAAACCTTAAATAAAATAAATAAATAAATAAATAAATAAGACCTTTTGGCTCGATCACTCGCTTTGAGTAGCATTTCTTTCGTCTAAGTCCATAATTGATGGATATCATCAGCAGTGGATTGAGCTGCTGGGGACATCACTGAGAGCTTCAGTGGAAGTGGCGGTGATGGTGAACGTCCATATACCACTTCAAAAGGTGTTGATCCAGTGGAAGAAGCTGGATGAGAATTAATGGCGAATTCAGCCCACGGTCACAGTTCGGCCCAGTTATTCTGACGGCAACTCACATAGGCCCGAATGAACTGTTTCAGGGTCCTATTCATCCGTTCTGTTTGGCCATCTGATTGTGGATGATAGGTAGATGTATAATCTAGAGAGATGTCAAAAAGCTTGCACAAAGCATTCCAGAATTTTGCCGTGAACTGTGATCCTCGATCTGAGACTATGTGCTTTGGTGGGCCGAGAAGGCGAAAGATGTGGGTTATGAAGAGCTTCGCAAGCGCCAAGGCTGAAGGTAAGCCAGGCAGCACCACGAAATGGGCCATCTTGCTGAAGCAGTCGACTGTAACCCAAATGGTATTCATACCTCCAGAGAGGGGAAGATCAACTACAAAGTCAGTAGCGATATGCGTCCAGGGCTGTTCCGGAGCTAGAAGTGGTTGCAGCAATCTCCACGGATGGCCAGAAGTAGGTTTGTGCTTGGCAAAGTTGGCACAAGATGCTATGTAGGAGAGTGTATCTTCCTTGATAGCTGGCCACCAATAATACTTCTGTAGCTTCACGAGGGTACGGCATTGACCAGGATAGCCAGCCAGCTTGGAATCGTGCGCCCAATAGAGCAATTTCTTCCTGAGGTCTTTAGGCACGATGGTCTTACCAGCGGGCACAGTATGAGTAGCCGCCAAGATGACTTTCTTCGGATTGATAATATGCAGAGGTTCTTCTGGAACATCCTCCGAGAGAAAGGAGCATGACAAGGCATCAGCTCTGGTATTCTTGTCTCCGGGCAATATTTGAGCACGAAGTCAAAACGGTTAAAAAATAAGGACAATCTGGCTTGTCTCTGGCATGGCGGAGATACTCTAGATTTTTATGGTCTATAAACACGGTAATTTGATGTTGAGCGCCTTCGAGCCAAGGCCGCCATTCCTCGAATGCCAACTTAGGAGCATCTTTATCTCTGATCCCATAGTTCTTCTCTGCCGGAGAGAAACATCGAGAGAAGAAGGAGCAGGGATGTAAGGATTTGGAGTCTCCGGTTTGGCTCAATACAGCCCCCACACTGACATCAGAAGCATCTACCTCCACGATGAATGGCTTGTTGGGTTCTGGATGAGGCAGGCAAGGTTCAGTAGAAAAGGCAGTCTTTAAATCCTCAAACGCGGATATGGCCTCCGCAGACCATTTAGAAGCGTTGGCCTCTTTCCAGGTCATTGCAGTTAAGGGCACAGTTAAAGAAGAATAGTTCTTTATAAATCTTCTATAGTAATTAGTGAACCCCAAAAATTGTCTCAGGGCCTTCAGGCTGGTAGGTTGGAACCAATTTTTAATACTCCCTAATTTTTGGGGATCCATCTGGAAGCCATCTTTAGACACAATGTAGCCAAGAAAAGGAACAGAGTCCTTATGGAATTCGCACTTGGATAGCTTGGCATAGAGCCAATGTTCTCGAGGTCTTCGTAGTACTTGTTTGACGTCCTCTAGATGAATAGACAAGTCCTGAGAAAATAACAGGATATCATCTAGGTACACTACAATACTCTTGTACAACAGGTCCCGCAAGATGTCGTTCATCATGTTCTGGGTCACAGCGGGTGCGTTGCACAGGACGAAGAGCATTACTAAATAGTCGAAATGACTATCTCAAGTGTTGAAGGCTGTTTTCCATTCGTTGCCACTGTGAATGTGAACTAAGTTATAGGCTCCCTTCAGGTCAAGTTTCGAGAATATCTTGGCACCTTGAAGCAAGTCGAACAGCTCTGAGATTAAAGGCAGGGGATATCGATCTTTAATCGTGATCTCGTTCAGACCTCAATAGTCGATACAAGAAGAAGCCTGCGCAGGCTGGAGACTTTGATGGTCTAATGAATCCTTTCCGTAAATTCTCCTCGATGTACTCGGACATAGCCTTATTCTCTATTACAGAGAGTGGATAGACACGTCTTTTAGGAGGTTCAGTGTTCAGTTTCAGCCGTAAGATCTGTGTAGAGGAAGGATGTCAGCAGCCTCTTTGGAGAACACATCACCGAAAGATGTGTATTGAGGCGGCAGTCCTGACATCACTGGAGTTGCAGGCATGCAGAGGACAGGAGAAACCTCCTTAAGGCACTTGCCATGACAACCTGGGCCCCAGCAGGAGAGTTCCAAGGTGGCCCAGTCGAATTGAGGCTGATGCGATTGCAACCAGGGTAACCCCAGAATGATAGGGTGCATGGCCTTATCTAACACAAAGAAGGAAATAGACTCAGTATGGAGGGCTCCAATATGGAGGGTTACCGGTTCGGTGTGACAGGTCACGTCACCCAGCAAAGGCTCTCCATGGATAGATGATAAGAGCAGTGGAATCTTCAAAGTGACGAGGGGAATCCTCAAATGTTCCACTAGGCATTGAAGTATAAAGTTGCCACCTGCCCCTGAATCCACCAGGGCAAGAGTTTGAATTTCGGACGGTCCGCAGATCAGGGAGACTGGGAGAGAGAGCGGAGGACAGGGCGTAGTAAGGCCTAAGAACAGTCCTCCCACAGGACTTAGCCCCGGCCATTTCCCGGACGAATTGGGCATGTTGGGACATCAGGAACAGCTTGTCCACAGTACATACCCAGGTCATGCCTCTTCCGAAGTCTTCTCTCTTTTGAAGTCAGGTGATTGCGACCAAGTTGCATTGGTTCCTTTCCACTGGCGCAGGTATTGCTG
This sequence comes from Rhinatrema bivittatum, assembly GCF_901001135.1. Taxonomy (NCBI): domain Eukaryota; kingdom Metazoa; phylum Chordata; class Amphibia; order Gymnophiona; family Rhinatrematidae; genus Rhinatrema; species Rhinatrema bivittatum. Next base: position 283,701,223 of record NC_042618.1, on the reverse strand, counting down.
GAACCATCTGAAGTGCGGGTTTAGCACGAACATCCTTCTGAACTGGTCCTTTACTAGGCTTGAGTTCTTTCACCTTATCACGAAGCCGGTGGTCAATTCTAGTAGCCAGAGCCACTAGTTCATCCAGCGAGTCAGGCGTCTCATGAGCAGCCAGCTCGTCTTTCAAGTGAGTATCCAGACTTCTGAAGAAGAGGGTTTCAGACATTTGTAATCCCAGCATAATTCGGTAGCAAGAGTCTTGAACTTTATTGCAAAGTCAGCCAGTGGTCGGTTGCCTTGCTTCAGGTCAACCAGAGTGGAACCAGCAACAGTCACTCGAGCAGGATCATCAAAAACGGATTTAAACAAATCCAAAAATCCATCAATATCCTGCAGAATTGGATACTTACGTTCCCATAGCATTGAGGCCCAAGACAAGGCCCTTCCATCAAGATAAAATAGAATATAAGTAGTCTTGGTGTAGGCTGTGGGGAAGTGAGAAGGCTGTAATGCAAAATGCATGCAGCACTGATATAGGAAACCTCTAGTTCTTTGAATCTCTCCAGAGAAACGAACTGGAGCAGCTAGAGGTACCATAGTCTTTATAATTACTTCAGGTAACTGACCTTCATTACTGGAAGCAGCACTTTGATTCTTCTGTGCGTGCAGCTGATGGAACGCAGAAGTGAGTTTCTCCAATGTATCTTGTTGTTCAGCAATGCGCAGGGCCCGGCCGGGAATGGCCTACAAGGCATTGAGCTGTGCCGGATCCATGGAGTTAGCAATCTGTTATAGTTAGTGAGGTTTGGGTGGACCCTTGGACACTGTGGCAACTGACCATGCCCACGGGGGGAAGTCCCATGAGGGGCCGCAGGTCAGGCTCAGCTCTGGACACACAAACACAGATAGTTCTTTATTTAGACAGTTTGAGAAGCCACCAGAGGTGGCAGTAGTGAGTAGAAGATGTAGCCCGGCTGGGCTAGTATTCCCCAGGGCGCTGGAACAGCGGTTCCTCCGGTAGCAGTGCTGTAGTGGAGAGAACTGAGAAAGTGAGTACAATAGAACATTCATAGAGTCCCAAATATGGAGAAGCCCCGAGATAGGGAGAGCTGGCCCTCAAGGAGCGAGTACCAGATCCCTGGAGGTAGAGAGACTTGTTGGCAAAGTATTCACACAGCGGTTCCACGTAGGAGATGGCACTGGTGCTGGAACGGGGGCAGGCCCTCGAGGAGCGAGTACCTGATTCCAGGGAGACAGCTCTGAGGAGTGGATGATAGTAGTACTCACTGATGGTGTCTGTAGTGAATTCTTCCAAGTAGAAGTGGAGATAGATGCAGGCAGCAGGTCAGGGAACATGGACCCTCGAGGAGCGAGTACCGGTTACCTGATAGCGACCTGAAAGAAGCAAAGAGGCCCCCAAAGAGCGGGTACCCCGTTAGGAGAAAGAGTCCAATGGAAGTTGGAAGGCAGTGTAGCTGGGTACAGAGAGCAAATCCCATCCATAAGAACACCCTTGCTAACTCAATGGCTAGCAATAAACTGTAGGCTTAATTATCAGGGCATCATGAAGACATCACAGGGGGGACGCCCCTGAGGAACGCGCCAATTAGGAAATACGAATGAGGGCTGCGTGGCGTGCGTGTCCTAAGGTAGCTGAAGAACATGGAGGGAGGCAGCGCCCAAGCCTGTCTGGGGACGCCGGAGAGGACGGCAGGCGGACGCCGCGGTAGCCAGGCGTCCGTGAGGAGCAGGAGGAGCCGCAAAAAAGGAAAGGTAGGTGGAGTTAAGCCGTCGGGAAGTGACGGTCGCAACAGTATCCCCTTGTCCAAGTCTTTAAGAGTATCATCTTGTCCAAGTCTCCACGTCTTCGAGAGTCTCATCTCGTTTCATCCAGTCCAGGAGTCCTCTTCAGTTTCAGTGTCCAGTTAAGAAAAAACTGTTTATTAATTTGTACTAAATCTAGAGGGCTTCTGTGTTATATTATATTGTTCTCTGGGAAGTGCTATTATAATCTGTCCCTTTTTCTAGATATTAACAATGCTGTATTAATTTGTTGGAGTTTATGTAAGTCTCAAAAAAACAAAACAAGACAAAAAAAAACCCCTCTAGATTTAATTAGATACTGCTGTCACTAAAATCTCTCTTTATTTGAAATAGCTGCCACTAAACTCTCTCTTTGTCTAGATATTGATATTGGTGCATAAATTTGCTGTGGGCTTCATTTAAGGCAAAAGAAAAGATTTCTGGAAAGTGTCTTGCTGGAATTAGCTTTGGGGCGGGAGACTCTGAGCTTAGCAGGGGTCTATCAGGTCCTTAGTCTGCTGTGATAAGCCAGGAGACAGGAAGAACTAAAGCTTCTTGTGACCAGCTAAGTAAAAAAAGTTTAACTTAGCAAGCCAATCTGGGGGAGGGTCTTTTGAAACTCAATTGCAGATACAGGGTTGTGAGGACAACCTTCACAAGGTGTTAACTGTTTAACTCCCACCCACTCTGTCCCTCTTCCCACCCACCCCTGGGGTTGGTTTTCTGATATAGTCTACCTGAAAACATAATTGGCAACAAGAATATGTTAGAAATTTGGTAATTCCTCAGGTGATATCCATCAAATTTACCAAAATGAGGACTATCCAATGCAACTATTGTGGAGCCTTTATTTTGAGGGAAATTGTCTGGAAACTTAGGGCTTGCTCCATTTGTTCAGAACTCTCTTCCCTGAAAAAGGAGCTGGCTGAAGCTAAAGCTGAATTGGCAGCCATAAAGAAAGTTTCACGTACTTCAAATTCAGTAATTAATTCCCCATTACCACAGAAAAAACAAAACTCAAGGAAAAAGAAGTTTACAGTGGGCTCAGGTAGGATAAGTCCTGTGACCCCCAGATACCCATTCTACACAATAGTGCAGCCCACATGTCTACCCCACTCCACCCCCCCCCCCCCTCCTCTTACACAGAGCATTAAGTAACCCAAAAATCAATGGGATTACTGTGGGCTCTGGTAGAGTAAGACCGGTGATGCGGAAACATACGCTCTCTCAAGTGACACAAGTTCAAAACACCTTCTCTTTACTACATAATGATGAAGCTCTTGTGGGAGAGATTGAAATGGTATCTGAAAAGAAAGAAGAAACGCAATGCATACAGAAATTCCAAAAACCAGGCATGCACTGGGATCAGTTACTGCCCATGATGCGGCACCTAAAGTACGTCAGGGCACCACCATATGTTGTTATAATGCATTTGGGAGGCAATGATTTGAGATCTGTGACATGTAAGAGTCTGATCCGAATGGCGAAAAGTGACATAACCGAGATTTTGGAGTTATACCCAGGTGTGGTTATATGTTGGTCTGATATCATTCCCAGACCAAAATGGAGTGAGTCAAAATTATGGGGTCGCGGGAGAAAGAAAGTGAACAGACAGATTGGCTCTTGGGTACAAAAAATCGGGGGACATCAGATAAGGCACCAATGGCAGATGACATGTCCCCAGGGCTTTTCCGCCCAGATGGGATACACCTCTCCGACATAGGATATGACATCTTCAATATCACATTACAAGATGTCATTGAGGCACAACACAGGTAAAATGGCCACAGCTTTTATTAAATGGAAGAACTTCAAGCATGTTAGAAACAAGTTTTCAACTATTTTGGCCTACACTGTGGTGAAAATGCAAGTTTTAAGTGAAACCTTAGAAAAGTGATTTTCTCACTCTGAAATGATGAAAACCTACTTCAAGCATGTTAGAAACAACTTTTCAACTATTTTGGACATCTCTGAGGTGAAAATGCAAGTTTTAAGTGAAACCTTAGAAAAGTGAATTTCTCACTCTGAAATGATGAAATCCTACTTCAAGCATGTTAGAAACAAGTTTTCAACTATTTTGGCCTACACTGTGGTGAAAATGCAAGTTTTAAGTGAAACCTAAGAAAAGTGATTTTCTCACTCTGAAATGATGAAAACCTACTTCAAGCATGTTAGAAACAAGTTTTCAACTATTTTGGACATCTCTGAGGTGAAAATGCAAGTTTTAAGTGAAACCTTAGAAAAGTGAATTTCTCACTCTGAAATGATGAAATCCTACTTCTAGCATGTTAGAAACAAGTAGAGATGTTGTAAAAAAAAAAAAAAAGAAAATAATTAAATAATAATAGTAAAAGAACTATTGCCACTCTCTCGTTCGCTAATCTGAAGTTAGCGAGTACAGGGTAAGGGGCATTATCAAACGATACGAGGCGTGACTTCGAGGTGGCAGACAGGGAGGCAGCTTTGCCTATATAAACAAAGGGCCATATGTTAGAATCCCATCGAGGGAGGGAGGCTAAAAAGCGGGCACACGTCCAGCTTCTATATGGGCTCCTGCCTCCTTTTGCCTTTATATGTCACCGTTTATTCAATCAAGCTTTAATAATTAATTCCTCCCCATACTTTTCCGTCCCTTTCCTTCATGACCTGCTATGCCTTGTCATCAATAATTTAATAAATGAGTGTTCACTCTAACTTCTCTTTACATCTCCATTGCTAGCAGGTTACCTTACAAGCCAGTTGCAACATGGAAACTCGCAGATCCGGTATAAAGGGATTAGCTAAAGGAAAGAAAAACCCCAAGCAGGACAACACCATCCCTGAGAAGAAAAATGAGGCCTCAAAGAAGAGAGGTAGGAGTCGGACACTCAGGGCCAAGAATCGAAGGTCCGATACCGGCCAGGCAACACCCACTGCCCCAACCCATGACGCGGAGCCTGACGTGGCGGTCGGCGTCCCCGCAGAGGAGCCAGTAGAGCCTGACGTGGCGGTCGGCGTCCCCGCAGAGGAGCCAGTAGTGCATACCACAGCCCCGCAGCCTACACCGTTGCTAGTTAGATGTGGGGGCGACAGTTTGCCTCGCCAGGAGTACTACCCACCACAGCCCAGATACCTTCCTCAAGGACCCCAGCACAGATGGGAACCACAGATTCCTTACTACGGACCAACGGGATACCAGGAAGAAGACAATAGTTGGTATCCAAGACCTCCGTGGGAGGGTGACGCCAGGAATAATCGACTACATTGGAATATCGAAGAGGGGCAGTATCGTGGAATGAACCGAAGATATTATGACCAGCCGCCGTGGTGGTATTGGCGACCACCTCCGAGCGCAGAAGGTGATCAGAGGAGAGAGCCGCCTCGACAGACCAGACCTGCAACTGACAACAACCGATATAGCGGTGCAGCCGAACCTGAGGTCGAGCATCCTTGCATCAACACCACAGACATCACGCCCGCGGCTTTGGACGAACTACCAAGACAGGACGAGACCACAGTAGCTACAGACAGTCGTGCCGACGACGACATACCGTCTACCAGCTCACAGGTCAATAGAAGCCAAGGTAGCCGGGAACACGAGATCGGTGAGTCAGTAGTCAACGTTAAACACCCAGATGCAGTTGCTGGTACGTCACGAAAAAGGTCAAAACACAGGCCGAAGCGCAGGCGCAGATCTACTTCTAGCTCTAGTAGTGAGTCTTCTACCTCGTCCTCTGACTCATCGACAGATAGTGACCGGCAGGTCACCCTCAATGTATTAGAAAAGGAGTCCAGGGGCCCGCCAGCTCTCACCACTCTGTCCGAGTTGTGGGACGGGGTGCCAAACAAATTAAGAAAGAAAATCAGAAAACGCAAATATATAGATATTTTCTCAATTCTCCACGGTCGACGAAAACCTGAAGAGCAAAAAAAACGCAGGGCCGCTTCGACAACATTGAGCAAGGAATTAAAAATACCAAAAACCATAGTCAATTGGGCCATGGCTTTCATGTACATGACAAGCGTGGTAGGCCACCACGATCCCACGCAATATGGTCCAATGTTGAGTTACGCAGTCACCATCTTGAAGGCATATCAGCAGCACGAGAATTGGGCTTGGCTCAATTACGACGAGCAATTCCGGGATAAGATGGAAGAGAACCGTTTCATGACATGGGGTACACAAGATGTGAGCCTATGGATCAACCAGATGACGCGCAAACCCTCCGACCTATCAACCAGGTCACGGTTTACAAGGAGGACATCTCCCTCTCCAAGATTCTTGACAAAGCAACCATGGTCACAGGATAGTACATGCTGGAGGTTTAACAAAACAGGCTGTTCCTTTCCCGACTGCAAATATAATCATATTTGCACCGACTGCGCCCTACCGCACCCATTATCAAGATGTCCCAAAAAGCAGGCCGCAGGGAGTAAGCAAAAAGTCATTCCAAGCGGCTCCATTTGAAAACGCTAATTCCCCGGTAAGGTTGGAAGCCATGCAACCATGGCTTAATATATACCCCAATCAGCAAAAAGCACACAAATTGGCCATGGGTTTTCATCAAGGTTTCCCTATACCCTTCCAGGGAAACATAGCAGAGATCAACACGAGCAATGCGCGCTCGGCATCCCAGCACAAGGATATTGTCCAGAAAAAATTAGATTCAGAAATCAGACTCGGAAGAATTGCCGGTCCATTCCAAGAACCACCTTTTCCACATATGATTTGTTCACCATTGGCGGTCATCCCTAAAAAGGAAAAAGGAAAGTATCGACTCATTCAGAATCTCTCATACCCCCCAGGTCGGTCGGTCAACAATTACTTACCGCAAGAGGAATGCACAGTACAATATGCTTCCTTCGATTCGGCGATAGCCTTGGTTCAAACTTGCGGCCACGGAGCCTTGATGGCAAAAGCAGACATCGAATCTGCTTTCAGATTACTCCTGGTGCACCCAGAAAGCTTTCCCTTATTGGGCTTCAAATTCAATCACCAGTATTTCTTCGATAAATGCATGCCCATGGGATGCTCAGTATCCTGTGCCTACTTCGAGCTATTCAGCTCTTTCTTACACTGGGTAACAGAAAAGCGCACAGCGTCCCACAACATAATCCATTACCTTGATGATTTCCTTTTCGTTGGGCCAAGAGAATCCAACTCCTGCTCCAAACACCTAGCAGAATTTCAAAAAATTACCGCTGAATTTGGGATCCCCCTAGCACACAGTAAAACAGAAGGCCCTGCAACTATTATCTCCTTCCTCAGGATTGAGATCGATTCCAATCGAATGATAGCCAAACTCCCGGACGAGAAAGTCATCAAGCTAAGATCAATCATCCAGCAAGTGGCCACATCAAAGAAGATTACTCTACGGGTAGCGCAATCCATCCTGGGTTCGCTAAACTTTGCCTGCCGAGTCATCTCCATGGGTCGGGCGTTCATGAGGCGACTGGCAGCAGCAACCGTGGGAATACAGCGACCCCACCACTTCCTGCGTTTATCCAAGCACATCCGCGATGATTTTGCCATATGGAACTCATTCCTCACGAAGTTTAATGGAATATCGGTGCTACAAGGAGCGCCACTGTCCAACATAGATCTAAATATTCACACAGATGCATGAGGAGGGTGGGGTTTTGGCGCCATCTGTCAAAATTCCTGGTGCGCAGAGAAGTGGCCAGACGATTGGATAACAAGGGGTATCACAAGGAACATTACCTTCCTTGAACTATTTCCCATATGGGTAACGCTGGTACTTTGGCGCGAAAAGCTACGAAATAAGTACATATTTTTTCGGTGCGATAATCAGGCAGTGGTGCAGGTACTAAATGCGCAAACGGCTAAGTGTCCCATGGTGGTCTCGTTACTCAGGGAAATCGTTTTAGAAGCATTGCATACTAACATCATGCTGCGTGCTAGACATGTGCCAGGAATATCTAATGGCGCAGCTGATTCCCTTTCCCGTGCTAAATGGGCTCTGTTTCGCAAGCAGGTACCGGTGGCAGAAGACGTGGGAACAAAAATGCCTGCACGATTATGGAACATTGGTCGACAAACACACAAGAGCTAATACGCAGATCTCTGGCCCCTTCCACCTGGAATTCCTACTGCCGAGGATACAAGGCAGTCGCCAAGTTCCTGATGCAGAATGGTTGGCAATCGGGCCCCATAAGCTACGACCTGCTGGTAAAATCCACCGTGTCCTCAAAGGAAGTCGGCATCACACGGAACACCGTCATCAAACATATGGCCGGCTTTGCATTCTTTACAAAAGCTAGGGGCTGGGGTGACCCCTCCAAGTCCTTCCTCATCAAGAAAGTAATGTCTGGATGGGCAAGGCAAGTGGGTCATACCGAAGATAGCAGACATCCCATCACGCATGACTTGCTCAGAGCGCTGTAGACACAGTTATCTTCCATCTGCTCATCTCATTTTGAATCCCTACTCTTTCGCCTCGCCTTTTCTTTGGCATTCTTCGGTGCATTCAGAGTCAGCGAACTAGTGGGCGAGAACAAGTTGGATAAAGGACGGACCGGACTACTAGCGAAGAATGTGGTATGGACCCCAAAGAAAATAACCATTATCATACACAAGCCAAAGACCGACCAGGAAGGAAGAGGTACCACGATATCGCTCGCAAAAGTTCCTGCATGTGAGACATGCCCAATTGACAACATGAGGCAGTATATGGCGGTGCGGCCTACTGGTGGCGAGCACCTGTTGATTCACGCAGATGCATCACCTCTTACCAGATTCCAATTCACCGCAATTTTAAAAGCATCTATTACAAAAATGAAGTTGGACCCCAAAAAATTCACATCACATTCCTTCAGGATTGGTGCAGCCACAAGCGCAGTGCAAGCCGGTTTACAATCCGAGGCTATCAAGCAAATTGGGCGCTGGAGATCCGGCGTCTTTAACTCTTATGTCCGGCTGGACAAGGTCGGCTCTGCAAACAAGCATTCATAACTGTGTGACTTAACCAGCATTCTTAATTGTCTTTCACAGATGGGATGAAACAACAGAATATTGCAAGGATTATCGGACATTCTTACGTCCGATGGGCGGCTAAGAGAGCTCGTGACCGGCCTTACGGACTTCACTTGGGCTTGGCGCAGAAAGGCTGGAGTATCGAGTGGATGGGAAAACCAGGCATGCACTGGGATCAGTTACTGCCCATGATGCGGCACCTAAAGTACATCAGGGCACCACCAGATGTTGTTATAATGCATTTGGGAGGCAATGATTTGAGATCTGTGACATGTAAGAGTCTGATCCGAATGGCGAAAAGTGACATAACCGAGATTTTGGAGTTATACCCAGGTGTGGTTATATGTTGGTCTGATATCATTCCCAGACCAAAATGGAGTGAGTCAAAATTATGGGGTCGCGGGAGAAAGAAAGTGAACAGACAGATTGGCTCTTGGGTACAAAAAATCGGGGGACATCAGATAAAGCACCAATGGGTAGATGACATGTCCCAGGGCTTTTCCGCCCAGATGGGATACACCTCTCCGACATAGGATATGACATCTTCAATATCACATTACAAGATGTCATTGAGGCACAACACAGGTAAAATGGCCACAGCTTTTATTAAATGGGGGACACGGGGCAAGGGCCTCCCTACCCCGTGTTTTGGCCGGTACCCGGGCCGGTTGGGCAGGATTACAAGCGGTGCTGGTGTCATCGTACAACAGTATGGTAGCCGATGGCGCCAGGAGGCGTAAAAGGCGACGACCCCCTTGCTTGGAACATGGCGGGGGGCCTACAGAGCCGGGCTGCCTTGCTAGGAACAGGCGGCGGGCAGCGAAACATGAAAGCCCCCGGCTCGGGTAGCCAGAAAGTAACATGTTATGTTTTAAAATAAAGCTGCGGCCATTTTACCTCCAGAAACAGTCTCAGCGTGATCATTAGTTAAGGGTTAAAGTACGGAGACTATTAGAGCAAGGATCTGCCATTTCAGACGGTACGACGGGCGTAAGAATGTGTGGCAGCTGCTAGCATTTATTGGTGGGCCCGCAACATATTTAACGGAGCCCACCTTTAACGGCAGCGGGCCCAAAAAGCAGAATGAATGGAGGACAAAGGGGGGGGGGGGTTGTAAGGAGTGGGGGAGCCCGTTAAGGGCCGATCACAACCCCCCCCCTGCTTTCCCCCATGCAGTACTTACTCAAATGCTCCCATTCGCACCAGAGAATGAAAACCTCAGCCTGGCTCAGAGGGCGAGGTCCTGATGTCATCAGGGGAGCCCGCAGCGACATCCGATAACGTGCAATGCCCTTTAAAGGGGCGGAACGCGTGGCAGGCAACCCCTTTTGCCCCGATTCCAAGAGCAAGCAAGACCCACCCACCCTCCCCCAGTTCTTTGCAATTACCTGCAGTGAGGTGACTCATGTTAGTTAGATTCAGAATATGCATTTACTTGTTATGTTTTGTCGCAGCTAATGGAAGGCCGGTACCCGGGCCGGTTGGGCAGGATTACAAGCGGTACTGGTGTCATCGTACAACAGTATGGTAGCCGATGGCACCAGGAGGCGTAAAAGGCGACGAACCCCTTGCTTGGAACACGGCGGGGGGCCTACAGAGCCGGGCTGCCTTGCTAGGAACAGGCGGCGGGCAGCGAAACATGAAAGCCCCCAGCTCGGGTAGCCAGAAAGTAACATGTTATGTTTTACAATAAAGCTGCGGCCATTTTACCTCCAGAAACAGTCTCAGCGTGATCATTAGTTAAGGGTTAAAGCACGGAGACTATTAGAGCAAGGATCTGCCATTTCAGATGGTACGACGGGCGTAAGAATGTGTGGCAGCTGCTAGCGTTAAATTCACTGTACAATTGCAAGAAATCACCGCCAAGCATGGCAGAAAACTTTTTCAAGTGTTTTCAACTTCTCTGAGGAGAAAATAAGGTTTTAAGTGAAACCTAGGAAAAGTGGTTTTCTCACTCTGAAATGATGAAGATCTGCTTCATTCACTGTACAATTGCAAGAAATCACCTCCAAGCATGGCAGAACAATTTTTGTAAGTGTTTTCAAGTTCTCTAAGGAGAAAATGCAGGTTTTAAGTGAAACCTAAGAAAAGTAGTTTTCTCACTCTGAAATGAAATAGAGCAGCTTAATTCTCTGTACAATTCCAAGAAATCAACTCCAAGCATGGCAGAAAACTTTTTCAAGTGTTTTCAACTTCTCTGAGGAGAAAATAAGGTTTTAAGTGAAACCTAGGAAAAGTGGTTTTTTTCACTCTGAAATGATGAAGATCTGCTTCATTCACTGTACAATTGCAAGAAATCACCTCCAATCATGGCAGAACAATTTTTTTAAGTGTTTTCAACTTTTCTGAAGAGAAAATGCAGGTTTTACGTGAAACCTAAGAAAAGTGGTTTTCTTTGTTTTTGAAACTATATTTTATTGATTTTTTTTAGAAAACATTTGCCATAACATGAACAATGGTGAGAAAAACACATAAGACAGATGGCATATTATACTCAAGTAAATCACTGAAATGATGAAGAACAGCTTAATTCACTTTACAATTGCAAGAAATCACCTTCAAGCATGTTAGCAACAAGTTTTCAAGTGTTTTCATCTTCTCTGAATAGAAAATGCAGGTTGTAAGTGAATCCTAAGAAAAGTGGTTTTCTCACTCTGAAATTATAAAGATCTGCTTCATTCACTGTACAATTGCAAGAAATCAGCTCCAAGCATGTTAGCAACAAGTTTTCAATTGTTTTCAACTTCTCTAAGGAGAAAATGCAGGTTTAAAATGAAACCTAAGAAAAGTGGTTTTCTCATTCTGAAATGATATAGAGCAGCTTAATTCACTGTACAATTCTAAGAAATCACCGCCAAGCATGGCAGAACTAAGTTTTCAAGTGTTTTCAACTTCTCTGAGGAGAAAATAAGGTTTTAAGTGAAACCTAGGGAAAGTGGTTTTCTCACTCTGAAATGATGAAGATCTGCTTCATTCACTGTACAATTGCAAGAAATTACCTCCAAGCATGGCAGAAAACTTTTTCAAGAGTTTTCAACTTCTCTGAAGAGATAATGCAGGTTTTAAGTGAAACCTAAGAAAAGTGGTTTTCTCACTCTGAAATGATGACGATCTGCTTCATTCACTGTACAATTGCAAGAAATCAACTCCAGGCATGGCAGAACTCAGTTTTCAAGTGTTTTCAACATCTCTAAGGAGAAAAAGCAAGTTTTCAGTAAAACGTAAGAAAAGTGGTTTTCTCACTGAAATGATGAAGAGCAGCTTAATTCAAAGTAAAATTCCAAGAACTCCAGGCATTGCAAGAACAATTCCAAGAACTCCAGGCATGGCTGTTACGGTCCCGGTCACTAGACTAGTGACCGGGCACCTACCTCTCCTTGCTGCGTTGCAATCCGCCGGTTTTCGGGCCCTCCGGACCGCATGGCAGCGGCGTCTCCACGAGGGAGACGCCGCCGAGAACTCCTCCCCTCAGCAGGGGAACGCACACGCGCGGGGGCCAGCGTTTTCTGCTGCCAGCACCCGGATATGCTGACACGCCCACCGTGACGTCAGACACCGACCGGGGGATTTAAACAAGGCACTTTCCTCTCCAAAGTGCCTTGCAACGAGGTTCCTGCTTTGCAGTGCTAGTTGCCATCGTTCCTGCTGGTTCCTGGTTCCCGCTGCCTGTCTGCCTGCCTGTCTTGATCCCTGCCTGGTTCACGGACTCCTGCTTGCCTAGTGATTTTACTTCGCCTGACTTCTGCCTGCCTTGACTCCGGTCCGTGTCTCCGACTCCTGCTTGTCTTCTGCCTGCCTTGACTCCGGTCCGTGACTCTGACTCCTGCTTGTCTTCTGCCTGCCTTGACTCCGGTCCGTGACTCCGACTCCTGCTTGTCTTCTGCCTGCTTTGACTCCGGTCCGTGACTCCGACTCCTGCTTGTCTTCTGCCTGCCTTGACTCCGGTCCGTGACTCCGACTCCTGCTTATCTTCTGCCTGCCTTGACTCTGGTCCGTGACTCCGACTCCTGCTTGTCTTCTGCCTGCCCTGACTCCGGTCCATGACTCCGACTCCTGCTTGCCCGCCGCCTGCCAAGACTCCGGTTCGTACCATACTCCTGGGTTTCGTCGTTTCCACCTAAGTCCCAGCGGTCCAGATCCCTACGGGCTCCTCCCGGGGGGATCTCGGACTTCCAGGGTGAAGACTCCTAAGTCCTTGCGACCCGGGCTCCCACAGCTCCTCTGGAGGAGTCGCGGGTTTCCAGGTGAAGCTTCGTTTGCCCAGTGGGAGTTCTGCCTCCCGACTGTTCCCTCGGCTCAGTCGGCCTAAGGATCCACTTCCGGATTTCGTCCATCATAACAGTTTGCAAGGCCATGGATCCGGCAGATCTCGCTGGTCTTCAGGCCATTCCGGGGCTGGCTCAGCGCCTGGTGCAGCAGCAACAAGTACTGGATTCCTTGGTAGCCACGGTGGAGCGGATGGCTACTCATATGGACGCTGAACCTCCGGCACCGATTCCAGTGGCCGCACCTGCTCCAGTGGTTACGCTTCAAACGCCAACACAGCTTCCTGCTCCGTCACGCTACACAGGAGACGCCAAGGGGTGTCGCGGTTTCCTGAATCAGTGTTTCGTGCGTTTTGCCTTGCTTCCCAATCAGTTTCCTACTGACTCTGTCAAAGTCGCTTATATTTTTTCCTTGCTGGATGGAAAAGCCCTGAATTGGGCCTCACCTATGTGGGAGAAGAGTGACACCACTCTCACTAACTTGGATCTCTTCGTGGCTGGCTTTCGAGCAGCCTTCGACGAACCTGCCCGTCAGACCTCCGCCACATCGGAACTACTTCAACTCCGACAGGGGGCCCGTACCCTGGCTGAATACGCTTTGGAGTTCCACACTCTTGCCCTTGAGGTCGGCTGGCGTGACGATGCTCTTCGTGGGATTTTCCTTGAAGGTTTGGCGGGTCGGATTAAGGACGTTCTGGCCGCCAGGGATCTCCCCGAGGACTTGAACATGCTCATTGAACTTGCTGGACGTATTGACCAACGTTTACAGCAAAGAGCCAGGGAGGTCCGCCCTCCGCAACGAATGTCGCCGCTAGCTCCGGCGTTCTCAAGACCGCTCACACCGGCCCCTAGGTCTTCGGGGGCTTTGGCCGAATCATCTACCGAGGAACCCATGCAGTTAGGACGAACTTCCCTAACAGAAGAAGAGAGACGCCGCCGGCAGACATTGGGGTTGTGCCTGTATTGCGGTGGAAAGGGGCACTTCCTTTCTCAATGTAAGGAAAGGCCGGGAAACGCCCACGCCTAGGAAGGAAGGAGGAGTATCTCCTGGGCTGTTTTAACGCTGCTCTTCAATGTACAGTACCTGTAACTCTGAGGGTCTCTGGGGACTCTTTTTCAACACAGGCCCTGATTGATTCTGGGGCTGGAGGTAACTTTATCACCCGCGAGCTGGTCCAGCAGCTTCATTTGGCCACACTACCCCGTGACCCTCCTATCCGTGTTACCTCCATTCTGGGGACTCCATTGCCTGATAACATCTCCGTAGTCACTGTTTCGCTCATACTTCAGACTGGTTTTCTACATGAAGAAAAGATCTCGTTTCTAGTTTTGGAGAGATCGGTATACCCCATTGTTCTGGGATGATCTACAGATCACACAATGGAGTTCTCATTGTTTCCAGCATTGCATCAAGACCACTGTGGTTCCGCCTATCTCTTTGGCCCATGCTGGGATGCTTCTTCCGGATCAGTACAATGACTTTTCTGACGTGTTCTCCAAAGAGAAGGCAGAACTATTACCACATCGTCCCTTCGATTGTACTATTGAACTTTTTCCTGGTACGACACCACCACGGGGAAGGGTGTATTCCCTCTCTCTACCCGAGACTAAAGCTATGTCCGATTACATTAAGGAGAATCTCGCCAAGGGATTCATCCGACCATCTAAATCACCTGCTGGAGCCGGATTCTTTTTTGTAGCTAAGAAGGATGGGTCTTTGCGGCCCTGCATCGATTACAGGGGCCTGAATGCCATCACCAAGAAAGACCGGTATCCGTTACCACTGATTCCTGAATTACTTGACAAACTTCAAGGGGCTCGGGTGTTTACAAAACTGGACTTAAGGGGGGCCTATAACCTGGTGCGCATCCGTCCCGGGGACGAATGGAAGACCGCTTTCAATACCCGGGACGGACACTACGAGTACTTGGTTATGCCATTTGGCCTATGTAATGCGCCAGCAGTATTCCAGCATCTCATGAACGAGATACTCAGGGATCTGCTCAACTCCTGCGTTATAGTATATTTGGATGACGTCCTCATTTTTTCACGTGATTTGAACACCCATCGACAACAAGTTCGGCAAGTACTCCAGATCCTCCGAGAGCACCATCTCTACGCTAAATTGGAGAAATGTTTGTTCGAGCAGGACTCCTTGCCCTTCCTAGGGTATATTGTGTCTGCCACTGGGTTCTGCATGGACCCCGAAAAGGTGTCTGCCATTAAGAGGTGGCCTCAGCCGGTTGGCTTAAAGGCATTACAATGCTTTTTGGGGTTTGCGAACTTCTACAGACACTTTATCTCCGGATATTCATGGCTGGTGGCACCACTGACCGCGTTGACTAAGAAAGGTGCAGACACACAACACTGGACTCCGGAGGATTGTAAGGCTTTTCAGGACTTAAAGGAGGCATTTCTCTTGGAGACCTGCCTTCGCCATCCAGATCCACTACGCCCTTTCGTAGTGGAGGTAGACGCTTCCAGTGTGGCGGTAGGAGCCGTTCTGTCTCAGTACTCCAGTTCTGGAAAATTGTTACCCTGCTCCTATTTCTCAAGGAAATTCACGCCGGCCGAGAACAACTACGGGATCGGCGATAAGGAGCTCTTGGCCATCAAGTTGGCTTTCGAGGAGTGGAGGCAATGGTTAGAGGGAGCCCAACATCAGGTCACGGTATATACCGATCATAAGAATTTGGAGTTCTTATCACAAGCCCAGCGCCTCAATCCTAGACAAGCCCGCTGGTCATTATTTTTTAGCCGGTTTGACTTCATCCTAAAATACCGTCCGGCATCAAAGAATGTTCGTGCCGACGCATTATCTCGGAACTCTATCCTCGAGGAGGAGGATGAGCCTCCACAGCATATCATCGATCCGGCTAAAGTTTGTATTGCTAGCACTAGTATTTCCTCGACCGACAGAGTGGTAGTTCCTCAACGAGATCGAAGGAAAGTCCTGGAGTGGGCACATGACTCCCTTACGGGGGGCCATGCCGGACAGGGGAGGACCCTAACTCTCTTGAATCGATACTACTGGTGGCCCAGGGTGCGACAAGATGTGCATGAGTATGTGGCCTCTTGCCCCGTGTGTGCCAGACAGAAACCACTGGTTGGTCGGCCGTGGGGACTGCTGCAGCCCCTGCCTATTCCCATGGAACCGTGGACCCACATTGCCACGGACTTCGTGGTAGACTTACCTCCGTCCGAAGGTCATACGGTGGTCTGGGTTACCGTAGCCAGGTTCTCTAAGATGGTTCATCTAGTACCCCTGCCCAAACTTCCATCTGCTCCAGAATTGGCATGTCTATTTACCCAGCACATCTTCCGAGTGCATGGTCTCCCACTGAGTATTATGTCAGATCGTGGATCGCAGTTCACTGCCCGCTATTGGCGTGCTATCTGCAAGAAATTTGGAGTACAGCTAAATTTGTCCACCGCATTCCATCCTCAAAGCAATGGACAAACGGAGCGTATGAACCGGTCCCTCAAATTGTTCCTTCGCAGCTTCATTTCCGAGAAAAGGGACAATTGGGTCTCTCTATTACCTTGGGCCGAATTTGCGTATAACAATCACCAGCACTCCGTTACGGGGCAGACACCGTTCCAGGTCGTCTTTGGACGACATCTCCAGCCTCCGATACCACTTCCTTTGGAGGTTCCCTCACCAGCGGCCCAGTCAGTGGCTTCTCAGCTTCACCGACTCTGGAGGACTCTTCAGCAGCGACTCTCCGCGGCAGCACAGAGGACACGTAAAGTGGCGAACCGCCATCGACGGCCTGCACCAGAATTGGTACCTGGTACTAAGGTTTGGCTGAGTACCAAGAACCTGCACTTCCCAGGACACACTCGCAAGCTACGACCCAGGTTCTGTGGGCCCTTCTCCATGGCTGAGCGGATTGGCATGGTATCCTACAGGCTACGTCTTCCATCTTCACTGCGTGTTCACAATGTGTTCCATGTTTCCCTTTTAAAGCCAGTAGTATACTCTCGTTTTCATCAGCCGACTCCGGATGACATCTCTGCCTCTTCTCCTGGGGAACCTGTTTATCAAGAACATGAAGTACGGGATGTGCGCTTCTCAAACCGCCGATGGGAGTATTTGCTGTCATGGGAGGGTTGCGGGTCAGAGGAGGACTCATGGGAACCTGCATGAAATATTTTGGACAAGTCTCTGCTGACTCAATTTCACTTGGACAATCCCGGGAAGCCCGGTCCTCTTCGGAGGGGGCGTAAGAAGGGGGGTACTGTTACGGTCCCGGTCACTAGACTAGTGACCGGGCACCTACCTCTCCTTGCCGCGTTGCAATCCGCCGGTTTTCGGGCCCTCCGGACCGCATGGCAGCGGCGTCTCCACGAGGGAGACGCCGCCGAGAACTCCTCCCCTCAGCAGGGGAACGCGCGCGCGCGGGGGCCAGCGTTTTCTGCTGCCAGCACCCGGATGTGCTGACACGCCCACCGTGACGTCAGACGCCGACCGGGGGATTTAAACAAGGCACTTTCCTCTCCAAAGTGCCTTGCAACGAGGTTCCTGCTTTGCAGTGCTAGTTGCCATCGTTCCTGCTGGTTCCCGTTGCCTGTCTGCCTGCCTGTCTTGATCCCTGCCTGGTTCCCGGACTCCTGCTTGCCTAGTGATTTTACTTCGCCTGACTTCTGCCTGCCTTGACTCCGGTCCGTGACTCCGACTCCTGCTTGTCTTCTGCCTGCCTTGACTCCGGTCCATGACTCCGACTCCTGCTTGTCTTCTGCCTGCCTTTACTCCGGTCCGTGACTCCGACTCCTGCTTGTCTTCTGCCTGCCTTGACTCCGGTCCGTGACTCCGACTCCTGCTTGTCTTCTGCCTGCCTTGACTCCGGTGCGTGACTCCGACTCCTGCTTGTCTTCTGCCTGCCTTGACTCCGGTCCGTGACTCCGACTCCTGCTTGTCTTCTGCCTGCCTTGACTCCGGTCCGTGACTCCGACTCCTGCTTGTCTTCTGCCTGCCCTGACTCCGGTCCGTGACTCCGACTCCTGCTTGCCCGCCGCCTGCCAAGACTCCGGTTCGTACCATACTCCTGGGTTTCGTCGTTTCCACCTAAGTCCCAGCAGTCCGGATCCCTACGGGCTCCTCCCAGGGGGATCTCTGACTTCCAGGGTGAAGACTCCTAAGTCCTTGCGACCCGGGCTCCCACAGCTCCTCTGGAAGAGTTGCGGGTTTCCAGGTGAAGCTCCGTTTGCCCAGTGGGAGTTCTGCCTCCCGACTGCTCCCTCGGCTCAGTCGGCCTAAGGATCCACTTCCGAATTTCGTCCATCATAACAATGGCAGAAAAATTTTTCAAGAGTTTTCAACTTCTCTGAAGAGATAATGCAGGTTTTAAGTGAAACCTAAGAAAAGTGGTTTTCTCACTCTGAAATGATGAAGAGCAGCTTAATTCACTGTACAATTCCAAGAAATCAACTCCAAGCATGGCAGAACTAAATTTTCAAGTGTTTTCAACTTCTCTGAACAGAAAATGCAGGTTTTAAGTGAAATTTAAGAAAAGTGGTTTTCTAACTCTGAAATGATATAGAGCAGCTTAATTCACTGTACAAGTGGAAGAAATCACCGCCAAGCATGGAGAACTAAGTTTTCAAGTGTTTTCAACTTCTCTGAGGAGAAAATAAGGTTTTAAGTGAAACCTAAGAAAAGTGGTTTTCTCACTCTGAAATGATGACGATCTGCTTCCTTCACTGTACAATTGCAAGAAATGAACTCCAGGCATGGCAGAACTAAGTTTTCAAGAGTTTTCAACATCTCTAAGGAGAAAAAAGCAAGTTTTCAGTAAAACCTAAGAAAAGTGGTTTTCTCACTCTGAAATGATATAGAGCAGCTTAATTCACTGTACAATTGCAAGAAAGCACTGCCAAGCATGGTAGAACTAAGTTTTCAACTGTTTTCAACTTCTCTGAAGAGAAAATGCAGGTTTCCAACTTGCCTTCACTGCGGTGAGATCGGAGCTGTTCCTGACCTGCGGGCTGAGGGAGGAACGGACACCGGCTTGATCGACGTCAGAGGGAGGCGCCGGAAGATCTGTGAAAAGGCGCCTCCCGAGAGAGTTCCCCTGAGGCTATTCCAACTTGCCTTCACTGCGGTGAGATCGGAGCTGTTCCTGACCTGCGAGCTGAGGGAGGAAAGGACGCCGGCTTGACCGACGTCAGAGGGCGGCGCCGGAAGATCTGTGAAAAGGCACCTCCCGAGAGAGTTCTCCTGAGGCTATTCCGACTTGCCTTCACTGCGGTGAGATCGGAGCTGTTCCTGACCTGCGGGCTGAGGGAGGAAAGGACGCTGGCTTGACCGACGTCAGAGGGCGGCGCCGGAAGATCTGTGAAAAGGCACCTCCCTCTCGGCGCGACGTCGAATCGGCGCATCGTCGAAGCCGCGCGCATCCAAGGGGCGCGCGCGACTTTGCCCGACAAAGCCCGGGCCATACTTATTTGAGGTTTATCTTTTGTTATATTGGATAGAGGAAAGTGCTACATAAGCAAGAATTATATTTTGCAGTTGAATTAATTTGAACCTATGCCGGCGAAGAGGAAAGGGAAGGTGCGGATCTTCCCTTCGGAACCAGCCCTATCCACCTCCACGCAGCTAGAAATACAACAATTCTTGACCCAGCTGAGTAAGCAAGGAGCTGATGAAGCCGTTGGAAATCCCCAAGGAGGAGAAATGGGGATTTCCCGTGAAGAAGCGTCCTTAAGTCCGGATGCCAGAATACCACCGGTACAGCGTGCATATGAGGAACAGGCTGCTCATTTGTCCACCCCACCTGGGGAAAGAACAAATGAGCAAGAGGGAGCCTTATCTTCAATTTTGATGCAGGAAATTGTCAGGCCAGAAAAGGTGACTCTTGAGGCGATTTGGGATGCTGTGAAAAGTTTAAATGGAGCTGTAAACAGATTGGAAACAAAGATGGACTCATTGACTCTTGAAAATCAGGGTAAGATACAACAAATGAATACTAATATATCAGAGGTTTCTAGAAAAGTTAACAAAAATGAGGAAGAATTAAAAATGATACATAAGTTGAATGTCATGGTAGTAAAAGAACAAACTGCTATTTCACACCATTTAGAAATGATAGAGAATAAGTCAAGGCATTTAAACATACGTATCACTAATTTTCCTCAGGTATTAGGGGAACTACCTTATATTTCGTTAAAAAAGTACTTAAAGGAAGTTTTATTATTTTCTGATAATGATTTACCATCTATTAACACATGTTATTTTGTATCAACAAGATCCCCAGTACCTTCAAATTTATCAAACTTTTTGGAGGACTCTTCCTTAGAAGTATTGCATAGAAATACCCTGATAGTTTCTTTTATTTTAAAGAAAGATATCAGTACCCTAATGAAAAAATATTTTCAAAAATTTCCAACCAGTTTTTACGGCCAAATAGTAAAAATATACCCTGACTTGGCTCCTATCACGAGGTTGAAACGGAAAGAATTTTTGAAATTGCGTCAAAAAGCTATTTCCTTAGGTTTTTCCTTCTTTCTAAGATACCCGTGTAGATGTGAGTTAAAGAAAGGGGAAGCCGAACATGTGTTTTTTCAGTTAGAACAATTACATAGATTTCTTGAAGCTCAACAACAGCCTATAGCATCTACACCATTGCCCAATGAGACACCAAATCTGGGGATACAATTAAGTGTGTGAAATGGCATGAGTAATAAGTAATCAGCTGGTAAATATGAATAGCTATCGATATTGTTCGTTTTTTTTTCCTTATTAGTCTCCTCAATTATTCTAGATTCCTCACATAGCCTCAATGTTTCTTCTCTAATAGAAAGAGATTAGAGGATACTTTTTTGTTTTTTTTCCTTTTCATATTTGAATATGCAAAATTTTAAGTTTGAATATGTCAGGTGTGACAATTTATGGATTAGTTATAGCCTTATAGAAATTGTATATCGAATGTGATTTCAGAAATTGTAAATGAAAGTTGGATGTTCATATTTTGATTGTGTATCCAATAATGGAAAATTTGAAAATAAAGAATTAAAAAAAAAAAAAAGTGAAACCTAAGAAAAGTGGTTTTCTCACTCTGAAATGACATAGAGCAGCTAAATTCACTGTACAATTCCAAGAAATCCACTCCAAGCATGGCAGAAAACTTTTTCAAGTGTTTTCAACTTCTCTGAGGAGAAAATAAGGTTTCCTAGGAAACCTAGGAAAAGTGGTTTTCTCACTCTGAAATGATGAAGATCTGCTTCATTCACTGTACAATTGCAAGAAATCACCTCCAAGCATGGCAGAACAATTTTTTTAAGTGTTTTCAAGTTCTCTAAAGGGAAAATGCAGGTTTTAAGTGAAACCTAAGAAAAGTGGTTTTCTAAATCTGAAATGATGAAGATCTGCTTCACTGTACAATTGCAAGAAATCACCTCCAAGCATGGCAGAACTAAGTTTTCAAGTGTTTTCAACATCTCTAAGGAGAAAAAGCAAGTTTTCAGTAAAACCTAAGAAAAGTGGTTTTCTCACTCTGAAATGATATAGAGCAGCTTAATTCACTGTACAATTGCAAGAAAGCACCTCCAAGCATGGCAGAACAATTTTTTTAAGTGTTTTCAAGTTCTCTGAGGAGTAAATAAGGTTTTAAGTGAAACCTAGGAAAAGTGGTTTTCTCACTCTGAAATGAAGATGATCTGCTTTATTCACTATACAATTGCAAGAAATCACCTCCAAGCATGTTAGCAACAAGTTTTCAAGTGTTTTCAACTTCTCTAAGGAGAAAATGCAGGTTTAAAATGAAACATAAGAAAAGTGGTTTTCTCACTCTGAAATGATATAGAGCAGCTTAATTCACTGTACAAGTGGAAGAAATCACTGCCAAGCATGGCAGAACTAAGTTTTCAAGTGTTTTCAACTTCTTTGAGGAGAAAATAAGGTTTTAAGTGAAACCTAGGATAAGTGGTTTTCTCACTCTGAAATGATATAGAGCATCTTAATTCACTGTACAATTCTAAGAAATCAACTGCAAGCATGGCAGAAAAAAATGTCAAGAGTTTTCAGCTTCTCTGAAGAGAAAATGCAGGATTTAAGTAAAACCTAAGAAAAGTGGTTTTCTCACTCTGAAAGGAGATAGAGCAGCTTAATTCAAAGTACAATTCCAAGAACTGCAGGCATTCCAAGAACAATTCTAAGAACTCCAGGCATGGCAGAACAATTTTTCAAGTGTTTTCAACTTCTATGAAGAGAAGTGCAGGTTTTAAGTGAAATCTAGGAAAAGTGGTTCTCTCACTCAGAAATGATATAAAGCATCTTAATACACTGTACAATTCTAAGAAATCAACTCCAAGCATGGCAGAAACCTTTTTCAAGAGTTTTCAACTTCTCTGAAGAGAAAATGCAGGATTTAAGTAAAACCTAAGAAAAGTGGTTTACTCACTCTGAAATGATGACGATATGCTTCATTCACTGTACAATTGCAAGAAATCAACTCCAGGCATGGCAGAATTCAGTTTTCAAGTGTTTTCAACATCTCTAAGGAGAAAAAGCAAATTTTCAGTAAAACCTAAGAAAAGTGGTTTTCTCACTCTGAAATGATGATGATCTGCTTTATTCACTATACAATTGCAAGAAATCACCTCCAAGCATGTTAGCAACAAGTTTTCAAGTGTTTTCAACTTCTCTGAACAGAAAATGCAGGTTTTAAGTGAAATTTATGAAAAGTGGTTTTCTAACTCTGAAATGATATAGAGCAGCTTAATTCACTGTACAAGTGGAAGAAATCACCGCCAAGCATGGAGAACTAAGTTTTCAAGTGTTTTCAACTTCTCTGAGGGGAAAATAAGGTTTTAAGTAAAACCAAAGAAAAGTGGTTTTCTCACTCTGAAATGATGACGATCTGCTTCATTCACTGTACAATTGCAAGAAATCAACTCCAGGCATGGCAGAACTAAGTTTTCAAGTGTTTTCAACATCTCTAAGGAGAAAAAGCAAGTTTTCAGTAAAACCTAAGAAAAGTGGTTTTCTCACACTGAAATGAAATAAAGCAGCTTAATTCACTGTACAATTCCAAGAAATCAACTCCAAGCATGGCAGAAAACTTTTTCAAGTGTTTTCAACTTCTCTGAGTAGAAAATACGGTTTTAAGTGAAACCTAGGAAAAGTGGTTTTCTCACTCTGAAATGATGAAGATCTGCTTCATTCACTGTACAATTGCAAGAAATCACCTCCAAGCATGGCAGAACAATTTTTTTAAGTGTTTTCAAGTTCTCTAAGGAGAAAATGCAGGTTTCAAGTGAAACCTAAGAAAAGTGGTTTCTTCACTCTGTAATGAGGAAAAGCAGCTTAATTCAAAGTACAGTTCCAAGAACTCCAGGCATGGCAGAAAAGTTTTTCAAGTGTTTTCAACTTCTCTGAAGAGAAGATGCAGGTTTTAAGTGAAACCTAAGAAAAATGGTTTTCTTACATTGAAATGATGAAGATCTGCTTCACTGTACAATTGCAAGAAATCACCTCCAAGCATGGCAGAACTAAGTTTTCAAGTGTTTTCAACTTTTCTAAGGAGAAAATGCAGGTTTTACGAAAAACTTAAGAAAAGTGGTTTTCTCACTCTGAAATGATGACGATCTGCTTCATTCACTGTACAATTGCAAGAAATCAACTCCAGCATGGCATAATTCAGTTTTCAAGTGTTTTCAACATCTCTAAGGAGAAAAAGCAAATTTTCAGTAAAACGTAAGAAAAGTGGTTTTCTCACTGAAATGATGAAGAGCAGCTTAATTCACTGTACAATTCCAAGAAATCAACTCCAAGCATGGCAGAACTAAGTTTTCAAGTGTTTTCAACTTTTCTAAGGAGAAAATGCAGGTTTTAAGAAAAACTTAAGAAAAGTGGTTTTCTCACTCTGAAATGATGATGATCTGCTTCATTCACTATACAATTGCAAGAAATCACCTCCAAGCATTTTAGCAACAAGTTTTCAAGTGTTTTCAACTTCTCTGAACAGAAAATGCAGGTTTTAAGTGAAATTTAAGAAAAGTGGTTTTCTAACTCTGAAATGATATAGAGCAGCTTAATTCACTGTACAAGTCCAAGAAATCACCGCCAAGCATGGCAGAACAATTTGTTAAAATTGTTTTCAACTTCTCTAAGGAGAAAATGCAGGTTTTAAGAAAAACTTAAGAAAAGTGGTTTTCTCACTCTGAAATGATGATGATCTGCTTCATTCACTATACAATTGCAAGAAATCACCTCCAAGCATGTTAGCAACAAGTTTTCAAGTGTTTTCAACTTCTCTGAACAGAAAATGCAGGTTTTAAGTGAAATTTAAGAAAAGTGATTTTCTCACTCTGAAATGACATAGAGCAGCATAATTCACTGTACAATTCCAAGAAATCACCGCCAAGCATGGCAGAACTAAGTTTTCAACTTCTCTGATGAGAAAATAAGGTTTTAAATGAAACCTAAGAAAAGTGGTTTTCTCACTCTGAAATGATATAGAGCAGCTTAATTCACTGTACAAGTGGAAGAAATCACCGCCGAGCATGTCAGAACTAAGTTTTCAAGTGTTTTCAACTTCTCTGAGGAGAAAATAAGGTTTTAAGTGAAACCTAATAAAAGTGGTTTTCTCACTCTGAAATGATGAAGATCTGCTTCATTCACTGTACAATTGCAAGAAATCACCTCCAAGCATGGCAGAACAATTTTTTTAAGTGTTTTCAAGTTCTCTATGGAGAAAATGCAGGTTTTAAGTGAAACCTAAGAAAAGTGGTTTTCTCACTCTGAAATTATATAGAGCATCTGAATTCACTGTACAATTCTAAGAAATCAACTGCAAGCATGGCAGAAAAAAATTTCAAGAGTTTTCAACTTCTCTGAAGAGAAAATGCAGGATTTAAGTAAAACCTAAGAAAAGTGGTTTTCTCACTCTGTAATGATGAAAAGCAGCTTAATTCAGTGTACAATTGCAAGAAATTACCTCCAAGCATGGCAGAAAACTTTTTCAAGAGTTTTCAACTTCTCTGAAGAGAAAATGCAGGTTTTAAGTGAAACCTAAGAAAAGTGGTTTTCTCACTCTGAAAAGATATAGAGCAGCTTAGTTCAAAGTACAATTCCAAGAACTCCAGGCATTCCAAGAACAATTCCAAGAACTCTAGGCATGGCAGAAAAATTTTTCAAGTGCTTTCAACTTCTCTGAAGAGAAGAGCAGGTTTTAAGTGAAATCAAAGAAAAGTGGTTCTCTCACTCAGAAATGATATAGAGCATCTTAATTCACTGTACAATTCCAAGAAATCAACTCCAAGCATGGCAGAAAACTTTATCAAGTGTTTTCAACTTCTATGAAGAGAAAATGTAGGTTTCAAGTGAAACCTAAGAAAAATCACCTCCAAGCATGGCAGAACAATTTTTTTTAAGTGTTTTCAAGTTCTCTAAGGAGAAAATGCAGGTTTTAAGTGAAACCTAAGAAAAGTGGTTTTCTAACTATGAAATGATATAGTGCAGCTTAATTCACTGTACAAGTGGAAGAAATCACCGCCAAGCATGGAGAACTAAGTTTATAAGTGTTTTCAACTTCTCTAAGGATAAAATGCAGGTTTTAAGTGAAACCTAAGAAAAGTGGTTTTATCACTCTGAAATGATATAGAGCAGCTTAATTCACTGTACAATGCCAAGAAATTAACTCCAGGCATGGCAGAAACATTTTTCAAGTGTTTTCAACTTCTCTGAAGGGAAAATGCAGGTTTTAAGTGAAACCTAAGAAAAATGGTTTCCTCCCTCTGAAATGATGAAGATCTGCTTCAGTGTCCAATTGCAAGAAATCACCTCCAAGCATCGCAGAACTAAGTTTTCAAGTGTTTTCAACTTTTCTAAGGAGAAAATGCAGGTTTTAAGAAAAACTTAAGAAAAGTGGTTTTCTCACTCTGAAATGATGATGATCTGCTTCATTCACTATACAATTGCAAGAAATCACCTCCAAGCATGTTAGTAACAAGTTTTCAAGTGTTTTCAACTTCTCTGAGGAGAAAATAAGGTTTTAAGTGAAACCTAGGAAAAGTGGTTTTCTCACTCTGAAATGATGAAGATCTGCTTCATTCACTGTACAATTGCAAGAAATCACCTCCAAGCATGGCAGAACAATTTTTTAAAGTGTTTTCAAGTTCTCTAAGGAGAAAATGCAGGTTTTAATTGAAACCTAAGAAAAGTGGTTTTCTAACTCTGAAATGATATAGAGCAGCTTAATTCACTGTACAAGTGGAAGAAATCACCGCCAAGCATGGAGAACTAAGTTTTCAAGTTTTTTCAACTTCTGTGAGGAGAAAATAAAGTTATAAGTAAAACCTAAGAAAAGTGGTTTTCTCACTCTGAAATGATGAAGATCTGCGTCATTCACTGTACAATTGCAAGAAATCACCTCCAAGCATGGCAGAACAATTTTTTTAAGTGTTTTCAAGTTCTCTAAGGAGAAAATGCAGGTTTTAAGTGAAACCTAAGAAAAGTAGTTTTCTCACTCTGAAATGAGATAGAGCAGCTTAATTAACTGTACAATTCCAAGAAATCAACTCCAAGCATGGCAGAAAACTTTTTCAAGTGTTTTCAACTTCTCTGAAGAGAAAATGCAGGTTTTAAATGAAACCTAAGAAAAGTAGTTTTCTCACTGAAATGATGAAGAGCATCTTAATTCACTGTACAATTCCAAGAAATCAAACTCCAAGCATGGCAGAAAACTTTTTCAAGTGTTTTCAACTTCTCTAAGGAAAAAATGCAGGTTTTAAGTGAAACCTAAGAAAAGTGTTTTTATGACTCTGAAATGATATAGAGCAGCTTAATTCACTGTACAATTCCAAGAAATCAACTCCAGGCATGACAGAAACATTTTTCAAGTGTTTTCAACTTCTCTGAAAAGAAAATGCAGGTTTTAAGTGAAACCTAAGAAAAATGGTTTTCTTACTCTTAAATGATGAAGATCTGCTTCACTGTACAATTGCAAGAAATCACTTCCAAGCATGGCAGAACTAAGTTTTCAAGTGTTTTCAACATCTCTAAGGAGAAAATGCAGGTTTTAAGAAAAAGTTAAGAAAAGTGTTTTTCTCACTCTGAAATAATGAAGGTCTGCTTCACTGTACAATTGCAAGAAATCACCTCCAAGCATGTTAGCAACAAGTTTTCAAATGTTTTCAACTTCTCTGAACAGAAAATGCAGGTTTTAAGTGAAATTTCAGAAAAGTGGTTTTCTAACTCTGAAATGATATAGAGCAGCTTAATTCACTGTACAAGTGCAAGAAATCACCGCCAAGCATGGCAGAACTAAGTTTTCAAGTGTTTTCAACTTTTCTGATGAGAAAATAAGGTTTTAAGTGAAACCTGATGAAGATCTGCTTCATTCACTGTACAATTGCAAGAAATCACTTCCAAGCATGGCAGAACTAAGTTTATAAGTGTTTTCAACTTCTCTAAGGAGAAAATGCAGGTTTTAAGTGAAACCTAAGAAAAGTGTATATCCTCTGAGATATACAAAACTGTTGGAAACTTGGATCTAACATGCTTGGGAGGTGATTTCTTGCAATTTTGCAGTGAAAAAAGCAGATCTCTATTTCAGAGTGAGAAAATCCCTTTTATATGTTTCACTTAAAAATAGCATTTTGTCCTCAGAAATGTCCAAAACAGTTGAAAACTTGGTTCTAGCAAGCTTGGAAAATGATTAATTGCGAATTTACAGTGAAAGAAACAGATGTTCACCATTTCAGAGTGAGAAAATCTGTCATATCTTTAACTTAAAAGTTGCATTTTGTCGCCAGAGATGTGCAAAATAGTTGAAAACATGGTTCTATCATGCTCAGGAGGAGATTTCTTGCAATTCTACATTGAAAGAAGCAGACTTTCACCATTTCAGAGTGAGAAAATCACTTTTATATGTTTCACTTGCATTATCTCCTCGGAAATGTACAAAACAGTTGAAAACTTGGTTCTAACAAGCTTGGACAATTATTTCTTGCAATTTTACAGTGAATGAAGCAGATCTTCACTTTCAGCGTGAGATATCAAAACAGTTAAAATCATGGTTCTATCTATGTTTTGTATATGATTTTATGAACTGTCTTTGTAACTGTACAATATTGTTTGTGTATGTACTAACATGTAAACCGCCTAGACGGATAGTCCCCTACCCTTTGTGCGGTATATAAGAACTGTAAATAAATAAATAAATAAATAAATGTTCTGGAGGTGATTTCTCACAATTTTGCAGTGAAATACGCAAGTCTTTACCATTTCAGAGTGAGAAAATCACTTTTATATATTCAATTGCATTATCTCCTCGGAGATGTACAAAACAGTTAACAACTTAGTTCTAACATGCTTGGGAGGTGATGTCTTGCAATTTGGCAGTGAAATAAGCAGATCTTTACCATGTCAGAGTGAGAAAATCACTTTCATACAATTCACTTGCAATATCTCCTTGGAGATGTACAAAACAGTTAACAACTTGGTTCTAACATGCTTGGGAGGTGATTTCTTGCAATTTTCCAGTGCAATAAGCAGATCCTTTTTCAGTGTGAAAAATCTAAAAATAGCATTTTGTCTTCTGAGATGTCAAAACAGAGGAAAACATTGTTCTAACATGCTTGGAAAGTGATTTCTTGCAATTTAACAGTGAAGAATCAGACTTTCACACTTTTCTATGTTTCACTTGCATTATTTTCTCAGGATGTGCACACCTGTTGGAAACTTGGTTCTAACATGCTTGGGAGGTGATTTCTTGCAATTTTGAAGTGAAAAAAGATCTCTATTTCAGAGTGGGAAAATCCCTTGTATGTGTTTCACTTAAAACTGGCATTTTCTCCTCAGAAATGTCCAAAACAGTTGAAAAAATGGTTCTATCATGGTTCTATCATGTTCGGGAGGTGATTTCTCACAATTTTGCAGTGAAATAAGCAGATCTTTACCATTTCAGAGTGAGAAAATCACTTTTATATTTTTCACTTGCATTATCTCCTCGGAGATGTACAAAACAGCTTGGTTCTACTATGCTTAGGAGGTGATTTCTTGCAATTTGGCAGTGAAATAAGCAGATCTTTACCATTTCAGAGTGAGAAAATGGCTTTTATATGTTTCCCTTGCATTATCTCCTCGGAGATGTAGAAAGCAATTGAAAACTTGGTTCTAACATGCTTGGGAGGTGATTTCTTGCAATTTGGCAGTGAAATAAGCAGATTTTCACCATTTCAGAGTGAGAAAATCACTTTTGGAGATGTACAAAACAGTTAACAACTTGGTTCTAACATGCTTGGCGTCTCCCTCGTGGAGACGCCACGATGCAGGCCCGAGCGGGCCCAGCAGGTCCGGCGGCTCGGTTGGTGCCCTGTGGGGGAACAAAGGTAAGGGTCCTGTTGCGAGGTGTGCGACCGGAACCACAACATTATCCCCTCAGAGATGTACAAAACTGTTGGAAACTTGGTTCTAACATGCTTGGGAGATGATTTCTTGCAATTTGGCAGTGAAATAAGCAGATCGTTACCATGTCAGAGTGAGAAAATAACTTTTTCATTTGCATTATCTCCTCGAAGATGTGCAAAATGGTTAAGAACTTGGTTCTAACATGCTTGGGAGGTGAGTGCTTGTAATTTTTCAGTGTTAAAAGCAAATCTTCACCATTTCAGAGAGAGAAAATCACTTTTTATATATTTCACTTAAAACTTGCATTTTGTCCTCAGAGATGTCAAAAAAGTTAAAAACATGGTTCTATCATGTTCGGGAGGTGATTTCTCACAATTTTGCAATGAAATAAGCAGATCTTTACCATTTCAGAGTGAGAAAATCCCTTTTATATGTTTCACTTGCATTATCTCCTCGGAGATGTGCAAAACAGTTAAAGACTTGGTTCCAACATGCTTGGGAGGTGATTTCTTGCAATTTGGCAGTGAAATAAGCAGATCCTCAGAGATGTCAAAACAGTTGAAAACATGGTTCTAACATGCTTGGAAAGTGATTTCTTGCAATTTAACAGTGAAGAAGCAGACTTTCACACTTTTATATGTTTCACTTGTATTATCTCCTCTGAGATATATAAATCTGTTGGAAACTTGGATCTAACATGCTTGGGAGGTGATTTCTTGCAATTTGGCAGTGAAATAAGTAGATCTCTATTTCAGAGTGAGAAAATCACTTTTATATGTTTCACTTAAAAATAGTATTTTGTCCTCAGAGGTAAAAAAAGAGATGAAAACATGGTTCTAGCATGCTTGGAAAGTGATTTCTTGCAATTTAACTGTGAAGAAGCAGACTTTCATGCTTTTATATGTTACACCTGCATTATGTCCTCAGAAATGTCCAAAATAGTTGAAAACATGGTTCTATCATGCTTGGGAGGTGATGTCTTGCAATTTAGCAGTGAAATATGCAGATCTCTATTTCAGAGTGAGAAAATCACTTTTATATGTTTCACTTAAAAATAGAATTTTGTCCTCAGATGTAAAAAAAAAGATGAAAACATGGGAGATGTGCAAAACAGTTAGAAACGTGGTTCCAACATGCATGGGAGGTGATTTCTTGCAATTTGACAGTGAAATAAGCAGATCCTCAGAGATGTCAAAGCAGTTAAAAACAAGGTTCTAACATGCTTGGAAAGTGATTTCTTGCAATTTAACAGTGAAGAAGCAGACTTTCACGCTTTTATATGTTTCACTTGCATTATCTCCTCACAGATGTACAAAACTGTTGGAAACTTGGTTCTAACATGCGTGGGAGGTGATTTCTTGCAATTTGGCAGTGAAGTAAGCAGAACTTCACTATTTCAGAGTGAGAAAATCACTTTATATGTTTCACTTAAAACTTTCATTTTCTCCTCAGAGATCTACAAAACAGTTGAAAACATATTTCTAACATGCCTCGGAGGTGATTTCTTGCAATTTAGCAGTAAAAGAAGCAGATCTTCACTTTCAGAATGAGAAATCCACTTTTTAAGGTGCGGGGGGCATCCCCTGGGAGAAGAGTCCAGAGTTCACCGCGAGCAATCGAGGGATTGAATTGCACAGGCCCAGCTTCCAAAGGCCCCACACACTTTGCAGTAGAAGAGGACCAGAAGGCTCATCTGTGTACTGCTCCCAGCATCCCCAGGAGAGGAGTCCAGAGGTCACCGCAAGTGAGCCAAGGATTGAATACCAAAGCCCCATCTTCCAGGGGCCCCGCACCCTTTGCAGTAGAAGAGGACCGGAAGTCTCAACTGCATACTGCTCCGAGAATCCCCCGGGAGTGGAGTCCAGAGGGCACTGCAAGTGATCCAGGGATTGAATTCCACGGCACCAGCTTCCAGAGGCCCCACACCCTTTGCAGAAGAGGACCAGAAGCGCGCCTAATGGCCCGCAAATCTCAGACCCTTCAATAATTTGAGTGAAGATCAATTTAATGGTGGTTAAAAAGGATTGGTAAGTATAGCTTTGGGAAATCTTTGTACTTATAAAAGTTTGGAGATAGGTGATATAGTGGGATATATTCTTTAGAGTTTGTGTGTGTTTGAGGTAATAAGCATGCCAGTCTTTCCCACCCACTCAACCCTTGATTTTTAGGCAAGAAACACTTTCTCATTAAAAATCAATCAAGCTCATATCTAAATCATACCATTGTACAAGCCCTTATTGAAAGTTTAATCATCTCCTTGTAGGACACTAGCTGATTAATTGGTAAATACACCTGTAAATATAAAGTACTCTAATTCCAACTCCCTTAGTATCCTAAACTCAGAGAACAAGTCCGAACTCTGGAGGCTAGAGTAGCAGACTTGGAGGAGCTGAGGCAGACAGAGAGGTACATTGATGAGACCTTCATGGACATACTAGCCAAGTCCCAAATCCAGTCTGGCAGCCCCAGTGCTGCCTTGGATCAGAAATGTCTCCCAGTAGGAGAATGTCACCCTGGTGCAGCAGGAAGTGATCCTGTAGCAAGGACCTGCTCTCCACTGAGGACAAGTCTCCCAGGGCTACTGCTGGTACCGTTGGTGATTCAATTATTAGAATTGTAGATAGCAGGGTTGTTAATACAAACAAAAAACACACTTTGAAATGCCTGTATGCCAATGCCAGAAGTCTAAGAAGTAAAGTGGGAGAGTGCATAGCAGTAAATGATGAGATTGACATAATTCGCATCACAGAGACCTGGTGGAAGGAGGATAACCAATGGGACAGTGCAAATTATATCTCAATGATAGGGAGGATCAACTTGGTGGGGGTGTGGCACTTTATATCTGGGAGGATATCCAACAGGATAAAGATCAGACTAAATGCTCAGTAGAATCTATATGGGTAGAAATCCAATGTGTGTTGGGTAAGAGTATAGTGATAGGAGTATACTACCGTCCACCTGGACAAAATGGTCAGAGATGATGAAATGCTAAGAGAAATCAGGGAAGCTAACAAATTTGGCAGTGCAATAATAATGGGAGATTTTAATTACCCAAATATTGACTAGGTAAATGTAACATCAGGACTTGCTAGAGACATAAAGTTCCTGGAAGTAATAAATGACTGCTTCATGGATCAATTGGTTCAGAAACCAACAAGAGAGGGAGCTATTTTAGATTTAATTCTTAGTGGAACGCAGGATTTAGTGAGAGAGGTAACCGTGGTGGGGCCACTTGGCAATAGTGATCATAACATGATCAAATTTAAACTAATAACTGGAAGGGGAATAATAAGTAAATCTGCAGCTCTAACACTAAATTTTCAAATGGGAAACTTTCATAGAATGAGGAAAATAGAAAAAAACTGAAAGGTGCAGTGTTGAACAGGCAAGGACATTGTTTAAAAATACAATCCTAGACGCGAAGTCCAAGTGTATACCACGCATTAAGGTGGAAGGAAGGCAAAATGATTACCGGTATGGTTAAAAGGTGAGGTGAACGAGGATATTTTAGCCAAAAAAAAAATCCTTCAAAAATTGGAAAAAGTATCCATCTGAAGAAACATTAATAAGACAGGCAAAGAGAGAATTTGAACTGAAGTTGGAAGTTTACTAATTAGGATGTTGGTGAGATACCAGTTCCAGAGATGGTTTTCAAGGGTGATGAGTCAGATGAACTGAACCAAATCACTGTGAACCTAAAAGATGTAGTAGGCTAGATTGACAATCTAAAGAGTGGCAAATCACCTGGACTGGATGGTATGCATCCTAGGATACTGAAGGAACTAAAAAATGAAATTTCTGATCTATTAGTTAAAATGTGTAACCTATCATTAAAATCATCTATTGTACCTGAAAACTGGAGAGGAAGTCTTGCCTAACAAATCTGCTTCATTTTTTGAAGGGGTTAATAAACATGTGGATAAAGGTGAACCAGTAAATGTAGTGTGTTTGGATTTTCAGGAGGCATTTGACAAAGTCCCTCATGAGAGGACTTTTCTAAGAAAACTAAAAAGTCATGGGATAGGAGGCGATGTCCTTTTGTGGATTAAAAACTGGTTAAAAGACAGGCAACTATACCAAATGGTATAGTTAAATGGTTAAATGGTCAATTTTCTCAGTGGAAAAGGGTAAACAGGGATCTGTACTTGCACTGGTGCTTTTCAATATATTTATAAATGATCTGAAAAGGAATACAATTTGCGGATGATACAAAATTATTCAGAGTAGTTAAATCACAAGAGGATTGTGATACATTACAAGAGGACCTTGCAAGACTGGAAGATTGGGCATCCAAATGGCAAATTAAATTTAATGTGGACAAGTGTAAGGTGTTATATGATGTTATGTTCCATATTAGGAGTTACCACCCAGGAAAAAGATCTAGGCATCAAAGTGGATAATATTTTGAAATTGTTGGCTCAGTGTGCTGCAGCAATCAAAAAAAGCAAACAGAATGGTAGGAATTATTAGGAAGGGAATGGTTAATGCAACATAAAATGTCATAATACCTCTGTATCACTCCATGGTGAGACCGCACCTTGAATACTGTGTACAATTCTGGTTGCCGCATCTCAAGAAAGATATAGCTGTGATGGAGAAAGTATAGAGAAGGGCAACCAAAATGTTAAAGGGAATGGAACAGCTTCCCTTTGATGAAAGGTTGAAGAAGTTGGGGCCATTCAGCTTGGAGATGAGATGGCCGAGGTCTTTAAGATATGATAGAGGTCTTTAAGATCATGGCAGGTCTTGAATGAGTAGATGTGAATCGGTTATTTACATTTTCAGATAATAGAAATAACAGGGGGCATTCCATGAAATAAGCAAGTAGTACATTTAAGACAAATCAGAGAAAATTCTTTTTCAGTCAACGCACAATTAAGCTCTGGAATTTGTTGCCAGAGGACATGGTTAGTGCAGTTAGTGTGGCTGGATTCAAAAAAGGTTTGGATAAGTTCTTGCTGGAGAAGTCCATTAACTGCTATTAATCAAGTTTACTTAGCTAATAGCCACTGCTATTAATTGCATCAGTAGCATGGGATCTTCTTGGTGTTGGGTTTGATGCTGACCCAGCATGGCAATTTCTTATGTTCTTATGTATTGCAAAAGAGCCGAGCCTCTTTTGCAATACTACAGCTGCAGCAAAACAAGACTGAGTTTTTGACTAAAATTGAATTAACTTTCTTTTGTTGGGAACATATATTTTCTGTATTGAAATTGTTAATTCTTAATCATTGTTTTGATTGTAGAAATATGATTTCCTGACCCATTCATTGGCATGCTTATATTGCTGTCTAAGGATTAACCATTCTATCGCAGATGTTTTCGCTGCCGGCTTTCGCACCGTGAAAGGTGGTGTGCAACTGGCGACGATAACGATGATTACCTTATCTTCGCCACAGAGTCCGCCTCCTCGCTGCCCCAACTCCACCTCCAGCATGCAATAGTGGCTAATTGCACGCGATAAGCATTTGAAAATGACCCTCTAAGTTTGTAAATAAAATGCATAAATACAAAAAAAAAAAAGAGGCCAGGGACTCCCACATTCTGGACTGATAGTTCTGCAATAGCTTGTGGATTGGTAGAGCAGCACCAGGACTAGGTTGTTGCTCTGTGCTGTCTCTGCAAGGTTCCTGGACCACTGGCTCTGACACATGAGCTGGGGTGGAATTCCCCTGTGCTGGGTCTAGGTAAAAGAGATGAGGTGGTACCAGAGAGATTTTCCCTGCCAGAAATAAAGATGACCCCTGCACAGGGTCCAGTAGTAGAGATCTGAGCTTTACCCCCAACTTGTGCCATGATATTGTAGTTGAAAAGGCTCTGGGTGAAGGAAGTGAAAAGGATGGATTCCTTCTTGGTGTCAGAGACAGTTGTGTTGATGGAGCTGAATGTGTTGAAGGTTTCTTAGGCTTTGCCAACCAGTTCATCAGCAGCATTTGCATCAATGGTGCCAAGTGCATCGATGATGCCAGTTGCATCGATGGCACCAGTTATGTCTACTGTGATGGCACTATATGTGCTGACTGCATCAATGGAATTGCTGGTGCCAAAGACTCCTTGGCACATTTATGGTGCCAGGAATGCTCCCCATCAGCTGAAGATCAATGTTTTTTTGGATCTGTTTAACCCCTCTGTTGTGTCTTGGCAAGGAACCTAAGATGACTCACCCCTGTAACTATAGAGGGTAAAGATGATAAATGTCAAGCCTGTAGAACATTCCTCTGTGACCTTAGTGGCATCTGGCTGCAGTTGTAACAATTGGTATCATGATTGGGCTCCAAACATTGTTATCACAATTCATGGCTATCAGTGATATACATCTTTCTTCTCAGCCACTTCTTGTCAGCTTTTTAAGGGCTGGCATAACTCCAGTGCAAGAATAGCAGAATAAGCAGGGGGGCGGGGGGGGGGGGGCTGCTGAGGCAGTGAGGCAGAAAAACTAGAAAAAATTAGAAGATTTGAACTTCTAAGTGAAAAAAGTATATATATAGATAAACAGATGTGTCTGAACAGCAGTGCAAATAAAAATTGACTGAGGGGCACATAAGACAGCACATATATGGGAACCACTGCATATGCTTGATAGAGGCAAAACTGTACTGAGCTAGAAAGTGAGGTCTGTTTCAGTATTGTTGGATGATATTACCCACATGTCATAACTAATTTAGCCTTGCTTGTAAATGGATAATACATTTTTCATGATTTAATAATCTGGGAACAGCTGACCAATATTATTATGATTATCATTACAACACAAAGTGAAAAGACAAAATAATGCAGGGATAAATATCTCACACACCCAGGCTGTTCAGTAAAGCAGAATATTTTGTGTTCCAGCATTATGTGTGATTTCACTTGGGTCTTATTCATTTCTCAAGGTTTGTACTTGAACCTCACACTTCAAGTGGCACAAGCAGTTAAGCCACCAAAATTGGTCATCTTTTCAATGTAATGGAAAGCAGTTATACTGCACTGTTTCTTATTTGATATGATACTAATGTACATATAGTCGGCAGGATTTTAAAAGGGTTACACGCATAAGTTATGTGCGTAACCCTTTTAAAACCCCCCTGCGCATGCCGAGCCTATTTTGCATAGGCTGGGCGGCGCGTGCAAGCCCCGGGATGCGCGTAAGTCCCGGGGCTTCGCAAGGGGGCGTGTCGGGGCGTGCTGGGTGGGTGGTGCAATTTTCGGGGCATTCCGGGGGTGTGTCGGGGGCGAGGTGCCGGCCAGGGGCGTGGTCGAGGCCTCCAGACCAGCTCCTGGGTCGGGTGATGGAGCATCAGCAGCTCGCTGGTGCGCGCAGAGTTATGCCGGCCTTTGGTAGGGGGAAGGGTTAGATAGGGCCAGGGGGTGGGTTAGGTAGGGGAAGGAAGGGAAAGGTGCGGGCGGGTAGAAGGAAAATTCCCTTGGAGGTCGCTCTGATATCGGAGTGGCCTTGGAGGGAACGGACAGTGCACGCAGGGCTTGGTGCGCGCAAGTTGCACAAATGTGCACCCCCTTGCACGCGCCGACCCCGGATTTTATAAGATACGCGCGGCTACGCACGTATCTTATAAAATCCGGCGTACGTTTGTTTGCACCTGGTGCGCGAACAAAAGTACGCGCGTGCGTAGATTTAGAAAATCTACCCCAATGTGTGCAAAAACAGGCTCATCATTGATAGTGAATGCTTGATATTTATAGTACTGAGAGTCAGGAAAGAGGGTTTTTTTCCCCAAAGCTGTTTATAAAACATAAAACTGAGCATATTTTTTCATGCTCAGGTAAGAAAAACAAGCAAAATTAAGTACCTAGGAAAGCACTTCACTGTTCAATTGACATTGTCTTTTATTTGTGGCATATTTCAGTACTTAGTATTTGTTACAACTTCAATATTTCAATTAATGTTCCTAAAGATGAAAATCTGATTCATCCACAGTAATGTCACTGGTATTACATAAGAATATACTAACACATGGCAGGGTTTGGTACAACATATGCTACATTAACCCACCCTTATAATTTATGATGCAGAAGTACAGATACCCAAGATGGAGTCATTTAAACATATTTCACAAGCCCTTGAGTGTGTTATTAAAATTAGAAAATATAAGAAATATCAAACAATGGGTTTTGCTGTCATATGAAATATCATAGCTTTGTTAATAGGAATGTATTTTAGAAATTACATTACTCAATCCCAATAGTTTTCATTGAAAATTATTAGAATATTACTTATTCCAGTTCTATCATTCTATCACTCCTACAGGGTTGACATTTTCAGAACTTATTGTGCTCTTTCATCATTATTGTATTATTGTTTCATTTATTTATATGCTTGAAGTGCAAATTAAAAAAAGACTTCTTATAGATTTGTCAGTTAGAAGATGTGGGATTTTATCCCTAAAACAGATTTTGCTTGGACTGGTTCAATATATTTATTAATACCATATCATTCACATAAAATATTACTCTCTAGTTTCATGTCTCTCTTGCTCTGTATTTCACTTTCACCTGAGAACTGCACCTACAGTTTCCATTAAAAAAATATTAAAATGTCACCAGCTGCTGGTATATCAGGTTCTTTAAGGGATTGTCTAAGACACAAAGGAAAATTGGTTCTTACCTGCTAATTTTCGTTCCTGTAGTACCACGGATCAGTCCAGGACAGCTGGGTTTTGCCTCCCCACCAGCAGATGGAGACAGAAGAAGACTTTGCGGACTCTGTCCTATACCCCTGAGGTGCCACCTAGTGTCTGCCAGTATGATTCAGTACCCAAGCAGAAAAAAACAGATACAAAAAACCATAACTATGAACCATAAAAACACCTCCCTCGCAGAGCAGAGGATATGAAAACACTACCATAAACCGTATGGAACCCGAATGTCGACAAAAATGCAGAGAATAAAACTTGCATAATGACCAGCCACCAGCCGAGCGGACTCTCCATCGACTTCCTGGGCGGGCGTCTGGACTGATCCGTGGTACTACAGGAACGAAAATTAGCAGGTAAGAACCAATTTTCCTTTACCTGTACGTACCCAGATCAGTCCAGGACAGCTGGGATGTACCAAAGCTATCTTAACCAGGGTGGGACTGAGAAAGTCCCGCTCGGAGCACACTGGCCCCAAAGGCTCTGGAGCCCGGACATCGAGCCGATAATGTCTTGCAAAGGTATGCGGAGACTGCCAGGCTGCTGCCCTACAAATTTCCTGTGGTGACACCTGCTGACACTCCGCCCAAGACGTCGACTGCGAATGAGTAGAATGAGCCTTAAGGCCAGAAGGAATTGGACGACCCTGAACCAGGTAAGCAGAGGAAATCGCCTCCTTCAATCATCGGGCAATCGTTGACTTAGATGTTGGACTCCGGGAGTGGATCCTTGGGCCGACCACCTGGGAGAGGTGGATGGGAGGCAGACAACCGTAGCCGAAGGCGGATCTTCACCTGGAAGCCCGAGACTCCCCCAGAGGAGCTGTTGGAGACCGGGCCGCTAGGACTTAGGTGGCTTCGCCCTGGAAGCCCGAGGTCCCCCCGGGAGGAGCCCATAGGGACCCGGGCCGCTGGGACTTAGGTGAGCAGCTATCCACAGAGAAGATCAGGAGCGGACCGGAGTCAGGACAGTCAGGCAGAAGACGGATTCGATGAGACGTACCAGGATCAGGGCAGGCAGCAGAAGACGGATTCGATGAGACGGATCAGGGCAGACAGCAGGCAGTGGTCATGCCGCGTCTGGGCCCGGAGCCAGGCATGGGTTCGGTCGCGCTCCTCGTGACCGAAATCGCAATTTACACCCCCTCCGCAGGGGTCCAGGTTTCCCGGGGTTATTGTGATGGAATTGAGTCAGCAAAGATTTGTCCAGTATGTTTCGAGCAGGTTCCCAAGTGTCCTCCTCAGGACCACAGCCCTCCCAAGCCAGCAGATACTCCCAGCGGCGGTTGTGGAAGCGTACGTCCCATACTTCCCGTACCTGAAAAATAGGTTCCTCGGTTGGAGAGGAAGAGACCGCATCCAGAGTAGGCTGATGGAAGCGGGAGAGTACCACAGGTTTCAATAGGGATACGTGAAATACGTTGTGTATGCGCAGGGATGTAGGGAGACGGAGTCTGTAGGACACCAAGCCTATTCGTTCTGCCACTTGAAAGGGGCCACAGTATCTGGATGCCAACTTTCGAGACCGCCCCGGTAGG
Source organism: Rhinatrema bivittatum (assembly GCF_901001135.1). NCBI lineage: Eukaryota > Metazoa > Chordata > Amphibia > Gymnophiona > Rhinatrematidae > Rhinatrema > Rhinatrema bivittatum. The sequence continues at coordinate 283,661,676 of NC_042618.1, read as the reverse complement.
TGGAGATTCTTGGTGCTCAACCAGACCTTGGTACTAGGTAGAAATACTGGTGCCGGACGTCGGTGGCGGTTCGCGCATCTTCGTGTCTTCTCCGCGGCTGTGGTGAGCCATTGCTGGAGGACCCTCCAGAGGCAGTGGAGTTGGCTAGCCACCGTCTGAGCCGCCAGAGATGGGATATCGATAGGTACTGGGACAGGTGCCCTGAGATGGCATCCGAAGACTGTTTGGAATGGAGATTGACCAGTAACCGAGTGGGTGTGGTTGTTGTAGGCGAATTCGGCCCAAGGGAGAAGGGAAACCCAATTGTCCCTTTTCTCGGAGATGAAGCTGCGGAGGAACATTTTGAGCGAGCGATTCATCCGTTCGGTCTGCCATTGCTCTGTGGATGGAATGCGGTGGACAAGTTTAATTGTACTCCAAACTTCTTACAGAGAGCACGCCAATACCGGGCTGTGAACTGGGGCCCCCGGTCGGATACTATGCTCTGCGGGAGGCCGTGAGCCCGAAAGATGTGCTGCGTGAACAGAAGCACCAGCTCAAGTGCTGACGGAAGTTTGGGTAACGGTACTAGGTGAACCATTTTCGAAAAACGGTCAATGGTGACCCAGATCACCGTGTTACCCTCTGAGGGGGGTAAGTCCACCACAAAGTCCGTGGCGATGTGGGTCCATGGTTCAGTAGGTATGGGGAGCGGCTGCAGGAGATCCCAGGGTCGGCCGCTGAGAGGCTTCTGTCTGGCACATACCGGACCTGAGTCTATATACAGCCGTATGTCTTGCCGCACTTTGGGCCACCAATAATAGCGGTTTAGAAGGTCGAGAGTTCTCTCCCTGCCGGCGTGACCTCCGGTGAGGGAGTCATGGGCCCACTCTAGGACTCTCCTTCGATCTGTTTGCGGAACAACCACCCTGCCTTGAGCGGATACAGTGGTGCTGGCTAAGTTGATCTTGGCTGGATCGATGATGTATTGGGGAGGTTCTTCCTTTTCACCCAGGATGGTATTCCGGGAGAGAGCATCTGCTCGCACGTTCTTTGATGCGGGACGATACTTGAGGGTGAAATCGAATCGGCTGAAGAATAATGACCAGCATGCTTGTCTTGGGTTGAGTCATTGGGCTTGACTAAGGAACTCCAAATTTTTATGGTCGGTGTAAACCGTGATTGGATGAGTGGCTCCCTCCAACCACTGTCTCCATTCTTCAAATGCCAATTTGATTGCTAGTAACTCCTTGTCTCCTATTCCGTAGTTACTCTCAGCTGGGGTGAATTTCTTGGAGAAATAGGAGCAAGGTATTAGATGCCCGGAGCTTGAGCTTTGAGAGAGTACCGCTCCCACGGCTATGTTGGAAGTGTCCACCTCGACGAAGAACGGTCGTGACGGATCCGGGTGGCGTAAGCAGGTGTCCAAAAGGAAGGCCTCTTTTAAGTCCTCAAAGGCTCTACAGGCCTTGGTAGGCCAGACTCGGGCGTCCACACCTTTCCTGGTCAAGGTGGTTAGAGGTGCTACCAGTTGGGAATTCTGTGGTATGAAGTACCTATAAAAGTTTGCGAATCCTAAGAAACGCTGCAAGGCTTTAGGCCCACCGGCCGAGGCCAGTTCCTGATTGCAGATACCTTGCTTGGGTCCATGAGAAAACCCGTCGCCGAAACAATATATCCTAGAAATAGCAGCGATTCTTGTTCAAAAAGGCACTTTTCAAGCTTGGCGTACAGGTGGTGGTTACGAAGGATCTGGAGTACTTGCCGGACCTGCTGCCGATGGGAGATCAAGTCTTGCAAGTAAATGAGGACGTCATCCAGGTACACGATTACACAGGAGTACAACAGATCACGAAGAATCTCGTTCATGAGATGTTGGAACACTGCAGGGGCGTTACACAATCCGAAGAGCATGCCCGTCCCGGGTGTTGAAAGCGGCCTTCCATTCGTCCCCGGGATGGATTCGCACCAGATTGTACGCACCCCTTAAGTCCAACTTGGTAAACACTTGTGCTCCCTGGAGCTTGTCCAACAATTCTGGGATTAGTGGTAACGGGTAGCGGTTCTTTTTGGTGATGGCGTTAAGCCCCCGATAATCTATACACGGTCTTTGCCACAAAGAAGAATCCCGCACCTGCGGGTGATGTTGACGGGTGGATGAATCCCTTGGCGAGGTTTTCGACGATGTACTCAGACATTGCTTGAGTCTCGCGTTGTGACAACGGGTACACCCTGCCTCGGGGCGGAGTCGTCCCAACCATCAGTTCGATAGCACAGTCAAAGGGACGATGCTGGGGCAAGAGCTCCACCATTTCCTTCGAAAACACATTGGCGAAATCCGCATACTGGTCTGGAATTTGAAGGCCAGTGTGAGCCAAAGGGATGTGTTGGACCGGCAGAGGTTTGATACAGGACTGGAAACAATGGGGACTCCACTGGGTGATTTGTAACTCGTCCCATCGGATTACTGGGGAATGTTACTGGAGCCAGGGTAGGCCAAGGACCACCGGGTGGACGGACCTTTCCAAGACCAGGAACGAAATCTCCTCGGTGTGAAGTAGTCCGGTCTGCAGCATGAGCGGTGCTGTGATAGTAGAAATGAGGCCAGGTAAATGGGTACCCTGAATGGACGTAACCCGCAAAGGAGGCACCCGAGGCTGGGTGGCGAGTTGAAGCTGTTGCACGTGACCTAAAGTGATAAAGTTCCCACCAGCCCCAGAGTCAATGAGGGCCTGTGTGTCAAAGGACCATCCTGGGTATCTTAAACTTATAGGAACTGTACATTGAGGAGCAGCATTGAGACAGCCTAGAAGACACTCCTCCCTTACTCCTAGGCGCGGGAGTTTTCCGCCCGCTCCTTGCATTGCGATAGGAAGTGACCTTTACCCCCGCAGTACAGGCACAATCCCAAGCTGCGGCGGCACCGCTTTTCTTCTGGGGTCAAGGACGTTCTTCCCAATTGCATGGGCTCTTCGGTTGCAGGTTCCGGGGGAGCGCTGGTGCCTCGAGAGCTCGTTGCTAAAGGACGAGAGAAGGCCGGAGCCAGCGGGGCCATACGGCGTGGAGGACGTCCCTCTTTAGCTCTTTGTTGGAGGCGGCGGTCGATGCGACCGGCCACTTCAATGAGTGTGTTGAGATCCTTGGGGAGGTCCCGAGCGGCCAGTTCGTCCTTTATCCTTGCTGCCAGACCTTCCAAGAAGATTCCCTGGAGGGCATCATCACGCCATCCGACCTCCAGCGCGAGTGTACGGAACTCCAGCGCGTAATCCGCCAGGGTCCGAGTTCCCTGTCAAAGTTGGAGCAATTCGGAGGTTGCCGAGGTCTGGCGAGCGGGTTCGTCGAAGGCTGCCTTGAAGTCCCCCACGAACATATTTGTCACTCAGAGCCGGATCATTCTTCTCCCACATGTGGGATGCCCAGTTCAAGGCCCGACCGTCCAGTAGCGAGAAGATGTATGCCACCTTGACAGCGTCCGTAGGAAACTGATTGGGCAGCAGGGCGAACCTTATGAAGCATTGGTTCAGGAAGCCTCTGCAGGCCTTGGGGTCCCCCGAGAACCGAGAAGGTGCTGGGAGTTGAGTAGGGGCATGGATAGTTACCACCGGAGGAGGTGCCGGTTCTGGCACGGGCGCTGGCGGCACTGCATCCATCCGGGTAGCCAGTCGTTCTACCGTGGCAGCTAAAGTATCCAAGACGTGTTGCTGCTGTACTAGACGCTGAGCCAGCCCGGGAATGGCCTGAAGGCCAGCGAGGTCTGCCGGATCCATGGCCTTGCAAACTGTTGGACTCCGGGAGTTGATCCTTGGGCCGACCACCTGGGAGAGGTGGACGGATGGCAGACAACCGTAGCCGAAGGCGGATCTTCACCTGGAAGCCCGAGACTCCCCCAGAGGGGCTGTTGGAGACCGGGCCGCTAGGACTTAGGTGGCTTCGCCCTGGAAGCCCGAGGTCCCCCCGGGAGGAGCCCGTAGGGACCCGGACCGCTGGGACTTAGGTGAGCAGCTATCCACAGAGAAAACCAGGAGCGGACCGGAGTCAGGACAGTCAGGCAGAAGACGGATTCGATGAGACATACCAGGATCAGGGCAGGCAGCCGAAGATGGATTCGATGAGACGGATCAGGGCAGGCAGCAGTAGACGGATTCGATGAGACGTACCAGGATCAGGCAGGCAGAATCGGAGAAGAAGGAGCAGACCGGCAGGAATGCAGGAAAAGGCAGGCAGGACCAAAGGGACTGGCAGGCAGGAACAAGCAGGCAGGATCACAGGAACTGGCAGGCAGGAACACAGGAACTGGCAGGCAGGAACAAGCAGGCAGGATCACAGGAATAGCAGGCAACTTACAGCTCAGAGAGCGACCACGTTGCAAGGCCCAGAGGAGACTCAGACGCCGAGTTAAATCCCCCTCGGCGTCTGACGTCATCCAGAGGGCGGTCCCGGGTTTTCGCACCGAAGGCCCTTTAAAAGGGCCTCCCCTGCGCGCGCGCAAGACCTAAGGGCGGGGCCCAGCTTCTCCGCCGGCGTCTCCCTCGTGGGAGCGCCGCGGACAAGGCCGCAGAAGTAGCAGCGCCATTTGCGGGCCATGCCGCGTCCGGGCCCGGAGCCAGGTAGGGGTTCGGTCGCGCTCCTCACGACCGAAATCGCAACACTTAGATGCCTTCTGCCCTTTTCTGAGCCCACTCCAAAGTACAAAGAGGTGGTCCGAAAGCCGAAAACCGTTCGTTACCTCTAAATAGCGTAACAGAGCCCTCTTCACGTCCAACTTCTGCAACTCCTTTGCCTCTGGAGAAGAAGAATCCACCCCCGCAAAGGAAGGAAGTTCCACCGACTGATTCACATGAAAAAAGGACACCACCTTCGGGAGAAAAGAGGGAATGGTTCTCAGGGAGACTCCCGCCTCGGAAATCCTCATGAAGGGCTCCCTGCACGACAAGGCCTGAAGCTCGGACACCCGTCTAGCGGAAGAAATCGCCACCAGAAAAACCGTCTTCAAGGTCAGATCTTTCAACGTCACCCGACGTTCAAAAGGAGCCGAACAAAGCGCCTTGAGTACCAGGTTCAACCGCCAAGAAGGACAAGGACTCTGGACCGGAGGGCGAAGGTGCTTAACGCCCCGCAAAAAACGAACCACGTCCGGGTGAGAGGCAAGAGGCACTCCCTGCACCTTCCCTCGAAAACTGCTCAGAGCCGCCACCTGCACCCGCAGCAAATTGAATGCCAACCCTTTGGCTAGTCCTGCCTGTAAGAAATACAGAACCTCTGGAATAGACGCCCTGGTGGGCTGTACACCGTGGTCGATACACCAGGCTTCAAAGACTCCCCATACTTGGACATATGCCATAGACGTAGAAGTCTTGCGGGAACGTAAGAGCGTGGCCACCACCGCATCAGAGTAACCCTTACTCTTCAACCGACACCTTTCAAAAGCCATGCCGCTAGACAAAAGCGATCTGCCTCTGTGAAACAGATGGGTCCCTGCCGTAGAAGCGTGGGAGATGGATGAAACCTCAGTGGACCGTCCACTGCCAGAGCCACAAGATCCGCGAACCATGGACGCCTTGGCCACTCCGGGGCCACTAGAATCACCTTTCTGGCGTGTCTTTCGATGCGGCGCAGGGCTTTGCCCACCAGCGGCCATGGGGGAAACACGTAGAGGAGAATGCCCCTGGGCCAGGGGAGGACAAGGGCGTCCACCCCCTCCGCCCCCGGTTCCCGCCGATGACTGAAGAACCGGGGGACCTTGGCGTTGCGGTGAGTTGCCATCAGATCCATAGCCAGCGCAGAACTGAAAGTGGCGCCCCAGGTCTGCAAACCGCAGGAATCTCTGATGGTCCAGACGGATGGGGATGTGGAAGTACGCCTCCGACAAGTCCAGAGAAGCCAAGAACTCCCCTTTGTGCACCGATGCAATTACCGAATGAAGCGGTTCCATCCAAAACTGGGGCACCTTCAGAGTGTGGTTTACGCGCTTCAGATCGAGGATGGGCCGGAAGGACCCGTCCTTTTTTGGAACCACGAAGTAAATGGAGTAGCGCCCATGCCGCAGCTGCCCTGCGGGCACCGGAACTATGGCCCCTAGATCTTGCAGGCATTGCAGGGTGACCTGTACTGCCATGCGCTTCTGGCTGTACGCGCAAGGGGACACTATGTAATGGTCCCTGACTGGCCATGGAAAATCTAAGGCGTAGCCGTGCTCTATTATGTCGAGGACCCATTGATCGGATGTCAGTTGGACCCACGCCTCCCAGAAAAGAGACAACCGTCCCCCGATCTTTGGAACGGAAGGGTGGGCCGGCCGCACTTCATTGAGTAGTCTTGGAGCCCCCATGGGCCTGGGGGGCACCATTTCTGGCTGGGCGACGGCCACGAAAGGACTGATTACAAGAAGACTGTCAGGGCGCGTTCTGACAAAAGGACGACCCGGTGGACCGAGAAGACCGGAAGCGACGATTCCCCCGAGAACGATTCCGCTGAGGAAAGGCACTCTTAGACCGGAATCTATCCTCCGGCAACCGGTGAACCTTGTTCTCACCCAGAGACTTAATCAGATCGTCCAACTGTTGCCCGAAGATGAGCTTCCCCTTAAATGGTAAGGAACTCAGCTGTGCTTTTGAAGAGGTATCCGCTGCCCAGTGCCTGAGCCATAGGAGCCTGCAGGCTGAAACCGCTAAGACCATCGTCTGGGCAGACGTCCTCAGGAGATCATACAGGGCGTCAGCGCCGTACGCAACCGCCGCTTCCAGCCGACTAGCTCGCTCTGCTGCTGCACCAGACAGGTCGGACTCAGCCTGCCAATCCTGAACCCATCGGAGACAAGCCCTTTGGGCGAAGCTGGTACACTATGCCCTGACCCTGACCCCAAGGGCCGACACCTCAAAAATTCTCTTAAGTTGCAGCTCCAGTTTACGATCCTGCAGGTCTTTCAAGGCTGTACCTTCTGTTACCGGAATAGTGGTCCTTTTGGTAACTGCGGCAACTGCGGAATCAATCTTGGGAAGCCTGAGGAGCTCCAACGCATCCTCCGGAAGCAGGTACAATTTTTCCATCGCTCGGCCGACCTTTAAACCTAGCTCCGGATTGTCCCATTCCTTATACAATAAGTCCGTGACCGACCAGTGAAAGGGAAAAGAACGAGCCGGACCTCGGAGACCCGCCATGACGGGGTCCATAGATCCAACCCTGGAATCCTCAGGGGGGACTTCAATAGCGAGCTCCTCTAGAATGACCGGTATCAGTGGCCCTAGCTCATCTCTTCGAAATAGGCGCACCACCTTGGGATCATTGCCGTCAGTCGCCTGTACCGCCCCTGGCTTGGCCGGCTGAGGGTGAAGCTCAGGATCCTCTTCCTGTCCGTCGCCAGCCAGTATCAGGGGCGCTGGATCGTCATCCAATGAGTCCGATTGAGAAGACTCCGTCAGCTTCTCCCAAGAACGGAGAGGACGCTTCGGTTTGGGGGCATCCGCCCCCTCCGACTGCCTGGACCGTTTCCATGAAGAAGACTCCCGAGGCAACCTGGAGCGCGACCTCCACCCAGATCTGCGAGCCTTGAAGAACTTGCTCATCGTGTCCACAAAGTGGGAGGAGAACGAAGAAGAAGAACCATCCGACTCCAGATCCTCATCTGAGGAAACCCCGGTTGGAGCTATCGGCCCCATGCCCCCACCAGGAGCAGCCGGCCTCGGGGAGAGCGGAGGAGGAGAAGACCCATCAGCCAGCGCATCCAGCGCTGTCATTTCCTGGTCCCGGAAGGTTGCTAACAGAGCCTCCGAACCAGCACTGAGCTAGAATGGAGCCGGGTCTTTTTCCCTAAAATCAGGCCTCCGGGGCTCCCGACACGATCTGGAGCCATGCCCAGGCTCCTTTCCAAGCAAATCCCGGGAGGAGCCCTCTCCCCCAGGGAGACAGGCCGTGCAGACCCCAACGCGGGAAATCCACGCGCGCGCACTGCCACAGGCAGAGCAGGCCGCACCACGTGGCAAATCCCCGGGCTCGATTTTTAGCGTACCCGAAAAAAGAATTGCGGCGTTCGGCGCGATTTCCCAGTCCCCCCGGGCCGAAAAAACGGCAAAAAAACGGTAAAAAAGCAGCAAAAAACGGCGAAAACGGAGCAAACACCCGGCCAACGGAGGCCCTAACTCCAGGCAAGTTTTAAAAACGAAGTTTTAAAGAAATTGAAAACTTTACCTGTACCTGAAGAAAACGGCAGGCTGGACGAGGATGAGTGGCAGAGACCCCCGGCATCACCCCGAACCATGGCAGAAGTAGGGTCCCCAACCCTCTGCTCTGCAGCTTCTAATACCAGGGGGGATGGTCCCACCAGGACCTGACAACCCCCTGGGAGGCTAGACGCTGCACTGCCTTTTTTTTTTAAACTAAAGGAACCCTACCAAGATCCCTAACCTGAAGAAAACAGCAGCACAAAGCTAGAAAACCTAGAACCAAATCCCTAACTTAGCACCACCAAGAGACACTAGGCTTTGCACCTCCACCATCTGCTGGAGACAGAAGAATACTGGCAGACACTAGGTGGCACCTCAGGGGTAGAGGACAGAGTCCGCAAAGTCTTCTTCTGTCTCCATCTGCTGGTGGGGAGGCAAAACCCAGCTGTCCTGGACTGATCCGGGTACGTACAGGGAACACTGTCTTTCTAACTCTAGAAAACAAAAAAATAAAACACACAAATGAATTCATCACTTCAGTACAAATTTGGCACTTGGCTAAAAGATTTATGGTTAGATTTTATAAAGTTGCGCACACACGTACTTTTGTTCGCACACCAGGCGCAAACAAGAGTATGCGGGATTTCAATAGATACACACGTAGCCGCGCGTATCCATTAAAATCCGGGGTCGGCGCATGCAAGGCTGCCCAAAATTGGCAGCCTGCGCGCGCCGAGCCGCGCAGCCTGCCTCCGTTCCCTCCGAGGCCGCTCCAAAATCGGAGCGGCCACGGAGGGAACTTTCCTTCAGCCTCCCCCCACCTCCCCCCACCTTCCCCTCCCTAACCCACCCCCCCGGCCCTATCTACACCCCTCCTATCTTTGTCGCGAAAGTTACGCCTGCTCGAGGCAGGCGTAACTTGCGTGCGCCAGGCCGGCTACCGGCACGCCATGTTCTGGTCCGGGGGCTGGTCCGGAGGCCGTGGCCACGCCCCTGGAATGCCCCCGGGCCAGAACCACGCCCGCAGCCCCACCCCCGGATGACACGCCGGCCGAATCACGCCCCCCGACGTGCCTCCTGATGACGCGCCGGTCACGACACGCCCCCGACACACATCCCAGGAAAGCCCTGGGACTTACACGCGTCCCGGGGCTTTGCGCGCGCCAGAAGCCTATGCAAGATAGGTTTGGCACGCGCAGGGGGGGTTTGGGGTAGGTTTTCGGGGGTTACGCGCGTAATGTACACGCGTAACCCTGTGAAAATCTACCCCTTAGTGTAGTATGAAATAATTTAAAAAACCCACAAAGATCCCTATGAAGGATACCTGCTTGGTGCAGATCAGGTTAACAAAAAGGAAAAAACATATTTCCATCTCCTAATACGCATAGGCAGAGGTGAGTAATTTAGAAAGTTTGTTTTTTTTTCTATTGGTGCATGACAAAAACCAAAACAAAACGAAACAAAATCTTATTTCTCTTTAAACTTTATCACAAAACAACAAAACACATTCACAAGCCACCTGTTGGCACTCTGTGTACCTGAGTGATAATTTCTAGAACATTGTAGAATAAACAGCCATAAAGTTTACTTAGAATACCTCTGCCCCACTCCCTCCCCCCCCCCCCCAAAAAAAAAGAAAAAAAAAGTAAAAAGAGTAAGATTTCAGTGCTTGGGTAGAGCAGCTGAATTACTGGCATTATTTTACCTATAGCTTGGTTATGTTGTAGCAAACTTAATATTGCTGACTGAAAGCTGTTAGTCAGCTGAAGTCGCAGCTAGTTGAAACTAGCAGTTAAAATAACAGTCAGTATATGAGAACATAAATGCGCTTGGCCATTGGAAAGGAATGACCAGGTGGGAAATTATGTCCTTAAAGGTCTTATCAGTTGGTTTGTCCTACAATAGGGTTTTCACTGTCACTGCCATAGTCCATATCAGGGTCATCTTCTTCCTCTTCATATTCATCATATATTTCACCATTGATATCATCAACCTGTATTTCCTCCTTGATGTGAGGCTCCTTGCCTTTTATGCCATAAGTGCTCTGGTTGATAGGTATTCCAGGTTCTGGGCTGCTGGACACACTCGAGTGCTCAGATGGCAGATGGGGAGATGACATTCCGGCCATGGGAATAGCTCCTGGGTAAATAACACCTACTGTGGTGATAGGGATCTGTGTTTGTTGCCTGGCAAAAAGATAAAAAAGCAAACAAATATTTGTAAATATTTAAAAATACAGGTTAATTAATAATGTGGAAATAGAATTTTTTTCCTAAGCTTCAAAAAAAAGCATAATTGAGAACATCATATGTAATATTTATTCAAAGAGGAGGAGGAGAAACCATTTTGAAAAGTGGCAGAACTGATTGTAAATTGCAGAGCAAGCATAATTGAGAACATCATATGTAATATTTATTCAAAGAGGAGGAGGAGAAACCATTTTGAAAAGTGGCAGAACTGATTGTAAATTGCAGAGCAAGAAGAATGAATGAAACATCATTAGCACAAACAAAAATTCTGAGCTACTTGGGCATGAATTTTAAGGACACTAATGCAGAAGTTATGTGACTGGCTGGGCACTGTGCGCACCGACCACATGCATTTTAGAATAGGCCCAGCCACACATGTAACCTCTGATACACGCACAAGTGCCAGGCCTGCTGAAAGGGGTGGGCTGGTACAGTGCCATTAGACGGTAGGTGTGGCAGCTGGCCAGCGCATGGAGATTGCTTCTGCTCCAGAGGAGCAGTAAGTACAAAAATAAAAAAATGGGGATAGGTATGGTTAGTTTAGGGGTCGGAGTAGAGAGGGGAAGAGGAAGGAAGGATAGGGTTCGGGGTAAGGAAGTTCTTTCCCATTCCACTCCTTTATTCTAAAATTCTCCTCCCTGTGTGCAGAGCAGGTCACTCACCCACACATGCGAATACAGACACGAAAACCCGGCGTACCATATGCACATGGGAAAAATATGTTATAAAATCAGCGTGTCCATTTGTGCATGCCAAGAATCATGTGCATGCCAAGAATCATGTGCAAGAGCATGCGTGCTCCTTTTAAAATTGACCCTTTTGCTCTGTGGTAAGATCAGATGTACAATCTAATTTTAAAAAACTTATCTTAGGGAACATCGCCAGACAACTTTTTCAAAGAAAGGGATCAAGGTGCCCAGGGAAACCATCTTAAAATTTTCTTTTCTTAGAAACTTGCTTAAGGCTCTCAGGTCTAGGATTGGATGGTGTTCCGCTGTTTTCCTTGGAATCAGGAAGTACCAGGAGTAAAATCCATGTACTCTTTGCCCTGGTGGAATGAGCTCGACCACCCTGGCCACTAAAAGGGAGGAGAGCTCACAAGAAGTACTTCCTGATGCACTACAGGTCCCGAAAAGGGACTCGGGGGACAATTTGGTGGGGTAGTCAAAAGGTTTAATCTGTACCCACCATGGACAATGGCCAGAACCCACTGGTTCGAGGTTACACTGGGCCTCTGACTTGCATAGAGCCATAACCTCCCCTGACATGGAGGGTCCATCATATTGGGTACAATCTGAAGGAGAGGTCTTCTTGGGGAGAATTCCTTCTGCCATTGGGAGGAGATGGTTCTGAAGGGGAGACCATCATTGGAAACATTGGAGGAGTGATGCCCCTAGTTGTCATAAGGGCCTTTGTCCTCACTGTTGTATGCAGGGTTGGGCCCTGAAGCACTCAGCCTCCAGCCAGTGGTATAGGAACCAACTCAACTAGCCATGGGTACTCAGGGCCTGGTGTCACTTCCATCACCAGGGGAGCTTCCTCCTCTGAGGAAACTAGGACAAGTACTGGATTGGTAGAGCCACTGATGCCCCACTGAGTACCCCCGGGTACTGAAATCGTCTGTGTATGTGTATGTGTATGTGTAAAGATTCTAGCAGCAGTTTGAGGAAGGATGGTGTCAGCCCTGGTGCTGTTGCTGACCCAAAGCCAAGGTCCCACACAGCCTTCTCCACAGCCAGCTGCATGCACCTCTCCAGCTCCTCCTCGAACAGCACCGATGCCAAGACTGACTGGGACCCAGAAGGTGTGACCAGATCCTCTTTGGAACCGAGAAGAGAAACATAAACATAGAAACATAGAAGTGACAATATAAAAGGACCTAATGGCCCATCCAGTCTGCCCAGCAAGCTCCCATAGTTATCAGTTTCCCATAATTATCAGTTACTCAGACCTCCAAGGTCAGTGCTTTTGTTGATTACAGTTTGATTTCAATTTCCTTTCCCCCCCTGCAATTGAAGCAGAGAGAAATATTTGAGTTGCATCGGAAGGGTAGTATCTCGCTTTTTGGTTTAGGGAAGTAACCACCACATCAAGCAAGTTACCCCCATGCTTATTTGTTTTGCCAGACTGTACAGTTCAATGTCCTTGTTGGTAGTTGTCTGAATCCAATTCCTCTTTTCCCACTGCTGTTGAAGCAGTGAGCAATGATGGAGTTGCATCAACAGCATGAAGGCTTATTTGTTAAGGGTAGTATCCGTCACACCAGCAAGTTATCCCCATGCATCTTATTTCATTCACTAAAAAAATTGGCCACTCCAAATCTTCACTTAAACCATGGTACACCCCTGAACTGACAGCTCTAAAACGCACCCTCAGGAAATTGGAAAAAGATTGGCGTAACAACCCCTCCCTCACAAAAAGAAATACTTACAGAGCAACCCTACGTATCTATCGTGAGCAAACCCTCAACGCAAAAAAAAATTACCATGCAAAAAAAATACATGACCTGCAATTTAATGCAAATGCTCTCTTCACGTATGTAACACAAATGACTAAAACCAATACCACTCCCACCTGTAATAAAGATGCCCAAACCAAAAGTGAGAACTTAGCTAAATACTTTCACGAGAAAATAGTTAAAATCATGGCATGGTTCCCTGGCAATAATCCCCTGACCAAAACCATCCCACATGATTCCTCTGCTATATGTAATGCCTTCGAACCCACCACGTCCCTAGAGATTCAAAATACCATTAAAAAAATGAAACCTGCCACACATCCAAGTGACACCATACCCACCAAACATCTTCTCTCCATCCCTGAAATCATAGCACCCTCAATTGCTAAAATTATCAATTGCTCACTAGCTTCCGGAGAAATCCCTAATACGCTTAAACAAGCTATCATCAGACCTATTCTAAAAAAGCCCAAAGCTGATGTCTCTGACCTAACCAACTACCGACCTATTTCCAACCTTCCCTTCATAGCAAAAATCCTTGAAAAAATTGTAAACGCGCAGCTCACTGAACACCTGGAAAAATTTGAAATTCTCTCATCATTGCAACATGGTTTTCATAAATGTAAGAGCACCGAAACTCTACTCATCTCTCTTATCAATACCATACTTACTGGGTTCGACAAAGGTCAATCCTTCCTACTAGCCATGCTTGACATTTCTGCGGCCTTCGATACTATTAATCACAACATTCTCATTACACGGCTCAAGGAAATTGGCATATCTAACACCCCACTGCAATGGTTTGAAGCTTTCCTACAAGGACGGCAATATAAAGTCAATTTTGAAAACCATGAATCGCAACCATACAATATAAATCATGGAGTACCACAAGGATCTGCCCTCTCCTCTACTCTCTTTAATATTTATATCCTCCCTCTTTGTCACCTACTGTCAGAACTTGGCCTTATATACTTCATCTATGCAGATGTACAAATTATTATCCCCATCACTGACTCCCTTAATGATGCCCTTAAAACATGGGATACTGCCCTCACCGCCATTAGTAACCTCCTTACTAGCATCAATCTGGCCATTAACCCCGATAAAACAGAACTTATGGTCATTTCCCCACAGAATCACAAAAACACAATTGCTGCCACTCACACATCACTCACTTCTCCTGACTTCACTAACACTGTTAAAAACCTTGGAGTCACATTAGACAACCACCTTAATTTTAAAAAACATATCAACAACATTATTAAAGATGGGTTCTTCAAACTACACACTCTAAAAAAATTAAGACCATTATTCTACCAACACGATTTCCATACTGTACTGCAATCCTTCATTTTTTCGAAAGTTGATTATTGTAATGCCCTTCTCCTAGGCCTACCCAAAACTACCATTCTACCCCTACAAATGCTTCAGAATGCAGCAGCATGCATTCTCACCAACACCAGAAATCGGAACATATTACTCCCATACTCAGAGATCTGCACTAGCTCCCCATTGCGCAGAGAATCATGTTCAAAACCTTATCTCTTAATACACAAGACCCTACACAATGAAAACATGACATGGTTTCAATAGTGAACTTTACTTCCACAAACACTCCAGAACCCCTAGAAACACAACATGCAGCCACCCTACACACCCCCACATATAAAACCACCACTCTTGAGTCAACCTAGGAAACGTTGCGATAACCATAGCCGGACCCGAACTGTTGGAACAATTATGACACCGGAGTTCCGGCAAGAAACATGCCCAATAAAATTTAAGCAAAACCTGAAAACATGGCTTTTCCTACAGGCTTATACTTAACCCTTACGCTCTCCTCTCTCCCTTACTCCTACAGCCTTGCCCACTAATGTACTTAAATGTACATCCCCTATTTCTTTATTTCCACACCTAACTTTTTGTTGGCAATTATTCATATCGATTGTATATCAATTGTATATAAGACTTCTATCCATTTCTTTCTCTCATACCCAGCTTTCTCTTTTCCCAATTGTGTTTTTATAAAATTCATTCTATTTATTTATAGACTTATAAATTCATTCTATTTATTTACTGACTTATAAATTCAATTTGCTTTGTACCACTATATTATTTTTCCCTTTCATTGTTCCACTGTTCTCTCCCCTCCCCCCCAGTTAACAAGTTTATTGTAAAGCACCATTGCATATGTTTGTTAACAAGTTTATTGTAATGTTTATTGTTTATTGTAAATGTTTATTGTAAAGCACTGTTGCACATGTTCGTTCTATTTGGCACAGCTGCAATGTTTCTGTTAATTGTGAACCGATGTGAGGTTACTAAACAAATGTCGGTATATAAAAACTGCAAATAAATAAATAAATAAAATAAATAAATTCCCCTCCCCCTTGTCTTTAGGGACCTACAGTGTTTAATCCATGCCCTTTTGAAATCTTGCACCATTTTTGTTTCACCACCTCCTCTAACAGGGCATTCCAGATGTCCATCACCCTCTCCATGAAGACATATTTCCAGACATTGATTCCGAGTCGTCCTCCCTGGAGTTTCATGTCACACTGTTTCGTCGACTTCAGATCATTAGACACTATCACCCCAAGGTCTCTTTCCTGCTCTGTGCACTCCCCAATGCATACAGTTCTTTTGGATTACCATACCCCATTTTTTGCCCTCTGGGAATAGGCGGAAGCAAGCAGAGACTTTAGATCTATCAGCTTTCCTAGAGATGTTAAATATTAAAATTTCTAAAAGAAGACTTTTTTTGATATCTTTCTTTTCAGAATCTGAATTTTAGCTTTGTTATGAAAAATTTCTTTAAAAGTATAAATGTTGGATTCTTTCCAGTGGAACAGGTTTGTTGTTGATCGTACATCATTAAAACCTTTCAAGTATCTGAAGGTCTGTATCATATTTCCTCTGCTCCTCCTCTCTTCCAGGTAATACATATTTAGATTCTTCATCCTTCTTCCTTCAACTTGATGGCGATCTCCCACCATTTTGGTCACTCTTCTCTGGACTGCCTTCATCCTGTCTCTGTCTCCTTTTGAGATTAGGTCTCCAGAACTGAACACAGTATTCCAGGTGTGGCCTCACCAAGAACATGGGCAAGGGGATTATCACTTTCTTTTTCTTACTAGATATTCCTCTCTCTTTGCATCCTAACATTCTTTTAGCTTTAGCTATCACCTTGTCACACTGCTTCGTCGACTTCAGGTCATTAGACACTATCACCCCAAGGTCTCTCTCCTGTTCCGTGCACCCCCCAATGTATACAGTTCTTTCAGAAGCATGACTCTGCTTTTCTTGGCATTGAATCCCAGCTGCCATATCTTTGATAACTCTTCCAGCTTCCTTAAATCCTCTCTCATTCTCTGTACTCCTTCCGGCGTGTCCACTCTGTTGCAGATCTTATTATTATCCACAAATAGACAAAGTTTACCTTTTATCCCTTCTGCAATGTCGCTCATGATGATGTTGAACAGAACTGGTCCCAGTCATCCAATCAAATAAATCAATCAGATTCACCTGAAAGGATCTTCCTCTGGTGAATCTGTGCTGTAGGTAGTTCATTATCCTTTCTTTCAGCAGAGTCTCCATTAATTTTCCCATCACCGAGCTGAGGCTAACCAGCCTGTAATTTCCATCATCCTCTCTGATCTCACTCTTGTGAAGCAGGCCACGACCGCTCTTCTCCAGTTATTTATTTTATTTATTTAAATTCTTTTACTATATCGATACTCAAGACGAGGTCTTATCGTACCGGTTTACAATAGAACAGGGGAAACCAATTAACAACTAAGTAGAAGGTAAAGTTACATTAAACAGGGAGCGAAAACATGGGAGATAGAAGACAGGAAAGATTTTAAACGATAACAACTGGAGAGTGATAAAAATAATCAACGAAAAACAATAGAGTAGCGAGACATAAACATAGATTTATCCTAGGCGATTATTAACGTAATATATCCTGTGGGAGGAGGAGACATGGGGAGGTGAGCAGTCAGGGCAGGGACTGGAAACGGGGAAGGGGGGAGGGATTATGGAAGAGGTCGAAGGGTGAGAGTCAATGTTGGTTGATAGAGGTTCCTTCAACGGTAAGCTTGTGTGAACAGCCAGGTTTTCAGTTTCTTTCTGAAGGAGATATGGCATTGTTCCTGGCGTATATCTGGGGGAAGTGAATTCCAATGGAGCTGACCTGCTGTCGAAAGTGCTCGCTTGTGAATAGAGTTGTGGACCGAGGATTTTTTTTGGGGGGGGGCCTTGAGCGAACCTTTGTAGGCGGTTCTGATCGGCCTTGTGGAAGTATGTAGTTCGAGAGGGATGGCGAGTTGGAGTGTGGATTGTTGGTAGACGGATTTGTGGATGATGGTGAGAGCCTTGAAGAGTATTTTATATTGAATGGGTAGCCAGTGTAGGATTTTTAAGATTGGTGTGATGTGGTCCTTATGACGTGTGTTTGTAAGGATCCTGCCACTGCGTTTTGCAGCATCTGTAGAGGTTTAGTAGAAGAGGCGGGGAGACCGAGTAGTAGAGCGTTACAATAGTCGATCTTTGAAAACAGTATGGCTTGAAGCACTGAACGGAAATCCTGGAAGTGTAAGAGCGGTCTTAGTTGCTTCAGGACCTGTAGCTTAAAGAAGCATTCTTTAGTTGTAGTATTAATGAACTTTTTGAAATTCATTCTAGAGTCAAGGGTGGCCCCATGGTCTCTAACCTGGCTTGCTAGTGGAATAATTGCATTGTTGGCGAAGGGGTTGTTATCGCTAGGGGAGATAACCAGGAGTTCTGTTTTGGACGTATTAAGGACCAGGTTGAGACTCGAGAGAGAAGAAGGTTGATGGCGTGTAAGCAGTTGTTCCAAAATTTAAAGTAGAGGAGATGGGGTCCGAGATGGGGATTATGATTTACACATCGTCCGCGTATATAAAATGGGTGAGGTTGAGGCTATTGACTAGCTGGCACAAAGGGATTAGATATATATTGAACAGGGTAGGGGAAAGTGAAGAACCCTGTGGTACTCCTTGTTTTGAAGGAATGGGGTGGGATTCTTTGTCATTTATTTTAACCTTGTAGTACCTGTTGTTCAGAAAGGATTTTGAACCAGAGCAGTTGCAGAGCCAGAGATGCCTATTTCCATTAGACGGTTGATGAGGATAGAATGGTTTTACCGTGTCGAAGACTGCGGAAATATCGAGTAGGGCTAGAAGGTATGATTGTCCCTTGTCAAGGCCCATCAGGATGTTGTCAGTTAGAGAAAGAAGGAGGGATTCTGTGTTTAGGCGTTTCCTGAATCCAAATTGAGAAGGGTAGAGAATATTGTGAGAGTCAAGGTAGTCTGTGAGTCGGGTGTTGACAAGTTTTTCCATTAGCTTGGCTATAAAAGGTAAGTTTGCAATGGGGCGGAAATTTACAAGGTTGGCTGGGTCCAGGTTGGGTTTTTTTAGTAAGGGTTTCAGCGAAGCAATTTTTAAAGAGTCAGGGACAGATCCTTGATTGAGTGAGCAATTTATGATGTCTGCCAGAGGTTTAACAATGGTGTTAGGAATGGTGAGAAGAAGTTTGGTCGGTATTTGGTCCAATGGGTGTGAAGAAGGATTCATTTTCTTGATTATCAATTCTATTTCCAGGGATGATGTAGGTTCAAGAGATTCTAGCGTCTGTTTGTGGATAGTTGGTGAAGGATTTTGGCTTGGTGGTTGCGAGGGGTTTGATGTAGTGTTGGATGTTGCCAGGGGGGCAAGTAGGTTTTTGATTTTGTTGTCAAAGATTGCCAACTCTGTAGATTTGTTTTGGGCTTCTTCTTCAGGGAAGGTAGGGGGAATAGGGGAGGTGAGGGCTGCAACATATGAGAACAGAGTATTTGGGTCGTATAAGAAGCCGTGTATTTTTTTGGCGTAGAAATCTCGTTTGGTGTGGGTAATGGATGTCCTATAGTAGCTCATTGCTGTTTTGTATGAAGCCAGTGAGGGATCTTTCCACCAGCGTTGTTCTTTGTGTTGTAGGTCTTGTTTGAGTTTTCTTAATTCAGTTGAGAACCAGGGTTTTTTTGTTCGTGCGGGGCCGGGTTGATAACTTTTGAAGATAAGGGGCAGATTATGTTTGTTAATGAGTGTGTGATAGTTTGCCAGGAGTTAATAGCGGTATCAGCATCAGAGAGGTCCCAATTTAGTTAGGTCTTTGGCAAGGCTGTTATTGAGAGTGCCCATGGAACTGGATAGAGGATTTAGTAGCAATGGGGGTCTGTTTTTGTTTTATAGATAATTCTGTAACTATCAGCGAGTGATCTGACCAGGGGATGGGGGTGCAAGAAGGTGGAGAGATGGGCGAGATGGTTTCATTCGTGAATATCAGGTCAAGCGTGTGGCCTGCTTGTGTGTGGGATTGTTTATAATTTGTTTGAATCCCATAGTCTGGAGGGAGGAGAGAAGGGCTTCGCAATTGGATGATGGGGAGGGAGAGTCAACATGGATGTTGAAGTCTCCTAAAATGATAGCAAGTGAGTTAGTGTTGGTGAGTTTGGCTATGATTTCTATGAGGGGAGAGGGGTCGGCTTCTAGGAGTCCCGGGGGGGCGTAAATAAGGCAGATTTGAAGCTGGGAGGATTTGAATAGTCCGATTTCTAGTTTGGTCGTCGATTTGAAGGCTTGCTGGGATAGTCCTCAGTTCTTATTTGCAATTAGCATTATTCCACCCCCTCTTTTTTTAGGTCTGGGGATAGAGAAGATGTCATATTGTTGTATTGGTAGTTGGTTAATTATGGCAGTATCTGTGTTTTTCAGCCATGTTTCGGTAATGGCACAGATGTCCGGTTGGGTGTCCAGGAGGTGGTCGTTGAGCATGTGGGATTTTTTTGAGAGTGACTGCGAGTTGAGAAGGGTTAAGGTGATTAAAGATAAGCCTAGGAATTGTGTTAGTGGGGAGATCATGATTGGAATCAGGGATCTCTTTGAGCGTAGATTGAGCAAGGGTGGATTAGCTCTGTTGGGGAGTGAGCGAGGGATAATCGGTATGGGGAAGGTTTGTAGCATGTTGTCTTTTTGGAAGAAAGTGGATGACGGTTAGGATTGTGGAGGGAAATATAGCTGCTAGAAGAAATGAGTGATGTGAGGATGCAGGGTGCAGGAGGCGTTGGGTGCTGGAGTGATTGCTGGTGGAGATGATCGTTGGATGAATGCTGGATGTTGGAGTGGCTGGATGAATACTGGATGCTGGAGTGGCTGGACGATTGCTAGATGAATGCTGGAGTGGTTGGACGATTGCTGGAGTGGCTGGATGAATGCTGGATGCTAGAGTGGCTGGATGAATGCTGGATGCTGGAGTGGCTGGATGAGTGCTGGATGCTGGAGTGGCTGGATAAGTGCTGGATGCTGGAGTGGCTGGACGATTGCTGGAGTGGCTGGACGATTGCTGGATGAATGCTGGATGCTGGAGTGGCTGGACAAGTGTTGGATGCTGGAGTGGCTGGATGAGTGCTGGATGCTGGAGTGGCTGGACGATTGCTGGAGTGGCTGGATGAATGCTGGATGCTAGAGTGGCTGGACGAGTGCTGGATGAATGCTGGATGCTGGAGTGGCTGGACGAGTGCTGGATGCTGGAATGGCTGGATGAGTGCTGGATGCTGGAGTGGCTGGACGATTGCTGGAGTGGCTGGATGAGTGCTGGATGAATGCTGGATGCTGGAGTGGCTGGACGAGTGTTGGATGCTGGAGTGGCTGGATGAGTGCTGGATGCTGGAGTGGCTGGACGATTGCTGGAGTGGCTGGATGAATGCTGGATGCTAGAGTGGCTGGATGAGTGCTGGATGAATGCTGGATGCTGGAGTGGCTGGACGAGAGCTGGATGCTGGAGTGGCTGGATGAGTGCTGGATGCTGGAGTGGCTGGACGATTGCTAGATGAATGCTGGAGTGGTTGGATGAATGCTGGATGCTGGAGTGGCTGGATGAATGGAGTGGCTGGAGTGGCTGGATGAATGCTGGAAGTTGGAGTGGCTGGATGAGTGTTGGATGCTGGAGTGGCTGGAAGAATGCTTGAGGAGAACTGATTTAGGGCGGTTGGATTAAGGAGAGGGTGGAGTTCTATGTGCTGGTGCGCACGAATTGGCGCACAAAGGGGCAGGCCCCTTTGTTGCGCGACGCCTGGAGCCGTTTCAGCCCTTTAAAGGGCTCTTGGGAGGCGTCGGGGCTTCCGGGGAGGGCTTACCGGTTCCCTTCCTTTTTTGCTTCCTTCTGCCTTCCTTCTGCTGTCCGATTTAACAGGCTTGCTTTTTAAAAAATTTTTCTTTTTATTTGTGGTCGCCTCGGAGGCCTCGCGAGAGGCTTGTCACCGGTTCACCTCCCCAGGCCCCGATGGGCCAACGCCGACCGCGTGGGGAGGGCCGACCCGAGCTGAGGGGGAAGTGCAGGGCGGCGGCACAGGAGGAAAAGGGTGCGCCTGGAGCCGTTTTAGCCCTTTAAAGGGGTCTGGGTTGGCGTCGAGGCTTCCGGGGAGGGCTTACCGGTTCCCTTCCCTTTTTGCTTCCTTCTGCCGTCCGATTTAACAGGCTGCTTTTTTTAAATTTTTTTTCTTTTTATTTGTGATCGCCTCGGAGGCCTCGCGAGAGGCTTGTCACCGGTCCACCTCCCCTGGCCCCAATGGGCCGACGCCTACTGCGCAGGGAGGGCCGACCCGAGCCGAGGCGGAAGTGCAGGGCGGCGGCACAGGAGGAAAAGGGTGCGCCTGGAGCCGTTTTAGCCCTTTAAAGGGCTCTGGGGAGGTGTCGGGGCTTCCGGGGAGGGCTTACCGGTTCCCTTCCTTTTTGCTTCCTTCTGCCTTCCTTCTGCCATCTGAACTGGAATTTGCATTGTGATTTTGCATTGTGGCTAAGTATTCTGCTTATTACTTTCAAGTTTTGTGGAAAGCTTCTGTGAATAATTCCTGTCTGTGTTTCATATTCTTTATAGTCTGTGTTTCATTTCTTGATAGTAAGATATTATTCTAGTAAGTTAATTTGCTGTTTGGTTGCTCTGCCATAAAGTTAAGAAAAAAAAAAACAACACAAAACACAAAAAGCACTCCAGCTTTTAATCTGTTAAACTCTCTCTCTTTTGGAGTTAGCTGGCACAAATAATCTGTTCAATCTTTATATTGGGGCATAAAGTCTGTTTTAAAGCAATTGATCAAAAAGGACAGATAAACTTCCAGAAGTGACCTGATCTAACTGGATTGGGCTGTGTCTCAGACCTTGGGGGAGGTTAAAGTTAGTGAGAAGGAGAGCCATTGTGGTCAGTGAAGAGGCTGGAGTATATTTTTGTTCTGGTTCTTTGCTAATTCGTTTGCTTTAAGATTCAGTATACCTGCATTTCTCTTATTGTAGAGCTATCTTTATAATCTGTTTAACATTGGCACATAAGTACTGAGAGATCATTTAATAGATAGAGGACTATTAATGTTCCAGGAAGTACCCTGCTTTACCCAGCTTGTCCCAGGTTAAACTGTTTGACTCCCCTCCCACCCTACTCCTGGGGCTTGTTTTTCTAATAAAGACTGCCTAAATTAACATTAGCAGCAAGATAAATTAGTACATTGATAAGTCAAGGAAATACAAATCAAATATTACCAAAATGAGGACTATCCAATGTAACTGCTGTAGAGCCTGTATTCTGAGGGAAAGCATCTGGAAAATTAGAGCTTGCCCAATTTGTGCACAACTCTTTTCCTTGAAAAAGGAGCTGACTGAGGTTAAAGCTCAATTAGCTTCAATTACAAGTATTACACCCACATTGCATTACTCAGAAAATAATTCCCCAATATCACAGAAAAAACCAAGAGTCAAGAAAAGGAGATTCATTAGGCTCAGGTAGGACCCACAGTCACCCATTCTTGACAGATGGGCAGCCAACAGGTATACCCCCCCCCCCCCCCCCCACTCAAACAGGTCATTAAAACATTCTTTAAAATTCAGAATTACAGTGGGCTCTGGTAGAATTAGACCTGTGATGAGGAGACACACATTGTACCAAATGCAAAAAGAACAAAAAGCCTTCTCTATATTAAAAACTGAAGAAGTTCTTGAGAAAAACATTGAAGTGTTACCAGAAAAGAGAAAAAAAAACACAATGCATGCAGAATTTCAAGATCCATAACCAAAAGAAAAATCTAATTGAGATGGATAACTCTGTCAACAGTGGCACAACTGCAAAAGGAAAGAGTGAAGTGAATAACAAATCTCAACTAAAGTCTCATAAGGAGTCCAGGAAAAGCAATAACCTTAAAGAGAGTACCTGGAAGGCTATGACCACAAATGCTCATAGTTTGGGAAATAAAATCCCAGATCTGCAGGCCCTAATGACTGAGGCAGAATTGGACATTGTTGCTATCACAGAAACATGGTTCACAGAATCTCATGAATAGGATACAACAATACCAGGCTATAACTTGTTAAGGAATGACAGAGAGGATAGAAAAGGGGGAGGTGTGGCTCTTTATGTCAGAAAACAACATCCAAGCATCTGAGCTGCAAGGAAGTTGGGGTAAGAAAGAA
This sequence comes from Rhinatrema bivittatum, assembly GCF_901001135.1. Lineage (NCBI taxonomy): Eukaryota > Metazoa > Chordata > Amphibia > Gymnophiona > Rhinatrematidae > Rhinatrema > Rhinatrema bivittatum. The sequence continues at coordinate 283,638,311 of NC_042618.1, read as the reverse complement.
GCTCTATGGGTCGACCTAAAAAAAGATGACGGAGCGTCCATTTATATTGGGGTGGTTTACAGGCCTCCAAACCAAAAGGAAGAGCTGGACAGAGATCTGGTTGAAGACATCCATAAGATAGTAAGAAGGGAGAAGTGGTGATCGTTGGTGACTTTAATATGCCAGATGTAGACTGGAAAATCCCATCTGCAGAAACTAAAAATAGTAGAGCGATAGTGGATGCCATGCAAGTATCTTTGTTCAAACAAATGGTATTGGAACCCACGAGAGAAGGAACTATACTCGACTTAGTGCTCACTAATGCAGATAATGTCTCTGATGTCCAGGTGGGTGCCCACCTCAGCACCAGTGATCATCAAACGGTATGGTTTGATTTCACTAAAAGAATATGGAAAAGAACCACAAAGACCCGAGTTTTACAGTTCAAAAACACAGACTTTGAGGAAATGGGGAAGTAACTGGAGGAAGAACTAAAAGGATGGGAGAATGAGAGAGATGTGGATCAGCAGTGGACCAATCTAAAAGGATCAATCACCAAAGCAACTGCTCTATATGTTAGAAATGTAAAGAAAAGCAAAAGAAAATTGAAACCTATCTGGTTCTCAAAGGAGGTGGCTGACAAAATTAAAGCTAAAGAACAGCATTCAAGAAATATAAAAGATCCCAAAGGGAGGGATACGAAGAAATTAATCAAGTTGGCAAAAAGTCAAGCGGAAAGAGAGGATTGCCAAGGAGATAAAAAATGGTTGACAAAACATTTTTCAGATACATCAGCGAAAAGAGAAAGGTCCAAAGTGGTATAGTGAAATTGAAAGGTGGTAATGATCAATGTGTGGAGAGAGACGAAGAAATGGCAGAAATATTAAACGAATACTTCAGCTCTGTGTTCACTAAAGAAGACCCCTGGAGAAGGACCATCTCTACACAACAAGAAACTGGAGGGAAGTGGAATAGATGAAATCCTTTTACAGTAGAAAATGTATGGGAAGAGCTAAAGAATCTGAAAGTGGACAAAGCCATGGGGCCTGATGGGATTCATCCAAGGATACTAAGGGAGCTCAGAGATGTTTTGGCGGGTCCGCTGTGTGACCTGTTCAATAGATCCCTAGAAACAGGAGTGGTACCAAGAGATTGGAGAAGAGCGGTGGTGGTCCCGCTTCACAAGAGTGGGAACAGGGAGGAGGCTGGCAACTACAGACCAGTTAGCCTCACTTCGGTGGTGGGAAAAGTAATGGATTCACTGCTGAAAGAGAGAATAGTGAACTATCTACAGTCAGGAGAATTGATGGACCAGAGGCAACATGGATTCACCAGGGGAAGATCCTGTCAGACAAATCTGATTGACTTTTTTGACTGGGTAACCAAGGAATTGGATCGAGGAAGAGCGCTCGATGTCATCTACTTGGATTTCAGCAAAGCTTTTGATACAGTTCCGCAAAGGAGACTCGTGAATAAAACGAGAAGCTTAGGAGTGAGTGCCGAGGTGGTGACCTGGATTGCAAATAGGTTGACGGACAGAAGACAATGTGTGATGGTAAACGGAACTTTCTCTGAAGAGAGAGCGGTTTTAAGTGGTGTACCGCAAGGATCGGTTTTGGGACTGGTCCTGTTCAATATCTTTGTGAGCGACATTGCGGACGGGATAGAAGGTAAGGTTTGTCTTTTTGCGGATGACACTAAGATCTGCAACAGAGTGGACATGCCGGAAGGAGTGGAGAGAATGAGACGGGATTTAAGGAAACTGGAAGAGTGGTCAAAGATATGGCAGCTGAGATTCAATGCCAAGAAGTGCAAAGTCATGCATATGGGGAGTGGAAATCCGAATGAACTGTATTCGATGGGGGGGGGATAGGCTGATGTGCACGGAGCAGGAGATATGAAGTCTGCGAAACAATGCGACAAGGCGATAGCAAAAGCCAGAAGAATGCTGGGCTGCATAGAGAGAGGAATATCGAGTAAGAAAAGGGAAGTGATTATTCCCTTGTACAGGTCCTTGGTGAGGCCTCACCTGGAGTACTGTGTTCAGTTCTGGAGACCGTATCTACAAAGAGACAAAGACAAGATGGAAGCGGTACAGAGAAGGGCGACCAAGAAGGTGGAGGATCTTCAGCGGATGACATACGAGGAGAGATTGAAGAATCTAAATATGTATACCCTGGAGGAAAGGAGGAGCAAGGGTGATATGATTCAGACTTTCAGATACTTGAAAAACTTTAATGATCCAAAGACAACGACAATCCTTTTCCGTCGGAAAAAAATCAGCAGAACCAGGGGTCACGAGCTGAGGCTCCAGGGAGGAAGACTAAGAACCAATGTCAGGAAGTATTTCTTCACGGAAAGGGTGGTGGATGCCTGGAATGCCCTTCTGGAGGAAGTGGTGAAGTCTAAAACTGTGAAAGACTTCAAAGGGGCGTGGGATAAACACTGTGGATCCATCAAGTCTAGTGGGCGTAAATATAGAGGAGGCGGTAAAACACTGCACGGAGCGGCAGTAGCCACAGAGGCATTCACGGAGCGGGATGCCAGTGGCCAGTAGTTGGTGTTCCACCTTCAGGCAGCAAAACACTGCACGGAGTGGCAGCAGCCACAGAGGCATTCACGGAGCGGGATGCCAGGGGCCAGTAGTTGGTGTTCCACCTTCAGGCAGCAAAACACTGCACGGAGCGGCAGTAGCCACAGAGGCATTCACGGAGCGGGATGCCAGTGGCCAGTGGTTTGTGTTCCACCTTCACGGAGCGGAAGGATGGAGGGCTGCCATCTAAAAAAACCCAAAAAAACCAAACAAACAAACAAAACAGAGGTGGGTAAGAGTATGGGGCAGGGGTATGGCCGCTTGTTGCGGCGGTTGCTACCCCTGATTGAGCTGGATGTTCACTGGGATGCGGATACGGCGCTGCTCTCTGCATTGGTGGAGGGGTGGAAGGGAATTGGGGCCGGAGGGTGCTGGAAGCCAATAGTGACGGGTGGGAGGGAGAAAAAAGGGGGGGGGGGGAGATTAAAAAAAAATGGATAAACTGCGTAGCTTGCTGGGCAGACTGGATGGGTCGTTTGGTCTTCTTCTGCCGTCATTTCTATGTTTCTATGTTTCTATATTTAACAGGCTGCTTTTTTAACTTTTTTTTCTTTTTATTTGTGGTTGCCTCGGAGGCCTCACGAGAGGCTTGTCACCGGTCCACCTCCCCTGGCCCCGATGGACCGACGCCGACCGCGCAGGGAGGGCCGACCCGAGCCGAGGGGGAAGTGCAGGGTGGCAGCACAGGAGGAAAAGGGTGCGCCTGGAGCCGTTTTAGCCGTTTAATGGGCTCTGGGGAGGCGTCGGGGCTTCCGGGAAGGGCTTACCGGTTCCCTTCCTTTTTTGCTTCCTTCTGCCTTCCTTCTGCCATCCGATTTAACAGGCTGCTTTTTTTCTTTTTATTTGTGGTTGCCTTGGAGGCCTCGCGAGAGGCTTGTCACCAGTCCACCTCCCCTGGCCCCAATGGGCCGACGCCGACCGCGCGGGGAGGGCTGACCCGAGCCGAGGGGGAAGTGCAGGGCGGCGGCACAGAAGGAAAAGGGTGCGCCTGGAGCCGTTTTAGCCGTTTAAAGGGCTCTTGGGAGGCGTTGGGGCTTCCGGGAAGGGCTTACCGGTTTCCTTCCTTTTTTGCTTCCTTCTGCCTTCCTTCTGCCGTCCGATTTAACAGGCTGCTTTTTAAATTTTTTTTCTTTTTATTTGTGGTCGCCTCGGAGGCCTCGCGAGAGGCTTGTCACCGGTCCACCTCCCCTGGCCCCAATGGGCCGACGCCGACCGCAAGGGGAGGGCCGACCCGAGCCGAGGGAGAAGTGCAGGGCGGCGGCACAGGAGGAAAAGGGTGCGCCTGGAGCAGTTTTAGCCCTTTAAATTTCTGGGGAAGCGTTGGGGCTTACTCAGCACCAATCCTGTTTCCAGGGATCTATTGAACAGGTCACTCAGCGGACCCCTCCAGCACATCTCTGAGCTCCTTCAGTATCCTAACTAACCTACTAACCATTCCATCAGTCAAAACAGCGAGACTAACACAGGTAAGAGAGAGAGCATTATCACTCCAAGGGCATGGAGTCCCATACTATGGAACTTCATGCCCTTGGAGTTAAGATTACAAAGAGAAAACAAAACATTTAGGAAAAACCTAAAAACCTGGCTCTTTAAACAAGCTTTTCAAAAAGAGAAGGGAGAATGAAACCAGGGAAGTGCATGGTACGGACAAGAAACATCCAACTACACAACAGTAATCACTAAGGGGCGGATTTTCAGAGCCCTGCTCGCCGGTGAGCCTATTTTACATAGGCCTACCGGCGCGCGCAGAGCCCCGGGACTCGCGTAAGTCCCGGGGTTCTCCGAGGGGGGCGTGTCGGGGGGCAGGCCCGGTCGTCGCGGCGTTTAGGGGACGTGTCGGCAGCGTTTTGGGGCGGGTACGGGGGCGTGGCTACGGCCCGGGGCAGTCCGGGGGCGTGGCCGCGCCCTCCGTACCCGCCCCCAGGTCACGTCCCGGCGCGCAAGAGGCCCGCTGGCGCGCGGGGATTTACGCCTCCCTCTGGGAGGCGTAAATCCCCCGACAAAGGTAAGGGGGGGGGCTTAGACAGGGCCGGGTGGGTGGGTTAGGTAGGGGAAGGGAGGGGAAGGTGAGGGGAGGGCAAAAGGAAGTTCCCTCCAAGGCCGCTCCGATTTCGGAGCGGCCTCGGAGGGAATGGGGGTAGGCTGTGCGGCTCGGCGCTCGCCGGCTATACAAAATCAATAGCCTTGCGCGCGCCAATCCAGGTTTTTAGCAGATACGCGCGGCTCTGCGCGTATCTACTAAAATCCAGCTTACTTTTGCTTGCGCCTGATGCGCCAGCAAAAGTAGGCCAATTCGCACTATTTGAAAATCTACCCCTAAATGTGTAGTTTTTAAGTGAACTCTGCAGTAAAGGATAAAGCTACAATTAGAGAATGAGTCCTGTACTCAAAATGCTATAGAATTGAACTAGACATGTTTTTTCAACCTCATTTAATAATTAATCTTGCTTAAAAACCGAACCGTATGGCACCCATGTAAAATGTAAGATTACAATAGCATTACTTTATGTGCCTTTATGTAAACCGTTGTGACGGTACCCACCTTAATGACAGTATAGAAAAAGATTTAAATAAATAAATAAATAAATATCCTCAGATGATTCTCATCAGGCCCCATGGCTTTGTCCACTTTCAGTCTTCCTAGCAGTTCCCATAACTTCTCTTCCATAAACGGGGTTTTGTCAAATCCACCCCATCCACAGCCTTCTTAACCCGCAACAGTCCTTCTCCAGGCTCTTCCTTAGTCAACACTGAACTGAAGTATTTGTTTAGTATTTCTGCCTTTTCTTCATCTCGTTCCACACATTGATGATTTTCACTTTCTGTTTCACTATACTACTTTGGACCGTTTGTTGGAATTGTGGACTCTTGGACCGGAATGAGTGTTGGTGCTGAGTAACTGAGGGACGGCCCCCAATGGCCCTCATTGCTGGCTGGCAGAGCAGGTGAGGACAACCCGGCTGGAGCTTCACACCCTCCCCTCAGGTTGAGCCCTTGGGTACCCGTGATGGCAGATCTTAGGTGCGGGTAGCCTCGACGAAGACTGGAGAAGCAGCAGGCAGAGGTGAAGTCAGGAGTCCGGATCATAGCAGGCAGCGAAGGTGCACAATGACATTCCAATCCGAAGGTCTGGGGCAGGCAGCAGACAGGCAAGACGAGGAACCAGGCCAAGGGTCAAGATGGGCAGCAGACGAGCAGGAACGAGAAAGCGAGCCAAAGTCAGAACCAGGAGATCAAGCCGAGGATGGAAGCACAGGAACTGGAGGATGAGGAGAGGTACAGATACATGAACACAGGAACGGACAGGAATGCAGGAACTGGAAACACCAGAACAGGAATCAGGAGCAGGATCAGGAACAGAAGACAGGAACTTGGAGACGTCAGGAACTGGATCAGCAGCAAGCACTCCGAGGAGGTGGACCTGTTGCCATGGCAACAGGTCCACCTCCTCGGATGGGTACCTCGGGTGGGTACCGTCACAACGGTTTACATAAAGGGCTACCTCGGGGAGGTATCCCCGCAGAGCGTCGGAGGAGGTAGGGGGGACCGGCCGTTGGCCGCCACAGCTGGGAGCCACAACACCTTTCTCCTTTTTTTAATTTATCTGAAGAAAGTTTTGTCACCTCTCTTTACCTCTTTGGCAATCCTTTCTTCCACCAGACCTTTTACTTTCCTGATTACTTTCTTCGTCTTTCTCAGTTTAATCAGATATTCTTTCCTGTGCTTCTCTTTTTGGGATCCTTTATATTTCTTGAATGCTCTTCTTTTTATTTTATCAGTCAACACCTTTGAGAACCAAATCAGTTTCTTATTTCTCATTCCCATATGCTTGCAGCAAGCAGATAGAGAGCACATTGTCAAGGACTTCCTCCAACTTGAGAATGAAGAGTGGGAGCATGAGTTGGTGCATACTTTTGCGAAGAACAAAGCTATAATTTGATAAATAGATCACATGGGGGACTTTCAGACTTCATGAAATTCCCATCCAAACCCTGGTGGATTCAGGATGCGGAAAGACTCTCATCCATAAAGACCTAGCTCAGAGTGGTTACACTGATACAGGTAGAAGGTGACACCGACCTGCATACTTGGTGACCAGCAACAATACTAAACCAGTTAGGTTTAGTATTGTTCTACACAGAGTAATCCTACACAGAGTAAAGTAAGGACTGCCATCAATCGCACCATTGTGAACATTTCTTTTTACAGTAAGTTTTCTTTTATCTTTATTTCTGATTAATGCACAATCATTAACAAAAAAAACCTGTAATAATCGCAGACTTACTTCACGACAGAAAACTGGACCTTGGCTCAAAAAATCTGATACAGTTTTAATTAACCAAATTGCAAACCAAAATTATGTAACTTTCTCAATACCAAGACCACAATGTAAAGGAGGCAGTCAAATGCTCACTGGAAAAAAGATTATGGTTTGAAATTGTTACCTAATAATATAGTACAACCATATGATGTTGCTTTGTTTGATTCAAATAATTTGCAAATTTGCTTGCTTTATTGTCCTCCAGTCCTCTTAGAACATATTTCACCAATTATTGAATTCTTTGCTACAAATTTAAATCCTGAAAAGCCTTCAATTATTTTAGGGGTCTTTAATTTACATATGGATATCAGTCCACATTCCACTGCTTGTTGCACCCTCATAGAATCACTTTCAGCCCTTGCTTACGAATGAATTATATCTGGTCTAACACATAAGGCCAGTCACACTTTAGATTTAATCTTCACTAATACAAAAGAAACTAGCTTTTCAGCAGCTAAACACATTCATTCAACTATTTCAATTAACCTAAAACGAACTTCATTTCCCTCCCAACCTGTCTCTTCTTCATATCACTCCCCATTTAAGGTTGATGATCTTCAACTGGAGATTGAACAGAACATTAAGAACATTGATCTGTCAAGCAGTGCAAATGCCATTCATGCCTGGCTTAATACTACTAACTCTATTCCTGATAAATTAAATGCAGTAATAACAAAAACTCTGAAATATAAAAAAAACAAACAAAACAACACAATACTTGGTACAACAAACAAATTAGATCCACAAAACGTACCCTAAGAATAAAGGAGAAAGCTTGGAGAAAAAAATCAAACCACATCTACTCTGAGCGCCTATAGATCCTACCTTGCAGTTTATAAAAAGCTTATTAACAACGCAAGAAAGAATGTTTCAGTAATAAGATCCAGAATTTCTGTCATAATCCAAGAACACTTTTTCTCCATAATAAAAAATCTTAACAAAACCTCCACTGAAGAACTTGCTGCCTCATCAGAAATCTAATGCAATCATATCGCATATTTCACTGGAAACCAGGCAATCAACATGAATCCAAAAGAGGTTACAAATTGGCTAAATTGTGATGAAACTACATTTATTTATTTATTTATTCTATGTTCATCAGACATATTACACCGGTTTACAGTGTAACATAGGGGTCTATCAATGAAGACTTCCTGTTTTACAATGGAACTTAGCGACCTTATATTGAACTTTGTAATATTATGTATTCCACACATTAAGAAAGGTGGAAAGAAGGTGAAACGATTACCGGCATGGTTAAAAGGGGAGGTGAAAGAAGCTATTTTAGCCAAAAGATCTTCAAAATTCAAAAACTGGAAGAAGGATCCAACGGAAGAAAATAGGTTAAAGCATAAACGTTGGCAAGTTAAATGTAAGACAATGATAAGACAGGCTAAGAGAAAATTTGAAAAGAAGTTGGCTGTAGAGGCAAAAACTCACAGTAAAAACTTTTTTAAATATATCCAAAGCAGAAAGCCTGTGAGGGAGTCAGTTGGACCGTTAGATGATCGAGGGGTTAAAGGGGCACTTAGAAAAGATAAGGCCATCGCGTAAAGATTAAATTATTTCTTTGCTTCGGTGTTTACTGAAGAGGATGTTGGGGAAGTACCCGTAATGGAGAAGGTTTTCATGGGTAATGATTCAGATGGAGTGAATCAAATCACGGTGAACCTAGAAGATGTGGTAGGCCTGATTGACAAACTGAAGAGTAGTAAATCATCTGGACCGGATGGTATACACCCCAGAGTTCTGAAGGAACTAAAAAATGAAATTTCAGACCTATTAGTAAAAATTTGTAACCTATCATTAAAATCATCCATTGTACCTGAAGACTGGAGGATAGCAAATGTAACCCCAATATTTAAAAAGGGCTCCAGGGGCGATCCGGGAAACTACAGACCAGTTAGCCTGACTTCAGTGCCAGGAAAAATAGTGGAAAGTGTTCTAAACATCAAAATCACAGAACATATAGAAAGACATGGGTTAATGGAACAAAGTCAGCATGGCTTTACCCAGGGCAAGTCTTGCCTCACAAATCTGCTTCACTTTGTGAAGGAGTTAATAAACATGTGGATAAAGGTGAACCGGTAGATATAGTATACATGGATTTTCAGAAGGCGTATGAGAAAGTTCCTCATGAGAGGCTTCTAGGAAAAGTAAAAAGTCATGGCATAGGTGGCGATGTCCTTTTGTGGATTGCAAACTGGCTAAAAGGCAGGAAACAGAGAGTAGGATTAAATGGACAATTTTCTCAGTGGAAGGGAGTGGGCAGTGGAGTACCTCAGGGATCTGTATTAGGACCCTTACTTTTCAATATATTTATAAATAATCTGGAAAGAAATACGATGAGTGAAATAATCAAATTTGCAGATGACACAAAATTGTTCAGAGTAGTTAAATCACAAGCAGATTGAGATAAATCCAAATTGTCGGTTCAGTGTGCTGCGGCAGTCAGAAAAGCAAACAGAATGTTGGGAATTATTAGAAAGGGAATGGTGAATAAAACGGAAAATGTCATAATGCCTCTGTATCGCTCCATGGTAAGACCGCACCTTGAATACTGTATACAATTCTGGTCGCCACATCTCAAAAAAGATATAATTGCGATGGAGAAGGTACATAGAAGGGCTACCAAAATGATAAGTGGAATGGAATAGCTCCCCTATGAGGAAAGATTAAAGAGGTTAGGACGTTTCAGCTTGGAGAAGAGACGGCTGAGGGGGGATATGATAGAGATGTTTAAAATCATGAGAGGTCTAGAACGGGTAGATGTGAATCAGTTATTTACTCTTTCGGATAGTAGAAAGACTAGGGGGCACTCCATGAAGTTAGCATGGGGCACATTTAAAACTAATCGGAGAAAGTTCTTTTTTACTCAACGCACAATTAAACTCTGGAATTTGTTGCCAGAGGATGTGGTTAGTGCAGTTAGTATAGCTGTGTTTAAAAAAGGATTGGATAAGTTCTTGGAGGAGAAGTCCATTACCTGCTATTAAATTCACTTAGGGGCGGATTTTAAAAGGGCCGCGCGCGTAAATCCGGAAGGATTTACGCGCGTAGGGCCCTCGCGCGCTGGCGCGCCTATTTTGCATAGGCCGCCGGCGCGCGTAAAGCCCCGGGACGCGCGTAAGTCCCGGGGCTTTTGAAAAAGGGCAGGAGGGGGCGTGTCCGGGGGCGTCCCCGAAATGATGCGGTGTTTCGGGGGCGTGCCCCGGCGTTTCAGGTGTGGGCTCGGGGGCGTGGCGCCAGCCCGGGGGCGTGGTTGAGGCCTCCGGACCAGCCCCCAGGACCGGAGGACGGAGCGGGGCTGCTGGCGATGTGCGCAAAGTTACGCCTGCGTAACTTTGCCGACAAAGGTAAGGGGGGGGGGGGTTTAGATAGGGCCGGGGGGGTGGGTTAGGTAGGAGAAGGGAGGGGAAGGTGGGGGGAGGGCGAAGAAAAGTTCCCTCCGAGGCCGCTCCGAAATCAGAGCGGCCTTGGAGGGAACATGCAGCTCACGCTGGGCTCGGCGCGTGCAGGTTGCACAAATGTGCACCCCCTTGCGCACGCCGACCCCGGATTTTATAAGATATGCGCGGCTAAGCGCGTATCTTATAAAATCCAGCGTACCTTTTTTCGTGCCTGATGTGCGAACAAAAGTACGCGCTCGCGTATTTTTAAAAATCTGCCCCTTAGAGAATAGCTACTGCCATTAGCAATGGTAACATGGAATAGACTTAGTTTTTGGGTACTTGCCAGGTTCTTGTGGCCTGGATTGGCCACTGTTGGAAACAGGATGCTGGGCTTGATGGACCCTTGGTCTGACCCAGTATGGCATTTTCTTATGTTCTTATGTTCTTACATTGAACTTTATAACTTTTTACAATGAAGTTTGTAGCTTTTTACATTGAATTTTATGACCTTTAGCGTCTGATGAGATTGAAATCCTCATAAAAAAATGAATCATGTGACTTATCCATTGGACACTCTACCTATTTCAGCTTTTATATATATATAAAATATATAAAATATATAAATATATATAAAATATATAAAATATATAATATATATATATATTATATATATATATATATACATAGACTGCTGCCTTATAGTTGCCTAGAAAGTTACAAATGACATTCTTGAAGACTGTCCATCCAACACATTCTGTTCCTTGCAGAATACCATCAAAATGGCTGTCCTTCATCACAGCTCAGATATATAGGCCAACACATTCTTTTTTCTTGGCATCACTTATGGGTGGAAACATTTACCGCAAATAATCAAAGGCTTTACTTTGCTTGTTCATTGCCTTAACGAAGTTTTTCATCAGACCAAGTTTGATGTGCAAAGGTAGAAGAAATATCTTACTTGGATCTACCAATGGGTCGTACGCAACATTTTTCTGCCCTGGAACCAACTTCTTGTGGAGAGGCCAGACTTTTCTGACATAATGCGAATCTCTTGCTCAACTGCCCCACTCACAAACGAAGCAACAATACTTGGTGTAACCAAGCTGCAGACCCAGTAGAATTGCAACTACCTTGAGATCACCACACAAATTCCAGTTGTACCTCGAGTACTCAATGTGGTTCAGCAGTAGTTGCATGTTCTCATTCGTTTCTTTCATATGAACGGCATGGGTAGATATTGCCATTGTGCAGCAAAACTGCCTTCAAACTTAAGATTAATAGTCACCATTCTGTTGGGTCATGGTCACATCTGAGAGCACAAAACAATCCATTGATGTCACAGCAAAAAGTCAGACTGTCTACTTGGTTGAAATATTTTGTCAAATCTTCATGACGGCTGTGAAATACTGAAATTTTTGTATCAGATGACAAAAGATTCCATCCTTGCAGCCTTGACCCAAGCAGCTTCGCCTGACTCATTCAGCTCTGACTGAGATATTAAATGAGGATCGCTGGATGTTGATGGCACAAAGTCAGGATCAGCTGTAGCTTCCATCTGCAATGGCTTGCCATCATCGCCTACCTCCTCATCCTCGTCATCGTGTCCATACCTCTGGCGGTTTTGGAACAGGAAGACTGTCATCATATGGCACTGGTCTCATTGCCGATGCAAGGTTAGGTACTCAAACTTCCTGTTCTTTGATGAGGATCCTGACACATTCATCATGCAGAAGTAACATTCAGTTATATGATCTTTCTGTTCCCTCCATATCATTGGGATGGCAAACGAAATGGATGGTCACACACCTTTCAGCCAAGCTCACAGATTACTGGTGCAAGATGTGCAACATATATAAGGAGACCATGCTCTGTCCTGGTCATCAATTTTGCAACCGAAGTATAACTCGTATGCCTTCTTAATGAGTGCAGTCTGTTATGGCTGGGGTATCAGTGGACCCTTGGACTGGCCTGGAGAAGGAGGGTTCCTATGGACAGACTGGGAGGCAGAATCCAGCGACGACCTAGCGGTGGCTTCACCCTGGAGATCCAAGATCCCCCTAGGAGGAGGCTGTAGGGATCTGGACCGCTGCGACTTAGGTGGACCCAAGCTGGCGGATCTAGGAAGTCTTCACCCGGGACCCGGGATCCCCCCAGGAGGGGCCCTTAGGGATCAGGGCCCTTGGGACTTACAGGACGGATGTTCTTCTCAGGACCGGTGTAGAACCGGTCCTGAGAAGAGCTGGCAGCGGACCAGAACGTCAGGAGCAGGCCGGAGTCTGGAACCAGGGAGACAGCAGAAGAAGGGTCAGCTGGAGCGGGCAAAGTAGGAAGCAGGTCCGTGGTCGAGGCTGGCAGCGAGCCGGGAGTGTCAGAAGCAGGCCGGAGTCAGGAACCAGGGAGTCAGTAGCAGAAGGGTCAGCTGGAGCAGGAACTGGAACAGGCACAGAAGAACCGGGAACCAGGAACCAGCAGCTAGCAGGAACAGGACGGCAACTAGAAACACAAGGAACCTCGTTGCAAGGCACTCTTCCGGAGTTAGACGCCGGCTTAAATACTGTGCTGGTGTCTGACGTCGTCTAGGGGGCTGTCCTGCACTTCCGGGTGCTGGACCTTTAAACGGCCTGCTCTCATGTGCGCACGAGGCAATGCGATGGGCAGAGCTACTGCCGGCCTAGACGGCATTCTCCACGTGGAGACGCCGCGGCCATGCGGCCCACCAGACCGGGACCTCGGCGCTTCTCTGCGCGGTCCAGAGTGGAGGTAAGTGGCCCCGACCCCGATCGCGGGGGAGGTGGTCGGGGCCGCAACAGTACCCCCCCCCCCCTTTTATGCCCCCTCTTTAAAGGGCCAGGTTTCCCAGGATGGTCGAGATGGAATTGTCGGAGGAGTGATTTATCTAAGATGTTGCCGGCAGGTTCCCAGGTGTTGTCTTCATCTCCGCAACCTTCCCACGCCAAGAGGTATTCCCAGCGGCGGTTGAAGAAGTGTATGTCGACAACCTCCCTTACTTGGTAGGTAGGATCCTCGGCCACGGGTGTAGCTGTGGATTCTGGTGGCTTGCGATGAAAGCGGGAGAGAACCACCGGTTTAAGGAGGGAGACATGGAAGACGCTATGGATGCGTAGGGTGGATGGCAATCGCAGTCTGTAGGAGACCATCCCAATCAATTCGGCTACACGAAAGGGTCCGCAGAACTTAGGAGCTAATCTCTTAGAGGGCAGCCTCAGATGGATGTTCTTTGTGCTGAGCCAGACGCGGTCGCCTGGGTGGAGTACTGGTGCGGGACGACGGTGCTGGTTAGCATATCTCTTAGCTGTTTTGGCAGCGACAGCGAGTTTGTTCTGGATGGTTCTCCACAGGGCCCGAAGTCGTTGTGCAGATACCTGTGCAGCCGGTGAAGAAACTGGCGTAGCTAGGGGCAGTGGAGGCTTGAGCTGTTTCCCATAGACGATTTGAAAGGGAGAGCTCCCTGTGGCAGCATGGATTTGATTATTATAAGCAAACTCGGCCCAAGGAAGGAGCTCCGTCCAATTGTCTTGTTTCTCATTTACAAATGCTCGGAGGAATGTTTTCAGGGAGCGATTCATTCTCTCCGACTGGCCGTTGCTCTGAGGGTGGAAGGTTGTGGAGAAGCTCAGTTGGACCTTAAAGCTCTTACATAAGGCCCTCCAGTTTCGGGCCGTAAACTTATAGAAACATAGAAACATAGAAATGACGGCAGAAGAAGACCAAATGGCCCATCCAGTCTGCCCAGCAAGCTTCACTCATTTTTTCTCTCATACTTATCTGTTTCTCTTAGCTCTTGGTTCTATTTCCCTTCCACCCCCACCATTAATGTAGAGAGCGGTGATGGAGCTGCATCCAAGTGAAATATCTAGCTTGATTAGTTAGAGGTAGTAGGGGTAGTAACCGCCGCAATAAGCAAGCTACACCCATGCTTATTTGTTTTTACCTAGATTATGTTATACAGCCCTTATTGGTTGTTTATCTTCTCCCCTGCCGTTGAAGCAGAGAGCTATGCTGGATATGCATCGAGAGTGAAGTATCAGGTACATTTGGTTTGGGGTAGTAACCGCCGTAACAAGCCAGCTACTCCCCGCTTTGTAAGTGCGAACCCTTTTTTCTTCTCCCCTGCCGTTGAAGCAAAGAGCTCTGCTGGATGTGTGAAGTAACAGTTTTTCTTCTCCCCTGCCATTGAAGCAGATAACTATGCTGGATATGCATTGAAAGTGAAGTATAAGAATGGAGTGATCAAGCTAGTTGAAAGGCATCAGGAATAGAGGAAGGTGGAGGTAGTAATTTCGTTATTTGGTTTGGGGTAGTAACCGCCGTAACAAGCCAGCTACTCCCGTCTTTGTGAGTGCAAATCCTTTTTTCCACATTTCCTCTTGCTGTTGAAGCTTAGAGTGATGTTGGAGTCACAGTAACCATGTGTATGTTTATTGAATAAGGGTATTGTCTCCAGGCAGTAGCCATCATTCTGGCGAGTCACCTACCCTTCATTGGCGGCCTCTTGACTTTATGGATCCACAGTGTTTATCCCACGCCCCTTTGAAGTCCTTCACAGTTCTGGTCTTCACCACTTCCTCTGGAACTGCTGTCCTCGATCGGACACTATGTCCTGAGGAAGTCCGTGGATACGGAAGATGTGTTGGGGGAATAGTAGTGCCAGTTCAGGGGCAGACGGCAGCTTGGGTAATGGCACAAAGTGGGCCATCTTGGAGAAGCGATCCGCTGTGACCCAGATCACTGTCTTCCCCATGGACGTGGGTAAATCTACTACGAAGTCCGTGGCTATGTGGGTCCAAGGTTCCGTGGGAACTGGAAGTGGTTGCAGCAGGCCCCAGGAAGGTCCAACCTTGGGTTTTTGTTTAGCGTACATGGGGCAAGAGCCTACTTAGGTTCGGACGTCTCGTCGCAGGTTGGGCCACCAATAATATCTATTTAGTAATTCCAATGTCCGCTCTTGGCCAGCATGCCCACCGGTTAGTGAATCATGAGCCCAGTGCAATACCTTTTCTCGTAAGCGTCTGGGAACCACGGTCCTTTCTTGGGATTGAATCGTAACAGCTGCTAGGCGGACCTTCGCAGGGTTGAGAATGTATTGTGGACGATCCTCATCCTCCTCCGAATTCGAGATCCGGGATAAAGCATCGGCTCTAATATTCTTCGAGGCTGGTCGATTCTGGAGGACGAAGTTGAATCGGCTGAAAAAGAGCGACCATCTGGCCTGTCTGGAGTTCAGCCGCTGTGCTTGAGAGAGAAATTCAAGATTCTTGTGGTCCATATAGACCGTCACCGGGTGGACTGCTCCCTCCAGCCATTGTCTCCACTCCTCGAAGGCTAATTTAATGGCTAGGAGCTCCTTGTCCCCAATACTGTAATTACACTCAGCGGGGGAGAACTTCTTTGAATAATAGGAACAGGGAAGTATCCGCCCTGCTAGCGAGTACTGACTGAGAACTGCCCCCACCGCGAGGTTAGAGGCGTCAACCTCCACCACAAAGGGGCGCAATGGGTCTGGGTGATGTAAGCAGGTGTCTGCCAGGAAAGCTTGTTTCAGATCTTCAAAAGCCTGATTAGCTGCATCAGGCCACACTTTAGCGTCAGTTCCCATCCGGGTTAGAGCGGTGAGGGGGCCCACTCTGTGCGAATATTGGGGAATGAAATGCCTGTAGAAGTTGGCAAATCCCAGGAATCTCTGTAAAGCTTTTAGTCCCGAGGGGCGCGGCCATTTGGTGATTGCCGATACCTTTTCTGGGTCCATCTGGAACCTGGTAGACGAGACTATATATCCTAAGAAGGGCAGAGACTCACACTCAAACATGCATTTTTCAAGTTTAGCATATAGATGGTTATCCCTCAAGACCTGTAACACCTATCTGACATGCTGTCAGTGAGATTCCAAGTCTTTAGAGTAAATTAGTACGTCATCCAGATACACTATGACATGGGAGTTCAGCATTTCCCTCAAGACCTCATTCATGAGGTTTTGGAAGACTGCCGGGGCGTTACACAACACAAAGGGCATTACCAGATATTCATAGTGCCCATCTCTGGTGTTAAAGGCAGTCTTCCATTCATCTCCCGGGCAGATGCGTACTAAATTGTAGGCTCCTCTGAGGTCGAGTTTTGTAAACAACCTGGCTCCTTGCAGCCTGTCAAGGAGCTCGGGGATCAGTGGGAGCGGATAGCGGTCTCTCTTAGTGATGGCATTTAGTCTTCGATAATGCAAGGCCGGAGTGAGCCATCCTTTTTTCCCACAGGTGAGCGAGAGGGGCGGATGAATCCCTTGGCAAGGTTCTCCATGATGTATTCGGACATAGCTCTAGTCTCTGGTAGGGATAATGGATACACCCGCCCACGAGGTGGCGTGGTGCCTGGCAGCAAGTCTATCGCGCAATCGAAAGGCCGATGTTGCGGAAAGATCTCCGCCTTTTCCTTGGAGAATACTTTGGCAAAGGCTTTGTAAGGTTCAGGCAGTAGCGATGAAGTGCTGAACAAGGCTATTTGAGGCGGTCGTGGAATCTTGAGACAATGGGAGAAGCAGAAGGGACTCCACTGGGCTAGTTGGAGGGTATCCCACCTGATTACTGGAGAGTGACGTTGTAGCCAGGGTAATCCTAGCACCAGGGGGTGCACGGCCTTCTCCAGCACTAAGAAGGATATTTCTTCAGAATGGAGTACTCCCGTTTGAAGGATCAAGGGGGTCGTGGATTCTGAAATGGTCCCGGGCAGCAAAGTACCTCGAATAGACGTAACACGTAGCGGAGGGCGTCGTGGTACAGTAGACAGACGTAACTGGTGTACTAAGTCGGCCACAATGAAGTTCCCCTCCGCCCCAGAGTCTATGAAGGCCAACGTATGAAAATACCCTCCGGGGTATTTAATGGTCACTGGCGCTGTACATTGAGTAGCTGAGCCCGCACAGCCTAGGAGTAGCTCCCCGGAACATCCTAGGCTCGGGTGTTTTCCGGGCGCTCTTTACACTGTGCTAGGAAATGCCCCTTCCCGCCACAGTAAAGGCATAACCCGAGCGTGCAACGTCTCCTCCTCTCTTCAGCGGTCAGAGGCGTGCGACCTATTTGCATAGGCTCATCAGCCGGAGACACAGTGGATGGTGTTCTTGGCGTGCCCGTGGAAGTTGTTGGTCTGGAAGGTGCTGGGGCAAATGCTCCGGGTCTACGGGGCGGGCGCCCCTCCCTCGCCCGTTGCTGAAGTCTCCGGTCAATCCGGCCAGCCACGTCAATGAGGTCATTTAAGTCGTCAGGAATGTCCCTGGCAGCCAATTCATCTTTGATACAACTTGCCAGTCCTTCCAAGAATATACCCTTCAGACAATCCTCGCGCCAACCCACCTCCATGGCGAGGGTTCAGAAATCAATAGTGTAGTCTGCCATGGACCGGGATCCTTGCTTTAACTGTAACAGTTCAGAAGTAGCTGTAGACTGGCGGGCAGGATCATTGAAAGCTTGTCGGAAGTTGAGTACGAACTCCTGGAGGTTGTGTAGTAAGGGGTCCTGTTGCTCCCACATGGGAGAGGCCCAGTCAAGCGCTCTCCCATCGAGTAGAGAGAAGATGTAAGCTACCTTTACAGAGTCCGATGGAAATTGAGCAGGCAGCAAGGTGAACTGGACGTAACACTGGTTTAGGAAACCATGGCAAGCCTTAGTATCCCCTGCATAGCGTGTCGGAGCAGGAAGTTGTGTGATCGTCATTAAGTTCGTGGCGGAGCCTGGAGGTGGATCCAGTGGGGCCTCCGGGGGTGTTGCCTCTAAACGGGTGGCCAGCCGCTCCAAGGTAGTGACCAGGACATCAAGGCAGTGTTGCTGCTGTTGCAGTCGCTGTGCCATTCCGGGAATAGCCTGCAGGCTAGGTGCTTCCGCCGGGTCCATGGCCTTGCAAACTGTTATGGCTGGGGTATCAGTGGACCCTTGGACCGGCCTGGAGAAGGAGAGTTCCTACGGACAGACTGGGAGGCGGAATCCAGCGACGACCTAGAGGCGGCTTCACCCTGGAGATCCAAATCCCCCCAGGAGGAGCCCGTAGGGATCTGGACCGCTGGGACTTAGGTGGACCCAAGCTGGCGGATCTAGGAAGTTTTCACCCGGGACCTGGGATCCCCCCAGGAGGGGCCCGTAGGGATCAGGGCCCTTGGGACTTACAGGACGGATGCCGGTGGGGTAGAACCGGTCCTGAGAAGAGCTGGCAGCGGACCGGAACGTCAGGAGCAGGCCGGAGTCTGGAACCAGGGAGACAGCAGAAGAAGGGTCAGCTGGAGCGGGCAAAGTAGGAAGCAGGTCCGTGGTCGAGGCTGGCAGCGAGCCGGGAGCGTCAGAAGCAGGCCGGAGTCTGGAACCAGGAAGACAGCAGAAGAAGGGTCAGCTGGAGCGAGCGAAGTAAAAAGCAGGTCCGGGGTCGAGGCTGGCAGCGAGCCGGGAGCGTCAGAAGCAGGCCGGAGTCAGGAACCAGGGAGTCAGTAGCAGAAGGGTCAGCTGGAGCAGGAACTGGAACAGGCACAGAAGAACCGGGAACCAGGAACCAGCAGCTAGCAGGAACAGGACGGCAACTAGAAAAACGAAGAACCTCGTTGCAAGGCACTGTTCCGGAGTTAGACGCCGGCTTAAATACTGTGCTGGCGTCTGACATCGTCTAGGGGGCTGTCCTGCACTTCCGGGTGCTGGACCTTTAAACGGCCTGCTCTCTCTCGCGCGCGAGGCAATGCGATAGGCGGAGCTACTGCCGGCCTAGACGGCGTTCTCCACGTGGAGACACCGCGGCCATGCAGCCCACCAGACCGGGACCTCGGTGCTTCTCTGCGCGGTCCGGAGCGGAGGTAAGTGGCCCCGACCCCGATCGCGGGGGAGGCGGTCGGGGCCGCAACACAGTCATACTCCTTTTCTGTGCTTTCAGAGTAAAAAAATGCTAAATAAATAAATAAATAAACTCACCACAGATGTAACAAAACATGTCATGGCTATTATGATATTGGCGCGACATTTAATAAAGTATATGAAATTAAATCCACAAGCTTTAAACTCAACAGTTTTAGTGATACAATTTGCTCATTTATACAGACGTTGCATAGGAGACTACTCATATAAGGCTGCATCATCATGGAAATAAGTTGGAATCTTGCAGCTGAGCTGGGGCTTGCCCAAGCAAGCTCTGGCATGATCAGGCAGAGTTTCTTGGTGTATTTTTAAAAAAACGTTAGTCTCTGTTACATGTTACGTTGCTTATGGCCGTCAAAAATACGACATGAATTTTAAAAATCATAAAAACTATTATCCAGCAAGAAATGTACGCGAGATTATGTTTTAAAATTTCACAATTATTGTAACACAAAATTGTCCCTGTAGGTCCAAAGGCCTAGCTAATTGTGTGGTGAAATTAGAGCTGGCGTTTTGTGGAAATAGTCTCACAGAGGCGTTACTAGGCAGCGTTATGTAAAATCCCCCTTCCTTCATTTTTTTTCTTTTTTATGATTAAAGGCCTTTTCAAATCGAACGTCTTGAATCTCTGATGCTTTTATCCAAATGTAACATTTTTCAGGTCACCCTCGCCATTTCACAAAGCACTGCTTGTTCTTGCCTTTAGAACCTTATCAATGCGGTATATTTTGTCCTGTTGAGGGGTGACTTTCAGTAATTCTTCAGGATAAAAAGAGCCTTGAATGACTTCCTCACCATTAACTTGTATCTTGTATACTGATTTCTGCCCCCTGTTTAAGACATCGGTTATTATAAATATCTTATCTGTCTATGTTTGTTCTTAACCTTTTCAAATTTCCCTTTAGTTTTTGACAGTCTAACATGATCTCCCTTTTTATAAAAAGGCTTAGCAGGTTCATGTTTGTTGTTATTGTCACAGATTTCTTTCCAGAACCACAGAGAGTTTGAGGCTGTTACATCGATGGGGCGGGCCTGTATTGTTCTGTGAAAGCTGTGGTTATAACTGGTCACAAAGGCCTGAAGTACATCTTCCTATCGAAAAGTGTTGTGCACTGTAAAGTATCGCCAATTTTTGGATTTTAAAGTCCTGCTAAATCTCTCCACAACCACTGCCTTAACATTGTTGTTGGTCACAAAATGATGAACGCCTCTGTATTTTAACAAAATCCTCACAGAGCTATTTAAAAACTCTTTACCCTTTTTATTGGGAACATAGCCACCTTTAAATATATTTTAAAATACCTTTGCCACTTCACCACCTGTTTTTGTTTTTGTTTTTAGGCTTTTAGGCTTTGTTTTTGTTTTTAGGCTTACAACCTATGTGTATTTTGACAAAACATCTATTACCGTCAAAATGTATTCGTAGCCACTGTTATAACCAGACAAGGTCAGGTCAACCGTATCGGCTTGCCATTGCGCATACACATCAGATACTATGGTTCTATTTCTTTTAAAATGTCCCCTAGGTGGTTTGTGTAGCGAATAAGCATCTTGATCTGTAAGCCAATCAGTCACTTGTTTTTTGGTCACTGTCTGATTACATGTTTTAGCAGCCTGAAAAAGAGGATTTATACCAGCAAAACTACATACAGTGCCAGGTTCATAATAAATTTTATTTAAGATCTGCTGGTGCATGGCTCTTTTGTACAGCTATAAACACAAAGGCCTGTTTTTTTAAAAGAAAACTAAATCCTTGTTTTATTCACTTTTAAAGTCCCAGAACTTTTAACACCCAACATCCTGCTGTTAATTATCCTCTGCTCAGATTTCACTCTGCCAGGTTAGGGGCAGTTGGGGCATGCATATCTACAGCGAGGGGATGAGGGAAGGGGGAGGGGAGATTCTCCATGTCTCTGTGTACAGAATGAGACACAGCTTCCTGCCACCTCACAGTTATAACTTTTAAAACAGAGGGGCTAGAAAAAATAGCATGCTTCCCGGCTCTGTCATCATTAAAAAATGACAGGGACATTTCTGCTGATGTTCTAAGGAATGCATTTTTGGGGGGTGGGTTGGGTTTTGTATTGTCCTTCTGGTGAGATCATCAAAAACAGCCAGAGTCCATTAATTCTGTCATCATTAAAAAGCGAGAGTCCTTTCTGATGATGTTTTTGGGGGTGATGTCATTCCTGGGACATCATAGGGGTTTGGTTTGGGGATGGGCGTGGAATGGGCCATCAGTGACATCATAGAGGGATTGGTTTGGGAGCGGGGTTTGGGGAAGGGCCACTCCATTCGCTTCTATGGGGGGTAGGAGTGTGGCAGGGCCAGGGGCAGAGTTAGGGGCATGGCCAGGAGTGGGATGGGGTGTGGTTAGAGGCAGGATGGGGCATGACCAAGGGTCATGCCCCTTGGTCATCCCATTCACTTCTATGGGAGTGGGTAGGGCATAGATGGTGCTTGGACCAGAAGTGAACACTGATTGACTGACATCATCCTTATCTCACTTGTCAATCAGTTTGATTGATAATGTACCCATAGACTATTTTTGTTCCATATGGAATAGTCCAGAAGCATTATTTTTGGTAGTGAAGTCTTTGACTTCCTGTACTAATGCAAATCACTCTTGACAAGACAATTTAAGAGTTTGCTGTGAGGAGTTTGCTACCTTCTTTGAAAGTAAAATTTCTGCAATTTGTAGCAATTTTTCCTCTGTTTCTCTGTTATTCCCAGTTACTGATATTAAGGCTGACGGTTTTTCCACTTCTCACGAGCACATCTGCTGATCCACTATTACTAGCAAGCTATAGACCTATCTCATCACTTCCCTATTAGCTAAAATAAATGAAATTGTAGTACTTTCACAGCTCAATGATTTCATCAAAGAATATGCAATTCTTGATAGATTCCAGTTTGTTTTTTGCAAACTGCATAGTACACAGACTTTTCTTTTGTCCACTATGGGGTTTTGATAGCACCATTGAATACATCATGGTCCTGTTGGATGTCTCCACCACGTTCAACACCCTTGATCATGATATCCTCCTGATAAAACTGAAATCCTTAGGAATTATGGGCACTGTTTACAATTAGTTTGGTTCCCTCTTTTTCTGGCAGGAATTAACATGTTAAAATCAGACCTCATTGCTCCAGTTGCAGAGCTGTGGAGAGCGGAGTACCACAAGGTTCTGTCATCTCTGCTACTCTCTTTAATATTTTCCTTGCATCACTCTGCAAAATTGTCTCCTGTCTCGGTGTTAATTATTATGTCTATGCTGATGACATACAATTTATTTTTCAGAATTCAACAAATTGGTCTGACACTTTTAAACTTGTTTCTTTGTGCTTACATTCTGTTAATAGTTGGCTTTCCCATAACATTGCCAAAACTGAACTGATCATTCTTAGTAAATTTCCACTGCACAATGTTCCATTTACTCTAGACTTTAATAAGCATACCATTCAAATGAATTAATAAGTTTGGAACCCCAATATGGCTGCCGAGGGAGAGGTTGGCGTTTATTGAGCTCCTGCGATTAAACCTTTTGCTTCAGAAACAATGCCCCATACCAAGAGAAAGGGGAAAGTGAGAGTGGAATCTTCCTTACCCTCTACACCTACCCTATCTCAGCCACGAATCGAGGGGTTCTTTGCTCCGACTAGTGCTTCCAGCCCCGGGCTAGAGTCCGCTGGGAGCCCGATCGAGGGACACGCTCTGGCTCCCCTGGATGAAATATCGTTGTTGCCACGGCAATTAGAGAGTCCCTCTCCTCCCAACCAAGGAGTGAGCCCGTCTGATTACTCGCCTCCACAAGGTCTTGATACCGAAGGGAAGGCGGTAATGGTAGATAGGGATGTGAATCGTTTTAGGACGATTAAAATTATCGTCCGATAATTTTAATATTGTCTTAAACCGTTATGGAACACAATACAATAGAGATTCTAACGATTTATCGTTATAAATCGTTAGAATCGTGAGCCGGCACACTAAAACCCCCTAAAACCCACCCCCCGACCCTTTAAATTAAACCCCCCACCCTCCCGAACCCCCCCCCCCAAAATGACTTAAATAACCTGCGGGTCCAGCGGCGGTCCGGAACGGCAGCGGTCCGGAACGGGCTCCTGCTACTGAATCTTGTTGTCTTCGGCCGGCGCCATTTTCCAAAATGGCGCCGAAAATGGCGGCGGCCATAAGACGAACACGATTGGACGGCAGGAGGTCCTTCCGGACCCCCGCTGGACTTTTGGCAAGTCTTGTGGGGGTCAGGAGGCCCCCCCAAGCTGGCCAAAAGTTCCTGGAGGTCCAGCGGGGGTCAGGGAGCGATTTCCCGCCGCAAATCGTTTTCGTACGGAAAATGGCGCCGGCAGGAGATCGACTGCAGGAGGTCGTTCAGCGAGGGTTCCGGAGAAAATTCCGGAGAAAATTCTTTTTCACTCAATGCACAATTAAGCTCTGGAATTTGTTGACAGATGATGTGGTTAGTGCAGTTAGTGTAGCTGGGTTCAAAAAAGGTTTGGATACGTTCTTGGAGGAGAAATGTTTACCTCCATATATTGTCCGGTGGAATAGGTATTGAAATGCTTGACTAGAGTGCTATAGCTATGTCTTCACCCTGTAGATGACCATTAGTTTGTGTAGTTATGTGAATGCATAGTGTAGCTATAACAAATCATTGGCCTCTGCCATTGTGAAGATCTATCACCTCTGACAATGGACCTTCTCTCTGGGTCTAAAGTCTAGACTTTAGTCAGAGGACTACTTGAAAAGTGCATATAGCCCTAGGTCTTGTTCATTTCTAGGAAGCCAAAATGTGCAGCTGCA
This sequence comes from Rhinatrema bivittatum, assembly GCF_901001135.1. Lineage (NCBI taxonomy): Eukaryota > Metazoa > Chordata > Amphibia > Gymnophiona > Rhinatrematidae > Rhinatrema > Rhinatrema bivittatum. The sequence continues at coordinate 283,614,310 of NC_042618.1, read as the reverse complement.
GATGCCAGGGCATAGATTACATCAATGCCAGGGCATAGATTACATAGTTTGTGTGATCACCTCTTCGTTCCTTACAAGGGTCCAAAAAGGGGTAATATGGCGTCTAAAGCCATAGATTACATGGTTCATGTAATTCTTGTGTGGTGTTAAATTGAAGTGACATTAATCACCCCACAGGACATTACATTGGGCCCCTTACTTGTGTCATCACTCCACTTAAAAGGCTATGAAAGCAAAGCCTTTTTAGGTCTCACAACAAAAAATGTCATCTACCTGTAGCCTGCTCCAACACCATGTCAGCTGCTGTGTGACAACTGAGCAGGAGTCAGGGAATTGTGTAGGATATAGAATCCCCACTGCTTGAGGGCAGACAGTAATGAGACCTGCTGTTGCTTGGGACAGGCAGGCTTCAACAGACTGGCTGCCACCCACTGTACTAGCCTTCGTTTTGGATCTGTATACCTGTTATCTAAAGATGCTGTCTATTCTTGTGCTGACAAAAGGCAGTATGTGTTGTGTCCGTTGGTTCCCGACGCCCTCTCTCTGCCCTCCTTACCTCTTTGGTGCCTCCCTCTTCGTCCACGGGAAGATTGGCTGCCGCAGCGTTCTTCTGCCGAAGTCCTCCGGCGTCCCCGGACCAGCTGGACGCTGCAAACCTCCATGTTTCCTGAAGGCCTAGGGGCGCATGCACGGCGCGGCCCCGACTGAAGTACCGGTGATGGCATGAACCTCGGGGGCATCCCCCGAAGATGACATCACCCGCGACAGATATATAAGATCTTAGAATTTGCTAACACATCGAGTTAGCAAGGGTTACTCTACCTAAGCTACTCTGCCTCCTCGGACTTACTAGGGTCTTACGTACTAGGGACTTACTAGGCTCCTCGGGGGCCTCGCTCTCTCCTTTGTTTTTCAGGTGACAGTCTGGAACCGGTACTTGCTCCTCGAGGGCCCTCATTCCCAGACTTCCTCAGTACTCTCTTCTGCTTGGAAGTCATCACTGCCAACTATATCAGTGAGTTACCATTGCTCTCTCAGAGCTTTTCCTGGAACCAGGTACTCGCTTCTCGAGGGCCTATACATTCCAGCTCCTGGGCTTCTATAAGACATTGTGTGAGTGTTACCATCTGGTTCAGTACATGAACTCTGCATACCCTGCCTGCTCACTATATTTCAGTTTCTCTACAGCTCAACCTCCAGGGATCGCTGTTCCAGTATCTGAGGGACTACAGCCCAGCCGGGCATTCCAGCTCACTACTGCCACCTCTGGTGGTTCAGTATACTGTCTAATAAAAGAACTAGTGTGTGTCTGTCTCCATACTCTGAGCCTGACCGGTGGTCCCTCTCGGGATCTTCTCCCGGGGCATGGTCACCTGCCACCGGTCCAAGGATCCACCCACAACTCTCCTAAATAACAAACAGATTGCTAATCCCAAGCAGACTGTTAACTCCAAACTGAACAGTATGCACTAAATGTGTGCACACACAGTGCACGCTCTGGTGTATTTATTGTTGTGGTAAGGAAGGGAACAATGAGCCCTACATCACTCCCAAACACAGATATAAACAGAGGCTAACACAGCACATCAATCACCTACATGCACACTGATTCACATATCTGTTCTGACATTGTTTTCTTCAGACTACCTCTAGCACTTTGTTTACCTACCCATCCCCAATTGAGATGTTTCTGGGTTGTTCATCATAAACCTTCAATGATGTCTGTGCCAAGTTGGTACCTATATGCTAATGAGATCATCAGAGTCATTACTCCTCACAGACAAACTTCTAAACATGGCAGCATGACAGACATCTGTCAGAAGTATATATGATAACTACAATGTCTGATTTAAAAAGATGGGCCCCTTCAGCCTTTGATTGGACCTAAATGCTTGTCTTTTGACAAAACAACACTGAACATGAACAAACCTTCATGCCTGCAACATGATATCTCTATGAGTAGTTGGCCTAAACATTTAGCACAGTGCCAAGCTTTAGATAGAGGCTAGTTGTTGGCTCTTGAGGTCATCAACTGACAATACCTTCTCTAGCCATAATACTTTGCAAAGAACTGATGAGTGAGAGTCTGTCAGCACACCTGCTATGGTCTCGGTATCCACAAAGTCCAAAATGCTCAAACACCATAGAAAACACATCCTATAGGACAGCTATACTGCTAAGTTGGCCAAAAGCCATGGCAGCCACGTGGACAAGCAAGGGCCTCAGATCAGAAAAGACCTGAAAAGTGGCCACTATGCTTAGAAAATAAGCATTCTGCAAGTTTGTCTCCCCAGGAGTCCTCTGCCTATGTACTTTAAGGGTGACCACAGACAGGAAAAGGGCTGTAAAAGAAAATTAGGTCTTACCTTCGATAATTTTCGTTCCTGTAGTACCAAGGATCAGTCCAGACTCCTGGGTTTTGCCTCCACACCAGCAGATAGAGACAGAGCAAGATTTGACAGGCTCTGCCATAAATACCAGGGTGCCACCCACAGTCTGTCAGTATTATGTAATGTCAAAGCAGAATGACCCCTAACTGAAACTAACTATATACATGAAGCTCAACCGGGGAACGATTGGGTCACTGCCCCCAATGAGAAACCTGACCCAGAAAGAAGATAAACAAACGTAAGAACTTCACAGAACAAATAAAACCAGAGCAGAAGTGGAAACAGCAGACTCTCCGAGACTTAAATGCATACCGCGGGTGGGACTCTGGACTGATCCTTGGTACTACAGTAACGAAAATTAACGAAGGTAAGACCTAATTTTCTTTTCCATGTACGTACCAAATCAGTCCAGACTCCTGGGATGTACCAGAGCTGAAAACTACTTGGGATGGGATCCGGAGAGGCCCGCTCTCAATATGCCTGCTCCGAAAGTGCCCTCCCTTGAGTCCTGGATATCGAGTTGATAATGACATGCGAAAGTATGCAAAGATTTCCAATTTACTGCTCTACAGATCTCCTGCGGGGAAATCTGGTGACACTCTGCCCAGGAAGCCGCCTGGGAACGTGTAGAATGCGCCTTCAGCCCCACTGGTAGGGGCCTACCGCCTAACAAATAAAGGTCTCCGTTTCACGCTTTTCTTACTCCACGCCAGATATATAAAACATAGAAACATAGAAATGACGGCAGAAGAAGACCAAACGGCCCATCCAGTCTGCCCAGCAAGCTTCACACATTTTTTCTCATTCTTATCTGTTTCTCTTAGCTCTTTGGTTCTATTTCCCTTCCACCCCCACCATTAATGTAGAGAGCAGTGATGGAGCTGCATCCAAGTGAAATATCAAGCTTGATTAGTTAGGGGTAGTAGGGGAAGTAACCGCCGCAATAAGCAAGCTACACCCATGCTTATTTGTTTTACCCAGACTATGTTATTCAGCCCTTATTGGTTGTTTTTCTTCTCCCCTGCCGTTGAAGCAGGGAGCTATGCTGGATATGCGTGTAGTATCCGTTTTTCTTCTCCCCTGCCGTTGAAGCAGAGAGCTATGCTGGATATGCGTGAAGTATCAGTTTTTCTTCTCCCCTGCCGTTGAAGCAGAGAGCTATGCTGGATATGCGTGAAGTATCAGTTTTTCTTCTCCCCTGCCGTTGAAGCAGAGAGCTATGCTGGATATGCGTGAAGTATCAGTTTTTCTTCTCCCCTGCCGTTGAAGCAGAGAGCTATGCTGGAAATGCATTGAAAGTGAAGTATCAGGCTTATTTGGTTTGGGGTAGTAACCGCCGTAACAAGCCAACTACTCCCCGCTTTGTGAGTGCGAATCCTTTTTTCTTCTCCCCTGCCGTTGAAGCAGTGAGCTATGCTGGATATGTGTGAAGTATCAGTTTTTCTTCTCCCCTGCCGTTGAAGCAGGGAGCTATGCTGGATATGCGTGAAGTATCAGTTTTTCTTCTCCCCTGCCGTTGAAAGCAGAGAGCTATGCTGGATATGCGTGAAGTATCAGTTTTTTCTTCTCCCCTGCCATTGAAGCAGAGAGCTATGCTGGATATGCGTGAAGTATCAGTTTTTCTTCTCCCCTGCCGTTAAAGCAGAGAGCTATGCTGGAAATGCATTGAAAGTGAAGTATCAGGCTTATTTGGTTTGGGGTAGTAACCGCCGTAACAAGCCAACTACTCCCCGCTTTGTGAGTGCGAATCCTTTTTTCTTCTCCCCTGCCGTTGAAGCAGTGAGCTATGCTGGATATGTGTGAAGTATCAGTTTTTCTTCTCCCCTGCTGTTGAAGCAGGGAGCTATGCTGGATATGCATGAAGTATCAGTTTTTCTTCTCCCCTGCCGTTGAAGCAGAGAGCTATGCTGGATATGCGTGAAGTATCAGTTTTTCTTCTCCCCTGCCGTTGAAGCAGGGAGCTATGCTGGATATGCATGAAGTATCAGTTTTTCTTCTCCCCTGCCGTTGAAGCAGGGAGCTATGCTGGATATGCGTGAAGTATCAGTTTTTCTTCTCCCCTGCCGTTGAAGCAGGGAGCTATGCTGGATATGCGTGAAGTATCAGTTTTTCTTCTCCCCTGCCGTTGAAGCAGAGAGCTATGCTGGATATGGGTTGAACGTGAAGTATCAGGCTTATTTGGTTTGGGGTAGTAACCGCCGTAACAAGCCAGCTACTCCCCGCTTTGTGAGTGCGAATCCTTTTTTCCACATTTCCTCTTGCTGTTGTAGCTTAGAGCTATGTTGGAGTCACAGTAACCATGTGTATGTTTATTGAATAAGGGTATTATCTCCAGGCAGTAGCCATCATTCTGGCGAGCCACCCACTCTTTATTGACGGCCTCTTGATTTTATGGATCCACAGTGTTTATCCCACGCCCCTTTGAAGTCCTTCACAGTTCTGGTCTTCACCACTTCCTCCGGAAGGGCATTCCAGGCATCCACCACCCTCTCCATGAAGAAATACTTCCTGACATTGGTTCTGAATCTTCCTCCCTGGAGCTTTCAAATCGTGACCCCTGGTTCTGCTGATTTTTTTCCTACGGAAAAGGTTTGTCGTTGTCTTTGGATCATTAAACCTTTCAAGTATCTGAAAGTCTGTATCATATCACCTCTGCTCCTCCTTTCCTCCAGGGTGTACATATTAGATTCTTCAATCTCTCCTCATAAGTCATTTGATGAAGACGTTCCACCTTTTTGGTTGCCCTTCTCTGGACCTCCTCCATCTTGTCTCTGTCTTTTCGGAGATACGGTCTCCAGAACTGAACACAATACTCCAGGTGAGGTCTCACCAAGGACCTGTACAAGGGGATAATCACTTCCCTTTTCTTACTCGATATTCCTCTCTCTATGCAGCCCAGCATTCTTCTGGCTTTAGCTATCGCCTTGTCACATTGTTTCGCCGACTTCAGATCATTAGACACCATCACCCCAAGGTCTCTCTCCTGCTCCGTGCACATCAGCCTTTCTCCCCCCCATCGAATAAAGTTCATTCGGATTTCCACTCCCCATATGCATGACTCTGCACTTCTTGGCATTGAATCTCAGCTGCCATATCTTCGACCACTCTTCCATCTTCCTTAAATCCCGTCTCATTCTCTCCACTCCTTCTGGCATGTCCACTCTGTTGCAGATCTTAGTGTCATCCGCAAAAAGACATACCTTACCTTCTATCCCTTCCGCAATGTCGCTCACAAAGATATTGAAAAGGACCGGTCCCAACACCGATCCCTGCGGTACAAACCGCTTAAAACCGCTCTCTCTCAGAGAGAGTTCCATTTACCATCACACATTGTCTTCTGTCCGTCAACCAGTTTGCAATCCAGGCCACCACCTCGGCACTCACTCTTAAGCTTCTCATTTTATTCACCAGTCTCCTGTGCGGGACAGTGTCAAAAGCTTTGCTGAAGTCCAAGTAGATGACATCGAGTGCTCTTCCTTGATCCAATTCCTTGGTTACCCAGTCAAAAAAGTCAATCAGATTTGTCTGACAGGATCTTCCAATGGTGAATCCATGCTGCCTCTGGTCCAGCAATTCTCCCGACTGTAGATAGTTCACTATTCTCTCTTTCAACAGTGACTCCATTACTTTTCCCACCACCGAAGTGAGGCTAACCGGTCTGTAGTTACCAGCCTCTTCTCTGTTCCCACTCTTGTGAAGCGGGACCACCACCGCTCTCCTCCAATCATTCGGCACCACTCCCGTTTCTAGGGATCTATTGAACAGGACACACAGCTGACCCGCCAGCACATCTCTGAACTCCCTCAGTATTCTGGGATGAACTTCATCAGGCCCCATGGCTTTGTCCACTTTCAGTTTCACCAGCTCTTCCCATACATTTTCTACTGTAAATTGAGTTACATCTACTCCATTCCCCTCCAGTTTCTTGTTAACTAGTGATGGTCCTTCTCCAGGGTCCTCTTTAGTGAACACAGAACTGAAGTATTCATTTAATATTTCTGCCATTTCTTCGTCTCTCTCTCCACACATTGATCCTTTCCACCTTTCAATTTCACTATAACCACTTTGAACTTTTCTTTTTCACTGATGTATCTGAAAAAATGTTTTGTTACCACTCTTTACCTCTTTGGCAATCCTCTCTTCCGTTTGACTTTTTGCCATCTTGATTAATTTCTTCGTCTCCCTCAGTTCTACCAGATATTCTTCTTTGTGCTCCTCCTTTTGGGATCTTTTATATTCTTGAACGCTGTTCTTTTAGCCTTTATTTTGTCCAGCCACCTCCTTTGAGAACCAGATAGGTTTCATTTTTCTTTTGCTTTTCTTTACTTTTCTAACATATAGATTAGTTGCCTTGGTAATTGCTCCTTTAGATTGGTCCACTGTTGATCCACATCTCTCTCTCGTTTTCCCAGCCTTTTAGTTCTTCCTCCAGGTACTTCCCATTTCATCAAAGTCTGTGTTTTTGAACATCAAAACTTGGGTTTTGTGCTTCTTTTCTGTGTCCTTTTGTGATATTAAACCATACCGTTTGATGATCACTGGTGCTGAGGTGGGCACCCACCTGGACGTCTGAGACATTATGTCCATTAGTGAGCACTAAGTCGAGTATAGCTCCTTCTCTCGTGGGTTCCATTACCATTTGTTTGAACAAAGCTGCTTGCAGGGCATCTACTATTTCTCTACTATTATTAGATTCTGCAGATGGGATTCTCCAGTCTACATCTGGCATATTAAAGTCTCCAACGATCACCACTTCTCCTTTCTTTGCTATCCTGTGGATGTCTTCAACCAGATCTCTGTCCAGCTCTTCCTTTTGGTTTGGAGGCCTGTAAACCACTCCAATAAAAATGGATGCCCCATCTTTTTTTAAGTCGGCCCATAGTGCTCTTCTTTGCCCCATCTTCCTTGCAGCTCAGATGCTTGGATATTGTTTCTGACATAAAGAGCCACTCCTTCCCCTTTCCTATCCTCTCTGTCCTTCCTTAACAAGTTATAGCCTGGTATTGCCGTATCCCAGTCATGAGATTCCGTAAACCACGTTTCCGTGACAGCAACAACGTCCAAGTCCGCCTCCACCATTAGGGCTATATGATGCCGTAACCATAATTTCGCCAGTTAATTGGACTAAAATATGCACCCTGGCTTAAGAAGGCTTTCGTTAATCTGAGCTTGACTGTTATTTACTATGTGTTTTTTGTAATAATAATTTTAAATCGTTCTCACCTTTTCTATAATCTCTTACAAGTTAGCCCTTTATTTGCCCTGTTATTTGTAACCTCTTGTTCGATGTAATTTCCAACTTTGGTTCTATGTAAACTGACGTGATATGTACCAGTACATGAACATCGGTATATAAAAAGCCTTTAAATAAAATAAATAAATAAGAGGAATTTATGGCCTCCTTCAACCACTGAGAGATGGTGGCTTTAGACGCCATATTACCCCTTTGTGGACCCTTGTAAGAATGAAGAGGTGATCCGACAAACGAAGTCATTAGTAGCTTCCAGATAGCGTAGTAGTATCCTGCGCACATCCAGCTTCTTCAGATCCCTTGAAACGGGATCCGACCTGTCTATATCAGAAAACGATGGAAAGTTCCACCAACCGACTGGTTCAAATGAAATGAAGAAAACTACTTTCGCAGGAAGGATGAACCATCCGTAAATTAACTCCAGACTCAGAGATCCGCAAGAAAGGCTCCCTGCAGGATAATGCCTGAAGTTCAGAAATCCGTCGTGCCGAGGAGATTGCCACCAGAAAACACGACCTTCAATGTAAGGTCCTTTAAGGGTCGCCCTCTTTAGAGGCTCAAAAGCTGGCGCATACAAGGGCCTTGAGGACCATGTTTAAGTTCCAGGAGGGACATGGAGCATTCACAGTGGGCGTAGATGCTTCCCCCCCCCTCAGGAACCAGGCAACATCAGGATGCACCGCCAGAGTCCTCCCTTCCACAGAACCCCGGAAGCAACTGAGGGCTGCCACCTGTACACGCAACGAACTACAGGACAGACTCTTAGCCAACCCGTCCTGTAGAAAGGCTAAAATATTGGAAGCGGACACCCAAGTGGATACAATTGCACAAGAAACACACCATGATTCAAAAACCTTCCAAACTCGCACATATGCCAAGGAAGTCGACGCCTTACGCGACCTCAGAAGGGTGGACACCACCGCATCGGAATAACCTATGCCTTTTAGACGTCGCCTCTCAAATGCCATGCCGCTAGACAAAAGCAATCTACCTGATTGAAACAAACAGGCCCCTGATGAAGGAGATTCGGTAGAAACGGGAAACGCAGCCGATCCTCCACTGTGAGATTGACGAGGTCCGCAAACCATGGCCGCCGAGGCAACTCAGGGGCCACCAGAATACCTCCGAGGGATGGCTCTCTATTCGACGAAGGACCTTGCCGATCAGCAGCCAGGGGGGAAAGACATACAGAAGCACTGTCGTCGGCCAGGGTAATGCCAAGGCGTCCATGCCCTCTGCCCCAATTTCCCTTCGATGAGCAAAGAAGCGCAGTGCTTTGGCAATCTTGAAGGTTGCCATCAGATCCATGGCTGGCGTGCCCCATCTGGTCGCAGATGAGTTGAAAGGCCCTGTCCGCAAGCTCCATTCTCTGGGGTCGAGCTGATTTCGACTCAAGAAATCTGCATGTATGTTGTCGACACCCACTATGTGGACACAGCTATGCTGAAAAGGTGCCCTTCTGCCCACTGAATCATCAGATGAGCTTCTAACACCACTGGATGACTCCTGGTCCTCCCCTGATGATTGATGTAGGCCACTGTGGTCGCATTGTCGGACAGGACCCTGACCGATTTCCCCTGAATCAGAGGGAGGAAGGCCTGCAAACGCCAGGCGCACCGCCCTGGTGTCCAAGCGATTGATCAACCAGCGAGACTCGGTCGGGGACCAGCGTCCCTGTACTGAATTCCGGAAGCAATTTGCTCCCCAACCTAAGAGGCTCGCATCCGTAGTGACCACCATCCACTCCGGTATCACAAAGCAGAACTCCCCCGAAGGAGATTGTCCGAACACAGCCTCCAGCCTAGACTGGAGCGGGCCAGGTTCGTCAAACGGCAATGGGAGGTAGAATTGCTCGGACAACCGGACTCCAGTGGGAAAAGAACTCCGATTGTAAGGGCCGCATGTGTGCGAAAGACCAAGGGATCAATTCCAGCATCGAAGCTGTGGGAGGAGTTTGGCCTTTCTGGCTGTTGGCAAGCCACGTCACAAAGGCTAACATCCATTGCCACATCTAACTGTTTTTTTCCTTAAGCCTACGCTTAGTGTAAAGAAAATGTCATGCTCTGACCGCAATAAGTTTTAGCATATGAACAGCCTTCCTGTTACCAGCTAACAGGAAGTCAGCAGGAAACATATCTAGTGCAAGCTTCTGCAGCCACAGAACAGTTCATGACCTACTTGCATTTATGTGCCTTTCACACCTAGATAGTTTAGTGCAACTGCCTCATGACCTTCCCCCTCCCTGCCTGCAGGCTGACCGCTTGCACCTACTGCCCACTTGCACCTACTTAGTAAAAGGTCAGCATAAACACTTATGGTGGAAAATATTGTAGCAGTAAATATGTGACGTATGTATCATATGCAATGCTATGTAATCATTTTACAATAAAAGAGCAGGCTTCCCAGAAGCCGAGAGACGCTTCACCCTGAATCCTGCCTGATGTGTCTTTATCACTGCTACATCTGGTGAGCCCGACGTGATTTAAGTCTTGATCCAAGGAGTCACCCGAGACGTGACAACTCCCTGCTCATTCGGCTGGACAGAAAGCCTAGATGCGCATCGTACAACAGCAAAACTCGCTCCTGCAAACGTAAGTATTTTTTTCTCTCAGCGGGTTTGCTCTCAACAACAGACCCGTCGTAAGTATTTATTCAGCGAGTTTGTTCCCAAACATTCGTGAGTATGGGAGGTAGCATTTCAATTCAGCATAGAAGTCATGCAGAAGAATTGAAAAAATTAGTGAAGAATCATTATTTAGTCACCAAGGGAGAAATAGTACATATCAAATTGGGGGACATGGAAAAATTGATGAAAGAAATAGCTTGTCGTTGTCCTTGGTACCCCGAATCAGGAACTCTGAATGTAGAAGACTGGATCCAGATAGGCAATAGTTTGCATACATCTCCACAAGCTCCAATAAAGCAGATATTGCTCTGGCAAAAATGTACAGAGGCTCTAGAACACATAGGGACCAAAAATCTCAAAACACCATCTTCAGTTCATGCGTCCTTAGAAACAGACAGTAAAAAAGCAGACAGACTGTCCATCAGCACAGCTAATACACACACTCATCCCCTATCATATTTGCAAAATCCCTCAGGAACAGCAACTTTGCTGTATCCTCAGCTTCCCATGCCAGAACCCATGACGCAGCCCATTCAGACCTCTCAGCCTGATTCAGAAAAACAGGCCCTAGGCACAATTGAACCACAACCTGGCCAGTGTGGTCCAATTTGCAAAGAATATCTTACAGGAGAAGAATTATTAGAAGGACTTCAAGTCTTTCCCATAACAGAAAGGACTAATGAACTAGGGAAGACAGAATATGAATCCAAAGAACATCTGGGAACACACACTCACAAGGCACAGTCCTCAACCACGGCTCCCGTGGTTTCCTCTGCGTTCACCTTAGAGAAAAAACCTCAGGAAACTAAAGACACTGAAATCAGAGAAGTTAGTCTCTCTCCGCCTTACCCTAAAGTTCTTTCAGCACCCATAAATTCCCTGTATCCTGAGCTGTCACTGCCTCCTGAGCTTCCTGAATTGTCACTGATTCCTGAACCTCCCAACCTGTCACCTAACCCTTGCCTCCAATCCATGCCTATTTTCCTTGAGAATAGCGAGAAAGACACGGAGAGTAATGAGGAAGTTGAAATAGTCACTGTACCTTCACCTGTCGCTGGTCCTCCAGCAGCACAAGTTGCCAAATTAGAACGTTCATTTTTTTATGTCACCATTTGGGTTGATTCATTTCATGGATGGACGCTTGCCTTAAGCCCACAAAGAAGAGTCTGTCCTCTGGAGGGATACCTGACAGCAATTGAAACTGAACACCGCCCGGAGTGCCGTACGCAAGTAAAAATGCTCCCAGGTCTTCCAAGAATTAGCATATATGACCTTGGGCCAGGCATTCCTAATATCGCAGCAGCGTTATAAGCAAGAACGGTTCCAACGTGAGAGAAATGATTTAATAAGACAGTACAATGCTCTATTGGAAACCAGAATAAACAAACATACGTATTTAAAAACACATTTCCCTACAGGAAATGATAGGGGGCCCCTCACACATCAAAAAAGATTCAATGTATGTTACAACTGTGTTGAAATTTGGCCAAGACACTGTTAATTTCATGTGAAATATTCCCCTTTTCACAAAGTTAAATTGGACCACATTAAAATAACCTCGTTATTCTGAACCTTATATTTCATAGCTATTGATTACATTAATAGTGCACAGAATTAGTATTTTTTAAGACAAAGTAGATTAGGATAGAATCTGGCTATTGATTCATTGAATAGAGTTTTCTTTCCTCTGTTTATTTTCTCTTGAGAAACGCTGTTCGGCATACACTAGCCCTTCCCCTCACTCATTCTGTTGTTAACTCGTGTGGGGGAGGGAACACTTTTGAAACAAAAAACTGAACTTAGTACTGCAGTTTATCTCCCTAATTCTGTATTTGTATATATCTCTGATACATTTCTTTAACTGTGCGCTGAAGCTTTCAAACTGGACGCGAGACAGATCAGATCTTCTGCTGATCCAAACCTATTTTCCCTCAAGCTTCAAAACTAAAACTTTTTAATGCTTTCAAACTTCCTTAATACTGAATTGAGGTTACTGACAAAGACATTTACTAGTGTTAAAATTTACAATCTGAAAGGACATTTTAACCACAGAGTTAAACTGTCTCTTAGGGAAGCAAAAGTTGCTTTAGCATGAAAGCACTGTTCTAGGAAACTGCTTCTGTCAGTTCAGTGCTGAGCGGAAGTAAGGTTTGTGGTGACAGGCACAGCACTGCTTATAGAAGTACTTTTGTCAGTGACTTGTGCGGCGAACGGAAATAAGAAAACAAAAGAGTTACTTTTGTTTAAACGGAGCATATTTAAGCTCTAATCATTTGATAATTAACTGATGTTTAAGTTCTAATTCTTCTAATTACTTAGTATTGCACATTACACTTCAGCTCAGAATCTTATTGATTGAATTTATTCTAGGTTAACATCTATAAAGTGATGATAGTGCATCCACTAGGAGGCACTGTGTTATTCTACCAGATGTTACTACCAGATATATCATATTGTTTTTGTTATCTTAATAATTCTTTGAATACTAGTTTTACCTTTAATTTTTTCCTAATAGAGGTTGCTACATCTAAAGCAATCCCTCCCAAGTCTTTTCTTGCAAATCCAAATTGATTTTATTAAATGGTATAATAGAATTGATTCTCCAAGGTTAAAAACGTAACAATTTCACGTTAATCATTACCTTAATAATTTCTTGCTGTGTGCCAGATTTTAATATTTTCCAGATTGACAGTCTTCCTGTCATGAGAGATGAGAAGATGAACGCTTTACTTTGCAGCTTATTTTAACAATTTTTCCAAAACATTTGTCACACATCTTTTGATTTTGATCTTTGATCTAATTTTATTTCTGTTACATCTTGCTATGACACTTAAGATGATGCTTCATTGTTTTTAATAACAAAGTGGAAAAACATTATATAAGATTAGTAATAGCAGAATTATAGCCATAACGAAATGTCATTAATTAATCTGAATTTCAGTTTTTTCCTGTATTAGGTAGCCGACGCTACAAGAAACACATATCACAATTTAAGTCTTGATGAATGAAAAATTGATACAACCTTGCTGTAAGATTGACTATGACATCATTAAATTTTATTAATCTTGCTGCAGCAGTCAGCGCAAAAAGCAGAACTAGCTGCAGTCATTCTACCTTTGCAATTTTTATCAATGCTGATTTAAACATTATTTCTGATAGCCAGTATGTTTATAATGTTGCTTCTTCTCTTCCTGGAGCATAAACACAAACAAACAGAAAACGGGAAATGCCATTGGACTTTGCCATTGAGCTTCCCCCTAAACAGGACTGGCTGAACAAAGTATTGTTCACTTTAAATTATCTAAACATATCAAATTCAAATCAGACCACAGCTGTGGATAATCAGTATGGGACTAAAGTTAGTCACTCACAACCGTCAGTTTTGTATTGCCTAATACTGTCTGGCATGGTCCCATTCCCGGGCATGCTACTGTGCTTTCTCCCACAGGTCCAATTTGGGTGCCAATCCATTGTATGAAGCCGTGGAAAGATGGAAAGGCATCTGGATCCACAAAACCCGATCCCAAACTTCTCCCTGAGCCTCCGCAGACCACAGACGGTCAGAGACCGGACTCCCCACAAAAAGAAGCCCCTGATGACCTGGAAATAGATCAAAGCCCTATCCCACCAATCTGCACAACTCCTGGAACAGCAAGGCTCTGAGAAAACTCCAGAGAACTTCTTATTAGCTGCCTTTTCTTGCCTGAATGCCAACTCATTAACAATTGTGTTCTGTATTCTCATATTTAGCTTCATCTCTCCTCCTGCCATGGTGATGTCTGAACAAGAACTATTGACATCCAATATGTACATTACCGATGCACAGACTTTATCACAACTATTGAACCAAACAGATTGCTGGGTTTGCATACACATGCCAACCCATTCCAGAGAAGGACTATTGATGCATGCAGTTTTTTAACCTATCAAGATGGACTAATTACCCATGGACTTACAGAAGGGTCTTTTCCTAAATTCACTAGTCAATTATACAATAATGCATTTGAATAGTAGGGTACAAATGAATGCTGTTTTGTTGGAATATAATAATTACAGTACTCACAGGGCTCAGGGTAGGGAAATACCCATATTGCAATCAAACATTCATTCTGCACCACATCATGTCTAGAAATACTCCTTCCTTAATGCAACCATCACTGAACACATGCACAATTTCACAACATCTCCTGGCTCCAAGTCTCAGAAAGACTATTCTCATTACTGTATATATATATATATATATATATATATATATATATATATATATATATATATATATCAGATTATAAAGCAAATCTCACACATACCATAGAGCAGATAGAGACCATAATTGCAGAAGCGCCACCCTCAGATAGAACACCAGCATCCCCCTGGGACTGGCTATGGTCCTGGCTTCCTAATATCGGTGGTATCACACGACTCCTTCCTGTTACATTCCTGATGATAGGCTTCCTTGTTTGGCTTGCTGCCTTCAGTGCATACCCCATCTCATATCCATTCTAAAACCTCAATCTCGGCCTGGATACAGAGATGTTCTTAAAAAATAAAAAAAGAAAAGATGAGATGTGGGAGGAGTTTGGCCTTTCTGGCTGTTGGCAAGCCACGTCACAAAGGCTAACATCCATTGCCACATCTAACTGTTTTTTTCCTTAAGCCTACGCTTAGTGTAAAGAAAATGTCATGCTCTGACTGCAATAAGTTTTAGCATATGAACAGCCTTCCTGTTACCAGCTAACAGGAAGTCAGCAGGAAACATATCTAGTGCAAGCTTCTGCAGCCCAGAACAGTTCATGACCTACTTGCATTTATGTGCCTTTCACACCTAGATAGTTTAGTGCAACTGCCTCATGACCTTCCCCCTCCCTGCCTGCAGGCTGACCGCTTGCACCTACTGCCCACTTGCACCTACTTAGTAAAAGGTCAGCATAAACACTTATGGTAGAAAATATTGTAGCAGTAAATATGTGATGTATGTATCATATGCAATGCTATGTAATCATTTTACAATAAAAGAGCAGGCTTCCCAGAAGCCGAGAGACGCTTCACCCTGAATCCTGCCTGATGTGTCTTTATCACTGCTACAGAAAGCCATGGAACC
Organism: Rhinatrema bivittatum; assembly: GCF_901001135.1. Lineage (NCBI taxonomy): Eukaryota > Metazoa > Chordata > Amphibia > Gymnophiona > Rhinatrematidae > Rhinatrema > Rhinatrema bivittatum. The sequence goes on along the minus strand of NC_042618.1, from coordinate 283,598,945 downwards.
TAGCATCTGCAGGTAATCCCAACAACCGTTGGCAGTTGTTTCTGTAGTAAAGACCGGACTTGTCCGTGCAACTTGAGACTGCAACTGGAGGAGAGTAAGACCATCCCCTGAAGCGTGTCAAATAAAGCTCTCCAAAAATTCCAGCGACTGTGAGGAGTGAGCTGACTTTTGGAGGTGTTGACTACCCAACCGAGAGACCTCAACAGCTGTAGCACTTGGCTTATCGCTGAACGACACAGAGTCTCAGATTTCGCTCGAATCAACCAATCGTCCAGATACGGATGCACCAACAACCCCTCTCACCCAAGTTGTGCTGGGAGCTGTCGCCAGGCCAAACGGCAACACCTGAAACTGGTAATGGTTCCCCAACACATAAAACCTGAGATATTTCTGATGATCTTTCCTGATCCCGATGTGCAAATATGCGTCTGTGTGATCCAGTGAAGCCAGGAATTCTCCCGGACGAACGGAAGCAATGATGGAACGCAACGTCTCCATGCGAAGACGAGGAATCCGAAGGTATCTGTTGACGCACTTTAGGTCTAGTATGGAACGGAAGGATACTTCCTTCTTTGGAATGATGAAGTATATGGAATAATGTCCTTTTCGTTGCTCCAGGGGTGGTACTGGCACAATTGCTCCCAGATCCAGTAGCCGAACCAAGGTCTGTTGGACTGCTTGACATTTGTTGGCGTATCCGCATGGGGATGGGAAAACCGTGGGCTGGGATGGTGTGGCAAAATCTAAAGTGTAGCCGTGTTTTATCACCAGAAGCACCCATTGGTCCATCGTGATTGTGGTCCACTCCTCGTAAAGAGAGACAATCTGCCCCCTACCCTTGGTACGGAGGATGGACCAGCCAGACATCATTGTGCAGCCTTACTGCCTGTAGCTGACTGGGAGGAAGCAGGTCTACCAAAACGCCTTCCTCGAAAGGACTGCGACTGCTGTGTTACCCCCCCCCCCCCCATCTGAAAGGAAGGGGAAGAGGTACTAGGATGAGGAGAATGAGCTTTTTTGATTTTCCCCGAAACCGGGATCTAGTCGAGAAGGACCTCCTGGAACGAGCTCTGTCCTCTAGGAGTTGATAACCCATATTCTCGCCCAGTAACTGAATCATGTCTTCTAATTCCTTTCTGAACAGTAGTTTACCCTTAAAGGGTAAGGACCCCAGCTGGGATTTGGAGGCTCCATCCGCTGACCAGTTCCGTAACCACAATAGCCGTCTTGCCGAGACGGCCGAGACCATGGAACGTGCTGAAGTTCTCAGGAGATTGTACAGTGCATCCGCACTATAAGCCATGACCGCTTCGAGGCAGCCAGCTTGTTGGGCTTCCTCCTCCAAAAGGCCTTCATTGGCGATTGAGAAGGTACAGAGAAGGGCTACCAAAATGATAAGGGGAATGGAACAACTGCCCTATGAGGAAAGACTAAAGAGGTTAGGACTTTACAGCTTGGAGAGGAGACGACTGAGGGGGGATATGATAGAGGTGTTTAAAATTGTGAGAGGTCTAGAACGGGTAGATATGAATTGGTTATTTACTCTTTCGGATAGTAGAAAGACTAGGGGGCACTCCATGAAGTTAGCATGGGGCACATTTAAAACTAATCGGAGAAAGTTCTTTTTTACTCAACGCACAATTAAACTCTGGAATTTGTTGCCAGAGGATGTGGTTAGTGCAGTTAGTATAGCTGTGTTTAAAAAAGGATTGGATAAGTTCTTGGAGGAGAAGTCCATTACCTGCTATTAAGTTCACCTAGAGAATAGCCACTGCCATTAGCAATGGTAACATGGAATAGACTTAGTTTTTGGGTACTTGCCAGGTTCTTGTGGCCTGGAGTGGCCACTGTTGGAAGCAGGATGCTGGGCTTGATGGACCCTTGGTCTGACCCAGTATGACATTTTCTTATGTTCTTAACCCAACGCAACCCAGCCCCTGGCGCAAAATTACTACAAATTGCCGCTCAAGCTCCTAGGTCGGAGACTTTGAATATCTTCTTAAGCTGGACCTCCAGTTTCCAATCCTGGAGGTCCTTCAGTGCCATGGCTCCCGTGACCAGAATAGTAGTCCTCTTTGTCACTGCTGAAACAGTTGCGTCCACTTTCAGAAATCGCAGAACTTCCAGGGCGCCCTCGGGCAAGGGATAAAACTTATCCATAGCCTTTGTGACCTTCAACCCCAAATCCTGGGTATCCCACTCCCGAAAGAGCAGGTCTGTAGCTGAAAAATGAAAATGAAATGTCGTGGGAGGGCCACTCAGACCCAACAACACAGGATCCATGGAGCCAAGAAGAGACTCCTTGGGAGGTGTAGCGATCCCTAACTCCTCCAGAATAGCAGGAATGAGAGGTCCCAGCTCGTTTCTACGGAAAAGGTGGATCACCCTAGGATTGTCGCCCTCCGAGGCCTGGCTCTGTCTCGTCGCATCTTGCAACAGTTCGCCGTCTCCCTCTACCCCCCGCGGGGTGGGGACGGCTCCTCCTGATCCTCACGCTCCGTAGAATCGGAGGGGGAGTCCGTGTCCTCCCGGGGAGGGAGAGCCCATAATGGACGCTTCGACCTTGAAGGTCCTTCCGTGATCCCCGACCAGGGTAGACCCTTGTCCGCAGGGTGTGGTCCCTCTGGGCCCCCGGACTTGGGAGAATGCCGCTTATGGGCCTTGCGGGCCTTAAAGGCCCTATGCATAGCTAAAATGAAATCCAAAGAAAAGGAGGAGCAGGAAACATCGGAATCGGTACCTGCATCGTCCCCTGCCCCTCCTCCTGTAGCCCCTGCCGGTGAAACAGACCGCGGGACCGTTCTTTGTGGAGAGAGGGAGGGCAGGGAATTCCTGGCCCCCACAACGATCGCCGCCGCTATCGCCGCCGCTAAGGAAGCCGGTCCCAAAATGGCAGATCTTTACGCGCTGGCCGGCAGCTGCCTGGGGACGGAAGAGGAGAGCTCCCTGATCGCGATCGCCATTGCCCGATGTCTCACCAACCCCCCCCCCCCCCCGAACCGACCCGGACGTCCCGTCGCCTCCGGGGATGCAGGCTGAGCACAGCCCATCCCTTGAGAGGCGCGCGTGCCCCGAGCCACAGGCCGCACAGGCCGAGCCGCGTGGCATGAGGAACCAGGCTGGCGTGAAAAGTCAAAGAAATGAACGATCGGGGGGCAGGGAGAGAGAGAGAAACAACTGCCAACCACTGCAGCTCAAGCACCAAAATCCGCCTACTGACGCGCTACTAATTTTATTTATCTATGAAGAACTCTTTTTTCTTTTTTTTTTATTGTCACCTGAGATTCTGTCCCTTGGCGGGTCCTGAAGCGGTCCGGCTGGGGTGAGTGAGTCGGGCTCCCCGGTATCACCCCGGCTGGGCTGTGAATAACAAGCAGGGTCCTCAACCCTTAGCTCCAGCAGCCTACAGAACCAGGGGGATGGACCCCTCAGGACCTGATCAACGCCGGTCTGAGCCTGGGAGGCTCAGACCGGCGTTGATCTCTGCCTTCTCAAAATGTCTACTTTTTTTTTTTTAAACTTAATTAGAAAACTGGAATCAAAACAAAACACTGTCTAGCTATCTAAAACCTTTTATTTTATTTATTTATTTTTTTAAATCAGTGTAGACTGTGGGCCATGCACCTGGACCATCTGCTGGAAACAGAGTAATATTGACAGACTGTGGGAGGCACCCTGGTATTTATGGCAGAACCTGTCAAATCTTGCTCTGTCTCCATCTGCTGGTGTGGAGGCAAAACCCAGGAGTCTGGACTGATCTGGTACGTACAGGGAACTGCTACTACCAACTGGAACATACAAACTACTCTGTCTATTTTCTATATACCTACATAAAGTAGGACAACAGGACTAGCCCTGAGCTGCACAAGCCAAGGGCCTTGCTATACCCGGACATCCCAACATTTCCCAATGACTACCTGTAACATATCAGGCTAGATTATTAGCTTCTAACACAGCTTTGCCTTGGATCCAATGAGGTGAATATTTTGTTAGGTGACATGGGGTGCTATTGTAGTCATCACTAAATTTACTCTGACCTTTACATTTCTGAGTTGACTTTCAACTACAAGTGAAGGCATGCAACATCCTATTTCCAATTCAACCTTCAGAGAGTCATACCAACATCCTTGTCTAACCTTCCTGAGCAGCTAACATAACCAACATGACAGCCCAAGAGCCAAGGCCCTCACTATATGTACATAAGAGATGACTCTTTGCTTAGCTAGGTATAGCAGGGCCCAGCTGTGTTTGGTGGTGTGCAACTCCAATCAGATTTGCTAGCTTGCAATCACCTGTGAGGAGTTTGGGATTGCCCCTATCTTTGACATGTGCTTTCCAAAATGCTTTGTGAAGGGCTGCTAGATGAGCAGTCAAATATCACCTGTGACTTTGCAGGCCCATCTGACACTATATATCCAACATACATGTGGATATCTTAAAATGCATATGGATGTCAGCAAAGAAATCAGGCTGTAACATGTGGAGTCTGTGAATGATGATTGTAAACATCAATTTGTAACTTCATCTTGTGCCTTTAAGCAGCTGAGCACTTGATTTCATGTCCCGGCCCTGCTGGAGTTCTATCATATCTGGGTCACTATCTCACCAACATATGAGGGCAAGGAGAGAGTCCAAGGCATAGCCGAGGCAAGCAAGAAGGCTATGGCTAGCTCTGTACATTGTTTTGCCAATTCTATACAAAGGCTATGGTGAAATTTAAATCTTTTAGACTGGCAATCATTAGGAAAAGGTTAGGCCAGCCAAATCTCATTGGTGTTAGATTTTAGTGTGTACATTGTCTACTACAGTCTCTTGCACTTATTGCTCCATTAATGAACTAGGTGGCCTACCTAGGCCTAAATTGTTTCTGTGTCACATTGACCCAGACAGTGAGTAAAAGAAAGGTAGAGATGAGACCAGTGCAAAACATTCTGCTGGGCCCTCATCCATGGAAGGGGAAGGAGTAGATGAGGACTAACAGGCAAAGTAGCATTGTATGATGCTTTGCTGAAGTTGGCTGCCAGTCCATGTGGTCTCCCCGGCTTCTGTGGTGGTGGTGGTGGGGGTGGGGGAATCACATGGGGGATCCTGGTGTAGATTGGGAAAGATGTCTGGATACCATATTGTTGAGCCAGTTATGGAATACACAGCAGAGCAGCATTATCTTAGTGACTCTGGATGGGGCATACATTAAAGCTCCCCCCATTTTGCCCAAACAGCAAAATCTACTTTTGAGAACTCCAAAGGTGCATTCTATGACACAGCAGGTAATACATAAGGCCTTGCTGTACTTCATCTCCACTGACATTCTGGGAATATCAAGTAGTGTGAGAAGCCACGTTCTGTATCCATATCCTGAATCTCCTGCAATAAACAGAGAACGGCTGCATCATTCATACCACCCTAACTTTGTAATCTCTCTGCCAACACATGGCATACTATCAGACAATAAAAGCTAGGATCTAGCTTGACATAAGCCTTAAAAGACTATTGGCAAGCCCTAAGCCCCTGCCATCTTTTAATATAACACAATCTGAACGCTCCAGTGCTTGTTTATGTTGCGTCAGATCTTCCTGAATGGGAAAGAGCTTCTGAGGTTCATAAACACACTCACAATGAAGCTCTCAGTAGCCATTTCTAGCACTCCTCTAACACTGAAACCATACATCACAACTGCCACAAATGTCATAGCAGAAAGACAGAAAACTAATGATATGATTGTCCATGTCTCTGGCTGTTCTGCAGTATGTGCTTCAGAGATATACATTTGTCCCACATGACAGAGTGACTCTGATAGGGCCAAAACAACAACAACAACAACAAAAAATTAACTATTGAAGACCTGAGCCAGAGCCTTATATAGGGAATAGGCTGAGGCCCAAAGCAGGGGCCTATGCCTGAGTTTGAAAACCGGTACCTCGGTGTAGCCTTAGGCCCAAGGCCAGGGCCTCACCTAGACATAGGCCATTGCCTGACATAAGGGCCGCGGTCTACACTTGAGCATGACACTAGGGTGGAGGTCTCGGCCTAGGCTCAGGCCTGATGCTGGCACCTTGGTTGAGACTTCAGCAAAGAGCCTGGGAGCCCTCAGCAATCCAGTATCATCTAGAAGGCTTCCAGGTTTTGCACCCACACTGACGTACGCAGCCTGTTCCTGTTGAAGAAGTCAGCCTGGTGATTGCCCTTCTCTGCTATTTGTGCTGCCAAGAGCAAGAGCAAATTTACCTCTGCCACTCAACACAGCCGGGCTACCTCCTGTGCCACAATGCAGCTGCAGTTATCCCCTTGTTTGTTTACATATGCCACTTCTGACATCTGCTCTCTATTTGAGTAAATGGAGAAAGTGCTGAAGTGCTTGGATTCAGATGGCAACCGAGGACCCCAATGTCCATGGTCTGGGATACTGTTATTTGGACATAAGGTAAAAAGCACAGGACAGACTCTATGGCAAAGTCCTAAAAGAAACGAAGAAAGCATGCATGGGGGTAACTTGCTGAGAGGCAGTTACTATTCTTAATCAATAAGTCTTGATACTATTGATGCAACTTCAACATTGTTCTCTACTTCAATGGCAAGGGAAAAAGAGGAATTGGATTTAAACAAAAAACTAGGCTCGGACTTTTATGGTTTGTGGAACTGATAAACATGGGGGTTACCAGCACAGAGCAACCATTATTACCCTTAACAAAAGGAATGGAATTCCTACCCTTAACCAATAAGCTTTGATGCTTTTGATGGAACTGCAACATCACTTTCTGCTTCGAAGGAGGGGTGGGGGGATGAAAGGAAAGAGAAATTTGGATTCAGAGACAATAAACATGAGCCATGACCTTTTTACAATCTGGGGCACTGATGCTCAGACATTAAGGAAAAAACACTTGCCAAGTCCATAAGCAAAGCACATCAAACAAAAATGACTGATACATGGGGATTAGCTGCACAGCATGGCAGATACTACTATGGGAAGCTTGCTGGGCAGACTGGATGGACCACTGGTCCTTTTCTGCTGTCATTTCTATGTTTCTATGTTTCCATGGAGGCTCTGGTCTCTAGACTTTTTATTATACTCTGACTCTCTTGAACCACCTGATCACAGAAGTGGGCCCCCCAAACATCTAGGTTGGCATCCGTTGTGACCACCATACAATCGGGGAGCTCTAATGTTACCCCTTTCAATAAGTTGGAAGGTTGGGTCCCCTAGTCCATTCTTATCTCTGAGGGTACCTGCTGTAAGCACTGGTAATCCTGACTGGAAGAGAACCATCATGAAAATAGAGACTGCCATTATAGTCCATTGTTTATTTTTAATAGTCTGTAAGGCAGCTAATAAGCAGAAGTTAGAGTGTTTGTGTTACAGTTTTGGCTGCAGTGCAACCGCCTCACCACCAGGGGTCCCTCTAGTGCTGGCTCTCCTGACAGGCCCAGGCCATCTCCCCTGTCCACTCTATGTTCTGGGTTGGCCCTTATAACCCTGCCTGACAGTTCCCTCGGTGCTTCGGCATCGAGCTCACCTGGGCTCCCTGCTCTAGCCTTGCGCGGCCTTCGGGTCTTTCCTTGCCCTGCGCGGCCTTCGGGCCTTTCCTTGCCTTGTGCGGCCTTCGGGCCTTCTTCCTCGCTTTTCTTACCTGGCCTATGGGCCTTCTGACCTGCCTGCTCTGCTTACGGTGTGTGGCCTACGGGCCTTCTGTGTATGTGTGGCCTACGGGCCTTCTGACCTGCCTGCTCTGCTTACGGTGTGTGGCCCACGGGCCTTCTGTGTGTGTGTGTGTGTGTGGCCTACGGGCCTTCTGACCTGCCTTGCCCTGACTACGGTGTGTGGCCTACGGGCCTTCCGTGTATATGTGTGGCCTACGGGCCTTCTGACCTGCCTGCTCTGCTTTCGGTGTGTGGCCTACGGGCCTTCTGTGTGTGTGTGTGTGGCCTACGGGCCTTCTGACCTGCATTGCCCTGCTTACGGTGTGTGGCCTACGGGCCTTCTGTGTGTGTGTGGCCTACGGGCCTTCTCTGCCTTGCCTTGCTTACTGTGTGTGGCCTACGGGCCTTCTGTGTGTGTGTGGCCTAAGGGCCTTCTGACCTGCCTTGCCCTGACCCAGCCTGAACCCAGACACTGCTACTTGCCGCCTGCCCTGACCCAGCCTAGACCCAGACACTGCTACTTGCCGCCTGCCCTGACCCAGCCTGAACCCAGACACTGCTACTTGCCGCCTGCCCTGACCCAGCCTGAACCCAGACACTGCTACTTGCCGCCTGCCCTGACCCAGCCTGAACCGAGACACTGCTACTTGCTGCCTGCCCTGACCCAGCCTGGAACCAGACACTGTTTCTAGCCATTCCTGTCTCTCTCCACCTGGAGCCACCCTGCTGGGTGGTGTTCACGACTCCTGACCGGAGCCCAAGCGTAACAGTTTGTATATTTAAAAAAAAAAGTAGCCAGAAGCTAGAAATAAGTTAGGAACAGTGTATACCTAAGTACAAAAGTTGAAAAGTTCAGTTCAGTTACTCACCTTGGAAAGGTGTTAAGGTAGTGTGATTTGGTTTGTTTAGGTACCAACATTTATTAATCAAGAGAGCAGTGAGTCACTCTGGCTAACTAACTGAAGTTAGACTGTATTTCCCCACCCACCCCTAGCTCATCCTTTAATTTATAGGCAGGTGCCACTTTCACAAAAAAAAAAAAAAAAGAAACTTTTTGAGAGTTCATTCACCTGTAGGCCACTACCAGACATATAGTGAATTCACTAATACATTTAAAGGACGTTAATTAGACACATTCCTTCTCCCATAGCAACCTAAAACTTAAGTAGGAACTGAACAAATTTGAGATGAAGGCAGCAGTCCAGCAGCAAGAGGGGGGCTTCCCAGTTTTTTGCATCAAGTGTCACATGTTTACCCGCCGGTGAGAAATTGTACATGTGCATGCGATGCAAAAGTCTCCTGGCACTCAGAGAATAAGTCCGATCTCTGGAGGCTAGAGTGGCAGATTGGGAGGAGCTGAGTCAGACAGAGAGGTATATAGATGAGACCTTCAGGGACATAGTAGCCAAGTCCCAACTTCAGACTGGCAGCCCTGGTGCTGCCTTGGAGGAAGAATGTCTCATGATTGGAGAGCATCAACCTGGTGCAGCAGGAAAGGATCCTATAGCAAGGAACTGCTCTGCAGGTGGTGCATTGTCCTTTCACACCAAGGATGTCTCCCCAAGGCCAACTGGCCAGGAGGGAAGGGTTAGGTCGGCCGTCATAGCTGGTGATTTGATTATTAGGAATGTAGACAGCTGGGTGGCTGGTGGGCATGAGGATCAACATGCCTATCTGGTGTGAAGGTGGCGGACCTCACGCATCATCTACATAGGATTTTAGACAGTGCTGGGAAGGAGCCGGCTGTCGTGGTACATGTGGGCAGCAACGACATAGGAAAATGTGGGAGGGAGGTTCTGGAAGTCAAATTTAGGCTCTTAGGTAGAAAGCTTATATCCAGAACCTCCAGGGTAGCATTCTCTGAAATGCTCCCTGTTCCACAAGCAGGTCCCCAGGGGCAGGCAGAGCTCCACAGTCTCAGTGGATGAGACAATGGTGCAAGGAAGAGGGATTCAGTTTTGTAAGGAACTGGGGAACCTTTTGGGGAAGGGGGAGTCTCTTCCGAAGGGATGGGCTCCACCATAACCAGGGTGGAACCAGACTGCTGGCGCTAATCTTTAAAAAGGAGATAGAGCAGCTTTTAAACTAGAACAAAGGGGAAAGCCGACAGTCGCTCAGCAGTGCATGGTTCGGAGGGAGTCATTTGGACCGTTAGATGATCAAGGGGTTAAAGGGGCAATTAGAGAAGATTACGCCATCGTGGAAAGATTACATGATTTCTTTGTTTCGGTGTGTACTGAAGATGATATTGGGGAGGTACCCATACCGGAGAAATTTTTCATGGGTAATGATTCAGATGGACTAAACCAAATCGCGGTGAACTTAGAAGATGTGGTAGGCTTGATTGAAAAACTGAAGAGTAGTAAATCTCCTAGACCAGATGGTATACACCCCAGTGTTCTGAAGGAACTAAAAAATGAAATTTCAGATCTATTAGTAAAACTTTGTAACCTAACATTAAAATCATCCATTGTACCTGAAGACAGGAGGGTGGCTAATAGGGATGTGCAGAGCAAAAGTTTATGTTCATAAGTCCATAAGTCGAAAGGGGGGGTCAATTTCGGTCAATATGGACATATGGAGAATTCCATAAGTTGAGTCTATGTCCATACGTGCAAATAAAAATTTAAACCCCTCACCCTCCTTAATCCCCCCCCCAAGACTTACCAAAACTCCCTGGTAGTCCAGCAGGGAGTCAGAACGCCATTTCTGAACTCCTTTGCGAGGAGCACGTGACGTCGGCGTCACGTCGGAGTGACGCGGCGTCACGTGATTCCCCGCGCGTTCGCTCCGGGACCCTCGTTGCACCCAAAAGGAACTTTTGGCCAGCTTGGGGGGGCCTCCTGACCCCCCAACATAGCTATGTTGAATAAGTTGGAAATCCGATCGTTTTCGCCTCATCACTTTTTTAAGTTAAAAAACAAAAATAAGTTGCATTTTACATTTAAGTTCAAAACGAATGCACACCCCTAGTGGCTAATATAACCCCAATATTTAAAAAGGGCTCCAGGGATGATCCAGGAAACCACACCAGTTAGCCTGACTTCAGTGCCAGGAAAAATAGTGGAAAGTGTTCTAAATATCAAAATCACAGAACATATAGAAAGACATGTCTTAATGGAACAATGTCAGCATGGCTTTACCCAAGGCAAGTCTTGCCTCACAAATCCGCTTCATTTTTTTTGAAGGAGTTAATAAACATGTAGATAAAGGTGAACTGGTAGATGTAGTGTATTTGGATTTTCAGAAGGCGTTTGACAAAGTTCCTCATGAGAGGCTTCTAGGAAAATAAAAAGTCATGGGAGTGCGGGTGATGTCTTTCATGGATTACAAACTGGCTAAAAGACAGGAAACAGAGAGTAGGATTAAATGGAAAATTTTCTCAGTGGAAGGGAATGGGCAGTGGAGTGCCTCAGGGTGTTGCATCCATCGGTTTCAGACGGCTGCAACCACTCTGCCTTACCTCTTTTCTTCCCTTTTCCTCCTCCTTGGGCAGGATGGCTGCCTCCGGTGCCAAGTGCCGAGGGCCCCGGCATCTCCAGCTTAGCATGGATGTTCCAGTCCGCCATGATCACTCCAGTGGCCTCCTAGGGTGCACGCGCACACATCTCCTATGCTGAAATACACGTCATGGCAGGAACCTCAGGGGAATCCCCACCGCATGAAGTCAATACCTCCGGGTATTTAAAGCCTCCACTCCGCTACCACCTTTGAGTTAGCAAGAACTTTGGTTTAAGCTACTCTGACCACTCTAAGCTGCATGCTTAAACGCTGTTCTACACTCCAAGGGCCTCGCTCCTTTAGAAGCTCAAGACACCTGCTCCTCAGGGGTCTCTCGCTTCCATCACCCTTCGGGCCTCTACTAACTGAGACAACTGCTCCTCGGGGGTGTCTCTCCTTATTCTTTTCAGGATCTCTGGGCTATCAGGAACTCGCTCCTCGAGGGCCTACCAGTCTATGTATCCTGTACCACGGACCTTTGGTCCCACCATCTCACTACCAGGAAGATGCCTACACTCCTGTGAGTACCTCTATGATCCAGTGCTCCAACTCCACCCACCTGGCTCGGCGTTGGGTCCCCACCTCTCTTGAACATCTGGGTGAGATTCTACATCTGAGACTGTTGAACGTATTGGCACCTCGCGGACCTCAGTGCCTTACCTTCCTGCTTCATACCATCTATCTTCAGCAGTATAATAAAGCCTTCCATTCATTCCGTGTCTGCTATCTGAGTTTAGCCTATCACTGTGGTTCCCCATGGGGCCCCTCCCCGTGGGTGGAATCATCTCCACAGTGACCAAGGGTCCACTATGCCACAAACACAACACAGGGATCTGTATTGGGACACGTACTTTTCAATATATTTATAAATGATCTGGAAAGAAATATGACGAGTGAGGTAATCAAATTTGCAGATGATACAAAATTGTTCAGAGTAGTTAAATCACAAGCAGATTGTGATAAATTGCAGGAAGACCTTGTGAGACTGGAAAATTGGGCATCGAAATGGCAGATGAAATTTAATGCAGGTAAGTGCAAGGTGATGCATATAGGTAAAAATAATCCATGCTATAGTTACAAAATGTTACGGGATCGGGCCGGACCCCGGTCACTCCTCCTACCTCGGGGCCGGCCCGGCCCGCACGACAGCCTCCTCGATCCCCGGGGCCCATCTCGCAGCCTGCCTCGGCTTCTCCACAGCGTGAGAGACGCCGCTGACTCCTGTCGCTGGCCCCGCCCCCCAGGCGTGCGCGCGCACTGGGGCTTGCCTCTTAAAGGGGCCAGCGCGGGAGAACCAGGAATCACCGGAGGATGACATCAGATGCCTCAGGGTATAAATACCCTGCACCTGGACCTCTCCAGTGCCTTGCAACGAGGTTCCTCAGGTTTCCTGATCTTCAGTTGCTGCGTTCTCCTGGTTGCTCTCTGTCTTGACCCGGCCTGACTCGTGACTCGTCTTCCACCTTCGTCCTTTGGTTTCGGTATTGACTTCTGACCTCTGGTTCCGACCCGGCTTCGTCTACGACTTCGTCTTTAGCTTCAGTCCCTGGCTTGGCTTCCTCCGACCTCTGGCTCTGACCTGGCTCCTCCCACGACTCCGACTTCAGGTTCTTCCCTGGCACGGCTACCTCTGACCTCTGGCTCTGACCCGGCTCCGTCCACGACATCGTCTTTGGGCTTCGCAGCTCCCCTGGCACTTGGTGTCCGCTGGCCCAGAAGATTCACCTAAGTCCCAGCGGCCGGGCCCCTACGGGCTCCTCCTGGGGGGGCTCCGGCTTCCAGGGCGAATCTCCAAAAGTCCCAGTGGCTGGACTCCTACAGGCTCCTCCTGGGGGAGTACCGGCTTCCAGGGCGAACTCGCTTCTGTCGTCAGGGCCCAACGTTGTCCGTCTTCTCTGCCTCTCCCGAGTCCTTGGCCGCATAGGACTCCACCTCGCCCAGTGCCGAAGCCTTCTCCGAGTTCTCCGAGCCGCCTCCCGGTTAGGACGCTTACGGTGGTCCTCCACCATCGCATCATCTGCTGTCCCAACTGACCCAAGGGTCCACAACCGTAACAGTTTGCAAGGCCATGGACCCGGCGGACCTTGCGGGCCTGAAGGCCATTCCAGGTATAGCCCAGAGGCTACAACAACAGCAAGCGTGCCTCTATACTCTGACGGCCACTGTACAAGCCTTAGCCGACTGCGTCAATGGAGCCACGGCCGCCAGCCCCAATACCCCCGGAGCTGGGGCCCTTCCTGCAGCTTCAGCCCCTATCCAGATGCCGGCACCTTCGCGGTTTTCAGGAGACGCGAAGCTCTGCCGAGGTTTCCTGAACCAGTGCTATATTCGGTTCGACCTTCTCCCGCTTCAGTTCCCAACCGACCAGGTCAAGACCAGTTTTATTATTTCCCTTCAGGATGGAAGACCTTTGGCCTGGGCCTCCAACCTTTTGGAGCGCCAGGACCCTCGTTTGAACAACCTGGTACACTTCGTTTCTGCATTTAGGCAGGTCTTTGACGAGGCCGCCCGCAAACCCACCGCTGCTTCCGAACTGCTCCAGCTACGGCAGGGCAATCGGACCCTAGCAGACCATGCCATGGACTTTCATACCCTCGTTGCTGAGTTAAACTGGGGAAGCGACAGCTTACCCAGTATTTTCCTGGAGAGTCTCTCCCCGAGTTTACAAGATGAGTTGGCAGCCCGAGATCTTTCCGATGATCTGAACGATCTCATTGATTTGGCAGTCCGGGTGGACCGCCGCATACAACGTCGCTTCCGAGAGAGGAGGGCGGCCCATAGACCTGCTGCTCCGGACCCGCTCCTTCACACCGTGGAAGTTCCCCTCCAGCCTCTTCTGGGCCCCAAGATGTTGAACCCATGCAGGTGGGTCGAGGACCCCTCTCCGAAGAGGAAAGAAGTAGACGCCGCTCGCTGGGTCTTTGCCTGTACTGCAGCGGAAAAGGCCACTTCCTTGCCTGTTGTAGCGAGCGCCCGGGAAACGCCCGGACCTAGGGACTGTGGGGGAGCTAACCCTAGGTCATGCCACTGCCGACTCCCCATGCTTTGTTCCTGTAATTCTGCTTCTCTTGGACGGAGAGTTCGAAACTCAAGCCTTGATCGACCCGGGGGCCAAGAAAAACTTCATCCTCCAGGAGCTTGTTCAGCAACTGCGGATTGGGGTACAACCCCAAAAACCTCCGCTTCGGATATCTTCCATCCAGGGGAGACTCCTTCCGGGTACCATTGCCACGCGTACCTCTCCGCTCGTCTTACGTACGGGTGCTTTGCACCAGAAGGAGATTTCCTTTCTCATTTTAGATAGATCCATGCACCCAATCATCCTGGGGCTGCCCTGGCTTCGGAAACATTCACCAGTCATCGCCTGGGACTCCCTCCAGTTGGCGTCCTGGGGTCCTGCTTGCTTCAGCACCTGCCTGACGGACATACCTCGTGCCCCGGTGGCGCTACTGACCTCTTCTCTGGCGTTACCTCCCCAGTACCGGGAGTTCCACGATGTTTTTTCCAAGGAGAGAGCTGAGATTCTTCCAGAGCATCGCCCATTTGATTGCGCAATCAACCTGCTGCCTGGTACCACTCCACCGCGAGGCCGGGTCTACCCATTATCCCTTCCGGAGACCCAAGCCATGTCCGCTTACATCCGGGAGAACCTGGAGCGAGGGTTCATTCGGCCATCTAAGTCCCCGGCAGAAGCAGGCTTCTTCTTTGTGGCAAAAAAGGATGGGTCACTCTGCCTCTGCATCGATTACTGTGGCCTGAACAACATTACTCGGCAAGATCGGTACCCTCTGCCTCTGATACCGGAGCTCCCAGACAGGTTACAGAGGGCCAAGATTTTTACTAAATTGGACCTGCGAGGGGCTTACAACCTGGTGCGGATTTGTCCCGGTGATGAATGGAAGACCGCTTTCAATACAAGGGACGGCCATTATGAATACCTGGTTATGCCCTTTGGCCTTTGTAATGCCCCAGCGGTCTTTCAAAACCTCATGAATGAGGTTCTCAGAGACATGCTACACTCTTCGGTCATAGTCTACCTTGATGATGTCCTTATTTACTCCAAGGACCTGGAAATGCACCACCAACATGTCCAACAAGTACTGCTAAGGCTCCGAGAGAACAAACTTTACGCTAAGTTGGAAAAGTGTGTTTTTGAGCGGGAATCGTTACCCTTCTTAGGGTATATTGTGTCATCCACCGGCTTTCTGATGGACCCCGAGAAGGTTGCTGCAATCAAAGACTGGCCACAACCTCAGGGGGTAAAAGCACTCCAACGATTCTTGGGGTTCGCCAACTTTTACCGGCAATTCATTCCCCACTATTCTCAGATGGTGGCTCCTCTAACGGCTCTCACCAAAAAGGGGGTCGATGCCAAGAATTGGCCGACGATGGTCATACGGGCCTTCCGTGACTTGAAAGAGGCGTTCCTCCAGGACACCTGCCTGCGCCATCCTGACCCCCAACGTCAGTTCATCGTAGAGATGGATGCCTCGGATACAGCTGTGGGGGCAGTTCTAAGCCAGTTGTCTGCCAGAGGCAAGCTTCTGCCCTGTTCTTTCTACTCTCGTAAGTTTTTACCGGCAGAGAGGAACTACGGCATCGGAGATAAGGAGCTACTGGCTATTAAGCTAGCTTTCGACCAGTGGCATCAGTGGCTGGAGGGAGCTCTGCACCCGGTTATCGTCTGTACTGATCACAAGAACCTCGAGTACTTGTGTCGGACTCAGCGCCTCAATCCTCGGCAGGCACGATGGGCACTCTTTTTCAGTCGTTTCGATTTTTCCCTTCGATACCGACCAGCGGCGAAGAACATACGAGCGGACGCGCTCTCGCGGATGTCAGAACCTGAAGATGCACCTAACCCGCCTCAATACATCTTGGATCCAGCCAAGGTCTTGCTAGCAGCTTCCGAAGTGGCCCCGGCGGGTAAGATGGTGGTTCCCACGCGTTCTCGCAAGAACGTTTTAGCCTGGACTCACGATTCTCTGACCGCCGGACATCCAGGGATCGCCAGCACTCTGGAACTCCTGACCGAGTTCTATTGGTGGCCCCGAGTTAAGGATGACGTACGCCAGTATGTCCAGTCGTGTCCTACCTGTGCTCAACCCAAGTCTCTCCCTGGACGCCCCTGGGGGCTTCTGCAACCACTGCCTACTCCCACGGAGCCCTGGACTCACCTCTCAACCGATTTTATTGTGGATCTGCCAGTTTCCGACGGGAAGACTGTGATCTGGGTCACGGTCGATCGCTTTTCTAAAATGGCCCATTTTGTGCCTCTCACCAAGCTACCCTCGGCGCCGGAGCTAGCCAACCTCTTCATACACCATGTATTCCTCTTACATGGCCTACCTTCGCACATTACCTCCGACCGTGGGCCGCAGTTTACGGCTAAGTATTGGAGATCCCTTTGCAGGAAATTTGGGGTGCGCCTAGACCTTACTACGGCCTTCTATCCACAGGCCAATGGCCAGGTCGAACGGACCAACCGGACACTGAAGGCCTTTCTTCGAGCATTTGTTGGGGATCTGCAAGATGACTGGGTCACCCTTTTACCCTTGGCTGAGTTCTCGTATAATCGACACAAGCACTCCGCTACCGACCAGTCTCCGTTTCAGCTCGTCTATGGGAAGAGCCCCAGGCTTCCATTGCCTTTGCCTCTGTCAGTCTCCTCTCCGGCAGTTCAGCTTACCGCCCAGTAGCTGCGCTCCCTATGGACGTCTACCCAGGAGAAGCTCCGACTTGCCTCTGCCAAAGCGAAAAAATATGCCTCCCAGGAAGTAAAGTTTGGTTAAGTACCAAGAACATTCGCCTACGGATCCCGTCTATGTGCTTGGCTCCCAAGTATATTGGCCCATTTACAGTCCTGGAGCGGGTAGGGGCTGTGTCCTACCATCTACGATTACCCTCCACTTTACGGATCCATAACGTATTCCACGTATCCCTGCTTAAACCGCTGGTGCTCTCCTCCTTTCATGACAAAACTCCGGTGCCAACTACCACCAAAGCTGAGGATGACGTCATCTGTACTGTAAGGGAGGTTCTGGATGTCTGGTTTCATCGCCGCCGGTGGGAGTACCTTCTCTCATGGGAAGGATATGGCCCTGAGGAAAACTCCTGGGAACCATCCTCCAATATTTTGGATAAGAACCTCCTCCACCAGTTCCACATCGACCACCTGGGGAAACCCAAGCCTCCAGGGAGGGGGCGTAGGGGAGGGGGTACTGTTACGGGACCGGGCCATGCCCCGGTCCCTCCTCCTACCTCAGGGCTGGCCCGGCCCGCACGACAGCCTCCTCGATCCCCGGGGCCAATCTCGCAGCCTGCCGCGGCTTCTCCGCGGCGTGAGAGACGCCGCCGACTCCTGTCGCTGGCCCCGCACCCCAGGCGCGCGCACGTGGGCTTGCCTCTTAAAGGGGCCAGCACGGGAGAACCAGGAATCACCGGAGGATGACATCAGACGCCTTAGGGTATAAGTACCCGGCACCTGGACCTCTCCAGTGCCTTGCAACGAGGTTCCTCAGGTTTCCTGGTCTTCAGTTGCTGCGTTTTCCTGGTTGCTCTCTGTCTTGACCCGGCCTGACTCCTGACTCGTCTTCCGCCTTCGTCCTTTGGTTTCGGTATTGACTTCTGACCTCTGGTTCTGACCCGGCTTCGTCTACGACTTCGTCTCCAGCTTCAGTCCTTGGAAGCCAAGCCAAGCCAAGCCAGTCGGAGGAAGCCAAGCCAAGTCCTTGGCTTGGCTTCCTCCGACCTCTGGCACTGACCCGGCTCCACCCATGACTCCGCTTTCAGGTTCTTCCCTGGCACGGCTACCTCTGACTTCTGGCTCCGACCCGGCTCCGTCCACGACTTCGTCTTTGGGCTTCGCAGCTCCCCTGGCACTTGGCGTCCGCTGGCCCAGAAGATTCACCTAAGTCCCAGCGGCCGGGCCCCTACGGGCTCCTCCTGGGGGGGCTTTGGCTTCCAGGGCAAATCTCCAAAAGTTCCAGCGGCTGGACTCCTACAGGCTCCTCCTGGGGGAGTACCGGCTTCCAGGGCGAACTCGCTTCTGTCGTCAGGGCCCAACGTCGTCCATCTTCTCTGCCTCTCCCGAGTCCTTGGTCGTATAGGACTCTACCTCGCCCAGTGCCGAAGCCTTCTCCGAGTCCTCCGAGCCGCCTCCCGGTTAGGACGCTTACGGTGGTCCTTCACCATCGCATCATCTGCTGTCCCAACTGACCGAAGGGTCCACAACCGTAACACACAATGATAGGTTCCATATTAGGAGCTACCACCCAAGAAAGAGATCTAGGCGACATAGTAGATAACACATTTAAATCATCAGTTCAGTATACTGTGGCAGACAAAAAAGCAAACAGAATGTTGGGAATTATTAGAAAGGGAATGGTGAATTAAACGGAAAATGTTATAATGCATCTGTATCGCTCCATGGTGAGACCACACCTTGAATACTGTGTACAATTCTGGTCGCCGCAACTCAAAAAAGATATAGTTGCGATGGAGAAGGTACAGAAAAGGGAGACCAAAATGATAAAGGGAATGGAATAGGTCCCCTATGAGGAAAGACTAAAGAGGTTAGGACTTTTCAGCTTGGAGAAGAGACGGCTGAGGGGGGATATGAAAGAAGTGTTTAAAATCATGAGAGGTCTAGAACGGGTAAATGTGAATTGGTTATTTACTCTTTCAGATAATAGAAAGACTAGGGGGCACTCCATGAAGTTAGCATGTGGCATTTTTAAAACTAATCAGAGAAAGCTCTTTTTCACTCAATGTACAATTAAACTCTGGAATTTGTTGCCAGAGGATATGTTTAGTGCAGTTAGTGTAGCTGTGCTTAAAAAAGGATTGGATAAGTTCTTAGAGGAGAAGTCCATTACTTGCTATTAATTAAGTTGACTTAGAAAATAGCCACTGCTATTACTAGCAACAGCAACATGGAATAGACTTAGTTTTTGGGTACTTGCCAGGTTCTTATGGCCTGGATTGGTCACTGTTGGAAACAGGATGCTGGGCTTGATGGACCCTTGGTCTGACCCAGCATGGCATGTTCTTATGTTCTTATTCTTGCCATTTCATCTGATTCCGGGAGCTGTTGGACCCAGTGGACCATAGTCTGGGTGTAAAGAAGGTGGACCCTTGAGCCAAAATGAGGTTGTTGCTACCACCAAGAGGAGGACCCTGGTGATCCTTGTTGTCGGGAGGCGGTTCTGGGAGAGAGAACTCAACAGGACCTTCACTTATACCAGCCTACATTCCCGGTGGGTTGAGCCTTTGGATATTGGGGCCGGCAGGATTTAGGTATGGGCTCTCTGACAGAAGGCAAAAGACAGGTTGTACGTACCAAGGGTCAAAGCAGGCAGCAGGCTGCATGAAATGGAGACCAGGCCAAGGTCTGGGCAGGCAGTGAACAAGCAGAAGCGTAGGATCAGGCAGAAGATCAGGGCAGGCAGCGTAACAGTAGAAACGAAGATCCAAGCTGAATATCAGGGCAGGTAGCGGACAAGCGGAAACCAGGAAACAAGCAGGGTCATAGCCAGAAGATCAATCCAAGGAAGCAGGGATGAGGAGGAGCTGGACAGAAGCAGGAGCTGGAACAGGACTAGGGCTGGAGCAGGAGCAGAGCAAGATCTGGAGCAGGAGGCAGAAGAACTACAGGAATGTGGGATCAGGATGTAGACAACATGCACTCACAAGGAACTGGACCTGTTGCCGAGGCGAAGAGGAAATGGCAAGGCAGAGTATTTATACGTGCCTTGCCTGAAGTCATCTTCCTAGGCTGAGGAGAACTTTCCCGCCATTGGCCCTTTAAATCTAGCCCAGGTGTGTGCACGCGCACCTAGGGAGCCCAGGGATCACTGTGGCTTCAGTAGAGCCTCAAGCAGCAATTGTGGCAAACCACGCTGGGACGTGGAGGCGGCAGAGGACACTGGAGTGGGCTTCCTGCCCGCAGAGGTGAGGGGACCCAACCCAACTCCCCAAGGCCCAGGGCACCTAACAGTTCCCCGCCCTTCTAGACCCCCTCCTAGAAGAGCTGGGTTTTCCTGGATGGGATGCATGGAAGTGCTGGAGTAAGTTCTTAATTAGTATATTGGTGGTCAGCTCCCAGGTATTTTCATCGGGGCTGAAGCCCTCCCAAGCAATCAGATATTCCCATCTTCTGTGACAGCATCTCACGTCTAAGATTTCCTTCTCTTGGTTTACTTGCTCCTTCTCTGCTGCCCGCTGCTGAGGTTCCCGGGATCTCTGCTGAGGCCAGGACAGTACCAGCAGTTTGAGGAGAGACACATGGAATGAGTTATGTTTCTTCAGGGATGATGGGAGTCTTAGATGGTAGGTGACTGGACCAAGATGCTCGGTGATGGTAAAAGGGCCAATGTATCGTGGGGCCAGTCACTTCGATGGTATCTGCAGGTGGATGTGGTGAGTGCTTAGCCACACGTGGTCCACGGGGTTGAAGAGAGGTGCCGGTCTCCTGTGTTTGTCAGCCATTCTCTTTGCCTTGTCTGCTGCTTCACGGAGGCTCCTCTGAGTGTGAGTCCAGAGGGCCAGCAGCTGCTGGGCGGAGAGCTGCACTGCCGGAGAAGGAACCGAAAGTGGGGTTGGGAGCGGTGGCATCGGTTGTCTCCCATAGACAATTAAGAATGGGGAGGAGCCAGTCATGGAGTGATTGTTGGAGTTGAAGGAGAACTCCTGCCTAGGTGAGAAGAGTGGACCAGCCATCCTGCCTGTCATTTATGAAGGAGTGGAGGAATATTTTCAGGGTGCGGTTAATGCACTCCTCTTGTCCCGGAACCCTGAGGATGGTAGGCAGTGGTGAAATCAAGGTGAATCCCAAGCTTCTTACAGAGCAAGTGCCAGTAATTCACTGTGAATTGAACTCCATGATCAGAGGCGATATGTTTTGGAAGTCCGTGGAGATGGAAGACATGCTGGACGAAGAGTCTGGTGAGCTCCGGAGCTGAGGAGAGTTTAGGAAGTGGGGTGAAATGGACCATCTTTGAAAACCTGTCAACCACTACACAGATGATGTGGTGGCCTTCCGAAGGGAGTAGATCAACTGTGAAGTCTGTTGACAGGTGCGTCCATGGCTCCTCAGGAAAGAGTAGATGCTGAAGTAGGACCTAGAGGCATCCCACCATGGGTTTATGTCTGGCGCAAGTTGCACAGGAGTCCACATAAGCCATGATATCTCGTGCCACATGTGGCCACCAGTAATAACACTGCAGGAACTCCAAGGTGTGGGCTCTTCAGGGTGTCCTGCAGTGAGAGAGTCTGGGGTCCAACTTAGGACTTTCTGCCTGAGGCGAAGAGGAACCACAGTTTTCCCCGATGGAACAATTTGAGTTGTTTATTTATTTATTTTATTTAAAAACATTTCTATGCCGTCATTAAGTTGGATAACCATCACAACGGTTTACATAAGGGCACAACAATGAAACATATGGGTGGTATAGATTACAAACTGGTTATGTGCCATCATAGTACGGTAACAATTCATAATTATAAACTAAGTGTGTATGTTAAGCTTGTTTGTTGGGAACATATTAGGTGGTTTGGTTTTACCATTACTGTGCATTGGTAGGTTAAAAATAACAGCTTCTGACTTCGTGCATCTTTATTCATCATCTGTTTTTCTCCTTCTCTTTATCTTTATAAAAAGCTTGTTTAAAAAGCCAGGTTTTCAGATTGGTTTTGAAAATTTTCAAATTTCTCTGCAGTCTTATTTCAATTGGCATGGTGTTCCATAGAACGGGACCAGCCAGTGACAGTGCTCTTTCCCTTACTTGCGTGAGATGTGCTGATTTGACAGAGGGGATGGTTAGAAGAGACATATTAGCAGATCTCAGGTGGCTAAAAGTACCTTTGCTGGGTCAATAATGTGGTCAGCATTCATGGGGGTATCCCCTGTGTTGAAGACCCTGGAGAATGCATCGGCAAGCATGTTCTTGATGGTTGGTCTGTAGCGAAGGACGAAGTCAAAGTGGCTAAAGAATAGAGCCCACCAGGCCTGGCGAGGGTTCAGCCGTTGGGCTCGGCTAAGGTACTTAGTTTAAATGGTCTGTGAAGACTGTGATGGTCTGTTGCACCCCTTCAAGCCATTGCCTCCACTCCTCAAATGCTATTTTGATGGCGAGAAGATCCTTTTCCCTGATACTGTAGTTTTTCTCAGCTGGGTGAAACTTGCGAGAGAAGTAGGAACATGGCAGTAGCATTCCCTTCATGGAGTGCTGGCTTAATACAGCTCCAATGGCTGAGTCAGAAGCATCAACCTCTACAATGAAGGGACATGAAGGGTCAGGATGATGAAGGCACGTGTCCTGCAAGAAGGTGTGCTTAAGTTCCTTGAAGGCTTCAGGTGGCCAGTTCTTGGGGTCCGCACTCTTCTTGGTTAACGCAGTGAGTGGGGCCATTATGTGAGAGTAGTTAGGGATGAACTGTTGGTAGAAATTGGAGAACCCCAGGAAGCATTGCAGTGGTCAGAGTCCCGAGGCATGGAGCCAGTTCTGGATGCTGATGTCCTTCTCAGGGTCCATGCGGAAACTGGTAGTGGAAACAATGAAGCCCAGGAACTAAGTAATTCCCATTCGAAGAGGCATTTCTCCAGTTTTGCAAATAGTTTGTGATCCCGGAGGTGTTGGAGGACCCTTCTGACCTCACAGCAATGGGACGGAAGGTCTTTGGTAAAGATCAGAGCATGGTCGAGGTAGACAATAACACTGGTGTAGAGCATGTCATGAAAAACCTCATTCAATAAGTATTGGAAGACCTCTGGTGCATTACAAAGGCCGAAAGGCATCACTAGATATTCATAATGGCCGTTCCTGGTATTAAAGGCAGTTTTCCCTTCATTCCCGAGTCTTATGCGGACGAGATTATAGGCCCCTCTGAGGTCTAGTTAGCCCCTTGCAAACGGTCCAATAGTTCCAGGATCAGAGGTAGCGGGACTTGGTCTTTTTTGGTGATAGCGTTCAAGCCTCTAAAGTCTATACAGGGGTGCAGGGAGCCATCCTTC
The DNA here is from genome assembly GCF_901001135.1 of Rhinatrema bivittatum. Taxonomy (NCBI): domain Eukaryota; kingdom Metazoa; phylum Chordata; class Amphibia; order Gymnophiona; family Rhinatrematidae; genus Rhinatrema; species Rhinatrema bivittatum. The sequence continues at coordinate 283,575,796 of NC_042618.1, read as the reverse complement.
TTTGCGATGAAAAAGAAGTCGGCTCCGGCCGGTGAGGTAGAGGGTCAGATGAAACCTCTTTCCTGGTTTCTCGGCTGTATTCTGTCATGGCTTTAGAATCAAGAGACGATAAGGAATAAAATTGCCCCCTTGGTGGAATCGTGCCCGGAAGGAGGTCAATTGCACAATCAAAGGGGCGGTGCTCCAGTAAAGTCTCCGCCTTTTCTTTGGAGAAGACGTTCCCAAAATCAGCATACTGCAGTGGCAGAGACAGTTAGGTGGTAGCCACAGATAGAGCCTGCCGGGACACTCTTCGGAGACAGGACGTGCAGCACTTAGGGCCCCAGGTGCCTATCTGTAAAGTTCCCCAATCGATGTGAGGGGAATGCTTCTGAAGCCATGGTAAGTCCAGAACCAGTAGGTGTATTGCTTTTTCAAGGATGGGGAAGGTGAGCTCCTCTTCGTGAAGGATCCCAATGCAAAGCTTCATTGGGGCCGTCAGATGGGTAATCCTGCTGGGCAGGGGATCTCCATGAATGGATGAGATGGTAAACGGAGGCTCCCTAGGCTGTGTAGACAGGCCTAGTTGATGGACGAGTTCGGTCATAATAAAGTTTCCGCCAGCACCAGAATCAATCAATGCCAAGGTGGGCATGGCAAATTGTCACTGGAACGGTACATTGGGGAGCAGGGTTGCTGCAGCCCAGGGTCATCTCCCCACTGAAACCTAGGCTCTGGCATTTCCCGGTCTCTCGGGGCACTGGGCCGGCACAGTACAAGCACAGCGCCAAGGTGCGCCGACACTGTCTCTGTTCGGGAGAGTCAGCTGCAGCCGATTTGCATAGGCTCCTCTCCCAGATGTGACTTGAATTCGGCAGAAGATGGAGGCGCATAGGCTGGGAGAAGGATGGGGCCAGGACCACCGGTCTGTGGGTAATTTGTAGCTCATGTAGGCATTGCTGCAGCTACCAGTCAATGCAGCCAGCGAGATTGATTAGGGCCTCCAGGCTCTCAGGCAGTTCTCAGGCGGCTAGCTCATCCTTGGGTTGGGTAGACAACCCTTCCAAGAAAATACTGCGCCACCCGAGTTCAGATAAAAAGGAATGAAATTCCACGGCATAGTCAGCCAATGGACATGAGCCTTGGCATAAAGGGAGGAGTTCAGAAGCCTCAGTGGACTGTTGTCCTGGATTGTTGAAGACTTGCTTGAATACTTGCACAAAGCGTGGAAGATCCTGGAGTAGGGAGTTGCCTCGGTCTCAGAGAGGGGAGGCCCAGCCCAGAGCTTTGCCATCTAGAAGTGACAGAATGAAGGTTGTCTTGATGCTGTCACTGGCAAACTGGGCAGGCTGGAGGGAGAAATGCATAAAACAGCGGTTTAAAAAGACCATGGCACTACTGGGAATCCTATGAGGGGGAGGTGCCAGAAGGTGAAGTGCTACCGCCAGCAGAATGGAAGCTGGAATGGGAGCTGGAGGAGTGCTGGCCATTGGAGCGGTGTCCAGTCGATTGGCCAGGTGTTCCACAGTCGCAGCGAGCACATCCAGGCATTGCTGTTGTTGCTGCAACCTCTGGGCCAGTCCAGGAATAGCCTGTAAGCCAGACAGGTCCACCGGGTTCATGGCCTCGGCAAACTGTAAGGAAGGTGGATCCTTGAGCCAAGACGAGGTTGTTGCCACCACCAAGGAGAGGATCCTGGTGGTCCTTGTCGTCTGGAGGTAGTTCCGGGAGAGAGAACCCAATAGGACTTTCACCTATATCAGCCCACATTCCCCGCGGGTTGAGCCTTTGGGTGCCGGGGCCATCAGAACTTAGGCGCGGGTCTCTCAGACAACAGGCAGAAACAGGTCGGACAAAGCAAAGGTCAAGGCAGGCAGCAGGCTGCACGAAGTGGAGACCAGGCCGAGGTCTGGGCAGGCAGCGAACAAGCAGAGGCATAGGACCGGGCAGAAGATCAGAGCAGGCAGCAGACAAGCAGAAACGAAGAACCAGGCTGAAGATCAGGGCGGGCAGTGGAAACCAGGAGACAAGCAAGATCGGAGCCAGAAGATCAATCCAAGGAAGCAGGGACGAGAAGGAGCTGGATGGAAGCAGGAGCTGGAACAGGACTAGGGCTGGAGCAGGATCAGGAGCAAGATCCAGAGCAGGAGGCAGAAGAACCACAGGAATGCAAGATCAGGATGCAGACAACACACACTCACCAAAAGCTGGATCTGTTGCGAGGAGGATGTGTCATTATTGGGATTCATATCATTCCAGAATGTCAGAAACCCTAGAAGAAGGGGAATGTTTCTTGGGGGAGCAAGAGTCAACAGTGCTGCAGCTGTTTCTTAAAGAGGAACTGATGTCCCTCATTACAAATGTATTGGCTGCCCTTAAGATACAGGATTCCCAAGGGAATCCTATGAATGGAAGGGGATATTACTACCCTTAACATAAGGCTTGGGGATAGCCTGCATGGATCGGCAGTTACTACCTTTAACAGAAAACATGGAAGTAACCTGCATGAAATGGCAGTTACTACCATAAGAAACTTGCTGGAACATTTAGTCTTTTTCTGCCATCATTACTATATTACTATCAGGCCAATACAGAACGGTGCGCTCGGCCGAGCGTACCATTTAGCTCCCGTTTGGCCGCGTGTTTTTGACGCACTATTATTACCCCTTATACTGTAAGAGGTTATAGCGCGTGGAAAACATGCGGCCAACCCCCTCGAAACTAATAGCGCTCATCACATGCAAATGCATGTTGACAAGTCTATTAGTCACCCGCAATACAGAAAGTAAAATGTGCGACCAAGCCGCACATTTTACTCTCAGAAATTAACGCCTGTCAAAGGCTATCAGACCTGCTGGCAGCTGCTGCCTCCTTATTAGCGTGGGCCCTAATTTAAATAAAGAATTACACACCCAGGAGAGGTGCCTGGGCGCACGTCGGGAGATAGCCTGCATGGACTTTATTGAATGTGCCTGTATGTTATTACAAAGGACCTGGAAGCCATCCAAAGCCTTCCCTTTACACCATGTGATGGTACTCTCAGCATGGGATGCTCCCCAAGGGGGTTAAAGGGCAGTAAACTGATGAGCAGGATCTATCATCTCCCAGCAAAGGAGCGGTTTTAAGTGGTGTACCGCAAGGATCGGTGTTGGGACCGGTCCTGTTCAATATCTTTGTGAGCGACATTGCGGACGGGATAGAAGGTAAGGTTTGTCTTTTTGCGGATGACACTAAGATCTGCAACAGAGTGGACACGCCGGAAGGAGTGGAGAGAATGAGACGAGATCTAAGGAAACTGGAAGAGTGGTCGAAGATATGGCAGCTGAGATTCAATGCCAAGAAGTGCAAAGTCATGCATATGGGGAGTGGAAATCCGAATGAACTGTATTCGATGGGCGGGGAAAGGCTGATGTGCACGGAGCAGGAGAGGGACCTTGGGGTGATGGTGTCTAATGATCTGAAATCGGCGAAACAATGCGACAAGGCAATAGCTAAAGCCAGAAGAATGCTGGGCTGCATAGAGAGAGGAATATCGAGTAAGAAAAGGGAAGTGATTATTCCCTTGTACAGGTCCTTGGTGAGGCCTCACCTGGAGTACTGTGTTCAGTTCTGGAGACCGTATCTTCAAAAAGACAAAGACAAGATGGAGGCGGTACAGAGAAGGGCGACCAGGAAGGTGGAGGATCTTCATCGGATGACATACGAGGAGAGATTGAAGAATCTAAATATGTACACCCTGGAGGAAAGGAGGAGCAGAGGTGATATGATACAGACTTTCAGATACTTGAAAGGTGTTAATGATCAAAAGACAACGACAAACCTTTTCCGTAGGAAAAAAATCAGCAGAACCAGGGGTCACGATTTGAAGCTCCAGGGAGGAAGATTCAGAACCAATGTCAGGAAGTATTTCTTCACGGAGAGGGTGGTGGATGCCTGGAATGCCCTTCCGGAGGATATGGTGAAGACCAGAACTGTGAAGGACTTCAAAGGGGCGTGGGATAAACACTGTGGATCCATAAAGTCAAGAGGCCGCCAATGAAGAGTGGGTGACTCGCCAGAATGAGGGCTACTGCCTGGAGTCAATACCCTTATTAAATAAACATACACATGCTTACTGTGACTCCAACATCGCTCTAAGCTTCAACAGCAAGAGGAAATGTGGAAAAAGGATTCACACTCACAAAGAGGGGAGTAGCTGGCTTGTTACGGCGGTTACTACCCCAAATCAAATAAGTCTGATACTTCACTTTCAATGCATATACAGCATAGTTCTCTGATTCAACGGCAGGGGAGAAGAAAAACTGATACTTCACACATCCAGCAGAGCTCTCTGCTTCAACGGCAGGGGAGAAGAAGAGGGTTCGCACTCACAAAGCGGGGAGTAGCTGGCTTGTTACGGCGGTTACTACCCCAAATCAAATGTGCCTGATACTTCAATTTCGATGCACATCCAGCATGGCTCTCTGCTTCAACAGCATGGGAGAAGACTGATACTTCACGCATATCCAGCATAGCTCCCTGCTTCAACGGCAGGGGAGAAGAAAAACAACCAATAAGGGCTGTATAACATAGGCTAGGTAAAACAAATAAGAATGGGTGTAGCTTGCTTATTGCGGCGGCTACTACCCCTAACTAATCAAGCTAGATATTTCACTTGGATGCAGCTCCATCACTGCTCTCTACATTAAAGCTGGGGGTGGAAGGGAAATAGAACCAAGAGCTAAGAGAAACAGATAAGTATGAGAAAAAATGTGTGAAGCTTGCTGGGCAGACTGGATGGGCCATTTGGTCTTCTTCTGCCGTCATTTCTATGTTTCTATGTTTCTATGTTTCTATAGAGAAGTGCTTTTGAGAATTTCCAAGATGGATGCTCTAGTCTCAGCGGTTGCTCACAAGACAACCATACCTGTTGAAGGGGGGACCTCCCTGAGGGAACCCCAGGACAGGAAAATTGAAGTATCTCTTAAACAGGCATTTTCTATCATTGCCTTGGTTTTGCAAGCCGTGATTTGTGGAGGCTATATGGCCTGGTATTAGCCACCCTGGCCCTCAGGGAGTTGGATCGGGTCCCTCACCTCTGCAGGCAGGAAGCCCATTCCAGCGTCCTCCGCCGCTGCCTCATCCCAGTTCGGTTCACTGCCATTGCAGCCTCGCAGCGCTCCCAGCACCGCCAACACCACAGTGATCCCTGGATCCCCTAGGCGCACACGCATGCCAGGGCCAACAGCAGGAAAGTTCCCCACGGCCTGGGATGATGACAGATCTGGTTTCTTCTATGAGCAGCTCCATGTGATGGTCTATACAAACTGAAGCTCACATCCCTGGCTAACAGATTTTTTATTTATTTATTATATACTGACATTTAAACTCAATTGAGATATCACACCAGTTTACATTCAGGTACTGTAGGTATTTCTCTAACCCCAGAGGGCTTATAATCTAAGTTTTTGTACCTAGGCAATGGAGGGTAAAGTGACTTGCCCAAGGTCACAAGGAATGACAGCAGGACTTGAACCCTGGTCTCCTGGTTCATAGTCCACTGCTCTAACCACTAGGCTATTCCTCCTCCAGTAACAGGGCACACCTGACCTGGGAGTCCCTGCACTGCAGACACCAAATGATTTTGAGTTACCAGTGACATTTCAACACCTCTAATGGGAAAATTTAAGAAGCCACTTGCTTAAAGTAAACCAATAGAAAGTGTGTAGTGCCTGGTAGGTGTATTGTTTGGACACACAACATTGGCAGGGCTCTCCAGCATGGAGAGAAAAAGCTGGACCCTGGCTCAATGGCTTGTCAACCTAACTGAACAAGCCACTTGTCTTGTCACCTATGCTGTCACATCTCCAAAGGCCCCCTGTGTCAGTGCCATTTGCTGGAAACACAAGCGTCAGAGGGACTAGAGAAAGAAGCATTGCTCTTACCTACAAGCCAACCATCACTGTTTTCTCCTTTCTGGGGACTGCTAAAAAAGGACAAATAGCTTGTCTGTATGTCTGCCTCTTTTTTTCCCTTTTGGTGAAAGTAAGAGGCCAAATGAAAAGGAATACAAATCTCAAAGGTGAATTTTCAAAAGTTGCATAGATACAAAATAGCATTTGCACAAATAATATAAGATATACGTGAGTATATGCCATTTTAAAAACCGCAACATACACATATGATTTAAGGTCTGTGAGTAAATTTACACATGTAAAAAAGAGGCAGGCTAGGGTCATTCTGGGGAGGGGCCAACATTTATGTGAGTAAGTTATTATTTTATACACAATTTATGAATGTAAATGTGGCATCTTACTTGCATATATTTACTCAAGGCTCATTATCAAGAATAAACATTTTAAAAGTGAAAAAAAATGACTGGGTAGGAGGTCTGGGTGAAATGGAGGTATTTCAGGCTGAAGAGCCAAGAGGGTCTTCACGAGCACCAGATGGACTGGGCGAACTGGTAGACTAGTTGGTAAAACTAGTCATTTCATTGCCACATGCATGTTAGAAAATTCCCTGATTTATACATTTAAAAGCTTATTTATGGGGGATACATGCATATAAGTAATGCAAGTAAAATCTTCTTGCATATCCATTTAAAATTTGAAGTACAAATGCACGGTTATGTCATTTGCACACTCTGATCCAGCTAAATTCTGACTTATCCAGCTAAGCAGCGCTTTTGCTGCCATTTAGATAGACAAATTTGAACTTATCTGAATAAATAGCACTTTTCTAAAACTTATCACACTATCTTACATACCCAGATATGTCTGAAAAGAACTACTTAGACAAGTAGTGCTTTTCAGATTTATCCAGCTAAATGCCACTACTTTTCCAGATAAATCCAAACTTGTATGGCTCGTTGTTTTTACATTCATGGGCATTTGTATGTGCACATGTACTCGTATTTTATAACCTGTACATGTCATATCCACGCAGGTTATAAAATATAGTAGTAAATTTTCATGTGCCCATTTACATATGAAAATTGGCCTATGCAAGCAGTTTTGAAAGTTATCCTCCAAAGGTTTTCAGTATTAGGGTCCTTAACTGGCCAGTACTCTAATGCAGGAAGACCTCAAAAGCAATGCTGCTAAAAGACATGCACTGCCCAGTTGTCCCTGTGGACCTAATTTTTGAGCCACGCCCTGCCCCATGCATAGCTGTGCCCCCAAACACTTGCTGCAAGCATCATTGAGCTGTGGCTAGCCCCATGCATCCATGTTGTTCTCCTGGTGCTATTTTTCCTCCCTACAGACCTCAGGGAGTCAAGCCCCAGATACTCATCCACCATGGGTTTCGACAAAACTATAGGTCTTTTTAATTATTTTTGTTTACTTAAGTGATCAGATATAGTGTAGAAGCTTTTAATGGGACACCAGAAAGAAGGAGGAAAGAGAGAGTGGGAGAGAGAATGGGGGTGGGTTGGGAGAAAAGGGGAGGAGCAGCCCATAGCTCCAATACCCAATTCTCTGGGATAGAGGAAAGGAAACTAGCAGCCAGGATGCACACTAGACCGTACAGGAAACTGTTAGGTAAACCAAGGGAGCTCAACTGGGTGACTGTCTCTTGACAAAGTAAAGAAAAATTTCCTTTTTTTTTTTTTTTACAGGAGCTGACTACCATGAGGGATACATCCTAGAAGGACAGACAGCCAAGGAATCAAAGGGCTCAACCAGGCCTCAGATGCATTGAGAATCTAGGCACTAACACTAGATTCTCAGTGCATGAGGTTCTCATTCTCAGAATGAGGTTATAAAAGAAGTGTGCCTTCTGTCCCCATCAGCTGTGAAGGAGAGGAAATCCCATTTGTACTGACTAGTCTAGCAGGAAGATAAGGAATATTCTTAGGGTATTTTATTGAAATCAAGAAAACTTTTCAAAACATTATAATTATAAGACACCTAAATTGCTGTGGCATTATAAGCTTATTAACAGTTGATGTGCCTATGGAAGTCTCTAATTTCAAAGTTAAGGAAGTGTTAAGGTAGTGTAGTAGAATTCACATTTATGCTTTATTTATTTTACCTATATATTTTTTTTTCATAAACTCATAATTACCCACTTTCTACATGGATAAAAGTATTTGCATATATTAACAACACACATACTTTTACCCACATATTTCTCTCCAGTGTGTGGGTAGGTCAGGGAAGGCAACTACATATGGAATTTTGGATACATTTTTATGACTTAAAAATTATCTACACAAAATGTATATGGAAATTAGAGGGGAGAATAATCAAAACTACCTAGGTAAAATCTACCTTCAGGGCTTGCCAGACCACGAAAAGTTTAATAATCTGTCCCTTAGTATTTATGATATACTTATATGTTTTTCTGCCAAGAATAGCATAGTATACTGTTGCGCATCCCAGCCACGTGGGTGCTGCGACCGGGCCTGCTCAACTCGCACTATCCTCAAACAGCTCCAGTCTCGCCGCTGCTGCTAGTTCCCGCCGTCCTCGTCGCTCACCACGGCACTCTCTGGCTTCCTCCACGCCGCAGGCCTCACAGTGGAACTCACGTTGGGGCTCTGCTCTTCGGACGCCTCGATCCCGCCACTAGGCACGCGCGCGGCCGACATACTAAAATTTAAAGGGCCAAGCGCGGGAAAACCGAGGTGGTCACAGAGTGATAACATCACTTGAGAGCCCTATATATAGTGAGGCCCTGTCCCCAGGACCTCGCCTTGGCAATCTCGCCATGGTGTTCTAAGTTTGCCTAACCCTGTGTTCACAGCATTTCCTTGTTCCAGCATTTCCTTGTTCTAGCGTCTCCTTGTTTCAGCGTCTCCATGTTCCAGCGCCCCCTTGTTCCTGAGTCTCCGTATGTTCCTGTATCCTTACTCAGACTGATCTCTGGTACTGACCTCTGCATGCCTGACCAGACGCTTGTCTGCTGCCTGGAACTGACCTCTGCCTGCCTGACCATTCTCTTGTCTGCCGCCTGGAACTGACCCTCGCTTGCCTTGACTACACTCAGACTGACCTTGGTATTGACCCCTGCTTTGGCTGAGCACTTCTGGACTGATACTCTGGCTTCACTTGGACACTCTCTTCTGGCCTACTGTGATTACCAGACCAACCTGCTTGGAATCCACCTGCAGCTTCCACCTGACTAGACCCGCAGGCACTGCCTGCCTCGCCCGGAGAACCTTCCTGAACTGTTACCTCACTGAGGCCTCTGGAGCTTCCAGTTTGGGTCTAGTCCATCCTCTGTGCATCAGCTGCACACTCTTGCTCGTGGTGGGCACACCCCTCCGCTACCTCTCTGGGAGACCATCTGAGGCACACCTAAGTCCAGGCGGGCCGGGTACCTAAGGGCTCAACCTGTGGAAACCCCAGACTGTTATTGGCGAAGCTCCAGCTAGCCTCTGTCTCCTGGTGTGCTCTGCCTCCTGGTGGCAGGCACTCTCTGAGTCCAACTAGAGGGCCGTACCAATCCTACACCAGGCCAAGGTTCCACCTCCAGTGCAACAAATACCCTACTAACAATGAAAAATAAAATAAAAAAATCAACTTTATATCATGCTTATACAATATGATGACATCCCTAAGGCAAAGTGTACATATTACTTTAGTAGTTAAGTGAATACTAAAGATTCTTTGCAATATTATGGATCTGACAAAAACCTGAAAGGGTTTTTATTCTTGCTGTAATATAAAAAGAATATAGTCAAAAATAGTTTTGATTAAATGACAAAATGATACTGTGCAAAAGACCATACCCAATGCTGAAATACTGCCTCATTTCTTGACGTCTGTTACGCATGATCGCTTTATATTCGCCAATGCGTAGCTTTTTGCCATCTACAAGGCATGTGCGTTTTGGCCGGGGCTTGTATTTGTAATCTGGGTACTTCTCTAGGTGTTGCTTGCTGAGTCTGGCTTGTTCTTCATAGTATGGCTGTTTTTCTAGGTTTGTCATAGCTTTCCAGCGAGACCCTGTAAAACAATGTAAATCAGATATGAACCCTGCACACTAATCAGTCAGTATTCCAGGACCTTGCTAAATAATGAAGTCCAACAATGATTTTTGACATGTAGACTCTGTGACCCAAATGAAACACAATGGATGAACAGTATTTGCCATTTTTCTACTTGAATAATTTTGGATATCAGGTATAAATAATACATTTCTTCTTTCACATTTGACATCCTATTTAATTTAAAGGGTCAGGCTTGGTATAAGGTTAAAGAAACTTGGTGTAACCCCTGCACCATCCTTTTGTTGGCTTTGGAAGTGCTGGGGACAACTTGTGACCCCTGCTTCTTGTTTCTTTAATGGCAGGGGAGAAAGTTACTGTCGAGGCCATTAGGTTGTTAGGAGGACATCTGATACTTCCAGTAAGAATAATACAATAATACAAGGCCACACAATCTAGTCTTCAAAAATATATCCTTTACTGAAATAAGTAAACTGAAATACATAAACCGACATGATGAGAACGAGTTCTTGAATGCCGGTATAAAAAAACCTTAAATAAATAAATAAGTGATGCAGGTGAATAAAATCAGTTGAGTGCAAAATGAAAAATAGTGCAATCCATATAGAAAAACAAAAGACAGTACACAGTGCAAAAGTTACAATCACTGCAAATCTTCACACATTAGGTTTTTTGTTTTCTTCTTCCACTCATTGGAGATGGGATGCTTCTTGGCTTCTCCTCTTTATGGTTCCTGCTTTCTGCTGTACAAATGTCTGTAGTCCAGTAGCATGAACTGGAACACTCTTCTGAACAGATGAGCTTTAGTTGATTCCCTCCAAGCAGCAACTCTGCAATAGATCTATTGTTCTTGCAGTCTTTAGTCTGACTTCAAACAGGAATCTACTCTGCAAACCTAGGTAAAATATAAGGACTAATTCCCCTTTTACTACTCTTCACCTTTCGTGATTCTCTTTGGATCCCAAAAAATCTCCCTTTTCTTGGAAGGCCTGAGGGTTCTGACCTTGAGTTTCAGCCACCTTCCCATGATGGAAAAATGGATGAAAAAACATGAGCCAAAGGACTCATGAGGGCGATACTGGTCCTGGTGCTTACAAATGCACACAATGATTCTGATGTTTTGGTGGGATCCAGTAATCACTGAATAGTGTGGTTCAGTGTTAGAATGCAGATGGTGATGATTCATTCTAAGGTGAGAATCCTAGACTTCTGGAAAACTAACTTTGTTAAAATGGGGAAGTACCTCAAGAAATGGTTAGCTGGAAGGGAAAATCTAGAGAAAGAAGAAAAGCAGTGGGCAAAACTAAAAGCAAATATTTTAAAGGTAAATAATATTTTTGTAGGAAAAGTGAATAAAGGTAAGAGGAAAAATAGGCCACTATGGTTTTCTAAAGAAGTAGCTGAAAAAGTAATGTTAAAAAGGTTAGTGCTCATAAATTACAAGAGATCACAAAAAAGAAAGACAGGCAACACTATCTGGAAAAGGTAGCAAAAGCTGGGAAAATAGGAGGGCAAAGTTACAAATAGAAGATAAAAAAGTGTCCCTCTGAGATGACATCATCAGCTCCAGATATTTAAGGTCTCAGTTTTTGCTAACAAGACGAGTTAGCAAGGGAATAGGGTTACTTAGCTTCCTCCAGGTTGCTGCGGATGGGATTCGCTCTCCACAACCCTAGCTATTCTGCCTCCTTGGACTTCACTAGAGGTACCCGCTCCTTGGGGGCCTCACTCTCTTTTTCTTTTCAGGTCGCAGTCCGGAACCAGTACTCGCTCCTTGAGGGCCCACATCCTGGACCAGCTCCTGAATACTAGAGATGTGAATCGTGTCCTCGATCGTCTTAACGATCGATTTCGGCTGGGAGGGGGAGGGAATCGTATTGTTGCCGTTTGGGGGGGTAAAATATCGTGATATATCGTTAAAATCGTTAAAACCCGCTAAAACCCACCCCCGACCCTTTAAATTAAATCCCCCACCCTCCCGAACCCCCCCCCCCAAATGACTTAAATTACCTGGTGGTCCAGCGGCGGTCCGGAACGGCAGCGGTCCGGAACGGGCTCCTGCTACTGAATCTTGTTGTCTTCGGCCGGCGCCATTTTCCAAAATGGCGCCGAAAAATGGCGGCGGCCATAGACCAACAGGATTTGATGGCAGGAGGTCCTTCCGGACCCCCGCTGGACTTTTGGCAAGTCTTGTGGGGGTCAGGAGGCCCCCCCCCCAAGCTGGCCAAAAGTTCCTGGAGGTCCAGCGGGGGTCAGGGAGCGATTTCCCTCCGCGAATCGTTTTCCGTACGGAAAATGGCGCCGGCAGGAGATCGACTGCAGGAGGTCGTTCAGCGAGGCGCCGGAACCCTCGCTGAACGACCTCCTGCAGTCGATCTCCTGCCGGCGCCATTTTCCGTACGGAAAACGATTCGCGGCGGGAAATCGCTCCCTGACCCCCGCTGGACCTCCAGGAACTTTTGGCCAGCTTGGGGGGGGGGCCTCCTGACCCCCACAAGACTTGCCAAAAGTCCAGCGGGGGTCCGGAAGGACCTCCTGCCGTCGAATCCTGTTGGTCTATGGCCGCCGCCATTTTTCGGCGCCATTTTGGAAAATGGCGCCGGCCGAAGACAACAAGATTCAGTAGCAGGAGCCCGTTCCGGACCGCTGCCGTTCCGGACCCCCAGGTAATTTAAGTCATTTGGGTGGGGGATTGAAGGAGGTAGGATTTGGCAAGGAAATGTTTAAGTTATTTGGGGGGGGTTCGGGAGGGTGGGGGATTTAATTTAAAGGGTCGGGGGTGGGTTTTAGCGGGTTTTAGTGTGCCGGCTCACGATTCTAACGATTTATAACGATAAATCGTTAGAATCTCTATTGTATTGTGTTCCATAACGGTTTAAGACGATATTAAAATTATCGGACGATAATTTTAATCGTCCTAAAACGATTCACATCCCTACTGAATACCACTTCTGCTAGGAAGTCATCGCTGCTTACAACATTAGTGAGTTTCCATCTATCTCTCAGAGCTTTCCCTGGGACCAGGTACTCGCTCCTCGAGGGCCTACTGCATTCCAACTCCTGGGCTGCTTCAAGAGACTATGGTGTGAGTGTTATCACCAAGGACTTGTTCCAGAACTCTGCATATCCTATCTACTCACTTTCTTAGTTTCTCTACAGCTCAGCCACCTTGGGATCGCTGTTCCAATACCTGAGGGACTACAGCCCAGCCAGGCACGTCCATCTCACTACTGCCACCTTTGGTGGTTCAATATACTGCTTACTAAGAAGTCTTTGTTGCTTATAACATCAGTGAGTTTCTATCTATCTCTCAGAGCTTTCCCTGGAATCAGGTACTCGTTCCTCGAGGGCCTAATGCATACCAACTCCTGGGCTGCCTCAAGAGACTATTGTGTGAGGGTTACCATCAAGGACTTGTTCCTGAACTCTGCATGTCTTGCCTACTCACTTTCTTAGTTTCTCTACAGCTCAGCTACCTTGGGATCGCTGTTCCAGTACCTGAGGGACTACAGCCCAGCTGGGCGCTTCCACGTCACTACGGCCACCTCTGGTGATTTATTATATTGTCTAATAAAAGAACTAGTGTGTGTCTGTCTCCTACACTAAGCTTGACCAGTGGTCCCTCTCAGGAGCTCCCCCGAGGGTGTGGTCACCTGCCACTTGTCCAAGGATCCCCCCATAACTATTCTAAATAATAACAAACTGCTATCTCCAGCAACTCCGTTAATAACTGATTGCTATCTCTCAGCTTTAACAACAGAGCTCTAATAACAGATTGTTAAATCCCAGCTTTAACAACAGAGCTTTAATAACACTATGTAAGCGACATAGCGGACAAGACAGAAGGTAAGGTTTGTCTGTTTGTGTATGACACTAAGATCTGCAACAGAGTGGACACGCCGGAAGGAGTGGAGAGAATGAGACGGGATTTAAGGAAGCTGGAAGAGTGGTCCAAGATATGGCAGCTGAGATTCAATGCCAAGAAGTGTAGAGTCATGTATATGGGGTGTGGAAATCCGAAAGAACTGTATTCGATGGGGGGTGAAGCGCTGATGTGCACGGAGCAGGAGAGAGACCTTGGGGATGATAGTGTCTAATGATCTGAAGTCGGCAAAACAATGTGACAAGGTGATAGCTAAAGCCAGAAGAATGCTGGGCTGCATAGAGAGAGGAATATCGAGTAAGAAAAGGGAAGTGATTATCCCCTTGTACAGGTCCTTGGTGAGGCCTCACCTGGAGTACTGTGCCTATTTCCAGACCCGGACCTCTCCAGTTCTGGAGACCGTATCTCAGAAGGGACAGAGACAGGATGGAGGCGGTCCAGAGAAGGGCGACCAAAAAGGTGTATTGTCTTCATCGAATGACCTATGAGGAGAGATTGAAGTATCTAAATATGTACACCCTGGAGGAAAGGAGGAGCAGAGGTGATATGGTACAGACTTTCAGATACGTGAAAGTTTTTAATGATCCAAAGATAACGACAAACCTTTTCCGTTGGAAAAAAATCAGCGAGAACCAGGGGTCATGATTTAGAACTCCAGGGAGGAAGACTCAGAAAGTATTTCTTCATGGAGAGGGTGGTGGGTGCCTGGAATGCCCTTCCGGAGGAAGTGGTGAAGACCAGAACTGTGAAGGACTTCAAAGGGGCGTGGGATAAACACTGTGGATCCATAAAGTCTAGAGGATGTGAATGAAGAGTGGGTGGCTCGCGGGAATGACGGCTACTACCTGGAGATAATACCCTTATTCAATAAACATACACACGGTTAATACAACTCCAGCATTGCTCTAAGCTTCAACAGCAAGAGGAAATGAGAAAAAAGGATTTGCATTCTCAAAAAAAGCGGGGAGTAGCTTGCTTGTTATGGCGGTTACTACCCCAAACCAAATAAGCCTGATACTTCACTTTCAATGCATATCTAGCATAGCTCTCTGCTTCAATGGCAGGGGAGAAAGACTGATACTTCACTTTTAATGCATATCCAGCATAGCTCTCTGCTTCAACGGCAGGGGAGAAAGACTGAAACTTTACTTTCAATGCATATCCAATATAGCTCTCTGCTTCAACAGCAGGTGACAAAGACTGATACTTCACTTTTAATGCATATCCAGCATAGCTCTCTGCTTCAACGGCAGGGGGGAATGAAGAAAAATGGATCTAAATACAGACAAAAACCAACAAGGACTGAATTGCATAGTCTGGGTAAACAAATAAGCATGTGTGTAGCTTGCTTATTGGGGTGGTTAATACCCCTAACTAATTAAGCTATTTCACTTAGATGCAGTTCCAATACTGCTCTTTACATTAATGGCGGGGGTGGAAGGGAAATAGAACCAAAAGGTTACTAAGTAACAGATAAAGTGCGAAAGCTTGCTGGGCAGATTGGATGGGCCGTTTGGTCTTCTTCTGCCGTCATTTGTATGTTTCTATGTTTCTATGTCCATCTCTCATAGAAAACCAGAATGCAGACCTTTCTTTGGAGTTGTAATATGATGATTGGAGGGACATATGTTGAACCACATTAAAACTTTCTAAATGTAATAAAGTTAGAGAACTTATGTTCCGTTTAGTACATTGAACCTATATGTATGTATCCCACGTTCTTTGCAAAATTCAATGTAGCCAGTCCATTATGTTGGAGAGGATGGTATGAGATTGCTGGGAGCAAGTGCAAGAACTTATTTGAGTGTTAACTAATTCTTCTTTGATACTATCAACCTCCCTATGTTTATTAAGTAGAAGGAAGTCTCAAGACTTTTCTAAATTAAAAAAAATATTAATGGAGGCAGAAAGGAGACGCTATTACCTGCAGCAGAGGGACCCGGGGGTAAACGCTGCTTGCTCCTATGGTAAAGATCTACCCCAGCTGATTGAACTGACTGCTTTGGTTTTACTGAGGCAGAAAAGAGATGCTATTACCTGCAGCAGAGGGACCCGGGGGTAAGCACTGCTTGCTCCTATGGTAATGATCTACTCCAGCTGATTGAACTGACTGCTTTGGTTTTACTGAGGCAGAAAAGAGAAACTATTACCTGCAGCAGAGGGATCCGGGGGTAAGTGCTGCTTGCTCCTACGGTAAAGATCTACCCCAGCTGATTGAACTGACTGCTTTGGTTTTACTGAGGCAGAAAAGAGACGTTATTACCTGCAGCAGAGGGACCCGGGGGTAAGCGCTGCCTGCTCCATACGGTAAAGATCTATCCCAGCTGATTCCTCAATTGAGGGGCGGGGCCTGAGCCCGGAAACGGACTACAAATCAAACTGACTGCTTTGGTTTCACTGAGGCAGAAAGGAGACGCTATTACCTGCAGCAGAGGGACCCGGGGGTAAGCGCTGCTTGCTCCTATGGTAAAGATCTACCCCAGCTGATTGAACTGACTGCTTTGGTTTTACTGAGGCAGAAAAGAGACGCTATTACCTGCAGCAGAGGGACCCGGGGGTAAGCGCTGCTTGCTCCTATGGTAAAGATCTACCCCAGCTGATTGAACTAACTGCTTTGGTTTTACTGAGGCAGAAAAGAGACGCTATTACCTGCAGCAGAGAGACCTGGGGGTAAGCGCTGCTTGCTCCTATGGTAATGATCTACTCCAGCTGATTGACCTGACTGCTTTGGTTTTACTGAGGCAGAAAAGAGACGCTATTACCTGCAGCAGAGAGACCTGGGGGTAAGCACTGCTTGCTCCTATGGTAATGATCTACTCCAGCTGATTGAACTGACTGCTTTGGTTTTACTGAGGCAGAAAAGAGACACTATTACCTGCAGCGGAGGGATCCGGGGGTAAGTGCTGCTTGCTCCTACGGTAAAGATCTACCCCAGTTGATTCCTCGATTGAGGGGCGGGGCCTGAGCCCGGAAACGGACTATAAATTCAAGCCATAAGTGGCGCGCAGCAGAGCCGGCGCGCTGCTAAAGCCGCGCGCGTTTAAGGGGCGCACGGCTAAGCCCTACGGGCTTAGCCGGGCTTCGCCGGGATTTGCCGTGTTTGCCTGAAATTGTTCGATTAAAGATTTACCTCAGGTAGGATTGTTAAATGTTTAATATGGTGTGTCTCCTTTAAAAAAGCCTCCAACAAGTGATTCTCTTTTTTGTTATATGCATTGTTCCATTCTGCTCAGTATAAGTCCTGGTTCAGTTATTTTTCCTTTCAGTATTTTGATATAAATATGCCACACACCAAACGGAAAGCCAAGTTAAGGCCTCCAGCTGGAGTGATTATGGCAGATTCCGGACAGAGAACTGTAACAGAATGGATAGACTCTAACTTAAATACCCCTGTAGGACAGACCGCTGGAGGAGAAGCATTAGAACGGAATGCCTCCTCCCAGGCCCTAGAAACATTTCTAAGTCCAGGGGCGCCGGATACGCCACCTCCCCCTGGAGGAGCTGAAGGCTTCACGTCAGTAAATCCAGGGGATCCGCAGATGGAGTCCCAGAGACCTAGTGAGCGGGTGAATGAGTCCGTGTATTCTGCTAAGGAGACAGATATATCTGTGCAATTAGGACAACTGAGTGTGTTAGAAAAATCTGTGCCGACCCCAAAAGAAACAAGTACCCCAAAGACTTTTTTTACCATCGGTAGAAAAACAGGATAGTATTGAAGTGTTAATAAAAACGGATTCTCAAATTAAAAAACCAGTAAATATAACGTTAGAAAGTTTGTGGAACTATTTAGTGAAATTAGATGACTCAATTAATAAATTAAACTGGTGCAGTTTTGAAAACATCTAATTCGGCAGTACAAAATACCCTCGAACTGGAGAAACAAAATAAAGAAATTAGCACACTGACTACACGTGTTTCTCAGATTGAAAAAGTTCAGAGCTATCAGGTTACAGCAGAAGGAAATATAAATAAGAGATTAGAAATTCTTGAAAACTCTATAAGATCCCTAAATTTAAGGGTAAATAACTTTCCAATTTTAAATAAAATAGACTTGGTGGAATTATTTAGGGAATATATGTTGCAGATATTAAAAATACCAGAGAAATGTTTACCAGTTACAGTGAAAGCTTTTTATTTGGGGATCATGAAGAAAGTGTTAAGAGAAGAACAACTTGTAGAGAGCGCTAAAGAAAAGGAAAAATTAGAATTAGAGGTAGTTCAAAATAGTTCTATAAACTTATCTGATTTACTGCAAAAGTCTCAACAAGACTTGGTTGTTAAAGAACGAGGAACATTATTAATCCAGTTTGCTTTTGCAACTGATAAGGAAAACGTTTTGAAATCCTTTTTTCGAAATTGATCAAGTACTTTCTATGGGGAAAGAGTATGGATCTTTCCAGATCTAGTTAAGACGACTCAATTACGCAGAAAGAAATTTCTATCTTATAGGAAAGAAGTAATAGATAAAGGTGGATATTTTATTTTAAAATATCCATGCAAGTGTACTGTTAAGTTAGAGGGAAATACCTACACATTCACAGAGCCAGTAGGTCTTAGGGATCTCCTAGCAGGAAAATGATCGGCTTATATGATTAGTAGAGTATTGACAATGCATTTTTCCTTGACTAATGTTTTTTTCTATATCCGTTCAAATATCTTGAGACTCACTTGAATTTCCTTAAGTATAATAATGACTGAATTGTATGCTAAATGTTAGGTTGAACATTTTTTTTCCTGTTTCTTATTAAGGACTCAGTCATTATGAGATTTCTTAAATGTTTTGTTTATTGTAAACATTTTGAAAAAGTAATAAATAAAGAATTAAAAAAAAATATATATTAATCACACATTTACTGCATGCTGCGTGTATTACCATTGCTTATAACTCGAAAACAACTCTAATGTTATCCATTATAAAGCAGTGGTGGTCACTGCTATTTCAGTGATGGAGAAAATATCTTTTGCTATTAAAGACAATTTGGAAAATTATTGAACGTACATGGGGAATATATTAGGGTTGGGAATGTATGTCCATTTAATTTTGGTTTGCCTTATTATTTTAATGATATGTTGATTGCTCACTGTATCCCTTGTCAATGTATTCCAAATTGTTATTCATTTCTTCTTTGTTCCTGTGTCAATTCTATGCTTACTGTGACATGCTATTGGGCTGCTGGTTGTATACTTTTGTGTCTATAAATAAAGAGATTAAAAAAAAAGAAAAGGAACACAAAGAAAATTGAAAGTGAGATAAATCTCACAAATTTTCAGGAAAAGTACATTTCAGTGATTCTAGCTAAACTTAACGTAGATAAAGCATTAGGTTCATATGGGATGCATCTTAGGATTTTAAGGGAACTTAGAGAAGTTCTGACACCTCTACTAGTTGATCTTTTCAGTTCTTCATTTATTTTCATTTATTAAAACTTTACAACCTGCCTGTAAAACATGTTACTCAAGCAGTAAAAAGAGTCAGGAGTAGTTCTGGAGGACTGAAGTCATACAGATGCGATTTTTCCTCACAAAAGTGGAAGTATGGAGGAGGATGGGAACTGCTGCTTGGTAAGTCTGACCTTTGTGATGAGTAAATCAATTGAATTGTTGCGAAAACAGTGGATAGTGCAGTTTCTGGAATCCAAAAGATTAAAAGATCTGAGGCAACATGGCTTTTCAAGAGGTAGGCCTGGGTAGGTCTGGGTAACCAGAAAATTGGATCAGAAGAGAGTGTTAGATGAAGTGTATTTGGATTTCAGTAAGGTCTTTGACCCGGTTCCGCAAGGGAAACTTATAAATAAACTGAGCATCCTTAGCATGGGTCCTAAAGTGACTAACTGGATTAGAAACTGGTGGAATGGGAGGTGAGAAAATGGTAAATGGAGCTCACGCTGAGGAAAAAGACATTACTAGTGGTGTGTTAGTTCTTTTCAATGTTTTTGTAAAGGACTATTTGTAAAGGTTTGTCTTTTCTGTGGATGATACCAAAATCTCCCAGAAGACAGATAGTAAGATGTGGAAAACATGAGGAGAGATCTAGCAAAGCTAAAGTTTAATGCTAAAAATGTACTCATGCATTTGGGCTGCAAAAAGCCATGGGAGCAGTACAGTAAATGGGCTAAAATTCTTCCACAAAGAGGAGAGGCCAAGAATGTGCTCTGTGGGTGATCGTATCAGTGGCTAAAAAGATGGATAAGGCAACAGCAAAAGCCAGAAAAATGCTTGGGTGAATAGAGAGACGAATGATCAACAGAAAAAGAAGGTTATATTGTTTCTGGTGAGACCTATTTTGGAATAATTTGTATAATTCTGGAGACCACAGCTTCAAAATGATATAAATATGATGGACTAAGTCCGAGATTGGCTACTTAAATAGTTAGAGATCTTTATTATGATGCATGTGGGAAAAGACTTGAAAATCTAAATTCTAGAGGAAAGTTGAGATAAGGGAGATGTGATATTGGCATTTAAATATTGGCATTTAAATATCTCAGATGTTACGGCTGGGCTCCGGTCAGGAGTCGTGAACACCACCCAGAAGGGTGGCTCCAGGTTGAGAGAGACAGGAATGGCAAAAACAGAGTCTGGGTCCAGGCTGGATCAGGGCAGGCGGCAGATAGCAGTGTCTGGGTCCAGGCTGGGTCAGGGCAGGCGGCAGATAGCAGTGTCTAGGTTCAGGCTGGGTCAGGGCAGGCGGCAGATAGCAGTGTCTAGGTTCAGGCTGGGTCAGGGCAGGCGGCAGGAAGCAGTGTCTAGGTTCAGGCTGGGTCAGGGCACAGTAAGCAGGGCAGGTAGGTCAGAAGGCCCGTAGGCCACACACACACACAGAAGGCCCGTAGGCCACACACCGTAGTCGGGGCAAGGCAGGTCAGAAGGCCTGTAGGCCACACACACACAGAAGGCCCGTAGGCCACACACCGTAGTCGGGGCAAGGCAGGTCAGAAGGCCCGTAGGCCACACACACACAGAAGGCCCGTAGGCCACACACCATAAGCAGAGTGAGGCATGTCAGAAGGCCCGTAGGCCACACATACACAGAAGGCCCGTAGGCCACACACCGTAAGCAGAGCAGGCAGGTCAGAAGGCCCGTAGGCCACACACCGTAAGCAGAGCAAGGCAGGTCAGAAGGCCCGTAGGCCACACATACACAGAAGGCCCGTAGGCCACACACCGTAAGCAGAGCAGGCAGGTCAGAAGGCCCGTAGGCCACACATACACAGAAGGCCCGTAGGCCACACACCGTAAGCAGAGCAAGGCAGGTCAGAAGGCCCGTAGGCCAGGTAAGAAAAGCGAGGAAGAAGGCCCGAAGGCCGCGCAAGGCAAGGCAAGGAAAGGCCCGAAGGCCGCGCAGGGCAAGGCAAGGAAAGGCCCGAAGGCCGCGCAAGGCTAGAGCAGGGAGCCCAGGTGAGCTCGATGCCGAAGCACCGAGGGAACTGTCAGGCAGGGTTATAAGGGCCAACCCAGAACAGAGTGGACAGGGGAGATGGCCTGGGCCTGTCAGGAGAGCCAGCACTAGAGGGACCCCTAGTGGTGAGGCGGTTGCACTGCAGCCAAAACTGTAACAGTACCCCCTCCTCAAGGCCTCCCCCTCCTCCTGGGTCCCATCTTAGCAGGGGATACTCAAAAATGAAATCAGACCCCTCCGAGGGCAGCAACAGCTGGAGCAATTCAACAGGCTCAGATGGCTGAGTCAGAAAGTCTGTTAGTGGTACCGGTTTGAGCCCCTCCGGGGGCGGCAGCAGGACCGGTTTAGCAGGCTCTTCTCGGGGTAGTGCAGCAGGCTCGGGCCCCTCTCGGGGTGAAACAGCAGGCTGGAACACCTCTCTGGGTGTTGTAGTAGGCACGGACCCCTCTCGGGGCGTTGTAACAGGCTCGGACCCCTCTCGGGGTGTTGAAGCAGGTTCGGACCCCTCTCGGGGGGATGAAGCAGGCTCGAACACCTCTCCGGGCGTTGTCGTAGGCTCGGACCCCTTTCAAGGCATTGTAACAGGCTCGGACCCCTCTCCGGTGTGTTGTAGCAGGCTCGGACCCCTCTCCGGGCGTTGTAGCAGGCTCGGACCCCTCTCCGGGCGTTGTAGCAGGCTCGGACCCCTCTCGGGGCGATGAATCAGGTTCGGACCCCTCTCGGGGCGTTGTAACAGGCTCTGACCCCTCTCGGGGCGTTGAAGCAGGTTCGGACCCCTTTCGGGGCAATGAAGCAGGCTCAAACCCCTCGCCGGGCGTTGCAGTAGGCTCGGACCCCTCTTGGGGCGTTGTAGCAGGCTCGGACCCCTCTCGGGGCGTTGAAGCAAGTTCGGACCCCTCTCGGGGTGATGAAGCAGGTTCGGACCCCTCTCGGGGCGTTGTAACAGGCTCTGTCCCCTCTCGGGGCGTTGAAGCAGGTTCGGACCCCTCTTGGGGCGTTGTAACAGGCTCTGACCCCTCTCGGGGCGTTGAAGCAGGTTCGGTCCCCTCTCGGGGCGATGAAGCAGGATCGGACCCCATTCGGGGCGATGAAGCAGGCTGGGACCCTCTCCGGGCGTTGTAGCAGGCTCGGGCCCCTCTCCCGGGCGTTGTAGCAGGTTCGGGCCCCTCTCGGGGTGATGAAGCAGGTTCGGACCCCTCTCGGGGCGATGAAGCAGGCTCGGACCCCTCTCGGGGCGATGAAGCAGGCTCGAACACCTCTCCGGGCGTTGTCGTAGGCTCGGACCCCTCTCAGGGCTTTGTAACAGGCTCGGACCCCTCTCGGGGCATTGTAGCAGGCTCGGACCCCTCTCTGGGCGTTGAAGCAAGTTCGGACCCCTCTCGGGGCGATGAAGCAGGTTCGGACCTCTCTCGGGGCGATGAAGTAGGCTTGGACCCTCTCGGGGGGATGAAGCAGGCTCGAACACCTCTCCGGGCGTTGTCGTAGGCTCGGACCCCTCTCGGGGCGTTGTAACAGGCTTGGACCCCTCTCCGGCGTTGTAGCAGGCTCGGACCCCTCTCGGGGCGTTGTAGCAGGCTCGGACCCCTCTCGGGGCGTTGACGCAAACTCAGATGGCAGAGCAGCAAGGTTAGAAGTAGTGTACATGGAAGGACACAGATTGTACTGCCAAGGGCTTGATACCTCGAGCCAAAGTCTGAAGCTCCTGATTTTGTTTCTGGGGGAGCATTTTAGAGAAGGCACAGGCAGTTCTAGGACGTCTAGGGAAGGTGCTCGTTACAGGCTGTTCAGCAGCTGTGGGAAGCAGAGCCCTGCTCGGTTAATGAGTTCATCTGTTTTGTGCTTGCTCTCCTAGAATGGAAGTCCTAGAAGTTCTCTTGGCCAGGTAAGTTTTTGGTTTTCTTGGAGTATAAGCTGCTTTTTGGTGAAAAGTTTTGTGACAAGTTATGCTACAATCTTCTGTTAGTAAACTGTCCAGGGTGAAAACATTCCTAGCTGAGCCAGAAGCAGGGCAGAGTGTGATAGCTCTGGCTGAATCTTTAGGAGGAGACGGTGGCCCGTTAGCTGTGCAGTGGGGGCAGGGTTTGCCTGGAGGCAAAAGACAAGGAAGACAGAGACACTTCCACCAGCCTGGTTTGGGAGAATTGCAATTAAGGCATTCTTGGTATACAGACACATTTCTTTTGTGACAGTTGCTGCAAATCCAGTGCTCCTGGTCCGAGAGCTGACAAGCTAAACAGTTCAGGTACGTAGGATAATTCAGAGCTTGACAAATGGTACAGATAATAAAGCGTGGAGACTCACCGTCTGAATACTGAGTCCTTTCTGTCTCTCCCAATGTGAATGGCTTCGGCATACTGTTACGGCTGGGCTCCGGTCAGGAGTCGTGAATACCACCCAGAAGGGTGGCTCCAGGTTGAGAGAGACAGGAATGGCAAAAAACAGAGTCTGGGTCCAGGCTGGGTCAGGGCAGGCAGCAGATAGCAGTGTCTGGGTCCAGGCTGGGTCAGGGCAGGGCGGCAGATAGCAGTGTCTAGTTCAGGCTGGGTCAGGGCAGGCGGCAGGAAGCAGTGTCTAGGTTCAGGCTGGGTCAGGGCACAGTAAGCAGGGCAGGCAGGTCAGAAGGCCCGTAGGCCACACACACACACAGAAGGCCCTTAGGCCACACACCGTAGTCGGGGCAAGGCAGGTCAGAAGGCCCGTAGGCCACACACACACAGAAGGCCCGTAGGCCACAAACCGTAGTCGGGGCAAGGCAGGTCAGAAGGCCCGTAGGCCACACACACACAGAAGGCCCGTAGGCCACACACTGTAAGCAGAGCGAGGCATGTCAGAAGGCCCGTAGGCCACACATACACAGAAGGCCCGTAGGCCACACACCGTAAGCAGAGCAGGCAGGTCAGAAGGCCCGTAGGCCACACACCGTAAGCAGAGCAAGGCCACACATACACAGAAGGCCCGTAGGCCACACCGTAAGCAGAGCAGGCAGGTCAGAAGGCCCGTAGGCCACACATACACAGAAGGCCTGTAGGCCACACACCGTAAGCAGAGCAAGGCAGGTCAGAAGGCCCGTAGCCAGGTAAGAAAAGCGAGGAAGAAGGCCCGAAGGCCGCGCAAGGCAAGGAAAGGCCCGAAGGCCGCGGGAAGGCTAGAGCAGGGAGCCCAGGTGAGCTCGATGCCGAAGCACCGAGGGAAACTGTCAGGCAGGTTATAGGGCCAACCCAGACATAGAGTGGACAGGGAGATGGCCTGGGCCTGTCAGGAGGGCCAGCACTAGAGGGACCCCTGTGGTGAGGCGGTTGCACTGCAGCCAAAACTGTAAACATCAGAGGTATCTCTATCAAAGGAAACAAGGGGTCATAGGCTGAAGGTGAAAGTGGGTAGTCTCAGGAGTAATCTAAGGAAGTATTTCTTTACAGAAAGAGTGGTGGATGCATGCAACAACCTCCCAGTAGAGGTGGTGGAGAGAAGGAAAGTATCTAAATTTGAGAAAGTATGGGACAAGCATGAGGTATCTGTACGCGTGCCGTCCGCAGTAGACCCAAGGCATGGCCTCCCCTCACCTTCTTACATGGATCTAGCTCCTGGTTCTTGCTCGCTGGTGACAGTGGCCCACCGGCTCTGACCTCGGGCTGCCCCCGGTGCCATTGCTCGTCGGGCTTCTCCGTGTGGTCTGTGGAGAGGACGCTGCCACCCGAGCCGCACTCTTCCCTAGGCATGCGTGCACAATTCACTAATCCTTTTGAAGGGCCCGTGGCAGGAACCTGGCCATGGGAACCTGGCCGCGGATGATGACGTCAGACTCTACAGTGTATTTAAGCTCAGCCCCCGCTCCATAGCATTGCTTTGCAACAGGTCTCCTCATACTCCGAGTACTCATTGCTGATAGAGAATCCTCTCTATTCCTTGTTCCTGACCTTCGTTGTTCCCGGTTCCTGTCTTCATCGTTCCTGCCTTGTCTATGTGTTGGACTGACTCCACGGATATCGACTTTGCTTTGTTGGATTACGCTTCAGCCCTATCTACAGACCTGGACCTCTGCTACGCCTGACTACTCTATTGCCTATTTCCAGACCC
Source organism: Rhinatrema bivittatum (assembly GCF_901001135.1). NCBI lineage: Eukaryota > Metazoa > Chordata > Amphibia > Gymnophiona > Rhinatrematidae > Rhinatrema > Rhinatrema bivittatum. The sequence goes on along the minus strand of NC_042618.1, from coordinate 283,550,524 downwards.
GGACCTCTGCTATGCCCGACTACTCTACTGCCTATCTCCAGACCCGGACCTCTGCTACGCCCGACTACTCTGCTGCCTATCTCTAGACCCGGTCCTCTGCTATGCCCAACTACTCTAATGCCTATCTCCAGACCCATACTTCTGCTACACCCGACTACTCTACTACCTATTCTCCAGACCTAGACCTCTGCTATGCCTTACTAATCCTGACTTCTCCGTGATCAGACCATTGCTTTGATTGACTATGCTATAGACCTTCTCCGCGTTCAGAATTTTACTTTGTTTGCCACAACCTCCACTTGCCACTGATCCTGATCCAAGCCTGTCATTGACGCCTCTCCTAGCCTATTCCCTGGATGTGGACTTATCAGGTGTCGGCCTATCTTTGCTCGAGCGCCTCCAGCTACTCTCCATTCCATTGGCGCCCGAGGTCCAGTACTGTACCCAGTCCAGGGTAAGACTACGCCACCTATCGACTGCTGTCTCTGGGCTGAACCAATTACTCTCGCAAACCTACCTCGAGGCCCACCTAAGTCCTGCCGGCCCCGGCACCCAAAGGCTCAACCCATGGGGAACAAGGGCTGGTATAGGTGAAGCTCCAGCGGCCTCTACCTTCAGCCCACTCCTCCTGCCTATGGTGGGGACCCATAGGTCCTCACCTACGGGTTGCGTCAACCCCACCTCGGCCCAAGGGTCCACCTCTGATGTAACAGTATCTCTAAGGGAATGGTAAGGAGCTGAGCAGTTGTGTGGATGGGCAGACTAGATAAGCCATATGATCTTTTTCTACTATCATGTATCTATGTTTCTATCTTTTGTTAAATACACTCCTTTATAAGACACCTCCTATTGGGGAATGTCAGGAAACACTATATATTCTAACTATCTCTGACCTCATGTCTTCAGCATCTGTGAAGACTGTAAATTATAGTAAGGGGACACTTTGGAGACATTCTTACAAAGATATTTATTCATTAATTATATATAATGCTTATAAACTGCTTATCTGATCTTTACAATAACAATCATTCAAAGCAATTTATAATAGCTTCAAAATACAAGAATATCCAACACAAAGCTCTGGAATTTGTTAACATAGCATGTGGTTAGTGCAGTTAGTGTGGCTGGGTTCAAAACAGGTTTGGATAAGTTCTTGGAAGAGAAGTCCATTAACTACCATTAATAAAGTTTACTTAGGGAATAAGAACATAAGAATAAGAATATGCTATACTGGGTCAGACCAAGGGTCCATCAAGCCCAGCATCCTGTTTCCAACAGTGGCCAATCCAGGCCATAAGAACCTGGCAAGTACCCCAAAACTAAGTCTATTCCATGTTACCGTTGCTAATGGCAGTGGCTATTCTCTAGGTGAACTTAATAGCAGGTAATGGACTTCTCCAAGAACTTATCCAATCCTTTTTAAACACAGCTATAATAACCACTGCTATAATTGCATCAGTAGCATGGGATCTTCTTGGTGTTGGGTAATTGGGCCAGGTTCTTGTGGCCTGGTTTGGCCTCTGTTGGTATTATGTTTTTGTATAGATGTGAACCCTGGGTCGAGATGAGAGATGTCTCTGCCCACAGGGAGGAGCCCTGTGGGCTTCACAGTTATAGGCGTGGTCTCAACGATGTAGAACAGAACTGTATGATAGACTTTATTATGAAGGAAGGAAAAGCAGAAACCGCAGAGCGGAACTGCAAATAAATACAGTTCTGAGCCGTGGGGTATACCCAGGGTGATACAACTGCTGTGAAGATCCGGTAGTGGCCCGCCAGAGCGGGGTATGCCAGGAATGTCCCTTCAGTGAGTAGAGATTACCTCAGAATTTTCAGATCCGGTAGTGGACTGCAGTGCAGAGTACGCCAAGGATGACTGTACTGAAGATGATGATGAACCAGTCTGAGGTGTAGGAACCTGGAAGTGGATCTATCTAGTATGGCAATACCTTGCAGCACAGGGTATTACTGGAACAACTTCTACTGAAGAGGGATGGTAGTGGCCCAAGGAATGGGGTACACCGCAGAGAAGCTTCAGTAAAGCTGGTATCATTGAAGTTGGTAGTAAGGTACTCACAGTGATAATTCCAGGAGAGTGACCCGAGAAGCGTGTCAGGTCGTAGTCCAAGGCAGGAAGGCCCTCCGAGGAGTGGATAGCCAGGAATGCCGAAGGGCCCCCGAGGAGCGGGCACCCAGAGCGTCCACACACCAAGAGCGAAGTCTGGAACAGGAAGTCCAAGAATGGAGTGGGTTCAGCAACGAGGAAACTCCTTGCTAACTTGTAGTAGGAGAGGGCCGGTCAGCTTAAGTACAGCAGCGAGTTGACGTCATCGGGAGGGGACAGCCCCAAGGTTCCCGCCATGATGTGTACAAAGGAGGCCCTTGTACGCACCTTAGGTGATTCCAGAGATAAGATGGCGGTCAGCAGCGCCCACGCCATCCCGGGGACGCCTGGGAGGTCGGCGTTGGTTGGTGGAGGCCACCACTCTTCCTAGGATTGACAGTGCAGGGAAAAAGGAGGTAAGCATGAGAGATCGCAGTCGTCTGCGACTGATTGGTGTAACAGTGCCCCCCCTTCTTAGGGATCCTCCCCGAGGCTTTTGGTTTCCTAGGATATGACATGTGAAACTGTCTGATCAACTCCTTTTCGAGGATGTTGCTTGCAGGCTCCCAACTATTCTCCTCGAGACCAAATCCTTCCCAGGATATGAGGTACTTCCAGCATCTTCCATGTTTCTGTACATCAAGTATCTCTTCCCCCTGATAAGTAATGTCCTCTTCTGCAGTGAGAGGTTCAGGTTCAGGTGTCTTCCTTGAGAATTCCGACAAGATGAGTAGTTTTAGAAGGGAGATGTGGAAGGCATTGTGGATTCTAAGAGAGGATGATAACTGCAGGCTGTATGTGACTGGACCCATTAGCCAAAATGAGCAGAAGGCAGTTTTAGGCGGATGAAGCAGGTACTGCAATCCTCCTTGAAACAGAAGTACCACAAGGATCTGCTCTCTCGGCCACACTCTTCAATATTTATCTACTCCCCCTATGTCAACTCCTATCAAGTCTAGGATTAACTTACTATATGTATGCTGACGACATACAACTCCTCATTCCAATTTCTACCACAATTGAAGATGCACTGATACTAGCAGCCTCTTACCTTGATTCGATTAGAAATATGCTAAACCACCTAAAATTATGTCTAAACATGAGCAAAACCGAATGCATTCTAATAGAAAGAAAAAACTCAGGATCAAAGACCACCCCATCCCTTCAAATAGATAACATCTCCATACAACTTAAAGAAAATGTAAAAGACCTTGGGATTTGGACTGACAGTGAACTAAACTACAAAAAGCACATCACCACAAAAACTAAAGAAGGATTCCATAAACTCCAAATACTTAAACATCTAAAACCGATGCTACACCACCAAGAATTCAGGACCGTCCTACAATCTCTGATTTTCACAAGCCTTGACTATTGCAACTCACTCCTGATAGGTCTGCCTAAAGTGGCCTTAAAACCACTTCAATTACTACAGAATGCTGCAGCTTGAGTCCTAACTGGCAAAAAGAAAACAGACCACATCACCCCCGTCCTCAATAGCCTACACTGGCTTCTGGTTGAAAAAAGAATCAAATTCAAAATCCTAACAATTTTACACAATGCAATACATAAAGCAGATAACACGGCCCTTGACAATATCATACATATACACAGATCACAACGTACGACCAGAGCAGCAAGTAAATTAAATCTAGTCATACCATCACTCCCATTAGCCAAGTTATCCACCACAAGAACAGAGCCATATCTATCGCTGGTCCAAACCTATGTAACTCACTACCAGAACACCTGAGCTCACAAAGCAACATCAATCTTTTAAAAAAGAGCTCAAACATGGATATTCAGTCAAACATTCAAGGATGGTATCAGTTAACATCACATAACATATCTAACATATCTAATGCATCTGATACTTAACCTTACCTTTTTAGGTTTACAATGTCACCCCTAAGACTATGACACCAAACGTTTCAAGCTAGACTGTTCGAAAAAACTTATTGATCTTTTCCCAGAGTTACCCTCCCCTTTTACCTGGTTGGTTCACTGACATACCCTGTTAAATGTTACTATTAATTGTAATAAGTATTTTTCTGACTCAGTTACTGTTAAATGCTTACTGTTAAATGTAATTGGTTGTTGTATATGTAAACTGGGGTGAAGGCATCTAGCTATACCTCGGTATAAAAAACCCTTTTAAATAAATAAATAAATAACTAAATAAATAAAATAAAATAAAATACTGAGCCATCCCTTGTCTCTGGGTTGTAACTGTGGAATTGCTCTGTGATGGGCATCATAGAACTTCTTGGCCTTTTGCCCAGCTTTCTGGAGACGTTCTTTAGTGTGTTCCCAAAGCTGATGCAGTTCTTGCGCTGAAGCCTGGGCTGCAGGAGATAAGAACATAAGAACATAAGAAAATGCCATACTGGGTCAGACCAAGGGTCCATCAAGCCCAGCATCGGGTTTCCAACAGTGGCCAATCCAGGCCATAAGAACCTGGCAAGTACCCAAAAACAGTCTATTCCATGTTACCGTTGCTAATGGCAGTGGCTATTCTCTAAGTGAACTTAATAGCAGGTAATGGACTTCTCCTCCAAGAACTTATCCAATCCTTTTTTAAACACCGCTATACTAACTGCACTAACCACATCCTCTGGCAACAAATTCCAGAGTTTAATTGTGCGTTGAGTAAAAAAGAACTTTCTCCGATTAGTTTTAAATGTGCCCCATGCTAACTTCATGGAGTGCCCCCCTGGTCTTTCTACTATCCGAAAGAGTAAATAACCAATTCACATCTACCCGTTCTAGACCTCTCATGATTTTAAACATCTCTATCATATCCCCCCTCAGTCATCTCTTCTCCAAGCTGAAAAGTCCTAACCTCTTTAGTTTTTCCTCATAGGGGAGCTGTTCCATTCCCCTTATCATTTTGGTAGCCCTTATCTGTACCTTCTCCATCGCAATTATATCTTTTTTAAGATGCGGCGACCAGAATTGTACACAGTATTCAATGTGCGGTCTCACCATGGAGCGATATAGAGGCATTATGACATTTTCCGTTTTATTCACTATTCCCTTTCTAATAATTCCCAACATTCTGTTTGCTTTTTTGACTGCCGCAGCACACTGAACCAACAATTTCAATGTGTTATCCACTATGACACCTAGATCTCTTTCTTGGGTTGTAGCACCTAATATGGAACCCAACATTGTGTAATTATAGCATGGGTTATTTTTCCCTATATGCATCACCTTGCACTTATCCACATTAAATTTCATCTGCCATTTGGATGCCCAATTTTCCAGTCTCACAAGGTCTTCCTGCAGAGGCATTGGTAGAGGAGGTAGAGGTTGACATCCATAGATGAGTTGAAAAGGCGACGATCCTGTTGAAGCTGACTGATGGGAATTCAGCGTGAATTCGGCCCAGGGGAGCAACTCGGACCAGTCGCTTTATCTGGAATTGACATAGCCCCAGAGAAACTGTTTTAGCGTACGATTCATCCTTTCTGTCTATCCACTGGCTTGTGGATGGTAAGCTGAAATAAGATCCAGAGATATGTCAAACGTTTTGCAGAGGGATCTCCAGAATTTCACTGTAAATTGAACCCCCTCAGAGAGGATATGCTTTGGCATGCCATGCAGACGGAAGACGTGACGGATGAATAACTTCGCTAATTCTGGAGCTGATGGTAACCCAGGTAATGCCACAAAATGAGCCATTTTAGAAAAACGGTCTACAGTGACCCAGATGGTGTTGTTGCCTTTGGACAAAGGATAAATTGACAATAAAGTCCCATGGCTATGTGTTGTCCACGGTTCGCTAGGAGCAGCAAAGGCTGGAGAAGACCCCAGGGATGACCGGGCCGGTGTTTTCTGTCTTGCCACAGGTAGGACATGACTCCATGTAGGCCCATACATCTTCTTTCATGGAGGGCCACCAGTAATGTCTTTGCAGGGTGCTCAGCATTCTGGATTGTCCAGGATGCAAGCAGCGAGTCATGGGCCCATCTGAGGATTTTCTTCCTGAGTTTCCGGGGGAACCACAGTCTCACCAGCTGGAACCATGTGAGTCGCTGATAGCAGTACCCTAGTAGGGTCAATAATATGGTGTGTAGTATCAGCGACATCCTCTGGTGAAAAGCAATGGGAGAGAGCGTCTGCACGGGTGTTCTTGTCCGCAGGGCGATACTTCAATAGAAAATAAATTGGTTAAAAAATAAGGACCAGCAGGCTTGTCGGTGGTTCAAGCATTGCACATGACATAAGTATTCGAGGTTTTTGTGGTCAATGTAAACCGTTATCTGAATGTTGTGCTCTCTTGAGCCATGGGCGCCATTCCTCAAATGCCAATTTGATTGCTTGTAGCTTCTTGTCTCCTATCCCGTAGTTTTGCTCGGCAGGGGAGAAACACAGAGAGAAAAAGGAACAAGGATGTAAAGTGCGGGTGTGGGTGTCACTATGTTGACTAAGGACAACACCAACTCCGACGTCAGAAGCATCCACCCCTTGATGATGAAAGGTCATCAGGGATCTGGGTGGCATAGACCTGGCTCTTGAAGAATGGCTTTTTGAGTTCCTGGAAGGCGATCATGGCTTCTGGAGGACCACTGAGAGGATTGGCTCCCTTTCGCATCTTGGCTGTAAGAAGCGTGGTCAAGTTAGAATAGTGACGAATGAATGATTGAGCCCTCCTTGCGCCCTGGGCATTGGCTCCCCTCGGGATACCACTGCTCGCGTCTGCCCCTAATACTTTGGAAACTTTATTAAAAAAAATAAAAATTGACGTCACAGGGATTGACCGGCCCACCGGGGGAAGCCCGATCCCCCCAATAGGTCAATCCGCCCCTGCCTCAGCCTCTCTCTCACCTCTGGGCCTCCTCTTCGCGGGTCGCCGCAGGATGGGCTCTGCAGTGGCCCTGAACTTCTCGGGCTGCGGCAGCCCTGCTAACGGGCCTCTTCCTCTTCCTCAGCCCTGCTACCAGGGCCTCTTCCTCTTCTTGGGCCGCTGCGACTTGGGATTCGCAGCAGCCCCGCGGCGGCTTCTCTTCTGCACGTTGCTGTGCTCTTCTTCCTTCCTGCCCACGTGGCTCCGGCAACGTTTACTTCCGGGGCCCGCACAGGCAGGAAGGAGGAAGAGCATCAGCGCGTTTGAACGCGATCTTTTTCTTCGGGAAGGAGGCTTAGAGGCTGCATTGAGCCTCCTTGCGCCCGGGGCCATTGGCTACCCTCGGGATACCACTGTTCGCGTCTGCCCCTAATACTTTGGAAACTTTATTAAAAAAAAAAATAATTGACGTCACAGGATTGACCGGCCCACCGGGGGAAGCCGATCCCCCGATAAGTCAATCCGCCCCTGTTTACAAGGGATAGCTTTACTTTCGGGGGAGGTCTTATATTTAGGAATTCGGCAAAATCTCTACTAGGTCTTATTTTTTGGGGGATGTCTTATTTTCAGGGAAACACGGTACACAGCTGTATAGCATGTTCCTGAAGATTTCATTCATCATGTTTTGAAATATGGCCAGGGCATTGCAAAGGCCGTATTTCAAAACATGATGAATATTTAGTCAAAATATTTAGTCAAAACATTTTGACTAAATATTCAAAATGGCCGTCGTGGGTATGCTGTCTTCCATTCATCGCCCTGGCGTATTTGTACCAAATTATATGCCCCTCTGAGGTCCAGCTTAGTGAATATTTTGGCTCCTTTGAACATATCAAAAAGTTCAGAGATCAATGGCAATGGATAGCGGTTCTTCATGGTGAAGGGATCCGTCCTTCTTACCCATAAAAAAGAATCTGGCTCCAGCAGGAGACTTAGAAGGCCAAATGAAACCCTTCGCTGAGTTCTCTTGGATATAGGCAGACATAGCCTTGGTCTCTGACAGAGAAAGTGGGTACACCCTTCTTCTGGGAGGCTCGAATTGGGCATCAAATTTATGGCGCAGTCAAAGGATCGGTGAGGTGGTAGAGTGTCTGCCACTTTCTTAGAGAATACATCTTGAAAAGAAGAGTACTGTTGATGTAGGCCCGGAAGGGATGTGGTAGTGGTCAGGCAAAGCATAGGAGTTACTGCCTCTGAGCATTTTCCTTGGCAAACCTTTCCCCATTGGGATAGTACTAGGGTACTCTGATCGAAATGGGGTGAGTGCATTTGTAACCATGGCAGTCCAAGTACCACTGGATGTATTACTGGATGTATTACCTTATCTAGTGTTATGAACTAGGAACAAAATGGTCTCCGAATGTAGAGACACTGTGCGGAGATGAATAGGTTGAGTAGAATAAGACACCTCACCAGGTAATGGCTCGCCATGTATAGATGACAATAGCAGTGGGGTAGGTGTCCGAACAGTGGGGATTCGTAGATGTTCTACGAGTTGTCTAAGTATGAAGTTCCCCACCGGCACCGGAGTCCACTAGAGCCAATGTGTGGAATTCGAGGGTATCCGAGTTAATGGAGACTGGAAGTGTCAGTGGAGGAGATGGAGAAGTTAGACCTAGGAGGAGTTCTCCGGGTAGATCATAGGTCTGGGAGTTTCCCGGACAGATAGGACAGGAGGGAACAGCGTGGCCAGGTTGTCCACAGTACATGCAGAGGCCTAATCTCTTTTCGGTGATGCCTCTCCTTAGCTGATAGGTGACTGCGGCCTAGTTGCATGGGTTCTTCCTCCTCGATTCTGTGTGCAGGAGTAGTCTGAGTAACAGGCACTGGATGAGAGCGTGGAACCCCTGGTGGCATCTTTTTAGAACCCATTACCTCTTGTGACCGCCTCACGCAGACGACAATCAATTCATCCTGCTAGGTCAGAGTATCAGGGAGTTCACATGCTGCTAATTCGTCTTTGATGCAAGAGTTAAGACCTTCCAGGAAAATAGCCCGCAGGCAACCCAGGTCCCAATGTAGCTCAGAGGATAAGGTTTTTAAACTCAATAACATAATCAGTCAAAGGTTTGGTACCTTGTTGAAGATTGCAGGAGTGCAGATCCAGCGACAGTCTTGTGAGCGGGGTCGTCGAAAACACAACTCAAGTGTTATGAATCAGAAGGTGGACCCCTGTTCCAAGGTAGAGTCAGCACTACCTAAAAGGGAATCAATCCCCTCAGGTCTCTACCGTCAAATGGCGAGACCGAATGCTGTAGATGTTGAAAGAAGACTTCACCCTGGAAGCTTATGATCCCCCCAGGACCCGGCCGCTGGGACTTAGGAGACTCCCCTGAAGACTGAAGAAAGGTCCTGCAGAGGCGTCCTGCAGGCGCCTCTGCAGGACCATGGATTCCAGAGGGTTGGCGCCTCCAGCAGGTCATAGTAGTCTTGAAGAAGGAGTTGCAAAGTAGTCCAGAGCCAGTCCAAGGGTTCGGTACACAGGAACGGTCGAAAGGCCATACCAGGACACAAGCCACAGAAAACACGAACACCGGTCCAAAGGTCAGAAGCCAAGAGTCAATTCCAACGGAGCAGGGAAGCAGAGCGGGACGAAGAACCAAACCAGGAACACGGAGCTCAGGATGAAACCCAGCCAGGAATCTTGATACCAAAGCAAGGTCCGAGGATCAGACCTTGCCTTAAATACAGGAACTCAAGGGAGGAGTCCCAGGAGGAGCCATGAATATTTCCTGTCATGGCTCCTTTAAATAATCTCATCAGCCGCGCGCGCGGCTCTTAGCAGAGGCAGAGGGGGAGGAGCCAGTCCGGCCGGGAGGAACCATGCGGCCGGGATTAGCAGTGGCAGCGGCTGCGAGGGAGTCAGAGGAAAAGGCTGCCTGCCACAGCAGGAGCTTCTGACCGAGGCTGACGCCTCGGGAGAGGTTAGTGTCTCCGCGATCGCCGGCCCAGCCCTGGTTGTGGTCCGCCGCGGCCGGTGGCCATGACACCCGGCCCCGGCCCCGGCCCCGGCCCCCTCCCTTAGACCTCCCCCTAGAAGGCTTGGGTTTTCCGGGTTGTTTGGCGTGAAAGCTCGTGAGAAGAGACTTATCCAGTATATTCTTAGCAGGCTCCCAGGAATTCTCCTCAGGTCCGAATCCCTCCCAAGCTAGGAGGTATTCCCAGGTGTTGCCCCATCTCCAGACATCCAGAACGTCATGTTCTTGGTATATGGTTTTGTCCTCTGCTCTATGTTTTGCAACTTCAGGAGTTTTCCAAGTAGGCCAAGTGAGGACCAACGGCTTCAGAAGGGACACATGGAAGGAGTTGTGGATTCTCAACGTGGCGGGCAGACAAAGCTGGTAGGTAACAGGACCTAATTGTCACAGCACCAGAAAAGGTCCAATGTAGCGAGGGATAATTGCATAGAAGGGACTCTCAAATGGATGTGCCGGGGTGCTAAGCCTCACCTTTTCCCCTGGACGAAACTGGGGAGCCCGTCGTCGATGTTGGTTGGCAAATCTCTTTGCAGAGTGAGCTGCTGTGCGTAACATCTGTTAAGTATGACCCATAGCTTTTTCAGCTGTGCAGCAGTAAGATGAGCCGCCAGTGAAGGAACAGGCAGTGGTACAAGGCAAGGGTGGCCGGGGCTGACGACCAAAGACAATCTGAAAAGGGGATGCCCTCGTCGAGGTACCGGCATGTGAATTGTGGAAGAATTAGGCCCAGGAAAGAAGTGACGCCCAATCATCCTGTTGAGAGTTGACATAGAGCCCGTTAGAAATCGTTTTAACGTTCGATTCGTACATTCCGCCTGACCATTGGCCTGACAATTGGCCTGAGGATGGAATGCTGTGTGTAAATTCCAGAGAAATACGAAACTTCTTACAGAGGTTGAGCCAGTATCGAACCGTTAACTGAGAACCATGATCTGAGTTGATATGCTGTGGTAGTCCATGGAGACGGAAAATGTGAAGCATGAATAATTGAGCCAGTCGAGGAGCAGACGGGAAGGAGGGCAACGGGATAAAATGGGCCATTTTAGAAAAGCGATCCACTACTACCCATATCACAGTGTTGCCTTCAGATGGTGAAGTTCCACAATGAAGTCTGTGGAGATGTGTGTCCATGGTTTCATGGGAATTGGCAGCGGTTGTAAAAGGCCCCAAGTTTTTCCTGTAGGAATTTTATGTTGAACGCAAGTTGGGCATGAGTCTACATAAGCTCGTATATCCTTACACATCTCAGGCCACCAATAGTATTGTTGGAGGAGTGTTTGAGTATGAGCTCGTCTGGGATGTCCGGCTAACTGGGAATCATGACCCCAAGCCAATACTTTATTACAGAGTCTTTTAGGCACCACTGTTTTACCCGGTGGAACCGTGAATGTCGCAGAGAGAATAATGCGAGCCGGGTCAATAATATGTTGTAATGGTTCTTCAGTATCATCAGTGGAGAAGGATCAGAATAAGGCATAAGCCTTATTGTTCTTATCGGCTGGTCGGTAGCGTAGTTCAAAATTAAAACATGTGAAAAAGAGTGCCCAATGAGCCTGATGTGGGTTCAAACGTTGAGCTTGCTGAAGATATATCAAGTTTTTATGGTCCGTGAAGACTGTTATGCGGTGTTGCGCTCTCTCCAACCACTGCCGCCACTCCTCAAATGCCAGCTTAATGGTGAGAAACTCCTTATCCCCAATGGAGTAATTGCGTTCCGCCAGAGAAAATTTCTTGGAGAAATACAATCAAGGATGAGATGTTCCCTATGTGTTGGTCTGACTTAAGACGGCTCCAACTCCTTCTGCTGATGCATCTACTTCTACAATAAATGGAAGTCTGGGATCAGGATGTCGAAGACACGGTTGTTGCAGGAAGGAGTTCTTGAGCACCTGGAAAGCTTCTTCAGCCTCTATGGACCAAGCCTTGATTTTTGCCCCCTTACGAGTCAGAGCAGTGAGAGGTGCAGCTAGTTTAGAAAAGTTCTGAATAATACTATGATAGTAGTTAGCGAATCCAAGAAAGCGTTGAAGTACACGTAATCCATTAGGCTGGGGCCATTCTTTGAAGCATTTCAACTTGGAGGGGTCCATCTGAAAACCCTGTTTAGAGATAATATACCCCAGGAAGGGTAGTGATTCTCGTTCAAAAATGCATTTTTCAATTTGGCATACAGCCGGTTCTCTCTTAGGCATTGCAAACCTGAATGACATGTTGCCGGTGTGACTGTAGATTGGGAGAAAATATTAAAATATCATCTAAGTAGACCACTACGCAGACATAAAGTAGATCTTGAAATTTCCTTAATGAGGTGTTGAAATACTGCAGGAGCATTGGACAATCCGAATGGCATAACCAGATATTCATAATGGTTAAAAGCCGTTTTCCATTCATCACCTTCACGAATCCTGATCAGGTTATATGCTCCTCAGAGATCTAATTTGGAAAATACCCGGGCTCCTTGTAAATGATCAGGTAATGGGTAGTGGTCTTTTAGGGTGATGACATTGAGCCCTCGGAAAACGATACATGGACGCCGAGTCCCATCGTTTTTCCCCACGAAGAAGAAACCGGCTGAGGCCGAAGACATGGATCGTCGAATGAACCCCTTCTGTAGATTCTCTTGAATGTATTTGGTCATGGCGTGGGTCTCTTAGGCGGATAATGGATAGACCCTACTCTGAGGTGGAGTCGCTCCTGGAACCAGATTAATGGCACAATTAAAATCCCAATGTGGAGGCAAGGTATCAGCAGCTGTTTTGGAGAAAACATCAACAAACTGACCATAATGAGACAGCAAACCCTCAAGAAGAGTGGTACAGATGTAACTGTCAGCAGAAGTAGTTCCTTTAAGGCAGGTTCCTTGGCATGCTGAACCCCAGTGAATAAGCTTTAAAGACGTCCAGTCGAACTGAGGATTGTGACATTGTAACCAGGGAATGCCCAAAACCAAGAGATGAATGGCTCTCTGGATGACATAAAATGAGATCCGTTCAGAATGATTGCGTGCAATGTGACAAACCAGAAGAACAGTTTGAGGAGTTATTCTCCCCAGCAGGGGATCTCCGTGGATGGAAGATAGACTCAATGGCAAGGACTAAGAGGGATGTGTAGTTGTTCCACTACATCTTAGAGGATGAAGCTCCCTCTGGCCCCAGAATCTACTAAAGCTATCATTTCATTATCTATTTCTCTTCTAGATGAGGATTTTGTATATTAATTTGTTTGCTTTCATACTATTTGGTTGCTTTAAGATTCCAGAGGGAAAAAAACCCATTCCAGCATTTAAATCAGTATCCCTCTCTTATGCATGTAGCTGGCTCTATTAGGGGAAGGGAAGGGAAGGTGCGGGGAGGTGGAAGGAAAGTTTCCTCCGAGGCCGCTCCTATTTCAGAGCGGCCTCAGAGGGAACGAAGCAGGCTGCGCGGCTCGGCGCACGCAGGCTGCCGATTTTGGGCAGCCTTGCATGTGCCGACCCGGATTTTAATGGATACGCGTGGCTACGCGCGTATCCATTAAAATCCCGCGTACTCTTGTTCACGCCTGGTGCGCGAACAAAAGTACGTGCTCACGCTAATTTATAAAATCCGGCCCTAATATTGGGCATAAAGAGCTGTAGGATCATTAATAGCTAACGGAGGTGAAGTTCCAGAAAGTGTCTGGCTTATTCCAGATTGGGTGTGGCTAACTCAGAGGCTGGGGTAACTCATTGAGAGAACCAGCAGAGTCAAACAGATTCTACCAGGAGACAAGACTGTCTGTTTCCAGTGCAGATAAGATGCAACTGTTTATTATTATTATTACATCCGTGTATTATATATTGCTCTGTGCTATCATTTCATTATCTCTTTCTCTTCTAGATAAGGATTTTGTATATTAATTTGATTGCTTTCTTACTATTTGGTTGCTTTAGGATTCCAGAGGGGAAAAAAAAACCCATTCCGGCATATAAATCAGTATCCCTCTCTTTTGAATGTAGCTGGCTCTATTAATTTCTGTTTAGATACTAATATTGGGCATAAAGAGCTGTAGGATCATTAATAGCTAACGGAGGTAAAGTTCCAGAAAGTGTCTGGCTTATTCCAGACTGAGTGTGGCTAACTCAGAGGCTGGGGTAACTGATTCAGAAAACCAGCAGAGTCAAACAGATTCCACCAGGAGACAAGACTGTCTGTTTCCAGTGCAGATAAGATCCAACTGTTTATTATTATTATTACATCTGTGTATTATATATTGCGCTATGGTATCTTTTCATTATCTCTTTCTCTTCTAGATAAGGATTTTGTATATTAGTTTGTTTGCTTTCTTACTATTTGGTTTCATTAAGATTCCAAGGGGGGAAAAAACATTCCAGCATTTAAATCAGTATCCCTCTCTTTTGCATGTAGTTGGCTCTATTAATTTCTGTTTAGATACTAATATTGGACATAAAGAGCTGTAGGATCATTAATAGCTAACGGAGGTAAAGTTCCAGAAAGTGTCTGGCTTATTCGAGATTGGGTGTGGCTAAATCAGAGACTGGGGTAACTCATTCAGAGAACCAGCAGAGTCAAACAGATTCCACCAGGAGACAATTCTGTCTGTTTCCAGCGCAGATAATATCCAACTGTTTATTATTATTTCTACATCTGTGTATTATATATTGCTCTGTACTATCATTTCATTATCTCTTTCTCCTCTAGATAAGGATTTTGTATATTAATTTGTTTGCTTTCTTATTATTTGGTTTCATTAAGATTCCAAGGGGAAGAAAAACATTCCAGCATTTAAATCAGTATCTCTCTCTTTTGCATGTAGCTGACTCTATTAATTTCTGTTTAGATACTAATATTGGGCATAAAGAGCTGTAGGATGATTAATAGCTAACAGATGTAAAGTTCCAGAAAGTGTCTGGCTTATTCCAGATTGGGTGTGGCTAACTCAGAGGCTGGGGTAACTTTGAGAGAACCAGCAGAGTCAAACAGATTCCACCAGGAGACAAGACTCTGTTTCCAGTGCAGATAAGATCCAACTGTTTATTATTATTATTGCATCTGTGTATTATATATTGCTCTATGGTATCTTTTCATTATCTCTTTCTCTTCTAGATAAGGATTTTGTATATTAATTTGCTTTCTTACTATTTGGTTTCATTAAGATTCCAAGGGGGGGGGGGGGAAACATTCTAGCATTTAAATCAGTATCCCTCTCTTTTGCATGTAGCCGACTCTATTAATTTCTGTTTAGATACTAATATTGGGCATAAAGAGCTGTAGGATGATTAATAGCTAACGGATGTAAAGTTCCAGAAAGTGTCTGGCTTATTCCAGATTGGGTGAGGCTAACTCAGAGGCTGGGGTAACTTTCATTATTATTATTATTATTACATCTGTGTATTATATATAGCAAGTGTTGCTTACCTGTAACAGGTGTTCTCACAGGACAGCAGGATGTTAGTCCTCACAAATGTGTGACATCATCAGGATGGAGCCCAATCACGGAAAACTTCTGTCAAAGTTTTCAGAACTTTGACTGGCCCCTACTGGGCATGCCCAGCATAGCACTAACCCTGCAGCCAGCAGGGGTCCCCCTTCAGTCTTATTTTATAGCTATAGGCAGTGCTGAAAAAATAAAACAATAAAGCATTACGAACCCAACACCTCGGGGTGGTGGGCGGGTTTCGTGAGGACTAACATCCTGCTGTCCTGTGAGAACACCTGTTACAGGTAAGCAACACTTGCTTTCTCACAGGACAAGCAGGATGGTAGTCCTCACAAATGGGTGACTACCGAGCTGAGGATGTCCGAACATGCACCAAATGTACCCAACGGCGTGCAACAGGCACAACAACTGGGGTGGAATTTGGTAGAGGGCATCCGCACCTCACCAGGCAGGTAGAAGGGTGTTGGTACGTCACGTTGGAAACAAGTTACACAGGACAGATTGGCCGAAGATGGAATCTTGTCTTCCGGCGTTGTCCAAGCAATAGTGGGCTGCGAAAGTGTGGAGTGAACTCCAGGTGGCAGCCCTGCAAATGTCAGGAAGTGGCACCGATCATAGGTGTGCTACTGAAGTCGCCATGGCCCTCACTGAGTGTGCTTTAACACGGTCTTGCAAAGGAATGCCTGCTTGCTGATAGCAAAAAGATATGCAGTCCGCCAACCAGGAGGAAAGAGTCTGTTTACCCACAGGTTGCCCTAATTTGTTGGGATGGAAAGAGATGAATAACTGAGTGCTCTTCCTGTGGGCAACTGTACGGTCTAGGTAGAACGCTAGAGCCCGTTTACAGTCGAGGGTATGCAGATCCTGTTCCCCTGGGTTGGAGTGGGGCCTGGGAAAGAAAATAGGTAGTATGATGGATTGATTAATGTGAAACTCCGAAACTACCTTAGGCAAGAACTTAGGGTGAGTGCGGAGTACTGCCCGGTCCTGCAGGAGTTTAGTGTAAGGTGGATAGGTAACTAGGGCCTGTAACTCACTAACCCTGCGAGCTGAAGTGATAGCCAAAAGGAAAATCACCTTCCATGTGAGATATTTTAGGTCACAGGAGTGAAGAGGCTCAAATGGAGGTTTCATGAGCCGATCAAGAATCAAATTAAGGTCCGAAGAAGGGGCCGGAGGACGTAAGGGTGGCTTGATATGGAGCAAGCCTTTAAGAAAACGTGTTACGAGGGGTTGCACCGATATAGGGGCATCCCCGACACCTTTATGGAAAGCGGCTACCGCACTGACATGCATTCTGATTGAGGAAGTCTTTAGACCGGATTCCGAAAAATGCAAGAGATAGTCCAAAAATCTCAGGATTGGACAGGAAAAGGGGTCAAGGGATTGCGAAGAACACCATGATGTATACTTTTTCCATTTATAGGAATAAGACTTTCTTGTGGAAGGTTTCCGTGAAGCAATGAGGACACGAGAAACCGAATCTGAAAGGTTAAGTGGTTGAAGGATCAACCTTTCAACATCCGTCAGGGACAAGGCCTGAAGATTGGGATGGCGTAGACATCCGTCGTTCTGAGTGATCAGAAGCGGGTCCTTTCCCAAGGGAATGTGCCTGCGGATGGATAGATCCTGGAGTATTGGAAACCACACTTGGCGTGGCCAGTGAGGTACTATCAGGATCATGGTTCCTTTGTCCTGACGGAGCTTCATGAGAGTTTTCGAGAGAAGAGGAAGCGGAAGGAATGCATAAAGCAGCCCGGCTGCCCACAAGAGGGAGAATGCATCTCTGGGCTGCGAGCGCTCGCTCCGAATGAGGGAGCAGTTATTGTCTACTTTGTGGTTCTGAGGGGATGCAAAGAGATCTATTTGGGGATAACCCCAGTATTGGAAGAGAGAGGTCGCTACCGAGGGATTGAGCGACCACTCGTGCGGTTGGAAGACACGACTCAGTATGTCCGCCAAAATATTGTCCACTCCCGGCAAGCAGGTTGCCCTGAGGTACATCGAGTGGGAGAGCACTTCCGCCCAAATCAGAGCAGCCTCCTGACACAGCAGGAAGGAGCATGTGCCTCCCTGTTTGTTGATGTTCCACATGGCCACCTGGTTGTCCGTCTGAATCAGGATGACGTGATTCGATAGGTAATCCTGAAAAGCTCTGAGAGCATATCGCATTGCTCGAGTCTTCAGACCTTCGCCCAGAAGTACAAGACAGGCTCTCCGACCTGCTTTGTATCAGTGGATTCCTCTTGAGACCAAGATCCTTGTGTCTGTAGATCATTTACATGAGCTCCCCAGCCGAGGTTGGAAGCGTCGGTGGTGAGAATGAGTTGAGGATCTAGCAGGTGAAAAGTCAGTCCCTGGAGGAGATTTTTCTGATCTTTCCACCAGGCGAGAGACAGATGGAGTGCGTCGGTGATGTTGACAATGGTTGAGAGAGACTGAGTCGCTTGAGTCCATTGTGACCGTAAAGTCCAATGCATGACTCTCATGGCCAGACAGGCCATTGGAGTGAGATGGACTGAGGACGCCATGTGTCCAAGAAGGACAAGGAATTGCCGAGCAGTCGCTGTGTACTGAGACTGCAACTGGTGAGCGAGAGACACGAGGGTTTGAACTCGTTATTGAGGTAGGAAGGCTTTTGCTTGTAAAGTGTCCAAGTCTGCCCCAATGAAATTAGAGTGTGTAGGGTCAAATTCAGGGACGATCGAGCTGCTTGCTGGGTTGGGGCCCTGATTAACCAGTCGTCTAAATAGGGGTAGACGTGAATACCTTCTTTCCGGAGGAAGGGTGCGACACCTACGAGACATTTGGTAAAGACTCGTGGAGCTGACGCTAGGCCGAATGGAAGCACCCGGTATTGGTAGTGCTTTGGGCCCTACTAAAAACCGGAGGTACTTGCGATGAGCTGGAGCTATCGCAATGTGGGTGTATGCATCCTGGAGGTCTAGAGAGCAGAGCCAGTCTCCTCTTTGTAGAAGAGGTAGAAGTGAGCCCAAGGTTACCATTTTGAACTTTTCCCGCTGGAGGTACTTGTTGAGGGCACGTAGGTCCAGAATTGGACGAAGGCCCCCGGATTTTTTGGGGATCAAAAAGTACCGGGAATAGAACCCTAGGCCTTGCTGCAAATGAAGAACAGGTTCTATTGTTCTTAACTGGAGAAGAAGGGAGACCTCCTGCTCCAGAAGGACAGAGTGGTCAGATACTCCCCACACTTTTAGCGGCGGGGAGTCCGATGGGACAGCAAGAAAATTCAGATGGTAACCCTGAGCAATGATTGCCAGCACCCATTGGTCGGTTATGATGGTTTGCCACATTCCATGAAAGAGGCATAGTCGACCTCCCACTGGTATGGCTGGCAGAGGGATCAGGCTGCTGCTCTCGAAGTGAAAGTCAAAAGCCTGAAGCAGGCCCCGGTTGGGGAGCTGCTTGTGACTTTTGCTTGCGAGGTAGGCGAAGCTGGGATTTATGATAGGTCCTCGTCACTCGGGTCCTTGTCAGTGGAGGATAGTACTTCCTTGGCCAGAAGAAAGACTTCTTAGGGTCCTTCTTGGAGGGCTGTCTAGACGGGAAGTCAGAAGGTATCGATGAGAGCTGTTTGAGGGTCTCATGATGATCCTTTAACTCAGCCACTATTTGCTGAATCTGTTCACCAAACAGATTGTCACCAATACAAGGCAGGTCGGAGAGCCTGTCTTGTACTTCTGGGGGAAGGTCTGAAGACTTGAGCCAGGCCCAACGCTGTGCCAAAATGGCAGTCGCAGACACTCTAGTGGAGGTGTCGAAGATATCGTAAGCTGTTCTTATTTCGTGTTTTTCTGCTTCAAAGCCCTTGTTGACAAGGGTTTGAAGATGTTCTTGGAATTGGTCAGACAGGGTTTCAGAGAAGTCCTGTATCTGTTTGAAAATGACCCTGTTGTATTGGGTCATATACAGCTGGTAAGCAGCAATTCTAGAGATTAGCATGGCCCCTTGGAACACTCGTCGACCAATATTGTCTAGGAATTTGTGTTCCTTGACAGGAGGGATAGAGGAGTGTGGCTTCATTTTTTTTGCCTTCTTCTGAGCTGACTCTACCACAACTGAGTGGTGGTCAAGCTGAGACTTTTAAAAGCCTGGGGCTGACTGTACTAGATAAGTAGTGTCAGCCTTATTGTGTACTGGGGCTACGGATCCAGGATTTTCCAAATTCTTTTTAAGGAGATCAAGAAGAACTTGATGAATGGGAATAGAGGTGATCACTTTAGGGGCATCCAGGAATTGGAGAAGCTCCATCATCTGGTGCCTATCATCTTGTTCCATCTGCAGTTGAAAAGGGACCATCTCAGACATTTCCTTCACAAAATTAATGAAAGAGAGGTCCTCTGGAGGAGAACTCTTTCTACTTTCAGTAGGAGAAGGAGGTGAAGGTAAATCATCAGTGTCTGTGGAGGTATCATCACCCCAAGAGTCATAAGGATCAACAGGCTGACCTGTAGGACAAGAGGGTGGTTGGATACCCGAAGGGCCCGGCTGAGGCTCCGAGAAAATCGAAGGAATTGCAAAGGCACCACGGACACCTTGGGGGGCATCGGTCCCGGCATCGATGGCGCCGATGTGCGTATCGCCCCAAATAGGTGAATCGGTGGCTAGGGACAGCATGGCATCAATGGCTGAGGCACTACCCCAGAAGGAGGAATGTGGAACGGTGTTTCTCCTCCCGATGAAGCAGGCATCGGGAAGGGCATCGGAGCCATCGGAGACCCGGGAAGCACCGGTGGAAGGGCAGTCATGAGCGCCTCCATCCGGGAAAGTAGCGGTGCCAGCGCTGCTGGAATCGGGTCGGTAACCGGTTCCAATCTCGGTGCCGGAGGGACCTGGAGTTGTTGCATCGCTTTGTCGATGGCCTCCTGGACCAGCCGGTCCAGTTCTTCCCGGAGACCTGGGGCAATCAGCTCCGGCTCCATGACGGAAGAGGGAGGCTGAGGCACAGTCGGAGGGACCACCTTTACAGGTGGAATCGCGACTCCCAAACCCCGATCAGGTGAGGGTGGCCTCAATGTCCCGGTCACAGGAGTGGTCAGTGCCGCTCCTGGACAGGGCTTCTTCAACGGTGGCTCGGACGGTGGCGAGGTCGATGATTTCGCTCCCTCGACGGTCCGAGACCTATGATGCCGATGGCGATGCTTCTCCGTACGATCTCCTCGATCTTGAGGGGGAGGTACGGGAGTCGATGGCTGTGAAGACGTCGATGGCGGGCGGTCACTGGACAGATGTCGATGGACCGACTTCGGTGCCAGTTCCGAGGACGTCGATGCGATGGACGGCGTCGGGGTGTGAGCACGGAAGAGGAGTCCCATCTTCTCCATTCTGGCTTTGCGACCCTTAGGTGTCATGAGGGCACACTTGGTGCAAGTTAGGACATCATGCTCATGGCCTAGACACAAAACACAGACTCCATGAGGGTCTGTGATAGACATGGTGCGAGTACAGTCCGGGCACCGATGAAACCCCGACGCCATGGAAAAATCGAGCCGCGGTACGGTCGTCGGTCAGTAGGCCGCGAGGGCCAAACTCGACGGTAACTGTCGAAAAACGGTGAAAAAACTTACCAGAGTACCACGGTCGAAGAAAGCTAGAGGGGGGACCCCTGTGGGGCGAAGTATTTTTAATTAATTCCTGTCAGGAATCAGTTCAGAGCTCCTAAACCGTGAGGCTACTGCTGCGCGGAAAAAAGAAGACTGAAGGGGGACCCCTGCTGGCTGCAGGGTTAGTGCCGTGCTGGGCATGCCCAGTAGGGGCCAGTCAAGGTTCTGGAAATTTTGACAGAAGTTTTCCGTGATTGGGCTCCATCCTGAAGATGTCACCCATTTGTGAGAACTACCATTCTGCTTGTCCTGTGAGAATGCTCTGTGCTATCATTTCATTATCTCTTTCTCATCTAGATAAGGATTTTGTATATTAATTTGATTGCTTTCTTACTATTTGGTTGCTTTAAGATTCCAGAGGGGGAAAAAAAACATTCCAGCATTTAAATCAGTATCCTTCTCTTTTGCATGTAGCTGACTCTATTAATTTCTGTTTCGATACTAATATTGGGCATAAAGAGCTGTAGGATGATTAACAGCTAACGGAGGTAAAGTTCCAGAAAGTGTCTGGCTTATTCCAGATTGGGTGTGGCTCTATTAATTTCTGTTTAGATACTAATATTGGGCATAAAGAGCTGTAGGATCATTAACAGCTAACGGAGGTAAAGTTCCAGAAAGTGTCTGGCTTATTCCAGATTGGGTGTGGCTAACTCAGAGGCTGGGGTAACTCTTTCAGAGAACCAGCAGAGTGAAACAGATTCCACCAGGAGACAAGACTCTGTGTCCAGCGCAGATAAGATGCAACTGTTTATTATTATTATTACATCTGTGTATTATATATTGCTCTATGCTATCTTTTCATTATCTCTTTCTCTTCTAGATAAGGATTTTGTATATTTATTTGTTTGCTTTCTTACTATTTGGTTGCTTTAAGATTCCAAGGCGGGAAAAAACATTCCATCATTTAAATCAGTATCCCTCTCTTTTGCACGTAGCTGGCTCTATTAATTTCTGTTTAGATACTAAAATTGGGCATAAAGAGCTGTAGGATCATTAACAGCTAACGGAGGTAAAGTTCCAGAAAGTGTCTGGATTTATTCCAGATTGGGTGTGGCTAACTCAGATGCTGGGGTAACTCATTCAGAGAACCAGCAGAGTGAAACAGATTCCACCAGGAGACAAGACTCTCTTTCCAGCGCAGATAAGATCCAACTGTTTATTATTATTATTATTATTATTATTATTATTATTACATCTGTGTATTATATATTGCTCTGTGCTATGATTTCATTATCTCTTTCTCTTCTAGATAAGAATTTTGTATATTAATTTGTTTGCTTTCTTACTATTTGGTTGCTTTAAGATTCCAGAGGGAAAAAAAACCCCATTCCAGCATTTAAATCAGTATCCCTCTCTTTTGCATGTAGTTGGCTCTATTAATTTCTGTTTAGATACTAATATTGGGCATAAAGAGCTGTAAGATCATTAATAGCTAACTGAGGTAAAGTTCCAGAAAGTGTCTGGCTTATTCCAGATTGGGTGTGGCTAACTCAGAGGCTGGGGTAACTCATTCAGAGAACCAGCAGAGTCAAATAGATTCAACCAGGAGACAAGACTGTCTGTCTGTTTCTAGCGCAGATAAGATCCAACTGTTTATTATTATTATTACATATGTGTATTATATATTGCTCTGTGCTATCATTTCATTATCTCTTTCTCTTCTAGATAAGGATTTTGTATATTAATTTGTTTGCTTTCTTACTATTTGGTTGCTTTAAGATTCCAGAGGGGGAAGAAAACCCCATTCCAGCATTTAAATCAGCATCCCTCTCTTTTGCATGTGGCTAACTCAGAGGCTGGGGTAACTCATTCAGAGAACCAGCAGAGTCAAACAGATTCTACCAGGAGACAAGACTCTGTTTCCAGTGCAGATAAGATCCAACTGTTTATTATTATTATTATTATTATTATTATTATTATTACATCTGTGTATTATATATTGCTCTGTGCTATGATTTCATTATCTCTTTCTCTTCTAGATAAGAATTTTGTATATTAATTTGTTTGCTTTCTTACTATTTGGTTGCTTTAAGATTCCAGAGGGAAAAAAAAACCCCATTCCAGCATTTAAATCAGTATCTCTCTCTTTTGCATGTAGTTGGCTCTATTAATTTCTGTTTAGATACTAATATTGGGCATAAAGAGCTGTAAGATCATTAATAGCTAACTGAGGTAAAGTTCCAGAAAGTGTCTGGCTTATTCCAGATTGGGTGTGGCTAACTCAGAGGCTGGGGTAACTCATTCAGAGAACCAGCAGAGTCAAATAGATTCAACCAGGAGACAAGACTGTCTGTCTGTTTCTAGCGCAGATAAGATCCAACTGTTTATTATTATTATTACATATGTGTATTATATATTGCTCTGTGCTATCATTTCATTATCTCTTTCTCTTCTAGATAAGGATTTTGTATATTAATTTGTTTGCTTTCTTACTATTTGGTTGCTTTAAGATTCCAGAGGGGGGAAAAAAACATTCCAGCATTTAAATCAGTATCCCTCTCTTTTGCATGTAGCTGACTCTATTCATTTCTGTTTAGATAATAATATTGGGCATAAAGAGCTGTAGGATTATTAATAGCTAATGGAGGTAAAGTTCCAGAAGTGTCTGGCTTATTCCAGATTGGGTGTGGCTAACTCAGAGGCTGGGGTAACTTTGAGAGAACCAGCAGAGTCAAACAGATTCCACCAGGAGACAAGACTCTGTTTCCAGTGCAGATAAGATCCAACTGTTTATTATTATTATTATTATTATTATTATTATTATTACATCTGTGTATTATATATTGCTCTGTGCTATGATTTCATTATCTCTTTCTCTTCTAGATAAGAATTTTGTATATTAATTTGTTTGCTTTCTTACTATTTGGTTGCTTTAAGATTCCAGAGGGAAAAAAAACCCCATTCCAGCATTTAAATCAGTATCCCTCTCTTTTGCATGTAGTTGGCTCTATTAATTTCTGTTTAGATACTAATATTGGGCATAAAGAGCTGTAAGATCATTAATAGCTAACTGAGGTAAAGTTCCAGAAAGTGTCTGGCTTATTCCAGATTGGGTGTGGCTAACTCAGAGGCTGGGGTAACTCATTCAGAGAACCAGCAGAGTCAAATAGATTCAACCAGGAGACAAGACTGTCTGTCTGTTTCTAGCGCAGATAAGATCCAACTGTTTATTATTATTATTACATATGTGTATTATATATTGCTCTGTGCTATCATTTCATTATCTCTTTCTCTTCTAGATAAGGATTTTGTATATTAATTTGTTTGCTTTCTTACTATTTGGTTGCTTTAAGATTCCAGAGGGGGGAAAAAAACATTCCAGCATTTAAATCAGTATCCCTCTCTTTTGCATGTAGCTGACTCTATTCATTTCTGTTTAGATAATAATATTGGGCATAAAGAGCTGTAGGATTATTAATAGCTAATGGAGGTAAAGTTCCAGAAGTGTCTGGCTTATTCCAGATTGGGTGTGGCTAACTCAGAGGCTGGGGTAACTTTCAGAGAACCAGCAGAGTCAAACAGATTTCACCAGGAGACAAGACTCTGTTTCCAGCGCAGATAAGATCCAACTGTTTATTATTATTATTACATCTGTGTATAATATAGTACTCTATGCTATCTTTCCATTATCTCTTTTTCTTCTAGATAAGGATTTTTTATATTAATTTGTCTGCTTTCTTCCTATTTGGTTGCTTTAAGATTCCAGAGGGGAACCCCCCCCCCCCCCCCCATTCCAGCATTTAAATCAGCATCCCTCTCTTTTGCATGTAGCTGGCTCTATTGATTTCTGTTTAGATACTAATATTGGGCATAAAGAGCTGTAGGATCATTAATACCTACGGAGGTAAAGTTCCAGAAATTGTCTGGCTTATTACAGATTGGGTGTGGCTAACTCAGAGCCTGGGGTAACTCATTCAGAGAACCAGCATAGTCAAACAGATTCCACCAGGAGACAAGACTGTCTGTCTGTTCCAGCGCAGATAAGATCCAACTGTTTATTATTATTACTAGATCTGTGTATTATATATTGCTCTGTGCTATCATTTCATTATCTCTTTCTGTTCTAGATAAGGATTTTGTATATTAATTTGTTTGCTTTCATACTATTTAGTTGCTTTAAGATTCCAGAGGGGGAAAAAAATCATTCCAGCATTTAAATCAGTATCCCTCTCTTTTGCATGTAGCTGGCTCTATTAATTTCTTTTTAGATACTAATATTGGGCATAAAGAGCTGTAGGATCATTAATAGCCAACAGAGGTAAAGTTCCAGAAAGTGTCTGGCTTATTCCAGATTGGATGTGGCTAACTCAGAGGCTGGGGTAACTCATTCAGAGAACCAGCAGAGTCAAATAGATTCCACCAGGAGACAGTCTGTTCCAGCGCAGATAAGATCCAGCTGTGTATTATATATTGCTCTGTGCTGTCATTTCATTATCTCTTTCTCTTCTTGATAAGGATTTTGTATATTAATTTGTTTGCTTTCTTACTATTTGGTTGCTTTCAGATTCCAGAGTGGGAAAAAAACCCATTCCAGCGTTTAAATCAGTATCCCTCTCTTTTACATGTAGCTGGCTCTATTAATTTCTGTTTAGATACTAATATTTGGCATAAAGAGCTGTAGGATCATTAATAGCTAATGGAGGTAAAGTTCCAGAAAGTGTCCTGCTCTACCCAGCTTTACCAAGCTTTTAGTGTTTATCTCCCACCCACCCCTGGGTTTGTTTTTCTGATATAGTCTGCCGAAATTCATAATTGGTAACAAGACAAATTAGTAAATTGGTATTTCCTTAGATGTTAACCATCAATAAATTACCAAAATGAGGACTATCCAATGTAGCTATTGTGGAGCCTTTATTCTGAGGGAAATCATCTGGAAACTTAGGGCTTGCCCCATTTCTGCAGAACTCTGTTCTTTGAAAAAGGAGCTGGCTGATGTTAAAGCTGAATTAGCTTCAATAAGGAAAGTCTTACCCACTTTTCAATATTCAAGAATTAATTCCCCATTACCACAAAAAAACCAAGAGTCAAGAAAAAAGAGATACACGGTGGGCTCAGGTACAATAAGACCTGTGACCCACAGACACCCATTCTTTACAGTTGTGCAGCCGACAAGCTCAAACCCCCCCCCACACACACACACACTCATACAGGGCATTAAAGAACTCAAAAAACAGGAGTACAGTGGGCTCTGGCAGAATTGGACCTGTGATGCGGAGACATACACTGTATCAAGTACAACTAGTACAAAAAGCCTTCTCTGTATTAAATACTGAAACAGTTCTTGAGAAAAAGACTGAAGTGTTAACTGAGAAGAGAGAAGAAATCCAATGCATACGGAAATTCCAGATCAGTAACCAAAGAAAAAAGCTCTTTGTGATGGATGAATCTGTCATGAGAGGCAATAATCCTTTTCTTTACACAATTGCAATGGGAAAAGTTGAAGTGAATAACAAAACTCAACTAAAGTCAAACAAAACTCAACTAAACTAACAAAAGGAGTCCAGGAATAGCAGTGAGCAGAAAGAGAAAATCTGGAAAGCTATGAGAACAATTGCCTGTGGTTTGGGCAATACAATCCCAGATCTGCAAGCCCTAATGGTGGAGGCAGAGTTAGACATTGTTGCTGTCACAGAGACGTGGTTCACGGAATCTCATGATTGGGATACGGCCAAACCGGGCTACAACTTGTTAAGGAAGGACAGAGAGGATAGGAAAGGGGGAGGAATGGCTCTTTATGTCAGAAACAATATCCAAGCTTCTAGCTGCAAGAAAGATGGGGAAATGAAGAAGCTATATGGGCAGACCTAAAAAAAGATGATGGGGCGTCCATTTATATTGGAGTGGTTTACAGGCCTCCAAATCAAAAGGAAGTGCACGACAGAGATCTGGTTGAAGACATCCAAAAGATGGGAAAGAAGGGAGAAGTGGTGATTGTTGGAGACTTTTATCTGCCAGATGTAGACTGGAGAATCCATTCTGCTGAATCTAACAATAGTAGAGAAATAGTGGATGCCCTGCAAGGGGCTTTGTTCAAACAATTGGTAATGGAAACCACAAGAGAGGAAGCTATATTCGATTTAGTACTCACTAATGGAGATAATATCTCTGATATCCAATTGGGAGCCCACCTCAACACAAGTGATCATCAAACAGTATGGTTTCATATCACACAAAGGATACGGAGAAGAAGCATGAAGACCCGCGTTTTGCAGTTCAAAAACACCAACTTTGAGGAAATGGGGAAGTACCTGGAGGAAGAACTAAAAGGCTGGGAGAATATTAGAGATGTGATCAACAGTGGACCAAACTAAAAAGAGCAATTATCAAGGCAACTAATCTATATGTTAGAAAAGTAAAGAAAAGCAAAAGAAAAATGAAACCTATATGGTTCTCAAAGGAAGTGGCTGACAAAATAAAAGCTAAAAGAACAGCATTCAAGAAATATAAAGGATCCCAAAGGGAGGAGCACAAAGAAGAATATTTGGTACAACTGAGGGAGACTAAGAAAGTAATCAAGATGGCAAAAAGTCAAGCGGAAGAAAGGATTGCCAAAGAGGTAAGGAGAGGTGACAAAACATTTTTCAGATACATCAGAGAAAGGAGAAAAGCTCCAAGTGATATAGTGACATTGAAAGGTGAACAGGATGAATGTGTAGAGAGAAACGAAGAAGTGGCAGAAATATTAAATGAATACTTCAGTTCTGTGTTCACTAAAGAGGACCCTGGAGAAGGACCATCGCTAGTTAACAAGAAACCGGAGGGAATGGAGTAGATGTAACTCCGTTTACAGAAGAGAATGTATGGGAAGAGCTGGAAAAACTGAAAGTGGACAAAGCCATGGGGTCTGATGAGGTTCATCCCAGGATACTGAGGGAGCTCAGAGATGTGCTGGCGGGTCCACTGTGTGACCTGTTCAATAGATCCCTAGAAACGGGAGTGGTGCCGAGTGATTGGAGAAGAGCGGTGGTGGTCCCGCTTCACAAGAGTGGGAGCAGAGAGGAGGCTGGAAATTACAGGCCGGTTAGCCTCTCCTCCGTGGTGGGTAAAATGATGGAGTCACTGCTGAAAGAAAGAATAGTGAACTATCTACAGTCTGAGGAATTGCTGGACCAGAGGCAGCATGGTTTCACCAGGGGAAGATCCTGCCTGACAAATCTGATCAACTTTTTCGACTGGGTGATTAGGGAATTGGATGTCATCTACATGGATTTCAGTAAGGCTTTTGATACGGTCCCACACAGGATGCTGGTGAATAAAATGAGAAGCTTAGGAGTGAGTGCCGAGGTGTTGGCCTGGATTGCAAACTGGTTGATAGACAGACGACAATGTGTGATGAAGAGAGAGTTGTGTTAAGTGGAGTGCCGCAAGGATCGGTGTTGGGACCGGTCCTGTTCAATATCTATGTGAGCGAAATAGCAGATGAGATAGAAGGCAAGGTTTGTCTGTTTGCGGATGACACTAAGACCTGCAACAGAGTGGACACGCCGGAAGGAGTGGAGAGAATGAGACGAGATTTAAGGAAGCTGGAAGAGTGGTCGAAGATATGGCAGCTGAGATTCAATGCCAAGAAGTGCAAAGTCATGCATATGGGATGTGGAAATCCAAAAGAACTGTATTCGATGGGGGGTGAAGAGCTGATGTGCATGGAGCAGGAGAGAGACCTAGGGGTGATAGTTTCTAATGATCTGAAGTCGGCGAAACAATGTGACAAGGCGATAGCTAAAGCCAGAAGAATGCTGGGCTGCATAGAGAGAGGAATATCAAGTAAGAAAAGGGAAGTGATTATCCCCTTGTACAGGTCCTTGGTGAGGCCTCACCTGGAGTACTGTGCTCAGTTTTGGAGACCGTATCTACAAAAGGACAGAGACAGGATGGAGGCGGTACAGAGAAGGGCGACCAAAAAGGTGGAGAGTCTTCATCAAATGTCTTATGAGGAGAGATTGAAGTATCTAAATATGTACACCCTGGAGAAAAGAAGGAGCAGAGGTGATATGATACAGACTTTCAGATACTTGAAAGGTTTTAATGATCCAAAGATAACGACAATCCTTTCCCATCGGAAAAAAATCAGCAGAACCAGGGGTCACGATTTAAAGCTCCAGGGAGGTAGATTTAGAACCAATATCAGAAAGTATTTCTTCACGGAGAGGGTGGTGGATGCCTGGAATGCCCTTCCGAAGAAAGTGGTGAAGACCAGAACTGTGAAGGACTTCAAAGAGGCTGGGATAAACACTGTGGATCTATATAGTCTAGAGGATGTGCATGAAGAGTGGGTGGCTTGCGGCAATGACGGCTATTACCTGGAGAAAATACCCTTATTTAATAAACATGCACACAGTTAATGCGACTCCAACATTACTCTAAGCTTCAACGGCAAGAGGTAATGTGGGAAAAAAAAAAGGATTTCCAGTCACAAACAATGTGGGGAGTAGCTTGCTGGTTACGGCGGTTACTACTCCTAACCAAATAAACCTGATACTCACTTTCAATGCCTATCCAGCATAGCTCTCTGCTTCAATGGCTGGGGATGGCAGTGGAGAAAGTCTGATACTTTACTTTCAATGCAAGTTAGCTCTCTGCTTCAATGTCAAGGGAGGAAGACCGATACTTCACTCATATCCAGCATAGCTCTCTGCTTCAATGGCAGGGGGGAAATGAAGTAAAGTCTTGAGGATGTGAATGAAATGAAGAGAAGAAGCACAGGGGTGGCTTGCGGGAATGATGGCTAATACCCTTATTCAATAAACATACACATGGTTAATGTGACTCCAACATTGCTCTATGCTTCAACGGCAAGAGGAAATGTGGGGAAAAGAATCTGCATTCACAAATAAGCATGGGAGTAGCTTGCTTATTGCGGCGGTTACTACCCCAACCCAAATTAGCCTGATACTTCACTTTCAATGCATATCGAAGCAGCTCTCTGCTTCAATGGCAATGGGGAATGAAGAAAAGAGGATTTATATTCAAACAACCAACAAGGGCTAAACTGCACAGGCTGGAAAAACAAATAAGCGTGGGAGTAGCTTGCTTGTTGTGGCGGCTACTACCCTGAACCAATCATGCCTAATACTTCACTTTGAATACATATACTGCACAGCTCACTGCTTCAACGGCAGGAGGGAATGAAGAAAAGAGGATTTATATTCAGACAACAACCAACAAGGACTAAATTGCAAAGGCTGGGTAAACAAATAAGCATGGGAGTAGCTTGCTTATTGCGGCGGTTACTACTACTACTACTCCTAACCAATTAGGCTTGACATTGATGCAGCTCCAGCACCGCTCTCTACATCAATGGTGGGGGTGGAAGGAAATTAGAACCTAAAAGTTACCAATAAGGGCCCTGACCTCAGTGGTCAGAGTAACAGATAAGTATGAGAAAAATAAGTATGAAGCTTCCTGGGCAGACTGGATGGGCCATTGGTCTTCTTCTGCCGTCATTTCTATGTTTCTATATTGCGGCTTGTCGCTTTCAGCTTTTTTTTTTTTTTTAATTTTTTATTTATGCAATTTTCAGATATATTTACAACATATATCAAAGTAAATAAAGAGATACACACAATTATTACATAGCAGGAAAACAACATCAAAAGGAAAATAGTATTATACTTTAAACTTGGATCTCTTAATCAAATAGGAAATCTGGGACCAAGATGTACTTCCAGGCAATATAGAGCTCTTTTAAACATATACTTTAACTAATAAAGGAATAAACCTTCACAGAGATGTTCTCTCTTTTTTTTTATTGGAGCCTCGCACCTTATTTTTTACCATCTAAGAACCCTCTGAGTTGTTCTGGTTCATAGAAAATATATTTATTTTGCTGATATCTCAATAAACATTTGCATGGATATCTCAAAACTACAGTGGCACCACAACTTATTGCCTCTGATCTCATAAGCAAAAACTTTTTTCTATGCTCCCGCGTGGAGCGCACTATGTCTGGATAGATCCAGAGTGGATAGCATAATATTTAACTGTTCTATTTCTAAAGAAAAACTTTAGAAGAAGATTCTTATCTTGCTCAAATGCAAACGTTACCAGTAATATACCTCTATTTTTATTTCAGAATTTAATGATAATTCAATTAACTCTGAGGTGTTCAGAGATTGCTGAGACTGATGTTGTGTTTCCTCTGCTTCTCCATAGCTACCTCCAATTTCTTTGAGACAAAAAAAGCTTTAGATATAACAGGTAAAATTTCCTTAGGAATCTTTAAAGTCTCCAGCATATACTCTTTAAACATCTCTGCTGGGTTTAATCTTCTCACCACAGGAAAATTCACTATCCGCAGATTTTAAATAGCGGAGTGAGTTCTCAATGTTCTCAAATTTTCTTTCCGAATTAATCCCAGCTTTTACCAAAGTTCCTTGTACTTTTTCCAAATTGGTAACTTTCTCCTCAGTTTTCTTTATATTTTCCTGCTGTATATTCAAAACCTTCTCTGTATTCAAACCTCTCTTATTAGATTCCAGGAATGCCTGTGTTAAGGTAGTTACTGCAGATTCAATCGACACCATTGCTTTCCACAAAGTGTCCAGGAGGCTTTTGCAGAGAAAATACCGGTTTAGTTTGCAATTTTACCAGTTCTTGAAGTGCTGTATCTCCACTGATGTCCCGTGCCGGTAAAGCTCTGTGGGTAATTGGGGTTGAGGTCGCCATCCCCGCCACTGCTCCCTCAACTCCTCTGCACGCCATTTCCTCGCCGTCTCCGTCGGATTGTCTGGGGGGGGGGGGCACTCACTCGTCTCCTCCAGCGGCTCTCGCGATGTTTCCTCTCCCTCCTTTCTGATCCGATCTCCCGGCAGCGGTGGCGTTACAGGAGCCCCTGGGCTGAGCGAGATGTCCTCGACCATAGGGATCAGCCCGAGCTCCTGGGCTTCTCCCTCCACGGTCCTCGCTCCCGGCGTTGTTGGGGTGAGATTAAAGAAGCTCTCAATTTTAGCCTGTTTATTTCCTTCTTCTTTTAAATTCATAATCTCTTTTAGACGAGCTTTACGCTTCGTATGAGGCATTGTAACTACAAATAAAGGCAATATTAACCAGGTAATTTAAATTCCAAAAACAGGCTAGACTGGAGCGTTCTTTTCTGCTTCTCATGTGTCGGCCATCTTGGTCCTCCTCGTCGCTTTCAGCTTTGCCTCTTTCAGTATCTCTCCTCTTTATTCTTACTGACTCTGGCAACGCTGGGGAAATGGCAGCATTTTCTTATTTTAATATTGCAGGTTGTTTCTGGGGTTATTTGCTGTGTTACAGCAGTCTCTCTCAATTTATATTTTGTGTTCCCTTCTTTGCTTCAGTGAAGTTAAGTCTTCTTTTCTGTTTCCTTTTACATGGCTCTCCTCATATTGATTTTGGCCTTTAGCTTTTGGCAGTTCTTTGTAGCTAGTCCAAGTG
The DNA here is from genome assembly GCF_901001135.1 of Rhinatrema bivittatum. Taxonomy (NCBI): domain Eukaryota; kingdom Metazoa; phylum Chordata; class Amphibia; order Gymnophiona; family Rhinatrematidae; genus Rhinatrema; species Rhinatrema bivittatum. Next base: position 283,518,151 of record NC_042618.1, on the reverse strand, counting down.
CTGTTTTTGGCCTTTGACCTGCTGTTACCACTGCCCTTGGCCCACTCAACTCAGGCGTGTCTATTTCCCAGACTCATTTGGACATCATTGGTCTCCCTGGGCTTCAACATTCAAGTAAGTATTACTTTTTTTTTTTATTATTATTTTTTAAAGGTACCCCCGTTACACCACCAAAGAGAAAATTGCCTTTGGTCAGGTGGAAAGAGGGGTACCAGCAACGGATGTAGAACAGAAAACAATAAAATAGGCAAGGGAGAAGGGGGGGCTGCTGCCAGCCCACAACAATATGAGTTAAAGCAACTGATTAAAGTGAAATCAGAGGGAGGAAAGCACAGCCTACAGTGAGCAGTAGGCAGGCACCAGCAGTGCAACTTCTCAGACAGCTGCAATGAAATGGAAAGAAGAGGCTGCAGTTCTAGTGGGCTGAGCCATAGCTGTGGTGGCAGGCAATGTAAATCCCGGCTGGGAAAAGGCAGCATGACTGATCAATAGAGATGTGAATCGTGTGATCGATCGTCTTAATGATCGATTTCGGCTGGGAGGGGGAGGAAATCGGATCGTCGCAGTTTGGGTTTTTTAAATATCGTGTAAATCGTGTAAATCGAAAACCGGCACACTAAAACATTCCTAAAACCCACCCGACCCTTTAAAATAAATCCCCCACCCTCCCGAACCCCCCAAAATGCCTTAAATTACCTGGGGTCCAGTGGGGGGGAGGGGCAGGGGAGGGCGGGAAACCCGGCACACTAAAACAACCCTAAAACCACCCCGACCCTTTAAAATAAATCCCCCACCCTCCCGAACCCCCCCAAAATGCCTTAAATTACCTGGGGTCCAGAGGAAGGGTCCCGGGTGTGATCTTTTACTCTCGGACCTCCGTGCGTTGTAGAAATGGCGCCGGTGCTACCTTTGACCTGTCATATGACAGGTCAAAGGTAGCGTCGGCGCCATTTTGTTTTTTTGTCCCCCGATGTCAGGAGCATAGGAGATCGCTCCCGGACCCCGCTGGACCCCCAGGGACTTTTGGCCAACTTGGGGGGCCTCCTGACCCCCACAAGACTTGCCAAAAGTCCAGCGGGGGTCCGGAACGATCTCCTACCGCGAATCGTTTTTCCATACGGAAAAATGATTCGACTGCAGGAGGTCGTTCCGGACCCCCGCTGGACCCCCAGGGACTTTTGGCCAGCTTGGGGGGGCCTCCTGACCCCCACAAGACTTGCCCAAAAGTCCAGCGGGGGTCCGGAACGACCTCCTACCACGAATCGTTTTTCCGTACGGAAAAACGATTCGACTGCAGGAGGTCATTCCGGACCCCCGCTGGACCCCCAGGGACTTTTGGCCAGCTTGGGGGGCCTCCTGACCCCCACAAGACTTGCCAAAAGTCCAGCGGGGGTCCGGAACGACCTCCTGCAGTTGAATCGTGTTGCTGTGGTGCCGGCGCCATTTCTACAACGCACGGAGGTCCGAGAGTAAAAGATCACACCGGGACCCTTCCTCTGGACCCCAGGTAATTTAAGGCATTTTGGGGGGTTCGGGAGGGTGGGGGATTTATTTTAAAGGGTCGGGGTGGGTTTTAGGGTTGTTTTAGTGTGCCGGTTTTCCCCGCCCTCCCCCTTCCCCTCCCCCTTCCCCCGATTTACGATTTTTTTGACGATAAATCGGGGGAATTGTTATTGTATCGCGGCTCTAACGATTTTGATGATTTAAAATATATCGGACGATATTTTAAATCGTCAAAAACGATTCACATCCCTACTGATCAAGCTGCAGGAAGTAGAGACAGTAAAAATGTAGCTACAGCTTGTCCTCCAGCATGCAGGCAGAGATTCTACACTCATCTCCCTCCCTCTTCCTTCTCCTGCTGCTATGTCAGCTAGCTCAGACAAAAAAACAGGCACCTGATTGTAGAGCTGATGTCAGAATCATTATACCATGCATAGGTTGGCTGGGTGCAGCCAGCACAGTTCAGATGCCAGGGCTTGCTAGCAGCTTTGACTGGACATTACAGTGTCTGGTTACCTCTGTAACCGGACACTATACAATAACTTGAAACCAGACTTTCCAGTCAAAAAACTGGGCAGTTGGTCACCTTAGAAGGAGCACAGTCTACATATGATTTTCATATTTGTGTTTTCTTGGACAATGGGAATTGGGAGTTTGCAGCTAAAAGAATCACAGTTTACCTCTTTTTATTTTTTATTTTTTGAGCAGATAAAATTACAGTGTCTCCTCCCCCCCACATACACACATTTTTTTTCTTTCTATCTATCCTAAAGGCAGGGTTAAATTACCTACCTGAAAAAAGTCTTGTTTTTTTTCCTTTCAGTTTCCCAATTTGTATGAGTCTAGTGTGAGTGTTTGCCCCATCCAGCTGGATATATGTTTTTCTTTAAATGTCTCTCCCTTCCCTTACTAGGCCAAGTAGGCCTTTAGCTTTTTAGTTCTACGCCCCACCCCCATCTTTCACGAAAGTCTAAAGTTTCTACATAGCTCCCCTTTCCCTACTGAAGTCTAAAAGGTATATAGTCAGTGTTATTTCTTTGTTCGCAACCCATTTAAACCACTGCCTGTGTGCAGTTTAAACATAGGCTTCTTCTCTAGGCTCCTGACTGCATTAAGTCAGTACCTGCTTTATGTTTTTGTACCCTCCTCCTTTTCTCCTTTTTCTCAAGCCTCACACAATAGCTCATACCCATATTGGCTTTACACCCTTTCCCTTTTTTCTCCTTTATTCAAGTACCTTTTCAGTTTTTTCACATCAAAATATGCCCAAAGGCAGCAGGAAGGACAAGCAATGTGGGCCAGATGTGGCCACTTTTTCACCCATCAACAAGGGTTTTGAAGGCTTGTGGATATACAATAGCAAGACACTAGCTACACCCACTGCTTAAACAGACACAAGGCCAAGCCTCAACCCATCCAGATACAACAGATTCCAAACCCCCACAGTTCAAGGGAAAACTTCCATCATCCTCTATCTACTCCTGGACAAAACTCTTCAGCTAATTAATCTGGGCCAGCAACCAAGTACCACAAAGTTTGACTATCATTCAGCTGCATATTCCATCATCAAAAGACAAACTCAATACACTTTTTTGCCTATTCAAACTCTTTCAGACCCAAGAAGAACAACTGAAATAGCTCCATGCAAAATTGCCCTCATTTATTTTGAGAAACATTACTATCTAATGGTGGCCCTGGGAGGAAACAACAAACCCTGAGCCAGATCCACAACAGCAGGAGGAAATGTTAAGGAGAAACACATTTAGGACAAGGAAGGATCAGTACACTTCTCTGGCCAGGCCCAGGAGGACTCCACACTCAACTATGCACCATCCAGGGAGCCACCCTGCAAGGACACAACCCAGCGCCATGATGGATGGATGCAAACTGGAATAGTTTTAATGCTGCCTACTATGGATTGGGATGGGATAGGAATCCAGTTCTCTCTTGCCATGGGTGGGGGGATAATTCAGCTTGGCAGCATTTTGGGAGGGTCCACATCATACCCTGATACTGTTGGGGGTGAGAGAAAATTCTAACCTGGCAACGAGAGAGGGGGGATACTACCTCAGACCATCAGCATTTGGGGATGACCTCCTCCAAGTCCTAGAAGCATTTGGACAAGGGGTGGATTTCCAGGCAAGAGTTGTCTTGGATGGTATTAATACCAACAACAGAGTAATTCTGGGTCAAGCCTTGCCATACTCATGCATCATCCAGGGTGGGACATGACCCCAAGCAGGCGTTATCATTCCAGGAAAAACCGTTTCTCATCCCAGCGTCTTTGGATAGGGTGGGCCAAGGGTAATCTAGGCCAAAGGGAAAAGGTGGGTCAGGCCAACATATTCCAAACAGCACCAGTGCTCAACATGCTGAAGAAGGAAGGACATCCAACCAGCATATTGATTGTGCCTATGCTAAGCAAGCTCAATAACACATCGGGTGATAGCAGTGCATCCCCTGCTGAGGCCCCACCTTTCGAAGGAGGAACTTCTCAACCTAAAGGGAATCAAAAAGAAAAAACTAAGACTTATCTGATTCTTAGCTCAAAGGAGGATACTCCCCCAAGGACTAGACAGCAGTAGCTACCAAGCCCCCAAGCTCACATACATGACGGTGGCAGCCAGCGGCATCACAGCTTCCCTTTTGCAGCTGAATGGTGTAATTCCTAGTGAAGCGGCAGGTAACTAGAGCCATAAACTTGTAATCTGCCACCCATGTTCCTGAGCAAAGAGCCACAAGACTATGCCACAGCCATGGCGAAGCTGTTGGGGATACATAACATTGTAGCCTGCAGTAAAATATGCAGGAAGACAAGAGTTTTTTCTGTTTTCCCTGGAAGCCACCTACTGGGTGCTTACTAAAGGGCTGGTGGTGAAAGGGCTTTCTATCCCCTTGAACCCTTGGATGACTCAGGCACTTAGTTAATCCTCTAAAATGACCCCCCACCCTTCCTGCCCATGTATGCCCTAGAGTTGTGCCATCTTCTTGCCCTGGAGGAACTGAATCACTCATTTCAGTTCTTCCCTTTGGGCATAAGGTCCGTGCATTCTTCTGGATTCAATCCTATAGGCAGGAGATGTTCATCCAATTTCCAAAGGGTGAGGAGGAGACAGGGGGGATGGTTCAACATCCTCCATAAGAGCTTTATACAGCATAAACTATTCAGTAGGAGAGGCGAGGCGCAACATGTGCAGGGAGATTGATCACACCCAAAGGAGGTATCCAAGAGCAGTATTCAAGGCCTCTATCACCAAGGGGCCCCCTGAGCAACTGCAAAGTTGAGAACCTTAACCACTGTGACCTCCTCGGCCCGTTCCACCAAAAGCCTCTGATGACACCTCTGGAAAGCAAAGTCCCGTAGAGGCCATGGCTCTGGGAAAGCAGGAAAGGAATGGCTATTAGTTCCTATCATGACCTTCCAGATCGCTCGCTTCAAATATCCCTGTGTTCAACCATCTAGAACTATTGGAGTTTGAGTACAAATAGACCTAGAAAAATATTAAATGAAACATACTAAAAATACCAGACAGGTCACCAGGGAAGAGACCACTAAGGAAGGGGAGGCAACATTGTTGTCACCTCACTCTCAGGCTTAGAGTGTTTAGAATGAGACTGGCCACCATCCCTATCCGAGGCATCCCACATTTGGGATGAGCTGATTCACCCTGACCTGTTACCATTGAGACTTGACCCCAGGAACCTTGACCTACTGCTAGTGGAACCCCAGAAGGATTTCCTTCCTCCGCCTCTTCTGTAACCATTAGATGCATTGTAAGAGATTACTGTGGTGGCCAGGGAGAAGGGGGACTCCCTTGGTGGGTACAACTGGCAAAGGTGGGGAGTGAAGAGAAGCTCTGGAGACTAGCTCCAGATCAGGGGAGAGGGAGGGAAGTTTGACTGAACAAGGGAAAAATAGTGAGCACGTTAGAGCCAAAGTTATGCTCCCCCACCTTGGAGACAGTACCCCCTGGAATAGGTCAAAGGAACCACCAGTGAGAATGTTGACACATCCAGATCCTGGGGGAAGGGGAGGAAAATGAGCAGAGGGAGCCATCTCCCTCAAATGCTATTTCCTTTTCTTTGGGCTGCAGAGGTCCAACTTTGTCTATGCCTTATTATGAATTAGGCACTTTTCTCCATAAGCCATGAGGAAGGACTAATAAGGTAAGAACATAAGAACATGCCATACTGGGTCAGACCAAGGGTCCATCAAGCCCAGCATCCTGTTTCCAACAGTGGCCAATCCAGGCCATAAGAAACCTGGCAAAAATTAAGTCTATTTCATGTTACCATTGCTAGTAATAGCAGTGGCTATTTTCTAAGTCAACTTAATTAATAGCAGGTAATGGACTTCTCCTCCAAGAACTTATCCAATCCTTTTTTAAACACAGCTATACTAACTGCACTAACCACTAGGGATGTGCAGAGCAAAATTTTATGTTCATATTTTTTATGTCCGAAAGGGGGTCCCACTTGCGGCCAATATGGACATAAAAAAAATCCAATGAGTTGGGTATATGTACATATGTGCAAAAAAAAAAATTAAACCCCCTCACCCTCCTTAATCCCCCCCCCAGACTTACCACAACTCCCTGGTGATCGAGCGAGGAGTGAGGACGTCATTTCTGCAATCCTTGGCGAGAAGCATGTGACGTCGGTGGCACGTCGAGTGACGCGGCGTCACGTGATTCCCGGCTCGTTCGCGCCGGACGGCTCGTTCGGCCCAAAAAGAACTTTTGGCCAGCTTGGGGGGGCCTCCTGACCCCCCCAAGCTGGCCAAAAGTTCTTTTTGGGCCGAACGAGCCGTCCGGCGCGAACGAGCCGGGAATCACGTGGCGCCGCGTCACTCAGACGCGACGTCACGTGATTCCCGGCAAGTTCGCGCCGGACGGCTCGTTCGGCCCAAAAAGAACTTTTGGCCAGCTTGGGGGGGCCTCCTGACCCCCTCAAGCTGGCCAAAAGTTCTTTTTGGGCCGAACGAGCCGTCCGGCGCGAACTTGCCGGGAATCACGTGACGTCGGCGTCACGTGATTCCCGGCTTGTTCGCGCCGAACGAGCCGTCCGGCGCGAACTTGCCGGGAATCACGTGACGTCGCGTCTGAGTGACGCGGTGCCACGTGATTCCCGGCTCGTTCGCGCCGGACGGCTCGTTCGGCCCAAAAAGAACTTTTGGCCAGCTTGGGGGGGTCAGGAGGCCCCCCCAAGCTGGCCAAAAGTTCTTTTTGGGCCGAACGAGCCGTCCGGCGCGAACGAGCCAGGAATCACGTGACGCCGGCGTCACTCGACGTGCCGCCGACGTCACATGCTTCTCGCCAAGGATTGCAGAAATGGCGTCCTCACTCCTCGCTCCATCACCAGGAGTTTGTGGTAAGTCAGGGGGGGGGGGGGATTAAGGAGGGTGAGGGGGTTTTATATTTTTATTTTGGCTCAACAATCGCGATTTCCCACATATCGAACATATCTATGTTCGATATGTGGGAAATCCGATCGTTATGTCGAATCAATTTTTTAAGTAAAAAAAAATATGAGTTGCGTTTTACTAATGCGGTCAATCCGAATGCACACCCCTACTAACCACATCCTCTGGCAAACAAATTCCAGAGTTTAATTGTGCGTTGAGTAAAAAGAACTTTCTCCGATTAGTTTTAATGTGCCACATGCTAACTTCATGGAGTGCCCCCTAGTCTTTCTATTATCTGAAAGACAGAGCTCTCAGGAGTTTGCCCAGAATGGAACACTTCCACACCTCTGCTAACATCCTCTTGGGCTGAGTACACCAGAACCATGCCATACAAATTGACAACGCAATCATCAAATAAAAGAAAACGTGAAAGATCTAGGAATATGGATAGACCCAGAGCTGAACTAACAAAACATAATTGCAATGAAAATCAAAGAGGGCTTCCACAAATTACTAATCCTCAAACACCTAAAACCACTATGGTATCACCCTGAATTCAGAACCATTTTCCAATCACTAATCTTCACTAGCTTTGACTATTGCAATTCCCTCCTGATAGGCCTACCCAAATCTACCATATGACCGCTCCAATTACTACAGAACACCGCAGCCAGAATACTCACTGGTCACAAAAGAACTGACCACATCACTCCTGTGCTAAAAAGTCTGCACTGGCTACCTGTAGAAAAGAGAATCGAATACAAAACTCTAACCAATATCCACAATGCAATACACAACAGTGAAAGCACATGCCTAAACACCATTATACAAAGACACAACTCCCAATGCAATATGAGATCAACAAACAAAGTACAACTAGACATACCATCAGTCACAACCGTCAAACTCACCACCGTAAGAAACAGAGCCATATCAATAGCAGGCCCTCACCTCTGGAAGTCCTACCGGAACACCTAAGATTACAGAACAACACTAAAATATTCAAAAAATTACTCAAATCCTAGCTCTTCAGACAAGCCTACAAAGACGGGATCGGCTAATCGTTCACATGATAAACGTCACCTCCCACAGTTACGAATGGAAAGCCCACGTCACCCCCCACAGTTATGTACGTAATAGTTAATCTGTTTTAACTGATGCTATACCTAATCTGTTGATATATAACAGGGGTCAGGAACCTTTTTGGCTGAGAGAGCCATAAACGCCACATATTTTAAAATGTAATTCCATGAGAGCCATACAATATGTTTAAAACTAAATACAAGTAAATGTGTGCATTTTATGTAAGATCACACTTTTAAAGTACAATAAGTCTCTGAAAATATTACACCAGGCCTTAAGACACCAATACATCTCCTATTAGGAAAACGGACCAAGTCAGACTGCTATAGAGTCCTACACAGAAACTTCACGCCAGCAGAAAACCTCACCTGAATCACGTGCTGTCCCTCACCTAACATAGAATAAAGAGACCAAAACGCATAACAAGATGCATGCAGAAAAAACTGAATTGGAAACTGCAACAAGCCAGAGTCTCTGTATGCAGTGTAACAAAGGAAAAAAGAAACATCACCCATCCTTATAAAACAAATCAAGAAATATAAAATCATCAGCAGTAAAACTGTACTAACAAAAAGAACATATTTCGAAACAGCTGATGAGTGGAATATCCAATAATTAAAAACTCATATAAAACATTTCCAGATACCAACAAAATATTTCAAAATAGCAGACACAAAGACCCAGTAATGAAAAATAATAAGGATACAAACATTTTTTTGCTCTGCATACCTGGAAACGTTTGATATTCAGGTGTCCTGAGATTGTTCTGAATTAGCAGGAGGAGGGGTGGTTTTCTTGGAACTTTCTCCTCTCTCAGTCACATACCAGCGCTCTCTCTCACACTGGCTCTCAATGACACACCTATACACACATGCTCTCAGTACTCACATATACACATGTTTTTTCTCTCTCACTTATATAGGCTCTTAATTACACATTTACACACATGCTGTCTATCTTTTCACGCTTACACACACACACACAGGCTTTCAATCACATAAATACATGCTATCTTTTTCTCTCACACACATACTCTCATTCACATGCTTACAAACATGTCCTCTCTTTCTCTCATTTACACACAGGCTCTCAATCACATACTCACATGCTCCCTCACCTAAATCAGCTCTCAATCACACACAGACACACATGGTCTCTCTCTCTCTCATTTAAACACAGGCTCTCAATCACATACTCGCATGCTCCATCACCTAAACCATCTCTCAATCACACACAGGCACACATGATCTCTCTCTTACTTATACACACAGGCTCTTAATCATACATATACATGATTTCTCTCACACACAAAGGATCTCAATCATACACACATACTCTTTCACACAAACAGGTTTTCAATCACAAACTTACACATACAGGTTCTCAATGGTAAACTTACATTCATGCTCTCTCTCTCACAGGCAGGCTCTCAATCACAGACATACTCTCTTTCACATATACAGGCTCTCAATCACAGACATACTCTCTTTCACATATACAGGCTCTCAATCATTCACATACATGCAATCTCTCACTCACACACACAGGATCTCAAACACACATGCTTGCTAGCTCATTCACTCTCTCTCCCCCACCCCCACCCCCACCCCGGGAACTTGCGGCAGCAGCAGCCTCCTCCCAACGCTAACCTCCTTCAATTTCAGCCCTCGCGGAGGAGGAGTCCCATCGGCCGCGGTTGAAGCTCTTCATTTTCTTCCGAGCCGCGCTGCAATCTTCTTTCCGTCGGACTGACGCAGACCACACTAGCGTGGCCTCTTCTTGCTGCGCACGCACCCGATGCTCTCCACGTCCTCTTCCGGGCCACGGGGGGGGGGGGGGGGTGGGAAGAAGAGACCACACTAGCGTGGGTTCCCGACCCCTGATATATAAGATGTTATACATAACCAATTTGTATCTGTTGTTATAACTTATCTGTATCTGATGTTGTTCCAGTTGTGTTATGCCTGTAATATGTTGTTATACCTGTAAACCAGAGTGAGGGCCTTTCGCTAAACTTCGGTATATAAAAGCCTACAAATAAATATTTATATTTTATTTATTTTATTTATTTAAAAACTCTTCTATACGGTTTACAACGGTTTACAAAAAGGCACGTTATCGAAAAATAAGAGTGGTATAGATTACAAATTAACCATGTGCCATCATAGAACAGTAACAATTTAGTGTCAAAAACTATGTGTGTCAGTTAAGCTTATTTGTTCTGAACATATTATGTGGTTTTAATTTAACATTAAAATGCATTTTGTAGGTTAAAAGTAATAAATAAATAAATAAATACATGAGCACGATGGAAAATCAACGTGTTCGCCGTTTCTGTTTACTGATGGAATCACTCCCATGAGGGGTCTGGTCAAGTGGCAGATTAATCTCAACAGAGGATGGCTTTGAAAATCCGCATCATGAACAGCTGCAGGTACAATCTCCATAAAAGTTGGGTAGTCTCCTTTCTCTGGAAAGAAGGGTATTCCATAAGCTTCCTGCAGGAGATCCACATCACTCCAGAGAGCGAAGTCAACTGGCTCCTAGAGTGGCACGGTAGGGTATTTTTTAGCGACTCCAGATGTGCTGGGGGAGTGGCCATCCTATTTCAGGAATCCCTGTATGTGGACATGCTGGACATTCTATCCATTATGACTCGCTGTTTGCTACACTTGTGGTTCCATGTCCATAATTGCTTGATCAATTTAAACACAATTTACACATTGGTCAAAGTTGTTGCCAGATTAGCATTCTTTTGCCATTTGTCAACCCTAGTGCAGACCTTGGATGCTGTTGAGAAGGTGATCCTCGATGGTGACTTTAATTGTACCCTCGATGCTCGTGACTATTAAGGATGGAAGTGTCACTCCCTACTCAGTGGCAACCTTGGGGGAGTCAGTTATCGCTTCTCCCTTGCTGATATCCAATGGCCACATTACCTGGCTGATTGCACCTCCTTCACTTGTGTCAGGGTGGCAGAGGGACAAATCAACCATTCCTAAATTGATTGGCTGTACATCAGCAGTTTCTTAAAGTCACAAGTCCTTTTGTGTGCCATTGAGGTGGCAGCAGTCTCGGACTACCATCTGATTTCTGTGAAGGTAAGGATGGGTGTTTCATAGTAACAGCACAGGTGTTCTGGGTGGAATGGCACATCTTTGAGGTAGATCTTACCTTGTGAAACCAATGGTGAGCAGTGGGGAAAGTCTATCTCAAATGTTCTGTCAAAATTATGCTAGGAGCATTAAAAGGGAGCACTGCCAAGTGATGGAGCACCTACAGGTGGTGGTGCTGAATCTCGAAGCCCAGCTCTCTGATATTACAAACCAGGCTCTGGAACATGAATACATGGAGAAGAAGTGCATGCTTCATGACCTCAAGGTGCAGAAAGGCCAGGGAGCCTTTGTGAGGTCACAGATCCAGTTCTATCATGATGCCCTCTTAAGAACATGCCATACTGGGTCAGACCAAGGGTCCATCAAGCCCAGCATCCTGTTTCCAACAGTGGCCAATCCAGGCCATAAGAAACCGGGCAAAAACTAAGCCTATTTCATGTTACCATTGCTAGTAATAGCAGTGGCTATTTTCTAAGTCAACTTAATAGCAGGTAATGGACTTCTCCTCCAAGAACTTATCCAATCCTTTTTTAAACACAGCTACACTAACTTCACTAACCACATCCTCTGGCAACAAATTCCAGAGTTTAATTGTACATTGAGTGAAAAAGAACTTTCTTCAATTAGTTTTAAATGTGCCACATGCTAACTTCACAGAGTGCCCCCTACTCTTTCTATTATCTGAAAGAGTAAATAACCGATTCACATTTACCCATTCTAGACCTCTCATGATTTTAAACACCTCTATCATATCCCCCCTCAGCCGTCTCTTCTCCAAGCTGAAAAGTCCTAACATCTTTAGTCTTTCCTCATAGGGGAGCTGTTCCATCCCCTTTATCATTTTGGTCACCCTTCTCTGTACCTTCTCCATCGCAACTATATCTTTTTTGAGATGCGGTGACCAGAATTGTACACAGTATTCAAGGTGCAGTCTCACCATGGAGCGATACAAAGGCATTATGACATTTTCCATTTTATTCACCATTCCCTTTCTAATAATTCCCAACATTCTGTTTGCTTTTTTGACTGCCACAGCACACTGAACCGATGATTTCAATGTGATCCACTATGATGCCTAGATTTCTTTCTTGGGTGGTAGCTCCTAATATGGAACCTAACATTGTGTAACTATAAGCAAGGGCTATTTTTCCCTATATGCATCACACTTTGCACTTATCCACATTAAATTTCATCTGCCATTTGGATCCACAATTTTCCAGTCTCACAAGGTCTTCCTGCAATTTATCACAATCTGCTTATGATTTAACTACTCTGAACAATTTTGTATCATCTGCAAATTTGATTACCTCACTTGGGGGTAGATTTTCAAAAACCGCGAATAGGTGTACTTTTGTTGGCGCTCCAGGCGCCAACAAAAGTACGCTGGATTTCAGTAGATACGCGCGGCTACTCGCGTATCCGCTGAAATCCGGGATCGGCACACGCAAGGCTATCGATTTCGTATAGCCGGCGCGCGCCGAGGCTGCGCCGAAGATCCACCCGTTCACTCCGAGGACCGCTCCGAAATCGGAGCGGCCTCGGAGGGAACTTTCTTTGCCCTCCCTCACCTTCCCCTCCCTTCCCCTACCTAAACCCACCCGCCGGGCCTGTCTAAACCCCCCCCTTACCTTTGTTGGGGATTTACGCCTCCCGGAGGGGAGAAGTAAATCCCTGCGTGCCAGCGGGCCGCTAGCGCGCCGGGACGCGATCTGGGGGCGGGTCCGGAGGGCCGGAAGCCACGCCCCCCGGGCCTCCCCGGGCCGTAGCCATGCCCCCGGGCCTGTCCCCGGAACGGCTCCCAACACGCCCCGAAACGCCGCGTGGTTCGGGCCCGCCCCCCGCACTACGCCCCCCCCGACAACGCCCCCTCCGAAAACCCCGGTACTACGCGAGTCCCGGGGCTCTGCGCGCGCCGGTAGGGCCTATGTAAAATAGGCTACCGGGTGCAGGGCCCTGCTCGCTAAATCCGCCCGGATTTGGGCGGATTTAGGCGAGCAGGGCTCTTAAAATCCGCCCCCTTGTCGTATTCTTTCCAGATCCATTTATAAATATATTGAAACGTACGGGTCCCAATACTCCATCTCTGTTCCTGTCTTTTAGCAGTTTGTATCCATGAAAGGACATCACCACCTATCCCATGACTTTTTACTTTTCCTAGAAGCCTCTAATAAGGAACTTTGTCCAACGCCTTCTGAAAATCAAATAACCTACATCTACTGGTTCACCTTTATCTACATGTATATTAACTCCTTCAAAAAAGTGAAGCAGATTTGTTAGCAAGACTTGCCTTGGGTAATGCCATGCTGACTTTGTTCCATTTAAACCTTGTCTTTCTATATGTTCTGTGATTTGATATTTAGAATACTTTCCACTATTTTTCCTGTAACTGAAGTCAGGCTATCTGGTCTGTAGTTTCCCGGATCATCCCTGGAGCCCTTTTAAATATTTGTTTTACAATGTCACCCTCCAGTCTTCAGGTACAATGGATGATTTTAATAATAGGTTATAAATTTTCACTAATAGGTTCTGAAATTCATTTTTGAGTTCCTTTAGAACCCTGGGGTGTATACCATCCAGTCCAGGTGATTTACTACTCTTCAGTTTGTCATTCAGGCCTACCACATCTTCTAGGTTCAACATGATTTGGTTCAGTCCATCTGATTCATTAGCTATGAAAATCTTCTCCGGTACGGGTACCTCCCCAACATCCTCTCAGTAAACACTGAAGCAAAGAAATCATTTAATCTGTCAATAATGGCCTTTATCTTTTCTAAGTGCCCTTTTTAACCCCTTGATCATCTAATGGTCCAACTGACTCCCTTCACAGGCTTTCTGCTTCGGATATATTTAAAAAGTTTTTTACTGTGAGTTTTTGCCTCTACGGCCAACTTCTTTTCAAATTCTCTCTTAGCCTGTTCTTATCAATGTCTTATTTTTAACTTTCCAATGCTTCTGCATTATCCAATTTTCATCTGTTGGATCCCTCTTCCAATTTTTGAATGAAGATCTTTTGGCTAAAATAGCTTCTTTCATCTAGCGTTTTTGCCTTCCTTCCACCTTTCTTAATGTGTGGAAAACATCTGGACTGTGCTTTTAGGATGGTATTTTTTAACAAAGACCACACCTCTTGCACACCTTTTACCTTTGTAGCTGCTCCTTTGGTTTTTTCTAATTATTTTTCTCATTTTATCAAAGATTCCCTTTTGAAAGTTTAGCACAAGAGCTGTGGATCTGCTTACTGTCCAGCCATTAATTCAAATCTGATTATATTATGATCACTATTGCCAAGCGGCCCCACCACCGTTACCTCTCTCACCAAATCTTGTGCTCCACTGAGAAATATATCTAAAATTGCTCCCTGTCTTGTCGGTTCCTGAACCAATTGCTCCATAAAGCTGTCATTTATTCCAATCAGGAACTTTATCTCTCTAGCATGTTCTGAGGATATATTTACCCATTCAATATTGGGGTAATTGAAATCTCCCATTATTACCGCACTACCAATTTGGTTAGTTTCCTAATTTCTTTTAGCATTTCACTGTCCATCTCACCATCTTGAACAGGTGGACAGTAGTATACTCCTATCACTATAGTCTTTCCCAACACACAAGGGATTTTTACCCATAAAGATTCAATTGTGCATTTAGTCTCATGCAGGATGTTTATCCCTGTTGGACTCTATGCCATCCCAGACATAAAAACGCTATATACCATCTCCCAGATGCTCCTCTCTGTCATTGCAATATAATTTGTACTCCGGTATAGCACTGTCCTCCTTCCACCAATGTATCTGAGATACCAATTAAGTTTATGTCATCATTCACTTGCTATGCATTCTAATTCTCCCATCTTACTTCATAGACTTCTGGCATTAGCATACAAACATTTCAAAGTTTGTTTTTTGTTGTATTTTCATTCTGCTTTTTTTGTGTTAAATCTTTTTATTGAGGAAAAATTATCAGCGGATATAGTTTATAACAGCGATACCTACTAGAGATGTGAATCGTGTGATCGATCGTCTTAACGATCGATTTCGGCTGGGAGGGGAGGGAATCGGTATCGTCGCAGTTTGGGGTTTTTTAAATATCATGTAAATCGTGTAAATCGAAAACCGGCACACTAAAACATCCCTAAAACCCACCCCGACCCTTTAAATAAATCCCCCACCCTCCCGAACCCCCCCAAAATGCCTTAAAATTACCTGGGGTTCCAGTGGGGGGGGGGGAGGGGAAGGGGGAGGGCGGGAAAAACCGGCACACTAAAACAACCCTAAAACCCACCCCGACCCTTTAAAATAAATCCCCACCCCCCCGAACCCCCCCAAAATGCCTTAAATTACCTGGGGTCCAGAGGAAGGGTCCCGGTGTGATCTTTTACTCTCGGACCTCCGTGCGTTGTTAGAATGGCGCCTGCAGTCGAATCGATTTTCCGTACGGAAGAAACGATTCGTGGTAGGAGATCGTTCCGGACCCCCGCTGGACTTTGGCAAGTCTTGTGGGGGTCAGGAGGCCCCCCAAGCTGGTCAAAAGTCCCTGGGGGTCCAGCGGGGGTCCGGGAGCGAATTCTCCTACGCTCCTGACGTCAGGGGACAAAAAAACAAAATGGCGCCGGCGCTACCTTTGACCTGTCATATGACAGGTCAAAGGTAGCGCCGACGCCATTCTACAACGCACGGAGGTCCGAGAGTAAAAGATCACACCGGGACCCTTCCTCTGGACCCCAGGTAATTTAAGGCATTTTGGGGGGGTTCGGGAGGGTGGGAGATTTATTTTTAAAGGGTCGGGGTGGGTTTTAGGGTTGTTTTAGTGTGCCGGTTTTCCCGCCCTCCCCCTGCCCCTTCCCCTCCCCCTCCCCCTTCCTCGATTTACGATTTTTTGACGATAAATCGGGGGAATTGTTATTGTATCGCGGCTCTAACGATTTTTGACAATTTAAAATATATCGGACGATATTTTAAATCGTCAAAAAAACGATTCACATCCCTGATACCTACAATGTGGTCAGAAGTACTATACAAAGAGATCAGGTAATATACAACTTAAGTAGTTAAGTAAACCACTGTAGTGAGTAAAAAGACAAAAAGGAAAACATAAGCATAAGCATAAAAAAACGAAAAAAGTAGCCTTCAGGATAGAAGAAGTGGAAAAGGAGAGAGGAAAAGAGGGAGCAGAGAAGAGGAAGAACATCTGTAACCTGTCAATCGCTAGCCCATTCGCAGAAGCATGTTACAAAGAGGCAATATATGTGTCCAACGGCTTCCACACAAGGCACCATGTTCGCAGTCTATTGAATTTAATTGCCATAGCTTTCTCATATCTATATAAATAAAAATGTTAAATAGTTTGTACGTCGTAGCTAATCTCGCCAACCGCTTAACCGAATGCGTTCAAATTTGCATACAACATTACTTCCCATACGGGAAGGATCTTATACACTTACATTAAATATAGGTCACACCTGTGACAGGTAATACAAGTTTAAAAATTGCTTACACAAAACAGCGACATCTGGTGGCCGTCAGCGCAAGCGCAACCTCTTACACCTTTCACATACACTCACACACCACACCCCACCCCCACACAGGGCTATTGTCTTTCATTCACACTCCCTCATAACACACAGAAATCCACACTCATCACACCACACCCCCCCACCCACATGCCTGCCAATGTCACTTACTTCACCCTCCCTCCCAAAACACACCAAAACACGAATTCCTGGCTGCTACATTGGGAAGCCACGCATTTCACACACCCTCCGAATTTAAATTAAAGTACCTCTTCCACCCACCCACGCACTGCACTCCGATCACACACTACACCTGATACAAGTCCGTGCTTCTCCGCCGGCACCACAGGAACGGTCCGGGACACATCACATTCAGTAGGGCCGTTGGATGCCAGCAACTAAAATGGCGCCGGTGGACCTTGCCCTTACTATGCTATACGGAGACAACAATGACGTCGGAACACCATGTGGCATAGTAAGGGCAAGAGCCCGTTGGCGCCATATCCTCAGCGGACATTTGCCCTTACTAGGTCAGGAATCATGACGTACCACTTTCACCGGTGAAGTTTTGCGACATGGCAGCCGGCGGAACAAACCCTAGCACACACCCTCGCCACTGGCTGGCAGTTTACACATGTAGCCGGGGAGGAGCACGGTGGGGGACCATTCTTATTTTTCGCCACGCATTTTTCACGGGGGGAGGGGGCACTGATTCTCCACATCTCCCGAGAGGGGGGCTTGTAGCGTGGGTTGCTCTATTTCACCGGGTTGGGGGGGGGAGGGGCCAGGAAGGCGTGCTTGCATATTTAAACTATTCTTTGCTGGTGCTATTCATTTGGTGTAAAAAAAAACAAAACCCACAAACTGTAACCTTTACTGCTCTGTTCTGTTTTTTCAACTTAACCAGGCTCAGCTACTACACAATTGCTTTCAAATTTGGAAACAACCTTGCTTTCACTTTCGGCAAGGTTCTTCTCTATCTAGATTACATAGATGTCACACGGTTACAGAAAAAAAACATGTTTTTTTCTGTAAGTGGGGAAAACAGCGACATCTCTTGGACAGACATGCAACACACGCTATCTACCTTGGGAAATGAAGCTGCTGTACTGCGCATGTGTGGGCGGGAGCGCACGTCGGGCACAGCGGGACCAACATGGCGCTGGGAGGAGCAGCAGCGGCAGACCGGCGGCAATATTGGGCGTGGTGGTGTCGGCCGGCTGAAATTCGACACCTGGGAGGAGCTGCGGCGGCAATCTGGTTCGGCTCATGTGCACGACAGGGAGGGATCCTCGCTGACCTTGCGCCTTCGGGAGCAGGGCACACAAAACCACACAAGAGGGAGAGGGTTGGGGGGGGGCAGCTGGGAGGGCATTGCGAGCCGGAGGGGATCAGAATCAGGGAAGGAGATTGAGAGAGGGTGTGGTGTCACTGACAAAAGGGTAGGGAGTAGGCGGGGAGAGATGACAGTGAGAGGAGTGTCAGTGGAGAGACACAGAGGGGAGAGGTGAGTGTGAGGGGTGAGAGTTGGAGTGGGGACAGGGGAGTGAAGGGGGGTTAGTGACCGAAGGGGGAGGGGTGAGTGTGAGGGGAGAGAGCTGGAGTGGGGACAGGGGAGGGTGAGTGACCAAGGAGGAAGATGATGTGTGACTAAGGTATATGAGCAAGGGGAAGGGGGGAGGGGGGAAAAAGAAACTGACTCTGCCACTGCAACGCGTGGCCGGGCACAGCTAGTTTATAATATTAACATACAAAATTCCACCATAGGTGTTCAGACAGAAAGTCACAGTGCTTACAATTAGACATAATATCATGTTGTGCAACAGTTATCAAAAAATCCAAAAGTTTTCGCTGAGGGATAGGGAGATCTAGAGAAGAACTTGCCCCCTTAAGAATGATCAAGGAGTATGTAATGGGTTGAGTAAGACGCATAATGACTGAAATCGTAGACCATACCTGGTGCCAAAAAAAGCTGGACATTAGGACATTGAAAAAGCATGTGTTGTAAAGTGGCCTTTGCGGCAGAAGAAGACCAACATGCATGGGTTAGAAGTAAACCAGCCCGGTGAAGCTTCCATGGAGTCCAAAGGGCTCTATGTATGATAAAGAAAGAGGTCTGCGTTAGTCTTGAAGATAATGAAATATTTACAGAGACTGTCCAGACATAAGTCCAGATATCTTTGAATGGAGCCTCGTCAAACTCCGAGGCCGAAGTAGAGTATAGCCATTCTATAGAATGTCGAGGGGAAAGAGATTTAATGAGTTTATATAAGCGAGACGCTAAATGTCCCTTCGATCTCAACTCTTGATATATATGGAAAAGATAAGGTGTTACTGTCGAGATTAAATTCTGTGTTGTGGAGGCTTTGGAACTGGGTAAGCCAAATTATTCTCGTAATTGCATAAAGGGCATCAAGCTACCATCTTGGGTATGGAGGAAAGGTGCCAAATATCTTTATTCTGCCAAATAGGCCAGTTAAGAGATCATCCACCAATTTTTAAGGAGGGATTGAGCCATAAGGGGGCTAGCCTGGATATTCGCCAGGAGCAGGTGTGCACTGGTTGAAGTGCTTCCAGTTCAGAGAGAGCACGGTGCAGAGAGCGCAGTATCGGGTTGGAAGCATGTTTGGGTAGGAGTAACATCCCAGGGAAGCTGGTGAGCAGAAACAGATCTAAAAAGTTCCGCTCTATATGCAACCAGTGAGGCTGATCCAAATTGACTATGTCTGAAGCAAAGTAAATTTGACCCTGCTGCAAGATAAACACTTGATGGTAAGCATAAAAATCCAGAAAATTCACACCTCCAGATTGTTTATTAACTTTCAGTTTACTAAGTACTATCTTAGGTGTTTTGTGGCACCAGAGGAATCTCATTAACAATCTGTCAATATGTTTATAAAAATCCTGTGAAAGGAAGATGGGGATCATAGCAAGTATGTAGATAATTTTTATTTATTTAAAGTCTTTTCTATACCGTCGCTAAGTTATATACCATTGCAACGGTTTACATGTAGGCACATAAGTAAGTTTGGAGTAAGCGTACTATAGCACATTCTAACCGGTGCCATTAAGTTTTGGTTTCATTAAATCATAAAAATACGTACAAATGTTTAGTGATGTAGGTTCTGGCCAGGTGTACCTAGAAGGTACTTTTACAGGTCAAAAAAAAATCACATTTACTGTGTTATCTTATTACATTCATTGTGTACGCAATATGTTAAAATATTGTAATACACATTTATGAGAATAGTGCTGTGTGCCGGTGCTCTTCTGTTTATTCCAGTGTATTTTCTATTCTCCGGTCTCTTTATAAAAGGCTTGTTTAAAAAGCCATGTCTTTAGACTTCTCTTGAAAGTTTTGGGGTCTCTCTGTAATCTGATCTCCAAAGGCACTGTGTTCCAGAGTGTGGGTCCTGATAAAGACAATGTTCTCTCTCTTACCTGTGTTAGTCTCGCTGTCTTGACTCAGGGAATGGTTAAGAGAGCTTTGTTTGCTGAACGAAGGTTCCTGTGTGGTACGTGTACCCGTAGTGCGGTGTTTAGCCAGTCTGCTTTTTCATCATGTATTAGTTTATGTATGGTGCATAGTGCTTTGTATTTTATTCTTTGTTCTATGGGTAGCCAGTGAAGTTCGGCCAGAGCCAATACCATTTTAATGGTTTCTAGGTGGCCTAACCAGATGAGGTGTAGCGGGGACCATTTCAGGGAGGCATCCCATAGGATCTGAAGTAAGCTGGACTCAGAGTGCATTGTCATGTCATTTGGGTTTGTATAAAAGTATATCCCTAAGTATTTAAGGGCTTTTGTGACTTTTTGTATAGGAAATTGGGAAAAGTCTATGGTAGACCCTATGTAATTCAATGGAAGAAGTTCAGTCTTGTGCCAATTAACTTTGTAACCAGAAGAGTATAATGAAATCAAAGTGAATAAATGAGAAAGGGAAGTGACTGGATTAGATAAAAAAAAGGACATCATCAGCATAAGCAGACAATTTATAAGTTTCCGAACCAACAGAGACACCTTCTATAGAGGTGTCAAGACGAATAGCCATTAATAGTGGTTCCAATGCCAGGTTGAAAAGAAGCGGGGACAGATGGCATCCTTGCCGGGTGCCCCGATATAGAGAAAACATTTTGGATGTCTGGTTATTGATGTACAAAAAAGCTGTTGGAGAGCGGTAGAGAAATTACCATGAGAGAAAAACGGGACCCAGACCAAACCTCTGAAGTGCCGCAAATAGAAAAGTCAATTCGACGCGGTCGAAGGCCTTTTCTGCATCCAATGAAACCACTACAGCTAGTTGTGAAGATGAGAACATACTCGTGAATGTGAAAAATAGGTGAGAATTATTAGCAATCAATCTGTTTTTAATAAAACCCTACTGGTCCGGGTGTATAAGAGTAGGCATAAGCCAAGACAGTCGGGTTGCCAGTATTTTCACAAAAGATTTATAGTCTGTGTTTAAAAGAGAAATTGGGCTATAATTAGAAACATTTGTGTCATCTCTACCCGGCTTTGGAATGACTACCACACAGGCTTCTGTGAAAGTGATAAGAGGCTTCAGGGTAAGAGAGGAGAGATGTAAAATAAGTATGTATATATGGTAAAAGGTCTTTTTTGAATGCTTGATAAAAGTCCATTGTAAATCCATCAGGACCGGGTGCCTTTCCGGAGGATAAGGAGGTTATAGCTGATCCTATTTCTTCTAGGGAAACAGGGGAGTCCAGGTAACCTGTGGCAAGGTCGACAGGAACCGCTGTAGAACATCTGAGGATGCCAAAGATTCAGATTGGTACAGAGAGGCATAAAAGTCTCAAAAGGCTTGCAAGATATCAGTCAGTGACTAAGATTCGATTAGGTGAAGAGTGAATTTTGACAAAGCGCTTCTTTTCTGCTCACTTCTTCAAGAGTGAGGAAAGTAAATGGCTACTTTTATTGTTTTCTGCATAGTACAGTGCTTTAACTTGAAACAAGCCCAGCTGAACTTGTGAGCTCAGTAATTGGTTACAGCGATATTTGGCCTTTAGAAGGACGTTGAGTGAGGAAGTGGTAGGAGAATGGATATGCTTGTGCTCCAAAGTGAGCACCTCTTGGTGAAGATTTTGCAGTGTGGCTTTCTGAGATTTCTTTTTCCGTATGGAAAAGCTTTCATTCTGCTTTTTAATTGATAGGGATAAGTTAGAATTTTTTAGTTCAGGTGAGTTTTTAGTTACAGGTACTTGGACTACTGTTATTATTATTGGAACCTCACTGTCGGGATGCCCTAATTCTAATGTATCATTAGTATCCTTTGAAGATACCTCCCTCCAAACCATGTGCTGCTGAGCGACTGTCGGCTTTCCCATTTGTTCTAGTTTAAAAGCTGCTCTATCTCCTTTTTAAAGGTTAGCACCAGTAGTCTGGTTCCACCCTGGTTAAGGTGGATCCCATCCCTTTGGAAGAGACCCCCCCTTCCCCAAAAGGTTCTTGATAATATCCCTTTGACTCTCTGTTTTGATGGGCACCATATTCAGATTTATAATCAAGTATGGACCCTCTGTGTCATCATTGACTTTTCCCTCTCTATGCACCTTCATATTAAGGCCTGGATTCACTAATGCCGCAAGGCACAGTGAATCCCGGCGGTAATGGTGGGTGTGGGGGTGAAGCGGGGGGCGGTCCTGCGCTAGCCTGCAGTGATCGAACCTCCGTAGTGGAATCGCTGCCGGCGTCTCGCCGAATAACTACACCATAAAAGACAGAATGAAAGCTTTTCTATACGGAAAAAGAAATCTCAGAAAACCGCACTGCAAAATCTTCACCAAGAGGTGCTCACTTTGGAGCACAAGCATATCCATTCTCCTACCACTTCCTCACTCAACGTCCTTCTAAAGGCCAAATATCGCTTTAACCAATTACTGAGCTCCCAACTTCAGTTGGGCTTGTTTCAAGTTAAAGCACTGTACTATGCAGAAAACAATAAAAGTGGCCATTTACTTTCCTCACTCTTGAAGAAGCGAGTAGATAAGAAGCGCTTTGTCAAAATTCACTCTTCACCTAATCAAATCTTAGTCACTGACTCCGATATCTTGCAAGCCTTTTGAGACTTTTATGCCTCTCTGTACCAATCTGAATCTTTGGCATCCTCAGATGTCCTACAGCGGTTCCTTTCTACCTTGCCACAGGTTACCTGGACTCCCCTATTTCCCTGTAAGAAAAATGATCAGCTATAACCTCCTTATCATCTGGAAAGGCATCCGGTCCTGATGGATTTACCATGGACTTTTATCAAGCATTCAAAAAAGACCTTTTACCATATATACATACTTATTTTGCATCTCTCCTCTCTTACCCTGAAGCCTCTATCACTTTCAAAGAAGCCTGTGTGGTAGTCATTCCAAAGCCGGGTAGAGATGACACAAATGTTGCTAATTATAGCCCAATTTATCTTTTAAACACAGACTATAAACTTTTTGTTTATAGTGTGGTTATTCGGCGCAAAATAGGCAGTGATACTGAACCTTACCGTTTCGCTGTCTGTGCCATCTTCGCAGAGTCGGCCTCAGTGACGCCCCGACTCCTCCTCTTCCAGGGCCGACTCCACCCCGATGTAGCTAGTGCACGCTAAGCTTTAGAAAATAACCCCCTAAGTCTGTTATTAGAAACTCTTTCAATAAATTATGCATGGTCCAACCACCTTTGTCCTATCCTTACTCCTAATGATTTCCATATTATTCTTCAGTCTTTAATTTTCTCTGGTGTTGACCTCTGTAATGCTCTATATTCTGGACTACTGGATTATGCTATAAGATTATTACAAATTATCCAGAATGCTGCTGCATGTCTTCTAATAGGCACCAGGCTTCGTCATCACATTGCACCTGCACTACTCTCTCTTCAGTAGCTTCCAATACACTGGCACATTTGGTACAATCTGGCCATCACAATCCACAACTTGCTAAATAATATCAAATCACCATTGATTCTATCAGTGTTAAAAATACATACCCCTGCTCGGACCTTTCACTTATCTAAACAAAATTTTCTTGATATTCCCTCCCCTAAACTGGTCTCTCTTGCAGAAACATGCAAGTGTGCTTTCTTGATTGAGGGTTCCTGTGGAACTCCCTACCCCTTACATTGTGCACTATTTCTGATCCAAAAATGTTTGTTAGCCTTGAAGACCTTATTGTTCAAGCAGGCCTTTGAGATTCCTGACTAAGCCTTATATACATTCAGCTTGTTCCTAAATTTTATCCTGCAGTACTGTTATGCCTGAGTGGCAGATGTGGACCCTTGGCCTAGGTTGGTTTTGACACTACCTGCGAGGGTTGGGCCCCCATGGGCCACCAGCGCTAGGAGGAGAGGCCTGAGGTGAGCAGGGGCCAGCTGGAGCTTCACCACTACCAACCCTCATTCCCCGCAGGTTGAGCCCTTGGGTCCCGGATTCAACTGGTCTTAGGTGGGGCCCCTGCGGTGACGCCAATCAGCTGGACAAGGCTCGGTTCGGAGACCTGAGACAGGTAGCAGACATACTCCGAGTATTCTGGTCCAAAAGTCTGAGGCAGGTGGCGAGCAAACGAGGAGAGTTCCATGCCAAAGGTTCAGGGCAGGCAGCGAGCAAACGTGGAACAGTCTGGTCCAAAGGTCAGGGCAGGTGGTGAGCAGGCGAGGTGATGTCCAGTCCGGGAGTCAAGCCAGGGAAGTTGTCCGAAGGGTGCAGGAGCAGGGGTCTGGATCAGGCAGAGAAAGGCAGGGACAGGTACAGGAGGGTGAAGGCAGGAACAGGAAACCAGGAGCAGGAACCAACACTGGAGCAAGCAGAGAGGCACCAGGAACACTGAAGAAGACCTGTTGCCAAGTCGTCGGGAAGCCGACTGCTGCCCTGTTATAAAGGGCAGAGCTCTGACATCAGGGAAGGAGGCCGGCGGCATTTTCCCACCGTGGGCCCTTTAAATCTTCTCCCCAGGCACGCGCGTGCACCTAGGCAGAAGGAAAGCAGTAGACAGCAGCGGTGGAATCCTGCATGCCGGCAGGCCTGCGCCGGAGCCAACAGCAGGGAGGACCCCCTGAGTTCATGTCAGGGAGCCAGGAGGCACGGCTAGCAGGATGTGGGACCATGAGTATAACAAGTACATAGAAATCAGTTTGTTTTTTTGTTATGCATTAGATATGTTTTGACATTCTTGTGGTTTTATTATTATGTATGTGACTTGTACCCCATCCAAATCTATTGGGGGGGGGGGGGGGGGGAGGGGATGAGTGCTATAAATAATTTCAAATAAATAAATAAATGCACTGTGGATTTTGCTTCTTCTGTGGGTTAGAGAAAATGAGAGATACAGAGAATCAGATAATATTCTTGTTGTCTGCTGATGAGCCCTCTTCACAAATGAGGAGAGAATCCGGGCAGTGACTGGGGACTTTGATTTATCCTAATCTCTCCAGAGCTAGTCGACCCAAATTCCTGCAGGATCTTGTGGGGAGGGCTTCCTGCTGTCAGTCAGAACAGCATAAAAAGGCTAGATAAACCCTTGGCTCTGGCCAAACTTTCTGAAGTTCTGAGCCAGATGCCCTGCAACAAAACTCCGTGCATCGGTGGCCTTACAGTCAAGTATTTCTGACAATTTTTTGACCTGCTGGGGCCTGATCTCTTGCAGGTCCTAGAGGAAGCCCTGGAGACTGAAGAGTTACCACTGTAATATCACTGTACAGTATTGTTCCCCAAAAAATGGAATGTGTGTGACTTGCTGAACTGACAATCAGTCTTGGTACTCTGCATGACTACAAAATCCTAGCCAAAGTGCTTTTGCTGAGGCTAGGGTCCATGCTGGACCAGGTGTTCTACCAAGACTAATCCTACATGGTCCCAGGCCACTTGATATTTAATAACATCTTTTTAGTCTGGGTCCTGATCCATTATTTTCATAGGAGGAGCCTGTCAGTGGTCTCACTGTCCTTGGACCTGAAGAAAGCCTATGACAAAGTGGATCATAGGTTTCTCATTCAGACCTTGCAGGTGTTCAACTTTGGCCCCCAATTTGTGAGTCTCTTCCACCTCTTGTTTTCATCTGAGTACTTAGTCAATATAAACTGGTCCGTAACAGCACCCCTGGCTTTTGGGATTGTTCCTTGTTTGGGCAGCTGTATGCATTGGTGATTGAGTCATTCTTATGTCTCCTGCGCAGGTGGCTCACTGGTCTGACACTGCAGGAACACAGACTCCAGGTCATTCTATTCACCTACACTGATGATGTGCTCCTCATGATTCAGGACCCACTTGATCTGAAAAGGATGCAAAACTGCTAGGGGGTAAATTCATCTGCATCTTCTGCTAAGATCAACTAGACAAATGTGCAGGGCTTTTGAAAGGACTGTGGCAAGAGGACTTTCTCTCGAGCTATGTTGATAATTTTTCAAAAAGCCGGGAAACCCTAAATCTGGGAGTCCATCTTACAGATGGGAACCGTGGCCTCGGTAAATAGGGATGTGCATTCGTTTTCAATGCATGGGCAATCTGCAACGCATAGTCCCGCATCATGATCCCTCATGAATACAACACATCATATTAGTTTCATTCTTTTGGCTCGCAGTGAATGAACCAGCAAAAACCAGCCCTTTCCTGTGAGTCATAAGTGACCTCACAGCCCTGTCATAGAGTGGGTCAGACAGGTTGGCAAGGAGACCAGAATGCAACCTATCAGAGCTAAGCATTTTTCTAATGAGGCTAATCAACGCTCTCACTCAGTGCTCTGTGACACTATTCCTGATGACGCAGCAGTATTTATACCTTAAGCACGCGGCGTGCCACACACTTTCTTTGCGGGGATGGTCTGGGGAGGTGGTCCGGGGAGGTGGCTGCACTCAGATCTAGTCTGAGTGTCTCAAATCTGTATTCAATAGCTAGTTACTTTGATAGAATTTTCCATTGAAAAAGATATTTCTTCAATTTGGCTGCAGTGCCGCAGTTGCCATGCTTTATTTGACCACACTTTTTTTTTTAATTGATCTGACATAGTCTCTCTGTGCCACTAAGACAAGCTGCTAGCAGTGGCATGTTGCTGGTTATTTTTATATTTTACCCCCTGGGGTTGGTTTTGCAAGCAGGATTTGGGTGTTGTGGGTGGGAGATATATTCAATTTCTAGCTAGTTTGATAGAATTTTCCATTGAAAAAGATATTTCTTCCTTTGTGCTACCGTGTCAAGCAAGCCATGCTTGTTATTTAACTGCAGTTTTTTTTATTGAACTCAGGCTGTCTCTTTGTGCTCTTTTAGGCCAAGAAGTCAGTGCATTGAACAGTTTTGCAGGCTCACATATATTGGGACAGGGGTGCTCTCTGAACCCAAATCCCCAGTTGACCTCTTTTGTACTTACAAGCTTGGTGACTGCACAAGCACATACAGTGGTCTGTGGGCACTGGGCAGTTTTGCAGACTCACATATATTGGGACAGGGGTTCTCTCTGAAGCCAAATCCCCAGTGGGCCTCTTTTGTACTTACAAGCTTGGTGCCTGCCTGCATAAGGACATACAGAGGTCTGTGGGCAGTGTTGCAGACTCACATATATTGGGACAGGGGTGCTCTCTGAAGCCAAATCCCCAGTCGGCCTCTTTTGGAAATAATTATTTTAATTGAAATCCCTTGTAGGCAGTGACATTAAATCCATAATGTCAGGGAAAGCTAGACGAGGTCGAGTGATTGGGACTGGCAGAGGAGGCACTTCAAAAGGCAGTGCCAGTCCTCCATTAAGGTTAGAAAGGGACCTGTTCCAATCTAAAATCTCTGGAGGGCAGGCAGTTCCATCCAGGAAAAAATGAAATTTAAAGATGATGCATCGCCACCACCTGTTTCTGACCCTGTAGTTTTGGAGGTGAGGGAAGGGGAGGCTGAGCCATGCAAGACTAAAGGGCGACACCTAAAGCAGCAGTGAGACAGCAGACTCGACTTAGCATTGACAATGTAGCGCAGGCACTGTTTGCTTCTGATTCCAATGAAGACTCATCTTGTGTGGGATTCTCGTCATCAGAAATGGAAGAAGTAATAGCTGAAGAAGGTTTAGGAGGATTAGGGAGTCCTGTCTTAGCCTCCACTTCAGTGCTGCAGGGGAGAGAAGAAACTGATGATGATGATGAGGAAGAGCAGTCAGTGCAGACACAGAGTATAACTGATGCCCCTGGCATTGCTTCTCAGGGTGCACCCACTACTTCAGCTCCAGTGCCAGCATCCACCCCGAAGGCTATAGAGAAGGGATCAAAAAAGAAATCTGTGATCTGGAGCCACTATAAAGTGATGGAGGACCAACCCACGTTTTGCTCAGTGCAATTACTGTGCCAGGGCTATTAGCAGAGGCAGGCAAATGGAACATCTAACTAATTTTGGCATGATGCATCATATGAAGAGGAAACACCCAACAACAGTACTTAATCCCCTAGGGCATCTTGAATGGTTAGTCATGAATCAGCTGGTAAAAATCTTGCAGCCCTTCAAGGATGACATGGAGGAGCTGAGTTCCAGAAGTGCCACCTTGGCTGACATCATCCCTATAGTCAATTTTCTGGAGGAGAATTTGGAGGGCTTTAAACAGGAAGAGGGAATGACAGCTGAGGTGCTACATTTTGCAGAAGCAGGTGCAAGAGAGATTAAAGCCTTTAACAGAAGACCACACATACATGCTCACCACAGTCTGTGATCCCCGTGTGAAAGAGAAACTCACCTACAGTCCAATTGTCTCTCATTTCTGAAGGACCTGCTGTTAGCAAAGGTCCGTGAACAGGAGCGCCATAGGCAGAGACAGATTAGGCATGAAGCAGAGGAGGAAACAGCAGGTACTTCAGAGAGTTGTTCTAGCCTGAGCAGGAGCAGCACTCTGACAGATAGTACTTCCTCCTCCACTTCAGTACGCTAAAGGCATGTTGCCCATAAAGATTCATCTGTTCTGCTACAGTCTAGAGAGAAAGCTGCTGGCATGAGTGACTCTCAGCCCACCCAAGCAAAGGAGACACCAGCACAAATGTCAATGGACACTGCATCTCTCAGAGCCCACAGAGGACATCATGACAGATCTGCTGGCATATTGAGCACACAAGTCCACTGCCTGGCCACAACTAGCCAAAGTGGCTCAGTGATATCTGTCATGTCCACCAACCAGTGTGCCCAGTGAACGTGTATTTTCAATGACAGGTGATATCATAAGCCCTCACCACCATCAAGAGTTGATGGAAATGCTAGTGTTTTTGAAAATAAACATGCCTTTGCTTGGGTTTCCAAATTTTACCTGTGAAGGGCAAGATAAAAAAAAGCTATTGAAAGCCTTGCAGCAGCTCCAACTAACTCCTATGTTCCACATAATATCAGTGCATTTACCTGACCTGAAACGCTGTGCCTGTCCGTCCACTGTCCAGGCTGTACATCCCAACAAGGGCCTGACCTCAACTGCTGTGCCTGTCTGAGTTTAGTTCTAGTATGTCTAATTTCAGTTTCATGTATTTGTGCATAACTTCTTTCCAGAATATTCTTTTTCATGTTTCGCAAAATTTGGAATGTAAGAACATAAAATGCTGACTTAAGATGTTTGGAGCTTGCACATTTCATATGCTCAATAGTTATCATGACCTTTATTATATGGGCCATTTCCCCTAAATCTTTCTTAGGTGCCAACATTAATGTTTCTAGTACTATAGAAAACTGGTGGTAGTTGCACTCTAGTTCGTCCTCTATGTTCCCATAGCTTACACAGGCACTGTGTAAACTACAAAGTCAAAATTGGTTGATTTGGACTTGAGAAACAGTTTTCTTATTTCTGAGAACTCTTCAAGTTCCTTTGTCATCAGCTAAAGTGCAAAAGTATTAAGTACATTTAATAGCTTCTGGGTATTTACAAGGGCCTCACCTCAAATGCTGTGCCTGTCTGCAGTGTCCACTGTCCAGCCCTTATGTCCTACAAGGGCCTGAGCGCAAACGCTGGGCCTGTCTGTCATAGGGACTTAAGGCCCAGACGGACAGGCACAAGATTCAAAGATAGAGGCCAAGACCTAGTAGGGACTGAAGGCCCGGACGGACAGGCACAGCATTCGAGGATAGAGGTCAAGCCCTCGTAGGGACTAAAGGCCTGGATGGACAGGCACAGCATTCAAGGATAGAGGTCAAAACCTTCTAGGGACATAAGGCCTGGACGGACAGGCACAACATTCGAGGATAGAGGTGAAGCCCTCATAGGGACTTAAGGCTTGGATGGACAGGCACAGCACTACAGACCAAGCCCTTGTAGGGTCGTAAATCCTGGATGGACAGGCACTGCATTTGAGGATAGAGGTCAAGCCCTCATGGGGACTTAAGAACTGGACTGACAGGCACAGCATTCGAGGATAGAGGACAAACTCTTATAGGGATTTAGATACTGGATGGACAGGGATAGCATTCGAGGATAGAGGTCAAGCCCTTGTAGGGTCTTAAGGCCTGGGCATACAGGCACAGCATTAGAGGTCAAGCCCTTGTAGGGACTTAAGGTCTGGATCGACAGGCAAAGCATTCGAGGATAGAGGTCAAGCCCATGTAGGGACTTAACGCCTAGACGGACAGGCACAGCATTCAAGGGCTTGACCTACATCCTCGAATGCTGTGCCTGTCTGTCTAGGACTTATGTCCCTACAAAGACTTGACCTCTATCCTCGAATGCTGTGCCTGTCCGTCCAGGCTTTACATCCCTAGAAGGGTTTGACCTCTATCCTCGAATGCTGTGCCTGTCCGTCTAGGTCTTTAGTCCCTACAAGGGCTTGACCTCTATCCTCGAATGCTGTGCCTGTCCGTCCAGACCTTATGTCCCTACAAAGACTTGACCTCTATCCTCGAATGCTGTGCCTGTCCGTCCAGGATTTACATCCCTAGAAGGGTTTGACCTCTATCCTCGAATGTTGTGCCTGTCCATCCAGGACTTTAGTCCCTACGAGGGCTTGACCTCTATCCTGGAATGCTGTGCCTGTCCGTCCAGGCCTTAGGTCCCTACGAGGGCTTGGCCTCTATCTTCGAATCCTGGGCCTGTCTGTCCAGGCCTTATGTCCCTACAAAGACTTCACCTCTATCCTCGAATGTTGTGCCTGTCCGTCCAGGATTTACGTCCCTACGAGCCCTTACATCTAATGCTGTGCCTGTCCATCCAGACAAGTCCCTATGAGTGCTTGACCTCTATCCTAGAATGCTGTGCCTGTCTATCCAGGCCTTATGTCTCTAAAATGGCTTGAACTCTAATGCAGTGCCTGTCCATCTAGGCCTTACATCCCTAAAATGGTTTGACCTCTAATACTGTGCCTGTCCGTCCAGGCTTTATGTCCGTACAAGGGCTTGACCTCTAATGCTGTGCCTATGCGTCCAGGCCTTATGTCCCTAAAAGTGCTTGACCTCAAATGCTGTGCTTGTCCGTCAAGGCCTTAAGTCCCTACGAGGGATTCACCTCTATCCTCGAATGCTGTGGCTGTCCATCCAGGCCTCAAGTCCCTATGAGGGCTTGACATCTATCCTCGAATGCTGTGCCTGTCCATTCAGGCCTTACGTCCCTACAAGGGCTTGACCTCTAAAGGTGTGCCTTTCCGTCCAGGCCATATGTCCTAACAGGGCTTGTCCTCTAATGCTGTGCCTGTCCTCTCAGTGTTTCCACTGGAAACACTGAGAGGAGAGGATCACCTTGCTGGTGGCTGAAAGGAATCAGTAAGTTTTTGCTTGGGACATTGACATTGACTTTTTTAAAAGTATTGGGGCAAAGTTAACTATTTGGGAATATTATTTAGTGTGTTGGTGTGTTTGTGCCTTTAATATTCAGGCAGTGAATAAACAAGTTAGACTGTTTGCATTTTAAAATAGTCAGTCAATAAGGTAGCAGTATGTAGGCAGTGAATACACAAGTTAGACTTTTTGTATTTTTAGTCAGTCAATAAGGTAGCAGTAGGTAGTAGAGATGTGAATCGTGTCCTCGATCGTCTTAACGATCGATTTCGGCTGGGAGGGGGAGGGAATCGTATTGTTGCCGTTTGGGTGTGTAAACTATCGTGAAAAATCGTTAAAATCGTGAGCCGGCACACTAAACCCCGCTAAAACCCACCCCGACCCTTTAAATTAAATCCCCCACCCTCCCGAACCCCCCCCCAAATGCTTTAAATTACCTGGGGATCCGGCGGTGGTCCAGAACGGCGGCGGTCCGGAACGGCCCCCCTCAATAGGATCGTGTTGTCTTCAGCTGGCGCCATTTTTCAAAATGCCGCCGCAAAATGGCGGCGGCCATAGACCAAAACGATTCGACGGAGGAGGTCGTTCCGGACCCCCGCTGGACTTTTGGCAAGTCTTGTGGGGGTCAGGAGGCCCCCCCAAGCTGGCCAAAATTTTCCTGGGAGTCCAGCGGGGTTCCGGGAGCGATTTCTTGCCGCGAATCGTTTTCGTACGGAAAATGGCGCCGGCAGGAGATCGACTGCAGAAGGTCGTTCAGCGGGGGTTCCGGACCGCAAAGTTAACTATTTGGGAATATTATTTAGTGTGTTTGTGCCTTTAATAGTCAGGCAGTGAATAACAAGTTAGACTGTTTGCATTTTTAAATAGTCAGTCAATAAGGTAGCAGTAGATAGGCAGTGAATACACAAGTTAGACTGTTTGTATTTTTAGTCAGTCAATAAGGTAGCAGTAGGTAGTGTGTTTATTTTTTAAAAGTCTGCCTGACTATTAAAGTGTCCTCCAGACTTTTAAAGAGCTAAGTGTTTTATTTAATAACTGAGTGCATTGTATTGAAAAAACAAAAAAAAACCCACAAAAAAAAAAACACCCCACAAAAAAGTAGCCAGAAGCTAGAAATAAGCTAGGAGCAGTATATACCAAAGTAAAAAAGTTGAATAGTTCAGCTCAGTTACTCACCTTGGAAAGGTGTTGAGGTAGTGTGATTAGGTTTGAATAGGGAACAACATTTGTTAATCAAGGAGCTGTGAGTCACTCAGGCTGACTAACTAAAGTTAGACTGTTGTTGTGACTATCATGGTTCCTCAGTGTGTTGGTGCTAGTCTTTTTGCTGCTATGTCCCTTTATCAGTGCCTTGGAGTTTTTTCTGACATCTTTTCTGCTTGCTATGTTCTCCCTTCATTGTGCTGTAGGATGTTGATGCCACTTGTTGTGCCACTTTGCCTCTCGAGTTGCCTTTGAGGGTTCATGCAACTGTTATCGGTGCCCTCTTTTGATGCTGTGGGGTGTTTTTGACACTCTCGCTGCTGCTTTGCACCTCTGTTAAAGCACTCTTGCCACTCCTGGTACCCCTTTGCCTTTTTAAGGTGCCTTAGGCTATTCATGCCTCTTTGGTGCCACTTTGCCACTTTGCCACAGTCTAAGTAACTTGGAGCTCTTTTCTCGTTTTGATGATTGCTCCCCAGAAGTTTCATCAGAATTGATAAGAAAACTCCAATTCTGCACCCAAAATAGGCTGCAAATACTTCCCCCATTGATTTTAATGGGAAAATGGACAATGAATAAAACTAATCAACGAATTGGGTTTCCCCCCTATGAAATGAATGCAACAAATTTGTGTCCCGGTGAAATAAAAACTGAATCGAAACAAATTTTTTCCTTCTGCACATCCCTATCGGTTAACTGGTTAGAAATGAGAGAGAAGGTGGATGCTCATCTGGAATAGTGGTTAGGGCAGCTACATATGGTGTCCTATCATGGGAGAGTCTTGGTGATGAATTAGCTTGTATCCAGCATGCTGTGGCATAGGATGACTCCCCCCCCCCCCCCCGAGCCCTACCTCAGAGTGCCTCACCCCCGTTCAGAGGAAGCTGATGAACTCTGGATCAGGAAAAGGCACTGGGTCTCTGTCGGAGTCCTGTCCCTTCCTGTGAAGGAAGGTAAGCAAGGTCTCATGTACCAGAAGAGCCAGGTATAAAGCTTCTGGGTACATGCCCTACAGAGATTCTTATATTCAGACCCCTCACCTTTAAGGTGCCCCCTGACTGCATTTTATTTCCACCAGGTGGGTGGGTTGCAGTATGACTGGCAGCTCTTTGTAATCAAACCAGGAGGGTATACTGATTGCTTCCTCATGCTGCTGTCTTTCTTTTGAGACCTTGTTAAGTCTGGCGCATGATTTCTACATTAAGGAATTTGGTTGTCCCCACAGGAGACTATCAGGAAGAGCCTCTTCTCCACAACCTCACTATGGGTATGAAGATGTTGGAGTCCCATGTGGTATGCAGTCGATTTGCCTCAACTGGAATCACCAATGACAGCCACCTATATTCTATGCAATATTTTATTGGAGGCCAATGTAAGGAAATTAGTATGGATGTTATATGATCATAATTTTTTTTGTGTGTTAAAATCTTGGCTGCTGCATTTTGTTTCTTGGATGAGTTTATTCAGATGTTTCTTCAGTACCTCGAAGACCAGTAGGCTAAGTAGTCACTGTTATTGAGAGACTCTGAAGTACCAGATGGTAGAGTACATTTGAATACATAGTCACCATCAAGGGCAGTTTGTTGATGAACAGACAGTTGTTTCGATATGGTAATCTGAGGGATGTGGGCCCACAGGATGTTTTTCATAAAATGTTGTTCTACCAATCAGACATGAAATCACTGAGCTGCCCTAAGATTGGCTAGAGGGTTGCCTGACCTGTACAGCAAATCAGGACCCATGAGGCTGAAGGAAGTCATAGGTAGGAGCAGGAGCTCCTGCACCAAGCAGGGCAGCTTTATGAGGGGGGGAAACTACTGCTTAGTTTCCCTCACTTCTGCTACAATTTGCCCCCTACTTTTTCTCCCTTTCTCTCTCCCTAAAGGAAGCAGGCTTCTTTTTTCTGCTTCTTTCTTCCCCTTCCCCATCTCTTCTTGGCTGCTTTTTTTCCGGTGCTACTCATCAGCTAGAGTCCTGTTACTGCCCCAGAAAGATAAGGCTCTCTTTTTCCATTTGTATAGAAGCTCCTCCTGGGGCAGCAGGGACCGTTGTAGTCTTAGCTACGTAACAACTTGTGCCCAAGGGAAAAAGTAGAGGAACAACCAAAGGGAAAAGTTTGTATTAGTTCTTGTAACTGATCCCAGCCCTAGTGTGGCTTGGGTGTTTCTCCCCTGGTTTACAAACTTGAGCAGTAATAGAAGCAGTTTCCCAGCTCCTTCCATATACGTTGGACAGCTGCTTTTGTTCTGAAAGAATTACATGTTAATTCTCTATCTCCTAAATTTCCTTGTGACTCTGGACTGCAGAGACTATTTCCCAGGTGGGAAGAAGGGGTGTTTTTTTTTTTTTTAAAACATTTTTCCTTTTGGGTTTTATTTTTTCCAAACCCCTCACTTCACATCTCACCACATCTCAAAAAAGATATAACAGAATTAGAAAAGGTACAGTGAAGGGCAACCAAAATGATAAAGGGGATGGAACATGTCCCCTTTGAAAAAGCCTAAAAAGGTTAGGACACCAGTTTGGAGAAGAGATAGCTGAGGAGAGATATGATAGAGGTCTATAAAATATTGAGTAGCATGGAACAAGTAAACGTTAATTAGTTGCTACTATTTAAAAAAGTACAAAGACTAGGGGACACCCAATGATGTTACTAGGTAATAGATTTACATCTAATAAGAGAAAATATTGTTTTACTCCACACATAATTAAGCTCTGTAATTCATTGCCAGAAGGAATGGTGAAAGCTCTTAGTGCAGCTCTGTTTAAAAAAGGTTTGGATAGGAGACCACGTGACCTGATGAGTGAGTAGGCTGCTGGCTGACCGCGCTCCTGGCTCCCCCACTGAAATGCCGTGCTTCCTGGGTGAAAATCTCACACTGTGGCATCCCCAGGTGAATCGGGGCCCTCGCAGAAGAAAATCAAACAATTTTTCTCTAGTCGAGACTCCAGGATGGTGGCAAAGCCGCAGAGAAAGAAAAAGCATTGAGCAAGCCTGTAGAACCCAAAATGGCCGCCAGTCCGCCGAGTCCCAGCATGCAGGCAGAATGGCACGATTTGGTTGGGGAAGTCACACAGGCGGTGGTTCAAGCTCTAGAACCCCAATTTCTCGATTTAGCCCAAAAAATAAATACTGGCAATGAAACACCTCAAGAAATCAGGACACAGGTTGCAGATACCCAGCAAAGAATCGCTGATGTGGAAACTGAAACTCAGCATTTGCTCCAAAGACAGGAAACATTGACTAAGAAGGTGGCTACCCTGGAAGAGAAAGTGGAAGACTTGGAAAACAGGTCACGGAGGAGGAACAACTTGAGATTTCTGGGCATCCCCAAATCTGTCCTTGAGAGAGACAGTCATGATCCGCTATGCTGGTGGGAGGAGCAATCAGATAGGAGTGTCAATCTGATGTATTCTGTAGGCGGACTTAGCTATCTGTTGTTATAGACTTCTGGAGATAGTAGTAAGTGGATCCTTGGGCCAGTGGCAGATGACCACTCCCCCGGGGGAAGATCCCGAGAGGGACACCGGCTAGGTTTAGAGTATGGAGACAGACACACACTAGTTCTTTTATTAAACAGATCTTGAAACCACCAGAGGTGGCACTAGTGAGCTGAAGTGCCCAGTAGGGCTGTAGTCCGCAAACCGCAACCGCAAACCCCACATGTAACATCCTGCACATAATAACTTCTCACTTAGTAGAACCCGCACACATCTTCTCACCTCATCCACTGTTGTTTATGCGCTTATTCAATACTTGTATAAAACCTTTGTACATATCACATGCCCATTGATTCCCTGTACATATTTTTTCCTCATGTATCTGTTTTTCACCCTCCCCCTGCCCCCCCCTCTGTCTTGATCACCCCACCCCTCCCTCCCCTAGTTATTTAGTTATTAATCCGTTACTACATTTATGTTACACACTGTTCCTTGTAAAGGCTTTGCCTATATATATTTTGGTTGTAAGTTATCTGTAAACCGGCACGATGTGCAAACGGTTGTCGGTATATAAAACTAAATAAATAAATAAATAAATAAAAATAGTCCCTCAGATACAGTAACAGCGATCCCTGGATGGCTGAGCTGTTGAGAAACTGTAGACAGTGAGTAGCCTGGGTATGCAGAGTTCATGAACAGAACTAGATGACAACATTCACAAATTGGTCTCAGGGACGCAGGAGCTGGAAAGGATAGGCCCTCGAGGAGCAAGTACCTGGTTCCAGGGAAAGCTCTGAGAGAGGGATGGTAACTCACAAAGATGTAGATAATGATGACTTCCAGGCAGAAGAGAATCAGCAGATAGTCAGGAACGAGGGCCCATGAGGAGCGAGTACCGGTTCCCATCTGTAACCTGAAAGGCAAAGAGAGAGAGCGAGGACCCCGAGGAGCGGGTACCTCTGGTAAGTCCGAGGAGGCAGAGTAGCTTAGGCAGGGAACCCAATCTGAAACCTTAGCCCTTGCTAACTCAACTAGTAGCGATATCAGAGACCTTTAAATATCGTAAGCGGATGACGTCATCTCAGGGGGACGCCCCTGAGGTTCGTGCCTTTGCTGGTACTTCACTCAGAGCGCGCACGCGCGCACACCCTAGGCTTCAGGCAACATGATGGATCTGCAGCATTGAGCCGGCCCGGGCACACCGGAGAGAGACGGCAGGGAGACGCCGCGGCAGCCAGCCATCCTTCAGGCCTGGTGGGAGTCACCACAGAGGTAAAGAGGGCGGAGTGAAGACGTCGGGCAGCGACGGTCACAACAGAGACTTAGCAAAAATTATGGAAACATGGCTGCTCTCTGCTTTGGGCTTAGCGGAGCTAGATGGCAGTGTGACTGTTGAGAGAGCACACAGATTGGGGATTAGAAAACCTAGGGTGGTAATCGCCCGCTTTTTTGAACTTCTGCCATAAAACTGCTATTATGCAAGCCTATAGGCGGAGTACAACTTTAACCTATGAGGGAAGTAGGATAATGATCTTCAGGACTACTCAGCTGCAGTTTCAGCCAAACTTAGGGAATTCTTGCCTATATGCATGGATCTCTTTAACAGAAAATTAAAATTCACCCTTCAGTATCCCGCCCGACTCCGTATGGAACATACCGGGGCCTGCAAAAGCTTCGACTCCATGGAGGCGGTGTGAAACAGTTCATAGCTGAAAAATGGACTCAAGGTGAATCTCGCCAGAAGCCGAACCTTGGGTCCACTTCATCTCTCATAAAGAGGAGAGAGCCTGTCCTCTTTTGGAATGGTGATACTGCTTTCATGTCCTTCCTGTTATACGATGTAGTTAATTATTCTGTTACAGTGGTTATGGGGAATTGCCTGTTACTGTTGGCGGGGAGCGGTGGGGAACTATCAGGAGGTCTCTTACCTCCTTTATATGGAGGACATAAATGGTAACAAAGGGAATTGGGGGGAGAGGGGGGGACCGGGTGGGGTCAGGGCAGCACTGGGCCATTTTATGAGCGGCAATATGCAGGTTCTTGTTTATCCCAGGTTATGCTTGCAAAGCAGGGAGTGACATACACAAGTTTTCTAATTATTCCACAGGGCTTCACCTCTAGGCTGGGAGGGGTGGGTCTTACAGTTGCTCGGAGACAATGTATACTTTGGTTCCTAATCCACTATCGGAATGGGAACGGTCTGAACAGCTAAGATGTATTTCCTGGAATATAGCAGGTCTGGCGTCCCCAGTAAAAGGACTCTAAAATGTTACAATCGCTGCGGCGGCATAAGGCAAAAATAGTGTTTCTGCAAGAAACACATTTAACAGCTGCTGAAAGCAAAGAATTAGCCAGGGACTGGGTAGACAAGGTGTATTATTCTCCGGCTGTGCAATGGAAAGCAGGGGTAGCCATATAATAGGAAAAAAACACAGTATTTGAAGAGGCCCATGTTATCTCTGACGAGGAAGGCCACTATGTTCTGGTGATGGGGAAATTATTCAGCACTGAGGTCACCTTGGCAGTGTATACGCACCAAATTCCTATCAGCATAGTTTTTTTTACTACATTCACACAATTTTGTCACTTTACATCAAAGGGGTCTGCTATTATTAGCAGGGGATTTCAATCAGGTTATGGATCCTGGGCTGGATAGGTCAAACCCAGGGCCGCATACACGATATAATCCTCGCAAGGGAGTACCCATTTTTGTGTCAGCAACTAGAACTAGTAGGACCCCTGGAGGATTCTTCATCCTGATGTGAAGGATTATACAAATGTAGCCAGGGCTCACACTTCCATGTCTCTTATCGTCTATATTTTAGTCTCCTACCAGGGTTTTAACAAAATTGGGACGGCAGAGATAGGACCAGAAGAGTTTTCAGACCATGCCATGATATGGGTGAACATGGGTCTGGGTGGGCCAAACAGAGTCAGCTTAGGTGGCAGTTCCCGGCTCATCTTTCTGAGGATAAGGGCTTTAGAGCCTACCTCCAGGAAAAATAGATTGAGTATGCTCGTCATAATGCACAACACCAAGCCGACCCCACCTTATTCAGGGAGGAGGAATAGCCTAGTGGGCTACAAACCAGGGTTCGAGTCCTTCTGTTGCTCCTTGTGACTTTGGGCAAGTCACTTTACCCTCCATTGCCTCAGGTACAAAACTTAGATTGTAAGCCCTCTGGGGACAGGGAAATACCTGCAGTACCTGAATGGAAACCAATGTGATATATCAGATCAAATGTCAGTATATAAAAATAAATACATGTACTAGTATTTGTGGTGAACCCAATTATTTCATTATGCAAGGTTCTGGAACTAAAACACAATTTGGTCAATTCTCTGGTTTGAAAATTAACAGAGATAAATCGGAGGGCTATAGATGTCACTGGTCAGGTCCAAGCACACTGGCCGGGGGAATTCCCTCTGAAATGGGTCACCTCAGAAATGAAATACTTGTATATTCGCATACCGACTGAAGTTAGACGTATATATGATGTTAATATTACTCCTTTACTAACCAAGACAAAACATAAATTGAAAGAGTGGGCCTTCTGACCTTATCATTATCTGGGCAGATCCAACTTTTCAAAATGACAGACAAGTCTCTCTATATTTTGCATATGTTACCCATTTGGATTCATAAGTCGCACATTGATGAACTGCATATTGCCACACCAAAGATTTCTCTGGCCTCTTACGAAAGCAAGGATAGCGCTGGTGACCTTGATGCGTCCATTGTCCGAGGGAGGTCTGATGTGCCCCAATCTTCATTTGTACAATATTGCTAATCTTTTGTGCCATATCAGAGAATGGATAGGTACTGCTGATATCTTCATGCCAATGGACTTGCTACAAAACTGGTGTAAACTGCTGTTTTAGGAAACCTCCTGATAGCACCGAGGGAGGACACTTCCATTCATTCACGGAGTTACAATCCAATTTGGGATTACACGAGGTAGTTTCTTTGCCTATCTCCAAGTGAGGCATTTCCTACGGACATGGGGGCGGGGCGGTACTCTACTAACCCCCACCAAGCTCCATTAAAAATTGTTCTTCGCACTCTCCTTGAAGGATATGACTTGCTCCACTATGCTGAAAAAGTTGTTGACCCTGGAAAACTTCAGAGCGTCTTGCTCATTTGGCAAATGCCTGGACTCAGGACCTTCAGTGTCAAGTTTCCCCACCATAACTTGCGGCTTGCTTTTAAAACCGTAGCCAGCTATATGGAAAATATACAATTAGGGGAAACCCAATTTAAACTGTTACACAGAATCTACATTGCTCCAGTTCAGGCTTACAATGGAGGCTAGTTACGTCTGCGGTTTGTATTAAATGTGGTCATGATCCTGCCACCTTCAGGCATTATTTTTGGAACTGTAACCTTATCCGGCAGTTCTGGACACAAGTCTTGGGTCTATCTGGGAAACTTTTCTGGCACGAACGATACCGATGGACCCGACGCTTTGCTTACTGCACGTTCTGAAGGACATACTGCCAGGGGCCCAGTATCGAGCGCGGCGCCTATTTTTTGTGCAAAGCTTGCTGCTAGCCAAATAGTCTATTCTGAAGCAGTGGATAACTAAAGACTCTCAGACTATGACACCACTGGAGGTTGAATCATCAACAAATGGTAATCTATGAGCGGCTTTCGGCCAAATCATTGGTATCAGCCAAGAAATATGACTTTTTCCTAGCTATATGGAACCCGTACCTAATATCTCTTAATCCTAGAGCGAGAAGCAAGATTTTGGACGCAACCAATTAAGGATACAGATCTACAGATGTGAGTACCTTTCTCCCTCAACAAGAACTCCTTGTTCATCCAGCAAAGACTCACTGTTCTGGCATACACTAGGCAGCACATGTGGGATGGGGGGAGGGAAAGGGGATGGGGGTGTGTGGGGTGGGGGAACAGCTGGTTATTTATTTATCACCTACGGGTTTTTTTTATCTCTGTTTATGAGATCTGCTTCTTTCACATGTATATCTACTTTTGTGTATTATGCATACGTTTCTGTATGCCATGCTATGGTAGTAGATGCTATGCATGTTTCATACTGTTCCTTGTTATACGAAAAGTTAATAAATAAAGGTTTAAAAAAAAAAGGTTTGGACAGGTTACTGGAGGAAAAGTATATAAACCATTACTAAGTTAAAATTGCAGAAATCTACTTCTTATCCCTGGGATAAGCAGCATAGTATCTATCTACCTCTTGGGATCCTGCCAGGTACTTGTGCCATGGATTGTCCATTTTTGGAAACAGGATACTGGGCTTGATGGACCTTTGGTCTTACCTGGTATAACAAGTCTTATGTTCTTATGTTCAACATGCTAAGAAAGGGACAAAAAAGGGTGAAGAAATAACTTCCTAACCCACATCTTTTCAAAGTGGCAAAGAGACATTACCAACCCAGCTGTCTAAGGACTCAAGTGAAGGAACGTCCAGTTTCCTCCCTCTTTGCCCTTACTGGCTAGCTCCAGAGTAAGGTGGGAAAGAGGAGACCTACGTCCTACCCTTCACAATTGAAAATGGAATAGTGAAGCTACTAAAGATCCTTAAAAGGTCCAAACAGGAAGCACTACCAGTTAAGGAGGTGGGAAAGAAGACTTTAAGCCTCCCCCCAGTGGTTAACCTTTGAAGGGTGCTGATCAAAGACAGGGAGTATGACAACCTCCAGACAAGGGTTAGATTGGGGGAACTATAAGCCACAGAAGACAATCTCAGAAGCTAAGATCCAGGGCAAAGGGACCTCAAAGCATCCCCCTCCTCTATCAGGCTGTAATCAGGAGGCTACGACTACCATGAATTATCAGAGTCTAACTACACCTGACTCAATGGTAGTAAAAATCTGTGCCACTATTAATCCTCTGAGAGGAGAAAAAGCTCTATCACTTTGTAAAGGGAAGTTCTGCGCCTCCTAGGAAGCAGACTGGGGAAGTCACTCATAAGAACATGCCATACTGGGTCAGACCAAGGGTCCATCAAGCCCAGCATCCTGTTTCCAACAGTGGCCAATCCAGGCCATAAGAACCTGGCAAGTATCCAAAAACTAAGTCTTTTCCATGTTACTGTCGCTAGTAATAGCAGTGGCTATTTTCTAAGTCAACTTAATTAATAGCAGGTAATGGACTTCTCCTCCAAGAACTTATCCAATCCTTTTTTAAA
The DNA here is from genome assembly GCF_901001135.1 of Rhinatrema bivittatum. Classification (NCBI taxonomy): domain Eukaryota; kingdom Metazoa; phylum Chordata; class Amphibia; order Gymnophiona; family Rhinatrematidae; genus Rhinatrema; species Rhinatrema bivittatum. The sequence goes on along the minus strand of NC_042618.1, from coordinate 283,476,028 downwards.
CACAGCTACACTAACTGCACTAACCATATCCTCTGGCAACAAATTCCAGAGTTTAATTGTGTGTTAAGTGAAAAATAACTCTCTGATTAGTTTTAAATGTGCCACATACCAACTTCATGGAGTGCCCCCCACTCATCGCAGACTCACAAGAAAGAAATGTTTTGGCTGCTTTCAAACACCCAGCTCCCCTCCCCTCAGGTCCATTGGGACCCCCAAGGAGAAGACACCATTTTCCCTACAGAGGCCCCCTCCCTCACTGCTGGGGTGCCTTGGAGGACCCAGGTAGTTGTGGGTGTGGCAGAGTGCATAGAATGAATGGAGGTTCTGCTCCCTGAAGACACTGGGTAGACTTCTCTTGCTCTGGAAGTGGAAGTGGCAGTAGAAGAGGACCAGAAGTCTCATCTGCATACTGCTCCCAGCATCCCCTAGGAGAGAACTCCAGAAGTCACAGCAAGTGATCCAGGTTTTGAACTACACAGCCTCAGCTTCCAGAGGCCCCACACCCTTTGCAGTAGAAGAGGACTGGAATGCTCATCTGCATACTGCTCCCAGCATCCCCTAGGAGAGGACTCCAGAGGTCACCTCAAGCGATCCAGGCTTTCAACTCCACAGCCTCAGCTTCCAGAGGCCCTGCATCCTTTGCAGTAGAAGAGGTCCAGAAGGCTCATCTGCATAGTGCTCCCAGCATCCCCTAGGAGAGGACTCCAGAGGTCACAGCCAGTGATCCAGGCTTTCAATTCCATAACCCCAGCTTCCAGAGGCCCTGCACCCTTTGCAGTAGAAGAGGACCTTTGAGTGAAGATCAACTTAATAATGGTTGAAGAGGATTGGTAAGTATAGCTTTGGGAAATCTTAGGACTTAAAAAGTTTGGAGAGAGGTGAAATAGTGGGATATATTCTTTAGGGTTTGTGTGTGTCTGAGATAATAAGCAAGCCAGAGGGAGTTAAATCTAGTGTCTCTTTCCCACCCCACCCACCCCATCTCATCCCTTGATTTTTAGGCAAATACAATTTCTCATTAAAAATCAAACAGGCTCTTATCTAAATCATAGAAACATAGAAATGACGGCAGAAGAAGACCAAACGGCCCCATCCAGTCTGCCCAGCAAGCTTCACACATTTTTCTCTCATACTTATCTGTTTCTCTTAGCTCTTGGTTCTATTTCCCTTCCACCCCCACCATTAGCGTAGAGAGCAGTGATGGAGCTGCATCCAAGTGAAATATGTAGCTGATTAGTTAGGGGTAGTAGGGGTAGTAACCACCGCAATAAGCAAGCTACACCCATGCTTATTTGTTTTACCCAGACTATGTTATACAGCCCTTATTGGTTGTTTTTCTTCTCCCCTGCCGTTGAAGCAGAGAGCTATGCTGGATATGCGTGAAGTATCAGTTTTTCTTCTCCCCTGCCATTGAAGCAGAGAGCTATGCAGGATGCGGATGAAGTATCAGTTTTTCTTCTCCCTGCCGTTGAAGCAGAGAGCTATGCTGGAAATGCGTGATGTATCAGTCTTCTCCCCTGCCGTGAAGCAGAGGAGCCATGCTGGATATGCATCGAAAGTGAAGTATCAGGCACATTTGGTTTTGGGGTAGTAACCGCCGTAACAAGCCAGCTACTCCCCGCTTTGTGGTGCGAATCCTTTTTTCTTCTCCCCTGCCGTTGAAGCTATGCTGGATATGCGTGAAGCATCAGTTTTTTTTTTTTCCCCTGCTGTGAAGCAGAGAGCTATGCTGGAAATGCGTTATGTATAGCCTTTCTCCCCCTGCCGTTGAAGCAGAGAGCTCTGCTGGATGTGTGAAGTATCAGTTTTTTCTTCTCCCCTGCCGTTGAAGCAGAGAACTATGCTGTATACGCATTGAAAGTGAAGTATCAGGCTTATTTGGTTTGGGGTAGTAACCGCCGTAACAAGCCAGCTACTCCCCTCTTTGTGAGTGCAAATCCTTTTTTCCACGTTTCCTCTTGCTGTTGAAGCTTTAGAGCGATGTTGGAGTCACAGTAAGCATGTATATGTTTATTGAATAAGGGTATTGTCTCCAGGCAGTAGCCGGCGCCATTTCCGTATGGAAAATGGCGCCGGCCATACGCGTATGGCCGGCGCCATTATCCGTACGGAAAACGATTCGCGGCAGGAGATCGCTCCCGGACGCCCGCTGGACCCCCAGAGACTTTTGGCCAGCTTGGGGGGGGCCTCCTGACCCCCACAAGATTTGCCAAAAGTCCAGCGGGGGTCCGGAAGCGACCTCCTGCGGTCGAATCGTGTTGGTCTATGGCCGCCGCCATTTTGCGGTGGCCATTTTGCAAAATGGCGCCGGCTGAAGACAACACGCTTCAACAGCGGGAGCCCGTTTCGGACCGCCGCTGGACCCCAGGGTACTTTAAGGCATTTGGGGGGGTTCGGGAGGGGGGGATTTAATTAAAGGGTCGGGGGTGGGTTTAGGGGGATTTAGTGTGCCGGTTTTCCTGCCCTCCCCCTTCCCCCGAGTTAGCTATGGACCGCTGCTGGATCCCAGGGTAATTTAAGGCATTTGGGGGTGGGGGATTAATTTAAAGGGTCGGGGGTGGGTTTTAGGGGGTTTTAGTGTGCCGGTTCACGATTTTAACGATTTTCACGATATTCTAACACCCAAACGGCAACGATACGATTCCCTCCCCCTCCCAGCCGAAATTGATCGTTTAAGACGATCGAGGACATGATTCACATCTCTATTGGATAGTCCTCATTTGGTAAGTTTTGATTTTTGATGAATAGCAATTATGGAAAATACTAATTTACCTTGTTGCCATTATGAATCTAGGCAGGTTATATAAGAAACACAAACCTAGGGGTGGGTGGGTGTTTAAACAGTTAAAGCAGACTAACAGCCCTCCCAAATATCTATTTCAGTTGTGCTTCTTTTTACAGACAGTTGCACAAGGTTTGGCAATATAATGCCCCTACTTCTAAGCACAGATAACAACAGATAACAACCAAATGGACTTAACTTTAGCAGGAAAGGTTCTGGTTCAGGTAGATCCCAGCTACAAAGTGAATTCAGTTCCCAATGCACATGAGGCTCTGGCATACTATTGCACCAGCCCTTATTGAGAGTTTAATCATCCCCTTGTAGGACACTAGCAGATTAATAGTAAATACACTTGTAAATTTAAAGTACTCTAATTCCAACTCCCTTAGTATCCTAAAATTAACTAGGAACTCAACAAAATTAAGATGAAGGCAGCAGTCCAGTAGCAAGAGGGGGGCTTTCCAGTGTTTTGCATTGAGTGTCATATTTTTATTTTTTACCTGCCGGTGAGAGATTGTATGTGTGCACCCAGTGTAAAGAATTCCTCACTTTCAGAGAATGAGATCGATCTCTGGAGGGCTAGAGTGGCAGACTTGGAGGATCAGAGGTGGACAGAGAGGGTACATTGATGAGATCTTCAGTGACATAGTAGCCAAGTCCCAAATCCAGTCTGGCAGCCACAGTGCTGCCTTGGATCAGAAAGGTCTCCCAGTTGGAGAAATCACCCTGTGTGTAGCAGGAAGTGATCCTGTAGCAAGAACCTGCTCTCCAAGTGAGTGTTGTCCTCTCGCACTGAGGACAAGTCTCCCAGGGCTACTGCCTAGGAGGGAGGGTTAGGTCAGCCATCATAGTTGGTGATTTGATTATTAGAAATGTTAGAGAAATGTAGATAGTTGGGTGGCTGGTAGACTTGAAGACTGCCTGGTAACTTGCCTGCCTAGTGTGAAGTTGGTGGACCTCACACATCAACTAGATGGTGCTGGGGAAGGTCCAGCTGTCTTGGTACATGTGGGCACCAACGACGTTGGTGGACCTCACACATCAACTAGATGGTGCTGGGAAGGTCCAGCTGTCTTGGTACATGTGGGCACCAACGACATAGGAAATGTGGGAGAGAGGTTCTGGAAACCAAATTTAGAATTTTAGGTAGAAAGCTAAAATTCAGAACCTCCAGGGTGGCATTCTCTGAAATGCTCCCTGTTTCAGGTGCAGGTACCCAGAGACAGGCAGAGCTCCAGAGTCTCAATGCGAGGATGAGGACGATGGTGCAAGAAAGAGGGATTCAGTTTTTGTAAGGAACTGGGAATCTTTTAGGGAAGGGGAAGACTTTTCTGAAAGAATGGACTTCACCTTTACCAGAATGGAACCAGGCTGCTGGCACTATCTTTTAAAAAGGTGATAGAGCAGCTTTTAAACTAAAACAAGGGGGAAAAGCCAACAGTCTCTCAGCAGTGCATGGTTTGGAGGAAAGAATACTAATGAAACAGGAGAGTTAGAACATCCATCAGAGAGGATCCAATAAAAGCTTATATGTAAAATATCACTGAGCTAAAGATTGCCAAATTATCCCTATTAATTGAAAAGCAGGTTGCTAATACAAACAAAAACACACTATGAAATGTCTGTATGCCAAAGCCAGAAGTCTAAGAAGTAAGATGGAGAGTATATAGCAGTAAATGATGAGATAGGCATAACTGGCATCTCAGAGATCTGGTGGAAGGAGGACAATGAATGGGACAGTGCTATATCAGGGTAAAAATTATATCACAATGATAGGGAGAATCAACTTGGTGAGGGTGTGGCACTTTATGTCCAGGAGGGTATATAGTCCAACAGGATATGATCATACAAGAGACTAAATGATCAGTAGAATCTATTTGTGCACAAATCCCATGTGTGGTTGTATAAGAGTATAGAGATAGGTATTATACTACGTCCACCTGGATAAAATAGTCAGACAGATGATGAAATGCTAAGAGAAATCAGGGAAGCTAACCAATTCGGCAGTGCAGTCAGTAAGAATGGGAGATTTCAATTACCAAGCAACACAATGAGCTAAACCTGCACTTCAGCAAGTCCATCCCACAACACAGTGCAAGTAAATGTAATAGTCCCAAAGGATTCATCAACAAATTCTCATTTATTAGATTTTCACACTTATTGCGGCAACTCCACTGGTTTCACAAAAGGGCAACTTTACCACAGAGGTCCCCCGACCTCTGGGTAAATGTAACTGTTAGGACCTGGAGCGTGGACCCTTGTTCTGAGGTAGAGTCGGTACTGCCGTCAAGGGGCGAACTCCTCGTCGGTCTCTACTGTCAGATGGAGAGGCCTGTTGCAGATGTAGCTCGGACTTCACCCTGGAAGCACATGGTCCCCCCAGGAGGAGCCCGTAGGGACACGGCCGCTGGGACTTAGGCGACTCCCTGAAGATAGAAGATGGTCTGGATGCAGGCGCCTCCTGCAGGTTGTGGGTTCCAGACAGCTGGCGCCTCCAGCAGGTCATAAGTTATCTCTGTAGAGAAGTTGAAGAAAATCCAGACGTCGTCCAAGACTCGGAGTCCAACGGGCGGTCTGCAGCCAGTCCAAGGGTCGGAAACCAGAGCGTGGTCCAAAGCCAGTCCAAGGGTCGATATCCAGAGCGCGGGTCCCAAGCCAGTCCAAGGGTCGATATCCAGAGCGCGGTCCCAAGCCGGTCCAGGGTCGGAGTCCAAAGCACGATCCGAAGCCGGTCCAGGGGTCGGGATCCGAAAGAAGCAATCCAACGAGGAGGGCAGAGCAGAAGCGGGACCAGGAACACAGGCACAAGCAAGACCTCAATACTACCAGGAATCAAATTGATGCTGCACTCATACTCCCGATGTGGAGGCAAAATGTTCACATCTTTTTGGAGAAAACGTCAGAAAAACTGCTGATACGGTAATGGCAGACCCTCCAATCGAGAAGTGCAGATGAAACTACAAGATGAATTGGATCCGGAGGTACAAGTCCTCTGACAATTTGGTCCCCAGTGATCAGTTTCAAGGAGGTCCAATCGAACTGTGGGTTGTGCTGCTGTAACCATGGAATGCCCAGGACTATGGGGTGAATGGCTCTCTGAATGACGTAGAAAAGATATGCTTTCGGAATGGTTCGGAGAAATGTGGCATTCCATCGGAACGGTGTGTGTGATGAGTTATCCTCCCCGGCAGGGGATCTCCATGGATGGAGGAGATAATCAACGGCTTTGGACATAGGCGCGTGGGAATGTGTAATTATTTGACCACATGTTGGAGCATAAAATTTCTACCTGCTCCGGAGTCTACTAAGGCTAGTGTGGAGAATCAATGTTCTTCAAATCCCAGGGAAAATGCAGAGTAAGTGGGGGAGCCGGGGAGGTGATGCCTAGGGTTACTCCCCTGATGGAACCTAGGCTTTGGAGTTTCCTGGACGTGTAGGACAACGGGCAATCAATGACCCCGCTTCTCTGCAGTAAAGGCAAAGTCCAGCTTTACTGCATCTTAGTCTTTCTTCAGGAGAAAGTGGCCCCCGATCCAACTGCATGGGTTCTTCATTAGCGCATTCAGGTTTAGGAGTGGCTTGGGATGCTGGGACCGAGCGAGGAGAAGCGGCACCTGGTATGTGCTTCCTCGTACTGGATCCTTCCCGTGCTCTCTCTTGTAGCCGCCGATCGATTCGGGTCACTAACTCTATGATAGCGTCCATGGATTGCGTGGTAACTCTCGGGCTGCCATCTCGTCCTTTATTCTGGGGTGACAGGCCTTCAAGAAATATGGATCAAAGACAGTTCTCCTCCCAATGGAGCTCGGATGCCAGGGTCCTGAATTTGATGGTATAATCGGCCAATGGCCTCCCTCCTTGTCGAAGTTGTAGATGTTTGGAGTCCGCAACTACTTGTCTCCCTGGGTCGTCGAACACGGCTTGGAATAATTCTAAGAATTTAGACAGATCTCGTAGGACTGGATCAGCCCGTCGCCCAGTATGGAGAAGCCCATGCAAGAGCCTTACCCTCCAATAAGGACAGGATATATGTGGTCTTGGTGAGATCATCTGGAAACAAGGAAGCTTGCAGATGGAAGTGCATACTGCACTGGTCGAGAAATCCTTGACATGATCGAGAGTCTCCAGCATAGCGTGGAGGAGTAGGTAGAGGAATCACAGTCCGGGTATTACTCTGTACAATTGGAGGTACGGGTGGCGGAACAGCCTGAACTGCCACCATAGAGTCCATCCGGGCGTTAAGTCTTTCTAAAGAAGCTTGCCATGGATTCCAAGATATGCTGTTGTTCCATGACCTTCTGGGCTAACCCTGGAATAGCCTGCCTGGCTGAGGCCTCTGCCGGATCAATGGCCTTAGTATTTTGTTAGGACCTTGAGCGTGGACCCTTGTTCTGAGGGTAGAGTCGGGGTACTGCCATCAAGGGGCGAACTCCTCGTCGGTCTCTACTGTCAGATGGCGAGGCCCTGTTGCAGATGTAGCTCGGACTTCACCCTGGAAGCACGTGGTCCCCCCAGGAGGAGCCCGTAGGGACACGGCCGCTGGGACTTAGGCGACTCCCTGAAGATAGAAGATGGTCTGGATGCAGGCGCCTCCTGCAGGTCATGGTTCCAGACGGCTGGCGCCTCCAGCAGGTCGTAAGTTATCTCTGTAGAGAAGTTGAAGAAAATCCAGAAGTCATCCAAGACTCGGAGTCCAACGGGCGGTCCGCAGCCAGTCCAAGGGTCAGAAACCAGAGCGTGGTCCAAAGCCAGTCCAAGGGTCGATATCCAGAGTGCGGTCCCAAGCCGGTCCAGGGGTTGGAGTCCAAAGCACGATCCGAAGCCGGTCCAGGGGTCGAAGTCCAAAGCGCGGTCCAAAGCCAGTCCAGAGGTCGGGGTCCGAAAGAAGCAATCCAACGAGGAGGGCAGAGCAGAAGTGGGACGAAGAATCAGGATACCAGGAACACAGGCACAAGCAAGACCTCAATACTAAGGCAAGGTCTGCTTCTCAGACCTTGCCTTTAATACCAAATCCAAAGGAAGTGCTGCAGAAGGGAGCCATGACACTTCCTGTCGTGGCCCCTTTAAATGCTGTCTTCAGCCGCGTGCGCGGCCCTAGTGGAGTGGAGAAGGGGGCAGAGCCACGGCAGGAGTCAGAGGCCTGCAGCCAGCCGCACAGCGGCCCGGGCCGCGGCGGAGAACTTCTTCTGAGGCTCCCTGCCCCAGCAGGAGCCTCTTTGGAGCCCCGACGCCGCGGTGTGAGCGCCAGGTCCCGGCTGTGGACCGCCGCGGCTGGCGGCCATGACAGTCGGCCCCGGTTGTGGGCTGCCGCAGCCGGCGGCCATGACAGTCGGCCCCGTTGCGGGCTGCCGAGGCCGGTGGCCATAACAGTAACATCAGGACATGCTAGAGACATAAGGTTCATGGATGGAATAAGCAACTGCTTCATGGAGCAATTGGTTCAGGAACCAGCAAGAGAGAGAACTATTTTAGATTTAATTCTTAGTGGAACTCATGATTTGATGAGAGAGGTAACTTTGGTGAGGGCCTCTTGGCAATAGTGATCATAACATGATCAAATTTGAACTAATAACTGGAAGGGGGACAATAAGTAAATCTACATCTCTAACACTAAATTTTCAAAAGGGAAACTTTGATAAAATGATGAAAATAGGAAAAAACTGAAAGCTGCAGCTGTGAAGGTTAAAAGTGTTCAACAAGCGTGGACATTGTTTGAAAATACAATCTCAGTCCAGATTTATTCCACACTTTAAGAAGGTGGAAGGAAGGCAAAATGATTACCAACATGGTTAAAAGGTGAGGTGAAATAGGCTATTTTAGCCAAAAAAGCATCTTTCAAAAATTGGAAGAAGGATCCATCTGAAGAAAATAGGAAAAAGCATAAGTTAAGTGTAAAACATTGATAAGACAGGCTAAGAGAGAATTTGAATGAAGTTGACTGTAGAGGCAAAAACTCATAATAAAAACTTTTAAAAATATATACAAAGCATAAAACCTGTGAGGAGTCGATTGGACCGACAGATGACCGAGGGGTTAAAGGGGCTCTGAGGGAGGATATAACCATTGCTGAAAGACTAAATGAATTATTTGCTTCTGTGTTTACTAATGAGGATATTGGGGAGATGGGATGTAGGTTCCAGAGATGGTTTTCAATGGTGATGAGTCAGATGAGTCAGATCTGGAAGATGTAGTAGGCCAGTTTGACAAACCACAGAGTAGCAAACCACCTGGAATGGATGGTATGCATCCCAGGGTTCTGAAGGGATGCATACTGTTTACTATTACTATTATGTTCATATGTATTACTACTGCACATTGGGATCAGGGCTACAGTAGGTATGGGGGGGGGGGAGGGGTTGCTTCCGTATAGCTTTGCCTTGCGAGGTTATATTCTTACTCAGATTTATGCTTAATACCTATCTGTTTTTTTCTAAGTGGGTTATATTATCATTCAGGCATGGTTAAATTTTATTGTTCTTGCTTTTGATGTTGTATAATTTGCTGTGACCGGACAGTGTCCCGGATTGCCAATAAAAAACAGATTACAAAAAAAAAAAAAAAATCATCCATTGTACCTGAAGACTGGAGGGTGGCCAAAGTAACCCCAATATTTAAAAAGGGCTCCAGGGGTAATTCGGGAAACTATAGACTGGTGAGCCTGACTTCAGAGCTGGGAAAAATAGTGGAAACTATTTTTAAGAACAGAATCACAGAGCCGATAGAAAGACAGGGTTTAATGGAACACAGTCAACATGGATTTACCTCATAAATCTGCTTCATTTTCTTTTGAAGAGATTACTAAATGTGGATAAAGGTGAACCAGTAGATGTAGTGTATTTGGAGTTTCAGAAGGCATTTGACAAAGTCCCTCATGAGAGGCTTCTAAGAAAACTAAGAAATCGTGGAATAGGAGGCAGTGTCCTTTCGTGTATTACAAACTGGTTAAAAGACAGCCATGAAAAGTAGCGGACTCAGGGTCCTCACCGGTGCATAAGGAGATTTGTCGCTGCATAGGAGGGAAGTTTTGGTGATGGGGGAAGGGGAGAAGCGGAGCACCAAGGACTTTGCATAGCCAGGGGTGGGAGGAGGCGGCAGAACACTGCACAGAGAGGCAGTAGCCACAGAGGCATTCACGGAACGGGATGCCAGTGGTCGGTGTTCCTCCTTCACAAAGCGGAAGGCTGGAGTGGCATTCACAGAGCGGGATGCTAATGGTATACCACCTTCACGGAGCGGAAGGTTGGAGGGCTGCCGTCTCCAAAAAAAAAAACCAAAAAACAGAGGGGTGGGTAAGAGTATGTAAATTTACCAGTTAGGACATAGGCTATAGGTATTGCCAATTATTAGGCTTGTTCAATATTTGTTGATTGTTAATGTGGCTCACGAGAATGAGGGCTACTACCTGGAGATAATGCCCTTGTTCGATGTACATGCACACGGTTGGTGAGACTCTAGCGTTGCTCTGGGCTTCAACAGCAAGAGGAAATGTGGAAGAAAAAAAAGAAAAAAAGGTTTTGCATTCACAAAGAAGCGAGATGTAGCTTGCTTGTTACGGCGGTTACTTCCCCAAAACCAGATAAGCCACTACTTTGCTTTCAATGCATATCCAGCATAGCACTCTGTAGGGATGTGAATCGTTTTAGGATGATTAAAATTATCGTCCGATAATTTTAATATCGTCTTAAACCGTTATGGAACACAATACAATAGAGATTCTAACGATTTATCGTTATAAATCGTTAGAATCGTGAGCCGGCACACTAAAACCCCCTAAAACCCACCCCCGACCCTTTAAATTAAATCCCCCACCCTCCCGAACCCCCCCCCAAATGAGTTAAATAACCTGCGGGTCCAGCGGCGGTCCGGAACGGCAGCGGTCCGGAACGGGCTCCTGCTCCTGAATCTTGTTGTCTTCAGCCGGCGCCATTTTCCAAAATGGCGCCGAAAAATGGCGGCGGCCATAGACAAACACGATTGGACGGCAGGAGGTCCTTCCGGACCCCCGCTGGACTTTTGGCAAGTCTCGTGGGGGTCAGGAGGCCCCCCACAAGCTGGCCAAAAGTTCCTGGAGGTCCAGCGGGGGTCAGGGAGCGATTTCCCGCCGCGAATCGTTTTCGTACGGAAAATGGCGCCGGCAGGAGATCGACTGCAGGAGGTCGTTCAGCGAGGCGCCGGAACCCTCGCTGAACGACCTCCTGCAGTTGATCTCCTGCCGGCGCCATTTTCCGTACGAAAACGATTCGCGGCGGGAAATCGCTCCCTGACCCCCGCTGGACCTCCAGGAACTTTTGGCCAGCTTGTGGGGGGCCTCCTGACCCCCACAAGACTTGCCAAAAGTCCAGCGGGGGTCCGGAAGGACCTCCTGCCGTCCAATCGTGTTCGTCTATGGCCGCCGCCATTTTTCGGCGCCATTTTGGAAAATGGCGCCGGCTGAAGACAACAAGATTCAGGAGCAGGAGCCCGTTCCGGACCGCTGCCGTTCCGGACCGCCGCCGGACCCGCAGGTTATTTAACTCATTTGGGGGGGGTTCGGGAGGGTGGGGGATTTAATTTAAAGGGTCGGGGGTGGGTTTTAGGGGGTTTTAATGTGCCGGTTTTGCGATTTTTAGATTTTTCACGTTTTTTCACGATTTTTCACGATATTTTACCCCCCCAAACGGCAACAATACGATTCCCTCCCCCTCCCAGCCGAAATCGATCGTTAAGACGATCGAGGACACGATTCATATCCCTAGCACTCTGCTTCAACGGCAGGGGAGAAAGTCCAACACTTCTCTTTCAACGCATAGCTCTCTGATACAACGGTAGGGGGAATGTAGAAAGGAGGATCTGTATATGGACAACAGCCAACGGGGTCCGAATTGCGTAGTCTGGGTGGACGGAGGCATGGGTGTAGCTTGCTTATTGCGGCGGTTGCTACCCCTAATTGAGCTAGATATTCACTTGGATGCAGTTCCAGCAGTGGTCTCTGCATTAATGGTGGGGTGGATGGGGAAATAGAACTAAAAGGTACTAAAAGCCAAGAGTAACAAGTATGTGAAAAAAAAAAAAAGTACATAGCTTGCTGGGCAGACTGGATGGGCCGTTTGGTCTTCTTCTGCCGTCGTTTCTATGTTTCTATGAAACAGAGAGTAGGATTAAATGGTCAATTTTCTCAATAGAAAATGGTAAACAGTGGAGTGTCTCGGACCGGTGATTTTCAATATATTAATAAATTATCTGGAAAGGAATATGAAGAGTAAGGTTATCAAATTTGCAGATGATAAAAAAGTTAGGAATTATTAGGAAGGGAATGGTGAATAAAATGGAAAATGTCATAATGCCTCGGTGTTGCTTCATGGTTGAGACTGCACCTCAAATACTGTGTACAGTTATGGTAACTGCATCTCAAAAAAGATATAGTTGCACTGGAGAACGTACAGTGAAGGGCGACCAAAATGGTATAGGGGATGGAACAGCTTCCCTATGAGGAAAGGCTAAAGAGGTTAGAACTGTTCAGCTGGAGAAGAGATGACTGAGGGGGGATATGATACAGGTCTTTAAAATTACGAGAAGTCCAGAATGGGTAGATGTGAATCGGTTATTTAGTCTTTTGAATAATAGTAGGACTAGGGGGCACTCCGTGAAGGTAGCAAGTAGCACATTTAAAACTAATCAGAGAAAATTATTTTTTACTCAATGCACAATTAAGCTCTGGAATTTGTTGCCAGAGGATGTGGCTAGTGCAGTTAGTATAGCTGGGTTTAAAAAAGGTTTGGATAAGTTCTAGGAAGAGAAGTCCATTAACTGCTATCAATCAAGTTGACTTAAGGAATAGCTTCTGCTATTACTGGCATCAGTAGCATAGGATCTACTTAGTGTTTTTGGGTACTTGCCAGGTACTTGTAGCCTGGTTTGGCCACTGTTGGAAACAAGATGCTGGCATTGATGGACTCTTGGTCTGACCCAGTATAGCAATTTCTTATGTTCTTATGAAGAGGGATGCTTGGAAGTCACAGAGAATCTACTGACCACTGAATGGTCATTCCCAGCACTCCTTTCTTTAGAGGCTCCTCTCCTAAGGGTGAAAGATATGACAGCAGAACCCGAAGCCATACAGGAGCCATGAACAGTCTTGGTTTCTTAGACCTCTAAGAGAAAAGTACAATTGAGATGGAGGAAGAAAGGGAGATGATGTTCTTCCCTGCTGAACAAGAGCTAGAAGGGGGGGCATGTCAAATGCCCTTGAACCCTCTACCCATCACTCCTTCCTTAATTGAGACAACTGAGGTTATGAAAGGGGAAGACAGGAGCAATTCAGATTCCCCTCCACCTTCAGGACAGAACGGAATACCTAATGGATTGGAAATACTGGGAACACAAGAGGAACATACTTGTGATGTCACTCCAACATTGTTCTCTACTTCAGCGGCTAAAGATAATGGGGAATTGGACTCAGGCAGCAACCAACAAGGGCCCTGATTTTGATGGTTAGGAAACTAAGTATGGGGGTAACTTGTATGGAAGGCAGATGCCACCTCCTGATACTATCATTATGGGGGAGACCTGTATGGGGCAGATTATGCTACCATAAGCTTGCTGGGCATACTGGATGGACTGTTGGTCCTTTTCTGCTGACATTTCTATTTTTCTATGCAATTTTCTCCTCCCATTCAACTGCCTGGGGTACCTGTAGCCCCAGATTAAATATAATCATTTGAGACTGGCCCTAGAACTGTGAACACCTAAAGCATCAGTCTGGTAGGGGAAGAGACAACTCAGATGGTCTCATCCTTCACAAGTAACATCTTGTCTGTGGGGTAAGGCATGTTGAAGGGAGGAATTCTTCACAGGAGAGAAGAGAAGGGAGGATGGAGCAGTAAGCCACAACAGAAAATTAAGGTGAAATAGGGGAGATATAATAGAGACATTCAAATATCTCAAAGGTTTCCATGCAAAGGAGGAGATCCTTTTTCAACAGAAAGGAGGTTCTAGAATGAGAAGTCATGTGATGAAGTTGAAAGTTGGTAAACTCAGAAGTAATCTTAGGAAATGTTTCTTTACAGAGAGGCTGGTGAAGACAAAAACAGTATCTAAATTCAAGAAATCATGGGATCTCTAAGGAAGTGATGATAAATTATAAGCTAAATTAATTGGATGGATGGGCAGACTAGATGGGCCATATGATCTTTTCTGCCATCATGTTTCTATGTTTCTTATCAGAAATTCTAGGCAGGTTTCACTGGTCAAATTACAGAAGATCAATAGCAGAGTCATAGGCTGGCAACATATGCCAGCCTATGAATGCTGCCAGGCTATAATATCTATCAATAGGCCTCCACTGTTGCTAACATGGTGGGCCCAAAAGGGATACTGGGGACCATTAAGGTAAGTGGGGAGGCTGTTCTACTCCTCTCTTCCATGGAAGCAGTTATTATATTCATGGGTGAGGATATCAATATTGCGGGCACTGCCGAAAAGTTAACACCTATGGAGAAGCCCTAAAATCTACTACCCTACCTCCTGGACAACATTTTAAAACCACATTTAAGCATCTTAGGGGAGGTTATTTCAGGCATCTCTGCAATTCCTCTAGGCACAGGGAAGCGGAAATTTGGCACCTGGATTCCTTCAGGTGCTGAGTTTTTATCTAGTTTCCTGGAGAACATCAGGGGGTAAGAGGATGGTTCCTTGGTTTCCTAGGCCCTACAAGGTGTATTATTTTACCAACAAGGAGAAGTGCTTCCACTGTCATAAATATTAGTACAACAAAAGGTGGTGCCCTTATGTGAGAGCACCCCCTTGAACCGTGCCTCCCTGCCTCCAGGGCCTTTGAGCCCTGGAAGGGTGCTGTAACCCCAGAATCCAGGAAATCTGGTGCTATGGCTTTGGTGTCATCAAAGTCCAGGAGGAGTGGGGGAGAAAGAGAGGATGCTGACTTGCCATCTGCAGCATTCTGGTCTTGTCCGTTTGTGGTGGGAGTGAGAGGCCAAGTCCATCGGTGCTTGTTAGGACTTCCAGGTGCAGTGAGGACAGCCTGAAGGGGTTTCCCCATTTAACATCCAGTGCTGCGTTTGATACTTGGGAGTGAGAGAGGACCCGACTTGCCATCTGCAACATTACGGTCCTGCCCATTCATGGCAGGAGTAAGAAGTCATGTCCATCAGTGCATGTTGGGACTTCCTGGTATGGCGAGGCCAGTGACATCACTTCCAGGGGTTTCCCCATTTAAAATCCAATTCAGGAGTTGAGACTTTGGAGTGAGAGAGGACGCTGACTTGCCTTCTACCGCACTCTGGTCCTGCCCGTTCATAACAGGAGCGAGAGGCCCAGTCCATCTGTGTTTGTTTGGACTTTTGACTGCGGCAAGGCCAGTGATATCATTTCCTGGGGTTTCCCCATTTAACATCCAGTGCAGTGGTGCGCTGCATGCTGAAGGGGCATGCTCCTAGGAACCAAAACACTGCTCATCCTTTTTCTTTCAAGTTTTTGTAATCAGAATGGGTAAGAAGTGTAAGGGGCTTATGAGGACTATCCCACTTGGCTATGTTCTCCCCCCTTCATTAACTAACTGACCATGGACTCTTTTTCTGTTTTGAGGCTCAACCTGGCACATTGGAGCAGGGCATTTTGGACCCTGCTAACGTCTTCTTAAGTCCAGGAGGACTTTCCCCACCTTACGATAATAACTCTTCCTGCTATGCAATAGGAGGAGAAGCAGGGATAGATACTTCTACTCCTCTGTCTCCTCATGGTGGGCAATTCCCAGTGGTTGGAGCTTCAACTATGTTAACTCTGCAAGAAAAAGTTTTAATAACTCAATCTAAGCCTAAAGTAGTTACTCTTGAAGTGATTTGGTCCACTGCATAGAGAGAGGAATATTGATTAAGAAAAGGGAAGTGATTATCCCCTTGTACAGGTCCTTGGTGAGGCCTCACCTGGAGTACTCTGTTCAGTTCTGGAGACCGTATCTCCAAAGAGACAGAGACAGGATGGAGGTGGTCCAGAGAAGGGCGACCAAAAAGGTGGAGGGTCTTCATCGAATGACTTATGAGGAGAGATTGAAAAATCTAAATATGTACACCCTGGAGGAAAGGAGGAGAAGAGGTGATATGATACAGACTTTCAGATACTTGAAAGGTTTTAATGATCCAAAGACAACGACAAACCTTTTCCATCAGAAAAAAATCAACAGAACCAGGGGTCACGATTTGAAGCTCCAGGGAGGAAGACTCAGAACCAATGTCAGGAAGTATTTCTTCACGGAGAGGGTGGTGGATGCCTGGAATGCCCTTCCGGAGGAAGTGGTGAAGACCAGAACTGTGAAGGACTTCAAAGGGGCGTAGGATAAACACTATGGATCCATTAAGTCTAGAGGACGTGAAAGAAGAGTGGGTGGCTTGCGGGGATGACGGCTACTACCTGGAGATATTACCCTTATTCAATAAACATACACACGGTTAATGCGACTCCAACATTGCTCTAAGCTTCAACGGCAAGAGGAAATGTGGAAAAAAGGATTTGCATTCTCAAAAAAGCGGGGAGTAGCTTGCTTGTTATGGCGGTTACTACCCCAAACCAAATAAGAATGATACTTCACTTTCAATGCATATCCAGCATAGCTCTCTGCTTCAACGGCAGGGGAGAAAGTCTGATACTTCACTTTCAATGCATATCCAGCACAACTCTCTGCTTCAACGGCAGGGGGAATGAAGAAAAGTGGATGCTTTAAAATCTGGAGTAGTAACTATTAAAAGCTCAATTTCTTTTTAAATTTCTCTATAAATGTTCTATTAAATTCCAAGGAGTCAAATATATTGTTTATGAACCTGTGCAATTAGAAAATTTCCTGCAAAACATAGAAATTGGCAAGCCCAATAAGTATTATTGCCTCTATTCCCAATTTTCTTCTTTTCTAGTTATAAAGATTCTCTCCCCTATAGTGAACTAAGTAATGTCAGTGTATACAGGTTCTGCGCTATAAGTTTTTCTTATATTTTTATTTGTGACGTGTTCTTTGATCAAAAATTATTGATTGTTGTATTATTTGAGATAATTTTTAAAATTGTCCTGGCGAGTTCTGGAAGAGCTCAACTCATCAGGGCCAGCCCCGATCTCCCAAGTGGTCAGTAAGGGGAACATAAGAACATAAGAAATTGCCATGCTGGTTCAGACCAAGGGCCCATCAAACCCAGCATCCTGTTTCCAAAAGAGGCCAAAGCAGGCCACAAGAACCTGGCAATTACCCAAACACTAAGAAGATCCCATGCTACTGATGCAATTAATAGCAGTGGCTATTCCCTAACTAAACTTGATCAATAGCAGTTAATGGACTTCTCCTCCAAGGACTTATAGAAACATAGAAATGATGGCAGAAGAAGACCAAACGGCCCATCCAGTATGCCCAGCAAGCTTTCACTCTTGGCCCTTAGTAACCTTTTGGTTCCAATTCCCTTCCATCCCTGCCATTAATGTAGAGAGCAGTGCTGTATCTGCATCTAAAAGATGTATCTAGCTTAATTGGTTAGGGGTAGTAACTGCCTCAATAAGCAAGCTACTCCCACGCTTATTTGTTTACCCAGTCTGTGCAATTCAGTCCTTGTTGGTTGTTGTCTGAATATAAATCCACTTTTCTTTATCCCCTCTGCCGTTGAAGCAGAGAGCTATGCTGGATATGCATTGTAAGTGAAGTATCAGGCTTAATTGATTCAGGGTAGTAACATCCGTAACAAGCAAGCTACACCCATGCTTATTTGTTTCCCCAGACTATGTAATTCAGTCCTTGTTGGTTGTTGTCTGAATATAAATAATCTTTTCTTCATTCCCCCTGCCGTTGAAGCAGAGAGCTACGCTGGATATGCATTGAAAGTGAAGTATCAGGCTTATTTGGTTTGGGGTAGTAACCACCGTAACAAGCAAGCTACTCCCCGCTTTTTTGTGAATGCAAATCCTTTTTCCACATTTCCTCTTGCCGTTGAAGCTTAGAGCAATGTTGGAGTTGCATTAACCATGTGTATGTTTATTGAATGAGGGTATTATCTCCAAGTAGTAGCCGTCATTCCCCCAAGCCACCCTCTCTTCATTCACATCCTCTAGACTTTATGGATCCACAGTGTTTATCCCACATCCCTCTGAAGTTCTTCACAGTTTTGGTCTTCACTACTTCCTCCGGAAGGGCATTCCAGGCATCCACCACCCTCTCCGTGAAGAAATACTTCCTGACATTGGTTCTGAGTCTTCCTCCCTGGAGCTTCAAATCGTGACTCCTGGTTCTGCTGATTTTTTTCCAACAGAAAAGTTTTGTTGTTTTCTTTGGATCATTAAAACCCTTCAAGTATCTGAAAGTCTGTATCATATCACCTCTGCTCCTCCTTTCCTCCAGGGTGTACATATTTAAATTCTTCAATCTCTCCTCATAAGTCATTATCCAAACCTTTTCTGAACCCAGCTACACTAACTGCACTAACCACATCTTCTGGCAACAAATTCCAGAGCTTTATTGTGCGTTGAGTGAAAAAGAATTTTCTCCGATTAGTCTTAAATGTTCTACTTTCTAACTTCATGGAATGTGTATTTAACTTTAAGTTAGATTTAGGATTTTATGATTGTTTTCCTTGTTTTTATGAATTACTGTATTTTATGTTGAATTTATTGTAAAGGAACACTGTAAACCGGTGTGATGGTTTATACCAACATTGGTCTAGAAAAAACAAGAAATAAATAAATAAATAGTCCTTCTATTATTCGAAATTGTAAATAACCGATTCACATCTACTTGTTCAAGACCTCTCATGATTTTAAAGACTTCTATCATAACCGCCCCCCCCCCTCGTCAGCTGTCTCTTCTCCAAGCTGAACAGCCCTAACCTCTTCAGCCTTTCCTCATAGGGGAGCTGTTCCATCCCCTTTATCATTTTGGTTGCCCTTCTCTGTACCTTCTCCATCGCAACTATATCTTTTTTGAGATGCGGCGACCAGAATTGTACACAGAATTCAAGGTGCGGTCTCACCATGGAGTGATATAGAGGCATTATGACATTTTCTGTTTTATTAACCATTCCCTTCCTAACATTCTGTTTGCTTTTTTGACTGCTGCAGCACAGTGAGCTGACGATTTTAAAGTATTATCCACTATGATCCCTAGATCTTTATCCTGGGTGGTAGCTCCTAATATGGAACCTAACATCTGTTGCACTGGAGGTGGACCCTTGGCCTGGTGCAGGATTGGTATGGACCTCTGGTCGGACCCAGAGAATGGCTGCCACCAGGAGGTGGAACACACAGGCACTGCCTGTCTCGCCCGGAGAACCTTCCTAAACTGTTGCCTCCCTGAGGTCTCTGAGGCTTCCACGTCAGGTCTAGCCCATCCACTCTGCGTCAGCAGCGCACCCAGAGAGGTAGCGGAGGGGTGTGCCCACCACGAGAAAGGGTGCGCTGCTGACGCAGAGTGGATGGGCTAGACCTGACGTGGAAGCCTCAGAGACCTCAGGGAGGCAACAGTTCAGGAAGGTTCTCCGGGCGAGACAGGCAATGCCTGTTGGTCTAGCCAAGTGGAAGCCATGGTTGGTTTCCAAGCAGGTTGGCCCAATGATCACAGTAGGCCTGAAGAGAGTGTCCGAATGTAGCGCAATGGTCAGAGCCAGAGTATCAGTCAAGGAGAGGTCAGCCAAAGCAGGGGTTAATACCAGAATCAGTCCAGGCGTAGTCAAGACAAACGAGGGTTGGTTCAAGATGGAAGACAAGAGAATCGTCAGGCAGGCAGTGGTCAGTTCCAGGCAGCAGGCAAGAGGATGGTCAGGCAAGCAGTGGTCAGTTCCAGACGGCAGGCAAGAGAATGGTCAGGCAGGCAGGGGTCAATTCCAGGTGATAGGCAAGAGATGGTCAGGCAGGCAGAGGTCAGTACCAAAGGTCAGTCCGGAGAGGTACTACCTGGAGGATACAGGAACACATGGAACCACTGAGAATGGAAGACACAGGAACACGGAGACGCTGTAACAGTAGACACTGGAACACGAAGGCAAACTAGCACACCAACGGTATCGACCCGATTGCCAAGGCGAGGTCCTAGGGATAGGGCCTTGCCTTAAGTAGTGAATCTATGTAACGTCATCGTGAGGTGCCCCCGCGGGTTTCCCCGCCTTGGGCCCTTTAAAGGGCTGCACATCAGACGCGCGTGAACCTAGGGGCATGACTGTGGATTCCAACGACGTGGAGCCCCAACGGGAGCTCCGCCATGCGGCCTGCCAAGAAGGTGATGAGTGGAGAGCCCGAGGATGCCATGAACTGGCTGCGTCTGCAAGGGAGGGGTGACCGGAGCTGGTCGAAGGAAGCGCAAGGTGAGCAGGCCCGGCTGCCATGCCAACGCGGCCGGGACATGCAACAGTACTCCCCCTTCTAGGCCTCCCCCTTACCGGTCTAGACTTCTCTGGGTGGTCTCGATGGAATCTCTGAAGTAGGTCCTTATCGAAGATGTTGTGAGAGGGTTCCCAAGAGTTTTCTTTTAGGTCAAAACCCTCCCACGACAGGACATACTCCCAATGACTATGACGAAGTCGAATGTCAAGGACCTCCTTGACCTGCAGGGTATTCTCAGGTTCCCCCGTATGCTGGCTAGGAGGTGGAGGCCTTCGGGAAGACTAGGACAGGACTAAAGGCTTAAGTAATGACATGTGGAAAGTGTTGTGGATTCCCATGGAGGAAGGGAGTTGTAGCTGATAAGTGACTGTCCTAATGCGTCAAAAAATAGGAAATGGACCAATGAATCTGGGGGTTAGCCGTTGAGACGGCAGTCATAGTCGAATTTGTTTAATACTTAGCCAAAACTTCTGGCCAGGTTGGAACAGCGGTGCGGCCCAATGATGGACGTCAGTAAAGCGTTTGGCTCACTCAACTGCTTGGCTTAGTCTCTCTTTCACTTGGTTCTAGGGTCTGCTTATAATTTGTGCTGCAGACTGAGCTGCAGGTGAAGGTACACTGAGAGGAACCGGTAGGGGTAGGCGTGGTTGGTGGCCGAAGACGACCGCAAAAGGTGGCAGAGGCAATGTGAGTGTTATGGGATAGTTCTGCCCACGGCAGGAGGTCAGTCCAGTTATCTTGCTGGTCATTAACATATGATCGCAGGAATGTTTTAAAGGAAAGATTTGTCCTTTCGGCTTGGCCATTTGCTTGTGGATGATAGGCTGAGGTTACGTTTAATGTAATATTGTGTTATGGGAGTCTCTGTTTAGTGGACCCTTGGGCTGACCTGCTGGAGACTTGGAAAGGTGGACAATGTCTCTGTTGCAAAGCAGGCCGGGAGGCAGATGTTCAGGCAGGACTTAGATGCTCTTCACCCTGGAAGCTGGCACTCCCCCGGGAGGAGCCCGTAGGAGCCCAACTGCTGGGACTTAGGTGGCTTCACCCTTGGAAGCCGAAGCCCCCCCGGGAGGAGTCCGTAGGGGCCCGGCCGCTGGGACTTAGGCGAGTTGTGGATCAGGACAGGTAACTGGAACCAGACTAAGACAGTAACCAGACTAATACTGTAACTGGGTTCAGGTGCTCGCGGCCAGAACCGCAACATATTGAATTTTTACAAAGGGATCTCCAATATTTAGCAGTAAATTGAGGGCCCCGATCGGAGACTATTTCTTGTGGTAGTCCAAGCAGACGAAACACATTGGTTAAGAAGAGTTTAGCGAGTTCTGGAGCTGAAGGGAGACCAATAGGGATGTGAATCATTTTTTGACGATTTAAAAAAATCATCAGATATTTTTTAAATCGTCAAAAATTGTTAAGAATCGCGATACAATAGAAATTTCCCCGATTTATTGTGAAAAATCGTAAATCAGGGGAGGGGGGAGGGCAGGGAAAACCGGCACACCAAAACAACCCCTAAACCCACCCCGACCCTATAAAACTAATCCCTTACCTTCCCCCACCCTCCCGAACCCCCCAAAAACTTTTTACGAGTACCTGGTGGTCCAGTGGGGGCGCGGGGACCGATCTCCCGCTCTCGGTCCATTGGCGCCATTTTGGCTGCCACTCAAAAATGGCGCTGATGGCCCGATAAAAAAAAACCCCCACCCGACCCTTTAAAAACGACCCCTTAGCTTCCCCCACCCTCCCGATCCCCCCAAAACATTTTAAAATTACCTGGTGGTCTAGTGGTAGTCCCGGGAGCGATCTCCCGTTCTCAGGCCGTCGGCTGCCACTCATAAAGATGGCGCCGATGGCCCTTTGCCCTTACCATATGACAGGGTATCCGTGCCATTGGCCGGCCCCTGTCACATGGTAGAAGCACTGGCTGGACGGCACCATCTTTAAAGATGGCCGCTGCTATCTTTAAAGATGGCCGCCGCCGTCGTAAAGATGGCCGCCGCCGTCTTTAAAGATGGCCGCCGCCGTCATAAAAAAAAAAATAACGATGTGAATCAGAACTGATTCCGATTCACATCACCACCGATCAGATTTCTTTCCCCCTCTAGCCGAACCCGATCGTTAAGATGATCGGGCACACGATTCACATCCTTAGAGACCAGGTAATGGGTCGAAGTGGGCCATTTTTGAGAAACGGTCAATAATGACCCAGATTACAGTATTTACTTTTGAAGGAGGCAGGTCCATGATAAAATCAGTGGAGAGACTTTACCAGGGTTCGATGGGTGCAGGAAGAGGTTGGAGGAGGCCCCATGGGAGGCCAGTCGGAGATTTTTGCTGCGTGCAAGCTGGACAGGAGTCCACATATTCACGGGAGTCTTTTATCCTACTAGGCCTCCAATAGTGCCTTTGAAGCATTTCGAGAGTCTGGGCTCGGCCGGGGTGGCCAGTCAGCTTAGAATCATGAGCCCAACAGACCACCATCTTCCCACCTGGTATCATGGTGATAATTTCAATTGATATGCAAGCTGGATTGATGATGTGCCTAGGAGTCTCGGGTGTATCTTCTGGCTCAACGGAGCGAGAGAGCACATCTGCCCGGAGGTTCTTAGCTGCCGGGTGATAGCAGAGCTCGAAGTTGAAGCGTTCAAAGAACAGGGCCCAGCGGGCTAGTCTGGGGTTAAGTAATTGGGCCTCCTTTTGATGTTCTAGATTCTTGTGGTCAGTGAATATTGTGAATTTGTGTTGTGCCCCTTCCAGCCAGGGGCGCTGTTCCTGGAGGGCTAGTTTCACGGCTAGGAGTTCACGGTCTCCTATAGTATAATTTTGTTCTGTAGAGGAGAATTTATGTGAGTATGGGAAAAATAATCCATGCTATAATTACACAATTTTGGGTTCCATATTAGGTGCTACAACCCAAGAAAGAGATCTAGGTGTCATAGTGGATAACACATTGAAATCGTCGGTACAGTGTGCTGCGGCAGTCAAAAAAGCAAACAGAATGTTGGGAATTATTAGAAAGGGAATGGTGAACAAAACGGAAAATGTCATAATGCCTCTGTATCGCTCCATGGTGAGACCACACCTTGAATACTGTGTACAGTTTTGGTCGCCGCATCTCAAAAAAGATATAATTGCGATGGAGAAGGTACAGCGAAGGGCTACCAAAATGATAAGGGGAATGGAACAACTCCCCTATGAGGAAAGACTAAAGAGGTTAGGACTTTTCAGCTTGGAGAAGAGACGACTGAGGGGGGATATGATAGAGGTGTTTAAAATCATGAGAGGTCTAGAACGGGTAGATGTGAATCGGTTATTTACTCTTTCGGATAGTAGAAAGACTAGGGGGCACTCCATGAAGTTAGCATGGAGCACATTTAAAACTAATCGGAGAAAGTTCTTTTTTACTCAAGGCACAATTAAACTCTGGAATTTGTTGCCAGAGGATGTGGTTAGTGCAGTTAGTATAGCTGTGTTTAAAAAAGGATTGGATAAGTTCTTGGGGGAGAAGTCCATTACCTGCTATTAAGTTCATTTAGAGAATAGCCACTCCCATTAGCAATGGTAACATGGAATAGACTTAGTTTTTGGGTACTTGCCAGGTTCTTATGGCCTGGATTGGCCACTGTTGGAAACAGGATGCTGGGCTTGATGGACCCTTGGTCTGACCCAGTATGGCATTTTCTTATCTTCTTATGTTCTTATGAGTAGGAGCATGGTACTAGAGTTCCTTTAGTGGAGTATTGACTCAAAACTGCTCCCACTCCCATGGCTGATGCATCGACTTCAACGACGAAGGGACGGTTAGGATCCAGTTGATGTAGACATGGACCGGTATAGAAGGCTTCCTTCAAGGAGTGGAATGCTGACTGGGCTTTGGGACTCCATACTCGGAAGTCACATCTCTTCCTAGTCATGGCAGTAAGTGGAGCGGCCAGAGAGGAGTAATTAGCGATAAAGTTTCGATAATAGTTTGTGAGGCCAAGGAATCTTTGTAGGGCACGGAAGCCCACTGGTTGAGGCCAATCTCGAATACCCTGGAGTTTATCGGGGTCCATGGTGAAGCCACAGTTGGAAATGATGTAGCCTAAAAATGGAAGAACATAAGAACATAAGAAATTGCCATGCTGGGTCAGACCAAGTGTCCATCAAGCCCAGCATCCTGTTTCCAACAGAGGCCAAAACCAGGCCACAAAATCCTGGCAATTACCCAAACACTAAGAAGAACCAATGCTACACCTTGCAATTAATAGCAGTGGCTATTCCCTAAGTATAATTGATTAATAGCCATTAATGGACTTCTCCTCAAGAACTTATCCAAACCTTTTTTGAACCCAGCTACACTAACTGCACTAACCACATCCTCTGGCAACAAATTCCAGAGCTTTATTGTGCGTTGAGTGAAAAAGAATTTTCTCCGATTAGTCTTAAATGTGTTACTTGCTAACTTCATGGAATGCCCCCTAGTTCTTCTATTATTCGAAAGTGAAAATAACCGAGTCACATCTACTCATTCAAGACCTCTCATGATCTTAAAGACCTCTATCATATCCCCCCCCTCAGCCGTTTCTTCTCCAAGCTGAACAGCCCTAACCTCTTCAGCCTTTCCTCATAGGGGAGCTGTTCCATCCCCTTTATCATTTTGGTTGCCCTTCTCTGTACCTTCTCCATCGCAACTATATCTTTTTTGAGATGTGGCGACCAGAATTGTACACAGTATTCAAGGTGCGGTCTCACCATGGAGCGATACAGAGGCATTATGACATTTTCCGTTCTATTAACCATTCCCTTCCTAATAATTCCTAACATTCTATTTGCTTTTTTGACTGCTGCAGCACACTGAGCCAACGATTTTAAAGTATTATCCACTATGATACCTAGATCTTTTTTCTGGGTGGTAGCTCCTAATATGGAACCTAACATTGTGTAACGACAGCAAGGGTTATTTTTCCCTGTATGCAACACCTTGCACTTGTCCACATTAAATTTCATCTGCCATTTGGATGCCCAATCTTCCAGTCTTGCAAGGTCCTCCTGTAATGTATCACAATCCACTTGTGATTTAACTACTCTGAATAATTTTGTATCATCCGCAAATTTGATAACCTCACTCGTCGTATTCCTTTCCAGATCATTTATATATATATTGAAAAGCACCGGTCCAAGTACAGATCCCTGAGGCACTCCGCTGTTTACCCTTTTCCACTGAGAAAATTGACCATTTAATCCTATTCTCTGTTTCCTGTCTTTTAACCAGTTTGTAATCCACGAAAGGACATCGCGTCCTATCCCATGACTTTTAGTTTTCGTAGAAGCCTCTCATGAAGGGACTTTGTCAAACGCCTTCTGAAAATCCAAATACACTACATCTACAGGTTCACCTTTATCCACATGTTTATTAACCCCTTCAAAAAATGAAGCAGATTTGTTAGGCAAGACTTCCATGTTGACTGTGTCCCATTAAATCATGTCTTTCTATATGCTCTACGATTTTGATCTTGAGAATAGTTTCCACTATTTTTCCAGGCACTGAAGTCAGGCTCAATGGTCTATAGTTACCCGGATCGCCCCTGGAGCCTTTTTTATATATTGGGGTTACATTGGCCACCCTCCAGTCTTCAGGTACAATGGATGATTTTAATGATAGGTTACAAATTTAACTAATAGATCAGAAATTTCATTTTTGAGTTCCTTCAGAACCCTAGGATGCATACCATCCGGTCCAGGTGATTTGCTACTCTTTCGTTTGTCAATCTGGCCTACTACATCTTCCAGGTTCACAGTGATTTTGTTCAGTTCATCTGAGTCATCACCCCTGAAAACCATGTCTGGAACTGGTATCTCCCCAACATTCTCATTAGTAAACAAGGAGGCAAAGAATTAATTTAGTCTTTCTGCAATGGCCTTATCTTCCCTAAGAGCCCCTTTAACCCCTCTGTCATCTAATGGTCCAACCGACTCCCTCACAGGTTTCCTGCTTTGGATATATTTTAAAAAGTTTTTATTATGAGTTTTTGCCTCTATGGCCAACTTCATTTCAAATTCTCTCTTCGCCTGTCTTATCAATGTTTTACACTTACCTTGACAATGCTTATGTTTTATCCTTTTTTCTTCAGATGGATCCTTCTTCCAATTTTTGAAGGATGTTTTTTTGGCTAAAATAGCCTCTTTCACCTCACCTTTTAACCATGACGGTAATCGTTTTGCCTTCCTTCCACCTTTCTTAAGCGCGGAATACATATGGACTGCATCTCTAGGATTGTATTTTTAAACAATGTCCAAGCCTGTTGAACACTTTTAACCTTTGCAGCTGCACCTTTCAGTTTTTTTCTATTTTCCTCATTTTATCAAAGTTTCCCTTTTTAAAATTTAATGTTAGAGCTACAGATTTACTTATTGTCCCCCTTCCAGTTATTAGTTTAAATTTGATCATGTTATGATCACTGTTGCCAAGTGGCCCCACCACCGTTACTTCTTTCACCAAATCTTGCATTCCACTAAGAATTAAATCTAAAATAGCTCCCTCTCTTGTTGGTTCCTGAACCAATTGCTCCAGGAAGCAATCATTTATTACATCCAGGAACTTTATGTCTCTAGCAAGTCCTGATGTTACATTTACCCAGTCAATATTGGGGTAATTGAAATCTCCCATTATTATTGCATTGCCAAATTGGTTTGCTTCCCTGATTTCTCTTAGCATTTCATCATCTGTCTGAACATTTTGTCCAGGGGGACGGTAGTATACTTCTATCACTATACTCTTACCCAACACACATGGGATTTCAACCCATATAGATTCTACTGAGCATTTACTCTCTTGTATGATCTTTATCCTGTTGGACTCTATACCCTCCCGGACATAAAGTGCCACACCCCCACCAAGTTGATCCTCCCTATCATTGCGATATAATTTGTACCCTGATATAGCACTATCCCATTGGTTATCCTCCTTCCACCAAGTCTCTGTGATGTCAATTATGTCAATCTCATCATTTGCTGCTATACACTCCAACTCTCCCATCTTACTTCTTAGACTTCTGGCATTGGCATACAGACATTTCAAAGTGTGGTTTTTGCTTGTTTTAACAACCTGCTTTTCAGTTGTTTGGGATAATTCGGAAATCATTAGCTTTGGTGATTTTTTACATATAGGCACATGAACTATGTTTGCTTTTGATGGAACCTCTCTGTTGGGATGCCCTAACTCTCCTGTTTCATTAGTATCCTTCAAGGATACATTTCTCCGAACCATGCACTGCTGAGTGACTGTCGGCTTTCTCCCTTGTTCAATCTAGTTTAAAAGCTGTTCTATCTCCTTTTTGCAAGTTAGTGCCAGCAGCTTGGTTCCACTCTGGTTAAGGTGGAGCCCGTCCTTTTGGAAAAGTCTCCCCTTTCCCCAAAAGTTTCCCCAGTTCCTTACAAAGCTGAATCCCTCTTCCCTGCACCATCATCTCATCCACGCATTGAAACTCTAGAGCTCTGCCTGCCTCTGGGGACCTGCACGTGGAACAGGAAGCATTTCAGAGAATGCCACCCTGGAGGTTCTGGATTTCAGCTTCCTACCTAAAATCCTAAATTTGGCTTCCAGAGCCTCTCTCCCACATTTTCCTATGTCGTTTGTGCCCACATGTACCACGACAGCCGGCTCCTCCCAGCACTGTCTATAATCCTATCTAGGTGACGTGTGAGGTCTGCCACCTTCGCACCAGGCAGGCAAGTTACCAGGCGGTCCTCACGTCCACCAGCCACCCTGCTATCTACATTTCTAATAATTGAATCACCAACTATGATGGCCGGCCTAATCCTTCCCTCCTGGGCAGTAGCCCTGGGAGATTTGTCCTCATTGCGAGAGGACAATACATCACTTGGAGAGCAGGTCCTTGCTACAGGATTACTTTCTGCTACACCAGGGTGATATTCTTCTACTGGGAGACCTTTCTGATCCAAGGCAGCACTGGGGCTGCCAGAATGGATTTGGGTCTTGGCTACTATGTCCCTGAAGGTCTCGTCAATGTACCTCTCTGTCTCCCTCAGCTCCTCCAAGTCTGCTACTCTAGCTTCCAGAGATCGGACTTGTTCCCTGAGAGCCAGGAGCTCTTTGCACCGAGTGTACACATACAA
Source organism: Rhinatrema bivittatum (assembly GCF_901001135.1). Classification (NCBI taxonomy): domain Eukaryota; kingdom Metazoa; phylum Chordata; class Amphibia; order Gymnophiona; family Rhinatrematidae; genus Rhinatrema; species Rhinatrema bivittatum. Next base: position 283,447,791 of record NC_042618.1, on the reverse strand, counting down.
TCTCTCACCGGCGGGTAAAAAATCATACATGTGACACTCAATGCAAAAGACTGGAAAGCCCCCCTCTTGCTGCTGGACTGTTGCCTTCATCTTAGTATTATTGAGTTCCTAGTTAAGTTTAGGATACTAAGGGAGTTGGAATGAGAGTACTTTAAATTTACAGGTGAATTTAGTAATTAATCAGCTAGTGTCCTACAAGGGGATAATTAAACTTTCAATAAGGGCTAGTACAATATTATGTTTTAGATAAGACCCTGATTGATTTTTAATGAGAAAGTGTCTTATGCCTAAAAATCAGGGGTTGAGTGGGTGGGAAAGACAGATACTAGAATTAACTATCTCTGGCTTGCTTATTACTTCAGACACACACAAACTCTAAAGAATATATCCCTTAATTTCACCGTTCACCAAACTTTTATAAGCCCAAAGATTTCTGAAAACTATTCTTACCAATCCTCTTAAACCACGGTTAAATTAATCTTCACTCAGTCAAAGGAGGGATTTGATATTCCGGTCCTCCTCTACTGCAAACCTTGCGGGGCCTCTGGAAGCTGGGGCGTGGAAGTCAATCCCTGGATCGCTTGCGGTGACCTCTGGACTCCTCTCCCGGGGGAGAGTTGTTCAAAAATACACTTCTTTAATTTCGCATAGAGATCGTCTCTAAGACGTTGGAGGACTGTTTGGACATGGGAATGATGGGACTTGACATATTTGAGAATATTAGTATGTCGTCCAGGTATATCATGACAAATGAATATAAAAGGTCCCGAAAGATCTCGTTCATTAAGCGCTGAAATACTGCAGGGGTGTTGCAAAGCCCAAAGGGCATTACTACGTACTCATAGTGGCCATCTCTCGTACTGAAGGCAGTCTTCCATGTGTCTTCTGGTTGAATTCGTACAAGGTTATATACCCCTCGGAGATCCAATTTCGTAAAGATTTGTGCGCCCTGCAGACGATCAAATAGCTCACTAATGAGTGACAGTGGATAACGTCTTTATGAGTCACTGCGTTCAATTCTCTGTAGTCTGGAGGGGTACTTCCAGTGGTTGGGCCGGTATCTGGAGAAGCTTGACGATATCTTCCATAATAAAATTTCCACTTGCCGCAGTATCCACGAGGGCGGTGGTAGCGAAGGAACGTTTCTCCCCTAGGAGGGAGATAGGAAGTAATAGTTGAGGCCCAGAAACAGTAGCGCCGAAGTTCGGGACCCCCACCAGGCTCAGGCTTTGGAGTTTCCCGGATCCACAGGGCAAGTTTGAAGAAGATGTCCAGAACCGCCACAGTATAGGTAGAGGCCTGCTTTTCTGCGTCGGAGGCGTTCATCTGGGGTCAGGCAACCGCGATTGATTTGCATGGGCTCCTCGGGTGGTTGAGCAGCCGGTAAGGCCTTCAATGGAGGACTTGCTGCACATGATTGGTCATGGAGCAGGAGCTCGGAGGGCCCTCACCTCCTGATGCCATTGTCGGAGACAGACGTCAATTCTACCGACCAGGGAGATCGGGTCTTCCAGAGATACGGGAATCTCATGGGTGGCCAGTTCGTCCTTAAGGGTTGGAGATAGTCCCTCGAGGTAGAGTGCCCTTTAGTAGTCTTCTTGCCAGCCTAGCTCAGTAGCTAGTGTTCTGAACGCCACTGTATATTCAGCAAGCAGGTGTGAGCCTTGACGGAGGTGGAGTAGGTGGTGGCCAGCAAACGCTTGTCGGCCTGGGTCCTCGAAAGTACGTTGGAAGAGGGAGCTGAACTGAGGGAGTTTTTCGAAGGATGGCGTCAGAACGCTCCCAAAGTGGGGAAGCCCATGCCAGGACCTTCTCCTCAAGACGAGAAAGGTTAAATGTAATCTTAGTTACTTCACGAGGAAACAGCGAGAGTTGCAGTGAAAACTGCATATAACATTGATTTATGACGCCTCGACAAAGGTGTGGATCCCCATTAAAACGGGGTGGAGCTGGGAGGGCCAGCGTGCCCGTGAGGATAAGATGTGGGCAAGACCTCTTGAGTTGGCCATGATGGATTCTTCCAATTGGGAACAAATCCTCTCCACAGAAGAAGCCAACGCTTCCAGGATCCGCTGTTGCTTTCGGACACGATTAGTCAGACCAGGAATGGCCTACATGGCAGGAGACTCCGCCGAGTCCATGGCCTTGGCAATCTGTTGCACTGGAGGTGGACCCTTGGCCTGGTGCAAGATTGGTACGGCCCTCTGGTTGGACCCAGAGAGCGCCTGCCACCAGGAGGCGGAGCATACAAAGAGACAGAGGCTAACTGGAGCTTCACCAATAACAGTCCAGGGTTTCCGCAGGTTGAGCCCTTGGGAACCTGGACCACACAATGAGCAAGGGTGCGTGGCTGACGCAGTGTGGATGGGCTAGATCTGATGTGGAAGACTCGGAGACGTCATGGAGGCAACAGTACAGGAAGGTTCTCCGGGCGAGACAGGCAGCACCTGTGGATCTAGCCAAGTGGAAGCTGGGGTTGCATTCCAAGCAGGTTGGCCCAATGGTCACAGTAGGCCAGAAGAGAGTGTGCAAATGTAGTGCCAGGGTCAGAACCAGAGTATTAGTCCAGGAGAGGTCAGCCAAAGCAGGGGTTAATACCAGAATCAGTCCAGGCATAGTCAAGACAAATGAGGTTCAAGGTGGAAGACAAGAGAATGGTCAGGCAGGATGTGATCAGTTCCAGGCAGCAGGCAAGAGGATGGTCAGGCAGGCAATGGCCAGTTCCAGGCGGCAGGCAAGAGAATGGTCAGGTGGGCAGTAGTTAGTTCCAGGCGGCAGGCAAGAGAATGGTCAGGCAGGCAGAGGTCAGTACCAAAGGTCCGTCTGGAGAGGTACTACCTGGAGGATACAGGAACACACGGAATCAATGGGAATGGAAGACACAGGAACATGGAAACAATGGAACAGGAGATGCTGGAACACATAGGCAAACTAGCACACCAACGGTGTCGACCCAATTTCCAAGGCAAGGTCCTGGGGACAGGGCCTCACCTTAAGTAGTGAATCTTTGTGACGCCATCGGGAGGCGCCCCCGCGGGTTTTCCCACCTTGGGCCCTTTAAAGGGCTGCACATCGGCCACGTGTGCGCCTAGGGGATTGGCCAAGGACGCCGACGACATGGAGCCCCGACGGGAGCTCCGCCGTGAGGTAGAGATGTGGTTCGTTTTTCGCCCGAATTAGGAAATTTCGTGTAATTTCCTAATTCGTTGTGGTTTCGGAGGCCCCGAAACCCGAAAAGAATTTTCCCCGAATTTCGGGGAAATTTCGTTTTTCGGGTTTGCCTGGGGAGAGGGGCACAAATTTTTTTTTTAAATTAAAAACCACCCCAAACCACCCCAAACATTTAAATTAACTATAATACAACACCCCCCCTGATCCCGATCCCTCCCCAAGACTTACGAACATCCCTGGTGGTCCAGCGGGGTCCTGGGTGCCATTTGATCCTTCGTGCCCATGTTGTGCGCTATTGCCAGGCTTGCTCAAAATGGTGCCGAATAGCCTGAACTACCATGTCACAGGGGCTACCGGCGCCATTGGTCAGCCCCTGTCACATGGCCATCGGCGCCATCTTGTGCTCCTGTCATGTGACTGGAGCTGACCAATGGCGCCGAAAGCCTCTGTGACATAGTATGGGCAAAGGCTATCGGCGCCATTTTGATTACTGGCAGCCGACAATGAAATCGCTCCCGGACCCCTGCTGGACCCCCAGGGATTATTGGCAAGCCTTGGGGTGGTCAGGAGGGGGCTCTTGACCCCCCCAAGGCTTGCCAATAATCCCTGGGGGTCCAGCGGGGGTCCGGGAGCGATTTCGTTGTCGGCTGCCAGTAATCAAAATGGCGCCGATAGCCTTTGCCCATACTATGTCACAGAGGCTTTCGGCGCCATTGGTCAGCTCCAGTCACATGACAGGAGCACAAGATGGCGCCCATGGCCATGTGACAGGGGCTGACCAATGGCGCCGGTAGCCCCTGTGACATGGTAGTTCAGAGGCTATTCGGCAGTCGGCACCATTTTGAGCAAGCCTGGCAATAGCGCATATAGGCACGAAGGATCAATTGGCACCCGGGACCCCACTGGACCACCAGGGATGTTCGTAAGTCTTGTGGAGGGATCGAGATGGGGGGGGGGGGTTTGTATATATGTACGAAAATGCTTGAAAATGCTTTTAAATGGTTGGGGTGGGTTTTTTTTTTAGCTTCGTTTCCCGATTCGTTTTTTGGCCCGGTTTCGGGTTTTCTCGTTTCGTTTTTCGAAAAACGAAATCGCTCCCGGGGAGGAAGGTGGTGAGTGGAGAGCCTGAGGACCTCCCTGGGAGGAAGTTGGTGAGTGGAGAGCCTGAGGACGCTATGAACTGGCTGTGGCCGCAAGGGAGGGGTGACTGGAGCTGGTCGAAGGAAGCGCGAGGTGAACAGGCCCGGCTGCGGTGCCAACGTGGCTGGGATGCGCAACAACATCATGTAACTACAGCAAGGGTTATTTTTCCCTGTATGCAACACCTTTCACTTGCCCACATTAAATTTCATCTGCCATTTGGATGCCCAATCTTCCAGTCTTGCAAGGTCCTCCTGTAATGTATCACAATCCACTTGTGATTTAACTACTCTGAATAATTTTGTATCATCCGCAAATTTGATAACCTCACTCGTCGTATTCCTTTCCAGATCGTTTATATATATATTGAAAAGCACCGGTCCAAGTACAGATCCCTGAGGCACTCCACTGTTTTTGTTTTTTTTTATTTATTTTTTATTATGCATTTCACAAATATTGACAGCAATTTCAGCATGTCACAGAATGGGTACAAATAATATTACAGGTAATTCAAAGCCTGAACTGTACTCTATTTTAAGTCAGAAGTGTAAATTAAATTTATATACAATAATTTTCCAAGAGAATACAGTCTGGGATCTAAGCAAACCCCCGTTATAAAGCAAAAGGGAGATCCAAAAATGTTATACATTGAGCAAAAATAAAGCATTTATAACTAACATCAAGCAGGTATGCTGTGCTTACTACTACTATTCCCTTAACAGATCTCAGCAAGCTCTAGGTAATTTTGCATCAATAAACCTACGCAGCTCAAGCGGCTCTAGAAACACTAACCTCTCATTCTGGAATTTAACTACACATTTACAGGGGTAATAAATCACAATCTGAGCCCCAAGGGTTTTCCCCTCTTGGCACATTGAAAGAAACCTTTTTCTGCGTGTTTGTGTAGTTTTAGTTATGTCCGGGTATGTCCATACTTTTTGACCCAAAAACTTCTTTTCTCTATTTTTAAGAGATAATCTTAATATTTTATCTCTGTCTGCTGCATTTATAAATTTCACACATAAGGTTCCCCGTTGTTCAATTTGCTCAGTCATGCTTTGTTCCAGAAAAGTAGTGATGTCTTCCATCTCTTGTTGTTGCAAGCCATTTTTTTCTTGATCTTTATTCTCTATTTTTCTTTGATTTATAAAGAAGATCTTCTCCATAACTGGTAATTCTCCTGATGTTAACATCAAAACTTCAGATAGATATTTTTTATACATCTCATAAGTAGATATTAGTCTGACACTGGGGAAATTGAGTATCCTAAGATTTTTATATCTCGATTGATTTTCTAGTGTCTCAATTTTCCTGGTATTCATAGTGTCTCCACATATCAGCCCTGTTTGATTTTTCTCTACAAGTTCCACCCTATTCTCAAGAGACTGAAATTTTTCTTTATGCTCAGACAGTATCGGGTCTATCTGGGAAACGCGATTCTGCATTTCTATCAGCGTTTTATTCAGGATTTCAATAGATGACTTCAATTCCATAAGGACTACCCACACATTTTCCAAAGTTATTTTAGACGTTTGTGGAACGCTTGTAACATTTTTATAACTCACTGTTCTCTCCGTGCAGAGTTCTTGCCTCTTTTCTGAGGCCTCTGCTCGGCCCTTGCTCTCCTCCGGTGTTGAAGTTAGAGGATCTCCTCCCCCTCTAACTTTCTGGCTCGACCCTTCTCCCTGCGGGTTTCCCTCGAAGGAGTCTGGTAAGTCCGGCAGCTCCGGTCGGGCTTCCTTTCCCAAGTCCGGGGATAGGGCGAGTCCGGGAGGCAGAGGTTTAAAGGGAGCCCCAGGGCTCAACGAGGTGTTTGGGCCTTGTTGCGTCGGCGTTTGCCCTTCATCGATGCCCAAATCGGCCACATCTCCCGGAGCGTTTGCACTGCTCGGCGAGAAGAAGTTCCCAATAGAGAGCTGTGTAAAGGAGGGAGTCAGGGCTGTCGAGGTCTCTACCCTGACTCTCCCTTTTCTTTTAGTATGCGGCATAGTTTCGTGGAAATCCTTTCAGCTCGGGAGCTCTCCTCTCACACGTCCTGCTTCAGAGACGCCATCTTGGATCTCTGGCACAACACTGTTTACCCTTTTCCACTGGGAAAATTGATCATTTAATCCTATTCTCTGTTCCTGTCTTTTAAACAGTTTGTAATCCATGAAAGGACATCACCTCCTATCCTGTGACTTTTTAGTTTTCTTAGAAGCCTCTCATGAGGGATTTTGTCAAACACCTTCTGAAAATCTAAATACACTACATCTACCGGCTCACCTTTATCCACATGTTTATTAACTCCTTGAAAGAAATGAAGCAGATTTGTTAGGGAAGACTTCCCTTAGATAAATCCATTTTGACAGTATTCCATTAAACCATGTCTTTCTCTATGCTCTACAATTGTGATCCTGAGAATAGCTTCCACTATTTTCCCGGGTAACTATAGTTACCCGGATTGCCCTTGGAGCCTTTTTTAAATATTAGGGTTACATTGGCCACCCTCCAGTCTTCAGGTACAATGAATGATTTTAATGATAGGTTACAAATTTTAACTAATAGATCAGAAATTTAATTTTTGAGTTCCTTCAGTTCCTTCAGTACCCTAGGATGCATATCATCCGGTCCAGGTGATTTGCTATTCTTTAGTTTGTCAATCTGGCCTACTACATCTTCCAGGTTCACAGTGATTTCGTTCAGTTCGTCTGACTCATCTCCCCTGAAAACCATCTCCGGAACTGGTATCTCCCCAACATCCTTTTTAGTAAACACGGAAGCAAAGAATTTATTTAGTCTTTCTGCAATGGCCTTATCTTCCCTAAGAGCCCCTTTAACCCCTTGGTCATCTAATGGTCCAACCGACTCCCTCCAGGTTTCTTGCTTTGGATATATTTTAAAAAGTTTTTATTATGAGTTTTTGCCTCTATAGCCAACTCCATTTCAAATTCTCTCTTTGCCTGTCTTATCAATGTTTTACACTTAACTTGACAATGCTTATGTTTTATCCTATTTTCTTAAGATGGATCCCTGTTCCAATTTTTGAAGGATTCTTTTTTTTTGGCTAAAATAGCCTCTTTCACCTCACCTTTTAATCATGACGGTTATTGTTTTGCCTTCCTTCCACCTTTCTTAATGTGTGGAATACATATGGACTGTGCCTCCATGGGTCACTTTTGTCCTTTCTCTAAGGGGAAAGCCTAAAAACACAGCAGGCACACAAGAGGAAAGAACAACTTGAATCAAAAAGATGAGAACAGGTAAGGGGATAAAGTAAGCTGCTTCATCTCCCAGAGGTGTACTGAAATCTTGAAGAAATGGAAGAACAGTGCAGAAGTCCATTACCTGCTATTAATTAAATTGACTTAGAAAATAGCCACTGCTATTACTAGCAACAGTAACATGGAATAGACTTAGTTTTTGGGTACTTGCCAGGTTCTTATGGCCTGGATTGACCACTGTTGGAAACAGGATGCTGGGCTTGATGGACCCTTGGTCTGACCCAGCATGGCATGTTCTTATGTTCTTAATGAGGTGGCTCTCTCACTGATTTCCTGCCCCAAGGTTATGCATGATTCACAGAGGGTCACAGCAGTCGTAAAATGAGTGCCAAGTAAAAGAACACCCCACCGCTCGAGAGGGGTCAAATCCATAGTCTTCACCCCTCTTTAGGTTCATCGTAACGGCCTTCCTCTGTGAGCATAATGGTGAGTGACTCTCCTTCTTTCCCTCAAGCTCAACCTCCAACTTCTGGTGAGACTGAATTCCAGGCCAGGTTATCGCAAAATGGCGGCGGCCATAGACAAAAACGATTCGACGCAGGAGGTCGTTCCGGACCCCCGCTGGACTTTTGGCAAGTCTTGTGGGGGTCAGGAGGCCCCCCCAAGCTGGCCAAAATTTTCCTGGGAGTCCAGCGGGGTTCCGGGAGCGATTTCTTGCCGCGAATTGTTTTCGTACGGAAAATGGCGCCGGCAGGAGATCGACTGCAGGAGGTCGTTCAGCGGGGGTTCCGGACCGCCGCTGAACGACCTCCTGCAGTCAATCTCCTGCCGGCGCCATTTTCCGTACGAAAACGATTCGTGGCAAGAAATCGCTCCCGGAACCTTGCTGGACTCCCAGGAAAATTTTGGCCAGCTTGGGGGGGCCTCCTGACCCCCATAAGACTTGCCAAAAGTCCAGCGGGGGTCCGGAACGACCTCCTGCGTCGAATCGTTTTTGTCTATGGCCGCCGCCATTTTGCGGCGGCCATTTTGAAAAATGGCGCCGGCTGAAGACAACACGATTCTATTGAGGGGGCCGTTCCGGACCGCCGCCATTCTGGACCACCGCCGGATCCCCAGGTAATTTAAAGCATTGGGGGGGGGGGTTCGGGAGGGTGGGGGATTTAATTTAAAGGGTCGGGGTGGGTTTTAGGGGGTTTTAGTGTGCCGGTTTTCCTGCCCTCCCCCTTCCCCCGATTTACGATTTTTTAACGATAAATCGGGGGAATTGGTATTGTATCTTGGCCCTAACGATTTTTTGACGATTTAAAATATATCGGACAATATTTTAAATCGTCAAAAAACGATTCACATCCCTATTAGATTGTAAACCCTCTGGGGATAGGGAAATACCTACAGTACCTGAATGTAAACCGATGTGATATCTCAGATCGAATGTCGGTATATAAAAAAATAATAATAAATAAATAAAAATAAAAAAAGCAAGGAACTGGATGCTCTTGTTTCTCTCTAACAGGAAGAGGGGTTTAGTGGTGGAATGAACCAGGGTATGGGGATTCCACAGGTGTCATGAATAGGACCTCCTGGGGTGTTCTCCACTTTAACATCAGAGGAGTCAGACCCCCTCCTTATGGAGAAAGAATAAGGAAACTAAACATTACCTATGTTTTTAACAGCTTGGCAAGGATGAAGCATTAATAAGGAGAGCATGGCTGCGTAGATACTGTATATGCTCTTTCAAATTTGAAAGGTTCCAGAGATATGTTTAGGATCAGAGAAAACAGAAAGAAAAGTTGTGGGATTTTCCCTTTAATCTGTATATTATAATATGAGGAAGAGTGATTCCCAGGTAATCTTCAGATATGTAGGGGAGTTTTCCTTCTCAAACATTAAAGCAACATGTTTCATGAGTCTTAGTACATTAGTATATGTTCGCTCTGAATTCAGAAGTTGAATTAACTGGTTGATCGTTTTGGAATTAGGAAAGTTCTTGTTTACCGCCTGCCTTTGACCTTATTCTGCCCTGAATAGACCACTATACTATAAATAAAGAGACTGTCGCCTAACAGCTGCTGGCCCTGGAACCCAATGACTCAACCCAAGGGATAAGGGGTTAGTATAGTTTAAGACCCTAGTCAGTCTATTCTCTGCGAAGCACCACCAGCTGTTAGTGAGATTCTATGGGGCCTTCCCAATAGGTTGAGCCAATCTCACCACAGCAGCAAGGGTCCACAGGTCTTATAGATTGCTGAGGATTTGGACTCGGCAGACCTGACCTTTGTCCAGGCTATTCCAGGTCTGGACCAGCACATCCAAGAATAGCAGGGGTGTTGAAACAGGTAACTGCTCTGCTTGAAAGACTTATTATTCATATAATCACCCTGATGCTGACACCAGCACCTCTTCTGGAAGTTCTGCCTCCTCCCCATCCTGTGTCTCCACCTTGACCAGTCTTGCAGCTCCCATTGCCGCCATGTTATCAGGGGGAACCCAAAGAATGCTGCAGATTCATCAATCTATGCCATATGCATTTTGAGTAGTAGTCCAGTCTCTTTCCCACCAATTGGTCCAAGGTGACTTACATCCTCTCGTTGTTAGGCAGTACTGTACTAGCCTGAGCTTCTCCCATATGGGAACCGAAGACCCTCTGGTTCAGAATCTCCCAAACTTCCTCCAGAAATTTCGACTATCCTTTGAAGAACATGGTTGGACTTTCTCCTTGGTAGTTGACCTGCTCCGGATTTGGTAGGGTTCACAAACTCTCCTGGAATATGCCATAGAGTTCTGCATGATTTCCTCTGATCTGCACTGGGGGGAGGACAGTCTCACCACCATCTTCTGGCAAGGCCTTTCTGGCAGAATCAAAGATGAATTGGCTAGCCAATATGTTCCTAACTCATTGTATGTCTTGATCTTATGGGATGGTCACATTGATTGTCACTTCCATGAAAGGGCTCGGAGAATAAAGCTTCCATGAAAGGGCTCGGAGAATAAAGCTGGAAATAGGGCACCCAGTAGTACTGGCACCCCATTTCCAGTCTCCACCAATCCTGGAGTCATCTCCAGAACCCAAAGTACCAGAAGAGCCCTTGCAGTTGGGCCAATCCAAACTCTCCCCAGAAGAGAAACGCCAGAGAAGGTAACTGGGCCTGTGCCTACACTGTGGACACTTGGCATCACAGTGCCCTGAAAAATCGGGAAACTTCCGTGCCTAAGGCTAATCGGGGAGGCAACCCTAGGCTGGAAACTCTTCTTTCCACAACTACTGGTTCCCATCTCCATTTCCACTGAGCATTGTCAGCTGGATATAGAGGCCTTCTTGGACTCTAGAGCTGGAGGGAATTTCATGACCAAGCCCTGGTTCGTAAACATCAGATTCCTACCAGCAGGGCCGGTGCAAGGGGATTTGGCACCCTAGGCGAGCCTTCTCCCTTGCGCCCCCCCCCCCCCCCCCGGTTACACAGCCACCCACGACTCGTACCTCATTCTCGGTCACACCTGCTGACTGTGTAGTTTTCTGGGTCGCGAGCAGGTTGGGCACTGCTTATGGCCCACCAAATCTCCACTCCTCTTTGCCACCACTTGCGGCCCCATATGACTCGCACCCAGTGGCGCACTAAGGGTCTCCGGCACCCAGGGGCCAATGCATGTGTGTGCCTCTTCAGCATCCCCCCCGTAATCCTTCTTGTACTAATGCTTAAGGTCACAGAAAATCAGTGGTGTCTCTAGACAGAAGAATTTGGGGGGGGGGGGGGGGTGGAGGGAGCCAAAATGACATTTCTTCATCACACCCACCTCTATAGCATGGATCCTGCTTTAAAATTGGTTATAAAAAAAAGGTGTTAATAAAAAAGTCCAAAGGGTCTTCTGCGTAATTTTAAAAAGCTGGCCAGTTTTCACTATAAAATTATTTGATAGCCTCATTCAACTAATTCTATATGGCTATGAGAGTGAAGTCTGGAATATATAGGAAAGAATGTCAATATAAATCCTGCACCTCCAGTTCTATAACTCTGTGCATCCACTGAAATTCCCCCAAACAATGGAGCTTAGATGTTTCCCTTACAGCTCATCATACTAAAAGATATTTTCAAATTCTGGTGTCACTTCACAGTAACAGCAGCACAAACACCTTCCACCTCCAGACACATTGTGAACTAACACAAAACCCTGCAAAAAAGACACTCAAAATCTATACTGCAATCCCATCATAACATAACAGTAATAACACCAAGGACTCAAACAACAATAACCCTACCTGTGATTAAGCAAGGGTAAATATTACACTGGGTCCTAGGATAACGATACACCACCTACTGAGGAAACAAAACAAACCCGATTGCTATAGATCCCTATACAGACACTACATGCTAGCAGAATCTCTCATCATGGTCAAACACACAGAGCAGAGACAGACCCTCACCAAATACAGAATACAAAATAAAGGAGCAAAAATTAGAAAAAACTGAAATGGAAACCCCAAGAAGCCAGACTCTGTGTTTTAACAATGGAAAAACAGAACCACCATTCCTCATAAAACAATAAAATCAAGAAACATAAAGCATCAGTTATAATAGTAAAACCATACTAATAAAATAATATTTTAAAACTACTGATAAATAGAATTTCTATTAATTAAAATCATATACATTTTTTACAATTTCCCAATCACCAATAAAATATTTCAAAACAGCACATATATCAAATAACAAACAATAATTAAAACTAATAAGGATTTTAAAAAGCCCCTGCTGACCATACATGGGAGCTCTTGATTTCCAGTCACCCTGATATTGTTGAGGATTAGGAGGTTATCCTCTCTCTCTCACACATATTCACATGTCCATTTTCTCTCACACATACACTGTCACATACATACACATTCATGCTCTTATACCCACCATAACTCGCTCTCACAGACACTGACACACTCTCAGTCTGTAGGACACTCCCCCCCCCCTCCCCCACACACACTCTTACTCCCCTGGATTTTCTCATACACACTCATGCTCTCACTCTCACTGGTTCCCTTACATGCACACAAACACACACACCCAGGCAAGCTCCCAATCGTTTTCACACAAACACACACAGGCAAGCTCCCAGTCATTCTCACACTGAACCCCAGGCAGGCTCCCATTCATTTTTACACCACTCCCTCCCAATCCCCCAGGCATGCACACATTCATTCTCACACACACAGACCCCCAGGCAGGCACCAATTTATTCTCTCACACACACATACACCACACACAGGCAGGCATCTATTCTCACCCATACAAACCCCAGGATGACACCCATTCATTCTCATACACAGACACACCCTCAGGCAGGCATCCATCCATTCACACACATACACCGCCAGGCAGACTCCCATTCATACACATGCACACACTAAAGGCAGAGATCCCCTCTCTTTCTTTTGTCAGCAACCTCAGAGCCTCTCTCATTCTACTGCTGCCACTGTCACTGCTGCCGTGTGGCTATTGGGGAGGTGCAGATTGCTGCTATTGGCACTGAAGCCCATTCTGCTGCCTCCTCTGTGCAGGCCCCGTGAGCTTCCAGTTCCTCCATGCTGATCTCGTACATTGTGAGATCCGCATAGAGAAAGTGCTACTCTTGCACATTCCCAAAGATTACATGTGCCAATCAGTAAAAAGTAATTTTTTTTTTTTCATTTGCTGTCTGATCTTATTTTTCTGATCGGTTGGTCACAGGTTTTTTTTTTCCCCACCTTCCCTTTCTTATTTTTTTGCCAATTCCTTTTATATTATCTTTTTTTCTATTTCTTTTCCCTCCGTCTGTCTTCTTCCCTCAAACACACAGTTAGGTTCTCATTCTCACATGCTTTCTCTCTGTCTCTCTTTCACACACACACAGGCTCTCACTCTCACATGCTCTCTCTCATACAATCATTCATACACAGTCTCTCTCTTGCACATGCTGTCTGACTCTCACACACACAGGCTCTCTTTCACTCCCACATGCTGTCTTACTCAAGCACAGTCTCTCACTGTCACATGCTCTCTCTCATACAATCATTCATATACACAGTCTCTCACTGGCACATGATGTCTGACTCTCACACACACAGGCCCTCTCTCACTTCCACATGCTGTCTTGCTCAAGCACAGGCTCTCACTCTCACATGCTGTTTCTCTCACACACACAAGAGGCTCTCACATGCTGTCTCTGCAAACATTCAGGTTTTCACTCCCACACACAGTCTCTCAACTCATTTCATACACGCACACATACATACTCTACAAACCCTCAGCCTCTCTCTCACCTCTGGGCCTCCTCTTCACAGGCCGCTGCAGGATGGGCTCTGCAGTGGCCCCGGTCTTCTCAGGCCGTGCTGCTCCTCTTCTGCATGCGGCTGATGCTCCTCCTCCTTCCTGCCTATGTGGCTCCGGCAACATTTTTCTTCCAGGGCAGTGCGGGCAGGAAGGAGGGGAAGCACCTGCAGTGGCTGATGCTCCACCTCCTTCCTGCCCGCGCAGCTCCGGCAACATTTTTCTTCCGGGGCCGTGCGGGCAGGAAGGAGGAGGTCAGCAAGATGATGCCGCGGCAGCCAAACTTCCATCAACCAAAGAGGGAGTCGCCAAAGAGGTAAGGTGGGCAGAGTGGAGACGTCGGGCAACGACGGTCGCAACACAAGAACAGCTTCCTTTTCTAGGTTACATCATTTTGCAGACTGGCTTCATTATAAATCCTGCAAAGCGGAAAGCAATCCTAGAGTGGCTCCAGCCAGTTGTCTTTTGGGCACTACAATATTTTCTAGGGGTATTCAACCATCATAGCATCATGCACCGCCTTGACCCAAAAGAGTACAGATACCTGGAATTGTTCTACAGAAGCCATCAACAACTTCCAGTCTCTCAAGCATGCTTTCTTCCAAGGACCTTACCTACAGCACCCAGATTTGAATTGCCCCTTCATCCTGGAGGTAGATGCCTCTACCCTTGATGTAGGTGCTGTCCTCAGTCAACAGAGTGATTAAGGGAGTCTCCTGCTATGTTCATTCTTCTCCAGAAAGTTCTCCCCAGCAGAGATGAACTACGTGATTGAAGATCACAAACTCCTTGAGGTGAAATTGGTGCTAGAAGAATGGCAACAACTTCAAGAGGGGGCCAAGCATTGAACCATGATTTACATGGACCACAAGAATCTCTAGAAGCTTCAACAAGCACAACAGCTTAGCTCCTGCCAGGGCCCCTAGTCTCTCTTTTTTATTTTGTTTGATTTTGAGCTCTGCTACCATCCAGCAGCCAATGCTGGATGGTAGCCTAGCTTGATGTTACCCAGGTAGAGAGTCCATAAAGCTAGGTTGAGAGAACCTTGCTCAAATCTCATCTTGGAGTGAGTTTCCTCACTCCGAAGGCCAGCAAATCTTCACAAGAGACCACTGTTCTGTTTGTAGGTGTCACGTAGAATGTCAAAGTGGCCCCTAACCCCCTACACTCTTACCTAATCCCCACCTCGAGTTACTAGGTGGGCCTACCATAGGGATACAAATACATGCCTATGGGCCATGATATTATGGCCAGTCTCTCTCTCTCTCTCTCTCTCTCTCTCTCTCTCTCTCTCTCTCTCTCTCTCTCTCTCTCTCTCTCTCTCTTATTAAAAATGGTCCCCCAGTGGTTGAATGCAGGAAATACAACAGGTCTGGCACTTATTACAGAATCTGAAATGGTATTGCAATTTGTGCTAACTTAGCTCTTTGCAATAAATGCTACATTAGCATAAAACACACCCCTTTTGCTACCGCATTTTGATAAATCCACCCTATGCCTACTCTGGTAAGACCAAGTTTAATTACTTTGGACACGATTTGGGAAGCTATTGTGAATTTAGGGAACCTCCATGGCAACGCAGTTTAATCCAATAGTGGATAAAGTTAATAATATTGAAGATAGAATTGTCATGTTGGAATACTCAAAAATTTCCCTCTTAAAAGAAATTGGGGATTGAAAACAAGATATAAAAACATTGAAACATATCCAGGATATCCTTATAAAGGAGAATCAACAGCTTCAAGCTAAAATTGAAAATTTGGAGAATGTAATACGAGGGAAGAATCTTTGTTTTATCAATTTTCCTAAGCTCCCACACATACTGGTGAATTATATGTTCAAAAAATATCTCTTAGAAATTCTCAAAGTTCCAGAGGCAGCTATACCACCATTATGTAAGTCATATTACTTGCCTCCATTCAAGAAGCAAGAATCTGAAGAGAAGTAAGATGGAGTTCATGAGATGGATTACTTAATTCCTAATTTGGATATATCCCAGTTACTGGAAACATGGTGGTTACCTTTGCACTAGAACCTGATCATGACTGGGTTCTGAGGCTATTTTTTAAACATCGTACTGAAGTATTTTTCCACTTAAATGTTAGAGTTTACCCAGATGTTACTAAACAAATGCAAAAGAGGAGAAAACAATTTCTTCTTTTGAGACCCAGAGTTTTGCAGATAGGGGCCTCGTTCGTCTTGAAATATCCTTGCAAATGTAATGTAATATATGTTTTTTTCTCTCCTTCTCAACTAACATTTTTCCTAAGTGACAAATTAATAGCGCAAAGTAGTGGGAATTGATATTCCAGTTTTGTTCTGCCTCTTGTACGATGAGTGCTTTATAAAATACAGTATACTCGCTGTTTAAATACTGCTCTTTCCTTACATTTCCTTTGGGAAATTTTTCTTCAAATTATTATTTTTGTAATTGAATCCATTATTGTGGACTTGTAGAATTGAAGAAGTATGTATTTAATTTCCTATTTCTTTTTTAATGTATATGTATGTATTTTCCTATTCTTTTTTTCTGATTGAGATTATTTTCTTGAAAATTTGTAGCAAATTGCATAAATAAAGAATTTTTAAAAACCCAATAACAACATACACAGTTAAAATAACATGCTAAACACAAAATAAATTAAAACAAAACCGCTTTAAGAAAACTGCTCATCATATCAGCTTAAACATAGGGCCAGATATTCGTACCTACGCGCGGGCGTATATTTGTGCTCACAACCTGGCGTGCACAAATCTAAGCCCGAATTTATAACATGTGGGTGCAGCTGCGCGCATGTTATAAAATCCAGAGTTGGCGCACGCAAGGGGGGTGCACACTTGGGCATCTTTTTTAATGTATATGTATGTATTTTCCTGTTCTTTTTTTCTGATCAAGATTATTTTCTTGAAAATTTTTAGCAAATTGCATAAATAAAGAATTTAAAAAACCCCCAATAACAACATCCACAGTTAAAATGACATGCTAAACACAAAGGGGAAAATTTTAAAAGGCCCGCGCGCGTAAATCCTTCCGGATTTACGCGCGCAGGGCCCTCGTGCGCCGGTATGCCTATTTTGCATAGGCTGCCGGCGCGCGTAAAGCCCCGGGACGCACGTAAGTCCCAGGGCTTTCGAAAAGGGGAGGGAGGGGGCGTGTCCGGGGGCGTTCCCAAAACGACGCAATGTTTCGAGGGCGTGCCGTGGCGTTTCGGGGGCGTGCCGCCAGCCCGGGGGCGTAGTGGAGGCCTCCGGACCAGCCCCCGGGGCCGGAGGACGGAGCGGGGCTGCCGGCCGATGCGCGCAAAGTTACGCCTGCTTTCAGGCGACAAAGGTAGGGGGGGGGTTTAGATAGGGCCGGGGGGGTGGGTTAGGTAGGGGAAGGGAGGGGAAGGTGGGGGAAGGGCAAAGAAAAGTTCCGTCCGAGGCCGCTCCGAAATCGGAGCGGCCTCGGAGGGAACAGGTCGGCGCGCGCAGGTTGCACAAATGTGCACCCCCTTGCTCGCGCCGACCCCGGATTTTATAAGATACGCGCGGCTACGCGCGTATCTTATAAAATCCAGCATACTTTTGTTCGCGCCTGGTGTGCGAACAAAAGTACACGATCGCGCAAGTATTTAAAATCTCCCCCAAAATGAATTAAAACAAAACTGCTTTAAGAAAACTGCTCATCATATCAGCTTAAACATAGGGCCAGATATTCGTACCTACGTGCGCCGAGCCCTAGGGGAGCCCTGATGGCTTTCCCTGTTCCCTCCACCCCCCACCTTCCCCTCCCTTCCCCAATCTAACCCACCCCCCAGCCCTACCTAAATCCCCCCTACCTTTATTTTAATTTTTACGCCTGCCAGTGGGCAGGCATAGGTTGCGCATGCCAGCACTTGGCCCAGCGGCAGTGGAGAAGACTATGGCCACACCCAAGCCCCGCCCATTTTGCAAGCCCCGAGACTTACATGTTTCCTGGGGCTTGCGTGCATTGCCAGGCATATGCAAAATAGGCTCGGCGCACGCAGGAGCGGGTTTTCGGGGTTACGCGCATAATATACGCGCATAACCCTTTTAAAATCCGCCCCATAGTCATTAAGGACTCCATAATCATAGAAATGCCGGACTGAATAAATGAGCCTTCAGATTAACTCTAAAGTTCTTAGTATTTGTTTCTAGCCTCAACTCTGTGGGTGGAGAGTTCCAAAACTGTGGAGCTACAATGGAGAAAGTTCTCTTTTTTGTCTCATGAAGCCAAGCCAATTTCTGTGAGGGTATCTCAAGCAGCCCTCTAGTCTATGATCTCAGCTTACGAAACAGGGCATTAGCTTATGGAAAAAAGTTAATTTGAAGCAGGTGGTGTACCATCACAGAGAGTTTATATTTTATCCTCCACTGAAATGGAAGCCAGTGCAAGTCAAAAAGAACTGGTGAAATAATCTTACATGTGCACGTGACTGAGCCTAGCAGCTGCAGTTTGCAACAGCTGGAGTGCTTTCAGAGCCACAGTTGAGAGGCCCAAATATATCAAATTACAGTAGTCAGGAGAGGATAAAATTGAGGCTTGAACAACTGAATGAAAATTACCAGTACTGAGCAAAGGCTTTAGGCCATGAAGTAAATGCATCTTAAAGAAGCCAGATCTAATAGATGCCTTAATTTGATGTTGAAAACACAGTCTGGAATCTAACCAGATGCTGAGGCTTTTTACTTGATGCAAAATTGGCATGGGCACATTATTATCCAATAATGTGGTGGGAATATAAAATAAAAGAGTATACTCTAATAGCAAAACATATGTTTTTGCAGGATTTAAAGACAATTTGTTGTATGTCATCCATGATTTTATTGCAGACATATAGAGAGATCCTACCTTTGTGGTGTCTTCCCAGAAAGGTTGGATTCAAAATAAAACTGGATATCATCTGCATAGATACGATGTCCCACACCGAAGCCCACAAGTCTATAGAGCTAGATAATGTGTTGAACAGTAAGGCAAAAACAGCTTTGCAGAACCCCAGTTGGAATGTCATACCAAGAAGAGCAACTGGTGTTGATTCTAATTTAGTGTGATCGATCAGACAGGTAGGACCTGAATTAGGACAAGACAAATCTGGCCAATCCAATCTCTTTAAGGCAAAACAGTAAGATCTCAAGATCCAAGGTGTCAAAAACAGATGGGATGTCTAGACAAAACAGCAGATACTTCTTCCCACTGTTCAAACTATGTCAAAAAGAGTCTAAGAGGTAATTAAAGTTTCTGTACTAAGGGCCTTATGGAAACCAAATTGAAAAGGGTCAAGAATACAGTTGTTGTCTAGAAATCATTCAAGTATTCAAGAAAAATGAATTCTTGAATCATCGCCTCAAAGCAGAAGGAAGAAATCGGTCTGTAATTGGATAGCTCTGAGCAATCCAAACCCTGTTTTTATTAAGATTGGTCAGTCAGTTGCTTTTTTTTTTAGCAAGGGAGGAACCATTCCTTTATTTAAGAATAAATTAATAATCTTAGTTAAGTGTGTGGCAACTTGCTGTTTCAGGATTCTGAAAATGGAAGGGTTACAAGCATTCAATTGCAGAAAGAGCTATCTACTTTAGATAATGCTATTAAAACCTCGAGAATGGAAACTGATTTAAAAGAGAACCATAATGGTGGATAGTCTACTAAGTTGGATAAATACCATGGAGGAACCATGGAGAAGAGAACATACTATCTCATGACTTTATCTCTGAAAAAGTTCATGAAATCATCACATGAAGGACCAGAAAAAGGTTAATGAGAGTTAGATGTGGTACTAGTCATTTTCTGTACCAAGTGAAACAAATTTTTATTCACACTGCTCCTGTTTCTGCTTTCCAGTCCATCCTTGCCTTCTCTCGCCATGTTTCTTTTTTTAAACCATTACTCCTCTCTTGGCAGTCCCAACAACCTCCCAAACTTGCAGAGGTCTCTTTGGAAGAAGACTTCCACTACAAAAGTACAGGAAATTCTAGACTATCACAGAAGACACAATAAACTGGAATATCTTATAGCATGGAAGAACTATGGTCCAGAGGAAAACTCCTGGGAGTCAGTAGCCAACCTTCAAGCCCCCTTATTAATAAGGAAATTTCATCACCACTTTCCACAGAAATCAAGATCCAGACTTTAACCAATCAGTAATTTATTAAATCAGTGGTTGTCAACCTTTTTTCTGTCGGGACACACCTGACAGATGGTTCTCACATGCATGACACACTGACCCTTGATCGTTACGGGGCTAGATGTCAAAGTACAGTTTGCATCCACGAGAAACCCCCTGACGCACAATAATGGATGTAAAGCAGAATTATGACATTCCCCATACAACTCACCCTACAAAAAAGATATTCTGGTTCTGGTATCATCTCAGTAACAGCAACTCAAATTCCTTCTACTTCCAGGGTCAATAGCCCTACTTATGAAAAGATAGCAGTTACCACCAATGCATGTTCTCTTGAGAAAACACAACACATAAGAGTGATACAAAACGCTTACATACTAGTAAAATATCTCATCTCGGTAACAGACACAGAACCGACCTAACAAACACCCATGATCTGTAGTAATGCACATAAACTAATCCGCACACAGTTATACCTGTATTATGGAATACACTCAAACAGGAGCAACCCTATCTATGAAAAGGCAACACTACAAATATTAAATCAGGCCCTAAAAACCAATACACCTCTTATTAGGAAAACAGAACTAGAAAGCAGCTATAGATCTCCACACAGAAATAATTGTAAATCTATACTAATAAGCAGAATAAATGTTTCAAAACAGCTGTGAACAGAATAACAGCCAACAATTAAAACCTCATAAAAACTATTAAACATTTTCCAAACACCAATAAAAGTTTTCACATAATATTAAATAATTAAAATGGCAGTCAATCAAGAAAAATAAACTTAAAAAGCCACCTTTACTTATCCCCTCCAGCAGCTCTCCTACTCCCCTTCCATGCAGGCCGTGGCACACACCAGAAGCAGCAGTAGAAGCTAAGTTCTATATTCATGGTCCTCTTCCTTAGTGCCCATGTCTCACACACACACCATACCAGTCATGCCCCCATGACCAGTTTCTGTTTCTCACACACCAATCATCTCCCAAACAGTCTTTGACACACACCAGTCACCTTCCTGAACAGTTTCTCTCATGCCATACACACACACACAGGCTTCCCACACCCGTGTTCTACTTACATATATGGGCTTCTCACTCTCATAATCACTTTCTCTGTCTCACACACACATACACATTCACCAGTCTCTCACTCCCATGCTTGTTCTCTCCACATGCAGAAGCTTCTCATTCCCATAATCACTTTCTTTCTCTCTCTCTCTCTCTCTCTCTCTCACACACACACACACACACACACACACACACACACACACCAGTCACCTGACCTCTCTCATGCACACACACTTAGAGACTTCCCACTACCATGCTCTCTTTCAGATATACAGGCTTCTCACTCCCATGCTGTATCTCACACACACCCAGGTTTCTCACTCCCATGCTCACCACTTCACATGCACAGGCTTCTCATTCCCATAATCACTTTCTCTCTGTTACACACACACCAGTCTCTCTCTCATTTCCATGCTCGCTCTCCACGTGCACAGGCTTCTCATTCCCTGAATCACATTCTTTCTCTCACATTCACACACACCAGCCTCTTTCTCTCACACACACCGTCACCTTACCAACCAGTCTCTCTCTCTCTCATGCATGCACACACACACACACACAGGCTTCCCACTCCCATGCTCTCTCTCACTTAATCAGGCTTCTCACTCCCATGCTTTCTTTCACAACCCCCCCCACAACACCAGGCTTCTTACTCCCATGCTTTCTCACATACCCAGATTTCTCACTTCCATGCTTTTTCTCTCTCTCTCACACACACACACACCTCCCTGACTAATGTCTCACACTCTCACATACACATCAGTCATCTCCCTGAGCTGTGACGTTCATTGTCTCTCACATATACACACACATCAGCTCTCAGACCAGTTTCTCTCAATCACACACATGCTCTGAATCACACACAGGCTGGCTGCTTCTCTCTCTTTCTCTCACTCACTTCCTCTTCCTCCTCCCCCCTCCCCCCCGAGCAAAAATGGTAGCTGCAGCAGCCTCCTCCTCCAGCCCCTGCAGGCCAAGAAAGAAGAATCCCATCGGCCACGGGAGGCTCATGCTGCTGTCTCCTTTCCTGATTACCGGCTGCTTCGATTGCTCGGGGGCCGCTGCTGCTGCCGCCGCTGCTATTTTTCCACGCGACACGGCTCTTTCTCCTTCCTGCGCACCGCTTATCACTTCCTGTTCTGGGTCATGGGGGGGGGGGGTGAGGTGCGGGAAGAAATAAAGGCCAGCTGCAGGTGCCACTGCTTCTTTCACCACCGCTGCCATTCCCACTGGGCTTCAATGTACTGATAGCCTGGTGGTAACGGCAGCAGGGAAGGAAGAGCAGCAGGAGAGACCGGGAGCACGCAACACAGCTGCCGGTGCTTGGCGACACACCGGTTGAGAAGCGCTGGCATAGAGTATGTTGTACAGCAAACAGCACAGAGGCATCAAAACCCCCAAGATATAGCATTTAGAGTATTGTAAACTACATAGAGATATCAAAACGTCCAAGGCATGGAGTGCACAGCATTGCAAACAATATAGAAGCATCAACATTTTGAAGAGGTAGAATATGTAGCATACAAACAGCATGGAGGCATCAAAATCCCCAAGATGTACAGTGTGTGGTATTGAAAACAGCACAGAGGGATCATAACTGTTATGTTCGCTGGTCACAGGACTTGATGTCTCCGCCAGGACTCTGAAGGTATCCTGCTCATACCTGTGGACCTATAGGTAAGCATGCCATTCAGCTATATTTAAAGGTCCAGTGTCAGCAGGGACCACTCTACTTAAACCCTGCTCTCATTTCCTGTCTTTATCTCAGCAAAGGATTTCCTAATCTTACAGTAGTATGTGTGGCTTCTGCATGTTGGTTCCTGATTCCTGTTTGCATTCCTCATTCCTGTGGCTTGCCTCATTCACCCTTGGCCTTCCTGCCTTACCTACCCAGCCTTGCCTTCCTATTTTGCCTTGTCCAGCTTTCCTTGTCCAATTCACCTTGTCCAGCCTTGTCATATCTTATCCATCTTGTCAAGTGTTTTCAATGTGTCTTCATCCACCCTTGGCCTGACTCCGGATCTTGACCTCTTGCTTGGATCTAACCATGATTGCCTGCTACCTGGACCTGATCCCTTGCTGTACCTGACCATGATTGCCTGCTATCTGGATCTGACCCCTTGTCTGAACCTGACCATGATTGCCTGATGTCAAGATCTAACCCCTTGCCTGGACCTGACCATTCTTGGTAGCTGCCTGCCCCAACCTTGGCCTGTCTCTGACTCCTTTAGTCTGCTGCCTGCCCTGACCCCAGTATGCTTCTGGACTTTCATTATCTTTACCATCCTAGGGACGTGTCTATGTTCTCATGGCCACCAAAAGCCAAGCTCAAAATGTGGGGGAGGTGGCTGGTAAAGATGATGCTCTAGACTGTCCCACTACACGGCACAATTGCCAGCTGCCAGTATAGGCCTCATAGATTCGCCCTCAAGACTGTGACAACGACACTGCAATGCAAAGGGCTCACACACCCTCTACATTTCAAAGTTTGCTGAGGCCATAAGCTCTGCTGACTCACCTCTGGCTTCAGCTAGATTAGCCAATTAGCTTCAACAGCAGTAGGATCAGCTTAATATCATGGCCAGATATTTTCAGAGTATTGTGTCTTGGCCTGCTCCAGCGTCAGCTCCGGCACCCATCATCCAACCCATTACTCCCTCGCTCCAGCTGCCTCCACCTCCGAGGTATGATAGAGATTCATTAAAATGTAGAGGCTTTCTCAACCAATGTTGGATGCAATTCGAATTGCAGGCACCCTTGTTTCTGACAGACTCAAAGTGACATATTCTTTCCTTGTTGGGCGGCACCTCTCTGGCTTGGGCCTTACCCTTTTGGGATAGGGGTAATCCACTCTTGGTGTATCTGATGCACTTCCTGCAGGAGTTCCAGCAAATATTCAATGAGCCCAATCACATGGCTTCTGAGACATCTGAACTCCTACAAATTAGGCAAGATTCCCAGTCTGTGGGAAAGTTTGCAGTGCACTTCCACACTCCAGCTTCAGAACATCAGAAAGATGCTGGTGTCTGATTCAAAAAATGTTTGAAACTAAGTTAAGTATTGGTTATATATACTCTACTTTCCCCCACTGAAGCAATCAGAGGACTGATGAAGCATCAGCTGATGTCAGATGGGTTGTTGGAACTATTTGAATTTGAGGAAGTACTTTATAATGTTGGACTTTTAAGAATACAGTTTTGATTTCTCAAATTTTAATTGCAATATGAAAAAATACCCCCAAATTCTTCCTACATGATCACTACAATGTACTAACTGGCTTGTGCAGGAAGTTTGGAATTACATTGGATTTCACATCAGATTACCATCCCTAGAGCAATGGAAAAACATCAGAGTCTCAAGGCTTTTCTACAAGCCTACATGAACCAAGAGCAGGATAACAGGGCCACCCTTCTCTCATGAGCCAATTTTTCCCATAATAAACATGTAAACAGTTCCACAAGGTCATCACCCTTCTACATCATGCTCAGGCTCCATCCTTGTATATCGAGTCAAATCTCATCTCTGACTCTTGCTAGCAGCTAACCTGATGGGACAGGAACTCCTGGAGCCTTGGAAGAAGACACAGCATTTCCTAGAGCAAGTGGTGGAGAAGTTTAGAAAGCTCACAGACAAGAAACATCACCCAGTGCCTTAATTTCACCCAGGAAACAGACTGGCACAGCACTAGAAATCTACGATTGAAGATGCCATCCATGAAGTTTTCTCCTCAATTTGTGGGTCCATTCTATATTGAATGACAACTGGGCCATGTGGCTTGCAAGCTTAAACTACCGGCATCTTTATGAATTCATGATGTCTTCCAAATCTCATTGTTTAAACCTGCTATTCTCTTTTGGCTGGGTAGACCACCTCTCCAGACCACTGAAGTTGCTGTGGAAGAAGACACAGAATTCAAGGTTCAGGAGATTTTCTATTCCCAAAGAGTCTGAAACCAGTTGTAGTATCTTAACTCATGGAAAAATTATGGACCTCAATAAAATTCCTGAGAGCCACTCTCCAACCTCAAGGCCCCCCAACTTGTTCATGAGTTTCATCAGAGATTCCTCAGGAAACTCAATCCCAGAAGAATGGGGAGGAGGTTTTGGAGGGGGGTACTGTTATGTTCACCAATTACAGAGTAGAGATGTGAATCGTGTGATCGATCATCTTAACGATCGATTTCGGCTGGGAGGGGGAGGGAATCGGATCGTCGCAGTTTGGGTTTTTTAAATATCGTGTAAATCGTGTAAATCGAAAACCGGCACACTAAAGCATCCCTAAAACCCACCCCGACCCTTTAAAATAAATCCCCCACCCTCCCGAACCCCCCCAAAATGCCTTAAATTACCTGGGGTCCAGTGGGGAGGAGGGCGGGAAAACCGGCACACTAAAACAACCCTAAAACCCACCCCGACCCTTTAAAATAAATCCCCCACCCTCCCGAACCCCCCCAAAATGCCTTAAATTACCTGGGGTCCAGAGGAAGGGTCCCGGTGTGATCTTTTACTCTCGGTCCTCCGTGCATTGTAGAAATGGCGCCGGCACTACCTTTGAGCTGTCATATGACAGCTCAAAGGTAGCGCCGGCGCCATTTTGTTTTTTTGTCCCCCGACGTCAGGAGCGTAGGAGATCGCTCCCGGACCCCCGCGGACTTTTGGCCAGCGTGGGGGGGCCTCCTGACCCCCACAAGACGTGCCAAAAGTCCAGCGCCGGCCATACGGTGTATGGCCGGCGCCATTTTCCGTACGGAAAAACGATTCGCGGTAGGAGATCGTTCCGGACCCCAGCTGGACTTTTGGCAAGTCTTGTGGGGGTCAGGAGGCCCCCCCAAGCTGGCCAAAAGTCCCTGGGGGTCCAGCGGGGGTCCGGGAGCGATCTCCTACGCTCCTGACGTCGGGGGACAAAAAAACAAAATGGCGCCGCGCTACCTTTGACCTGTCATATGACAGGTCAAAGGTAGCGCCAGCGCCATTTCTACAACGCACGGAGGTCCGAGAGTAAAAGATCACACCGGGACCCTTCCTCTGGACCCCAGGTAATTTAAGGCATTTTGGGGGGGTTCGGGAGGGTGGGGGATTTATTTTAAAGGGTTGGGGTGGGTTTTAGGGTTGTTTTAGTGTGCCGGTTTTCCCGCCCTCCCCTTCCCCTCCCCCTTCCCCCGATTTACGATTTTTTAACGATAAATCGGGGGAATTGTTATTGTATCGCGGCTCTAACGATTTTGATGATTTAAAATATATCGGACGATATTTTAAATCGTCAAAAAACGATTCACATCCCTATTACAGAGTGTTTTCACCAGCTGTCAGTATAAGCCTTTGTGGGTTTACTGTTGAGGCTGTGTCAACTATGCTGCATCACATCACCCCAGTACTGAGGAGTCTTCACTGGCTACCGATATTACAAAGGATCAAATACAAAATTTTAACTACTCTACACAACGAAATCTACAAAGAAGATAACACCGCCCTCGATCACATGATTCAACTGCACAAAACACCACGATGCTTCACCACTGGTCGAATTAACCTCCTCCCTCATCAACTTTGACTCGCCAGCTATCATTCTAGGTGATTTCAACATGCACATTGATAACCCTACCCCATCACCTAACTGTGAAACACTACTCACAGCCTTCACAGCGCTAGGCTTCACTCAATTAGTTAACAAACCTACCCACAAAGCCGGCCACACGTTAGACCTGATCTTCGTTAACGCTGCAATCAAGCCCATATCTATCCCAAATTGCACAAAGGTCCCGTGGTCAGATCACTACCTCATAACAACTTCATTCTCTATAAAAGATACCAACCCGGCTTGCATTCCTTCGCCCTCCTTCAAATACAGGAAAACTTGCTCCCCAGAAGACCTTAACAATCACCTATCACCACTACTCCACCAACTGGACCTTACAGATCCGAACGCAGCACTTCAATCATGGAATACAATCACCGAAACTATAGCTAACAAGCTATGCCCTCCTATTACAAAAAAACCACACCAGAATTCCTCCAAAAGACAGCCATGGTTCTCCTCAGAACTAAGAAAGCTCAAACTCCAACTAAGACAAAATGAGGCTAAATGGCGCAAAAACCCAGGAACCAACACCCTTTTAATCTACAAATCATCTCTGCATCAATACAAATCAAGCACCTTAAGATCCAAGAGGGACTACTACGCCTCGAAGATACACAACCTTGTATTCGATGCCAAAGCCCTCTTCAGCTATGTAGCCAACCTCACACAATTAAACCAACCAGAGATTGCTCATGACCAAGCTCAATCGAAAGCGGAAGAATTAGCTCTATTCTTCAGCAACAAAATCAATACTCTTCTATCGCAGCTCCCCACGAACCCCACGAACCCCACTGTTCCACTAACCACTCCTCAACCCTCAATCAACCACACTCGGTTAGAAGAACTTGACACAACTTCATCCACTGAGATCCAAGGAATTCTAAGGAAAATGAAACCTTCCTCTCACCCTTCGGATCACATCCCAGCCAAACTACTACTATCAATTCCAGAATCTATCTCCAAAACCCTGGCAGATATCATAAATTGCTCCCTTACACAAGGATTCTACCCTGACAACCTCAAACTTGCCTCACTCAAACCCCTTCTCAAAAAACCAAATCTCGACCCAAACGATTCTAACAACTTTAGACCGATAGCTAACCTCCCATTCATAGCCAAGATAATGGAAAAATTGGTAAACTCACGACTCTCAAACTACATTGAAGATAATAACCTTCTATTCCCATCACAATACGGATTCCGCAAAACCTTAAGCACGGAAGCCCTCCTCATCTCTATGACTGACCACATCATCCTAGGCTTAGACAAAGGACAAGCCTTCCTTCTGATACTACTCGACCTTTCGTCTGCATTTGATACGGTCAATCACTCCCTCCTCATCAACCAACTAACAGCCATAGGTATCTCAGGCACTGCCCTATCATGGTTCAGAACCTTCCTCAGCAACAGAGGATATAAGGTTAAGATTCATAATAAAGAATCCTCTCTTCACCCCGCGTCAGTAGGAGTCCCTCAGGGCTCATCCCTGTCTCCTACCTTGTTTAACATTTATCTGTTACCCTTATGTAAACTTCTCACTGACCTCAATCTCAAACACTTCCTCTACGCTGACGATATCCAGGTCCTGATCCCCATCGAAGAGTCGCTCGCAAAAACACTGTCTCACTGGGAAACCTGCCTCCAAAATATCAAACAGCTTCTCACAAGTCTCAACCTGATACTAAATTCATCAAAAACTGAACTTCTACTCATCACACCAGAAAACAGCTCCCTCACACACACTCATCCTACCGTACCAAATACTACACAAGTGAGAGACCTAGGAGTTCTAATTGACAATCACCTAAACCTGAAAGCTAACATCAACAAAACCACCAGAGACTGCTTTTATAAGCTCCAAGTGCTGAAAAGAATACGACCTCTCTTCCACACACATGACTTTAGAACGATTCTACAATCAATCATTTTCGCAAAGCTGGACTATTGTAACACCATCATGCTTGGTCTCCCTTCATCACACACCAAACCATTGCAAATGGTCCAAAATGCCTCCGCCCGTATACTCACTAACACCAGGAGAAGAGAACACATAACCCCTATCCTGATGGACCTTCATTGGCTGCCCATCCACTTCAGAATAATCTACAAGGCCATTCTCACCATTTTCAAAAACATCCATCAATTTGCTCCAATCGATCTCCATATCCCCCTCCGATTACACCATTCAACAAGACCGACAAGAGATGCTTACAAAGGATCACTTCAAGTACCTCCAGCCAAAACTACCAGACACATCACGCTTAGAGATCGGGCATTCTCCACAGCCGGTCCAACTTTATGGAACTCCATTCCCCCGGATCTCAGAATGCAACCCAGCATCTCAACATTCAAGAAAAAACTCAAGACGTGGCTGTTCACGCAGGCCTTTCCTAACTCCAACATTATTTAACTCCCATCAATCAACTCGCTTCGCTAGTAATAGCGTTAATAGCCACCTCTTACAATGTTATTTATACAATGTTATTTATACATATATATAATTATCTGATCTCCATTTTCCTTCTCACTCCAAGTTATTGATTTCCTTGTTATATGTAACTGCTTTTCTGCACTATTGTTCAAATTGTAAAGTTTTATTATAACTGCACCCCTGTTTCTTGTGAACCAGCATGATGGGACTACTGTTTTGAATGTTGGTATATAAAAAAACTTAAATAAATAAATAAATAAATAACCACGCACGACAAGAAACACCAGCAAATTGCTACTAGTCATACCCTCCCTTCCCTCTGCTAAACTATCCAACACTAGGAATAGAGCCTTTTCGATTGCTGGACCAAAAGCTTGGAACTCTTTACCAGTCTACCTAAGTTCGATCAGAGACTCCAAATCTTTCAAAAAATAACTTAAAACATGGTTATTTAGACAAACATTCACAGACGGAGTTGGTTAATCTAAGCCCATCTGCTCAGACTTACTTCCTCTTCTAGCCATGCTCTATTTACTTCCTACGCCCCATGCCATTTCCTCCTTTACCCCCTCTACTCAAATTATGTCCTGTACCTTTTTTTTTTTTTTCCTCCCATGGCTCCCTAGGACCCTTTCCCTCCTTTCCTTCCCACTCCTCTTTTCCCATTTGAATAAGCCTCTTTAACACACCCCAGCGTGTTTTCATTTTAGTTATATATCTAAATGCTTAACTATACATGCTCTCCCACTGCAAGTCCAATTTGTAAGTCTTACTCTTTTATACCTGTTTTCAAACTTTTGACATATGCCGAATTGTTACGAATTGTTACTAGTTGTCTTTACACATTTCAATATGTTCGTCATGAATGCGTTATATGTATTATGTTGTTTACATTGTAAACCGGAGTGAAGGCAGCCTGCATTACTTCGGTATATAAAAGAATCTAAATAAATAAATACCCTTCACAGTCCCCAATGAGAGACTCCTGAGAAAAATAAAATTATGGATAGTAAGCTGAGATGAAGTATACTGACAATTCTCTCATTCTACCTTAAGGAGCCCAGTTTAGGCTTTTAACCTAGCCCTCTAAAAGCAGAAGGCCGCAAGGGATTCTGAGTGAAGGGAGGTTCCCTTCACCCTGCCATAAAAGCCCAGGTCTAGAGAGATTGAGGAGGCCACAGGGGAGCTGATAGGACCTTGCAGCACATCCGTAATATGTTGACTTGATATCTGTGCCTGACGCAAGGTGAGCTATTATTTTGATTTATATAAATGTGAAGCACTTAAATAATTGCACAAGCATTAAGTTAGTCAAGCATTGTGGTGTTCCTTTACTGTTCCTGAGGCCACTGCCAGTCTGAATGCATTACATGTAGTGATAGAACTGGAATTTATTTTGCTTAAGTAAGAAGCACAAGTGAAAACTTGCAGAATTTTCCTGGGGCCCTTTGGCTTCACATTGTACCACTTGGTACATGCGCCAGCCGCGGCAGACCCGCAGCTCGGACCCCCTCACCTCTTTCAAAGTGATCCAGCACCTGGTCCCTTGTTTCTGGCGGCTGTGGGCCGCTGGTTCTGTCCTTGGGTCACTCCTGGGGCCTCCGGCTCTGCTGCAGTTCCTGATGTTAAGTGTCTGGCCTCTTCGCGTGGCCCGCGGAAAGACGCTGTCCTGACCACTGCCGTGCCTCTCCCTAGACACATACGCATGCAAAACTGATCCTTTAATAGGGCCCGCAGCGGGAACCTGGCCGCGGCCCCGGATGATGACATCGGCAGAGCTCTGGTATATAAACCCAGGCTCGGCTCTCTCAAATTGCCTTTGCAATAGGTTCCCTCGTTAGTGGAGTGCTTGTTGCTTCTTCTGTTCCTGGTTCCTGATCCTAATTGCCTTCGTTCTTGTTTCCTTGTTCCTGAGTACCTGTTGCTTCCTCTCTCCTTCAGATTGCTAACCTGGTTTGACTTCTGCATTGCCTGACTACTCTGTTGCCTCTCTCCAGCCCCGGACCTCTGCATTGCAGACTACTCCGTTGCCTCTCTCCAACTCCGGACCTCTGCATTGCCTGACCATGCCATTGCTTCTTTCCAGCCCTGGACTTCTGCTTCGTCTGACCATCCTCAACTCTCTCCTCGTCCAGACCTCCGCCTTGCTTGCCACTGCTTCGACATTGCTGCCGGCCCTGAACTCAGCTTTCCTAAAGATGCCTCTTCAGCCTTTGTCCTGGACGTGGTTCATTCAGGCTTCGGCCTCCTCTTGCTCGGGTGCCCTCTGTCAGACTGCGTTCCTACTGGCGCACGGGTCTCCAGGACTCCGCCTTGTCCAGTACAGACTGATACCTACATTAGTTGCTGCCTCTGGGCTGACCTTGATCCACCCATCGATGACCACTGACGGAGGCCACCTAAGTCCAGGCGGCCCCGGCACCCAAAGGCTCAACCCGTGGGGAACGAGGGCTGGTATTGGTGAAGCTCCAACCGGCCTCCATCCATCCGCCCTCTCTGCCTGCCGATGGTGGGGACCCATAGGATCCCTCCTACGGGAGTGTCAACCCCACCTTGGCACAAGAGTCTACCTCCGGCACAATAGATTGTGAAGGCCATGGACTCTGCAGAGCCACGTGCCTTCCAGGCTATTCCTGGCCTGACCCTAAAGGTACAAGAACAGCAACAGCTTTTTGAGGCTCTGGCCTCTTCCCTCGAGTATCTGCATACACGGCTAAATGTCATGTCTAGCAACTCAGTTCCAGCGACAGCTTCCTCTCCACCTCTCCTCCAGAGCCCTACTGGCCCTGCCAGCCTCGCCTCATTACAACGATGACTCCAAAATGTATGGAGGGATTATTAACCAGTGCTATATGCAGTTTGCTCTTCAACCCTCCATCTCTCAAGATGAATTAACCAAGGTCACCTTCATCTTGTCTCACCTAGAAGGGAAGGTGCTGGCATGGGCTTCTCCCTTGTGGGAGTGATTGGACTCACTCCTACGGGAGCTGTCTTGGTTCGTGACCATGTTCCGGCGAACCTTTGATGATCCTGGGCGGCATGCCGTGGCAAGTAGTAGTCTACTACACCTGCGACAAGGCCAAAGAAGCCTCTTCGACTAAGCATTGAATTCCGGACTTTAGCGTCTGAACTCGCTTGGCTGGAGGACTACCTGCGTGCTATCTACCTGGACGGGCTCTCCCCACAACTAAAGGACAAGTTGGCAGCATGAAAGCTCCCTTCCTCTCTCGAGGATCTTATCAATCTAACAGGCCGAATTGACCACCGTCTCCAAGAGTGTCACCGGGAGAATCGGATGCCCAAGAAATCCTCTCGGGTCAGTTTCCACTTGCCACCTGCTACCAACCCTACTACCGGTAGGAATTCTGCTGTGGCTGAGACCGACGAACCCATGCAGTTGGGTCATGGGTGCATGTACCCAGAAGAGCGCCTCCGGTGGAGACAAACAGGCCTGTGTCTGTACTGTGGAGCATCCAGCCATCATCTACAGGCTTGCCCAGTGCATCCGGGAAACTTTCTGGCCTAAATTCAGTTGGGCACCTTAACTTGGGTGCAATGTCCCCAGCCCCTCAACTATCCGTGCCTGTTACTATAGTCTGGGACACTCGATCAATTCCTGTCCTTGCTCTGGTGGATTCCGGAGCAGGTGGCAATTTTATCCTTAGAGACCTGGTTCAACTCCTGGGTATCAAAACCCATCCTCTCAATACTTCCTTGTGCATTGTTTCAATCTATGGAGAACTGTTACCCATTCGAGTCTCCTTAACCACAGGGCCAGTTTGACATCTTACTGGCGCTCTCCACTCCGAGGAAATTGAACTGTTGGTTCTAGAGAAGTCCATTCACCTGGTAGTTCTGAGACAATGTCACTCTCCTCAATTCAATTGGGGGTCTCTCCAGCTGATTGAATGGGGCTCCGCCTGTCATCAGACTTGTCTTCAGAAAGTGGCGCCCCCACCAGTGGTTCCTCTGGTGACCACTTCCTCAGGCATACTTGTTCCCTACGCAGACTTTGAAGACGTGTTCTCGAAACAGAAGGCGGACCTCCTACCTCCTCTTCGGAAATTTGACTGTCCCATTGATCTTTTGCCTGGAACCACGCCCCCCCCCCCCCACCGAGGGCATACCTATCCTCTATCACTTCCCAAGACCAAAGCCATGACGAAATACATCTGGAAGAATCTTGCAAAACGGGTTCATTCGCCCCTCTACCTCCCCTACTGGTGCAGGGTTCTTTTTCATCACGAAAAAGGACCGGTCTTTAAGACCATGTATCAACTACCACAGTCTGAATACAATCACTCTCAAGGACAAGTACCCTCTGCCCTTGATATTTGAATTGTTTTATCGGCTACACGGAGCCTCTATCTTCACCAAGTTAGACTTATGTGGAGCTTATAACTTGGTGCATATCCACCCTGATGACATCTGGAAGACTGCTTTCAACACCAGAGTTGGACATTATGAATATTTAGTGATGCCCTTCAGCCTTTGTGATGCACCTGCAGTTTTCCAGCAAATGATTAATGAAATCTTCAGGGATCTCTTGTACATCAGTTTTGGCATACCTGGATGAAATTCTTATCTTCTCCAAGGACCTGGCCACACACCGAACTGATGTCCGTACTTTACTTCAACATCTTCGGGAGAACCATCTGTTCGCGAAATTGGACAAGTGCCTGTTTGAAAAGTCCAGCTTGCCTTTTCTGGGGTACATAATCTCCCAACAAGGATTCTCGATGGATCCTGTGAAACTAAAAGAAATCCAAGACTGGTCATAACCCGTGGGCCTGAAGGCACTTCAACGTTTTCTAGGATTTATGAATTACTACCGCCACTTTATACGCACTACTCTACGTTGGTAACTCCTCTTATAGCTGTAAACCGTAAGGGTCAGGACACCCAAAACTGGACCCCGGAGGCTATTTCCACCTTTCATCACCTCAAAGAGGCTTTCTTAGCTGGATCCTGTCTCCATCATCTGGACCCAAATCGCCCTTTCCTGGTTGAGGTAGATGCCTCCGCGATTGGAGCGGGAGTGGTCCTGAACCAATGCTCTGCTTCTGGATCCTTGGTCCTGTGTTCCTTCTTCTCACGCAAATTCTCTGCTGCAGAACAAAATTACAGCTTTGGAGACTGTGAGTTACTTGGCATCAAGCTGACTTTGGAGAAATGGTGCCCTTGGCCAGAGGGCACCCAACATAAATTTACAGTGTTCACAGATCATAAAAACCTGGAACACTTAAACCAAGCCCAACATCTCAATGTCCATCAAGCCTGATGGGCTCTGTTCTTTCCCAGATTTAACTTCGAGCTTCGCTATCGCCTGGCAGAGAAAAATCTCCAGGCAGATACCCTGTCTCGCTCATTTGAACCTGAAGACAAACCCAATGAACCCGGTCATATTATTGACCCAGCCTGCATTTGTCTTTCGGCTACTCATCCTGTTTCCTGCAGGGAAAATGGTGGTGCCCCGTCGACTCCATGAAAGAGTCCTCTGGTGGGCACATGACTCTTAAGTTTGCCAGTCACCCAGGGTGAGCGTGCACCTTAGCGCTGCTTCAGCGGTTCTTCTGATGGCCCACTATGGTCTCTGATGCTAAAGTGTATGTCGATTCCTGCAGCACCTGCACTCAACAGAAACCCCCAGTTGGGCAACCTTGGGGTTTACTCCAGCCTCTCCCAGCTCCCAAAGAACCATGGACACACCACCATCTAAAGGCCACACGGTCATATAGGTTACAATTGAAAGATTCTCCAAAATGGCTCATTTTGTTCCACTACCGGGCCTACCATCTGCACCCAAATTGGCATGCCTGTTCTTTCGATACATCTTCCTACTACACGGCTTACCCAAGGACATTGTTTCTGAAAGAGGCCCACAATTTATCGCCAGATATTGGTGCGCCCTTTGTAAAAAGTTTGGCATTAACATCAGTTTAACAACAGCATACCATCCTCAAGCCAATGGACAAACTGAGTGTACAAACCGCTCCTTGAAGTCCTTTCTCCGTGCATATATTAACAATCATCAGGACAATTGGTCGGAGCTTCTTCCTTGGGTGGAGTTCTCTCACAACTCCCATATTGCCACTGCCACAGGTACGTCGCCCTTTTCCATCATTTACGGTTAACAACAGCGTCCACCACTGCCCATACCATTGCCAATGCCTTCGCCTGCTGTGCAAGCTACTGCTGATGCCCTCGAGGTACTTTGGAACCAGAATAATCTTCGCTTATGCCAAGCCGCTTCCCGGGCTAAGAGATCTGCTGACAGCCATCGACACTCTGCCCCTGAGTTCCTTCCTGGCCAGAAAGTCCGGATAAGCACCCATTATATTTGACTCAAGATACCTTCTCAGAGGTTTGCACCAAGGTATATTGGACCTTTTCCAATCATTCGTCCTGTTGGACTGGTAACTTACCCACTCCGGCTACTGCCTACATTGGGAATCCACAATACGTTTCATGTATCACTCCTAAAACCTGTGGTCCTATCCTGGCCTTTACGAAAGGCTCCTGCACCTCCTCCGCTGGTCGCGGAGACCAACATCATTTATAAGGTCCATGAAGTCCTTGATGTCCGCCGTAGGGGCCGCCGGTGGGAATACCTACTTTCCTGGGAGGGTTGTGGCCCTGAAGAAAATTCATGAGAGCCAGCCTGTAACATCCGGGATAAGAAACTCCTCCAGTTTCATCGTGCCCATCCGGGCAAACCCAGACCTCCAAGGGGGGGGCGTAGAGGGGACGGACGGACTGTTAAGCGCGCCAGCCGCAGCTGACCCACAGCTCAGCTCCCTCACCTCTTTCAAAGTGATCCAGCACCTGGTCCCTCGTCTCTGGCGGCTGTGGGCCGCCGGCTCCATCCTCGGGATGCCCCGAGGCCTCCTGGCTCTGCTGCAGTTCCTGATGTATTGCATTGGGCCTCTCCGCTTGGCCCACAGAGAGACGCCATCCCAACCAGCGCAGCACCCCTCCCTGGGCGCATGCGCACAACTGATCCTTTAATAGGGCCCACGGCGGGAACCTGGCCATGGCCCCGGATGATGACGTCGGCAGAGCTCTGGTATATAAGCCCGGGCTCTGTTCTCTCAAATTGCCATTGCAACAGGTCCCCTCGCTAGTCGAGTGCTCATTGCTTAAGAACATAAGAACATGCCATACTGGGTCAGACCAAGGGTCCATCAAGCCCAGCATCCTGCTTCCAACAGTAGCCAATCCAGGCCATAAGAACCTGGCAAGAACCCAAAAACTAAGTCTGTTCCATGTTACTGTTGCTAGTAATAGCAGTGGTTGTCAACTTAATTAATAGCAGGTAATGGACTTCTCCTCCAAGAACTTATCCAATCCTTTTTTAAACACAGCTATACTAACTGCACTAACCATAACCTCTGGCAACAAATTCCAGAGTTTAATTGTGCATTGAGTGAAAAAGAACATTCTCCGATTAGTTTTAAATGTGCCAATTGTAAACTTCATGGAGTGCCCCCTAGTCTTTCTATTATCTGAAATAGTAAATAACTGATTCACATCTACTTGTTCTAGACCTCTCATGATTTTAAAAACCTTTATCATATCCCCCCTCAGCCTTCTCTTCTCCAAACTGAAAAGTCCTAATCTCTTTAGTCTTTCCTCATAGGGGAGCTGTTTCATTCCCCTTATCATTTTGGTCGCCCTTCTCTGTACCTTCTTCATCACAATTATATCTTTTTGAGGTGTGGTGACCAGAATTGTACACAGTATTCAAGGTGCGGTCTCACCATGGAGCAATACATAGGCATTATGACATTTTCCATTTTATTCACCATTCCCTTTCTAATAATTCCCAACATTCTGTTTGCTTTTTTGATTGCCGCAGCACACTGAACCGACAATTTCAATGTGATATTCACTATGATGCCTAGATCTCTTTCTTGGGTGGTAGCACCTAATATGGAACCTAACTTTGTGTAACTATAGCATGGGTTATTTTTCCCTATATGCATCACCTTGCACTTATCCACATTAAAATTCATCTGCCATTTGGATGCCCAGTTTTCCAGTCTCCAGTCTCCAAGGTCTTCCTGCAATTTATCATAATCTGTTTGTGATTTAACTACTCTGAACAATTTTGTATCATCTGCAAATTTGGTTACCTCACTTGTCGTATTTCTTTCCAGATCATTTATAAATATACTAGCGGTGGCCCGCCACGCGTTGCAGTGGCAGAGTCAGGTTCTTTCCCCCCCCCTCCCCCTTCCCCTTGCTCATATACCTCAGTCACACATCATCCTCCCCCTTGGTCACTCTCCCCCCCTTTCCTCCCCTGTCCCTACTCCAACTCTCTCCCCTCACACTCACCCCTCCCCCTTTGGTCACTAACCCCCCCTTCACTCCCCTGTCCCCAATCCAACTCTCACCCCTCACACTCACCTCTCCCCTCTGTGTCGCAGTGGCCCGCCACGCGTTGCAGTGGCAGAGTCAGGTTCTTATCCCCCCTCCCCCTTCCACATATACCTCAGTCACACATCATCCTCCCCCTTGGTCACTCTCCCCCCCTTTCCTCCCCTGTCCCCACTCCAACTCTCTCCCCTCACACTCACCTCTGTGTCTCTCCCCTGACATTCACTGCCCCCTTCATTCTCCCTCCCCTCACTGTCACCTCTCCCCGCCTACTCCCTACCCTTTTATCATTGACAGCACACCCTCTCTGAATCTTCTTCCCTGACTCTGATCCCCTCCCGCTTGCAATGCCCTCCCAGCTGATCCCCCCCCATCCCTCTCCCTCTTGTGCAGTTCTGCGCGGCCTGCTCCCGAAGACGCGAGGTCAGTGAGGATCCCTCCCTGTCGTGCACATGAGCCATACCAGATCGCCGCCGCAGCTCCTCCAAGGTGTCGAAGTTTGGCCGGCCGACACCACCACGCTCGATATCACTGCCGATCCGCCGCTGCTGCTCCTCCCAGCACCATGTTGTTCCCGCTGTGCCCGATGTGCACCGCTGCTGCTCCTCCCAGCGCCATGTTGGTCCCGCTGTGCCCGTTGTGCGCTCCCGCCCGCGCATGCGCAGTACAGCAGCTTCATTTCCCAAGGTAGATAGCGTGCATTGCATGTCTGTTCAACAGACGTCGCTGTTTTCCCCACACACATGTAAAAACATGTTTTTATCTGTAACCGTGTGACATCTATGTAATCTAGATAGAGAAGAACCTTGCCGAAAGTGAAAGCAAGGTTGTGTCCAAATGTGAAAGTAATTGGTGCAGTAGTTTCTGAGATTATCGATTACGTCCAAACTATTTTACATTTTTATTTATATAGATTGAAAAGTAAGGGTTCCAATACAGATCCCTGAGGCACTCCACTGCCCTCTCCCTTCCACTGAAAAAATTGTCCATTTAATCCTACTCTCTGTTTCCTGTCTTTTAGCCAGTTTGTAATCCACGAAAGGACATTGCCACCTATCCCATGACTTTTTACTTTTCGTAGAAGCCTCTCATGAGGAACTTTGTCAAACACCTTCTGAAAATCCAAGTACACTACATCTACTGGTTCACCTTTATCCACATGTTTATTAACTCCTTCAAACTAGTGAAGCAGATTTGTGAGGCAAGACTTGTTTTGGGTAAAGCCATGCTGATTTTGTTCCATTAAACCACGTCTTTCTATATGTTCTGTGATTTTGATGTTTAGAACACTTTCCACTATTTTTCCTGGCACTGAAGTCAGGCTAACTGGTCTGAAGTTTCCCGGATTGCCCCTGGAGCCCTTTTTAAATATTGGGGTTATATTAGCTATCCTCCAGTCTTCAGGTACAATGGATGATTTTAATGATAGGTTCCAAATTTTTACTAATAGGTCTGAAATTTCATTTTTTAGTTCCTTCAGAACCTTGGGGTGTATACCATCCGGTCCAGGTGATCTACTACTCTTCAGTTTGTCAATCAGGCCTACCAAATCTTCTAGGTTCACGGTGATTTGGTTCAGTCCATCTGAATCATTAGCCATGAAAACCTTCTCCAGTACGGGTACCTCTCCAACATCCTCATCAGTAAACACCAAAGCAAATAAATCATTTAACCTTTCCGCGATGGCCTTATCTTCTCTAAATGCCCCTTCAACCCCTCAATCATCCAACGGTCCAACTGACTCCCTCACAGGCTTTCTGCTTCAGATATATTTTTAAAAGTTTTTACTGTGAGTTCTTGCCTCTACGGCCAACTTCTTTTCAAATTCTCTCTTAGCCGGTCTTATCAATGTCTTACATTTAACTTGCCAACACTTATGCATTATTCTATTTTCTTCTGTTAGGTCCTTCTTCCAATTTTTGAATGAAGATCTTTTGGCTAAAATAGCTTCTTTCACCTCCCCTTTTAACCATGCTGGTAATCGTTTTGTCTTCTTTCCAGCTTTTTTAATGTGGGGAATACATCTGCACTGTGCTTCTAGGATGGTATTTTTTAGCAATGACCATGCCTCTTGCACACTTTTTACCTTTGCAGCTGCTCCTTTCCGGTTTTTTTTAAACTATTTTTCTCATGTTATCACAGTTTCCCTTTTGAAAGTTTAGCACGAGAGCTGTGGATTTGCTTACTGTCTCCCTTCCAGTTATTAATTCAAATTTGATCATATTATGATCACTATTGCCAAGCGGCCACACCACCGTTACCTCTCTCCCCAAATCCTGTGCTCCACTGAGAATTAGATCTAAAATTGCTCCCTGTCTTGTCGGTTCCTGAACCAATTGCTCCATAAAAGTGTTATTTATTTCATCCAGGAACTTTATATCTCTAGCATGTTCCGATGATACATTTACCCAGTCAATATTGGGGTAATTGAAGTCTCCCAATATTACCGCACTACCAATTTGGTTAGCTTCCCTAATTTCTCGTAGCATTTCACTGTCAGTCTCACCATCTTGAACAGGTGGACGGTAGTATACTCCTATCACTATAGTTTTCCCTAACACACAAGGGATTTCTACCAATAAAGATTCAATTGTGCATTTAGTATCATGCAGGATGTTTATTCTGTTGGACTCTATGCCATCCCGGACATAAAGCGCCACACCGCCTCTCGGGTGCTCCTCTCTGTCTTTGTGATATAATTTGTACCTTGGTATAACACTGACCCATTGGTTATCTTCCTTCCACCATGTCTCTGAGATGCCACTTAAGTCTATGTCATCATTCATTGCTATACATTCTAATTCTCCCATCGTACTTAGACTCTTGGCATTAGCATACAAACATTTCAAAGCTTGTTTCTTGTTTGTATTTTCATTCTGTTTTTTAATTGATAGGGATAAGTTAGAATTTTTTAGCTCAGGTGAGTTTTTAGTTACAGGCACTTGGTCTACTTTTCTTATTATTCGAACCTCTCTGTGGGATGCCCTAATTCTAACGCATCATTAGTATCCTTTGAGGATACCTCTCTCTGAACCATGCGCTGCTGAGCAACTGTCGGCTTTCCCTTTTGTTCTAGTTTAAAAGCTGCTCTATCTCCTTTTTAAAGATTAACGCCAGCAGTCTGGTTCCAACCTGGTTAAGCTGGAGACCATCCCTTCGGAAGAGACTTCCCCTTCCTCAAAAGGTTCCCCAGTTCCTAACAAAACTGAATCCCTCTTCCTTGCACCATCATCTCATCCACGCATTCAGACTCCTGAGCTCTGCCTGTCTCTGTTGACCTGAGAGTGGAACAGGAAGCATTTCAGATAATGCTACCCTGGAGGTTCTGGATTTAAGCTTTCTACCTAAGAGCCTAAATGTGGCTTCCAGAACCTCTCTCCCATATTTTCCTGTCGTTGGTGCACACATGTACCACGACAGCCAGCTCCTCCCCAGCACTGTCTAAAATCCTATCTAGGTGACACGTGAGGTCCACCACCTTCACACCAGGTAGGCATGTTACCAGGCGATCCTCATGCCCACGAGCCACCCAGCTCCACTACTTCAACACCATTCCAAGGTGAGTAATTGAACTGAACTTTTCAACCTTTTCACTTAGGTATACACTGCTCCTAGCTAATTTCTAGCTTTTTTTTTTAATGTACAAACACTCTAACTTCTGCTTACTAGCTACCATATAGACTATTAAAAATAAACACAGTAACTACTGCTTACTAGTTGCCTTACTAACTGACTATTTAAAAATATAGTCTAACTGCTGTTTATTCGCTGTCTTACTGACTATTAAAAGCACAAGCACACTAAATAATATTCCCAAATAGTTAACTTTGCCCCAATATTAAAACAAAAAAAAAACAAAAAAAAAAAACAATGTCCCAAGCAAAAACTTACTGATTCCTTTCAGCCACCAGCAAGATGATTCTCTCCTGTCAGTGCTCCCACTGGATTGTGGGTTACTGAACTCTTCCCTTGCAATATATAATGTGCTTCTAAGGTAAATTAGTGCAAAACAATCCCTTTGGAGATTTACACTACAGTTAGTTGTCCTCAGTGACTCACTGCTGTTCTGATTAACAAATAATGGTACCTAATCAAATCAAACACACAACCTTAACACTTCAGTTAATCAGCCAGAGTGACTCACTGCTCTCTTGTTAACAAATGTTGGTACCTAATCAAACCAAATCCCACTACCTCAACACCTTCTTCTGTTCCTGATCCTGATTGCCTTCGTTCCTGTTTCCTTGTTCCTGAGTTCCTGTTCCTTCATCTTTCCTTCGTATTGCTAACCTGGTTTGACTTCTGCATTGCCTGACTACTCCATTGCCTCTCTCCAGCCCTGGACCTCTGCATTGCCTGACTACTCTGTTTCCTCTCTCCAACCCCGTACCTCTGCATCGCCTGACCATGCCGTTGCTTCTCTCCAGCCCTGGACGTCTACTTTGTCGTGACCATCCTCGACTCTCTCCTCGTCCAGACCTCCGCTTTGCTTGCCACTGCTTCCACACTGCCTCCAGCCCTGAACCCAGCTTGCCTAAAGACTCCTCTTCAGACTGTCCTGGACATGGTTCATTCAGGCTTCGGCCTGCTCTTGCTCGGGTGCCCTCTGTCAGGCTGTGTTCCTTATGGCACCGGGTCTCTGGGACTCCGCCTCATCCAGTACAGACTGATACCTACACTAGTTGCTGTCTCTGGGCTGACCCACCCATCAACGACCACTGACAGAGGCCACCTAAGTCCAGCTGGCCCCGGCACCCAAAGGCTCAACCTGCGGGGAACGAGGGCTGGTATTGGTGAAGCGCCAGCCAGCCTCCATCCATCAGCCCTCTCTGCCTGCCGACGGTGGGGACCCATAGGATCCCTCCTATGGGTAGCGTCAACCCCTCCTCGGCCCAAGAGTCCACCTCCGGCGCAACACTACTGCAGGCCAAGGGGGCTATCCCCCACTTGGGCAGTATGCGGTCAAGTAGTAAGTTAAAGCCAACTGCCAGCAAGTATTTTTTTGTTTCCTTTGCCTTGTGTGAGGTATCTGTTTGGGGAACTGGCCCCAAAAGGAGATATAATGTAGCAATTAATCTAAGTCCTAGCCACAGGACAGCAACAGCTGCAAAACGCTGTATAAACACAATAGATAAACTGCAGTGGCTACAAGACTAATTAACACAACAAAGCGCAGTCTTAACTCAGCTATCTGAGTCCCTGGAAGTGGCTATGTATAGAATACTCAAACACCTTCACCTTTCCATGTTCTGTTTAAGATGAAAGGAGGAAAGGACACAGTTTTTTCTAAAGAACTTTGAGTGGACCGCTCACCTGTCATCCTGGCCAGAGGCTAATTTGCTCACTAGCAGAAGTCAAGCAGCTTTCCAGGCAGCCAGATGGGAGAGCTTCCTATCAGGATGTCAAGGAGCTGGGTACTCCCCAGAATACTTTTACAATGGGCAGCTCTACAACCCTAGAGAACCCTAGAAAACTCTTCCATTGTTTGGAAGATGCCAGGGGGAAGTGATTTCAGTCAGAGTCAAGGTTGAGACTGGAACTGGCTCACCAAATACTCCTGGAGAAGATCCTAGATGGTCTGGACCAGCCCATATGGAACTGGGCCTGCCAACACGCTGGGCTCACCCTGGAGAGAGCCCTGGAATTAGTGGAAGCCTTCCACCAGACCCAGTCAATGCCCACCAGCATAAGGGGCTTAGAGATACAACCCATAGCAATGCCCTGGCATGGTACAGAGGATAGGGGACTTCAGCAACAAAACTCCAAGACAGGGAGCTCAGCCTCCTTACCTGTTTTTCAGTCACCAATCTCATTCATATGTTTTAACTGTGGACAGAGAGGACACTTGGCAAAGTATTATTGGTATGGCTGAAGTGAGCATATGGATGTTTGCCTGTTGACCCAGCTAATACCAGAGGGGGAAGGGCACATATATAAAAATAATGCTCTGAAGCAGCGATGACTCGCAACCTGAAAAAATAAGGGGAATCCGGAGAGGCTGGAACAACCCAGAAATGGAGGCTTGCAGACTCACTCTTTTTGTGCCCTTTATGTGGAGAATGGGCATGAAAAAGACCACTGTCCATATAGGCAGCCAGAAATGGAAGAGTCTTTACATTAACCTGGTAATCTGATTGGCCATATGGGAGTATGCTTTCTGAAAAGCA
This sequence comes from Rhinatrema bivittatum, assembly GCF_901001135.1. NCBI lineage: Eukaryota > Metazoa > Chordata > Amphibia > Gymnophiona > Rhinatrematidae > Rhinatrema > Rhinatrema bivittatum. Next base: position 283,404,226 of record NC_042618.1, on the reverse strand, counting down.
GAAGGTCATGCAAAGGAAGAATGTCCTTGGCTTTATGACCTGGAGTGCAAACACATGTTAATGGAACAAGATGAAGAAGGCATAAAAAACAGGGATAGAGATCCAGAATGTTAATGACACTTGGGATTATGCTTCAGATTATCATGCCCGTCGGTCGCAGATGGCTACGACCACTTATGCTCACCTCTTTCTTTGCTCACTGTCAATCCTAGGAAGAATGGCGGCCTCCGCCAGCAACCACCGACCTGCCTGCATTCTCGGGAAGGCATGGGTGCTGCCGACCACCATCTTGTTTCAGGAATTACCTAGCCATGCGTGTGCAAGGGACACCTTTATACATGTCATGACGGGAACCTCAGGGGCGTTCCCTCGAATGACGTCATCTCTTTGCTGTATTTAAGCTGACTGGCCCTATGCTTTAACGAGTTAGCAAGGAGTTCCCTCGTTGCTGAATCCGCTCCATCCTTGGTCTTCTGGTTCCAGTTTCCGTACTTGGCGTGTGATGCTCTGGGTACCTGTTCCTTGGGGGCCCTTCTGTGTTTCTGGCTATCCGTTCCTTGGAGGGCCTTTCTCCCTTAGACTGCTACCTTCCCACTTCCTGCAACACTCTCCTGCAATTACCTCTTGTGAGTACACGACTACGGACTTCAACGATACCTAACCTATTGTGGGATTCTCTGTGGTGTACCCCATGCCTCGAGCCACAACCATATCCTCCCCAGTAGGAGTCACTCTGGTATAACCTGCGCTGCAGGTTATTACCGCATCATCTACAGGACACTCTTCTGAGTTCTTGCACCTCAGACTTCTCATCATCACCACAGCACAGATATCTTCGGTGTACCCCACTCTGCAGGCCACTACCGGATCTGCATGTCTGTGGTATTTGCTACACTTCCGAAGAGATTTTTTAGTATATCCCGCTCTGTGGGCCACTACCGAATCTATACATCGGGAGTATAACTCTCAACTCAGAACTATACTTAATTACACCTCCCGGTCCACGGACTTTACTTTTCCTTCCTACATAATAAAGTCTCTACCTTACAACTGTGTCCGAGACCATTGAGACCACGCCTACCAATGGTGAGGCTCACAGGGCTTCACCCTGTGAGCGGAGACACCTCTCATCTCGGCCCAGGGTTCACACTCTAATAGAAACATAACACAGATCACAAGTTGTGTTAACTTCATAAGTGAAATTTTGTGGATGTTTCACATGTGCGACTTAAGGAATTTATAATCCAGGTGTAAATGGAGGGAGCCTCTACCCAGGCCTTGGTGGATTCTGGCTGTAGCAAAATGCTCATTTGCTAGGACTTACTTTGCCAAGGATACATCAACTATAAGAGGAAAGAAACATTAATGTGTATATATGGAGGCGAACAGAAGTGTTCAACCTCTCATGTCCTCTTAATGATTGCTGCAGGACAAACCATGATAGAAGTGGGTGGACTCCCCAAACACCTGTACCTGGTAACCTGGGTCGATAACCTCATTTTGCATCACTATGGAGACAACTCATGGGTAGTGAGGACAGAGCAATCAGAACGAGAAGCCAAGCTGGGATGTACCCCAAGCATGTCTGGCTGCTTGACTGACAAGGCTGAGCTGAGGGGGATGGTCTATGACGGATTATACTGACTACTCTCTCATTCTACCTTAAGGAGCCTGGTTCAGGCTTTTAACCCAGGCCTCCTTAAGGCAGAAGGACACAAGGGATTTTGGGTAAAGGGATGTTCCCTTCTCCCTGCCATAAGAGCCCAGGTCTACAGAGCTTGAGGAGGCCCCAGGGGAGTTGGTAGGACCTCACGGTATATCTGTAACTAGGATGTTAACTTGATATTTGAGCTTGATGCAAAGTGGGCTATTATTTTGATTTATGTAACTGTGAAGCAGTGTAAATAAATAATTGTACCAGCATAAAGTTAGTCAAGCATTGTAGTGTTGCTTGACTCTTCCTGTGGCCACTGCTGGCTTGAATACACTGCCTCAGTATTGGGACCAATGCTTTCTAATACATCTTAAATGATCTGGAAAAGGGAATGATGAGTGGGGTGATCAAATCTGCAGAAGACAGAAAATTAATCTGAGTACTGATGTCACAAGAGTATTGTGAGAAATTGCAAGAGAGAGAGAGAGAGAGAGAGAGAGAGAGAGAGAGAGAGAGAGAGAGAGAGAGAGAGAGAGAGAGAGAGAGAGAGAGAGAGAGAGAGAGAGAGAGAGAGAGAGAGAGAGAGAGAGACCCTTGTAATAGTTAGGTATTTATATCTCTATAGGAGGCACATCTGGTAACTCGAGGTGAGGTTTAGGTAGTAGTGTAGGGGGCCACTTTTACATGCAGAGTGAGACATACAAACAGAACAATTCACTCTTGTGATGATTTCATATGCTTTGGAGTGAGGAAACTCACACAACATTGAGATTTGTATAATGTTCTCTCAACCTAGCTTGATAGACTCTTTACCCCTACACTACTACCTAAACCTCACCTCGGGTTACTAGGTGGGCCTCCTATAGTAGCATAAATAGCTGCTTATTATGGGTGCCACCCCCAGAGGCGCTTTCTCTCTTTCTCTTTCTCTTTCTCCCTCTCTCCCCTCCTTTCTCCCTCTCGCCTCATCTCAGGCCCTTCCTCCACTCTCCTCTCACATCTCAGGCCCTTCCCCACTCTCCTCCCACATCTCAGGCCCTTCCCCCATTCTCCCATCACATCTCAGGCCTTTTCATAGCCTAAAAATGCCCAAAATGGAATTTGTGAGAAAATCGCATTATGGGCATAACGCATGATACTGCACGGGTGATACTGCACAGCTTAATGCAATTGAAAATGGTGTGGTTATTTTCTGCATTAAAACTGCAATATCATGCGTTATGGCAGTGGTTCTCAACCCTGTCCTGGGGAACCCCCAGCCAGTCGGGTTTTCATGATATCCACAATGAATATGCATGAGAGAAAATTTGCATGTTATGGAGGCAGTGCATGCAAATTTTCTCTCATGCATATTCATTGTGGATATCATGAAAACCCGACTGGCTGGGGGGTCCCCAGGACAGGGTTGAGAACCACTGCATTATGGCTTCGCAAAGTGCAAAACCAGTTTACTTTTTCAGAAATCCCACCCCATCTCCTCCCCAATCCTTCTCCTTTTAAAAATTTGCATCGCAGCATGTGTTATGGTGCTTATTTATTTTATTTATTTTTTATTTATTCACCAGCCACGGGAGAAGCACAACACATAACGCAATTTGATAAATGAACCTGTAAGAAAAAAGGATCTGGGAGTCATTGTGAACAATACTTTGAAAGCATTGGTTCACTGTGCAGTGGCAGTCAAAAAGGAAAACAGAATTTTAGGAATTATTAGGAATTGAACAATGAATAAAACAGAGGATGTCATGATACATCGCTATTGCTCCATGATGAAGCTCGATCTAGCGTATGGTGTGCAATTCTGATTGCCACATCTCAAAAAAAGATATAGCTGAACTGGAAAAGGTATGACAGGTTTTCAGGTTCTCTTCCAAGGTTCTCCTCCAAGGTATGACAGAGAGGAGCACTCAGGAGGAGGTGTGGCGCTTTATGTCCGGGATGGCATAGAGTCCAACAGGATAAACATCCTGCATGAGACTAAATACAAAATTGAATCTTTATGGGTAGAAATCCCTTGTGTGTCAGGGAAGACTATAGTGATAGGGGTATACTACTGTCCACCTGGTCAAGTTGGTGAGACGGACAGTGAAATGCTAAGAGAAATTAGGGAAGCTAACCAAATTGGTAGTGCAGTAATAATGGGAGACTTCAATTACCCCAATATTGACTGGGTAAATGTATCATCAGGACAAGCTAGAGAGATAACGTTCCTGGATGGAAAAAATGATAGCTTTATGGAGCAATTGGTTCAGGAACCAACGAGAGAGGGAGCAATTTTAGATCTAATTCTCAGTGGAGCACAGGCTTGGTGAGAGAGTAACAGTGGTGGGGCCGCTTGGCAATAGTGATCATAATATGATCAAATTTGATTTAATGACTGGAAGAGGAACAGTGTGCAAATCCAAGGCTCTCGTGCTAAACTTTCAAAAGGGAAACTTTGATAAAATGAGAAAAATTGTTAGAAAAAAACTGAAAGGAGCAGCTACAAAAGTAAAAAATGTCCAAGTGACGTGGTCATTGTTAAAAAATACCATTCTAGAAGCACTGTCCAGGTGTATTCCACACATTAAGAAAGGTGGAAAGAAGGCAAAACGATTACCGGCATGGTTAAAAGGGGAGGTGAAAGAAGCTATTTTAGCCAAAAGATCTTCATTCAAAAATTGGAAGAAGGATCCAACAGAAGAAAATAAGATAAAGCATAAACGATGACAAGTTAAATGTAAGACTGATAAGACAGGCTAAGAGAGAATTTGAAAAGAAGTTGGCCGTAGAGGCAAAAACTCACAGTAAAAACTTTTCAAAATATATCCGAAGCAGAAAGCCTGTGAGGGAGTCAGTTGGACCATTAGATGATCGAGGGGTTAAAGGGGCACTTAGAGAAGATAAGGCCATCGCGGAAAGATTAAATGATTTCTTTGCTTCGGTGTTTACTGAGGAGGATGTTGGGGAGGTACCCGTAATGGAGAAGTTTTTCATGGGTAATGATTCAGATGGACTGAATCAAATCACGGTGAAACTAGAAGATTTGGTAGGCCTGACTGACAAACTGAAGAGTAGTAAATCATCTGGACCGGATGGTATACACTCCAGAGTTCTGAAGGAACTAAAAAATGAAATTTCAGACCTATTAGTAAAAATTTGTAACCTATCATTAAAATCATCCATTGTACCTGAAGACTGGAGGATAGCAAATGTAACCCCAATATTTAAAAAGGGCTCCAGGGGCGATCCGGGAAACTAGACCGGTTAGCCTGAATTCAGTGCCAGGAAAAATAGTGGAAAGTGTTCTAAACATCAAAATCACAGAACATATAGAAAGACATGGTTTAATGGAACAAAGTCAGCATGGCTTTACCCAGGGCAAGTCTTGCCTCACAAATCTGCTTTACCTTTTTGAAGGAGTTAATAAACATGTGGATAAAGGTGAACCGGTAGATATAGTATACTTGGATTTTCAGAAGGCGTTTGACAAAGTTCCTCATGAGATGCTTCTAGGAAAAGTAAAAAGTCATGGCATAGGTGGCGATGTCCTTTTCGTGGATTGCAAACTGGCTAAAAGACAGGAAACAGAGAGTAGGATTAAATGGACAATTTTCTCAGTGGAAGGGAGTGGGCAGTGGAGTGCCTCAGGGATCTGTATTAGGCCCCTTACTTTTCAATATATTTATAAATGATCTGGAAAGAAATACGACGAGTAAAATAATCAAATTTGCAGATGACACAAAATTGTTCAGAGTAGTTAAATCACAAGCAGATTGTGATAAATTGCAGGAAGACCTTGTGAGACTGGAAAATTGGGCATCCAAATGGCAGATGAAATTTAATGTGGATAAGTGCAAGGTGATGCATAAAGGGAAAAATAACCCATGCTAAAATTACACAATGTTGGGTTCCATATTAGGTGCTACAACCCAAGAATGAGATCTAGGTGTCATAGTGGATAACACATTGAAATCATCAGTTCAGTGTGCTGCGGCAGTCAAAAAAGCAAACAGAATGTTGGGACTTATTAGAAAGGGAATGGTGAATAAAACGGAAAATGTCATAATGCCTCTGTATCGCTCCATGGTGAGACCACACCATGAATACTGTGTACAATTCTTGTCGCCGCACCTCAAAAAAGATATAATTGCGATGGAGAAGGTACAGAGAAGGGCTACCAAAATGATAAGGGGAATGGAACAGCTCACCTATGAGGAAAGACTAAAGAGGTTAGGACTTTTCAGTTTGGAGAAGAGACGACTGAGGGGGGATATGATAGAGATGTTTAAAATCATGAGAGGTCTAGAACGGGTAGATGTGAATCGGTTATTTACTCTTTCGGATAGTAGAAAGACTAGGGGGCACTCCATGAAGTTAGCATGGGGCACATTTAAAACTAAACGGCGAAAGTTCTATTTTACTTAACGCACAATTAAACTCTGGAATTTGTTGCCAGAGGATGTGGTTAGTGCAGTTAGTATAGCTGTGTTTAAAAAAGGATTGGATAAGTTCTTGGAGAAGTCCATTACCTGCTATTAAGTTCACTTAGAGAATAGCCACTGCAATTAGCAATGGTAACATGGAATAGACTTAGTTTTTGGGTACTTGCCAGGTTCTTATGGCCTGGATTGGCCACTGTTGGAAACAGGATGCTGGGCTTGATGGACCCTTGGTCTGACCCAGTATGGCATTTTCTTATGTTCTTATGCTCCTATGAAGAAAGGTTACAGAGGATTGGGCTGTTCAACTTAGAAAAGAGGCAGGTGAGAGAGAATATGATAGTTCTATAAAATCATGGGTAAATGTGTATCAGTTATTTACTCTTTCAAATAATACAAAAACTATGGGAAAATCTGTGAAGTTAATAAGTAGCACATTTAAAACAAATTAGAGAAAATTATTTTTACTCAGTGCATAATTAAGCTCTGGAATTCATTGCCAGAAGATCTGATAGAGCAAACTATCCTAGCTGAGTTTCATAAAGGTTTGGACAAATTCTTGGAGGAGAACCTGAAAACAGTTTTAACCAGATAGACTTGGGAAAAGCCACTTCTTATCATAAGAACATAAGAAATTGCCATGCTGGGTCAGACCAAGGGTCCATCAAGCCCAGCATCCTGTTTCCAACAGAGGCCAAAACCAGGCCACAAGAACCTGGCAATTACCCAAACACTAAGAAGAACCCATGCTACCGATGCCATTAATAGCAGTGGCTATTCCCTAAGTATAATTGATTAATAGCCATTAATGGTCTTCTCCTCCAAGAACTTATCCAAACCTTTTTTGAACTCAGCTACACTAACTGCACTAACCACATCCTCTGGCAACAAATTCCAGAGCTTTATTGTGCGTTGAGTGAAAAAGAATTTTCTCCGATTCGTCTTAAATGTGCTACTTGCTGACTTCATGGAATGCCCCCTAGTCCTTCTATTATTCGAAAGTGTAAATAACCGAGTCACATCTACTCATTCAAGACCTCTCATTATCTTAAAGACCTCTATCATATCCCCCCTCAGCCGTCTCTTCTCCAAGCTGAACAACCCTAACCTCTTCAGCCTTTCCTCATAGGGGAGCTGTTCCATCCCCTTTGTTATCTATTAATGCATAAAAAAAAATAAGAAAAATAAAAGAAATAAAAAACATTTTTGACTATTGGGCCCATCACACGAAAACCGACGCCGATAAACTCGTTAGGACCCATGCATTAGCAGCATGGGTCCTAACTAGTGTTTAGGATCCTGTCACTGGATTTGCCCAGATTGGCTACGGTTAAAAACAGGATACTGGGCTTAATAGACCCTCACTCTGACCCAGTATAGCAATTCTTATGTTTATTTGTAACTATTCAGAGTGGCAAAAAAACTTCCAAGATGTATCACCAAGAGCAGAGCAGCAAAGATAGAGTGGAGCAAGATCCCCAAGGTATATCAACAGGTATTTGACAGCAAAGCAGTATGGCAGCAACACTTCTAAAGTGTAGCATCAGGAACACAGTGTCAAATCAGAGTGGCAGCTAGGCTCCAAGATATAGCATCAGAGGCATTGCATCAAGGCAGAGTGGTAGCAAGATCTTCAAGGTGTAGTGTCAGGAGATTGACAGCATGACCCCCCAAATACTTTCAGTTATCCTGCCCCTCGCATCAAAATTCTGGGAAACCCAGAAAAGGCAAAATAATTTTTAGGAAGACAAACTTTTCCATCAACTCTGGCACCAGCCTTGAATGATGAGGGCTCATTCATCTCCTACCTTTGAGAAGAACATTTTTGGGCACCAGTGACATAGTGAGAGGGAGTACAAGGGGGAGCCAAGTATCCCAGGCGCCAGGCTGTAGGGGGCTCCTGGGAGCCTTTTTTGTATTTTTTTTCAGTACTGGGAACTGGTGAAAACTCAGGGCCCTGCTGCAGAAGCAGGTCCGAATGAAATTGCATGCAGGCAGGCCTGGCACTACTGGGTGTGCATATTCGGGCGGATTTTTAAAGCCCTGCTTGCGTAAATCCGCCCGGATTTACGTGAGCAGGGCCTTGCGCGCCGGCGCGCCTATTTTCCATAGGCTGCCGGCGCGCGCAGAACCCCGGGACGCGCGTAGGTCCCGGGGTTTTCAGAAGGGGGCGTGTCGGGGGTGGGACCCGATGATGCGGTGTTTCGGGGGTGGGGCGCGGCGTTTAAGGGGCGGGACCGGGGCGTGGCGCCGGCCCGGGGGCGTGGTCCAGGCCTTCGCACCAGCCCCCGGGTCGGAGCACGGCGCGCCAGCAGTCCGCTGGCGCGCGTAGATTTACGTCTGCTTCTCGCAGGCGTAAATCTACGGACAAAGGTAAGGGGGGGGTTTAGATAGGGCCGGGGGTGGGTTAGGTAGAGGAAGGGAGGGGAAGGTGAGGGGAGGGCGAAAGAGAGTTCCCTCCGAGGCCGCTCCGATTTCGGAGCGGCCTTGGAGGGAATGGAGACAGGCTGCGCGGCTCGGCGCGCGCCGGCTGCCCAAAATTGGCAGCCTTGCGCGTGCCGATCCAGGATTTTAGATTTTATAAAATCCAGCGTACTTTTGTTTGCGCCTGGTGCGCAAACAAAAGTACGCGAACGCGCTTTTTAAAAAAATCTACCCCATTGTACAATTACACAGGGCAGCACAACTGGGGGGGAGGGGCACAGTAGTGGATGACAAGAAGGCCCGCAAAGCTGCCAGAGGACACCATCTCACCGGCAGCCTAGAGGAAGAGGAAGACCGTGGCAAGAAGAAGAGGCCACCGGTGGAGCCCATCCCACTGGCGAACAAAGAAAGAAGAGGGAGGCTGTTCTCCTACTCCTACACCATACTGGCATGCTCTATGCCAAGTATGTGCAGAGAGCACATGCTCTATGCTGATCTTGTGATGCACTATGCTCTATGCTGATCTTGTGATGCACAAGATCAACATAGAGGAGGACCGGAAGGCTCATCTACATACTGCTCCCAGCATCCCCTGGGAGAGGAGTCCAAAGGTCACCGCAAGCAATCCAGGGATTGACTTCCACAGCCCCAGCTTCCAGAGGCCCCACACCTTTTGCAGTAGAAGAGGACCAGAAGCGCGCACCTATCAGCACGTGAATCTCAAACCCTTCCATTAACTGAGTGAAGATTAATTTAACCGTGGTTAAAGAGGATTGGTAAGTATAGCTTTCAGAAATGTTTGGGCTTATAAAAGTTTGGTGAAAGGTGAAATTAAGGGATATATTATTTAGAGTTTGTGTGTGTCTGAGGTAATAAGCAAGCCAGAGATAGTTAATTCTAGTGTCTGTCTTTCTCACCCACTCAACCCTTGATTTTTAGGCACAAGACATTTTCTTATTAAAACTCAATCAGGGTCTTATCTAAATCATATTATGTACCAGCTCTTATTGAAAATTTAATCATCCCCTTGTAGGACACTAGCTGATTAATTAGTAAATTCACCTCTAAATTTAAAGTACTCTCATTTCAACTCCCTTAGTATCCAGTCTTTTGCATTGAGTGTCACATGTATGATTTTTTACCCGCTGGTGAGAGATCGTATGTGTGCACTTGGTGCAAAGAGCTCTTGGCTCTCAGGGAACAAGTCTGATCTCTGGAGGTTAGAGTAGCAGACTTGGAGGAGCTGAGGGAGACAGAGAGGTACATTGATGAGACCTTCAGGGACATAGTAGCCAAGTCCCAGTCTGGCAGTCCCAGTGCTGCCTTGGATCAGAAAGGTCTCCCAGTAGAAGAACATCACCCTGGAGTAGCAGGAAGTGATCCTGTAGCAAGGACCTGCTCTCCAGGTGATGTATTGTCCTCTCGCACTGAGGACAAGTCTTTTATATACCGATGTTCACGTACTAGTACATATCGCGTCGGTTTACAGAGAACTAAAGTTAGAAATTACATCGAACATGTGGGTACATATAACAAGGCGAACTTAATATGAATTATAGATAAACCAAAAAACTTAGTTTTACATCTATTACATGTAATAAGAATTATAGATGAACCAAAACTTAGAATTACATCAAACGTAGTAAGCATGTGTGATACATATTGTTACGATCCCGGTCACTAGCCTAGTGACCGGGCTCCTACCTTGCTCCGTGGCACCGCGAACTGCCGGGGTTCTGGCATCCAGGGCCGCACGGCAGCGGCGTTTCCTCGTGGAAACGCCACCATGGACTCCTCCCCTCGACGGGGGAACGCACGCGTGCGAAGGGCCGCGTTTTGAGACGTCTGCACCCGGATGTGCAGACACGCCCCCTTTGACATCAGACGCCGGGTGGGGGATTTAAACCGGGATCCTCGCGCTTCTAACTTGCCTTGCAACGAGGTCTCTCTGCGGAGTTCTAGTTGCCCGTCGGATCGTCTGGTTCCTGTTCCCTGCTTGCCTGGTTCCTGATCTTGCCTGCCTGACTCTGGTTCGTCCTGCTTGCCGCCTGCCTTGACCTCAGCTTGTGACCACTACTCTGCCTGCTTGCCGCCTGCCTTGACTTCAGCTTGTGACCACTACCCTGCCTGCTTGCCGCCTGCCTTGACCTCAGCTTGTGACCACTACCCTGCCTGTTTTCCGCCTGCCCTGACTCCGGACCGTGTCTTCGTCCCGCCTATTCACTGCCTGCCTAGACTCCGGTTCGTATTCCTTTCCGTGGATTCGTCAGTCTTAACCTAAGTCCCAGCGGCCCGGGTCCCTATGGGCTCCTCCTGGGGGGACCTCGGGCTTCCAGGGCGAAGACTCCTAAGTCCTAGCAACCCGGGTCTCCACAGCTCCTCTGGAGGGATCACAGGTTTCCAGGTGAAGCTTCGTCGATACCATCGAGTTCTGCCTCCCGTCCGTCCCTTGGCGACGGGCGGCCCAAGGATCCACTTCCGGATTGGACAGTCACAACAGTTTGCAAGGCCATGGATCAGGCAGATCTCGCTGGTCTCCAGGCCATTCCGGGGCTTGCACAACGCCTAGTACAGCAGCAACAGGTGTTGGACTCATTAGTAGCCACGGTAGAGCGCATGGCTACTCGCATGGATGCCGAGCCTCCTGCGCAGGTTCCAGTTCCTGTACCTGCTCCGGTTGTCACGTTCCAGACTCCTACGCAGCTGCCTGCTCCTTCGCGATACGCAGGAGACGCCAAGGCCTGCCGTGGATTCCTCAATCAATGTTATGTACGGTTCGCTTTACTTCCCAACTAGTTTCCTACCGACTCAGTCAAGGTAGCGTACATCTTCTCCCTGCTGGATGGCAAAGCCCTGAACTGGGCATCGCCTATGTGGGAGAAGAACGACGTCACACTCTCGAATCTGGATCTCTTTGTGGCTAGTTTCCGGGCCGCGTTCGACGAGCCTGCTCGCCAGACCTCGGCAACGTCTGAGTTACTGCAGATCCGAAAGGGGGCACGCACATTGGCAGAATATGCCTTGGAATTCCGCACACTTGCACTTGAGGTGGGGTGGCGGGATGATGCCCTTCGGGGGATTTTCCTTGAAGGTCTGGCAGGTCGGATTAAGGATGTGCTAGCTGCCAGAGATCTTCCTGACGACCTTGACACGCTCATTGAACTCGCTGGACGCATTGATCAGCGCTTGCAACAAAGGGCCAGGGAGGTACGGCCTCCACGACGGTTGTCGCCTCTTGCACCAGCTTTCTCCTGACCGCTTACGCCGGCTTCCCGGTCCACGGGGGCTTCTGCAGCATCGTCCTCTGAAGAGCCAATGCAGTTGGGGAGGACTGCTTTGACTGAGGAAGAGAGACGCCGCCGCCGGACGCAAGGACTGTGTTTGTATTGCGGCGGGAAAGGGCATTTCCTTTCTCAATGTAAAGAACGGCCGGGAAACGCTCACGCCTAGGAGTGATGGAGGAGTGTCTCCTGGGCTGCCTTAATGCTGCTCCTCAATGTACTGTACCTGTAACTTTAAAATTTCCTGGAGGTGCCTTTGAGACACGGGCCCTGATTGACTCGGGGGCTGGAGGGAACTTCATCACTCACGCACTGGTTAAGCGCCTTCAAATAACTACACAACCCCGTGAACCTCTGTTACGAGTCACCTCCATTCAAGGGACCCCATTGCCCGGGAGCATTTCGGTGGTCACGACTCCGATTACTCTTCAGACCGGACTACTTCATAAAGAGGTGATCTCTTTCCTTGTTTTGGAGAAGTCAACACATCCCATAGTTCTTGGCCTGCCATGGTTACAGCAACATTCTCCTGTAATCCGCTGGGATGATTTACAGATTTTCCAATGGAGTCTACAGTGTTTTCAATCCTGCGTTAAGTCTGCAGTGGTTCCACCCATTGCTCTGGCGCACGCCGGGTCCTTACTTCCAGCTCCGTACAGCGATTATTCCGATGTGTTCTCTAAGGAAGGGGCGGAGTTACTGCCACAACATCGTCCCTTCGACTGTGCCATCGAACTGCTTCCTGGCACAACATCTCCCCGGGGTAGGGTATATCCACTATCCCAACCAGAGACTAAAGCCATGTCAGACTATATCAAGGAAAACCTCGCTAAAGGATTTATACGTCAGTCCAAATCTTCTGCGGGGGCAGGGTTCTTCTTTGTGGCCAAAAAGGACGGGTCACTTCGGCCCTGCATCGATTACCGGGGTTTAAATAGTATTACCAAGAAGAACCGTTACCCGTTACCTTTGATCCCGGAGTTATTGGACAGACTTCAAGGGGCTCGAGTTTTCACTAAGCTGGACTTAAGAGGGGCTTATAACCTGGTACGTATCTGTCCCAGAGATGAGTGGAAGACCACCTTCAACACCCGGGACGGACACTATGAATATTTGGTCATGCCGTTCGGATTGTGTAATGCCCCCGCAGTGTTCCAGCATCTTATGAATGAGATTCTTAGAGACCTTTTGAACACCTGTGTTATAGTTTACCTGGACGATGTTCTCATCTTCTCGCGAGACCTAGACACTCATCGCCGGCAAGTTCGACAGGTCCTTCAGATTCTCCGGGATCAGCACCTCTACGCAAAACTTGAGAAATGTCTCTTTGAACAGGACTCTTTGCCCTTCTTAGGGTATATTGTTTCAGCCACTGGATTCACTATGGACCCAGAGAAGGTGTCCGCCATCAAGAAATGGCCTCAGCCTACTGGATTAAAAGCGTTGCAACGCTTTCTAGGTTTCGCAAACTTTTACAGGCACTTCATTCCGGGATACTCCCGGCTGGTAGCACCTTTGACAGCCCTAACAAGGAAAGGAGCGGATGTTCGCCATTGGACTGATGAAGCTTGTAAGGCATTTCAGGATTTGAAAGACGCATTTCTGCTGGAGACTTGCTTACGCCATCCTGATCCGTTACGCCCTTTCGTGGTGGAGGTGGATGCTTCTAGTGTGGCGGTAGGAGCGGTACTATCACAGCACTCCAGTACGGGGAATCTTCTGCCATGTTCCTACTTTTCTAAAAAATTCACTCCTGCCGAGAGTAACTACGGTATAGGCGATAAGGAACTTCTCGCCATCAAGTTGGCTTTTGAAGCATGGAGACAATGGCTAGAGGGAGCTCAGCATCAGGTCACGGTTTACACCGATCATAAAAACTTGGAGTTTCTTTCGCAAGCTCAGCGCCTCAATCCCAGGCAAGCTAGGTGGTCCTTGTTCTTTATCCGATTTGATTTTGTTCTAAAATACCGACCGGCTTCCAAGAACATTCGGGCCGACGCCCTGTCTCGAAATACCATCCTCGAGGAAAAAGATGATTCCTCACAGTATATTATTGACCCGGCCAGGATCTCTCTTGCCAGCACCAGTGTAACCACGCAAGGGAGAGTGGTAGTGTCTCGACGAGACCGAAGGAAGGTCCTGGAGTGGGCTCACGACTCACTTACAGGAGGTCATGCCGGTCAAGAAAGAACATTAGCTCTCTTGAACCGGTTCTACTGGTGGCCTCGGGTGCGACCGGACGTACAAGAATTTGTGGCTTCCTGCCCAGTACGTGCCAGACAGAAGCCTCTTACGGGGCGGCCCTGGGGTCTTCTGCAACCCTTGCCAATTGCCACGGAACCCTGGATGCACATTGCCACAGACTTTGTGGTAGATCTACCTCCCTCTGAGGGTAAGACGGTAATTTGGGTAATTGTGGACCGTTTTTCTAAAATGGTACACTTGGTACCTCTGGACAAACTCCCTACAGTGCCAGAATTGGCAAATCTTTTTATACAACACATCTTTCGAGTCCATGGTCTTCCACAAAGCATTGTCTCTGACCGAGGACCTCAGTTTACAGCTCGCTACTGGCGAGCTCTCTGTAAGAAATTTGGAGTCCAGTTGAATCTCTCTACGGCTTTTCACCCCCAAAGTAATGGTCAAACAGAGAGAATGAATCGGTCCCTCAAGTTCTTTCTTCGCAGTTTCATTTCTGAGAAGAAAGATAACTGGGTTTCCTTACTACCCTGGGCTGAATTTGCATACAATAATCACAAACATTCAGTCACTGGCCAATCTCCATTTCAAACAGTCTTCGGTCGTCATCTCAGGCCTCCTGTTCCACTTCCCGTGGAGGTTGCTTCACCGGCGGCGCAGACTGTAGCCACTCAACTTCATCATCTCTGGACAGCGCTTCAACCTCGACTTTCTTCAGCAGCGCGAAAAGCACAGACAACAGCCAATCGCCATCGACGTCCTGCTCCAGCATTACTGCCCGGTACTAAGGTATGGCTAAGTACCAAGAATCTGCATTTTCCTGGTCATTCACGCAAGTTGGCTCCCAAGTTCTGTGGTCCATTCCCGGTGGCAGAGCGTATAGGATTAGTGTCCTACAGACTCCGTCTCCCATCTTCACTACGCATTCATAATGTGTTTCATGTGTCCCTCCTGAAGCCAGTTGTGCACTCCCGATTTCATCAACTCATTCCTGATGATCTCTCTGCTTCCTCTCCTGAGGATCCGGTTTACCAAGTACACGAGGTACGTGATGTTCGCTTTCACAATCGCCGGTGGGAATATTTGCTGTCCTGGGAAGGCTGTGGCTCTGAGGAGGACTCTTGGGAACCTGCTCAAAACATCCTGGACAAATCTCTGCTGACCCAATTCCATCTGGACAATCCCGGGAAGGCCGGTCCTCTACGGAGGGGGCGTAAAGGAGGGGGTACTGTTATGATCCCGGTCACTAGCCTAGTGACCGGGCTCCTACCTTGCTCCGTGGCACCGCGAACCGCCGGGGTTCTGGCATCCAGGGCCGCACGGCAGCGGCGTTTCCTCATGGAAACGCCGCCATGGACTCCTCCCCTCGACGGGGGAACGCACGCGCACGAAGGGCCGCATTTTGAGGCGTCTGCACCCGGATGTGCAGACACGCCCCCTTTGACGTCAGATGCCGGGTGGGGGATTTAAACCGGGATCCTCGCGCTTCTAACTTGCCTTGCAACGAGGTCTCTCTGCGGAGTTCTAGTTGCCCGTCGGATCGTCTGGTTCCTGTTCCCTGCTTGCCTGGTTCCTGATCTTGCCTGCCTGACTCTGATTCGTCCTGCTTGCCTGGTTCCTGATCTTGCCTGCCTGACTCTGGTTTGTCCTGCTTGCCGCCTGCCTTGACCTCAGCTTGTGACCACTACCCTGCCTGCTTGCCGCCTGCCTTGACCTCAGCTTGTGACCACTACCCTGCCTGTTTTCCGCCTGCTCTGACTCCGGACCGTGTCTTCGTCCCGCCTATTCACTGCCTGCCTAGACTCTGGTTCGTATTCCTTTCCGTGGATTCGTCAGCCTTCACCTAAGTCCCAGCGGCCCGGGTCCCTACGGGCTCCTCCTGGGGGGACCTCGGGCTTCCAGGGCGAAGACTTCTAAGTCCTAGCAACCCGGGTCTCCACAGCTCCTCTGGAGGGATCACGGGTTTCCAGGTGAAGCTTCGTTGATACCATCGAGTTCTGCCTCCCGTCCGTCCCTTGGCGACGGTCGGCCCAAGGATCCACTTCCGGATTGGACAGTCACAACACATATAACATATAATAAGGCGTAAGTAGTGAGAATTATAAAATTATAAAACCAAAATTTAGTATTACTTCTAACGTATTAAACACAAAATGAATGAAAATTGAATAAAATTAAAACCAAAATTTAGTAATACATCTAATGTATTAAACACAAATTGTATGAAAAAGTGAGACTTAAGAATATACCTGAAAACAGACAAACAAAAGGGCAAGCCCCGGAGATTTTTTTCTAACCTTGGACGGTGGACATGAGGACCACTTGATAACTTGCCTGCCTGGTACGAAGGTGGCAGACCTCACGCGTCACCTAGATAGGATTATAGACAGTGCTGGGGAGGAGCCGGCTGTCGTGGTACATGTGGGCACCAACGACATAGGAAAATGTGGGAGAGAGGCTCTGGAAGCCAAATTTAGGATTTTAGGTAGGAAACTGAAATCCAGAACCTCCAGGATGGCATTCTCTGAAATGCTTCCTGTTCCACGTGCAGGTCCCCAGAGGCAGGCAGAGCTTCAGAGTTTCAATGCGTGGATGAGACGATGGTGCAGGGAAGAGGGATTCAGCTTTCTAAGGAACTGGGGAAACTTTTGGGGAAAGGGGAGACTTTTCCGAAAGGATGGACTCCACCTTAAACAGAGTGGAACCAAGCTGCTGGCACTAACTTTCAACAAGGAGATAGAACAGCTTTTAAACTAGAACAAGGGGGAAAGCCAATAGTCACTCAGCAGTGCATGGTTCGGAGAAATGTATCCTTGAAGGATACTAATGAAACGGGAGAGTTAGAGCATCCCAACAGAGAGGTTCCATTAAAAGCAAGCATAGTCCATATGCCTATATGTAAAAAATCACCAAAGCTAATGATTTCTGAATTATCCCAAACAACTGAAAAGCAGGTTGTTAAAACAAACAAAAACCACACTTTGAAATGTCTGTATGCCAATGCCAGAAATCTAAGAAGTAAGATGGGAGAGTTAGAGTGTAAAGCAGCAAATGATAAGGTTGACATAATTGGCATCACAGAGACTTGGTGGAAGGAGGATAACCAATGGGACAGTGCTATATCAGGGTACAAATTATATCGCAATGTTTATTTATTTATTTATTTAAAATCTTTTATATACCGTCGTTTAGTAATACACCATCACAACGGTTTACATATAGGCACATATATTTGGTTTGGTTATAGATGAATTTACAAAAGTGCCATTACGATGTTGGTACATGCTCATATAAAATAATGTATAAGAAAATTGGCATGGATCTCATCCATGTATATGATTAATATGGTTATCATACAAGGGTTATGCTTAAGCTGGAGCTTTCTAACTTAATTATTGATTATAAAATAAAATAAAAGTAAAAGTTGTGGGACCCATTATCTAGGTAACCTTGTTCTGAGTTTTTTTCATTCTCTGTTCTCATTGTGAAATGCTTTTCTGAATAGCCAGGTTTTTAAACTTTTTTTGAAGATTTTTGGATCATTCTGTAGTCTTGTCTCTAGTGGCAATGTGTTCCATAATGTTGGACCGGCCAAGGATAGTGCTCTCTCTCTAACTTGTGTTAGTTTCGCCGTTTTTATCGATGGGATTGTTAGTAGTGCTTTATTGGCTGACCTCAGATTTCTTTGGGGTACATGTAAACGTAGTGCTGTGTTTAACCAGTCAGCTTTATCTTCATTGATTAATTTATGAATTATGCAAAGTGTTTTAAATTGCACTCTTTGTTCTATTGGTAGCCAGTGTAGTTCGGCCAGTGTTTGGGTAATGTGGTCTCTTTTGCTTTTGCCAGTGATTATTCTTGCGACAGAGTTTTGAAGGACTTGTAGAGGTCTTATTGTAGAGTACGGTAATCCCAGAAATAGTGTGTTACAGTAGTCAGTACTTGTGAAGATAAGTGCTTGGAGGACTGTCCTGAAATGTTTCTGGGTTAGTAACGGTTTCAGCCTCCTTAGGATCATGAGTTTGGCGTAGCCTTCTCTGACTTTCAGTAATATGTGGTTTTTAAGGCTAAGTTCTGTGTCAATTGTTACTCCTAGGTTTCGAGCTTTCTCGGCTATATTCACTTCCTGACCGTTTTTAAGTTTGATATGATTTTGTATTAGTTCCATGTTTTTTCGTTCTAGGTGTATAAATTCCATTTTTTCAATGTTTATCACTAGCTCCATTTTGCTTAGTAATTGCCTAATTATGTCTAGGTACTAAGTTTAGTGTTTTTTGAATTGTTTCATCTATGGGCAAGATTAGTTGAATGTCATCTGCATAGATGTAGTGTGTTATACCGAGTCCTGCTAGGAGGTGGCACAGCGGTAACATGTAGATGTTAAATAGTGTTGCTGATAGTGCAGAGCCCTGAGGTTCTCCTGCCATTAACTTTATTTTATCTGATGTTGTGTTTTTTATCTGTACTTGAAAAAATCTATTGTTTAGGTAGGATCTGAACCAGTCTAGTGTTTTGTTTTGTAGACCTATTTCTTCAAGCCTGTTTATAAGTATGGAGTGGTTTACTGTGTCGAACTCTGCTGATAAATCCAATAGTATCATTATGTAGTGTTTGCCACTATCAAAACCTCGTAGTACATTATCTGTGAGAGAGATTAGCAGTGTCTCAGTGCTGTAGTGTTTTCTAAAGCCGTGTTGTGAGGGATAAAGTATGTTATTGTTTTCCACGTGTTCAACTAGTTGTTTCTGTACCGTTTTTTCTATTAATTTAGCAAGGAGGGATAAGTTTGAAACTGGTCTGTATTTATTTAAGATATTTGGGTCACAGTTCTTTTTTTTTAGTAGAGGTTTGATTATTGCACCTTTTAGAATATCTGGCATTACTCCATCGTTAATTGATAGGTTGATTATTTTGGCTATTGTATGGGAGGTTATGTCGACAAGTTTTTTTATATCCATAGTATGTATGGTATCTAGTTTATGTGGGGCAGGATTGATGTTTTTTAACATGGATTGAACTTCGAAGTCAGATACTTCGTCAAAGGTGGACCATTGTGTCACATCTCTTTTGATCATTTTTATTTCCTGTTTTGCTGACTTAGGGATCTTATTTCTAAGGGAGGATCAACTTGGTGGGGGTGTGGCACTTTATGTCCAGGAGGGTATAGAGTCCAACAAGATAAGGATCATACAAGAGACTAAATGCTCAGTAGAATCTATATGGGTAGAAATCCCATGTGTGTTGGGTAAGAGTATAGTGATAGGAGTATACTACCGTCCACCTGGACAAAATGGTCAGACAGATGATGAAATGCTAAGAGAAATCAGGGAAGCAAACCAATTTGGCAGTGCAATAATAATTGGAGATTTCAATTACCCCAATATTGACTGGGTAAATGTAACATCAGGAATTGTTCCACTCGCAGGTCACCAGAGGCAGGCAGAGCTCCGGAGTCTCAATGCATGGATGAGATGATGGTGCATGGAAGAGGGATTCAATTTTGTTAGGAACTGGGGAACCTTTTCGGGAAGAGGGAGTCTCTTCCGAAGGGATGGGCTCCACCTTAACCAGGGTGGAATCAGACTGCTGGCGTTAATCTTTAAATTATATCACTACTTCATCATGTCTTCAATCCTATAAAAGGGCTCTCTGCCAGTTCTCCAGGGCCGTTGTTGGGATCCTCATGGTCATCCATGGCTCTTCATCCTACAAGGTCTTCCGTGGTTATACTCCTGTCTTGATGGTCTTTATGTTCTTTGTTGTATGTTCCTGACTTTCCTGATCCTGTTCCATGCTCCTGGGTTCCTTGTTCCTCATTGGAGCTCCTTCATATTTTAATTTCTATGTTCCTGGTCTCTCTTCAGTGCCTCATCCAAGCCTCCTGAATCTTTGCCTTGTTCAAGTTGTCAATCAAGTTCCTGATGTTCATGTTGAAGACATGATGAGGTAGTGATATCATCAGCAAGAGCTGTGGGGCTTTTCCTGCCACGTGCCCTTTAAATTAACAGCAGTGGTACACGCGCACCTAGAGGACATTAGGTGCAGGAACAGGATGTAGGCGGCATCCCTGCCATGAAGATGGCAACAGCAACAGTGGCAGCTTCCAGCTGCAAAGATGGCAGCAGCAGTGGTGGTCCCACCACATGAAGGAATAGCAGCGGCAGCTCCCTGCGGCACAATAGCAGGAGTCAGTGGCACTTGGGCTGTGACTTCATCAGCGATGTTAGGGACATCGGAGGTGCTCAGGCCTCAAATAAGACGGTTTCTGTGGCCCCAGCCATGAAGCAGGACAAAGGCAGATTGCAGCTGTGATTCCGGCCTTATGGAGCAGCCAAGCTGATGTCCTGCTAGATCCTTCCTTGTCCTTCTTCCAGGTATGCCAGTGTTGTGGCCCATGACTAGCCCATGGGGGCTTCCTGGCACCGGGCCTGTCTCCAAGTCCATCTTCACTGGATCAAGTCCTTGGAGTCCATCTGTGTTTTTAGAGTTCCAAGTTCCAAGTCAAGTTCCTAGTCAAGTCTTCAATTCCTAGTCATGGTCCTAGTTCTAAGGCTTATGGGGCTTGTCCAGCCAGCAGATCTCCATGTTCCTCATTCCAGGCCATGCTCCTCATTCTAAGCCTTGATCCTCATTGCAAGCCATGATCTGGCTCCTGTCCTCATCCGAGTCTCAGTCTGAGCCTGATCCGCTCCTGAAGTGGTCGATGACCAACCTGTGGCAGGTTGTGTAGGGCATGCAGTGGGACAGCATGGTCCATGATCAGCCTACAGGGGGTTGTGTAATGGTGTGCTGAGGTGCAGTACCCCGGGAAGCTGAACTCTCTCCTGAACCAGAGCCTTCACCTATGTTCCTCCTTTCTAGAGCTTTCATCCATGTTCCTTGTCTCCAGAGCTTTCATCCATGTTCCTCATCTCCAGAGCCTTTGTCCATGTTCCTTGGATTCAAGTCTTTGTCCAAGATCCTAGTCTTTGTTCAAGTGCCAACTTTCCAAGTCTTCATCCATGTTCCTTGTCATGCCATGTTCTGTCCTCAGCTTTCGTCTGTCCTGACGCACAGGCCACTCCCAAAGTAGCAGGTCCAAAAGGGCTATCAAGCGGCCGGAGGGATACCCTAATGACCTAAAAACTCTTCTACATCATAGCGACTTTCGTACAGTTCTCCAAGCTCTGCTTTTGTCCAAGCTAGATTATTGTAATGCCCTCCTTTTGGGACTTCCGGATTCATCTATTTGCCCTCTGCAGTTGTTGCAGAATGCGGCTGCGCGCCTGTTGACTAATGTCAAGAAGTTTGATCATATTACTCCCATTTTGAAGGAGTTACATTGGCTCCCTATCCAGGCCAGAATTCATCATAAATGCGTGACTCTTATCCATAAAACCATCTATGGTGACAATTCGGAATGGTTAAATGCATCTCTCCATATACATACTCCTGCTTGTAATCTGAGATCTTCAGGCAAGGCTCTACTCTCAGCTCCATCACCCAAATTGGCATACCTAAACGTAGTCAGGGAAAGGGCACTCTCACTGGCTGGACCAAAACTCTGTAACTCCCTCCCATCCAATATACAATTAGAAGTTAATATTCAGACATTTAAGAAACAGGTAAAAACATGGTTGTTTGAGCAGGTTTTTATTAATACAGGTTAACATCTACAGTGACTCCCCCTGGGAATTTTATAGCTCTAGTTTAAGAATATTTAGTATTTTATTTTATAAGAGCGTATTATCAGGTAGGGTTTTATTAAATTTAAATTGTATTTATTATTTTGTAATTTCTTAGTTAAGATTTTTTAGTCAAGATTGTTATTGAGAGCTATATATTTATTGTCTATATGGCGTTTTCATTTAATTATGTTTCTTTTTAACTTTATTTTAATTTATTTTAATTTCATTTTACTACGAGTTTTTGGGATAAAGTGTTAATGACATCCAATTTTTATGTAAACCGACGTGAAGTGCATACGATATTTTCAGTATGGGGCGGATTTTCAGAGCCCTGCTCGCGTAAATCCGCCCAAAACCGGGCGGATTTACGCGAGCAGGGCCCTGCGCGCCGGGAAGCCTATTTTACATAGGCCTCCCGGCGCGCGCAGAGCCCCGGGACTCGCGTACGTCCCGGGGTTCTCGGAGGGGGGCGGTGTCGGGGGGCGGGGCCGGAGCGCGCGGCGTTGCGGGGGCGTGTCGGCGGCGTTTTGGGGGCGGGTACGGGGCGTGGCTACGGCCCGGGGCGTGGCCGCGCCCTCCGTACCCGCCCCCAGGTCGCGGCCCGGCGCGCAGCAGGCCCGCTGGCGCGCGGGGATTTACGTCTCCCTCCGGGAGGCGTAAATCCCCCGACAAAGGTAAGGGGGGGGTGTAGACAGGGCCGGGTGGGTGGGTTAGGTAGGGGAAGGGAGGGTAAGGTGAGGGGAGGGCAAAGGAAAGTTCCCTCCGAGGCCGCTCCGATTTCGGAGCGGCCTTGGAGGGAACGGGGGGAGGCAGCGCGGCTCGGCGCGCGCAGGCTATACAAAATCGATAGCCTTGCGCGCGCCGATCCAGGATTTTAGTGGATACGCGCGGCTCCGCGCGTATCTACTAAAATCCAGCGTACTTTTGCTTGAGTCTGATGCGCAAGCAAAAGTAGGCTGATCGCGCTTCTTTTAAAATCTACCCCTATACAAACTGCCTAAATAAATAAATAAATAAATAAATAAATAAATAAATAAAGACCAGCATGTCATTATTGGTTCTCACTCCGTGCATTGAGGTTCACCGGAGGCCTGAGAGCCCAAATTCCAAGCTACATTCCAAGTTCCAAGCTATGTTCCAAGGCCAGCCCGTGCCTGAATACGCTGACCTTTCTCAGTAGCTTTGCCCTGAGGTTTTACTTGAACAAGTGACTGCACACTGCGCTCTTAACAAAAACAATGGATAACCTGATACCCCCCATCTTCAACTGCCCTTATCATATTTGTATCACTGTCACAAAAAAATCCTGTATGAACACTCCTGCCTCACCAGTCCAGCTGCCAGCCCTCCAGCATCTTCTTTTTTGGCTGTTAGGATGTTGCATGAGGTATGGGTGGTATCCATTATCTGGATGCACAGAGCAGTCCACCTGCACCCAAATGTTCAGGCCTTATTAGAGCTGCTGTCCCTGCCTTGACTAGTTCCCATCAGTGTGCCATTAGGATGAGATCTCAATGGTAAAATTCATGCTACTCCTCTTTATCCTAGCTGTCTGCACCTGCATATGACTATGCACTGATTGTACAGAGTGAGAATAACCTACCTACAGAATGTAGTTCTGGAGCACACTTTGTTACTGGGGATTAAAAGGTACAGCAGATACTTAAAATCCAGGTTCTTCACTATCTTCAAGGTCTGGTTATCCAAGGTAATCATTTCCCAATGTACCTCATACTATTTTCATGCTGCGTGCATCTTCCCCGGAACAGCGATACAAAACACCAATCCATTTCCTTTTATGATGGTTTGCTGTGCAAACACATGGAAGGGCCTGCTGGCCTGCCACATAACTGGTGGAAGGGGCTGCAGGGTCAGCTTGAAGAAAAGTCTTCCCCTTTTCAACCCTTTTTCTACATCTTGTTGGGCAGACTGGATGGACCATTGGTCTTTATCTGCCATCAATACTATGTTACTATCTTCTGCTTTGATTGGCAGAGGGGGTCCCTAGGCTAATACTGCTGCTTTCCCCTGAAACCAATGTTAGCAGGTAGTGTTTCTGAAGGTGATGCTGCATAGCCCCATATTGTTAGATGTCCTAGAGTCCTTCCCTCAAATGATGGTCTTCCTATGGTGAATATATTGAGAAAAAGTCAGGTCCTCCATTATTTAAAAGTGCATCAATTTCATGAATGTTTTCCACAATCCCCTTTCTGAATCCTTGTGGTATCTGCTGCTGCTGGCACTGGAATAGAGGAGGAGGGTGGTCCATGAAATAAAAGGGTCTTTAGCTGCACTATCTCCTCTTCCTGGGTGTTGCTCTCAATACCGTCAGTATAATCTATCTCCCCCATCTACTGACTTGAACTCCCAAATTCTCTGGCTACTAGCTCTTTGATATTTTCTGATTTGGGGAATCAGAGACACAATTCTTCCTCAGAATCAATATTTGAAAATTCTGATTCCATTACTTCAAAAGCAGTAATCATGGAGGATTGCAATACTGTTTTGGGTTGTTGCTCCTGCCCTGCTAACACCAGCTTCAGATGGCTTCCTTGTCTATTGCCCCTGCTTCAAAAGAAAAGGAAGAGGAAGAGGTAGTGGTTGACCATGCTCTCCAAATTTTAATTTCTTATGATTTGAGCTGGCTTCCTTTCCTGGTTTTCTGCAACTAAAAAAGTGTCTACTAAGTTTAGTGACAGCACTCTTTTTTTCTCACTATTAAGGGTTCTGCTTGTACTTCTGACAGGCTGGGCTGGCTATGAAGCAACCCCCAATTCTTTCATGCCATTTTTCTGACCACTGCTACTCCCTCCTCTCTCCTTTGCTCATAGTAGCATGATGAAATTGGAAATGGCCACTGAGGGTTTTGCTGTCACTATTTAATTTATTGATATTGTATGACTCATTAGTTCCACCCTAATACTGAGTGTCTGTCTGTCACACACACTCTAATCAAATTGACAGACTCAGTTCATTTCAGTGCTTAGAAAGCACAGTGCCAATTTGCCAAGCAAACAGGGTCATTTATCAAACTGTGTTAGGGCCTTATTGTACGATAAAAGGGGTCAAATGTGCGATAAAAGTACAATCTTTATTGTGTGATGCGTTTGCATTCAAATTTGATAATGTGTATGCAAAATCTAGAAAATTATGAAAATGAGGGGCTCCTACCACACTTCATGGAAAAATAATGCACACTAATGCAGAATTTAACGTCAGATTTAACTATACCTTTTTTTGTGTGGTAGAAGGGGGAAAGAGTTTATATTGCGCTTTAGCAGTCGTTATTGCAGTTATTATGGCGAGCGCTAAAATGAGGGCTTTTCTAAATACACCTACATAGCTCTGAGGGGCCAAAAAACATCTTTACTTATTTGCCCTGTCTTCCTAAATCTTTGATGTTAGTGGGAAGTGTACTAGCAATGGATATTGGCAGCTTCACTAGCCCCCTTATGCAATGGAAGTGGAATTTGTGCACTCATATGCACATCCATTTCAAATAGGGCAATCATGTATGCACTTTCAGCCTATATTATACCATGCACACATATAAGTGTCTATGTTATAATGGTCACGACCATTGCATTACATACGCTCGTATATGCATGATATAACATAGGCTGGAAGGGCGTACATGATTGCCCTATTTAAAATGGATGCGCACATGTGCAGTCAAATCCCGCTTCCACCATGCAAGTGGGGGTATTTTAAAGATGGGATAGGAGTTCATGTAAATGTGTTCTGGGCTGCAATGGGGAGGGAGTTTGAGATGAAACAAGAAAGTGATAATTGAAAATGTTTGTTTTTCTGAATAGCCTTTGGAGTGTATAAGAGACACTGAACTCTGAAGGTTGGCATATATGGTTCCTTTGGTTAATTCAAAATTTTAAACTAAAAGGGACACGAGCCAATACCATTGCCAGTTTCACCAGTTTATTCCCAGTTTGCTCAGGCAAGGGATAGGACTTCCTAACCCTCTAGTTTATATGTCTTCTTTTCCCCCCTGTTATCTCCAAACCCATAATAGCCTACTGAATATCCTAGATTTTTTTCTTTTATGATTTACAGGCCATCCATAACAGTAGTAAAGTCATGAAGCAGGGGACCTCGGCGTACCTTTGCGTGTAAGTATATATATGCGCACATCTATTGGCCTCTTTCCACATGTCTATGCCCCGGCCCTTTTTCTACACTTTTTCACATGTGCGCATAGCAGGAGATATTTGCATATTCGGTTATATTTTAAAACCCACTCGGTGAGTGCCAGCCAGAGTTTTTCACGTATCTCCTGGTTTTGATGTACAATGCGCTAATGCGATATTTACCATGATACTTTGTCCTGCGACATAAGATTTTATTGCAGGTTACAAAAATTTACATATGCAATGTGCTATTTGAGAAATTTGCCTAACCACACCCCTTTTTTTATTGCAGCTCCTAACGTGCCATATTTGCATGGAAATTATGGCAATTTTGATGAATCCAGGCCAGAGGTAGCTGCTTGCTAATGGAACAAACTCAGTCGCTTTCTTTCTAGGGTTATTTCTTGCTTTCAGGCCGATACAGTACAGTGCACTCCGATGGAGCGCACTGTTAGCCTGCTCTTGGACGCGCGTTTTCCCTTACCCCTTATTCAGTAAGGGGAGGAAACGCGCGTCCAACCCGTGGCACCTAATAGCGCCCTCAACATGCAAATGCATGTTGAGGGCCCTATTAGGTATGCGCGCGGGATACAGAAAGTAAAATATGCAGCCAAGCATATTTTACTTTCAGAAATTAGCGCTAATTTCTTCCGGTGCCGGGAAAACTGCTTTTCTGTGCCCCCTCCGACTTAATATTATAGCGATATTAAGTCGGAGGTCCCGAAAAGTAAAAAAAGTAAAAAAAAAAAAAAAATGTAATTCGGCCCGCGGCTGTCGGGCCGAAAACTGGACGCTCAATTTTGCTGGCGTCCGGTTTCCGAGCCCGTGGCTGTCAGCGGGCTCGAGAACCGACGCCGGCAAAATTGAGCGTCGGCTGTCAAACCCGCTGACAGCCGCCGCTCCTGTCAAAAAGGAGGCGCTAGGGACGCGCTAGTGTCCCTAGTGCCTCCTTTTACCCGGATCTACTGCGTCACCTAATTTAAATAGAGAATCGCGCGCACCGCTCTCCCGTGGACTTTACTGTATCGGCCCGATTGTGTGTAAAAAATGTCTCTTTCACACACACGCATATACAGTGTATGTGTGTGCCCTGCTGATTAACTCCTTTTGCACAAACAAAAAAACCTGTGAGAGAAAAACTTGGCAATGGTTCCTTTTTGTTCTATCTTTGCCAGTCAAGCAATGAACTTCAGTCAGAGACAAAAAAGCAATTATATTTGTTCACTGACACTGTTTCTTCATGTCCACTAAAGTTTTCCCTGCTCTAGTGAACAAACAGAATGCAGCAGCACCTCTGTCTCTCTCTCAGCATGACACCACTGTGAAAATAAGAAAAAGCCCTTTGTCCAGGGCCAGTTCTTCAATTAGGAAAGATTGCTGGTTACCTAGAGCCCCAAAATTTGGGGACAGAGTGCAGCAAAATTCTGCCTGGTGAGCCATAGAGGGGTGCTGTGCTACGTAGATCTAATAGCACTAAAGAAAGGAGCACTGTGATGGAGCCACTTCCTCCATTAGGAGCACGTACTGTGCTGGAGCTGCCTCCAATTGGTAAGTTTGAGAGGGCTGCATGATCAAAGGTTTGCTAGAATTAAGGTGCCAAATACAAATACTCTTCCACTGGCCCTGCCTTTGCCAGTGTTAAAATTATTTCATTCCAAGAGAGCATTTGAAAAGACAACCCTTATCTGTGAAATCCAAAAGAAAAAACTTAGTTTATTTACACATCCTCAGACCTTTAGTGGGGGGACATTAGCATCACTTGATTCAGATGCCAGAAGTAGTCTAGTTAAAAAAAAAAAAAGCTTCACCTTGATTGGTCCTCCATGCTATCTCTACTTGCCTACTTCATCTGCCTCATATCCGGATAGGCAAACCAAGAATTTTCAAAGTAGACATACATTTAACCACTTTGAAAATTAGGGCTAAAAACTATGTAGGTAATTTTCAAAAAGATTTATGCACATAAAACTGGGTTTTACATGTGTAAGTGGTCTTTACACGTATAAATGGGCCTTTGAAAATTGCAATTTTTATGCTTCTAACTCCTTTAGTTTCAATGAATTTTCAAAAGATGTAACACATGTAAATGGGCTTTTTAGAATTGCTTTGGTATATGCTATTTTTACACACTTAAATCCTTTGAAAATTACCTTTTAAGACTTTAGCCTTATGCAGACTGCTTAAAATTACACTCAAAGGGTCAAAACATCAGTTTCTTTTTGTGTACTCCCAAATGGGACTTCAAAAAAATCTTGCACATTTGACGATGACTATTTTGCATCTTATTTTATTCTTATACTATTTCTCTAAATTTAACACTTTCTTACCATTCTTTTCATTGAAAATGCTTGTTTTTTTACCATAGGAAAATTAGTTTCTTACCTGATAATTTTTGTTCCTGTAGTACCAAGGATCAGTCCAAACTGCTGGGTTATGCCTCCTCTCCAGCAGATGGAGTCAGAGAGAAAACTGAAAACACCCCCTAGATATACCGGAGTGCCACCTGCGATCCCTCAGTATAATCGATAATAAAGCAGAAGGAAGAACTGACCCCTCCGCAGAATAGTCTGTCACCCACTGACCAGATCAAACAGTAACAGTTTCTTGAAAACTTAAACATACAAACGGATTTCCCTATTAGAATAAAACAGAAGGGAATAACAACTTACCGTATAGAACAACGACCAGACAAGTGATAAAAAGACACTGCTAAAAATCCAAAACACAGAGAAAAGCACGAGCGGACCTACCAAAAAACGGGCAGGCGTCTGGACTGATCCTTGGTACTACAGGAACGAAAATTATCAGGTAAGAAACTAATTTTCCTTTCCCTGTACGTACCAGGATCAGTCCAGACTGCTGGGATGTACCCAAGCTGCCTTAAATGAGATGGGAACCGGAAAGTCCCGCTCGAATCACGCTGCTTCCAAAGGACTCTTCGGACGGACCACGCACATCCAAGCGATAATGCCGAGCAAACGTATGCAAGGATTTCCAAGTGGCCGCCCTGCAAATTTCCTGGCTAGAGACGAATTGACTTTCGGCCCACAAAGTCGCTTGAGAACGCAAAGAATGAGCCTTAAGTCCATCCGGAACAGACTTACCACAACCCACATATGTAGACGCGATAGCGCTCTTCAACCACCGAGCGACGGTTGTCTTGGAAGCCTGAAGACCCTTCCTGGGTCCATGCCACAACACGAATAGATGATCTGACCTCTGAAAAGCATTAGTAACCTCCAGATATTGCAGGAGCACTCGACGGACATCCAGACGGAGTAAGTCGCGACCTTGAGAAGATCGGAGGTCCTCCTCCGAAAAGGAAGGTAATTCCACTGTTTGATTAACATGAAAAGCCGATACCACCTTTGGCAAGAAGGAAGGAACGGTACACAAGGACACTCCCGACGCAGAAATACGCAAGAACGGTTCCCTACACGAGAGCGCTTGGAGTTCCGAAACACGACTAGCGGAAGAAATGGCTACGAGGAAGATTGTCTTAAGAGTCAAATCCTTCAAGGAGGCTCTCTTAAGAGGCTCAAAAGGGGCCGAACAGAGACCTCGAAGGACCAAGTTCAGGTTCCAAGAAGGACAGGAGGCCCGTCGAGGAGGACGTAAGTTCCTAACTCCCCGCAAAAAACGCGCCACGTCCGGGTGAACCGCAAGGGAGAAGCCCTCAACCTTACCTAACAAGCAACCTAGTGCCACCACCTGAACTCTAAGAGAACTGTAAGCCAACCCTTTCTTTAAGCCATCCTGCAAAAACAAAAGGACCTGGCTCACCGACAACTTCCTGGGCGAAACCTTCAAGTTCCCGCACCATGAGTCAAAGACCTTCCAGACCCTAGCATAGGCAAGAGAAGTCGACGATCTACGCACCCTAAGGAGAGTAGAAATAACCGCCTCTGAATAACCTTTCCTTCTCAACCGCCGCCTTTCAAAAGCCAGGCCGCCAGACAGAAGCGATCTGCCTGATCGAAAAATACTGGACCCTGGCGAAGCAGGCCCGGA
This sequence comes from Rhinatrema bivittatum, assembly GCF_901001135.1. Classification (NCBI taxonomy): domain Eukaryota; kingdom Metazoa; phylum Chordata; class Amphibia; order Gymnophiona; family Rhinatrematidae; genus Rhinatrema; species Rhinatrema bivittatum. Next base: position 283,374,427 of record NC_042618.1, on the reverse strand, counting down.
AGATGACTGAGACGGAAAGGCCCGTCCACTGCCAGATTGACGAGATCCGCGAACCACGGACGTCTTGGCCACTCCGGGGCCACCAGAAGCACTGGACCCCAATGGGATTCTATGCGCCTTAACACTTTTCCCACCAGAGACCACGGTGGAAACACGTAGGAGAATGTGACGAGGCCACGGAATCGCTAGGGCGTCTACCCCCTCCGAACTGTGCTCCCGCCTTCGGCTGAAGAAACGCGCCGCCTTTGCATTTAGCTGAGTCGCCATCAAGTCCAGATGGGGTAACCCCCAACGCTGGGTTATGAGAGCCATCGCGTCGCCCGACAGCTCCCACTCTCCTGGATCTAGATGCTGTCGACTGAGATAATCTGCCTGGATGTTGTCCACCCCTGCGATATGGGTGGCCGCGATGTGGGACAAAAGGCGCTCCGCCCAGGCCATCAACAACGACGCCTCCGTCGCCACTGGATGACTTCTCGTGCCTCCTTGCCGATTTATGTACGCCACTGTGGTTGCGATGTCCGACAGAATTCTCGAACCGCCCGACCGCTCACCATCGGGAGGAGCTGACGCAATGCCAGACGGACCGCTCTGGTCTCCAGGCGATTGATGGACCAAGATGCCTGATGGGCCGACCACGTCCCCTGTAACACTTGGACTGACACACAGCCCCCGAGCCGGAGAGACTGGCATCCGTCGTCACTATTATCCAGGGCGGAGGCTCCAAGTCCATCCCTTGTAGGAGATGGATTGGGTTTAGCCACCAATCGAGGCTGGACCTGGCTGGTTCCAGTAATGGCAATTCCATGTCGTACAGCTCGGACAAGGGATCCCATCGAGACAGAAGCGCCCTTTGCAAAGGTCGCATATGCGCAAATGCCCACGGCACCATCTCCAGAGTAGAAGCCATATGCCCAATGACTTGCAAATAGTTCCAGGCTGTGGGCACCGGTAGACTCAACAGGGTCCGCCCCTGCTGCATCAGGTTGGCCATCCGATGATGCGGTAGAAAAACTTTGCCCAGGCGGGTATCGAACCGGGCTCCCAAAAACTCCAAGTTTTGGGTCGGGCTCAATTTGCTCTTCTCGAAGTTGACTACCCAACCCAGCGCTTGAAGTTGATGGACTACCCTTCGAACCGCCTGTTTGCACAAGGATTCCGACTTTGCCCGGATGAGCCAATCATCGAGATAAGGGTGAACCATTATTCCTCGATGTCATAGAAAGGCTGCGACGACCACCAGCACCTTGGTAAAAACCCTGGGGGCCGTTGCTAACCCGAATGGAAGGGCACAAAACTGAAAATGGTTGCCCATCAGCATGAACCTCAGATACTTCTGATGGTGTTCCCGGATTCCGATGTGGAGATACGCCTCGGTCAGATCCAAAGAAGCCAAAAACTCTCCCTTGTGGACGGCCGCAATAACAGACCGCAACGTCTCCATGCGAAACCGAGGAACGCGTAGTGCCTTGTTTACCTGCTTCAAATCCAAAATCGGTCTGAACGCATCCTCCTTCTTTGGAACTACGAAGTAAATGGAATACCTTCCTGTACAGCGCTCGCCCGGGGGGACTGGGAGTACCGCCCCCAGTGCCAATAACCGGTCCAAGGTTTGGGTGATTACTAGCTGTTTGTCCGGAGGACCACATGGGGATGTCATAAAAAGGTCCCGGAGCGGGGGGCTGACCTGAGAGAAAGAGGAGGCAAGGTTTGTCCAGCCGAGGAGCCTTTTCCCACCGCCTAAAGAGTCCTTACAACTGACTCGGGAGTCCCGGAGTGGAGAGGGGCGTGACGTCACTCTTCCGCCCCCACCGAGACCCAGCCTACAAAATCGGGGCTGCAGCGGCGATAGACGGGGGCTGACCTGAGAGAAAGAGGAGGCAAGGTTTGTCCAGCCGAGGAGCCTTTTCCCACCGCCTAAAGAGTCCTTACAACTGACTCGGGAGTCCCGGAGTGGAGAGGGGCGTGACGTCACTTCCGCCCCCACCGAGACCCAGCCTACAAAATCGGGGCTGCAGCGGCGATAGACGGGGGCTGACCTGAGAGAAAGAGGAGGCAAGGTTTGTCCAGCCGAGGAGCCTTTTCCCACCGCCTAAAGAGTCCTTACAACTGACTCGGGAGTCCCGGAGTGGAGGGGGCGTGACGTCACTTCCGCCCCCACCGAGACCCAGCCTACAAAATCGGGGCTGCAGCGGCGATAGACGGGGGCTGACCTGAGAGAAAGAGGAGGCAAGGTTTGTCCAGCCGAGGAGCCTTTTCCCACCGCCTAAAGAGTCCTTACAACTGACTCGGGAGTCCCGGAGTGGAGAGGGGCGTGACGTCACTTCCGCCCCCACCGAGACCCAGCCTACAAAATCGGGGCTGCAGTGGCGCGCAGTCGACGCCGGCGCGCTGCCTAAGCCACGCGCGCCGAAGGGGCGCGCGCGGCTTTGAATTGCCTTGGGGAAGTCTTCATAAAATTACCTTTAAAGTTTTTATTTGCCCTCGGATCCAAGCAGCCCCTCCACTGAGAGATTCCGAAGAAGAAAGCAGTCAGTAAGTAGAACTTAGACTCTTTGTTTGATTCTTGTTTTTCCTGCCAACAAATGCCGCATACAAAACGAAAGGGGAGGGTGAGGGAGGGTACCTCGACCCCTCGCCAGGCCTCCCCAACTCAAACAAAGATCAAAGAATTCTACCCTGCAGTGGGGGCAACACCAGGAGAGTCAGTTGGGTTACAGGATCAGGAGCAGAATCCTTTACCCCTTGACGAAACATCTCTGAGCCCTGGTGCTCCTGTGACCCCTTCTTACCCCTTCCATGATACAACGACTGATACTGCTAGCCCCTTGGGACCAAAGATGTCACAAAGTGGGGAAGCGGTCAAGGGAGCTTCAGCCGCTGTTAAAACTGGACACCTTCAGGGTGAGAACATTTTATCTGCCCTGAGGGAGATTAATATCGGGACGATTTATGGGACTGGAGTGGTAACTCCATTACCCAATGAAGGGGAGATACTAACAGGAAAGGACAATTTATTTACTTTTTCTCAGAGATCTCCAGTAGTCATACCTGAGGTATCATTGTTAATAAAACCAGAGGTTGTCACTTTAGATACACTATGGAATGCTATTTCTGTGTTTGAGAAAACTATGGTATCTCTGACTCAAGCTTTTCAAGCTTTTCAGGAACAGTCTTTAACGGTGAATCCAGTAATATTATCCAACTCTGTCAAAATACAAAAGTTAGATAATCAAATAGAACAAATTAAAGAGACACAACTGACTTTAATTCAAGGGGAGACTAGAAACGATAAAAGAATAGAGATTTTAGAGAACAAACTCAGATATAATAATCTGAGGATGATAAATTTCCCAAAATGTAAACGTATCTCTCCCATTGAGCAATTAAACAAATACTTTAAAGAGGTATTATCCTACTCCTCCACAAATATGCCAAATGTAATAAAAGTGTATTTTTTACCTGAAATTTTGAAAAGTGGAGAAGGAGTGAGAAGTACCCCTAAGGAAAATCAGCCTTCATTGTCCCCCTTGGAAGATTTATCTGGCTTTTTGGAGACCTCTCAGGAAGACCAGATAGAGAGGAGGGGTATATTACTGGTTACATTCGCAATACCCACGGAGAGAGATACCGTCCTAAGAAATTTTCTTAAAGCAAGGAATAAATTATACCTGGGGGAAAGAATCTGGGTCTACCCAGATGTGGTAAGAGTTACACAAACTCGTAGGAAAAAATTTTTAAATTTGTGCCCTAGAGCACGTGCATTGGGGGCACAAATTTTAGTTAAATTCCCTTGTAAATGTATTTTGACAATAGATAATATACGGTATGTATTCCTGGAGCCTGATCAACTAGAGAAATTTTTGTCCTCTAGAGAGGAATCCATTTAGTTCTTTCTGTAAGTAGATTCAGGAGTATAAATGATACCTTCACTACTTTCTATACTTGTTTACATAAAATTGAAATGATCTGCTCTATTAATTTCCTAAATGAATCTCTCAGATTTCATAGTAAGAAATAAGGTAATGGCATGGAAATGTATGATATTTTTTTTTTTCTTTTATGATTTCTTGATAGAAAATGTATTATGCTATACCTTATGGTAAGGTTTAATCCTTATTTGTATGTAATGTTGAAAAATTAATAAAGAGATAAATTAAAAAAAAAAAAAAAAAAAGGTCCCGGAGCGGACGAGCAAATTCCAACTTGTAACCGTGACGTACGACATCGAGGACCCACTGGTCCGAGGTGATTTTGACCCACTCCTCCCAATACAGGGACAAGCGACCCCCTACGCGCGGAATGGAGGAGTGGGTCTGTGCGCCTTCATTGAGTGGTCTTGGCGGGGACGAACCCCTGTGAAGATCCCGACCTCTGAGGCCGACGTCCATGAAAGGAAGGAGACCAAGCTTGTGACCGATACGTTTGTTGAGACGCTTGTTGCCGCTGGGGAAAGGAGCCGTTCCTCCCCCCACGGAACCGCCGCTGACCCCGAAGATGGCCCCTAGCATTCCCGCCGAACCGAGATTGGCGGGGCCGATCCTCGGGCAATTTATAAACCTTGTTGTCCCCCAAATCCTTGATGAGCTGGTCCAGCTCGTCTCCAAATAACAACTTACCCTTGAAGGGGAAGGCGCCCAAACGTGACTTAGAAGAGGCAACCGCCGCCCAGCGACGGAGCCGCAGCAGCTGCCTAGCAGAAACAGCCGAAGCCATAGTGCGAGCCGATGTCCGTAATAAATCATATAAGGCATCCGCTGTGTAGGCCACCACCGCCTCCACACAATTCGCCTGCTCCACTTCGGCCGGCGGGAGATCCTACGCTGTAAGCAACTGTTGACTCCAACGAAGAGTGGCCCTCTGCACCAAACTACTACAAGCAGCCGCTCGCACCCCTAAGGCCGCAACCTCAAAGATGCGCCTAAGGACTATCTCCAGCTTTCGGTCCTGGAGATCCTTCAACGCTATTCCCCCCGTGACGGGGATGGTGGTGTGTTTAACCACGGCCGCAACAGCCGAGTCCACGGAGGGAGATTTGAGGAGGTCCAAAGATTCCGCCGGCAAGGGATATAACTTGTCCATAGCTCTACTGACCCGGAGCGATGCATCGGGCACCTCCCATTCCTTAGAGACAATCTGGACCACTTTGTGATGGAAGGGAAAGGCTTGCGGGGGGGCTCGCAGGCCCGCCATAGCCACATCCGCCGTGGACATATCAGCTTCTTGGTGTGGGCCTGACAATTCTAACTCCTTCAAAACGTGAGAAATGAGATAAGGCAACTCGTCCTTCCCAAACAACCGAAGGATCTGGCCATCAATATCCCCCGTCCCTAACGTGGGATCCGGGGTGGGACTCAACTCCTCCTGAGCCACTGCTTCTTTTAGTGGTCGGGGGGCCCGAGCCCCCGCCGACCCCCGGTCTGGGGCTGCCGGCGCTGCCCTAGGTATCTTAGAAGGACTGGGTCCCTCCGGCTCCCACCCCGCTTCCGCTTCCAAAAAGGCCCTGTGTATGAGAAGCACAAACTTGGAGGAGAAAGGAATCGGCCCTTTCGAAAGCTCCTCCGCGGGTCGGGCAGGGGGGGGCCGAGGGGCTTCGGAATCGCACGTGCTGTGCGTGCTGAGGGCTGGTGGCGACGCCGGAGGGGAATTCTTCTCCTCTGAAGCCGTTTCATCAGCTGTGCCGGCGAGCCGCGTACACAAAATGGCCGCTGGCTCCTTCTCCGATGGGGGCGGGGCTGAAGATCGGGTCCCCATAACTCGCCGCTGCCGCGTCGACCGCAGGGGGAAAATACTGCGGCAGCGCTCGGCCCCCGAGAGGGTCCCTCGCCCCCTGGAAGGCATTGGGAGCAGAGACCCTCTCGGGAGAGTCGCGCCCCTGCCTTCCCACAGGCCGAGCAGGCCGAAGATCGAGGCATCAGAAGCAGGGCAGCAACACACAAAAAGCGCGCCAAACTAAGTTCAGCGCCACGAGGCAGCCAAACAAGTCGCCGGGTGACACCGCCACCCCCTCCGGGGTCCCAAGGCTAAGTGCGGCAGGCTGGGGCAATATAAAGAAGTGCACCGCCCGCCCCCAGCAGGACTCACGTGGCCAGCAACTTAGAAATTAGAAATAAGTTTCTCTTTTTTTTTTTTTCTTTAGGAAAGAGCGATGCCTCAGCCCCCTTCAGAGGCAAGCCTCTGGAATCACACAATAACTGTGAGGGGGGGAGGGTGACCGGCCCACCGGTAAACTCTCCCCCAATGCCTAATGGGACAGCACTGGCCGGGAAATTGTAAGAGGGCACTGCCCTGCAAGGCCTGCCTATAACCCTGCAAACGCGCAGCTCAGAGAAAGAAGGAAGACAACTTTTTTTTTTTTTTTTAAACAAAAAGAGCAAAGAAAAGAAACCAGTTGATCTGGTCAGGGAAGTTAAACCAAGAAACCTGGAATTCCCAGAAGAATTTGGATGAGACCAGGACCGCAGGTTATGCCTCTCGATCTGCTGGAGTCAGAGAAAATACTGAGGGATCGCAGGTGGCACTCCGGTATATCTAGGGGGTGTTTTCAGTTTTCTCTCTGACTCCATCTGCTGGAGAGGAGGCATAACCCAGCAGTCTGGACTGATCCTGGTACGTACAGGGAACCCACTTTCTAATCAAATGATTCTTTTTTACCTGTGAAATTAATCTTGGCTTTTCATAACACATTTTCAAAACCAATCCATAAGATCTATTTATTCCATCCTTCCAACCAAGATACCATAAATTTAACATGCTTATTTCATATCTTTTTTTACTACTACTATTTAGTTGAAGATTCTGAACAACACTACAATAAACAACAAAACAGAAAAATGACATCTTTATTGCCCCTCTTACCCAATATTTTGCTGATATTAGAGTTGTGCATGTCAGGAAATGCTTGGAGGATCTTCCTTCGCTCATCCTTAGCCCACACCATGAAAGCATTCATTGGACGTTTGATATGTGGTTCTGTATTACTGCGCCCTCTGGATTCCCGATAAATTCTGGATTCTGAAACATCTGCACTCCCTAAAAGCAAAAATAAATGAATCCAAATGATCTATGAATGTTTGTATTCCTACATTTAAATACATATACATTCACACATTTCATAAATATAATTGATAAAATAAAGATATTTCATATGTGATGTACTTAAATACAAATTGTTATAATGTAAACCGGAGTGAAGGCAACTCTGCTATACCTCGGAATATAAAAAAAACGCTAAATAAATAAATAAATAAATAAAATTCCTGTACAGTCTTGGTCTCTGAGTGATGTTCCTCTGGAACCTTCCTCCTTAAATTCTTTTGGAGGATTGGCGGAAGGGGGTGGGGGGAAGATTTAGATGCAAAATACATAAGATACAGTTTAGGGCCTGCAATTATGAGGTGCCTCTAAATATAAATAAAATTACTAAATTACAAGTTTCCATTTTGTTTTGCTAATATTATGGGTTAAGGAGGCAACAGCGGTTATGGGCCAGAGGGAATGCTATCAAAGTGACATCATGCAGGAGTAGTGAATGTGCATGATGGCAGCACCACATAAGTATAAGATCCAGGATGTCAGTGGTGAGTTCTGCAGCCAAGGGGGTGGTGGGGGAAGGGGATAGGTCATTACAGCAGGATCTCAGGGGCATATTCTTCATAGGTCAACATGCACAAGTGGATGTCAGAATAAAATCAGATAGGATGGATGCTACAGAGAGAGAAAATGGGCAGTAAGAATGGCAGTTAGGTAATAGGGCCCGAGGAGATGGTATTGGTGACTGAAAATCATGTCCTGAGAAGTTCAGGAATATGCAAAATGTATCTTCAAGAGCTCAACAGGGCAAGGATCCAGAGCTACAGAGATTGCATGTGGTGATAGTTCACCATGGAGGAGATTGCAGAGGCAGTGCAGAGGAGTGGTATGCCACTGGAGGTGAGACTGGTGCAACCAAATAGTGAGTGCTTCACAGGGGAGAACACCAGGCAAGGGGTAGCTGTAAGCAACATTATGGGGTTAGGTCATTGCAAACCAGATTGTTAATGCAATTAAAGAAGAACGTCAGGACTATAAAAGTGATGTTAATATCCTTTCGGGGACCAATGATCTCATTAGAAACATCATTTCCGCTGTCCAGAGAGATTTCCAGGCTTTGTAGAAGCTGCTTAGGCACAAGGTGAAGATCATTGCATTTTCAGAAGTATTACATTTTCATAGAAAGGGAGAGAAAAGGCTACACCTTATAGACAACTTCAATAAGAGGCTCAAAACCTGGTGTAAAGATCCTGGCCGGATCAGCATCTCCTGTGCTCGCACGGCCAGCGCAGCACAGTCGAGGCAGGAGCCCCGCTCCCTCGGCCCACTCTCTCCATGCCTAACTGCCGGACCAGAAGAACCGCCCACCCGATGGTGCCGGCCTATCCGAGGCCGGAATGGAGCCGGCGCAAAAAAGACGTGACTCACCAGCCTTTTAAAGCAGGGCTCTTCTTCAGGGGTTCCGCGTGCACGAAGGAGCGAGAACAAAAGGGCTGCCCCTTTGTGCGCCCATTCATGCGACACTCCGGAAATATTTAATGATTTTCCTCCCTCCTACAGTGGTCTCTGCAGGTAGCCATGGATGACAGCATCAATCTACTCAGCATACATCTTAAGATCCCAAGAGGATCACCTGAAAATTTGACTACACACCTCACCTCAACCAACCAAAGAACCAAAAACGAAATCACCAAGCATTAAGCACTAAAAACACAATGGAAAGAATGAAGCCCAGATGTAAAGAATGAAGCCCAGATAGCTGGGGCCAGACCTGAATACAGGCCACTTTTTCTGGATCCATTCTGAAACCGGTGCTGAAGATGATGTACCCCAGGAAGGGAGAGACTCTGCTTCAAATATGCACTTCTCTAGCTTCACATAGAGTTTATGGGCATGCAGGCACTGGAGTACCTGCTGGGCATTGCAAAGATGGGACATGAGGTCCTTAGAGAAGACCAGTACGTCATCAAGACAAACCACAATGTTGGTGTATAGCAGATTCTGAAAGATCTCATTCATCATCGATTGGAAGAGTGCCAGGGCGTTACACAGTCTGAAAGGCATCACCAATTATTCAAAGTGGCCGTCGCGGATATTAAAAACGGTCTTCCACTCATCTCCGGGTCTAATTCGGACTAGGTTGTACGTCCCCCAGAGGTCTAACTTGGTGAAAATTTGGGCTCCCTGAAGATGGTCCAATAATTCCGGGATGAGGGGCAAAGGGTACCTGTCCTTCCTTGTTATGGCGTTTAGCTCCCGGTTGGCCACAAAGAAAAATCCGGCTCCTGCAGGTGACATTGACGGGTGAATGAACCCCTCTCCAAATTCTCCTGAATGTATTTGGCCATGGCCTTGGTTTCGGGAAGGGCTAGGGGGTATACCCTTCCCCGTGGAGGGATGGTCCCAGGGAGCAACTTGATAGGGCAGTCAAACTGGCGATGTTCTGGCAGGATTTCCGTGTTCTCCTTGGAGAATACATTGGTGTAGCTGGCATACTGTGGAGGTAAACCCACTGAAGTGGTAGCAAGAGGCACCAAGAAAGAGCATGTAACTGGGAGGAGGCACTGTTGGTGGCATTGAGGGCCCCATTTGGCCAGCTGAAGCATCTCCCAATCGATCATGGGAGAGTGCCGTTGAAGCTATGGTAACCCGTGGACAATCGGACAGACGGCCCTTTCAATCATACGAAACGTTATTTCTTCGACATGCAACATGCCAGTCCAGAGGCACACGGGAAGAATGGTCCTGGTGATCAACCCTGGAAGGGGGTCCCCCGAGATCGAGGGGCCACTAACGGGGTATCCCGCAGTACTGTGGGTAGGTTGAGATGATCAACCAGACTTGTCATAATGAAATTCCCCTCTGCGCCTGAGTCCAGAAGGGCCAAGGTGAAGAACTCTAGTTGGTTCATGAGGAGGGCTACTGGGAGAATGAGTTGGGGAGCAGACCTGGTGAAACTTAGAACCACCTCCCCGGTTGGTCCTAGGCCTGGAAGTTTCCCGACGTTTCAGGACATCAGGCCAGGAAATGCCCCTTCACTGTGCAGTACAGGCATAGACCCAGGATCCGATGACTGTGCCTCTCTTCAGGTGTCATGGGACTTCTTCCCAACTGCATGGGCTCTTCCTGCCTGGTTGTATCAGGTGTTGGAGGAGGTGTCGACAGGGGTTTGGAAAAAGATGGAGTGAGAGGGACTGATCTGCGAGGTCCCTGCAACTCCCGGCAAGATCAATGAGCGCATTCAGAGATTCCGGAAGGTCCTGAGCTGCCAACTCATTTTTAATGCAGGAGGATAGACCTTATAAGAAGATGCTTCTCAGACTATCTTCTCGCCAGTTTAGCTCTGTGGCCATGGTCCGGAACTTGTTGGCGTAGCCGGAAAGCGGTCGTGCCCCTTGCCGGAGGTGGAGGATATCAGAGCCAGTGGCAGCCAAGTGACCAGGATCATCAAAAGTCTGCTTGAACACCTGGACAAAGCATTGGAGGACCTGGAGGAACAGATCCCCTCGTTCACATACGAGGGATGCCCAGGCCAAAGCCTTGCCATCCAGGAGGGAGAGGATGAAGCTGGTCTTTATGGTATCAAAATAAAATTGTGCAGGCTGCAACGAGAAGTGCATGAAGCACTGATTGAGAAAACCCCAGCATTGCCCTGGGTCACCGGCATATTGGAGGGGGGGGGGGGAGCCGGTAATGGGACAGAGAAGATGGCGGGGTGCTGGCAAAGCAGGAGATGCACTTGGGGCTGCGGTGGCATCTAGGCGGGCGTTCAAACATTGTAAGGAGGCTGCCAATATCTCCAAGAATTGCTGCTGCTGCTGCTGCTGCTGAATTTTCAATGCTATGCCTGGGATGGCCTGTAGGCCTGAAAGGTCCACCGGGTCTATGGCCTCAGCAAACTGTTATGCCACTGCGAAATCAGTGGACCCTTGGGCCGAGACGAGGTCGGTGCTTCCTGTAGGCTTCCTACAGGCCCTCGTCATCGGGAAGTGGATGCTGAAGATGGAGACCCAACCGGACCTTCATCTTAGCAGCCCACGTTCCCCGCAGGTTGAGCCCTTGGGTGCCGGGGCCAAAAGGACTTAGGAGCGGGTCTCTGGTCAAAGATGAGTCTGAAGACGGGAGGTGAAAGCAGAGCGAAGTGTGCCAGAGGTCAGGGCTGGCAGCGGGCAGGAGGATCAAAAGACGGGCCAGAGGTCAAGGCAGGCAGCAGGCGAGGCAGAATCCAGGAATGAGCCAAGACAAAACTGGAGGAGCAAGCCGAAGGGATGAGGAAGCAGAACACATGGAGGCAGAAACTGGAACATATGGATATGGAGCTGGAAGACACGGGGGCAGGAGCTGGAACACACGGAGGCAGGAACGCAGAGCATCCAGTAACTCAAGGTGAGTGGGACCTGCTGCTGAGGCAAAGGTTGGGCAGCAGGATCTGCCTTTAGTGCTGGAGTTGGCGATCACATCCGGGACCGTGGGAGGTCTTTCCTGCTGCAGTCTCTTTAAATTGGGGGTGGAGCCACACGCGCACGCCTAGCAGGAGCTGGGGCTGGTGGCGCGGCAGCGGCAAGATCGGCTTCCCTTTGCGTTGGGAGAAGGCGACGGCGGCAGCCTGGGGAGCTGCGTGGAGGGCCTGGACTGGCTCGGGGGGGTGAGTGTGGCCGGCCGCGAATATCCGTGGCCAGCTACCGTAACAATCTTAATCCTTCCACTAAGTTTGTCCTGCTCTCTCAATTCCCCATGCTGTTCTCATCAGTCTTCTTTATTCCCCTCATCCTGACCCCACCAGTCTCTCTCACTCCTCAACCCTCACCCTATCCCCACCAGTTTCTGACCAGTATCTCCCTCTCTCTCTCCCATGGTCTGACCAGTGTCTGTTTCTATCTCTCTCGCTCTCAATCCCCCACCCTATCCTCAACTGCAACTCCAGCATAATATTCTTCACCCTTGCAAGAACTATGATGGAGCTTGGTGACACCAAAATAACACTTCCAGTACCCTTATTGTCTCACCCTCTGCCTAGCACCAGTATCACCCTGACATCATTTTTTTAAATTTCCCCATTGCCCCTCTCTCTCCCTCATAACCTCCTACCTAATGCTTTCTGTTACCCATTCTTGCCCCTACTCCTTCACAAGCTCTGACTCTATCATTGTCCTCTCTCTTTGTCACCTATTTCTGTCTCTCAGGCACATACTCATCAATACCTTTGCCTCACAGCACGCCCACCCTGACATTGTTTCTGGTTCTATCATCCTTCATCACCACCTCTAACTTTCTTTCATATACACCCTCCCCCTCTGGCTTACTTGCACCTTTCTAATGACAATTCCCTTTAATTATTTGTAACCCCACCATGGTGTACCTGTCCTGCACGGGTGGGGCCACAAAAGTATTTGTTTCTCTTTGGGGCTGGAACCTCTCTCTGACCAGCTCTTTCACATTCCCTCTTACTCCCAGGGCTGGATCCTTTGTAGAGGGGGGGGGGGGGGGAGCGATTTCCAGGGCTCATTGTGACAGGGTGATATTTGTACACATTCCTTTTTGTCTTTTGTGTTCCCTTGGGGAGGATGTTTGTCCTTAAAATGGGTGCAGTTAATATTAAATAAAGACTCTTGAGTCACTGTGTTAGTGTCTGTAGTGCTTGGTCACACACAGAGCTTTGTGGCAAGTGCATTTTTTGGTCATGCAACATTAGCATTATATTTCTCTGCACAGGGGCTAACTAGTCTGCCAGTCTGCCCATTCACACCAGTTTTCCAATCCCTCAGAGATTTTTTGTGCTTATTCAATGCTTTCTTGAATTCAGATACTGTGTTTGTTTGCATCACCTTCATCCAGAAACCCAAGCATAAATGGATTACATTGGGTTCTGGTAGGTAAAGAATAAGACCCAGATGCAGGTCAAAGATCTCAGAAAACAACCTGCATTCAACACCTTTGATTTTAATTGTTTTACAGTACCTTTTGATCTTACCCTTTACTATTTTCTATCATTTCCTATAAATGGGTCTAAGACCTTTTAACCCCAATCACATCAAGAGATTCTATATGTATGCTAAGTAACACGTAAATACCAAAGCACTGTGGTGATGTGTGCTCAGGGCTCAGGAATGTTATAGATACCACAGAAACTGTGAGAAGTAATACCAAATAAGAGCAAAGGGGAAATGGGCGTGACAGAGATAAGAACAGTATAAAGTTTTGGTTAGAACAAAGAAACATTGGGCTGGCATCTTTTCTCTACTTTACAGGCAGCTGGTGGAGATCTGTTCCAGTACCTCAGAAAAATGACTGTGCAGTGTTTTAAATTTACTTTTACTTTAAGTTCTTTAATAGTAAGAAGACTGCTTAAGTTGTTCTTTAAGAAAAACTGGATTAACATTCTGGTAGCAGAGGATGGTTAAGAGAAGAAAGGAAACAAGTAGTGTTAATGGCCATTAAACTGTATGAGGAAAATAGGTGGGTTAATGAGTGTGAGTTTTGAGTAAGAAATTGTGGTATCAAGTGGTTTACTTTTACAACAGGATTGTGTCGCAGCATCGAGTGAATTTACTTGTGCTGCTAGGCTATGACTGTACCAAGTGAAATTACTTGTGCATCGTATGGAAGTCGAGTGAAGACGTAACAGCTGTGGGGGATCGTGGTATTGAGTGGAGTTACTTGTGCCTACCAAGTGAGCTACTTGTGCGGCAGGAGGGAAACAAAAAAAAAAAAAGCAGACGACATGAGAGAGAACTTTCAACACATCTGCTTTATATTTACTTTGCTTTGGAATTTTATCTTGCCTCTGGATCTCAGATCTCTCTATCCTGCTTTCCTGCAATGTTTTTCTAAGATTACCTTCTCATAAGGATAGCAACTCCTTTCATGGTTGCATCTCCAGGGTGGCTTTTATGCTAGGCAATTCTTTCTTCCTTAATGCTAGGTTTTGGAACCATAACTTGTAAAGATCTGAGGTACTTGTAATAAACATGAGCTCCGTTATTGCTTTAAGTAAAGTGATAGATGAAAATCCTCTTTTGTGTAAAGAAATAATAAGATTGAAATGGATGAAATGGGCATAGGGGCGGGGGGAGGCTCCCTCAATGTCTCAGCATTGAAGGGATTGTTTCAGGCAATAGGAAAAAGAAAGGTCATTTTCCAAAGAAATTAGAACAACACTTGCATTTCTTAGATCTCTGGTCTAAGTGTTTGCATTATCCATCACCTAATACTGTGTCTGAAAGCTCTCCCCCTTCTCCCCTTCTCCCTTGCCAGACTGTGCCTGTGGATTCAAAGGAGTCAAAGGATTCACTGGAAGAATTCCCTAAACTTTACCCAAATTTAAATAATGCAAAATTAGATGAATCTGCAGCAGGGAGAATTCATATTAAGGGCCAAATAGATGCAGACCTGATTTGCTCTGCTACTAATTTAAATGAGAGTGTTCCAGGGCACAATGCCATTCAGGAGAAGGTTAAAGAAGCAGGGTTAATTAATCAAACTTCTGAGGAATGTGCCTCTGTGGGAAGAAAAAGAGCAATCATAGATTTAGGGTGTTCACTACAGGAACTAGATAGTCATATCAGAGAATTTCAGAAAACGATAACACCCACAATATCACAACAGCATCAGGAAAGGGTAGAAGGCAGAACTGCGTGATCACAATTTCAAAAGAAAAGAAACAGTGGTAAAAGTGCAGAATCCATTTCTTTTATCCAGTACAGCAGACATTTATTTATTTTTAGATTTTTATATACCGGTGTTCCTATATGAAATAAAGATCACATCTAAGGAGGTAATGGCTGAGCATGAGGGATCTCATTTGTTTGTAGATCCTTGGGTTGATAATTTAGCGGACAGAAGGAATGCAGCAACAAATGATCCCAAATTCCCAGGAGGGCTCTTTTGAACACACTCATATGAATATTGCTCTTTTCTTTCTCCCAATTCACCCCTATCTTTGGGAACCACTGAGAGATCTTTTCCATACTCAAAAATATTTTGCTGCCTTAGTTTCAAGCAGATGGGAAGCAGCTAAAGAGAAAATTGAGGACTATTTAGCTACATTTCAGGATGCATGGTTAAAAGAAATTGACACCAAATTTAATTAAGTTAACCAGTTGCCATTAGGGATGTGCATTCATTTGCGACGAAATAGGAAATAGAGACGATATTTCCTATTTCATCGAGGTTCGGGAGGGTGAAGAAACGATAAGAAAACCCACAAAATTTAGTGTGGTTTTCTTATCGTATTTCAGAGGGGGGGAGAAAGGGCATATTAAAAAAAACCAAAACCTAAACTCACCCCAACCCTTCAAATTTAATTAATTGTAACCCCCCACCCTTTTGACCACCCAAGACTTGCCCGACCCCCCCAAGACTTACTCCCAATCGATCATTGATGAAGCTCACTAAAAGGAAGGTGAGACAGGTAAGATGGCTCTCTGAGGAGCGGATAGCCCTAGGTGTAACAAGGCCCCTGAGGAGCGGGTACCGTGATCACCCAGATAGGAACAGCGAGACAAGTCCCAGAATGGCGGAATTGAGCAGGACAGGAATCCTTGCTAATTCGTAGCTTAGATGGTCAGCTGAGTTTAAGCATAGTAAGCGGGTGACGTCATGCAGTGGGGACGCCCCCAAGGTTCCCGCTATGACATGTACAAGAAGGGGGCAGGTGCGCGCGCGTGCCCTAGGTTACCCTGGATGCAAGAAGGGTGCCAGGAGCGCCCACGCCATCCTGGGCACACCATGGGGGTCGGCGTATGCAAGCGGAGACAGCCATCCTCCCTAGACTCGGTGCTGTATGAAGAAAGGAGGTAAGC
This sequence comes from Rhinatrema bivittatum, assembly GCF_901001135.1. Lineage (NCBI taxonomy): Eukaryota > Metazoa > Chordata > Amphibia > Gymnophiona > Rhinatrematidae > Rhinatrema > Rhinatrema bivittatum. The sequence goes on along the minus strand of NC_042618.1, from coordinate 283,358,594 downwards.
AACAAAGATCACAGCTGCCTGCGACCGATGGGCGCAACAGATAGGTGCAAGACAGGCTAACAGAGTGGAGATAGTCTAGTCCCTGTGGTTTTGATAGGGCCAAGACAGGCTGGCAGAGAAGAGGTAGTCAGGTCGCTGTGGTTTTGATAGGGGCAAGACAAGCTGGCAGAGCGGAAGTAGTCAGGTCGCTGTGGTTTTGATAGGGGCAAGACAGGCTGGCAGAGCAGAGGTAGTCTAGTACCTGTGGTTTTGATAGGGCAAGACAGGCTGGCAGAGAGGAGGTAGTCTGGTCCCTGTGGGTTTGACAGGGGCAAGACAGGCTGGCAGAGCGGAGGTAGTCTGGTCCCTGTGGTTTTGATAGGGACAAGACAGGCTGGCAGAGCGGAGGTAGTCAGGTCGCTATGGTTTTGATAGGGGCAAGACAGGCTGACAGAGCGGAGGTAGTCTTGTCCCTGTGGGTTTGATAGGGGCAAGACAGGCTGGCAGAGCAGAGGAGGTATAGTCCCTGTGGTGTTGATAGGGGAAAGACAAGGAGGCAAGACAAGACGAGGCTCAGCCCGTGGATGGTGTTAGGCCGGGAGTAGTGGCCCCCAATGCGCCGGGATCAGGACTTCTCAAAGTTGGGTTGTTTGTGAATGCAGCCGAAAGTGGGTGGTAAGCTCCATCTAAGGCTAAATACCGGCACGAGATCGATAGTCAACAAGTAGTTCAATAAAAAAAAGTGCAGTAAAAAAAAGCCTGGCTGCCTGGTAGGCACAGCAGCAAAAAAGAACAAATATCTTTTTCAGCAATAGAAAATTAATTGTAGTAAACTAGCAATAGCAACTGAATAAAGATTTGAGACACTGAGAGTGCTCAAACAGCAAACAACCTTCTCAGATAGAACCTAAGAAGAAAGTGCACTGTGGTATGCTTGGTTAAGGTAGAAATACAGCAGGAACAGCATCACAGAGCACTGAGAGCAGCGAGTGGCTGAATTAGAAAAATGATTTGAGTTCAAGAAGGCGTGAAACCGCTAAGAGTTTGGACTGACCGGGGCGGAGGATCCCCCTTGGGCAGGGAACTCCTTCCACATGGCCCCAGCCCCCGCAGGGCACATTTCCTCCATGGCGATGTGCCGCAAGCGGCTCTGGCTTGGCTGGGAAGGCCTCGGGTGGGGGCATGCGGCTCACTGCTCGGGTGGAGCGTGTTATAGCCCCCCGCCCGGCAGCAGATTTGCTGTTTCCCCAGGGGCCGAGGGAGATGACCACCACTGCACCCTCCTCTGGACCCCCCCCCTCGTGAGGGGAGCGGGGTGAAGGGGGAAGGGGGCCCCCTGCTTGCGGCGTGACTGTCAACCGGGGCGTACTGTCCACCACACCCATCTTGAAACATGGACCGAGGTTTAACATGAGTGCTAGGACCTGAAACTATGCCTGGGTGGGGTGGAGCCGCTGAGGGTGCAGATCTTGGTGGTAGTAGGAAATATTCAAACAAGAGCCCCGGGGAGATTTCTCTTTTCTTTGTGTAGGAAAGGGCTCCCTGGAATGGGTTTGCCCCCAGAGTGAGGCCCGAGCCTTTGTAGTGTGGAGAAGTGGAGGAGGTTTCCATGTGAACGGCGGTTCAACATGGGTCAGCAGGTACTAAGAAATAGGCGACAACCAGGGAGAGTTCCCTTTCCTTTGTGCAGGAAAGGGCTCCAAGGAATGGGTGGACCCCCAGAGTGGGGCCCAAGCCTTGGTAAGTGTTCTGAATTGGAGAAGGTTTCCATGTGAACAGCGGTTCAACATGGGTCAGCGGGAACTAAGAGATAGGCAACACCCGGGGAGAGTTCCCTTTCCTTTGTGCAGGAAAGGGCTCCCTGGAATTGGTTCGCCCCTAGAGTGGGGCCCGAGCCTCGGCAAGTGTGGTGAAGTGGAGGAGTTTTCTATGTGAACAGCGATTCAACGTGGGTCAGCGGGTACTAAGAGATAGGCGACACAAGGGGAGAGTTCCCTTTCCTTTGTGCAGGAAAAGGTTCCCTGAAATGGGTTCGCCCCCAGAGTGAGAACGAGCCTCGGAAAATGTTGCGAAGTGGAGGAGATTTCCATGTGAACAGCGGTTCAACATGGGTCAGCAGGTACTAAGAGATAGGCAACACCTGGGGAGAGTTACCTTTCCTTTGTGCAAAAAAGGGCTCCCTGGAATGGGTTCTCCCCCAGACTGGGGCCCAAGCCTCGGCAAGTGTGGAGAAGTGGAGGAGGTTTCCATGTGAACAGCGGTTCAACTTGGGTCTGCAGGTACTAAGAGACTGGCGACACCCGGGGAGAGTTCCCTTTCCTTTGTGCATGAAAGAGCTCCCTGAACTAGGTTCACCCCCAGAGTGAGTCCTGAGCCTTGGCAAGTGTGGTGAAGTAGAGAAGGTTTCCATGTGAACAGAGGCTCAACATGGGTTAACGGGTACTAATAGGTGAGCCCCGGACAGAACGTGGAAAGGGAGCCTGCGCCACCTACTTTTCCTCTCCCACTACGACCTCAGATCAAATGTTGCGACCGGCAGAATTGACGGAAGGGCACCACGAGGAAGATGAACATGTTCCAGCTCTTCGTCATTCAGTTGATTACTGCTGCCATACTGTGCAAGGCGGGGCGAGAAACAGATGGACCTGCGACTCTTAGCGGTGGATCACTCGGCTCTTGCATCGATAAAGAACGCAGTTTTCGAGACCTCAATGCCCTCCCTGTACAGAACGCAGAAAGGGAGCGGGCGCCTCCTCCTTTTCCTCTCCCACTAAGACCTCAGATCAGATGTGGCGATCGGCTGAATTTCAGCATATTATTAAGCAGAGGAAAAGAAACTAACAGGGTTCCCTCAGTAACAGCGAGTGAAGAGGGAAGAGCCCAGCACAGAATACCCGCCTGTCCAGCGGGCGCAGGACATGTGGCATACAGATGAACGCATCTGCGGCGCCGCTCAGGGGCCCAAGACCTTCTGATTGAGGCTGGAGATGACCTTTCTGCTAAATGTGGTTCTCGAGAGGACTTTGTAATTGTGAGCTAAGACCTGCAGCAAATGCATGAAACCCATGTTCTCCAATACCTGCAGGGGCTGGTCATCAAGGGCAATCATTTACTGGATGCACAGCGGTTGAGATCAGGCCCTTGTAGTGACGTAAGGGCTGAACCGAGGACAGACAGGTACAGCGATTAAAGCCTGGCCCTTGTAGTGACGTAAGGGCTGTACAGTGGATGAACAGGCACAGTGTTTGGGGTCAAGCCCCAGTAATGACTTAAGGACTGGACGAACAGACACAGCGTTTGAGATCAGGCCCTTGTAGTAACTTAAGGGCTGGACAGACAGGTACAGCGGTTGAAGTCATGCCCTTGTAGTAACGTAAGGGCTGGATGGATAGGCACAGTGGTTGGGGTTAGGACCTTGTATTGACTTAAAGGCTGGACAGACCAGCACACTGTTTGGGGGTCAGGCCCTTGTAGTGACATAAGGGCTGCACAGACAGGCACAGCGGTTGAGTTCAGGCCCTTGTAGTGATGTAAGGGCTGGACAGTGGACAGACAGGCACAGCGGTTGAGGTCAAGTACTTGTACTGACTTAAGGGATGGACGGATAGGCACATTGTTTGGGGTCAAGCTCCAGTAGTGACTTAAGGACTGGACGAACAGGCACAGTGTTTGGGGTCAGGCCCTTGTAGTAACTTAAGGGCAGGACAGACAGGCACAGCATTTGGGGTCAGGCCCTTGTCAATACAGGCACGGCATTTGGCGTGAGGCCCTTGTAGTGACTTAAGGGCTGGATGGACTGGCACAGAGGTTGAGGTCAGGCCCTTGTAGTGACATAACGGCTGGACAGTGGACAGACAGACACAGCATTTGGGGTCAGACCCTTGTAGTGTCTTAAGGACTGGACAGACAGGCACGGCGGATGAGGTCAGGACTTTGTGGTGACATAAAGGCTGGACGGACAAGCATAGCGGTTGAGGTCAGGCCTTTGTTGTTACATAAGGGCTGGACATTAGACAGACAGGCACATAGATTGAGGTCTGGCCCTTCTAGTGATTTAAGGGCTTGAAAGACAGCTTCAGCGTTTGGGGTCAGGCTCTTGTAGTGACTTAAGGGCTGGACTGACAGGCACAGCGGTTGAGTTCTAGCCCTTGTAGTGACTTATGGGCTGGACAGACAGGCACAGGCTTTAGGGTCAGGCACTTGCAGTGAATTAAGGACTGGACAGATAGGCTCAGTGTTTGGGGTCAAGCCCTTGTAGAGACTTAAGAGCTGGACAGACAGGCACAGTGGTTGTGGTCAGGCCCTTGAAGTGATGTAAAGGCTAGACGGACAGGAACATCGATTGAGGTCAGGGCCTTGTAGTGACATAAGGGCTGGACAGTGAACAGACAGGCACAGTGGTTGAGATCAGGCCTTTGCAGTGACTTAAGGGCTGGACAGACAGGCACAGCAGCTGAGGTCAGGCCCTTGTAGTGACGTAAGGGCTGGACAAACAGGCACAGCGTTTGGGGTCAGGCCCTTGTAGTGAATGAAGGGCTGGACAGACAGGTAGAGCAGTTGAGGTCATGCGCTTATTGTGACATAAGGGCTGGATAGTGGACAGACAGGCACAGCGTTTGGGGTCAGACCCTTGTAGAGACCTAAGGGCTGGACAGACAGGCCAGCGGTTGAAGTCAGGCCTTTGTATTGATGTAAGGGCTGGACAAACAGGTACAGCAGTTGAGGTCAGGCCCTTATAGTGATGTAAGTGCTGGATGAACAGACACAGTGGTTGAGGTCAGGCCTTTGCAGTAGCGTAAGAGCTGGACAGTGGACAGACGGGCACAGCATTTTGGGTCAGGCACTTGTAGTGAATTAAGGGCTGGACAGATAGGTACAGTGGTTGAAATGAAGCCCATATAGTGATGTAAGGGCTGGACGGACAGGCACAGCAGTTGAGGTCAGGCCTTTGCAGTGACTTAAGGGCTGGATGGATATGCACAGCGTTTGGGGTCAGCCCCTGCAGTGACTTAAGGGCTGGACAGACAGGCACAGTGGTTGAGGTCAGGCTCTTGCAGTGACTTAAGGGCTGGACTTACAGGCACAGCATTTGGGGGTCAGGCCCTTGTCAATACAGGCACTTGTAGTGACTTAAGGGCTGGAAAGACAGGTACGGCGGTTGAAGTCATGCCCTTGTAGTGACGTAAGGGCTGCACAGACAAGCACAGCATTTGGGGTCAGGCCCTCTTAGTCACTTAAGAGCTGGACAGACAGGCGCAGCATTTGGGGTCAGGCCTTTGTACTGACTTAAGGGCTGGACAGACAGGCACAGTTGTTGAAGACAGGCCCTTATAGTGACATAAGGGCTGGATGAACAGTCACAGCGGCTCAGGTCATGCCCTTGCAGTGACGTAAGGGCTGGACAGTGGACACACGGGCACAGCATTTGGGGTCAGGCACTTGTAGTGAATGAAGGGCTGGACAGACAGGTAGAGCAATTGAGGACTAGATGGATAGGCACAGTGGTTGAGTTTAGGACCTTGTATTGACTTAAGGGCTGGACAGACCAGCACATTGTTTGGGGTCAGGCCGTTGTAGTGACATAAGGGCTGCACAGACAGGCACAGCATTTGGGGTCAGGCACTTGTAGTGAATTAAGGGCTGGATGGACAGGCACAGCGGTTGAGTTCAGGCCCTTGTAGTGATGTAAGGGCTGGACAGTGGACAAACATGCACAGCGGTTGAGGTCAAGCTCCAGTAATGACTTAAGGGCTGGACGAACAGTCACAGCGTTTGGGGTCAGGCCCTTGTAGTAAAATAAGGACTGGACAGACAGGTACAGCGGATGAAGTCATGCCCTTGTAGTAATGTAAGGGCTGGATGGATAGGCACAGCGGTTGAGGATAGGACCTTGTATTGATGTAAGGGCTGGACAGTGGACAGACAGGGACAGTGGTGGAGGTCAAGCCCTTGTACTGTCTTAAGGGCTGCACAGACAGGCACAGCATTTGGGGTCAGGCACTTGTAGTGAATTAAGGGCTGGATGGACAGGCACAGCGGTTGAGTTCAGGCCCTTGTAGTGATGTAAGGGCTGGACAGTGGACAAACATGCACAGCGGTTGAGGTCAAGCTCCAGTAATGACTTAAGGGCTGGACGAACAGTCACAGCGTTTGGGGTCAGGCCCTTGTAGTAACATAAGGACTGGACAGACAGGTACAGCGGATGAAGTCATGCCCTTGTAGTAACGTAAGGGCTGGATGGATAGGCACAGTGGTTGAGGATAGGACCTTGTATTGATGTTAGGGCTGGACAGTGGACAGACAGGCACAGTGGTGGAGGTCAAGCCCTTGTATTGTCTTAAGGGCTGGACGGACAGGCACAGCATTTGGGGTCAGCCCTTTGTAGTGACTTATGGGCTGGACAGACAGGGACAGCAATTGGGGTCAAGCCCTTGTAGTGATGTAAGGGCTGGACAGGCAAGCACAGCATTTGGGGTCAGGCCCTTGTAGTGACTTAAGGGCTAGACAGACAGGCACAGCATTTGGGGTCAGGCCTTTGTAGTGACGTAAGGGCTGGACAAACAGGCACAGTGGTTGAGGTCAGGCCCTTGCAGTGACGAAAAGGCTGGACAGTGGACAGACAGGTACAGCGTTTGGGGTCAGGCCCTTGTAGTGAATTAAGGACTGGACAGACAGGTACAGCAGTTGAGGTCAGACCCTTATAGTGACGTAAGGGCTGAGCGAGCAGGCACAGCGGTTGAGGTCAGGCCCTTGTAGTGACGAAAGGGCTGGACAGTGGACAGACAGGCACAGCATTTTATGTCAGGCCTTTGTAGTGAATTAAGGGCTGGACAGGCAAGTACAGCGGTTGAGGTCAGGCCCTTATAGTGACGTAAGGGCTGGACGAACAGGCACAGCGGTTGACGTCAGGCCCTTGCAGTGACATAAGGGCTGGACAGTGGACAGACAGGCACAGGGTTTGGGGTCAGGCCCTTGTAGTGACTTAAGGGCTGGACAAACAGGTACAACGGTTGAAGTCAGGCTCTTGTAGTGATGTAAGGGATGGACAGACAGGTACAGCGGTTGATGTCAGGCCCATGTAGTGACATAAGGGCTGCACAGTGGACAGACAAGCACAGCGGTTGAGGTCTGGTCCTTGTAGTGGCGTAAGGGCTATACAGTGGATGAACAGGCACAGTGTTTGGGGTCAGGCCCTTATAGTGACTTAAGGGCTGGACAAACAGGCACAGTGTTTGGAGTCAAGCCCCAGTAGTGACTTAAGGGCTGGACGAACAGACACAACGTTTGGAGTCAAGCCCTTGTAGTAACATAAGGGCTGGACAGACAGGTACAGCGGTTGAAGTCATGCCCTTGTAGTAACATAAGGGCTGAACTGACAGGCACAGCGGTTGAGGTCTGGACCTTGAAGAGATGTAAGGGCTGTACAGTGGATCAACAGGCACAGCGTTTGTGGTCAGGCCCTTGTAGTGACGTAAGGGCTGGACAGACAAGCACAGCATTTGGATTCAGGCACTTGTAGTGACTTAAGGGCTGGACAGACAGGCACAGCATTTGGGGTTAGGCCTTTGTAGTGACTTAAGGGCTGGACGAACAGACACAGCGTTTGGGGTCAGGCCCTTGTAGGAACTTAAGTGCTGGACAGACAGGTACAGTGGTTGAAGTCATGCCCTTGTAGTAACATAAGGGTTGGATGTATAGGCATAGCGGTTGAGGTTAGGACCTTGTATTGACGTAAGGGCTGGACAGACCGGCACACTGTTTGGGGTCAGGCCCTTGTAGTGACATAAGGGCTGCACAGACAGGCACAGCGTTTGGGGTCAGGCACTTGTAGTGAATTAAGGGCTGGTTGGACAGGCACAGCGGTTGAGTTCAGGCACTTGTAGTGATGTAAGGGCTGGACAGTGGACAGACAGGCACAGCGGTTGAGGTCAAGCCCTTGTACTGACTTAAGGACTGGAGAGACCGGCACAGCATTTGGAGTCAGGCCCTTGTCAATACAGGCACAGAGTTTGGGGTCAGGCCCTCGTAGTGATGTAAGGGCTGGATAGACAGGCACAGCATTTGGGGTCAGGCCCTTGTCAATATAGGAACAGCGTTTGGGGTGAGGCCCTTGTAGTGAATTAAGGGCTGGATGGACTGGCACAGAGGTTGAGGTCAGGCCCTTATAGTGACGTAACGGCTGGACAGTGCACAGACCGGCACAGCATTTGGAGTCAGGCCCTTGTCAATACAGGCACAGTGTTTGGGCTCAGGCCCTTGTAGTGCTGTAATGGCTGTACAGACAGATACAGCGGTTAAGGTCAGGACCTTGTGGTGACGTAAGGGCTGGATGGACAAGCAACTCGGTTGAGGTCAGGCCTTTGTTGTGACATAAGCACTGGAGATTAGACAGACAGGCAAAGCAGTTGATGTCAAGCCCTTGTACTTACTTAAGGGGTGGACGGACAAGCACAGCGTTTGGGGTCAGGCCCTTGTAGTGACTTAAGGGCCGGACAGACAGGCACAGCATTTGGGGTCAGGCCCTTGTCAATACAGGCACAGCTTTTGGGGTGAGGCACTTGTAGTGAACTAAGGGCTGAATGGACTGGCACAGAGGTTGAGGTCAGGCCATTGTAGTGATGTAACGTCTGGACAGTGGACAGACAGGCACAGCATTTGAGGTCAGGCCCTAGTAGTGTCTTAAGGACTGGACAGACAGGCACATCGGTTAAGGTCAGGACCTTGTGGTGACGTAAGGGCTGGACGGACAAGCATAGCAGTTGAGGTCAGGCCTTTGTTGTGACGTAAGGGCTGGACATTAGACAGACAGGCACAGCGGTTGATGTCAGCCCTTGTAGTGACATAAGGGCTGGACAGACAGTCATAGCCATTGAGGTCAGGCCCTTGTAGTGACTTAAGGGCTGGAAAGACAGGCACAGCGTTTGGGTTCAGGCCCTTGTAGTGTCTTAAGGGCGGGACAAACAGGCAGAGAGTTTGGTGTCAGGCCCTTGTAGTGACGTAAGGACTGGACAGGCAGGCTCAGTGTTTGGGGTCACGCCCTTGTAGTGACTTAAGTGCTGGACAGACAGGCACAGGGTTTCGGGTCAGGCCCTTGTAGTGACTTAAGGACTGGACAGACAGGCTCAGTGTTTGGGGTCAGCCCCTTTTAGAGACTTAAGAGCTGGACAGACAGTCATAGCCATTGAGGTCAGGCCCTTGTAGTGACTTAAGGGCTGGAAAGACAGGCACAGCGTTTGGGTTCAGGCCCTTGTAGTGTCTTAAGGGCGGGACAAACAGGCAGAGAGTTTGGTGTCAGGCCCTTGTAGTGATGTAAGGACTGGACAGGCAGGCTCAGTGTTTGGGGTCACGCCCTTGTAGTGACTTAAGTGCTGGACAGACAGGCACAGGGTTTCGGGTCAGGCCCTTGTAGTGACTTAAGGACTGGACAGACAGGCTCAGTGTTTGGGGTCAGCCCCTTTTAGAGACTTAAGAGCTGGACAGACAGGCACAGTGTTTGGGGTCAGGCCCTCGTAGTGATGTAAGGGCTGGACAGACAGGCACAGGATTTGTGGTCAGGCCCTTGTCAATACAGGAACAGCGTTTGGGGTGAGGCCCTTGTAGTGAATTAAGGGCTGAATGGACTGGCACAGAGTTTGAGGTCAGGCCCTTATAGTGACGTAATGGCTGGACAGTGCACAGAGTTTGAAGTCAGGCCCTTATAGTGACGTAATGGCTGGACAGTGCACAGACCGGCACAGCATTTGGAGTCAGGCCCTTGTCAATACAGGCACAGTTTGGGGTCAGGCCCTTGTAGTGATGTAAGGGCTGGACAGACAGGTACAGCGGTTGAGGTCAGGACCTTGTGATGACATAAGGGCTGGACATTAGACAGACAGGCACAAAGGTTGAGGACAGGCCCTTGTAGTGACTTGAGGGTTGGAAGAACAGGCACAGCGTTTGGGTCAGGCTCTTGCAGTAACTTAAGGGCTGGACAGACAGGGACAACGTTTGCGGTCAGGACCTTGTAGTGACTTAAGGGCTACACAGACAGGCATACGGATTGGGGTCTGGGCCTTGTATTGAATTAAGGACTGGACAGAGAGGCACAGCAGTTTAGATCAGGCCCTTGTAGTGACGTAAGGGTTGGACGAACAGGCACATGGGTTGAGGTAAGGCCCTTGCAGTGACGTAAGGGCTGGACAGTGGACACACAGGCACAGCGTTTTGTGTCAGGCCCTTGTAGTGAATTAAGGGCTGGACAGACAAGTACAGCGGTTGAGGTCAGGCCCTTATAGTGACGTAAGGGCTGGACGAACAGGCACAGCGTTTTGTGTCAGGCCCTTGTAGTGAATTAAGGGCTGGACAGACAAGTACAGCGTTTCGGGTCAGACCCTTGTAATGACATAAGGGCTGGACAAACAGGTACAATGGTTGAAATCAGGCCCTTGTAGTGATGTAAGGGATGGACAGACAGGTACAGCGTTTGAGGTCAGGCCCTTATAGTGACGAAAGGGCTGATGAACAGTCACAGCGGTTGAGGTCAGGCCCTTGTAGTGACGTAAGGGCTGAACAGTGGACAGTCACAGCGGTTGAGGTGTGGTCCGTGTAGTGGCATAAGGGCTATACAGTGGATGAACAGGCACAGTGTTTGGGTCAGGCCCTTATAGTGACGTAAGGGCTGGACAAACAAGCACAGCGTTTGGAGTCAAGCCCCAGTAGTGACTTAAGGGCTGGATGAACAGACACAACGTTAGTGGTCAGGCCCTTGTAGTAACTTAAGGGCTGGACAGACAAGTACAGCGGTTGAAGTCATGCCCTTGTAGTAACATAAGGGCTGGACTAACAGGCACAGGGGTTGAGGTCTGGACCTTGTAGAGATGTAAGGGCTGTACAGTGGATCAACAGGCCCTTGTAGTGAAGTAATGGCTGGACAGACAAGCACAGCATTTGGGGTCAGACACTTGTAGTGACTTAAGGGCTGGACAGACAGGCACAGCATTTGGGGTCAGGCCTTTGTAGTGACTTAAGGGCTGGACGAACAGACACAGCGTTTGGGGTCAGGCCCTTGTAGTAACTTAAGGGCTGGACAGACAGGTACAGTGGTTGAAGTCATGCCTTTGTAGTAACGTAAGGGTTGGATGGATAGGCATAGCGGTTGAGGTTAGGACCTTGTATTGACTTAAGGGCTGGACAGACCGGCACACTGTTTGGGGTCAGACCCTTGTAGTGACATAAGGGCTGCACAGACAGGCACAGCGTTTGGGGTCAGGCACTTATAGTGAATTAAGGGCTGGATGGACAGGCACAGCGGTTGAGATCAGGCCCTGGTAGTGATGTAAGGGCTAGACAGTGGACAGACAGGCACAGCGGTTGAGGTCAAGCCCTTGTACTGACTTAAGGACTGGACAGACCGGCACAGCATTTGGAGTCAGGCCCTTGTCAATACAGGCACAGTGTTTAGAGTCAGGCCCTCGTACTGATGTAAGGGCTGGACAGACAGGCACAGCATTTAGGGTCTGGCCCTTATCAATACAGGAACAGCGTTTAGGGTGAGGCCCTTGTAGTGAATTAAGGGCTGGATGGACTGGCACAGAGGTTGAGGTCAGGCCGTTATAGTGACGTAACGGCTGGACAGTGCACAGACCGGCACAGCATTTGGAGTCAGGCCCTTGTCAATACAGGCAGTGTTTGGGGTCAGGCCCTTGTAGTGATGTAAGGGCTAGACAGACAGGTACAGTGGTTAAGGTCAGGACCTTGTGGTGACGTAAGGGCTGGACGGACAAGCAAAGCGGTTGAGATCAGGCCCTTGTAGTGACTTAAGGGTTGGAAGAACAGGCACAATGTTTGAGGACAGGCTCTTGTAGTGACTTAAGGGCTGGACAGACAGGCACAGTGGTTAAGGTCAGGCCCTTATAATGACATAAGGGCTGGAGAAACAGGCACAGCGGTTGAGGTCAGGCCCTTGCAGTGACATAAGGGCTGGACAGTGGACAAACAGGCACAGCCTTTGGGGTCAGGCCCTTGTAGTGACTTAAGGGCTGGACAGACAGGCCAGCGGTTGAAGTAAGGCCCTTGTAGTCACGTAAGGGCTGGACAGTGGACAGACAGGCACAGCGGTTGAGGTCAAGCCCTTGTACTGACTTAAGGGCTGGACAGACAGGCACAGCATTTAGGGTCAGGCTCTTGTAGTGAATTAAGGGCTGGATGGACAGGCACAGCGGTTGAGTTCATGCCCTTGTAGTGATGTAAGGGCTGGACAGTGGACAGACAGGCACAGCGATTGAGGTCAAGCCCTTGTACTGACTTAAGGGCTGGACAGACAGGCACAGCATTTAGGGTCAGGCTCTTGTCAATACAGGCACATCATTTGGGATGAGGCCCTTGTAGTGAATTAAGGGCTGGATGGACTGGCACAGAGGTTGAGGTCAGGCCCTTATAGTGACGTAACAGCTGGACAGAGCACAGACAGGCACAGCATTTGGGGTCAGGCCCTTGAATTGTCTTAAGGACTGGACAGACCGGCACAGCATTTGGAGTCAGGCCCTTGTCAATACAGGCACAATGTTTGGGGTCAGGCCCTTGTGGTGACATATGGGCTGGACATTAGACAGATAGGCACAGCAGATGTGGTCAGACCCTTGTAGTGAATAAAGGGCTGGAAGAACAGGCACAGCGTTTGGGGTCAGGCCCCTGTAGTGACTTAAGGGTTGGACAGACAGGCACAGCATTTGGGGTCAGCCCTTGTAGTGACCTAAGGGCTGGACAGACAGGCCAGCGGTTGAAGTCAGGCTCTTGTAGTGACTTAAGGGCTGGATAAACAGGCACAGCGGTTGAGGTCAGGCCCTTGCAGTGATGTAAGGGCTGGACATTGGACACACAGGCACAGCATTTTGTGTCAGGCCTTGTAGTGAATTAAGGGCTGGAAAGACAAGTACAGCGGTTGAGGTCACTCCCTCATAGTGACATAAGGGATGGAGAGACAGGTACAGCGGTTGAGGTCAGGCCCTTATAGTGACGTAAGCGCTGATGAACAGTCACAGCGGTTGAGGTCAGGCACTTGCAGTGACGTAGGGCCTGGACAGTGGACAGACAGGCACAGCGTTTTTTGCCAGGCCCTTGTAGTGAATTAAGAGCTGGACAGACAAGTACAGAGGTTGAGGTCAGGCCCTTGTAGTGACTTAAGGGCTGGACAAACAGGTACAATGGTTGAAGTCAGGCCCTTGTAGTGATGTAAGGGATGGATAGACAGGTACAGCGGTTGAGGTCAGGCCCTTATAGGGATGTATGGCCTGGACAGTGGACAGACTGGCACAGCGTTTCAGTTCAGATACAAGTGCTATTATTATCTGGAGCATGGGAGGCAGTTGGAGCTGCTGCAAGGCTTTTAATTGCTTTTATTCATCTTGCTATTCACAGGAAAAATTTGGAAACCCAAGCAAAGGCATGTTTATTTTCAAAAACACTAGCATTTCCATCAACTCTGGTGCCAGCCTTGAGCGGTGAGGGCTCATGATATCCCTTGTCATTGAGCACACTGGTTGGTGGACATGACAGATATCGCTGAGACACTGTGGCTAGGTGTGGCCAGGCAGTGGACTTGTGTGCCCAATATGCCAGGGGATCTGTCTGCATGCCCTCTGTGGGCTCTGTGAGATACCGTGTCACTGACATTTGTGCTGGTGTCTCCTTTACTTGGGTGGGCTGAGAGTCACTCATGCCAGCTGCTTTCTCTCTAGCCCGTTCCAGAACAGATGATTTTTTTTATGGGCACCAATGCTTTGGCATACTGAAGTGGAGGAGGAAGTACTAGCTGTCACTGACAGAGTGCTGCTCCTGCTTGGGCTGCTGTTTCCTCCTCTGCTTCATGCCTAATCTGTCTCTGCCTATGGCGCTCCTGTTCACGGACTTTTACTAACAGCAGGTCCTTCACCAAAAGGAGACAATCATACTGTAGGGCGAGTTTCCCTTTCACACGGGGATCACAGACTGTGGCGAGCATGTATGTGTGGTCTTTTGTTAAAGGTCTTAATCATTCTTTCACCTGCTTCTGCAAAACGTCCAGAGAATGCAGCACCTCTGCTGTCATTCCCTCTTCCCAAGAACATAAGAACATAAGAATATGCCATACTGGGTCAGACCAAGGGTCCATCAAGCCCAGCATCCTGTTTCCAACAGTCGCCAATCCAGGCCATAAGAACCTGGCAAGTACCCCAAAACTAAGTCTATTCCATGTTACCGTTGCTAGTAATAGCAGTGGCTATTTTCTAAGTCAACTTAATTAATAGCAGGTAATGGACTTTCCTCCAAGAAATTATCCAATCCTTTTTTAAACACAGCTATACTAACTGCACTAACCACAACCTCTGGCAACAAATTCCAGAGTTTAATTGTGCGTTGAGTGAAAAAGAACTTTCTCCAATTAGTTTTAAATGTACTACATGCTAACTTCATGGAGTGCCTCCTAGCCTTTCCATTATTCGAAAGAGTAAAAAACCGATTCACATCTACCCGTTCTAGACCTCTCATGATTTTAAACACCTCTATCATATCCCCCCTCAGTCGTCTCTTCTCTAAGCTGAAAAGTCCTAACCTCTTTAGTCTTTCCTCATAGGGGAGCTGTTCCATTCCCTTTATCATTTTGGTAGCCCTTCTCTGTACCTTCTCCATCGCAATGATATCTTTTTTTAGATGCGGCGACCAGAATTGTACACAATATTCAAGGTGCAGTCTCACCATGGAGCGATACAGAGGCATTATGATATTTTCCGTTTTATTCACCATTCACTTTCTAATAATTCCCAACATTCTGTTTGCTTTTTTGACTGCCGCAGCACACTGAACCGAAGAGTTCAATGTGTTATCCACTATGACACCTAGATATCTTTTTTGGGTAATAGCACCTAATATGAAACCTGACATTGTGTAACTATAGCATGGGTTATTTTTCCCTATATGCATCACCTTGCACTTGTCCACATTAAATTTCATCTGCCATTTAGATGCCCAGTTTTCCAGCCTCACAAGGTCTTCCTGCAATTTATCACAATCTGCTTGTGATTTAACTACTCTGAACAATTTTGTATCATCTGTACAGATCCCTGAGGTACTCCACTGATCACTCCTTTCCACTGAGAAAATTGTCCATTTAATCCTACTCTCTGTTTCCTGTCTTTTAGCCAGCTTGCAATCCACGAAAGTACATCGCCACCTATCCCATGACTTTTTACTTTTTCTAGAAGCCTCTCATGAGGAACTTTGTCAAATGCCTTCTGAAAATCCAAGTACACTACATCTACCATTTCACCTTTATCCACATGTTTATTAACTCCTTCAAAAAAGTGAAGCAGATTTGTGAGGCAAGACTTGCCTTGGGTAAAGCCATGCTGACGTTGTTCCATTAAACCATGTCTTTCTATATGTTCTGTGGTTTTGATGTTTAGAACACTGTCCACTATTTTTCCTGGCACTGAAGTCAGGCTAACCGGTCTGTAATTTCCCGGATCTCCCCTGGAGCCCTTTTTAAATATGGGGGTTACATTAGCTATCCTCCGGCTTTTAGGTACAATGGATGATTTTAATGATAGGTTACAAATTTTTACTAATAGGTCTGAAATTTCATTTTTTAGTTCCTTCAGAACTCTGGGGTGTATACCATCTGGTCCAGGTGATTTACTACTCTTCAGTTTATCAATCAGGTCTACCACATCTTCTAGGTTCACCGTGATTTGGTTCAGTCCATCTGAATCATTACTCATGAAAACCTTCTCCAGTACGGGTACCTCCCCAACATTCTCTTCAGTAAACACTGAAGAAAATAAATCATTTAATCTTTCCGCGATTGTCTTATCTTCTCTAAGTGCCCCTTTAACCCCTCGATCATCTAACGTTCCAACTGACTCCCTCACAGGCTTTCTACTTTGGATATATTTTAAAAAGTTTTTACTGTGAGTTTTTGCCTCTACGGCCAACTTCTTTTCAAATTCTCTCTTAGCCTGTCTTATCAATGTCTTACATTTAACTTGCCAATGTTTATGCATTATCCTATTTTCTTCTGTTGGATCCTTTTTCCAGTTTTTGAATGAAGATCTTTTGGCTAAAATAGCTTCTTTCACCTCCTCTTTTAACCATGCAGGCAATCATTTTGCCTGCTTTCCACCTTTCTTAATGTGTGGAATACATCTGGATTGAGCTTCTAGGATGGTATTTTTTAACAATGACCACGTCTCTTGCACACTTTTTACTTTTGTAGCTGCTCTTTTCAGATTTTTTCTAACTGTTTTTCTCATTTTATCAAAGTTTCCCTTTTGAAAGTTTAGCATGAGAGCTGTGGATTTGCTTACTGTCCCCCTTCTAGTCATTAATTCAAATTTGATGATATTATGATCACTATTGCCAAGCGGCCCCACCACCGTTACCTCTCTCACCAAATCCTGTGCTCCACTCAGAATTAGGTCTAAAATTGCTCTCTCTCTCATCGGTTCCTGAACCTATTGCTCCATAAAGCTATCATTTATTCCATCCAGGAATTTTATCTCTGTAGCATGTCCCAATGATACATTTACTAGAGATGTGAATCGTGTCCTCGATCGTCTTAACGATCGATTTCGGCTGGGAGGGGGAGGGAATCGTATCGTCGCCGTTTGGGTGTTTAGAGTATCGTGAAAATCGTTAAAATCATGAACCGGCACACTAAAACCCCCTAAAACCCACCCCCGACCCTTTAAATTAAATCCCCCACCCTCCCGAACCCCCCCCCCCAAATGCCTTAAATTACCTTGGGGTCCAGCGGCGGTCCATAGCTAAATCGGGGGAAGGGGGAGGGCAGGAAAACCGGCACACTAAAACACACTAAAACCCACCCCCGACCCTTTAAATTAAATCCCCCACCCTCCCGAACCCCCCCCCCCAAATGCCTTAAATTACCTGGGGGACCAGCGGCGGTCCGGAACGGTCTCCTGCAATTGAATCGTGTTGTCTTCAGCCGGCGCCATTCTGCGCCGCCATTTTGCAAAATGGCGGCGCAAAATGGCGGCGGCCATAGACCAACACGATTCGACTGCAGGAGGTCGTTCCGAACCCCCGCTGGACTTTTGGCAAGTCTTGTGGGGGTCAGGAGGCCCCCCCAAGCTGGCCAAAAGTCCCTGGGGGTCCAGCGGGGATCCGGGAGCGATCTCCTGCCGCGAATCGTTTTCCGTACGGAAAATGGCGCCGGCAGGAGATCGACTGCAGGAGGTCGTTCAGCGGGGGTTCCGGACTGTCTATCTAGGTGACGCGTGAAGTCCACCACCTTCGCACCAGGTAGGCAGATGATGTCAGCCAAGATGACACTTCTGGAATTTAGCTATTCCGTGGCATCCTTGAAGGGCTGCAGGATTTTTACCATTTGACTCATGACCAACCAATCATGATCCCCTAGGGGACTATGCACTCCTACGTCCACTGCCCATGAAAGTTCATGAAGGGATGTCTGCTGCTCCACTAACCTGTGCAGCATCATATAGGTAGAATTGAACCAGGTGGCAATGTCTTGAATGAGACGCTTGTGAGGCATCTCCAAATCAGTCTGCTTTTGTCGGAGAACCTGCTCCGCCTTTATACTTTTGAGGAAGTGCGCTGCTATGTTTCTGCACTTGTGTATTAAGTCCTGCAGGTATTCATTCTCTTGGTGCTTGGACTCCAACCCCAGAGCTGACTTCACTACCAGGTGCAGAGTGTGTGCAAAACATCAGATGTTCTGAAAGCCCCCGTCGCATATTGCCTTTACCATGTTTGCACCATTGTCTGTGACAAAGAACCCTGTCTGAAGATTTCTGTCTCTCTGGTATAGCTGCCAGCCTGCCAGCATTTGTCTGATGTATGCTAGACTATTGGCTGAGGTATGGGCATCGTCTGTCAGGTGGGTGTGCAGTAAAGCCCATTTCCAAGCTGATACTTGTTCACTAATAGATCTGCTGCCTGCCCCTGCCTCAGTCAGGTCCCACCAGTGTGCTGTCAGGAAGAGGTAAGAGTGTGCAGCATTCAGTATGGTCCAGATATCGCAGGTGAAATGCACACTCCCCTATGCCTTAGCTAGCGGTGCTTGGATGTGACTGCCACACTGGTTGTACAGGCTGGGGATGACCTTTCTGCTAAATATGGTTCTGGAGGGGACTTTGTAATTTGGAACTATGACCTTCAGAATGTGCTTGAAACCCACATTCTCCACTATCTGCGAGGGCTGGTCATCAAGGACAATCATTTCCACAATGCTCCTGGTTTCAAGGCTGCCTGCCTCCTTCCCCAGGATAGCGTTACTGAACACCACCTCATCTCCTCCATTGTGGCTTGTCGCTTCTTACAGATGGCAAGGGGCTTCTGGCCTGCCACCTGACTGCTAGAAGGGGCTGAGGGTGTGGGGTGACTCTGCTCTTTTTCAACCACTTTCCAGTGCCTGGAAAAAGGGGTCCCCTGACTGGTACTGCCACCATTCCCACAGTACTATTGGGTGTATGATGCATCATGCCATTCCCACAGTACTATTGGGTGTATGATGCATCATGCCAAAATTAGTTAGATGACCCATTTGCTTGCCTTTGCTAATAGTCCTGGCACAGTAATTACACTGAGCAAAACGTGGGTCCTCTGTCACTTTAGAGTGGCTCCGGATCACAGATTTCTTTCATGATCCCTTCTCTATAGCCTTCGGGGTGGATACTGGCACTGGAGCTGAAGTAGTGGGTGCATCCTGAGAAGCCCACTAGACACTTAAGATTTGTAACAAAAATTGTCTTGATATACCTTCACCTCGACAAGCACGTCTGGACATCACAAGAAAAAGGGCCTTTTCTGTAGCAGGTCCTATCCTCTGGAATGCACTACCGGATTCATTAAGATCCCTATCTAATTCAATTCATTTCAAAAAATCTTTAAAAACATATCTTTTTCAAATTGCATTCAAAATTACTCCTATCAAACAATAATTTCACATCCATTTCCACCATTCTGCCCTTTTCACTCTTTCAATTATATTGCACTTACTTTAATTATGTTATATTTGAAATGTTGAAATTAAATAATTTATGGATTTTTTATTTTATTGTGTTTTTTTATTTTTTATTATAGCTTTTTGTAATTTTAAAGAAATTTGTATTTATTTATTTATTTATATTTTTTGAAATTATAACATTTACATATGAAATGATATAATCAAGTATTACAATAGTTACATATCACCATTTTTAAAGAAAACATACTTGTATTCCAGCCCACATCTAGGAGAAGAGGAGAGATAATCAATCCACATCACTAACATATTCTCTTTTACAATCAAAACTCCCTTTATACCCTTACTCAAATTACCTGAGATTTATCAGAAATAAAACGTTGCAAATGGGATGGGTCAAGAAAAACAAACTTATTATTTTGAAACAATATCTGGCATTTGCAAGGAAATTTTAAGAAAAAGCTAGCTCCAACATCTAACACAGATTGTTTTAAGGACAAAAATTGTTTCCTCCGTGCTTGTGTCGCACGGGAAACATCGGGAAAGATTTGTATTTTTTGACCACAAAAACTACGATCCTTATTCTGAAAATATTTAAGAAAAAACAAATCTTTGTCCCGTTTCAAAGAGAAGGAGACTAACAATGTAGATCTTGAATTATTCAAGTCCAAGGAGTCTTCCAAAAAAGTAGAGACTCCTGGGCTATCTAAGGTATCTAACTTTTATTTTTTTATTTATATCTTTGTACACCGCTTTGACTAAACCTTGTTTGTAAAGGCGGTATATAAACATTTTAAAATAAGTAAATAAATAAGCAATGCCAGGGGCATCAGTCACACTCTGTGCTTGCGCTGACTGCTCTTCCTCCTCCTCATCATCAGTTTCATCTCTCCCCTGCAGCACTGAAGTGGAGGCTAAGAAAGAACCACGCCCACCCACCCCCCCCCCATGATGTCACCTGGTTGGGGGGGTGAAAAGGCAGCGTGGGACGCCAGAGGAAACTTTGTTTTTACATCGGAAACTGCTTTGCCTCCTCTCTCCGGACTATCAGGGCTGTTGCCACCGTTCAGCCCTTTGAAATTTGAGAGAGGAGAGCCGGCAGGCTTGAGGACTCTGTTCCCGGCGTGTTCAGCCCCACTACCAGCTGAGCGGGCTGATAACCACGCCCCTCCATGATGTCACCTGGTTGGGGGGGGTGAAAAGGCAGCGTCGGACGCCGGAGGCGCACCGCGCCGAGGCGTCGCGCGTCTTGTCGCGCCGACGAAGGAGCGCGACAAAGGGGCTCCTTTGTGCGCTCCTTCGTGCGCGATGAGTGGTGATGAGGTAACTGCTATGGATGATATAGACTCTTTTGCCTGCGAGCAGGTAATTCCTGTGTTAATGGGGAATGGGTTGAACGGCACTTTAGCTGGTAAGAAAAAATCATTTAGGAGATTCCCACGTTATCTTTCCTATCCAGTAATTACAACCGTTTTGGAAGAAAAATCGGACCCAGGTTTTATAGATTTAAATGTTGCTCTGATTAATGCACAATCGGTTAGGAATAAATTTCAAATTTTATTTGATTTAATCTTAGAGGAGATGCTTGATGTTTTATGTATCACTGAAAGCTGGTTATTAGAGTCAGACCTTGTAATTACGAATCAAATCTGTCCGGTGGGTTTTACATTTTTTTCTCAGCCTAAAACTGTTGGCAGGGGAGGTGGGTTATTAGTAATATATAGAGAGCATTTGAAGCTAAAATTTCAAGATCTTAGTGGTTCGTCAAATCAGGAACTGTTACTTGCGCACAATTCCTTGTTGTCATTTTTGCTAGTTTATTTTCCTCCGAAAGTTTTGTATTCGAATCTCTCTTTGTTATTTGAGTCAATATGTCTTGCTACAACTAGCTTTAATGACATGATTTTGTTAGGGGATTTTAATCTTGCATTTAATTGTGTACACACCGATATTCAAATTCAGTTATGTTTAGACATACTGTCTTCTTTTGGCTGGTCTCAAGTTTTTCACTCACCATCACACCGTTTAGGTAACACCATTGATATGATTTTTATTCATAAATGTGCTAATTTCACTCTAACTAAAACTCCAGTCATTAAACCTGTGCCTTGGTCAGATCATTTTCTGATTTGCTTTACATTAAAAGGCTTGAAGGACTATATTAGTAGAGGGGAAGTTAGTAAAGGTCTGGAAAAAAGATCAGTATTAGATATTGACAAATTGAAGGAAGTTTTTGTTATGTATCCAGAGGTGACTGAATATGAGGATTTCAATTCTTATTTTGATAAGTGGATTTCACATCTTAGTTCTTTTATTGATGATGTAGCTCCTGTGAAGTATTATCCTCATTCTGATCAGTGTAAGAGAACTTATCGTCCTTGGAATAACGCACAATTGATATTATCAAGGCAGCAATTACGAAAAAATGAACATAAATGGTTGAAATGTTCTTCGTATAAAAATGCAAAACTGTATCGATCTTCTTTATTAAAATACCAACACGAAACATTGGCAGCTAAGAAGGAGTATTACTCTAAAAGAATACACGAGATCGGAGATAATTCTAGAGAATTATTTTCATTCGTACATAGATTGACAGAAAAGAAACAAGTTAACAACGCGGTTTCCTCTTCTCTTTCAGCAGATTCATTTGCTGGTCATTTTTCAACTAAGTTGGATAAAGTTTTATCCATCTTTAAGGACGTAGAACCTTGGTATTTGAATATGCCTGCTAATTCTTTGTCATCTAATATCGTGCCATCTAATCCTTCCTTATGGACAGAGTTTGATTCAGTAGCTTCCACGGAACTGTCTAATTTGATTGTAAATTTGAACAATACTATGTGTCCCATTTTAAAGATCTCTACAATTACGTTCAGAGGTATCTTTGAAGTTCTGAAAACTTTTATTACTCATGTTGTAAATGGTTCTCTTAAGTCAGGTATAATGCCTTCCTCTTTGAAAGCTGCAGTCGTGAAACCTTTGCTTAAAAAATCCTCTTTAGATGTTAGTGATTTGGCCAATTATAGGCCTATCTCTTCACTCCCACTTCTTTCCAAAGTAATTGAAGGAATTGTTTTAAAACAGTTTACAAACTTTATAGAGAAACACGAGATATTGAGCCCACATCAATTTGGTTTTCGACGCGGTTTAAGTACAGAACTTCTTTTGATCTCCTTAATTGACTCTATTAAAAGAAATTTAGACAGTGGACAACAGTTCATTTTGGTTTCATTAGACATAACGTCTGCATTTGATTCGCTTGACCATCAAATTTTGCTATTCCGTCTCCGCGAGTGCGGAATTGCTGGGTCAGTTTTGGCATGGTTCGAGAGTTACTTGTTCAATCGCTCTCAAATTATTAAATTTAACAATTCTTCTTCTGAGCTACAACAGGTAACAACTGGGGTCCCACAGGGCTCTGCCCTTTCGGTTATGCTGTTTAATGTTTATCTGGCTCCTATTGCCAAACTTTTAGCCATTATCACTGATGGGTATAAAATCTATGCGGATGATATCCAATTTTACATAAAAGTTCAGAAATCTTTGCCTGAAACAGTTGAGCTACTTTCTCTTTGCATGAAATCCATTACTCGCTGGTTAAAACATAATACCAGTAAAACTTATATGCTGCTGATTCATCGTCCTCATTCTCAGCCTGTTTTTGACACTATGTCATTTGAAAATTTTTCATTTTCTCTTTCCAAGCCGATCAAGAGTTTGGGTTTTTTGATAGACTCAACTCTGTCATTTAAAGCACAGATTAGGTCTGTAATTAAATTAGGTTTTTTTAAGTTGAGACTTTTAGCCGGATTATGAAATTTACTGTATGAATCTGATTTTTTAATGGTCATACGGGCCATCATTTTTCCACATATTGACTACTGCAGTAGTCTTTATATTGGTTTACCTAAAAATTAAATTCGTTCTCTTCAATTATTGATGAATTCGGCAGCTAGGTTAGTGTCATCTTCTAAACGTTTTGATCGAATTACACCAATTCTATCTAGGCTTCATTGGCTCCCTATGGCGGAACGTATAATCTTTAAGATAGGAATGATTATTTTCAAATTACGCGCGTCTTCCTCTGATTTTTGGTTTAACGCCTTACTTCGGATCCACAAGCCAGCTAGAGTACTTAGGTCCTCGCAACTTAATCTACTTGAAGTTCCTTCAGTGAGATCAGCCCATTTACATTACACAAGAGAAACATCTTTCTCCATAGCGGCACCTAATTGCTGGAATATGATTCCCTATGAATTACGATCTATTGATGATGTTAAAAAATTTAAAACTGCCTTTAAGGAATATTTGCTGAATCGTGTGTATAATTGCTAAAGGTAATACCTGAACAATTTAATGCATAAGGTAATGAATATCAGATAATCTATTAGATTGTTTCTATGAAACTACTCTATTTGTATTTATTTTTGTTTGTGTTGCTTTTATTATGTGTGTGTACTTTGTATATCGCCTAGGCCTAACAGTGTTAGGCGATTAATAAATTTTATAAATGAAATGAAAAAAAATGAAAAAACTAATCTTCCTAAACCTTCTTCAGCTATTATTTCTTCCATTTCAGATGATGGGAATCCCACACAAGATGATTCTTCGTCAGAATCAGAAGCAAACAATGTCTGCGCTACATTTTCAGTGCTAACTAG
The DNA here is from genome assembly GCF_901001135.1 of Rhinatrema bivittatum. Lineage (NCBI taxonomy): Eukaryota > Metazoa > Chordata > Amphibia > Gymnophiona > Rhinatrematidae > Rhinatrema > Rhinatrema bivittatum. The sequence continues at coordinate 283,334,990 of NC_042618.1, read as the reverse complement.
CGTCTGCTGTTGCACTGCTGTTTTTGGGTCTCTCCCTTTTGTCTTGCATGACTCAGCCTCCCCTTCCCTCACCTCCAAAACTACAGGGTCAGAAACAGGTGGTGGCGATGCATCATCTTTAAATTTCAGTTTTTTTCGGATGGAACTCTCTGCCCCTCCAGAGATTTTAGACTGGAACAGGTTCCTCTTTAACTTTAAAGGGGGACTGGCACTGCCGTTTGAAATGTCTCCTCTGCCAGTGCCTCCTCTGCCATTGCCAATGATTTGACCATGTCTAGCTTTCCCTGACATCATGGATTTAATGACACTGCCTACTAGCGATTTCAATTAAAAGAATTATTTCCAAAAGAGGCCTACTGGGGATTTGGCTTCAGAGAGCACCGCTGTCCCAATATATGTGAGTCTGCAAAACTGCCCACAGGCCCACGAGGCAGTGCCTGGATGTACACTACTACTGGGACCGCTGTATGTGCACACATCAAACTTGTAAGTACTAAAGAGGCCTACTGGGGATTTGGCTTCAGAGAGCACCACTGTCCCAATATATGTGAGACTGCAAAACTGCCCAGTGACATTCAGTGCACTGCCTTCTTGGCTTAAAAAAGCACTGCTGTACCAATAAATGTGAGTCTGCAAAACTGCCCTCAGGCCCACGAGGCCCTGCCTGGATGTACACTACTACTGGGACCGCTGTATGTGCACACACCAAAATTGTAACTACAAAAGAGGCCTACTGGGGATTTGGCTTCATAGAGCACCGCTATCCCAATATATGTGAGTCTCCAAAACTACCCACTGACGCTCAGTGCCTTGCCCTCTTGGCTTAAAAGAGCACTACTAAAGCAATATATGTGAGTCTGCAAAACTGCCCACTGACACCCAGTGCACTGCCTTCTTGGCTTAAAAGAACACCGCTGTCCCAATAGATGTGAGTCTGCAAAACTGCCCACTGATGCCCAGTGTACTGCCTTCTTGGCTTAAAAGAGCACTGCTGTACCTATATATGTGTGTCTTCAAAACTTCCCACAGATGGCCAGTGCACTGCCTTCTTGGCTTAAAAGAGCACTGCTGTCCTAATATATGTGAGTCTGCAAAATTGCCCACTGATGCCCAGTGCACTACCTTCTTGGCTTAAAAGAGCATAGAAGGTTCAATAAAAAAAAAACTGCAGTTAAAAAAAAAGCCTGGCTTGGCACAGCAGCAAGAACTAAGAAATATCTTTTTCAATGGAAAATTCTATCAAACTAGCTAGAAATTGAATATATCTCCCACCCACAACACCCAAATCCTGCTTGCAACCTACCCCAGGGGGTAAAATATAAAAATAAGCAGCAAAATGCCACTGCTAGCAGCTTGTCTCAGTGGGATAGACAGAGAGACCGTCTGAGATCAATAAAAAAAAGTACGTTCAAAAAAAGCATGGCTAGCTGGCACTGCAGCAAAATTGAAGACATATCTTTTTCAATGGAAAATTCTATCACAGTAGCTAGCAATTGAATACAGATTTGAGACACTTAGACTAGCTCTGACTATAGCCATCTCAGCTGCGCGCTTTGGGGCGGATTTTCAGAGCCCTGCTCGCGGGGAAGCCTATTTTACATAGGCCTCCCGGCGCGCGCAGAGCCCCGGGACTCGCGTAAGTCCCGGGGTTCTCGGAGGGGGGCGTGTCGGGGGCGGGCCCGGTCGTCGCGGCGTTTCGGGGGCGTGTCGGCAGCGTTTTGGGGGCGTGGCTACGGCCCGGGGGCGTGGCCGCGCCCTCCGTACCCGCCCCCAGGTCGCGGCCCGGCGCGCAGGAGGCCCGCTGGCGCGCGGGGATTTACGCCTCCCTCCGGGAGGCGTAAATCCCCCGACAAAGGTAAGGGGGGGTTTTAGACAGGGCCGGGCGGGTGGGTTAGGTAGGGGAAGGGAGGGGAAGGTGAGGGGAGGGCAAAGGAAAGTTCCCTCCGAGGCCGCTCCGATTTCGGAGCGGCCTTGGAGGGAACGGGGTAGGCTGCGCGGCTCGGCGCGCGCCGGCTATACAAAATTCATAGCCTTGCGCGCGCCGATCCAGGATTTTAGTGGATACGCGCGGCTCCGCGCGTATCTACTAAAATCCAGCGTACTTTTGTTTGCGCCTGGAGCGCAAACAAAAGTAGGCTATTCGCGCGCCTTTTAAAATCCGCCCCTTAACGTATAAATAGTATAGCGTCATCAGGAACAGCGTCACAGAGCACTGAGTGACAGTGGTGATTGGCTGCATTAGAAAAATGCTTAGCTCTGATAGGTTGCATTCTCGTCTCCTTGCCAACCTGTCTGACCCACTCTATGACAGGGCTGTGAGGTCACTTATGACTCACAAGAAAGGGTTGGTTTTTGCTATGGATACTCACATATGGCCTTCTCCTATTTCAAATGGCCGCTAAGAAATCACTGCGAACCAAAAGAATGAAACTAATATGATATGCTTTATTCGTGGGGGATCGCGATGCATTTCGCAAACCCACGAATACAACGAATTGGGACTTATGTGTTGCGTATTGCACATTAGTTGAAAACGAATGCACATCCCTACCTTTCTTCTTTCTCTGAAATATCTGAAAAATGTTTTGTCACCTCACTTTATCTCCTTGACAATCCTTTCCTCTGCCTGACATTTTGCTTTCTTGTTACTTTTTTCATCTCCCTCAGTTTCACCACTCTCTGTGTTCCACTTTTTGGGATTCTTAATATTTCTTGAAAGCTGCTTTTTTTTTTGCTTTTATTACATGAACCACCTCCTTTGTGAACCAGATTGTATTCTTATTTCTCTTACTTTTGTTTACTTTTCTAACATACAGATTTGTTGCTTTTAGTTTGGCCACTGTTGTTTCACCGCTCCCATTTTCTCCCAGTCTTCAAGTTCTGCCTCCAGATATTTCCCCATTTCCACAAAGTCTGTTTTTTTGAAGTTCAAAATTCGGGGCTTTGTGATACTTCTCCAGATCTTATTTGCAATATCAAACCATACTGTTTGATGATCACTGGTGCTGAGGTGTGCACCCACCCGGACATTAAGGACAATGGCCCCATTAGTGAGCACTAGGTCAAGTATAACTCTCTCCCTTGTGGGTTCCATTACCATTTGTTTGAACAGAGTGCTCTGTAACCAGAGGAGAGCGTGGACCCCTTGCCCGAGGGGGAGTCGGCACTACCTGCGAGGGTGAACCCCCACAGGTCCCCACCATTGGGAGGCGAGGCTGAACTGAAGCAAGGGCTGGCTGTAGCTTCACCAATACCAACCCCGTTCCCCATGGGTTAAGCCTTTGGGTGCATGGGGCCGACTGGTCTTAGGTGGGCCCTTGTGAAGACAATGGAATAGTCAAGGTTCAGACTGGGATCGGAAGCCAAGGAGTCGCCAATTGCCAGTCCAGAGTCAGAAGCCAGAGAATCACCGATAGCCAGTCCAAGTCAGAAGCCAGAGAGTCGCTGATATCCAATCCAAGTCCAAAGCCAGAAGATCTGTCCATGGAACCAAGGGAAGGAGCAGGACCGAGAACAGGATTCGGAAGGCAGGAACAGGACTCAGAAGGCAGAAAGTGGACTCAGAGGGCAGGAACAGGAAATGGATACCAATGCAGCTCAGAAGACTCCACGGAGTGAAGCAGACTTGTTGCCAAGTCATGGAAGAGTTGGAGAGGCAGGCCTAAATAGGCCTGGGTCGATGATGTCATCAGGGAGAGGTTCCAGAAGTTCCTGCTGCCGGCCCTTTAAGAATCTGAAGGAGGCGCGGCGAGTGCCTGAGGAAGCCCCAACCGGGAGTAGGCTGCAGACGGCATTGGGCCGCTGCCCGACGCTACAATGGGGGACCCAGAAGTCTTCCTCATGGCTGTGGAGCACGATGAAAAGCTGGCGGCAGGAGCCGTGGACACTGAGGAGACAGGACACCTATGAGGAGAGTGTCTCCCTGCCGCCGCACAGCCTCCGACGCTAGCTCCAGCACCAGAAATGGAGGTGTGGCCAGCCGTGGCTGGAGTGCCTAACAGTACCCCCCCCCCCTTTTAGGGTGCCCCCTTGGGGGTTTTGGTTTGGAAGGGTGAGTCATATGGAATTGTGTGAGGAGTTTCTTGTCCAGGATATTGGACAATGGTTCCCAGGAGTTTTCTTTGGGTCCGAAAACCTCCCAGGAGAGGAGGTATTCCCAGCGTCGCCCATGTTTCCTGACATCAAGGATATCATGGACCTGATATGTGAGGTCATCGTTGGAAGAAATGGATTGAGGTTCCGGTGGCTTGCTAGAAGGCCAGGACAATACCAACAGCTTGAGGAGTGATACATGGAAGGAATTATGAATTTTGAGGGCTGGAGGCAATCGAAGCTGATAGGAGACCGAGCCCAGGTGGCATAGCATGACAAAAGGTCCAATGTAACGGGGCGCCAGGCGCATGGAAGGAAGTTTCAGATGGATGAACTACGTGCTAAGCCACACTTTTTTGCCTGGCTTAAATTGTGGGCTAGGTCTACGGTGGGCATCCGCAAACCTCTTAGCGGTCTGGCCCGCCTTGCCCAAAAGTTGTTGAGTAAGGATCCAGAGTTGGAGAATTTCTTCTGCTGTCAACTGAGCCGCGGGTGAGGGAACCGACTGAGCCGACTGGGCAGAGGGAGAGGCGCGAGTGGCTGTTTGCCATAAACTAACTGGAATGGATTTGACCTGGTTGCAGACGACGGGTGAGAGGTGTGAGCGAACTCTGCTTAAGGAAGCAGTTCTGCCCAGTCGTCTTGCTTAATGTTAACATAAGATCTTAGGAATTGTTTGAGGGTTCGATTCGGTCTCTCGGCCAATCCTTTGGTCTGGGGGTGATAGGCAGTGGTGAACTGGTGAGAAATACCAAACTTCCTACACAGAAATCTCCAATATTTGGTGGTAAATTGGGATCCTCGATCTGAAAGAATGTATTTGGGAAGGCCGTGTAGCCAGAAGATGTGGTGAATGAACAGTCTGGCTAGATGGGGAGCAGATGAGAGAGCAGGCAGGGCAACAAAATGAGCCATTTTTTAAAAGTGATCTACTATCACCCAGATGGTAGTGTTGCCCTTGGATGGAGCGTGGTGTACGATAAAGTCGGTTGAGACGTGGGTCCAGGGTTCCTTAGGAATGGGTAGTGGGTGGAGCAACCCCCACGGGCGATCGATGGGGTGCTTCTGTCAGGCGCAGGTATGACAAGATTTGACATAGGTTTGCACGTCCTTTTTCATGGTGGACCATCAATAGTATCTTTGGAGGAGTGCCAAAGTCTGTGATTGACCAGGGATGGCCAGCGATCTGTGAGTTGTGGGCCCAATGGAGGATCCTGTTCCGGAGATGGAGGGGAACCAAAGTCTTCCCCGGTGGGACCAAAAGGATCCTAGCGGGTTCGATGACATGTCGAGATGGCTCAGGTTAGTCGTCGATATCGAAGGAGTGAGAAAGAGCATCGGCTCGTATGTTTTTACAGACTGGCCGATAGCGAAGCACGAAATTGAACCTTGTGAAGAAACGAGCCCAACGTGCTTGTCGCGGGTTAAGGCATTAAGCCCGATGCAAATATTCCAAATTCTTATGGTCGGTGTAGACAGTGATTTGGTGTTGGGCCCTTCCAACCATGGGCGCCATTTTTCAAAAGCCATCTTGATGGCCAGCAGCTCTTTATCGCTAATGGTGTAGTTCCGTTGTGCCAGGAAGAACTGTCATGAAAAGAAGGAGCAGGGATGGAAGTGTTAGCAGCGGAGTACTGGCTTAGAATGGCTCATACCCCTTTGGAGGAAGCATCTACTTCGATGATGAAGGGCCGTCTGGGGTCGGGGTGGCGAAGGCACTGTTCACGAAGAAATGTGGTTTTCATGTTGAGAAAGGCCATAACCACCTCAGGTGACCATTGTCAGGGGTTGGCCCCTTTATGGATAAGGGCAGTAAGAGGTAACACCAATGTGGAGTAGTTCTGGATAAAGGATCTGTAATAATTTGCGAATCCTAAGAACCGTTGCAGCGGGCGGAGTTCAATAGGCTGGGGCCAACTTTGGATGGCTTGGAGCTTCTCAGGGTCCATGCTAAATCTCTGATTGGAGATGATATACCCTAGAAATGGAAGAGCCTTTTGTTTGAAAATGCATTTGTTGAGTTTCACAAACAGTTGATTCTCGTGAAGGCGTTGGAGTACCTGGGAGACGTCCCTACGATGGGCTTGCAGAGACCGGGAGAATATCAAAATATCATCTAGGTAGACAACGATGGACTGGTATAATAAATCTCGGAAGATTTCATTCAAAAGATTCTGGAAGACAGCCGTGGCGTTACAAAGTCCGAATGGTGTGACTAGATATTCGTAATGCCCATCTCTGGTGTTGAAGGCCGTCTTCCACTCGTGGCCTTCCTTGATCCGCACTAGGATATACGCTCCTCTAAGATCCAACTTGGTAAAGAGCTGAGCTCCCTGGATCCGATCAAAGAACTCAGAAATCAAGGGAAGAGGGTAGTGGTCCTTGATAGTGATAGTGCTGAGGTTTCGGTAATCAATGCAGGGGCGAAGTGTCCCATTCTTTTTCCCATGAAAAAGAACCCCATGCTGGCTGGAGAGGTGGATCTTGGATATAATTAGACATGGCCTGGGTCTCCAATGGAGAGAGAGGGTAGATGCACCCGCAGGGCAGCTCAGAGCCGGGTAACAAATTGATTGCACAATCGAACAACCAGTGAGGAGGCAGGACCTCGGCCCCTGACTTGGAAAACACATCAGGAAATGAAGCATACTGCGGTGGCAACTTGACGGGAAGCATGGTTACAGCAAGGCATCGACCCGGAAAGACCAGGTCCAAGCAGGTGTCTTGACAAGTAGGACCCCAGCGGGCAGCTGCAGTGTTTCCCAATTAAATTAGGGGGAATGTGCTTGAAGCCAGGGAGTCCTAGCACAATGGGTTGTATGGCCCGATCAAGAACATGGATGGTCAAATATTCTTTATGGAGCACCCCTGTGTGGACTAGGATAGGTGCGGTGACATGAGTGACTTGACCCGGTAAGGGCTCAACCTGGATGGATGAGAGTACCAGTGGGACCGGGGAGCGATGAAGTGGGAGCTGTTCCACCAAGCTCTTCATAATGAAGTTGCCCCCTGGCTCCTGAGTCCACCAGGGCCAGGGTGTGGAAGTCGAGAGATTCTGTCTCCAAAGTAACAGGCAATGTTAATGGAGGAGTGGGTGATGCAAGGCCTAGGAAGAGTCCCCCTTCAGAACCTAGGCCCAGAAGTTTCCCGGCCGCACAGGGCACGTTGCTAGAATGTGTCCGGACCCGCCGCAGTAGAGGCAAAGGCCGCCTTGCTGATGTCTGAGGCGTTCCTGAGGAGATAACTTGCCCCGGCCCAACTGCATGAGTTTTTCAGGTGGGGTCTCCGGTGAACGAGTCGGCCTTCGGAGAAGGTAAACGCCGCGAGCATCTAAAGCTGGCGGGAAATTTCCTAGAGTATTGAACCTCTTGGGTGCGCTCTTGGAGAAGCCTGTCAATGCGCCAGTCAGCTCTATTAAAGCATCTAAGGACTCTGATAGCTTGCAGGCTGCTAACTCGTCCTTGATTCTAGCGCTTAAACCTGCCAGGAAGATGGCTCTCAGGTAATTAGTGTCCCAGTGGAGCTTGGAGGACAAGATACAAAATTCAATCATGAACTCTGAAAGGGTCTGGGAGCCTTGGTGCAGGTGAAGAAGATTAGCTCCAGAGGCAGCACAACGAGTGGGCTCTTCAAACACAGTACAAAAAAGAGTCAGGAAAATGTTCAAGTCTCGTAGGACAGGGTCAGCATGTTCCCACAGGGGGGAAGCCAAGGCCAGAGCCTTCCCATCAAGAAGGGACAGGATATAAGTAGTTTTCGTGATGTCTTCCGGAAAAAGGTCTGGTTGTAGGCAAAAGTGCATGCTGCATTGGTTAATGAAGCCCCTACAAGACCGTGCATTCCCACGAAGCGGGGGAGGAGCCGGTAAGGGAATCACCGGGTAGTTACCTGGAATCGAACCCGAGGCAGCTGGCATTGGTGGCAAGACGGGATTCATGGGACCAGCGGAATCCAACCATTGATTCAGATTTTCAACCGCTGAGACGAGAGAGTCCGGGACCTTCTGTTGCTACCGGATTTTTCGAGCAATGCCTGGAATAGCTTGGAGTGCCAGGGCCTCTTCCGGGTCCATGGACTTGGCAATATGTTCTGTAACCAGAGGAGAGCATGGGCCCCTTGCCCGAGGGGGGGTTGGCGCTACCTGAGAGGGTGAACCCCCACAGGTCTCCACTGTCAGGAGGCGAGGCTGAACTGAAGCAAGGGCCGGCTGGAGTTTCACTAATATCAACCCCATTCCCCATGGGTTGAGCCTTCGGGTGCGTGGGGCCGGCTGGTCTTAGGTGGGCCCTTGTGAAGATGATGGAAAAGTCGAGGTTCAGACCGGGATTAGAAGCCAAGGATCGCCAATTGCCAGTCCAGAGTCAGAAGCCAGAGAATCACCGATAGCCAGTCCAAGTCAGATGCCAGAGAATCACTGATGGCCAGTCCAAGTCAGAAGCCAGAGAGTTGCCGAAATCCAATCTAAGTCAGAAGCCAGAAGATCCGTCCGCGCAACCAAGTGATCTCAAGACATTTAAGAAAAGTTTAAAAACATGGCTTTTTAAACAAGCATTTTACAAAGAGACAGGAGAATAGAGAGAAATTATTCAGGAAAAGACAGAAAGGCACCGACACACAGTCCTTAGGACTGTACAGTAGATTAGTCTATGAACTCTACACCACAATAAAGCATAACTATAATACTATGTTTGATAAAACTACCGGTGTAAGTACCTTGGTACAATTGGTCATGAACTACTTCACTAAATGACTATGTCTAATGATATATTGTAACCGAACCTTTGACGGCACCTGTTAGAATGTACTATAGTACACTTTTACCTACATTAAATATGTGCCTACATGTAAACCGTTGCGATGGTATTTAACTTAGCGACGGTATAGAAAAGTTGCTAAATAAATAAACCAAGGGAAGGAGCAGGACCGGGAACAGGACTCAAAAGGCAGGAACTGGACTCGGAAGGCATGAACAGGACTCAGAGGACAGGAACAGCTCAGAAGAATCCACAGAATGAAGCAGACTCGTTGCCAAGTCATGGAAGAGTCGGAGAGCCAGGCCTAAATAGGCCTGGATTGATGTCATCAGGAAGAGGTCCCGGAGGTTCCTGCTGCTAGCCCTTTAAGAATCTGAAGGAGGCATGGCTGAGCACCTAAGGAGGCCCCGCCCAGGATCCGTCTGCAGACGGCATCGGGCCGCTGCCCGATGCTGCAATGGAGGACCCGAAAGTCTTCCCATGGCCGCGGAGCGCGACACAAAGCTGGTGGCAGGAGCCGTGGACACTGAGAAGGCAGGAAACCTGTGAGGAGAGCTTCTCCTTGTTGCCACACGGCCTCCAACGCTTGCTCCGGTGCCGGAAACAGAGGTGAGGGGGGCCATCCGCGGTCAGCCGTGGCCGAAGCACCTAACACAAAGCGCCTTGCAGGGCATCCACTATCTCTCTACTTCTGTTAGATTCTGCAGAAGGGATTCTCCAGTCCACATCCGGCAGATTATAGTCACCAACAATCAATACTTCCCCCTTCTTTCCCACCTTTATAATGTCTTTGATCAGATCTCTGTCTAGTTCTTCCATTTGAGTCGGAGGCCTGTACACCACTCCAGTAAAAACGGATGTACCGTCATCTTTTTTTTAGGATGGCCCATAATGCTTCTTCTCTACCCCACTTTCCTTGCAGTTCAGTTGCTTGGATATTGTTTTTGACATAAAGTGCTACTCCTCCCCCTTTTTTGTCCTTTCTGTCATTCCTTAAGAAGTTATAGCCCAGTATGGCCGTATCCCAGTCATGAGATTCCGTGAACCATGTGTCCGTAACAGCCACAACATCTAAGTCTGCCTTCACCATTAAAGCCTGCAGGTCTGGGATTTTATTGCCCAAATTGCGAGCATTTGTAGTCATATATGGATATATCATATCATTTTGCATATATCTTATGCATATATAATATAATTAGAGCTGGGTAGAGAAATTACATATAGAATTAAAGATAGGAAGTTAGAATAAGCTCCAGAAAAATGTCCCATTTGTCTACTATAAGCCTCTCATATGGACATTTCTATTCTGGCCTACTACATAAGCCTCTTAAAATGCATGGAATAATGAACACTTAAAACTCAAAACAGATTAAGATTCTACAATGTGCATATTATGGACATTTAAACACAATCATTAACCAAAGCACAAGAAATACTGGGCCCGGAGACTTTTTTTCAGAATTTGGGCCCTTCTGCTGATCCTGAATATTTTCCAATATTTAAAAGTCAAAGCTGTGATATTAAGATGCTTTCAAAAGCAGAGGAAAGTGGACTCAGCAAGCAAGCATGCTGCCTTGTGGAACTTGGCAATAATCAAGCATAGACTGAGACTGAAATTGTGGTGGGCCTGGAAGAATCATAATTGTGAAGTATCGATCAGCTGATGAGAACTGTAGAATTGTATTTAACAAGAAGCATTATATAGGCATCATATGGAGGATGAACCATTTAGAGAAGGCCTCCGCCCACCACATGAGAAGAAAAGGTAAACAACATTTATTACTGTAAAGGACCATTTTGATGTCTTTTGACTCAAATAACCTAGACGCCCTGATATTTAAGAGATGTGAATTTATATTCAGATCTAGTCAATGAGATGAGAAACATGCAATCTTGCTGTTTGTGTGAGAAAAGCACCATAAAAAGAGGAAGTGATAATGAAACCAGAATTTGACATCAGCCCCAATGCACATGACTTGGACATATGACCAGACTTTGAGCGTGTGACCAGACAACCAGCTCCAGACCAAAGCAGATGTAATCAGCCCAGCCACAGAGGTGAATAGAAGGAGATAGAGGTGTGCCTCAGACCTTCAAGCAGTAGCACAACAAGGACTCCTAGCCAAGCTAGTTCACTTCAGAAGTGGTAAGAAAAGGAAGAAAACTGAGTAGTTAGAAAGCACTATTTGTATATCATACAATCGAAAAATGAATTGAAAAATTAAACAATTTATTATGTAATAAAATACATATTTACCTATATAAATAAGCAATAAATTATATTATATATTATCCTAGAGTCTCTAAATTTGTGCCAGAGAGAGTGAAAAGTACCACAGTGAATATTTGTTGCACAGTTGTAGACACACATTACCCACCCTCCTGCTATCCATTTGGGTTTTAACCACAACAGTACATGATCTATATAATAGGATAAGTGCCCAACCTTTCCATCATTAAACTTCCTGTAATAGTATGGGAAAGAAAACCTGAAAACAGACATATTTACATATAGAAATCAGCAATAAAATATTTATCTATACTGTTTATAGTCTTTGAGTTTGTGCCAGAGTGTGAAAGATGCCAGAGTGAATATATGCTGCACAATTGTAGGCACATATTGCCTGTCTTCCCTCTCTCCAAGTGGGCTTCTTTCTACCACAAGGGCACATTGATCATATAGTAGGATAAGTGCCAAAAACTTTCCATCAGGTAACTTCCCATAAAAACACAAGCTTCCATAGAAACATAGTAATGATGGCAGAAAAGGACCAGATGGCCCACCCAGTCTACCTAGCAAGTTTGTTATGGTAGTATCAGCCACTGTGTGCAGGACACCCCCATGTTTCTCTCAAAAGTAGAAACTGCCACTCCATGCAGTTACCCCCAAGCCTCAGGATAAGAGTAGTAATATTTATATTCAATCATAACCAATCAACTGTCAAACCCATAAATTACTGCTAGCAACATTTTTACTGGGTGAGGAGCCTTCTTGCTAATTCAGACAATACTGTTTGAAGTTATTTGTTTTGGGATTTGGATGTAGAAGCTGTCCTGTGCTTTTTCTCTTATTGTCAGTACCCCAGACTATAAAAGTCAGGGCCCTTGTTGGTTGTAGTCTGAATCCAATACCTATTTAAATCACCCAGTTCCTGCCGTAAAAGCGAAGTGTGATATTGCAGTTGTGTCAAAGGAATCAAAGATATTGATTGAGGGTAGTGATCCCCATCTCTTCTGCTAAGGGTAGAAATTTCCACTCTGTGCAGTTTACCCCCATGCACCTTCTTCTTCATTGCCATCCTCTATCCTTTAGGGATCCACAGTGTTGAACCCATGCCCTTTTGATTTCATTGATTGTTTTCTTCTTCACCATCTCCTCCAGAAGGGCATTCCAAGCATCCACCACCTTCTCCGTGAAGAATGTTGGACCCTTGGACTGAAGTGAGGTTCATGCTACCCAAAGGGAGGGGCCCTGAAGGTCCTTAACCATTGACAGGCAGAGCTGACTGGAGCAAGTGCCCATCAGGAACTTCCCACAGGTTGAGCCCTTGGGTGCCATCGCAAATAAGGTTGAGGGCAGCAGAAAGAAAACAAAGTCAGTCCTAGCAAAAGTCAGGGCATACAGCAGAGATGAGAGTGAAACAAGTTCAAGGGCAGGTAGAGTACAGCAAGAGGAGGAGCAAGCAGAGGTCACAAGACAGGCAGAAGTCAATATAAATAAGAAGCAGTCCAAGGTCAGTCCAGGAATACAAATGAAGACAAACCAGAGATCCGAACTGAGATCAAGCCAAGAAGTCAATCCAGAAGGAAGGAGGCAAGGCAGAATAGCAGTTTACGATGCTGCTCATGGAGCCCATCCCGTGAGCAGCCTCTCACCTTGCACCACCATTGGCCCAATGCCACAGGTCGTCTTTATGTAGCATAGGCGGCTCCAGACCATCTCTGCCGCTCCTGTATCTTCATGGCTGTGACCCGCTGCTGCTGCACCCCGGATGCCCTGGCACCAATTTATCTTTGGCAGGAGTGCTGCTGCCATGGACTCTGCCTCCTTATGTGGCTGGGAAGCCGCCGCTGTCGGCCACTCCTATGTGGCCCAGATACCTTAAGAAGCCGCTCTTCCTTCCATCTTCATGCGGCTAGGAAGCCACCGCCAACGCTCCTCTTCGCAGCCCTGGTGCTGCCACCGACTTCCTTCACCTCTCGGGCTCCTCTAGGCATGGGCATGTGCCTCTCCACTTTATTTAAAGGGCCAACTGACGACGTCTTCAGCCTGTTCCAGGTCCAGCCCTATAACTCCTCGGGGCCTTTGAACTGGATCTCCATGGTCGTCCATGGATCTCTTCTCTGGTCAAGGTCCTCTGTGGTCTTCTCATGATTAGATGGTTCTTCGTTTGATGTTCCAGATGTTCCTGGTCTCCTTCGTCTGATGTTCCTGGACTTGTTCCTCATTGGAGCTCCTTCGTCACCTGTTCCTGATGTTCCATGTTCTGGTCCTGATGACCTCGTCTCCAACTCTTCGACCTGCTTCCAGGTTTCCTGCTTGTCAACCTTTCTTGGCGAGCCACCGTTGTGGTCCGTGACCAGCCCATGGGGGCCTGTGTAGAGCGCTTAGTGGCACAAGGCCTGTCTTCATGTCTGCAGCGCAAGTCTCCGGAAGGCCTTTATTTTTAATGCTGAGGTCTATTCCTGAATCTGAGTTCCGAGTCTTGAATCCCTTTCTCGGTCTTTGGAGTTCCTTGTTCTTACTTCCGTCCATACCCAAGACTTAAACCAGAACCTGCTCCACTTCAGCGTGGTCCGTGACCAGGCACTGGCGGCTGTGTAGGGAGTGCATTGGTGCAGGCCTCTCCTGAATCTTCAACATGCTTTTGGTTCGAAGTTTTCACTTTCTCGCTTGGAGTCTGCTTTGCTTCCGGCATGGTGCACGACCAGCTATGGATGGCTGTGTAGGGCGTGCTGCACTACTACCACGGAGTAGATGAGTATCTGTGTCCTCTTTCTCAGAGTGTGTGACATTAGTTTTTAGTATAATGAAAAATTTTCGAACAAAAAATGGACTATTGTTGATTCAAATTAAAGCAAGGTGACCCTATACAAAAATAGTGTCTGTTACACAATACAGACTCTGTAAGTAAGGGGCCTACATATATTTGGGCTTTTGCATATAGTGTTAAATGATAAAATATATACTGGTGATACCTTTCGTTTTGAATATTGTTGGCAGACTATTCGGTACACCGGAGTACAGTGGGTGTGGGTTATTTTGTTGTGATTGATACTATAGATACATGAAACATTTCAAGCCAAACCTCATTTTGCATGAATCAGGGGATCTAGTCTCCACAACAAACTAATTCACACACTGCCAAGTTTTCAAATTTAACAAGAAAATTGGGGAAAATTTACTTGTAAACATTGGGGTAGATTTTCAGAGGTATGAGCGGGCATACATGTGCGCACGCTACCCGGCATGCGCATGTTATAAAATCGGGGGTCGGCGCATGCAAGGGGGTGCACAATTGTGTACCTTGCGTGTTGAGCCGCGCTGCCTTCCACCATTCCCTACCCCCCCACCCCACCTTCACTTCCCCTACCTCCCCCGCCCTTTCCCCCCTACCTTTTTCTTTTTTTTCCTTCTGGGGCTGAAGTAAGTTGCGCACGCCAGCTAACTGCCTGTGCATGATCCCTGACACAGCGGCAAATAGTCGCTGTGTCTGAGGCCTCTGACCCCACCCCCACCCCGGACTGCCCCGCCCATGTCCCACTCCCGGACCTCCCCTTTAGTAAAGCCCCGGGACTTAGATGTGTCCTGGGGCTTTATGCGCATGGCTGGGCCTTTTGAAAATAGGCTTGGTGTGTGTAAGCAGATTTACACGCATAGAGCTTTGAAAATCCAGCCCATTGGGTAGTATGCACCAATGTTTTACAAATTTCTATATTCAAACATCCTACAGAACCTATTTATCATGTTCTACAGGGACACTGACTGAAATACTTCCTGAGTGATATATGCTATTATCTTTTCATGTCAAAAGATATATATTGATCAGACCAAACTGTCTATTAAGACAAGAAACTTTCAACATAAAAGTTGCATTAGAACTCAAAAAGTGGATTCCTCTTCCTTAAACATTGGTGGGATTTTAGCCACACTGAAAATGATCTGCAATTTTTTATAATACAGAGAATAGTCATGGCAAGGGGAAGTAACATTTCCTTAGTACTGAAACATCGAGAACAATGTTACATTTATTCCTGGCACACAGTTCAGCCAGAAGGTTTGAATTTAGCCATCAATTGGGAGTTTTATTACAATATTAATTTTTGGCAGCATTGTTTCTTCCAGAACAATAATATTTTCTGAGCAGCAATTAGTCAGCAACTCTATTTTTACACTATTTTGTAATAATAAAATTGACTAGAGAAATAATAACATTTATTTCTAAAACCTTAAATATTACGATTTTATGGAAAGTTGTCTATTTAAAATCTGACAAAATACAAGTATTTATAAGTTTTCAGTTGGAATGTGTCATCCAATTCAAAGAATATTATTGAGGTCTGGGCTATTTATTATTATTTTACCATTCCTTGACATCGTATACATTGTGATGCAGTAGATAGGGCACTCAATCTGCAATATACCAACACTTGTTCATGTCTGGTTAACAATAACAATTTTTTTTCAAGAATTTGTTTTCAATAATATTTTAACAAAGTTTTTTTCATAACAGCTTCCATAATTATTTCTTTTAATTTACAGTGTGCGACGAGTGAGGTGATCAAATTCACGGATGACATAAAATTATGTAGTAGTAGTTAAATCTCAAGCAAATTGGGATGAATTGCAGGAGGACCTTGCAAGACTGGGAGATTGGGCTTCCAAATGGCAGATGAAATTTAACATGGACAAGTACAGTGATGCATATAGGGAAAAATAACCCTTGCTGTAGTTACACAATGTTAAGTTCTATCTTAGGAGTTGCCACCCAGGAAAGGGATCTAGGTGTCATAGTGGATAATAGATTGAAATTGTCAGCCCAGTGTGCTATGGCAATCAAAAAAACAAACAGAATGTTAGGAATTATTAGGAATGGAATGGAAAAATGAAGGATGTCATAATGCCTCTGTATCGCTCCATAGTGATATTGCACCTTGAGTACTGTGAGCAATTCTGGTCATCACATCTCAAAAAGGATACAACTGCACTGGAAAAGGATTAATGTGTGGAGAGAGATGATGAAATGGCAGAAATATTAAACAAATACTTCAGTTCAGTGTTCACAAAAGAGGGCCCTGGAGAAGGACCATTGATAGTTAACAAGAAACTGGAGGGGAGTGTAGAAGAAACTTCATTTACAGAAGAGAATGTACGGGAAGAGCTAGGAAAACTGAAAGTGGACAAAGCCATGGGGCCTGATGAGGTTCATCCCAGGATACAGAGGGAGCTCAGAGATGTGCTAGCGGGTCAGCTGCATGACCTGTTCGATAGATCCTTAGAAACGGGAGTGGTGCCGAGTGATTAGAGAAGAGTGGTGGTGGTCCCACTTCACAAGAGTGGGAGTAGAGAGGAGGCTGGAAACTACAGGCCGGTTAGCCTCACCTCGGTGGTGGGAAAAGTAATGGAGTCATTGCTGAAAGAAAGAATAGTGAACTATCTACAGTCAGAAGAATTGCTGGACCAGAGGCAGCATGGATTCACTAGGGGAAGGTCCTGTCAGACAAATTTGATTTACTTTTTTGATTGGGTGACTAGGGAATTGGATTGAGGAAGAGTGCTGGATATCATCTACTTGGATTTCAGCAAAGCTTTTGATACAGTCCCGCACAGGAGGCTTGTGAATAAAATGAGAAGCTTAGGAGTGAGTGCCAAGGTGGTGGCCTGGGTTGCAAACTAGTTGATGGGACAGAAGACAATGTATGATGGTAAATGGAACTTACTTTGAAGAGAGAGCAGAGGTAAGCGGAGTGCTGCAAGGATCGGTGTTGGGATCGGTCCTGTTGTGTTCAATATCTTTGTGAGCAACATTGCGGATGGGATTGAAGGTAAGGTTTGTCTTTTTACGGATGATACTAAAGATCTGCAACAGAGTGAACACTCTGGAAGGAGTGGAGAGAATGAGATGGGATTTAAGGAAGCTGGAAGAGTGTTCGAAGATATGGCAGCTGAGATAGTACAGAATCATGCATATGGGGTGTGGAAATGCGAAAGAACTGTGTTTGATTGGGGGTGAAGGGCTGATGTGCATGGAGCAGGAGAGATACCTTGGGGTGATAGTGTCTAATGATCTGAAGTTGGAGAAACAATGTGACAAGGCGATAGCTAAAGCCAGAAGAATGCTGAGCTGCATAGAGAGAAGAATATCTAGTAAGAGAAAGGAAGTGATCCCTTGTACTGGGTCTTGGCGAGGCCTCACCAGGAGTACTGTGTTAAGTTCTGGAGACCATATCTCCAAAGGGACAGAGACAGGATGGAGGTGGTCCAGAGAAGGGCGACCAAAAAGGTGGAGGGTCTACATAAAATGACTTATGAGGAGAGATTGAAGAACCTACATATGTATACCCTGGAGGAAAGGAGGAGCAAGGGTGATATGATACAGACTTTCAGAAACTTGAAAGGTTTTAATGATCCATGGTCAAAAACAGACCTTTTCCATTGGAAAAAAATCAGTAGAACTAGGGGTCACGATTTGAAACTCCAGGGAGTAAGACTTAGAACCAATGACAGGAAGTATTTCTTCACGGAGAGGGTGGTGGATGCCTGGAATGCCCTTCCAGAGGAAGTGTTGAAGACTGAAAGTGTGAAGGAATTCAAAGGGGCATGGGATAAACACTGTGGATCCATAAAGGCCAGAGGATGGGAATGAAGAGAAGAGCCATGAGGGTGGCTTGCTGGAATAGTGATGGCTACTACTTCGTGATTACTACCCTTAGTCAATAAGCCTTCACACGGTTAATGCAACTCTAACATTGCTCTCTGCTTCAACGACATGGGGAAATGTAGAAAAGAGGTTTTGCATTCAGACAAAAACAAGGACTGAACTACACAGTCTGGGTAAACAAATAAGCATGGGGTAGCTTTCTTATTGTGGCGATTACTACCCTAAACCAATTAAGCCTGATTCTTCACTTTGAATGAATATACAGCATTGCTCTCTGCTTCAATGGCAGGGGGAAAGGTGGAAAAGAGGATTTACAATCAGACAATATTCAACAAGGCATTTATCTGTGCAGTCTGGGTAAACAAGCATCGGGGTAATTTGCTTGCTGCGATGGTTACCACCTTGACTATTAAGCCTTATGATATACCTTTGATGCAACTCCAACATTATTCTCTACATCAACGGCAGGGGGTGGCAGGAAATTAGAATCAAACTGTTACCAACAAGGGCCCTGAACTTGGTGGTCTGTGAAACAGATAAGTATGAGAAAATAAGTGTGGGAGCTTGCTGGGCAGACTGGATGGGCCATTTGGTCTTTTTCTGTTGTCATTTCTATGTTTCTATGGAGAAAGTGCAGAGAAGGGTGAACAAAATGGTATGGGGCATGGAACGGCTGCTCTATGAGGAAAAGCTAAAGAAGTTAGGGCTCTTCAGTTTGGAGAAGAGATGACTGAGGGGGGCAATGATAGAAGTCTGCAAAATCATGAAAGGACTTGAACAAGTTAATGTAAATCAGTTATTTACTGTCTCAGATAATAGAAGGACCAAGGGGCACTCCATGAAGTTAGCAAGTAGCTCATTTAAAAGAAGTCAAAGAAAATGTTTTTTACTCAGTGCAAGTTCTGGAATTCATTGTCAGAGGATGTGGTTACAGCAGTTAGTGTAACTGGGTTTTAAAAAGTTTTGGATAAGTTCCTAGAGGATAAAAACTGAAATTACAGTAATTAATAAGCAATAGTAGCTTATGATCTATCAAATGTTTGGGTACTTGCAGGTACTTGTGACTTGGACTGGCTACTGTTGGAAATAGTATACTGGGCTTGATGGACCCTTGGTCTGACCCAGTATGGCATTTCTTATGTTCTTATGTTTATTTATCCTTTATCCTTTATGTGAGGGGAGCACTCAACAATGTATCGGTTTTGGAGCACAGCTCACACAACATTCAGTCTGTAGTATGCCAGTATCTGTACAAGACCAGATAAAATACAAATAATATTTGTTGCATAATAATTACTTCTATAATAACATCTTTTCAAAATGGTAGCAGATTTTCCCATTTACATAAACATTTCTTGAGGTGGATTGCTCAAAATTTAGTATAAGTTGTTTTCATTGGGACTTTGATCTGTTTCATTAGTATATGATGTTATTTACATCGAGGCATAGTCAGAATGACACCTGGTCTGCAGCAAACCGGCACATATATTAAAACTGGTCTAATCCAGCCACAGTCAGCCTAGCTATAATTTTCTTGTAGAAAACGCTCAGGGGAAGAAGGCTCATTCCAGGTCAGTGTGGTTCAGATCAATTCTTTAAAAAACATTCATTTCAGAATAGTTATTTTAAGCATTTGCTGTGGGTATATTTAAAATTCTTCAAGATATTTTTTAATTTTGCTTTTCAGGTTAATCTATATGAATTGAATATTTATAAGAATGTTCTCTTTACTGCTAACTTATGTGGGTTAAGACACAACTTCAAACGGTAGGTGGCCAGTGCACAGTGTGGAGCTGATTTCTCTTTGTGGAACTGAATTCTCATTGTGGCTAAGTATTCTTGCTTATTACTTATAAGTATTATAGAAGGCTTCTGTGAATAATTTCTGTCTGTGTTTACATTTCTTTATAGTAAGATATTATTCTAGTAAATTAATTTGCTGTTTGGGTTGCTCTGCTATAGAGTTAAGATTTAAAACAAAACAAAAAAAATAACACTCCAGCTTTTAATCTGATAAAATCTATTTCTCATTTGGAGTTAGCTGGCACAAATAATCTGTTTAAATATTAATATTGGGGCATAAAGACTGTTTTAAAAAATTTACAAAAAAGTCAGACAAACTTCTAGAAGTGACCTGTTCCAACTGGATTGGATGTGGCTGTCTCAGAACTTGGGGGAGGTAAACTTAGAGAAGCAGGAGAACCATTGTGGCCAGTGCACAGTGTGGAGCTGATTTCTCTTTGTGGCTAAGTATTCTTGCTTATTACTTATAAGTATTGTAGAAGGCTTTTGTGAATAATTCCTGTCTGTGTTTTCATTTCTTTATAGTAAGATATTATTCTAGTAAATTAATTTGCTGTTTGGTTGCTCTGCTATAGAGTTAAGATTTAAAACAAACAAAAAAAACAAAACACTCCAGCTTTTAATCTGATAAAATCTATTTCTCATTTGGAGTTAGCTGGCACAAATAATCTGTTTAAATATTAATATTGGGGCATAAAGACTGTTTTAAAAAATTTACAAAAAAGAACAGACAAACTTCTAGAAGTGACCTGTTCCAACTGGATTGGGTGTGGCTGTCTCAGAACTTGGGGGAGGTAAACTTAGAGAAGCAGGAGAACCATTGTGGCCAGTGCACAGTGTGGAGCAAGGGAGCACTAAATATTCTTGTGTCCAGCTAAGTAAGGGCCAGATTTTAAAAGCCCTGCGCACGTAAATCCGGCCGGAATTACACGCGCAGGGCACTCGCGGGCAGGCGCACCTATTTTGCATAGGCCGCCGGCATGCGCAAAACCCCAGGACACGCGTAAGTCCAGGGGCTTCGTAAAAGGGGCGGGGAGGGGGCATGTCTGGGGCGTGTCCAGGGTCAGGGGGCGGTTCAGGGCAGGACCGGGGGCATGGTGCTGGCCCGGGGGCGTGGTCGAGGCCTCCGGACCAGCCCCCGGTTTGGGTGATGGCGTGCCAGCAGCCCGCTGGCGCGTGAAGATTTACACCTGCTTTCAGCAGGCGTAAATCTGCCAACAAAGGTAGGGGGGGTTTAGATAGGGCCGGGGGGTGGGTTAGGTAGGGGAAGGGAGGGGAAGGTGCGGGGGGGGTGGAAAGAAAAGTTCCCTCCAAGGCCACTCCAATTTCGGAGCGGCCTTGGAGGGAACAGGCAGTACGCGCCGGGCTCGGCGTGCGCAAGTTGCACAAATGTGCACTCCAGTGCGCGCGCTGACCCCGGATTTTATAAGATACGTGTGGCTACGCGCATATCTTATAAAATCCAGCGTACTTTTGTTCGCGCCTGGTGAGCGAACAAAAGTACGCGCTTGCGTAAATTTATAAAATCTACCCCTAAAGGTTTAACTTAGTTAAACTTACTAAGCCAATCAGGAGGAGGGTCTTATTAAAATCCATTGCAGATACAGAGTCCTGAGAACATCCATGACCAAGGGTTAACTGTTTAACTCCCTCCCACCCTACCCCTCTGCCCACCCACCCCTAGGTTTGCTTGGACTTGGACATTGTTGCTGTCACAGAGACGTGGTTCACGGAATCTCACGATTGGGATACGGCAATACCGGGCTATAACTTGTTAAAGAAGGACAGAGTGGATAGGAAAGGGGAGGTGTGGCTCTTTAAAACAGAAACAATATCCAAGCATCTGAGTTGCAAGGAAGATGGGGCAATGAAGAAGCACTATGGGCCAACCTAAAAAAAGATGGGATATCCATTTTTATTGGAGTGGTTTACAGGCCTCCAAACCAAAAGGAAGAGCTGGACAGAGATCTGATTGAAGACATCCAAAAGATGGGAAAGAAGGGAGAAGTGGTGATTGTTGGATACTTTAATTTGCCGGATGTAGACTGGAGAATCCCATCTGCAGAATCTAACAATAGTAGAGAAATAGTGGATGCTCTGCAAGGAGCATTGTTCAAACAAATGGTAATGGAACCCACAAGAGAGGGAGCTATACTCGATTTAGTGCTCACTAATGCAGATAACGTCTCTGATGTGCAGGTGGGCACCCATCTCAGCACCAGTGATCATCAAATGGTATGGTTTAATATCACAAAAAGGATATGGAAAAGAAACACATGAACCCAAGTTTTGCAGTTCAAAAACACGGACTTTGATGAAATGGGGAAGTACCTGGAAGAACTGGTACGCTGGGAGAACGAGGGAGATGTGGAACAACAGTGGACCAAACTAAAAGGAGCAATTACCAAGGCAACTAATCTATATGTTAAGAAAGTAAAGAAAGGCAAAAGAAAAATGAAACCTATCTGGTTCTCCAAGGAGGTGGCTGACCAAATAAAGGCTAAAAGAACAGCATTCAAGAAATATAAAGGATCCCAAAAGGAGGAGCACAAAGAAGAATATCTGGTACCACTGAGGGAGACAAAGAAAGTAATCAAGACAGCAAAAAGTCAAGCAGAAGAAAGGATTGCCAAAGAGATTAAGAGAGGTGACAAAACATTTTTCAGATACATCAGTGAAAAGAGAAAAGTTCAAAGCGGTATAGTGAAACTGAAAGGTGAAAAGGATCAATGTGTGGAGAGAGACGAAGAAATGGCAGTAATATTAAACAAATACTTCAGTTCTGTGTTCACTAAAGAAGACCCTGGAGAAGGACCATTGCTAGTTAACAAACTAGAGGGGAATGGAGTAGATGTAACTCCATTTACAGTAGAGAATGTATGGGAAGAGCTGAGGAAACTGAAAGTGGACAAAGCCATGGGGCCTGATGAGGTTCATCCCAGGATACTGAGGGAGCTCAGAGATGTGCTGGCTGGTCCGCTGTGTGATCTGTTCAAAAGATCCCTAGAAACGGGAGTGGTGCCGAGTGACTGGAGAAGAGCGGTAGTGATCCCGCTTCACAAGAGCGGAAACAGAGAAGAGGCTGGTAATTACAGACCGGTTAGCCTCACCTCGATGGTGGGAAAAGTAATGGAGTCGCTGTTTAAAAGAAGGAATAGTGAGCTATTCTACAGTTGGAAGAATTGCAGAGGCAGCATGGAATCCATGCAGAGGCAGCATGGATTCACCAGGGGAAGATCCTGTCAGACAAATCTGATTTTTTGACTGGGTAACCAAGGAATTGGATCAAGGAAGAGCGCTCAATGTCATCTACTTGGACTCAGCAAAGCTTTTGATACGGTTCCGCACAGGAGACTGGTGAATAAAATAAGAAGCTTAGGAGTTAGTGCCAAGGTGGTGACCTGGATGACGGACAGAAGACAATGTGTGATGGTAAATGGAACTTACTCTGAAGAGAGAGCGGTGTTGAGCGGAAGTGCCGCAAGGGTCGGTGTTGGGACCGGTCCTGTTCAATATCCTTTGTGAACGACATTGCGGATGGGATAGAAGGTAAGGTTTGTCTTTTTGCGGATGACACTAAGATCTGCAACAGAGTGGACACGCCGGAAGGAGTGGAGAGAATGAGATGGGATTTATAGGAAACTGGAAGAGTGGTCGAAGATATGGCAGCTGAGATTCAATGCCAAGAAGTGCAGAGTCATGCATATGGGGTGTGGAAATCCGGAAGAACTGTATTCGATGGGGGAGAAGGGCTGATGTGCATGGTGCAGGATAGAGACCTTGGGGTAATAGTGTCTAATGATCTGAAGTCAGCGAAACAATGTGACAAGGCGATAGCTAAAGCCAGAAGAATGCTGGTTGCATAGAGAGAGGAATATCGAGTAAGAAAGGGAAGTGATTATCCCCTTGTACAGGTCCTTGGTGAGGCCTCACCTGGAGTACTGTGTTCAGTTCTGGAGACCGTATCTCTGAAGGGACAGAGACAGGATGGAGGCGGTCCAGAGAAGGGCGACCAAAAAGGTGGAGGGTCTTCATCGAATGACTTATGAGGAGAGATTGAAGAATCTAAATATGTACACCCTGGAGGAAAGGAGGAGTAGGGGTGATATGATACAGACTTTCAGATACTTGAAAGGTTTTAATGATCCAAAGACAACGTCAAACCTTTTCCATTGCAAAAAAATCAGAAGAACCAGGGGGTCACGATTTAAAAACTCCAGGGAGGAAGACTCAGAACCAATGTCAGGAAGTATTTCTTCACGGAGAGGGTGGTGGATGCCTGGAACGCCCTTCCAGAGAAAGTGGTGAAGACCAAAACTGTGAAGGATTTCAAAGGGCGTGGGATAAATACTGTGGATCCATAAAGTCTAGAGGATGTGAATGAAGAGAAGAGGCATGGGGGTGGCTTGAGGGAATGATGGCTACTACCTGGAGATGAATATCCTTATTCAATAATGCAACTCCAACGGCAAGAGGAAATGTGGAACTAAGAATTTGCAACCACATAAAAGCAGGGGAGAGTAGATGGCTTTGTACGGCGGTTACTACCCCAAACCAAAAATACCTGATACTTCACTTTCAATGCAAATTCCAGCAGAACTCTCTGCTTAAACGGCAGGGGAGGAAGTTTAACACCACACATATCCAGCATAGCTCTCTGCTTCAACGGCAGGGGAGCAAGGCTGATATTTCACTTCAATGCAAAGCCAGCATAGCTCTCTGCTTCAATGACAGGGGAGAATGAAGAAAGGTTGATCTATATTCAGGCAACAATCAACAAGGACTGAATACACCGTCTGAATAAACAGATAAGCATGGGTGTAGCTGCTTATTGCGGTGGTTAATACCCCTAACTAAATTAAGCTATTTCACTTGGATGCATTTCCAACACTGCTCTCTACATTAATGGTGGGGGTGGAAGGGAAATAGAATAAAAAAAGGTTACTAAGAGCCAGAGAAACAGATAAGTATGTGAGAGAAAAAAAAGTGCAGAAGCTTGCTGGGCAGACTGGATGGGGCCGTTTGGTCTTCTTCTGCCGTCATTTCTATGTTTCTATGTTTAAAAGTATTTACTTTAAATTTATACAAGTCTCATAATACCATCATTTTAAGATAATTTTATATATAAAATGTGTTTCTATTTTTAGTATCAATGATCTAAGTACCCTATGCTATCTCCTTCTCCTGATGGAGTCCTATTTTTTAGGGTGAACAGAAGATCTTTTGTTGAAAGTGGAGACAAATGCCTAAATTTTCAAAGCATTGCACACGTAAATCCGGGGGGCCTATGCACAGAAGTGCTGGGCCATTGAAAAGGGGTAGGCTGGGGGGCAGGGTCTGGGTGGGGAGGGGCGGAGGCCAACAGGACAGCAGCCATTAGGCCCTGACCCAAGGAAGTGCACACCAGCAGTGGGCCGGTGTGTCAAAATTACTTCTTTTCCAAAGGAGCAGTAAGTTAAAACACACACAAAATATTGAGTAGCTAAGGGTTAAGGGTTACAGAGGAGAAGGGTAAAAGGAAGAAAAGTAGGTAGGGATATAGGAAAGTTCCCCTTCCAGTGCGCTCCTGAATTGGAGAGGACTAGGATGGAACTGGCCAAAGCCTGATTGCATCGCCATGCGTACTTACCAAAATTACCCCTGCCAAGCGAAAGGCCAACCGCCCGCACATGTGCACGTGAATATTAAATCCAGCGCACATGTGCGTGTGGGAATTGTGTTTATAAGATGTGTGTGCCGATGCATGCATGTTATAAAATAGCCGCTTCAATTTACGTGCATTGGGAACTGCGCGCAAATGAAAACACTTGTGGGCCTTTGAAAATCAACCTCAAAGAGAATACATATTAGTATCTGAAATACACATGATTATTGCTATAATAACTCATTTAAAGCATCGAAGCAGATCATCCTGTGAAGAGTTTTTCATTTACAAATCTGAGCAGCCTACCTTTTGATGAGCAGTGTCTCATACTGAATTTTATATGCAAATATTGTTACATTGTGAACAAGCAGGATATTAGCAACTACTTCTTCAGACAGTTTGGATCATGTTTGTGATCTAGATACTATGTTGCTAAAATATTTGTGAATGGTTTGGTTTCCCTTTCCCTTCTTTTTTTCATTTATATGTTGTTATTTAATGAAGGAGTATGTAAATGATACTTTTATAAAGATTTTTAAAATTTTATGTGGAAATTAATAAAACTTTTTCTATATTTATAATTTGATAGTTTGTAGGTTCACTGATTTATCATATACATTAACGGGTGAGAAACGGGTGAGAAAACCATCCTGCCCTGGAGCTTTCAGGAGTTTGACTGACTTAATTTTGTTTAGTATTTCCTAAAGTTGAATAGGATGATAGAGTTGCTGCAGTTGGGATTCGGACAGATGAGGCAGATATTTGGACAGGTGAGGCAGATATTCAATCTTATTCGGACAGGTGTTCAAATAAGATTGAATATCTCCCGCAGGGCTAGGGACAGATGTATATAACTGTTGGTAAAAATCCCGAAAATCTGACAAATGCAGGGTGGTCATTGAAGACATGCCTTTCTCATGGCATGTTAAATTAGCCAGATTTCGTCCCACTTTGTTACCATATAAGAAAAAAACATCCTTTGTAGTACATCAATCCCTTCTTTGCCCATTGGTGCAATAGGGTATTTAGAGTAGTTTGGATATAAAAAAAAATATTTGCTTAGCGGCTGTGGGGTTAGCGTCATACCACCACTTTGCTGTATATAGTTGTTTTTCTAAAGTAAGGATTTCTGATATTAGCGCTGTTTCTTTTTTTTCTATTTATTGTTTATTGAGTTATAACATTTATTACAAATGAAATCATCCAGGAATATAGAGAAAACCTATAAGAAATTCTAGTATTAAATCTATACATTTATCTTATTTAACCCACATCTAGGGGGAATAGAGGAAGGACAAAACTACATGTGTGTCAGTAGCATTATTACAACTAATCTACCCCTTAACCATCCATATTAAGTTATACCTTAACACTGATACTTATCTCTTAGAAACCGATCCAACTGCAAAGGATTCAAAAACACAAATTTTTCATTCTGATAAGTAATTAAACATTTGCATGGGAATTTAAGAAAAAAACTAGCTCTTTGTTTAAATGAAAGAAAATGTTTCCATCGAGCTTGGGTTGCTCTGGATACATCTGGAAAGATCTGAATCTTTTGTCCACAAAAAGCCAATTCTTTACATCGAAAATATAAAAAAAAAACAAACAAATCGTTATCCTGCTTCAATGAAAAGGAAACCAACAATGTAGTTCTAGTTGGAATATTATCTATGGAGTTCTCTAAAAAGATGGAAACACCAGGACTCTCTAAAACATCTATTTCCCCTTCCTGAGCAGGGATCATTCTCTTATTTGGAAGATAATACATCTTGGATATAACAGGAATTTTATCTGCTTCAAAAGATAGTATTTCACAAATGTACTTCTTAAATAATTCATTAGGTGAGAGTAATCTAGAAATAGGAAAATTCAACAAACGTAAATTAAACATTCTCATTTCATTTTCCAAAACCTCTATCTGATTATGGAGAATAAAATTATCCTTAATAAAGGACATATAAGCAACCTGCAATGAATTCAATTGCAAGTTTAACATAGAAACAGAATTTTCTACATTTTTAAACCTATTATCTTGATCTTCAAACTTTGCTCTTGTTTCTACAGAGAAGGTATGAATCTGAGACAATGAGCTGGTCAACTTATTATCTACTTTAGCAATTAATCTCCAAACATCTAGCAAAGTAACATTCTCTGGATCTTCAATTCCTCCATCCATTATATCACTCATAAAGGGAATTATTTAGGGGTAAGGTAATAATACAGAAGTACATTTTATTCCCTGTGTTCATAAAGAAATTTGTCTCAAATGGTTATCAACCCCAGCACTCCCATCTCTCAAAGGATTATGGGATATAACAGCTGGGGGGCTCATAGTAGAACTAGCTAAAATGGACTCATTAGCTAGTTGCACTATGATTGAGAGGACCTGGGACTTAAATATACCCCAGAGGGAGAATCCCCCCCCCCCCCCCCGTACAGTCCCTCATAAATGAATCACCCACACAAACAATGTAAGTGTCCATTGGTTCTTGCCTTACTGATGAGGAGGGAACCACAGAGGAGGTCCATATTTTTGATTTTCTCTTCTTTCCCATTTCACACCCAGGGGTGCACCCCTTTGGCGCGCTGCTTCGACTATGTTCTGGCTGCTGCACGCCACAGGGCCTTGACTTTTAAGGTGTTCCAGGCACCTGCTGATGATGTCAATAGGGGGCCGACTCCGGGACCAGGCCTCTCTCTCTCTCTCGAAGGCTGGCAAGATCTCTCTCTTGAAGCTCCCAGGTAGCGGCAGTTCCGAGTTCCTCCAGTCAGTCAGGTCTTTCCTCTCCTCCCCGACCTGAGCGTCGTAGGGCCCTAACTTTTAAGATGTTCCAGGCAACTGATGATGACGTCCAATAGAGGACTGACTCCGGGACCAGGCCTCTCTCTCTCTCTGAAGGCCAGCAAGATCTCTCTCTCTCTTTCGAAGCTCCCAGGCAGCAGCACTTCCGAGTTCCTTCAACCACTCAGGTCTTTTCCTCTCCTCCCGACTTGAGCGCCGCAGGGCCATGACTTTTAAGGTGTTCTGGGCACCTGCTGATGACATCAATAGGGGGCCGACTCTGGGTCCAGGCCTCTCTCTCTCTCTTGAAGGCCAGCAAGATCTCTCTTCTCTCTCTCTCTCTCTCAAAGCTCCCAGGCAGTGGCATTTCCGGGTTCCTCCAGCTTCACAGGTCTTTCCTCTGCTCCCCCAGCACTCTGTTTCTATTGGCCACATAAGAAATAATGTCCCCCCTAAGTTGGGTTTCTTTCGCCATGTCTGGGAAGACCCATATCTTCTGATCCAGATAAACAATTTTAACACTTTGTCCCTATCCAAGGAGTGGGCAAATTTAACCATTAAAGTCCCTCTTTTCTCATATCTGGGCAATACATGAGGTCTCAAGCAATCTGTAACATTCAATTTACTTCTGTGGAGGCCACATCTATGTTCACATTTTGATTTCTCTCTTCAAAAAGTAGACATTCATAATTAAGGAAGACTTTCAGATATAAATAACAATACTTCTCTAAAATATTCTTAAGTTGTTCCCTTGGGGAAATCATTCTACACTTAGAAGAAAAAAAGTTTATTAGTTTAGCTAATAGTGCCAGAACATTTGGTATCCAAATACATATAAGGTTCCCCAGTAAGTGCAATTATGTATGTAGATGGTGTGAAATATATCTATTATGACCCAATTGATTTGGAGAGATTTTGGAAGACGCAGAAACCAGAGAGGGGAGGGGGGGGGGGGCGGGGCGGAGACTCCAGATCATAACTCAGTTGGTAATGTATCTAATGATTAATCTGTATACTTCTGTTTATTTTGTATGAAGACTTGTTTCTTAGTTATTATTAGGTTTGCTCAAGAGCTCCCATAACTGTTTAGTAACATAGAATCAGGAGATAAAGTGAAAAATTTTATGTTAGAGAATGTTAGGGTTTATTTTTGAAGTTATTAATGTTCCTGATTTCTTAAGAATTCAATGTAAAAATTGAACATTAAATATGAATGGAGTTATATTGTAAACTAAAATTCATAAATAAAGAATTTAAAAAAAGAAAAGAATAATGTCCCCCCCTCAAACTGCTTTTGCAGTCTCCCAGAAAAGAACTGGGGAGTCTACATGTGCAGCATTAAAGAAAGCATAGTCATGCCACTTCTTATTTAAATAGGCACGAAATTGCTGATCCTTGTAAAGGAATTTCGGGAAATGCCAGAGGCACTGAGAGGAGACAGGGCGGAAACCTTCCAGATCAATCCAGACTGGTGCATGGTCAGAAATAATGACGGGACCGATCTGGAAATCTCACACCTTAGAGAACGTTCCCCTATCTACTAAAAGATAGTCAAGGCGAGACTGTGTGGCATGGGCATGTGAAATATAGGTATTTTCTCTATCAAGAGGATGAAGTGCCCACCAGCTATAATCAAATCCAAAACAGTACATACATAGGACAACCCTTTATGAGAGCTGGCAGGGGCATTAGAGGGGACTGAGACCTGTCTAAACTGGCATCCCCAACATAATTGAAGTCTCCCCCCAAAATCAAGGGATGTAGATAAGTGGCACAAGCAGTTTTGTAAGCTGCTGGAAAACACATGAGAATACTGATTCGGAACATAAATATTACAAAGCACCAGCGGTTTCCCACCAAGGACTCCCTCTACTAGCACATAGCGGCCATCTGGATTAGCAATCATGTGCGAGCCTTGGAAGGGAACAGATTTCCCTATTAGGATTTCCACACCTGCTTTCTCAGACGTGGCATGAGCAGCAAAAACCTTACCCACCGATTGACGACACAATTTCTGATGTTCAGGTTGAGAAAGGCGTGTCTCCTGGAGCATTGCAATGTGCGCTTGCCAGCGTTGCAAAGCTTGTAACACCTTAAAACGCTTGGTGACACACGAAGACCACATACATTCCAAGTAATACAGCCTAGGCCTGGCCCCCTACCCAACATAGATGTCGCTTGCCCAGCCGGAGTTGTAAATATAAAACTATCCAGACAAATTTAGTTCCCTCGAAAGGCCTATACCTTCCCTTCCCCCCACCTCTCCCCAGTGTGATCATGTTTTAAAATTTGATGATATATGCGCGTTAAAGTTCTATGGAAGTTACACAAAGTAGGTTTGCTTGAGTAGCTTCTTAAAATTAGGAGCATACTTATGCATGGTAGGCGTATTTTAAATCATATGCATGCCAGATTTCCTCTTCTCAGGTGCCGATATACAAGTGTATGAGCACATGTGCGCTTATTTTAAAATTAGTCTGATAGTGTACAAAAGGAGTAAATATGTGTACCCTTGCTACTTTTTTACCCTTCAACCCAGCAGTTGTCACCTCTCTGGAGGTTTTCCCCTGTCAATGGTTGACATCCATAGATTGGCCCCCTTCCTAGTCATAGTTCTTAGCCAAATGATCTCTCTTCTGAAAATTAAAACACGCTGGTAAGCCTGGGGTCTCTAAGTGGAATACAGAACCAGAGCTGTCATGATTTAAGGATCCTTTTGAGATCTTGCACTCTCACTGCTGCACCAAGAACCTTGGGTGGGTTGCCACTTCCTAGCTTCCTAGCTTCCAAGACTCGCACACGATTGCTAATCCATATTAGTTCTGGCTTCAACTTGGCCTGATATAAGGCATCTGCCACTTCCAATGTTTTCTGCTCCAGGAGGGACTTATTGGTTACTTTGTGGTCTGTTTTCCCCTCGGGCTGTAGCCATTTCTACCCAGCTGTTATGGTTAAGCAGTGATTGGGTGGATTCTTGGGTACTGTGGCAGATGACCACGCCCACGGGGAGGGTCCTCGTGGGGAGCCACAGTACTGGGCTAGACTCAGGACGCACAAACACAGAATTAGATCTTTTATTGTACAGCTTGATATGGAACCAGAGGTGGCAGTAGTGAGGTAGTCTGGATGTAGCAGACTCGGAACCCTCGGCAGAGGGGATCCTTCTCACCCTGTAGGTATAGGGGAATTCTGGTGTAGGTCTCCCAGCAAGACAATGCTGTGGAGGAGACAGACTGAGAGTTAGATTACTCACTAGATGGTAGCTGTAGGTATGCAAATCCACCAGGCTGAAGTAGATGGTACTGGCACCGAGGCAGGGAGAGCAGGCCCTCGAGGAGAGAGTACCTGATCCTTGTAAGGTACCTGAAATAAAGCAGAGGGCCCCCGAGGAGCAGGTACCCAGGTTAGTCAATACTCCGAAGGGCAGAGAGAGAGCTTCCACTGGCAGCACGGAAGTGGCAGAGTAGCTTAGACAAGATGAATCCAAGTCTTTGCTAACTCGGTGAGCTAGAAATCGAGTACAGGCTATATACCCGGATGGCGTTACGTCACTTGAGGGGGACGACCCCGAGGTTCGCAACAATGCTGGAATAATGACGTGGGTGGCGTGTGCGCGCATCCTAGTAGGCCCTTGGGAGGAACATGATGGGAGGTAGCACCATGCCCTTTCCAGGGACACCGGAGAGGGCGGCTTGCAAACACAGCGATAGCCATTTTCCCAAAGTAAGTGGGAAGAACCGTGAACAAGGCGAGGAATACAGGGCGAAGCCGTCTAGGACCGATGGATGCAACAGTACCCCCCTTCAAAGGGCGCCCTCCAGATTTTCTACCTGGTCTTGGTTTCTGAGGATGCATTCTGTGGAATTGTTGAAGCATCTCTTTATCCATGATATTAGCCAATGGTTCCCAAGAGTTTTCTTCAGGTCCATAACCCTCCCATGACAGGAGGTATTCCCATACTCTGCCTCTTTTTCTTATGTCAAGGATTGCATCCACCTTGTATTTGATGTCTTCTTCTGCATCTATTGGTGTAGGTTCAGGTGTCTTGGTTGAGAACTCACTAAGGATCAATGGCTTCAATAGTGAGATGTGGAACGCATTATGAATCTTCAATGTTGGTGGTAACTTCAGACTATAAGTGAGATTGCCTAATCATTGGAAAATGGGAAAGGGTCCAACGAAGCATAGAGCGAAGCGAGCTGAAGGTAGCTTAAGTCTTAAGTGCTTTGTGGATAGCCAGACTTTGTCACCAGGCTGGAAATCTGGAGCCTTGCAGTGATGAGCATCGTATCCTTTCTTTGCTCATTGTCCTGCTTTAAGAAGCATCTCTTTAGTCTGAGTCCATAGTTGTTGAATATTTTTGGCAGTCGTTTGAGCTTCCGGGGATGACACTGACAGTGGAAGTGGAAGTGGTGGTAATGGTAGTCGTCTGTAGACCACTTTGAATGGTGTTGATCCAGTAGATGTTGCTGGATGAGAGTTGATGGCAAATTCAGCCTAGTTCAGCCCAATCATTCTGGCAAGTGCCCATATAGGCACGAATAAACTGCTTGAGTGTCCTATTGTTTTTTTCTGTTTTACCGTTAGACTGTGGATGGTATGCTGAGGTGAAGTCGAGAGAGATATCAAACTTCTTGCACAATGCCTTCCAGAACTTAGCTGTTTATTGGGCTCCTCGATCAGAGACTATGTGCATAGGCATGCCGTATAGGCGGAAGATGTGCGTGATGAAGAGCTTAGCAAGCTCCATGTCTGTGGGTAAGCCAGGGAGAGTCACGAAGTGAGCCATCTTTGAGAACCGATCTACGGTTCCCCAATTCGTGTTGTTTCCTCCTGAGAGGTTAGGGCTGTTTAGCTTGGAGAAGAGACGGCTGAGGGGGGATATGATAGAGGTCTTTAAGATCATGAGAGATCTTGAACGAGTAGATGTGAATCGGTTATTTACACTTTTGAATAATAGAAAGACTGTGCTCCTTTAGCCAAGGGCGCCACTCCTCGAATGCCATCTTTATTGCCAGGAGCTCTTTATCTCCTATTCTGTAGTTCTTCTCTGCTGGTGAGAAGCAATGGGAGAAAAATGAGCATGGTTGTAATGCCTTGGAACACTGGCCTGGCTTAGCACGGCCCCTACGCCGACGTCTAAGGCATCAACCTCAACGATGAAGGGCTTACTTGGATCCAGATGTCGAAGGCACGGCTTGCTCAAGAAGGCGTCTTTTAATTTCTGGAATGCAGTTATTACCTCCGTAGACCAATTGGCAACATTGGCACCTTTCTTCGTCATGGCTGTAAGCGGAACAGTGAGAGAGGAGTAGTTCTTGATGAATGTTCTGTAATAGTTGGTGAAACCTAGGAAACGTCTGAGAGCCTTTAGACCAGTGGGTTGTGTCCATTTCTTAATGCTCTCCAGCTTCTGTGGGTCCATCTGGAAACCTTGGTTGGAAACAATGTACCCCAAAAAAGGCACTGATTCCTTGTGAAACTCACACTTAGACAACTTGGCATATAGATGATTCTCGTGGAGTCTTTGCAGCACTCTTTTGACATCCTCCTGATGAGTGGTCATGTCTTGGGAGAATATCAAGATGTCATCTAAGTATTCAATGACACATTTGTAGAGGAGGTCCCGCAAAATGTCGTTCATTAAATTTTGAAGACTACAGGGGCGTTGCACAGGCCAAAGCACATCACTAAATATTCAAAGTGACCGTCCCGGGTGTTGAAAGCTGTCTTCCATTCATCGCCAGAGCGAATGCGAACTAAATTGTAGGCTCCCTTAAGATCAAGCTTGGAGAATATCTTGGCTCCCTGTAGTCTGTCAAATAGCTCTGAGATGAGTGGTAAGGGGTAACGATCTTTCACAATTATCTCGTTGAGACCCCTATAATCTATACATGGACGCAACGTTTCGTCCTTTTTCCCCACAAAGACAAAGCCTGCGCCAGCAGGAGACTCAAGGGTCTTATGAAGCCTTTTTGGAGGTTTTCCTGAATATATTCGGACATGACTTTATTCTCTACCACGGATAGAGGGTAAACCCGTCCCTTGGGTGGTTTAGTGTTAGGCTTCAGATTGATGGCGCAGTCATAGGGTCTGTGTGGCGGTAGTACGTCTGCAACTTCTTTAGAAAAGACATCTTGAAACGATGCTTATTGAGGCGGCAACCCCAGCATCAATGGGGTAGTTGGCATGCAGGGTATAGGAGCGACCTCTATCAGGCATTTGCCATGGCAACCTGGACCCCAACTTGAAAGTCAAGAGTGGCCCAATTGAATTGAGGCATATGCTGCGGCAGCCATGGTAGCCCCAGTACTATAGGGTGCATGGCCTTCTCTAAAACAAAGAAGGAGATTGTTTCAGAATGGAGAGCTCCTTCTGGGTTACTTTGCCCAGTAAGGGCTCTCCATGAATTGAAGATAGGAGTAGCGGAGACGTCATGGTGGTCATGGGGATCCGCAAGTGCTCCACTAATCATTGTAAAATGAAATTACCTCCTGCCCCTGAGTCCACTAGGGCAAGAGTCTGATACTCTAAGGGTCTGCAGATCAAGGATATAGGAAGAGAGAGAAGAGGAGAGGATGCAGTAAGACCTAAGAAGAGTCCTCCCACAGGACTTAGGTCTGCCAGTTTCCCGGACATATAGGGCATATTTGAACGGCATGGCCAGTTTGTCCACAATACATGCACAGCCCTAATTTCTTCCAAGTTATTCTCTCTTTTGACGTCAGATGGCTGCGGCCTAATTGCATTGGTTCTTCTTTGCCAGCAACTGGATCCGAAAGAATAGGCTTGGGTGTATACTTAACTCTACCTTCACCCTGAAAGGGTCTTCTGGGAGTCTTGGTCTCTTGAACCTTGTCATGAAGTCGTCGATCAATCCTTGTTGCCAACTTCACCAGTTCAGCCAAGGTCTCAGGCATTTCACAAGCAGAGACCTCGTCTTTCAAATGAGAGTTCAGTCCTTCAAAAAACAGGGTCCTCAGGTATTTAGGGTCCCAATGTAATTCAGTGTCTTGAATTCGATAGTGAAGTCAGCTAAAGGTTTCGGACCTTGCTTCATGTGAACCAATGAAGATCCTGCAGTAGTATACCAGGCAGGGTCATCAAAAAACTGATTTTAACAGCTCAAGGAATCCATCAAGATCATGTAGAATAGGATCCTCGCGCTCCCACAGCGAAGAGGCCCAAGCCAAATCTCTTCCGTCCAGATAAGAAAAGATATAGTTGGTCTTGGCATAAGCTGTGGGGAAATGGCTAGGTTGCAGAGAAAAGTGGATGCAACACTGGTTAATAAAACCTCTACATCTCCAAACTTCCCCCGAGAAGTGTTTTGGAGCCGATAGAGGTACAATAGTCTTGACCGTCACTTCTGGCCATGTAACTTCTTTAACTGAGGTGGTGGGTAAGTTCATCTGTGCGTGCAGCTGGTTGAATGCAGCAGTCAAATTCTCCAGCGCATTCTGCTGTTCGGAGATTCGCTGGGCCAGGCCTGGAATGGCCTGCAATGCGGTGAGCTGAATCGAATCCATGGAGTTAGCAATCTGTTATGGTTAAGTGGTATTTGGGTGGATTCTTGGGTACTGTGGCAGATGACCATGCCCATGGGGAGGAGTCCCGTGGGGAGCCACAGTACTGGGCTAGACTCAGGACGCATAAACACAGAATTAGATCTTATTGTACAGCTTGATGAGTACCACCAGAGGTGGCAGTAGTGAGGTCATCTGGATGTAGCAGTCTCAGGACCCTCGGTAGAGGGGACATTTCTCACCCAATAGGTATAGGGGAATTCTGGTGTAGGTCTCCCAGCAAGGCAATGCTGTGGAGCAGACAGACTGAGAGTTAGATTACTCATTAGATGGTAGCTGTAGGTATGTGATTCCACCAGGCTGAAGTAGATAGCACTGGCCCGAGGCAGGGAGAGCAGGCCCTCGAGGAGCGAGTACTTGATCCCTGTAAGGTACCTGAAATAAAGCAGAGGGCCCTTGAGGAGCGGGTACCCAGGTTAGTCAATACCCCGAAGGGCAGAGAGAGAGCTTCCAGCGGCAGCACGGAAGCTGCAGAGTAGCTTAGACAGGATGAATCCAAGTCTTTCTTAACTCGGTGAGCTAGAAATCGAGTACAGGCTATATACCTGGATAGCGTGACGTCACTTGAGGGGGACGCCCCCGAGGTTCCTGCCAATGCTAGAATAAAGACATGCGTGGCACACGTGTGCGCACCCTAGTAGGTCCTTCGGAGGAACATGGTGGGAGGCAGCACCATAGCCATTCCAGGGACGCCGGAGAGGGTGGCTTGCAGACGCGACGGTAGCCATTTTCCCAAGGTAAGCGGGAGGAGTCGTGAACAAGGTGAGGCATATGGGGCGAAGCCGCCTAGGACTGACGGATGGAACACCAGCATCCGTCAGTCGATAAAAAAGGTTCCATGGGCTTTCCCCAGGATGTAGTTAAGCCACATTGGAATTGTTGCTAGTATGTTTCTGTAGTGTAACCAACTCTTTCCAGGATGGTAGTTTTGACTTCCAAATAGTTGGCTCGTCTATCTGGGCTGGTAGCCAGAAAAGGTGAAAGAGGCTATTTTAGCCAAAAAAACATCCTTCAAAAATTGGAAGAAGGATCCATCTGAAGAAAATAGGATAAACATAAGCATTGTCAAGTTAAGTGTAAAACATTGGTGAGACAGGCGAAGAGAGAATTTGAAATGAAGTTGGCCATAAAGGCAAAAACTCATAATAAAAACATTTAAATATATCCAAAGCAAGAAACCTGTGAGGGAGTCGGTTGGACCATTAGATGACCGATGGGTTAAAGGGGCTCTTAGGGAAGATAAGGTCATTGCAGAAAGACTAAATTAATTCTTTGCCTTGTGTTTACTAATGAGGATGTTGGGGAGATACCAGCTCCGGAGATGGCTTTCAGGGGTGATAAGTCAGACAAACTGAACAAAATCATTGTGAACCTGGAAGATGTAGTAGGTCAGATTACCAAATCACTGGGACCAGATGGTATGCATCCTAGGGTACTGAAGGAAGTAAAAAATGAAATTTCTGATCTATTAGTTAAAATTTGTAACCTATCATTAAAATCATCCATTGTACCTGAAGACTGGAGGGTGGCCAATGTAACCCCAATATTTAAAAAAGGCTCCAGGGGTGATCCGGGTAACTATAGACCAGTGAGCCTGACTTCAGTGCAGGGAAAAATAGTGGAAACTATTCTCAAGATCAAAATCGTAGAGCATATAGAAAGACATGATTTAATGGAACACAGCCAACACGGATTTACCCAAGGGAAGTCTTGCCTAACAAATCTGCTTCATTTTTTTGAAGGGGTTAATAAACATGTGGATAAAGGTGAAATGGTAGATAGTGGGGTAGATTTTTAAAAACAGCGCGATCGTGTACTTTTCTTTGCACAGCAGGTGCAAAGAAAAGTACGCTGGATTTTATAAGATACGCGCATAGGCCGCGTGTATCCTCTAAAATCCTGGATTGGCGCGCGCAAGGCTGCCAATTTTGGGCAGCCGGCGCGCGCTGAGCCGCGCAGCCTGCCTCCGTTCCCTCCGAGGCCGCTCCGATTTTGGAGCGGCCTCGGAGGGAACTCTCTTTCGCCCTCCCCTCACCTTCCCCTCCCTTCCTCTACCTAACCCACCCCCCCGGCCCTATCTAAACCCCCCCCCTACCTTTGTCCGTAGATTTACGCCTGCGAGAAGCAGACGTAAATCTATGCGCGCCAGCAGACTGCTGGCGCGCTATCCTCCAACCTGGGGGCTGGTCCGGAGGCCTGGACCACACCCCCGGGCCGGCACCACGCCCCGGTCCCGCCCCCTAAACGCCGCGCCCTGCCCCCGAAACGCAGCGTCATCGGGTCCTGCCCACGACACGCCCCCAACACGCCCCCTTCCAAAAACCCCGGGACCTACGCTCGTCCCGGGGCTCTGCGCCCGCCGGCGGCCTATGGAAAATAGGCGCGCCGGCTGGCAAGGCCTGCTCGCGTAAATCCATGCGTATTTACGTGAGCAAGGCTTTTAAAATCCGCCTGATAGTGTATTTGGATTTCAGAAGGTGTTCGACAAAGTCCCTCATGAGAGGCTTCTACAAAACTAAAAAGTCATGGGATAGGAGGCAATGTTCTTTCGTGGATTACAAACTAGTTAAAAGACAGGAAACAGAGAGTAGGATTAAATGGTCAATTTTCTCAGTGGAAAAGGGTAAACAGTGGAGTGCCTCAGGGATCTGTACTTGGACCGGTGCTTTTCAATATATATAGAAATGATTTGGAAAGGAATAGACGAGGGGGGTTATCAAATTTGCAGATAATACAAAATTATTCAGAGTAGTTAAATTACAAGCAGACTGTGATACATTACAGGAGGACCTTGCAAGACTGGAAGATTGGGTATCCAAATGGCAGATGAAATTTAATGTGGACAAGTGCAAGGTGTTGCATATAGGGAAAAATAACCCTTGCTGTAGTTACACGATGTTAGATTCTATATTAGGAGCTACCACCCAGGAAAAAGATCTAGGTATCATAGTGGATAATACTTTAAAATCGTCAGCTCAGTGTGCTGCAGCAATCAAAAAAGCAAACAGAATGTTAGGAATTATTAGGAAGGGAATGGTTAATAAAACGGAAAATGTCATAATGCCTCTATATCGCTCCATGGTGAGACCACACCTTGAATACTGTGTACAATTCTGGTCACCACATCTCAAAAGAGATATAGTTGTGATGGAGATGGTACAGAGAAGGGCGACCAAAATGATAAGGGGAATGAAACAGTTCCCCTATGAGGAAAAACTAAAGAGGTTAGGACTAGAGATGTGAATCGTGTCCTCGATCGTCTTAACGATCGATTTCGGCTGGGAGGGGGAGGGAATCGTATTGTTGCCGTTTGGGTGTGTAAACTATCGTGAAAAATCGTTAAAATCGTGAGCCGGCACACTAAACCCCCCTAAAACCCACCCCGACCCTTTAAATTAAATCCCCCACCCTCCCGAACCCCCCCCCAAATGCTTTAAATTACCTGGGGATCCGGCGGTGGTCCAGAACGGTGGCGGTCCGGAACGGCCCCCTCAATAGGATCGTGTTGTCTTCAGCCGGCGCCATTTTTCAAAATGGCCGCCGCAAAATGGCGGCGGCCATAGACCAAAACGATTCAACGGAGGAGGTCGTTCCGGACCCCTGCTGGACTTTTGGCAAGTCTTGTGGGGGTCAGGAGGCCCCCCCAAGCTGGCCAAAATTTTCCTGGGAGTCCAGCGGGGTTCCGGGAGCGATTTCTTGCCGCGAATCATTTTCATACGGAAAATGGCGCCGGCAGGAGATCAACTGCAGGAGGTCGTTCAGCGGGGGTTCCGGACCGCCGCTGAACGACCTCCTGCAGTCGATCTCCTGCCGGCGCCATTTTCCGTACGAAAATGATTCGCGGCAAGAAATCGCTCCCGGAACCCCGCTGGACTCCCAGGAAAATTTTGGCCAGCTTGGGGGGGCCTCCTGACCCCCACAAGACTTGCCAAAACTCCAGCGGGGGTCCGAAATGACCTCCTCCGTCGAATCGTTTTGGTCTATGGCCGCCGCCATTTTGCGGCGGCCATTTTGAAAAATGGCGCCGGCTGAAGACAACACGATCCTATTGAGGGGGCCGTTCCGGACCGCCGCCGTTCTGGACCACCGCCGGATCCCCAGGTAATTTAAAGCATTTGGGGGGTTCGGGATGGTGGGGGATTTAATTTAAAGGGTCGGGGGTGGGTTTTAGGGGGTTTTAGTGTGCCGGTTTTCCTGCCCTCCCCCTTCCCCCGATTTACGATTTTTTAACGATAAATCGGGGGAATTGGTATTGTATCGTGGCCCTAACGATTTTTTGACGATTTAAAATATATCGGACGATATTTTAAATCGTCAAAAAACGATTCACATCCCTAGTTAGGACTTTTCAGTTTGGAGAAGAGACGGCTGAGGGGGATATGATAAAGGTGTTTAAAATCATGAGAGGTCTTGAACGAGATGTGACTCGGTTATTTACACTTTCGAATAATAGAAGGACTAGGGGGCATTCCATGAAGTTAGCAAGTAGCACATTTAAGACTAATCGGAGAAAATTCTTTTTCACTCAACGCACAATAAAACTCTGGAATTTGTTGCCAGAGGTTAGTGCAGTTAATGTAGCTGGGTTCAAAAAAGGTTTGGATAAGTTCTTGAAGGAGAAGTCCATTAACGGCTATTAATCAAGTTTACTTAGGGAATAGCCACTGCTATTAATTGCATCAGTAGCATGGGATCTTCTTAGTGTTTCGATAATTGCCAGGTCCTTGTGGCCTGGTTTGGCCTCTGTTGGAAACAGGATACTGGGCTTGATGGACCCTTGGTCTGACC
This sequence comes from Rhinatrema bivittatum, assembly GCF_901001135.1. NCBI lineage: Eukaryota > Metazoa > Chordata > Amphibia > Gymnophiona > Rhinatrematidae > Rhinatrema > Rhinatrema bivittatum. The sequence continues at coordinate 283,294,656 of NC_042618.1, read as the reverse complement.
CAGCATGGCAATTTCTTATGTTCTGCCTGTAAATAGATGTTCCAGGCAAGTGGTCCAGGTGGCTTCTGGCCAGCCAACCATGCAGACAGTTCTATCAAAATTCCTTAAGAAGATATCCGGTCTTCTCCTGCCTTCATTTTAAAGAACACCAGAAGTGATGGAGTTGTCCATGTTGTGATGGCTTGCACTGCTTGGGCTAGCTGGTTAAACTGTTCATGTAGGACTTGAACCGTTCTTTGGAGTTGCTGCTGCCCTTTAGCAAGGGTCTGCCCGAAATGCTCCATGTAATTTAATAAGTTTTGGCACCACAGAGTGTTTTCTTGCTGCAGTTTCTTACTTTATTCAAAAACAAAATCTCTGTCTGTCTGGTCTGACTGACTTTATATCTGTCTACCTAGGTGGGGCTGCCCACTTGGCCTGCTGTATTTTGCCTTGTAGCTGTGCTTGCAACCTGGCCCCAGGAACATTTTTAACAACGTTTGTTGCCTGTGCAAACAATTAGAGCAAAGATAGATTCAGAAATAAAACATTTTCTTCCTTTCTTTGCTGCTAGTGTGGGTCCATGTCAATGCAGGCACTTAGAGCAGGAACATCCCACTGAATGATGCCATATGTAGCACAGCACAAGCAGTTTGTGGCTTGCTGGAGGACAGAGTATACCGAAAAATAATAATTTTATTTACAGAATTTTATTATTTACAGGCAAATTAAACAACCAAAAGCCTGCTTACCTCACTGGTGCTGGAAACAGAAACACAGCAAATTGCAGTTAAGTAGTTTTAGCATAGTTCTTGCTCTCTTCTACTCTTATCAGGTGGCCCCTTGTCCTCGCTGGAGCCTGTCAAGGAATCCCTCTCCCTAGGAGAAACACCCTCTAACCAAGATTTCCTTGTGGACTGGCTTAAAGTGGACCAGGCTAAATGCCTGGTCCTAGACTTTTAAGGAGAATCTTATATATACTCCTTTCTGTATACCTCAGACATCATAAGGCCCTACTGAAATTAAGATATTCATTCTTTATGCCTATGTAGGATCTCCAATAATAATAATATTATGATGAATTAAAAAATGATGACATTGGCTAGCACATAAAATTGCATTGTATGTTTTCAGTCAGATATAGATGTAAGTCTCTGTACCCAATAAGTGGCTCCTCCTTTTTTTAAACTTATGGCTAAATAATGTCTCAGTATAAAAGGTTTTTGCCCATTCTGTGTCAGTGGAAAAATGCTTAGTATATCTGACCCAAAATTTGTATGATAAATGAATGAAAAGCACTACAGTTCAAGCACCTGAACTTTTGTTACGCCCACCGGCCGTGGCCACCAGCAGCCGGCTCAACTCACCTTGGCCCTTCACTCCCGGTACTCTCAAGGCCACAGCCAGTCACTGCCGCCACGTTCCTCCTGGCTCCCTATGCTCCACGTGGCGGCTGGGACACCGCCAACTAGCGTTCTGACCCAGGGCCTCCCTAGGCATGCGTGCGCGCGCCACCTGTCCTCCCTTTAAAGGGCCAATGGCAGGAACTTCAGGCTTGTCCCTGGATGATGACAACTTGGCCCGTGATATTTAAGGACTACCTCCATCCACCACTAACTGACTTGGCAACGAGTTACCTGGTTCCTAGCTGGTGCTTGCTCCAGTTCTCCGGACCTGTTGTTCCTGTTGTACGGATCCCTGCTCTGCTCGTCTGATTCCTGTCTCTGCTCTCTCACTCCTCGGGTCCTGCTTCAATGCCTCTACATCTGGGTCCCTGCCTCAGCGCCCCTCTCCTCGGGGTTCTGGCTCAGCGCTTCTACATCTGGGATCCTGCTGTGGCTTCCCACTCCTTGGGGCCTGGCTCAGCATTTCTACATCTGGGACCCTGCTTCTGTACCCCCGAGCCTCGGGACCTGCCTCAGCGCTTCTACATCTGGGACCTGCTTCAGCGGTCTCACTCCTCAGGACCTGGCTCAGCGCTGTTGCATCACAAGAATATGTCTCGGTGCTTCCGCCCCTCAGGGCCTGGGTCATGGTTTCTAAGTCACAAGACACTGTCTCTATGCCCCTGCTCAGGATCTGACTCAGCACTTCTACGTTACAGGCCTGTGTCTCTGTGTCCCTGCTCCTCGGGCTATCTCTCAGCGCTTCTACTTCACAGGTTCCTGTTACTGCGCTGCCACCCCTTGGGCAGTGCCTCAGTGCTTCTACTCCACTAGAACCTGTCACAGTGGATTCCCCGCTCAGAGCCTGCTTCAATCTACTATTACTCAGGTCTCTGCTCCTGCACTTCCTTCCCACGGAGCCTGCCCCATGTGGTCCTGCTCTACTGTCTCCGGAACTGCGGTAGCATCTCATCACTTGAGGCCTTCTCTCTCTCTCTCCTCGAGGGTTCCTCGACCTTGGACTGAATCTAACATCTCACTGCTTCCAGCCACCTGTGTCCTTTGGGACCACCTACTCAGAAGCACACCTAAGACCACTGGCCCCAGCACCCAAGGGCTCAACTGCGGGGAATGAGGGCTGGTACTGGTGAAGTTCCTGTCTGCCTCTGCTCCCGGCCAGCCTCACCTCCCGACAGTGGGGACCTGCGGGTTTCAACCCCACAGGTAGCGCCAACCCCACCTCAGGGCAAGGGTCCACAAATCCTAACACTTTTCTTTGGACTTGCTCAGTTTGTAGTGTGTGATTGGAGATGTGGGAACTTCATCTAACAATTCAACAAACCTGGATAAATTTTGAAATTTTGTTAAATTTTTTGAAGAAATCCAAAGTGCACTTGAAAAATCAGAAGCATATTTTGATAGACTTCAGATCTGCAGATTTTTTAAAAATGGATTGGAGGGGTTTTTTTCTTTCAATTCTGTGGAAAATTAGAAAAATTCCTTTAAATTTGAGCCAGATTAAAATATGCCTGGTTTGAAATAGGTGTCAATTTGTTTGCATCTTTCTACCACTAACAATATTCTTATATCTATTGCACATTTACATGAATTTGTTCCTTGTTATGTATTAAAAATATATTCAGAGGATTGGACAATACCGCACCAATACAGGGTGATTTGTTCCCACATTTCAGAGTATTATTTCTATAGCATTCCATATATTAACAACTAGATTTATCTTGAAAAAATAGCAAGCATGAAAAACTCACCATCAGAATCTCCACTCAAATTGAAATCCATCATAGCATGATTAAACTTTTCATCATTTTGTTTTACAGTCAGTTTTTGAGTTCGGTGCACTAGTGTTGTTTTGTCCTGTAAAGGGATGATACTAAGGTTTAAGTCATAAAAATGTTATGCACTTTGAAGATAACTTTCAAACAATTCCATATAGCCCTATAAACCTTCTTATATGGCTGCACAGAGAACTACCTCAGTATTTTATAACCTGCATGTATCACATACGAAATATTATATATCATAGCTTATATCTACCAATTCACATACATGAATATGTTTAGCAAGACAAGAATACCTGAATTACATTGAAAACATGCTTTTCCTACCTATTTTCTATACATATGTGCATATATTTTGTTATGTTCAGGCTTGTGGACCCTTGGCCGGCGAGAGGATGGTATACCTTTCGGGGGGTCCGTAGGTTCTCTCGTCGGGTGGCGAGGCAGAACAGGAAGCAGGACCAGCTGACTCTTGGCACTGGAGACTGAGGCAAACACGGAGACGAGATAAGGTGCTGTGTCTTCACCACTGGTGGTCTGCGGTCCCCCCGGGAGGAGCCCGTAGGGACCCGACCGCTGGGATTTAGGTGGACCTAGGGAGGTCAGAGCAACGGTGCAAAGGCCAACTGGAGCTTCGCCCTGGAAGCCCGCAGTTCCCCCAGGAGGAGCCCGTAGGGACCCGGGCCGCTGGGACTTAGGTGGGCCCTTGGAGACGGAGTCTTGAAGTAGTCCTAGGTCGAGTGCCAGAGGGTCGTCGCTCACCAGTCCGGTCGTACACCAGAGAATCACCGAAGCAAGCAGACTAGACAGCGAGGAAGGACGTTGCCAAGTCGAGGAATGAGCAGCGGAAGCCTTCCTTTATACTTCCCTTGTTCAGGCTGATTAGACACAGGTGCAGCTGGTTAAAGGGATCAGGTCTCTTTAAGCCTAGGAAGGGGGCGTGGCCTCACCCCTAAAGATGGCAGCGGCCATATTGGATTTTCTTCAAGGGAAATGCTGCAGGACGCCGCGAGGGAGGAGCAGGGATGGCTCCTCCTGCGGCGGTTGGCATGGGGAACCCGTGCCGGAACGAGGACCTAGTGTCGGGGTCCTCCCCTGAGATTCCTGCGGCGGGTCGCCGTCACGGGTGCGGTAGGGGGTCCGCGGCTGTGGCTCCCACGGCCGCGGAGCACAACATATTTTACATATGATTAAAAATAGCTTGCATAAAATCTTATTTACACTCACAAATCTGTATATTTTAAAACATGCACATCATAACTGAAATCATTAGTTTGCCAATACCTCTACCAGTTCATTTAGTTCTTCTCCTGGTCATTAAGACCTTCCTAGTTTTTCATCCTGAACTCCCCCAGTTCACCCAGACCTCCCAACCAACCAATAGCAGACAACAGATGAATCTGATATTTATTTATTTATTTATTTATTTATTTATCACTTTTCTATTCCGACCTTCATGGTTAAAAGACCATATCAGATCGGTTTACATCGAATTGGGGAACTGTGACAAAAACCATAAATTGAAAAAGGAAGAACAAAGTTATTTGTAACTTTGAACAAAGATATCAGTTATAAAAGATACTTAACAGGTATAAAAGTGTATGAATAAGCTGCCAAATGTACTCATAAAAGTCTCTTATAAATCAGAGTGTAACTCTTAATTCCACTCAGGAGCACCCCTAGACTACCAGTTTTCTGCATGCATAAATGTGCATGCCAAATAAAAAATACATACATATTTTTTATGTTTAGAAAATATGTATACAAGTACAAGCAACTTATGCACATATTTACTAATTTTATGCACATAACTCCTTTGAAAATTCACCCCTTTATGCAGGCCATCATATGCCAAAAACCTGCAGAAAGGTAATATTCCAAAACAGGGATTTTTGTTTGTCATTATAATCAAAGTGTTCAACAGGCAAGGATATTGTTTAAAAATACAATCTTAGAAGCACAGTCCAGATGTATTTCACGCATTAGGAAAGATGGAAGGAAGGCAAAACAATTACCGGCATGGTTAAAAGATGAGGTGAAAGAGGCTATTTTTATGCAAAAAAAAATCCTTTAAAAATTGGAAGAAAATAGGAAAAAGCATAAGCATTGTCAAGTTAAGTGTAAAACATTGATAAGACAAGCTAAGAGAGAATTTGAAATGAAGTTGGCCGTAGAGGCTAAAACTTATAATAAAAACTTTTTAAATATATCAGAAGGAAGAAACTCCTGAGGAAGTCGGTTGAATCATTAGATGACTGAGGGGTTAAAGGGATTCTTAGAGAAGATAAGGCCATTGTAGAAAGACTAAATGAATTCTTTGCCTTGTGTTTACTAATGAGGATATTGGGGAGATCCCAGTTCCAGAGATGGTTTTTAAGGGTGATGAGTCAGATGAACCAAATCACTGTGAACCTGGAAGATATAGTAGGCCAGATTGACAAACTAAAGAGTAGCAAATCACCTGGACCAGACTGTATGCATCCCAGGGTTCTGAAGGAACTAAAAAATGAAATTTCGGATTATTAGTTAAAATTTGTGACCTATCATTAAAATCATCCATTGTATCTGAAGACTGGAGGGTGGCAAATGTAACACCAATATTTAAGAAGGGCTCGAGGGGCGATCCGGGAAACTATAGACCAGTGAGCCTGACTTCAGTGCTGGGAAAAGTAATGGAATCTATTCTAAAGATCAGAAACACAGAGGGGTAGATTTTATAAAAGTGTGCCCGTGCGTACTGTTGTTCGCGCACCAGGCGCAAACAAAAGTATGCCGGATTTTAATAGATATGCGCGTAGCCGCGTGTATCCTTTAAAATCCGGGGTCGGCGCGTGCAAGGCTGCCCAAAATCGGCAGCTTGCGCGTGCCGAGTCGCACATCCTGCCTCCGTTCCACCCCCCCGCACCTTCCCCTCCCCTCCCTTCCCCTCCCTAACCCACCCTCCCCAGCCCTATCCAAACCCCCCTACCTTTGTTTTAAAAGTTACGCCTGCCGAAACGCCCCGGGCCGGAACCACGCCCCCACCATGAATGACATGCCACCATGACACCCCTCCCCCCACAGGAAAGCCTCGGGACTTATGTGCGTCCCGGGGCTTGCGTGCGCCGCCGAACCTATGCAAGATAGGTTCAGCATGCGCAGGGGGGGTTTGGGGTAGGTTTTCGGGGGTTATGCACGTAATCTAAGCACGTAACCCTTTGAAAATCTACCCTAGAGCATATATAAAGACATGGTTTAATGAAACACAGTCAACATGGATTTACCCAAGGGAAGTCTTGCCTTACAAACCTGCTTTATTTTTTTGAAGGGGTTAATAAAGATGGATAAAGGTGAACCAGTAGATGTAGCGTATTTGGATTTTCAGAAGGCATTTGACAAAGTCACTCATGAGAGGCTTCTAAGAAAACTAAAAGGTCATTGGATAGGAGGCGTTGTCCTTTTGTGGATTACAAACTGTTTAAATGACAGGAAACAGAGAGTAGGATTAAATGGTCAATTTTCTCAGTGTAAAAGGGTAAACAGTGGAATGCCTCAGGGATCTGTACTTGGACTGTCGCTTTGCAATATATTTATAAATGATCTGGAAAGGAATATGATGAGTAGGGATGTGAATCGTTTTTTGACGATTTAAAATATCGTCCAATATATTTTAAATCATCAAAAATCGTTAGAGCCGCGATACAATAACAATTCCCCCGATTGTTTTGCCGTACGGCCGGCGCCATTTTGCGCAAAATGGCGCCGGCCGTATGGCAACACGATTCGACTGCAGGAGGTCGTTCCAGACCCCCGCTGGACTTTTGGCAAGTCTTGTGGGGGTCAGGAGGCCCCCCAAGCTGGCCAAAAGTCCCTGGGGGTCCAGCGGGGGTCCGGAACGACCTCCTGCAGTCGAATCGTTTTTCCGTACGGAAAAAACGATTCGCGGTAGGAGATCGCTCCCGGACCCCCGCTGGACTTTTGGCAAGTCTTGTGGGGGTCAGGAGGCCCCCCCAAGCTGGCCAAAAGTCCCTGGGGGTCCATCGGGGGTCCGGGAGCAATCTCCTACGCTCCTGACGTCGGGGGACAAAAAAACAAAATGGCGCCGGCGCTACCTTTGACCTGTCAGGTCAAAGGTAGCGCCGGCACCATTTCTACAACGCACGGAGGTCCGAGAGTAAAAGATCACACCGGGACCCTTCCTCTGGACCCCAGGTAATTTAAGGCATTTTGGGGGGGTTCGGGAGGGTGGGGGATTTATTTTAAAGGGTCGGGGTGGGTTTTTCGGGTTGTTTTAGTGTGCCGGTTTTCCCGCCCTCCCCCCCCACTGGACCCCAGGTAATTTAAGGCATTTTGGGGGGTTCGGGAGGGTGGGGGATTTATTTAAAGGGTCGGGGTGGGTTTTAGGGATGTTTTAGTGTGCCGGTTTTCGATTTACATGATTTACACGATTTACACGATATTTAAAAAACCCAAACTGCGACGATCCGATTCCCTCCCCCTCCCAGCCGAAATCGATCGTTAAGACGATCGATCACACGATTCACATCTCTAATGATGAGTGAGGTTATCAAATTTGCCAATGATACAAAATAATTCAGAGTAGTTAAATCACAAGCAGATTGTGAATAAATTGCAGGAGGACCTTGTGGAGCCTGGAAGATTGGGCATCTTAAATGGCAGATTAAATTTAATGTGATACGTGCAAGGTGTTGCATCTGGGAAAAATAATCCATGCTGTAGTTACCACCCAGGAAAAAGATCTAGGCATCATAGTGAATAATACATTGAAATCGTCGATCAGTGTGCTGCGGCAGTCAAAAAAGCAAACAGAATGTTAGGAATTATTAGGAAGGGAATGATGAATAAACGGAAAATGTCAGAATGACTCTGTATCGATCCATGGTGAGACTACACCTCGAGTACTGTGTACAGTTTCTGGTCACCGCATCTAAAAAATATATAGTTGCATTGGAGAAGGTGCAGAGAAGGTGACTAAAATGATAAAGGGATGGAACAGCTCCCCTATAAGAAAGGCTAAAGAGGATAGGGCTGTTCAGTTTGGAGAAGAGATGGCTGATAGACGTCTTTAAATCATGAGAGGTCTAGAATGGGTAGATGTGAATCGGTTATGTCCTCTTTGAATAATAGAGGGGCTAGAGGGCACTCCATGAAGTTAGCAAGTAGCACATTTAAAACAAATCAGAGACAATTCTTTTTCATTCAACGCCACAATTAACTTCTAGAATTTGTTCCCAAAGAATGTGATTAGTTTAGTTAGTGTAGCTGGGTTTAAAAATGGTTTGGATAACTTCTTGGAGGAGACATCCATTAACTGCTATTAATCAAGTTGACTTAGGGAATAGCCTCTGCTAATACTGGCATCAGTAGCATGGGATCTACTTAGTGTTTGAGTACTTGTCCGGTACTTGTAGCCTGGTTTGGCACTGTTGGAAACAGGATGCTAGGCTTGATGGACTCTTGATCTGACCCAGTATGGCAATTTCTTATGTTTTTATGTTCTTAAAGCGGCTGATCTCCTTCAGTGGATAGTTTTTGGGTTTCTGAAGCATTTGTGTGGCAAATCAGCATATAGCTACTTTAAAGTTTGTACCAAGGGGACGGAGAGTGTGAACAGAGTGTGAAGGGCTGAAAGAGCTTTGCCCTTCGCAGCTGAAAGATTCCTGCTGATTTCTGCTTACTTTTCTCTTCCTGGAGGTTTGTCAGCTACTTCCTGGTTCCTGTGCCTGACGTCATCAAGGGGAGGGGCCGGTAGTGCTAAACCGAACCCCCCCTCGGCAAGTATTCGGGGACGGAGAGTGTGAACAGAATGTGAAGGGCTGAAAGAGCTTTGCCCTTCGCAGCTGAAAGATTCCTGCTGATTTCTGCTTACTTTTCTCTCCGTGGAGGTTTGTCAGCTACTTCCTGGTTCCTGTGCCTGACGTCATCAAGGGGAGGGGCCGGTAGTGCTAAAACCGGACCCCCCCTTGGCGCGCAGTCGCCGTCCCAGCGCGCGGTCGAAGCCGCTTTTCCGGGTTACTTTAAAGACAAATCGGAGAGTGAAAGTAAATGAAGAAGAAGTAATGAATATTAAGTAAGTTGTAATATTTAATTTCCCCTTCAAAAGTTCTAACACTCTCTGTCCCTCACTGAAGGTCTCTATATTATTAAATTAAGGTGACGTCTGAGAAGGATATAGCCTTATTAAAGTATGCCTCATACTAAGAGGAAGGGAAGATTGCGTCCAGAGACCCCGACTGTTCCCAATCTAGCTTCCTCCCAACCGCTAATTGAAAACTTTCTCAGAACATTAAATGCAGATACTCCGGGTGCATCCGAACTAGATATGGAGCAGGAGCAGCTACCATTATCTCAGGAACAATTTCAGACTTCTTTAAGCCCGGAGCACCTTTGACTCCAGAACCGCCTAAGTTTTCACTCAATCCAGGTTCAGAGGGGTTGAATCCTACCAAAGATGTGGACTCAATGCCCATCCTCGGGGAGGGACTTGGAAATGGAGTGAATATAGGAGGAAGTTCCAAAGATACTTCGTTGGTAGTAGTAGAGGAGAGCAACGAAGGAAGATCTATATCTTTGGATCCCTCTACATCAACACCTAAAGGCGCTAAAGGAGGGGTAGGGCTTGGTAACTACTCACAACCTGGTGAAAGTGTCATTAAGAAAAGAAATCCTCAATTTAAGGAAAATTGTGGTGTCACACTTGAAAATATATGGGAAGTTTTAATGGATTTAAAAACATCTATGAAAAATCTAGAAGTGAAAATGTCTGAAGTACAAACACAAGGGAAAATTGTAGAAGAAAAAGTTAAGAAAAATGCTGAGAAATGTGAGATTTTAGAGAAACAATTAGTTCAGATTCAGGAAGTACAACTAGAGCTGATAAAAGGAGAAACCTCTAACTCTAGAAGGTTAGAGGTACTTGAAAATAATTCTCGTTATAAAAATCTGAGAATATTGAATTTCCCCTCAGTTAAACTAATATCTCCTTTGGAACAATTTAAGAGATTTTTGATTGAAAATTTATTAATTACCTCTGAGAATATGCCCTCTTTAGAAAAAATCTTTTATATTGTTTCAAAAAAACAAGAAAACTGTGATGTGTTAAATCAGACCCATCCTTTAGTAAATCTTACAGACTTTATTGAAGAATCAATGGAAAATCAAATTGAGTCAAGAGGTACCTTATGTGTGAAGTTTCAAAAGATAGAAGATAGGGATAATGTGTTAAAATTATTCCTAAGAAACCGGGAAAAGCTATATCTTAACGGGAAAATTTGGATGTACCCAGACATTACAAAAAATACACAGATAAGGAGGAAAAACTTTCTTCAGATGGGTCCAGATGTTAAGCAACTGGGAGCCCAGATGACAGTTTATTTCCCCTGTAAATGTATCGTTAAACATCTAAATGAGCGATACGTATTTTTAGAACCATTGGAACTCAAAAAATTTATAGACTCAAGAGTTAAAAAATGAACTTTCACCAGGTTGGTCATTGGTTTATATATTTGTAATTGCATTTAAACGCACCTATTCCTTAAGTAATTTTGCTTAATTATGCTCCAGACTAATTGAATTGGGGCCTTCCTTTTCCTTATAACTGGCAATGTATTAAGATTTTTCCTTTAATTTGTTTGTCTTGCGTACTGATCAATTTGATCAATTATATACATAAATTGCCTTGTAATTGACATGTTTATTTGCTGTCAAAATCTTTTTAAACTGTATAAATAAAAATAAAAATAAAAATAAATAAAGTTTCTACCAAAAGCAAATATTTTATTGAAAATCTATTGTTTTTAAAAGCCTCATTTATGTATTCTTTAATCTGTTTTGTGTCTGTATAATTTTGGTTTTCCTCTTCTAATTCAATTTTACCCCATTTCAGTTTTTATATTTTTGAATTTCTTCCATTATATCATGATTTTCCCTTCACAATGTCTCTTCCTCAGTTGCCTCTTGTCAACCAAACACTTTCACACTGCGTTCTAGTTTTTAATCACTTACTTTCCTCTTACCACTCTATTCCTCCCCTCATCTCTAACCCTTCAACTCCATCTTTCCATCCATGTTATAAACTGTATACCAACATCCCCATTCTATCTCTTCATCCTCTTCTATACTCTCATTCTTTCATTTCTTCTCTTCCCCCTCATCCCTAATCTACTCTTTCTGCAACTCTCCCCTTTCCTACTTTCACTGTTCCGGTCCTCTCCCTTCAAACACTTCTTATTCCCTCCCATGTCTCTACACTTTCCTTTGTTTTCCCCATTTATCTCATGTTCCCTCCATTCTCACCATACCTTTCCTCTCCTTTCACATTCTCTTTTCTCTAGTTTCTCTCCCTCACCACTATTTTTCTGCTTTCTTAATCTCACCCCTTATTTCCTAACTCAATTTCACCCCTCCATTCCCCCCTTCCCATTCATCCCATATCCTGTTCTACATTATCTGGTAGAATAAGAAAATTATTCCTTACCTGCTAATTTTCGTTCCTGTAATACCATGGATCATTCCAGATGGTGGGTTATGTTCCATGTCCAGCAGATGGAGTCAGGACACAAAATTCCTAGGGGAGGACCCATTTAACCACGCCTCCCCTGTAACAGCTCTCAGTAACTAGACTAACAAAGCCCAAAAGAGAGAGACTAAAAACAGAGGGATCAAGTAATCAAAGAAGGAATTGAAATAAACGCTGTCCAAATAAACAGCAACTAAATTCTGAACAGTGAACTTGCGAACAGCAGTGCGTGAACAAAAAAGACGCGCAGTATTCGAAATACAGAGTAAAAGATTATTAAGACAAGTAGGCAGGGATGTCCCACAAGCAAACCCCCAAACCAAGGGAGGGTGTCTGGAATGATCCATGGTATTACAGGAACGAAAATTAGCAGGTAAGGAATAATTTTCTTTTCCCTGTACATACCAGGATCATTCAGACGGTGGGATGTACCAAAGCTTTCCCATCACGGGTGGGCCCGCAGACAGCCCTGCTCGTATTACCTTGTCTCCAAGCTGACCGCCCGACGGAGCACCGACGTCCAGGCGATAATGTCTCGCAAAGTATGGATCGACTTCCAGGTGGCCGCCCTACAAATCTCCTGAGTGGAGACGGAGGAGCTCTCTGCCCAAGATGTCGCCTGGGCTCGAAGAGAATGAGCCTTGACAACCAGTGGATGGGACTTACCTACGCCAAGGTACGCCGCTATGATCGCTTCCCTTCAACCACCGCGCTATAGATTGTTTGGAGGCCATGCAACCCTTCCGGGGTCCGGACCAGAGGATAACAGATGATCGGAGAGCCGAAAATCATTAGTCCACTCCAGATAGCCGTATCAGAGACCGCCCGTACATCCAGTCTACGCAGGTCTCCAGACTCAGAAGAGGCCAAAGATGGTAATTCCCACCGATTGTTGAGTGGAATGCCGAACCACTTTAGGGAGAAAAGAAGGAACCGTCCTCAGCGAAACCCCTTCAGGCGTGAAACGAAGGTATGGTTCACGACAGAATAGGGCCTGAAGTTTCGGAAATACGTCTTGCTGAACTGATTGCCACGAGAAAAATGGTCTTGAAATTGACGTCCTTGATGGTAGCCCGAGCTTAGAGGTTTGAACGGCGAACCACAGAGGACTCGGAGCACCAGATTCAGATTCCCACGACGGACAAGGTGGGCGAATCGGAGGCTTCAAGTATTTCACTCCTTTAAGGAAACGGGAGACGTTCGGATGCGAGGACAGAAACTCCTTATTTCCACTGCGAAAGAAGAAAGCCCCCAAGGCCGCCACCTGAACCCAAAGAGAATTGTAAGCAAGACCCAAATCCAAACCTGCCTGCAAGAAGGAAAGGACTTGTGGCACTGAGGCCTGCATGGAAAGAATGTCATTCGCTCCACACCAATCCTCAAAGACCTTCCAGACTCGAACTTAGGTAACAGAGGTGGACATCTTACGTGCTTTCAGTAGCGTTGAAATAACCGGCACCGGATAACCGTGCCTCCTCAACTGACGCCTCTCAAAAGCCAGGCCGCAAGACAGAAGCGATCTGCCTCCTTGAAAAATATTGGTCCCTGGCGTAGAAGACGTGGCAGCTGACCGAGATGAAGGGGACCCTCCACCGTCAAATTGCGCAGATCCGCAAACCATGGTCGTTGGGGCCACTCTGGTGCCACAAGGATCACCGGCCCTTGGTGTGCCTCTATCCTGCGGATGACTTTGCCCACGAGGGGCCACGGTGGGAAAACATATAGGAGACAGTGGCGCGGCCAGGGCAGGACCAGCGTGTCCACGTCCTCGGCGCCGCACTCCCGCCTGCGGCTGAAGAAGCGGGGCGGCCTTTGCATTTCCGGCGGTTGCCATTAGGTCTACGTTGCGGTGTCCCCCATCGCCGTACTATTATCCGCATCGCCTGCTGCGAGAGCTCCCACTCTTCGGGATCCAAGTTTTGTCGGCTGAGAAAGTCCGCCTGTACGTTGTCCACTTCCGCTATATGCGAGGCCGCTAGTCGTTGGAGGTGAAGCTCTGCCCACTCCATCAATTTGTCGGTTTCCAGAGAGACCAACCAACTTCTCGTACGTCCCTGGTGATTGATGTATGCCACTGTAGTCGCATTGTCCGATAGCACCCTGACTGCTTGATGGCGTACTATGGGGAAGAAACCCTGTAACGCCAGACGGACCGCCGTGGTCTCCAAGCGGTTGATGGGCCACTTTGACTGTTCCACCGTCCATCGACCCTGGATTGAGCTGTCCCGACAGACCGCTCCCCAGCCTGTGAGACTGGGGTCCGTGGTGATAATCACCCAATCCGGGTCCTCCAGCGACATCCCCTGAGCTAGGTGCCGCGGTTCCAGCCACCAATGGAGACTGATGAAGGTTCCTCTCGGAATCGGAAGGATTGCCTGGAAATCTCTCGACACCGGCTGCCACCGGGAGAGTAGGGATCTATGCAGAGGCCTCAGATGCGCAAATGCCCAAGGAACCAGATCGATGGTCGAGGCCATGGTCCCCAGTACCTGCAGGTAGTCCCAGGCAGTGGGCGTCTCGAGCGCCATAAATCCTTGAATCTGCTGACGCAGAGAATGAGCTCTGTCCTGGATGCAGAAAAACCCTGGCATTCTTGGTGTCAAAGTGAGCTCCCAGAAAATCCAACGACTGGGACGGGACCAGGCTGCTCTTGGTGAAGTTGACAATCCATCCCAGAGATTGGAGAAGTTGTACCACTCTGTCGATTGTGAGGATACACTGCGCTCGTGACTTTGCACGGATGAGCCAATCGTCTAGGTAAGGATGCACAAGGATGCCTTCCTTGCGCAAGGTTGCAGCCACTACCACCATGATCTTCGTGAAAACCCATGGAGCTGTGGCCAGGCCAAAGGGAAGAGCGCGAAATTGGAAGTGTTGACCCAAATTTTGAAGCGTAGGTAACGCTGATGAGCTTGACAAATTGGTATGTGGAGATACGCCTCCGTGAGATCCAATGAAGCCAGAATTCTCCCGGATGAACTGCCGCTAACACTGAACGGAGTGTCTCCATACGGAAACGAGGGACTCTGAGGGACTGGTTGACCTGCTTGAGGTCCAGGATAGGACGAAAAGTACCTTCCTTCTTGGGAACCACAAAGTAGATTGAATAATGCCCACGGCCCAGTTCGGCGGTTGGCACCGGCACTATGGCCCCCAATTGAAGGAGGAACGATCGACGGTCTGCCCGCACGGCTCCCTGTTTGATTAAGGACCCGCAAGGGGAAAAACAGGAACCGATCCCAAGGAGCGCAAACAAAATCCAAAGCGTAACCGCGTCTTAGAATATCCAGAACCCATTGATCCGACGTGATTTGGACCCACTCTTCATAGAAGAGAGCAAGGCGACCCCCCAGTCGAGGGACCACCTCGCTGGTCCGTCTGGCATCATTGGGTAGATTTAGCGGATGTACCAGCACCCTGCGCTTCCTTACCCTGGCGGCGCCCATGAAAGGGCCGGTTCCAGGAGTGCAAACTAGAAGAGGGCGCCCGAGGTGGCTGTTGCCTCTGAGGACGCACTCTCCGCTGGTTACGATATCGGTTTTCTGGAGTAATTATATGATCTTGACGAACGGGGTCGATCTTCGGGCAACTTGTGCACCGCGTTCTCATTAAGGGACTTGATGATCTGATCCAAGTCTTCACCAAAAAGATACCTACCCTTAAAAGGAAGGGACCCCAAACGTGTCTTGGAAGAGGCATCAGCCGACCAATTGCGAAGCCAAAGGAGCCAACGCGCTGAGACCGCCGCCACCATGGTTCGGGCTAGGACCCTTAAAAGATCATATAAAGCATCTGCTCCATAGGCAACCACGGCTTCCAGTCTGTCAGCCTGGTGAGCCTCAGCGTCTGGTAAGGACTGGGAGGTGAGAAGCTGCTGCACCCACCGAAGACCCGCTCGCAGTGCGAGGGAACTGCAGATAGCCGCCCGCATCCCTAAGGCCGAGACCTCAAAGATACGCTTGAGGTAAACCTCCAGCTTCCGATCCTGCATATCCTTCAACGTCGTCCCTCCAGTGACAGGAATAGTGGTATGCTTTGTGACCGCTGATACCGCAGAATCTACGGCGGGAACTTTGAGAATTTCCAAAAATTCGGCCGGCAGAGGATACAATTTTTCCATGGCTCTACCGACCCTAAGGTTGGCCTCCGGGGAATCCCATTCCCGAGTGATCAACTGCAAGATCTTGTGATGAGTGGGAAAAGACTTGGCTAGAGGCCGCCAGTCCTGCTAGGAGGGGGTCCCCCTTCTTGAGAGCCGGGGTCAGGCCCCACCGGTTTCCAGAGGGGGATCAATATCCATTTCCTGGAGGATGTAGGGAATGAGGTCATCTAACTCCGCCGCTTGGAAGATGCGGAGGACCCTAGGGTTCTCGCCCTCCACCTGGGCCGCCAAGGTGGGGTCGTCCACGTCAGGGTCCTGGGATTGTCCTTCCCCCGATGAAGTCTGTATTATCGATGGTGTCCCGGTAGGGCCACGAGATGTCCCCGCTCCTCCGCCTACTAAAGGGGGGCGAGCCTGAGGGAGGGTCCCACCCAGGAGGGGGGCAGGACATGGTATCTTGGGGAGAGAGGGTCCCAGGTCCCGAAGGTCGTGTCTCTGCTCTGAAGAAAAGCCCTGTGCATTAGGACTATGAATTCAGGGGGAAAGGCCTGGCATCCTGAGGGGTCACCCTCCGAGGGATCTCCCCTCTGCCTATCAGGATTAGACTCGGAGTAAGGATCCAAAACGGGCCTAGAAGTGGGGAGCGGATTATCCGTGTCCTCCTCAGAAAGCGCGGCATCAGAATCTTGCAACAAAATGGCCGCCGTTCCCGCGTAGAGAGGGAAGGGGCCTGGCGCTTCCTTCCCACGCGGTCTGCAGCTCGAACATCCTTGTTAGTAGCTGGCGCACATTCCCCTCGGGGAGGAAACAGCCTGAGCACAGACCCTCTTCAGAAAATAATCCGGCCCTGTCAGAGCCCTCACAAGGCGCCGACAGACTGCATAGCCGCAGGGAGAGGGGGGGGGGAGGCTCTACAGGTGGCTCGCACCTAAAATGAGCGCCGACCCGGCAACGGATGCTTGCCGTGGTCCCCCACTGACCTGAAGAAGAACTGACGGGGAATTACTTTCCCGACAGCAGGCGGCCCCGGGGAATGGTGCTTCGTGGGGCCGCAGGTCGGGACGTCGGTCGCTCCCCAAAAGGGAGGGGGGAAAACCTGGGTCAGGAGGGAGAGGCTGGTGCTACCGACTTTCACCTCAGAGAGCCGAACGGAGTCCAAAAAATTGCAGTCTTCTGCTGAAAAAGAAGATGAAACAAAAATACACTTACCCCAAATGAGCCCTCAGTGAGGAAAATGAGAAAGGAAAGAAAAAAAACAGGCAACAGCCTGTCAGCAAGTCACCAGGCTAGAGAGCGATGAGCCAGCACCAGCGGAGAGCTCTCCCCCTGCTGTAAGAGGAGCCTTAGCAAAGTGACCTAAACTGTAAATTTAAAACTTCCTATTTTTTTTTTTTTTTTAAACTTGATCCCCCTGAGGAGGTAGCCCTAAGCTAACAAGCTGGGGACCACAAGTCCCCTGCTCACATCTGCTGGAGTCAGAACGTTACTGAGAGCTGTTACAGGGGAGGCGTGGTTATATGGGTCCTCCCCTGGGAATTTTTGTGTTCTGACTCCATCTGCTGGACATGGAACATAACCCATCGTCTGGAATGATCCTGGTATATACAGGGAACAAATCATCTGCCGTCTTCCCCACTCTACTCTATTTTCACCACCTCTTCACTGGACAATACTATAGATGCTGTAGATCCTGAAGTGCCAACAGGAACAGCTGGTTGGTTACTGTTGACTTCACTGGGCTACAGATAGTGATAAGG